>NC_143072.1:3635500-4846500 GCF_052426305.1 Pelodiscus sinensis | reverse complement strand
AAATTCTGGTTAACCAGAATGCCTTAATCCCCAAGCGTGCCCAATAACACAAGTTTTACTGTACGTTCACAACATCCTGTGCAATGCCCTTACCGTTCTATACAATGGTGACCCTTGGTGACCTTGCTCAATAACAAGCATAGACTGATACGGGGGGTTGTAATCATTACATTGTAAATCCCTTTACATGCAGAGATCAGAAGGAAAGTTTCAGTCCAATGACACATAATTAAAAATGCAGATGCGTGCAGCTTTGATTCATGAATGCTTATGTGCTTTTAAATTGTTGCTAGGGAGATCAGGGCATGAGAAAATTAAAAACCATTATGCTTCAAAAAGATAAAGAATTCTCACAGATTTCTAGCATTTTCCTGTTGTGTGATTTTTATGTTTAAACATTTTCCCTCCCTGTTGGGGCATATTCGCTCTGAAAAAAAAATTCTTTTCCAGCCAATGTTCCAAACTCAGTGGATACGTCTACACTGGCATGATTTTCCACAAATGCTTTTAACAGAAAAGTTTTCCGTTAAAAGCATTTGCGGAAAAGAGCGTCTAGATTGGCACGGACGCTTTTCCGCAAAAGCACTGTTGTGCAAAAGCATCCGTGGCCAATCTAGATGCGCTTTTCCACAAAAAAAGCCCTGATCGCCATTTTCGCGATCAGGGCTTTTTTGCGCAAAACAAATCTGAGCTGTCTACACTGGCCCTCTTGTGCAAAAGCTTGTGCACAAAAGGACTTTTGCCCGAATGGGAGCAGCATAGTATTTCCGCAAGAAGCACTGATTTCTTACATGAGATCATCAGTGTTCTTGCGGAAATTCAAGTGGCCAGTGTAGACAGCTGGCAAGTTTTTCCGCAAAAGCACCTGCTTTTGCAGAAAAACTTGCCAGTCTAGACACAGCCAGTCAGATTAAAAGGAGCATAGTGAACTCACTTGGATGGAGAATTACCACTGCTACTTTATCTTAAATGCTAAATCATGAGATTCTCATATGGTACGTTTGCACTGCAGAGCTATTTTGGGATACAAGAAGTATCCGAAAATAGCTACCCCACGTCTTTGAAACTCTCCCGTTATTTCAAAATATTTTTCAAAATAACGAGTGCGCTATTCCAGCATCCCTCTGACCCTCATGGATGTCTCCAAATAGCACATTATTCCAAAATTTGGTGCTGTGTAGATGCACCAAATTTCAAGATGAGCTATTTTGAAATACAATTGAAATAATATACGCAGTTTGCGTAGCGCAAACTGTGTGTCTTATTTTGAGTTTAGGGTGCTGTGTAGACACATACTCTAATGGTTATATATTCGCTATCACTGGTCTTGACAACTAGACTTGGAGGTATATCTTGCCCCAAACCCAGAAAAGAAGGCCTTTGGGTCTTGAAAAATAGTGGATGAGGCAAAAGACCCACTCTTGTGTTATGATTTATTTTACAGACATCCTTTGAAAAAGGAGTTACCTTTTGATTGGTTACCCAGATTCTAACTGACCCACCATACTCTAATGTGCTGTAGGCCCTGACCCAAAGCCTCTTTAAAGTCAAACGAAATATTCCCATGGACTTGGATTGGTTTAGGTTTAGCTCAACCACTATTGTAGGCAAAGCACTTGCAGGGGGTAGAGCACTTTTGCACTTTGCATATGGAGAAACTGAGGCAGAATAGGGACGCAACCTGCCAAAGGTCACAGGAAGCCAGGATTAGAACAGTAACCTCTGGATACTTAAGTCACTCCTTTAATCATTGGACTATACAACCTCACATAGACCTGCCTCAGCAGGACACTTAAGCATGTACTTAACTTTAGTGCTCTTCGTTCAGTTGGCCTCTTGATTGATTTGAAATACAATAGATCTAGAAAGTACAGTGTCTGGTAACTTCAGCTTCCAATTTCACTCCCATTTAAAAAATGATCTTCTTCCACAAGAAACTTGCTGCTAAAACAGTGATTGTGCAGTTGATGGGTTGCAATAAAAAGCACAATCAGCACATTTGCAGAAGCCTGGCAGCACAGCAGATGACAAGGGCATTCTCAAGGAGACCAAGTTTAAAGATCAAGGTCAAGTCGCACTGCTCATTAGCCAATAGCAATTAAAGAATTATAACTCTGAAAAAAAAAAAAGATAGAGAAGTATCCTTAGGGATACAATGAAGAAACCAAATACCACTTCCATGCTTTGGAATTCCTAGAATTTCTCTACCTTTAGCTTTTGTATGGGTGGAAATGCTGTCTTCTGATGCCATGGGTCCTGGGTAATAAATGAAGGCTGTGTCTACACTGGCACCCTTTTCTGGAAAAGAGATGCTAAGGAGACACTTCGGAATTGCAAATGCCACAGGGGATTTAAATATCCCCCGCGGCATTTGCATGAACATGGCTGCCACTTTTTTCTGGCTCGGGGTTTTGCCAGAGAAAAGCGACAGCCTAGACGGGATCTTGCGGAAAATAACCCCTTTTCCAGAAGATCCCTTATTCCTACCTTAATCCCCCGCGGCATTTGCAATTCTGTCTCATTAGCATCCCTTTTCCGGGAAAAGGTGCCAATGTAGACGCAGCCAAAAAGTATGTGAAGCAAACACCCAACTGAGCTTCATCGTGACAATTCGTCCATAGATGTCTATTTTGATGTGGGGCGCACTTCTATGACAATTGTGGGATGAGACAGAATTAAAGTGCAACAGCTCTGGAAGAAAGCACAGTGTAGTGCAGTGGTTTTCCAAGCTGGGTTGTGGGCCCGCCTGGATAAGCTACGGGCAGGTCATGGCACTTTGTTCATCTAAGTGTCCATAGTCACGGAGCCTTGCAGCGGTTATCAACACGTAGGCTATGTCTAGAGTGCAGGCTTCTTTCGGAAGAACCTCTTTCGGAAGAGATCTTCCAAAACAACTTCTTCCAAAAGAGAGTGTCCACACACAAAAGTGCATTGAAAAAGTGATCTGCTCTTTCAAAAGACAGCATCCACACTAAATGGATGCTCTCTTGCATTTCAGCTGTGATTACTATGGATGGAGTGGCCACCAGGGCACCTGTGCTTTTTCCTCTTTCCTCTTATTTTGAAAGAACTCCCTCTTCCCCATCCTCACACACCTTTTTCCCAAACAAAAAACAGGACAATGTAACACTTTAAAGACTAACAAGATGGTTTATTAGGTGATGAGCTTTCGTGGGCCAGACCCACTTCCTCAGATCAAATAGTGGAAGAAAATTGTCACAAAGGATACAATTAAAAAAAATGAACACATATGAAAAAGACAAACCAAATTTCAGAACAGAAGGGATATGGTGGGGGGGAGGTAAATGTCTGTGAGCTAATGATATTAGAGGTGATAATTGAGGAAGCTATCTTTGTAATGGGTAAGATAATTAATGTCTTTGTTTAAACTTAGGAGTAAAGTGTCGAATTTAAGCATGAATAACATCTTGTTAGTCTTTAAAGTGCTACATAGTCCTGTTTTTTGTTTCAGCTACACCAGACTAACATGGCTACATTTCTATCACTTTTTCCGAAAGAGCTCTTTTGGAAAAAGGCTTCTTCCTCATAGAAAGAAGATTATTAGCGCTGGAAAAACCCCTCTGTTCTTTCGATTCACTTTCAGAAGAACATGATTGCAGTGTGGACATAACAGGTTTTGTTGGAAAAACAGCTGTTTTTCCAACAAAACTCTGTAGCGTAGCCATACCTTAGGGTATGTCTACACTACCCCGCTAGTTCGAACTAGCGGGGTAATGTATGCATACCGCACTTGCTAATGAAGCCCGGGATTTGAATTTCCCGGGCTTCATTAGCATAAGCGGGAAGCTGCCATTTTTAAATCCCCGCTGCTTCGAACCCCGTGTAGCGCGGCTACACGGGGCTCGAACTAGGTAGTTCGGACTAGGTGCCTATTCCGAACTACCGTTACTCCTCGTGAAACAAGGTGTACCGGTAGATCGGACTAGGCACCCTAGTCCGAACTACCTAGTTCGAGCCCTGTGTAGCCGCGCTACACGGGGTTCGAAGCAGCGGGGATTTAAAAATGGCAGCTCCCCGCTTATGCTAATGAAGCCCGGGAAATTCAAATCCCGGGCTTCATTAGCAAGTGCGGTATGCATACATTACCCTCCTAGTTCGAACTAGGAGGGTAATGTAGACATACCCCCTGATAAACAAAACACCTCAGGCCTGCCAGCAGCTTATTCAGGCAGGCCTGTGACTCACCTTTGAAAACCACTGGTGTAGTAGATTGAGATTTGATAGCAGCAAATCAAGCAAGAGAAATACACAAAATAGAAGTTACAAAAAAAGTGTATTTTATATGGACATTAAAAGGATCTAAGAACAAAAGGGGAAGAGGAAAAAAAAACTCAGTGAGGAGAAGGAGATAAACACACCACAGAATAAATCAAAGATATAATGAGCGATGCAGAGACAAGTGGAAGATATTATATTTAGACAAAGTTGAGGTTTATTGCTTTTCATGACTTCAGCTATAAATTGCTCCTCATAGATGGAAAATGAAAATTGGAGTTCAAGCAACAGAAAAGTGCCTATATGTTAACAACTTATCACTAGAACAACTCTCATGCTTTTTAAGTGAAGGAAACACTATAGGATAAATAAAATCATACTATGCACTGTACTTGGGCAGGGACTTAAGCAAAATATCTTCTGATGAGGTTACTATATCTGATATAAAAAAAATAGTTAATAGGAAAACTAGATTCAGAATCCCAGGATATGGTATTGATAGATAAGACAGAGACATAAGAGGGGAAGGGCAAATTTGTACGTTCATTAAAGGAATCCTAATTGTAAGAGTACAGGTGGAAACATAAAAACATATGAGAAATCAAGAATATATAACAGGAAACAACCTACATATGATACTTTATGATGAAGAAGGCTTATTGAATAAAATAGCTGCCACAGGCATACAAGGAAAGTGGGAAAAGATGGAAAACGTATTTCTAATATACAAGAATTTTGCAGTTTCAGAGGGGTAGCTGTGTTAGTCTGTAACTAAAAAAAACCTTGAGAAATAACAATGGTCCTGTAGCACCTTATGGTATGTCTACACTGCAGGACAAAGTCGAATTACATTAATTGCGTAGCTGAAATCAAAGTACTGTAGACTCATTCCATCCTCATGGAGGCCATTCCATAAGGTTTAACTGGTAATTCAAAGTAAGGGGTTTATTTCGGAATTGCCCTTCTCTGCCGCGTGTAGACGTGGGCAGTTATTCTGGGCTAGTCAATTTCCAAAATGGCGACTGGCCAGGAACATGCTAATGAAGCATCGGTTATTTAAATCCTGTGCTTCATTTGCAATTTCAGTCACCCTCATTAGCCTCCCTAGTTCAAACTAGGGGCTAGTGTAGACGTACCCTAAGCAAGGATTGCCTGTCCCCCAAGGTCTGTGAGAGTGAGAGATTGTTTTCCAGGATAGGTTATAGGTTGTTAATGATGTGCTGGAGGGGTTTAAGTTTTGGACTGCAGGTGATGACTATAGGTGTTCTGTTATTTTGTTTATTGGGCCTATCTTGATAAAACTGATACCTGGGTACTCGTCTGTCTCTGTTAGTCTGGGTTTTTTCCACTTCCATGGGTGGGTATTTAAGACTTAAGAATGCCTGGTAGAGATCCTGTAGGTGTTTGGCCCTGTCTGTGGGACTGGAGCAAATCCGGCTGTATCTTGTAACCAGTTTGGTTGTTGTGGGGTCACAAATTGTGTTAACACTAAATGCAGGAATTGTGAGGTATGATCACCAACGCTTACAGGTATTGTTGGACTTCAGAAAAGTCAGACAGTGTTTAACTCAGTTTAAAGGAGAGACCTTGTCAGTATAAAAACACTTGGATGAACTGAGGCTCATCTTCCAAAGCCCTAAGAGATGAAGCTGGGGAGGGAGGTTTCTGAGCCAGCAGGCTGAATGCTCTGCAGGCATGAGCTGTAAGACTGCTTCAACCTGTTTTTCCCCATTGTTTCAATGACAGAGTGAAAGGCTCCACAAGGAGTCTCTTTTGTATTTAAATTTACTCCAGTGGATGCTGGAATCTCTTGTGGCTGGACTGTGCTTTGGGCTAAGATCTGAAATCACTCAGAGCTGAAATCACTAAGTTTGGCCCAGAACCAAATCCACCACAAGCCAGCGGAAGACGTGAGAAGCAGCATGAGGATCGGCCAACAGGGCGGCGATGGAGAGGCATAAGGAGCAGCCAGCAAATTGGTGGCAGTGAGGTGAGACGAATGGCCAGCAGGGCGGCGCCAGAGAGCAGCAAACAGGTAGATAACGAGTGACCAGCAGAGTCAGTGACTGCCAGTGGGGTGCAGAGAAAGGTTGGGCATGTGACGGGGACATTTACATTGCTGGAGTTGAGAGCTTGGGAGGAGAAAGACCTTGCCCATCCTACTTGAGCTAGGACATTCACTCGTGGGTTTGGTTATGAACTTTGTGGTGGTTTCCCAAATTAATGCCGCGTTACTTCCCTCCGCTTTTATGAAAGTTTTCTTTTCCTCGCTCAGACTCTGTGCTTGCGAGTGGAGAAGCATTGACTCCCAGAGGCACCCAGAAGTGAATTACTGGGTGGGGGCTTGAGCCTGTTCTGTGACAGATGGATGGAGAGGAACCCCTAGATATTGAACCCGGCCCTGGCTGCTGCTGGTGGTACCTGGCAGAAGGGTTACACCCCTTCCAGAGGAGATGAGTGCCAAAATAGGCACTTCCTCACTTGCAGATGACTAAAAACAGAAAGCAGGTAATAGTTAGAAAGTCTGAATTAATGAAACACTTAGGAACACTGTAGAAATATGGAACAAAATACAGGACTATGCAGCACTTTAAAGACTAACAAGATGGTTTATTAATAATAACTAATAAACCATCTTGTTAGTCTTTAAAGTGCTACATAGTCCTGTATTTTGTTTCAGCTACACCAGACTAACACGGCTACATTTCTATCACTGTAGAAATATGGGGCTTTACATTCTCAATTCCTCAAAGCTAAAGAAATTCTATTCTCTAAAAGGAAATGGAATGAAGACTGTAAACTGTCTTGGTATGGACAGGAAATTGGGACAGTGAAAAGCTACGGCATCCTGGTTGTGCCATTTGATAGCAAGCTAATGTGAAGGGATCACATTTAAAATGTTGTAAAAAAATGTAAAAGCAAAATCAATCTACTTCAAAGTACTTTTGGAAACAGATGGGTTGCGGATAAGAAAACAAAGGTACTGTTTAATAGAGTGTTAATAAGGTAAATCACTGACTATAGATGCCAAACATTTAGTTCAGCATCCAAAATGTATCCAAGGAAACTTGACTTAATCCAAGCTCAGGTACACTGGTAGCTTCCTCATCATGACTCCTTTGTGTGTAAGATAGACAGCTGCTGGTGGTAAAATGCCCATAGCGTTAAACATTAAATTACTGTCTGGACTTAACTTTCGGGGAACAAAAGTCAGAGGAAACAGTGAAGGTGGAAACACTAAATATGGAGAATGCCAGAAATTCAGTAGGCAACATGGGGCAGGAAAGGGGGGACACCCAGAAATGTGTACACTTTAATCCAATTATCACGAAGTGAAGGAATTTTGAGACTAAAAAGATCTAAAAAGAAATTAGCATATATAGCCAGGGGAAATTAATTATAGATGGGAAATAACCTCCTGTGATATAAATGTATTCCTGCAGCAATACACCAAGTGACTAGTTTGTTCTCTTCATCGCTGCTAGATGGTACATTGTGTCTAAGCCTTTAGGGATTTTGTAACAATAACTTCCTAGTCTCCTTCCTCTTCTGTATGCTGCACAAACACCCAAGCATTCTCTTGACTTTTTCTGCAAGTCTGGTGATTTTTATCTCTATGTGCATGTGTCAGCTGCTTTATTATTAGCACAGGTCTTCATGCTTCCTTGCTGTTCACTGTATTGCCCTGTTTGTACCACCTGCCAACTTAGAAGCCACACCTTCTGTGCTGTTATGACACAAACCGAAGGAGGGTGAGAGTCGAGGTCTGTAGAGAGAGGAGTGATGGGTGAGTAAGAACCTCTGGGTATGTCTACACTACAGCGTTATTTCAAATTAACTTAATCTGAATTATTTAATTCGAATTAAGCTAATTCAAAATAACGCATCTAGACACAAAAACTAATTCGAAATAGCGTTTTTCTAATTCGAAATAGCACGTCCACATTGAGTGGACCCTGAATTGAAGGTACGGCTGGCCGGAACTAGTGCCAGCAGGGCCTCAGGGTTGGACTTAGTGTGTGGGGCTGCTGCCTCAGGCTAGCCGACGTCTGTGCTTAAAGGGACCCGACCCCCCATCTCTGACAGTCAGTTCTCAGGTTTCTCTACTTGCTGGTCCACCTCGCTGAGGGATAGCAAAGCATTTGTGTCTTGGCGTGCTCTGCTTGCCCATCTACACTGGGCCCAATGTCAGAAAAAAACCCTTTTTTGGAACATCCCTTCTTCATCGTAAAACAAGGTTTACAGGGATGTTGAAAAAATGCGTCTGCTCTTCCGAAATTTTTTTTTGAACAGCAAACGCATTCCTTGGACTCAGCAGAGGTTTTCCGGGATACCTCCAGTATCCCAGAAAAACTCTGCAGTCTAGACATACCCCCAGTGTAGCGGTCAGTTTCAACTTTCTGTGGTGCGATTTGTGGTTCATTTTAGATACTAATCCTAATGGCCAATTCTCTTGATTCCAGGCATGCTGTGAGAAGAGAAGGCTGGGAAGAGCTCAGGAGTTTGGATGAGTTTTATTACTAGAGAATTTGATTAATCTGTCCAGATAGATTGCATCTGCTCCTATTTATTTAGCATGCTTTAATTTGCTATCTAGGACAAAAAATCAATGTAGTTTCTGATGAACTTGTTGGTTCACCAATAGTCTGGAAAGAGAAAGCTTAATTGATCTCCTAGCCAAATGTCTGGCATTGTTTCATAGAATCCTAGGGCTCGAAGAAACCTCAGGAGGTCATCAAGTTCAGCCCCCTGCCCAAAGCAGGACCAACCCCAACTAAATCAACCCAGCCAGGGCTTTGTCAAGCCGAGACTCAAAAACCTCTAGGGATGGTGATTCCAACCCCCTCCCTAGGGAACCCATCCCAGTGCTTCACAACCCTCCTAGGGAAATAGTTTTTCCTAATATCTAACCTAGACCTCCCCACTGCAACTTGAGACCATTGCTCCTTGTTCTGCCATCTGTCACTACTGAGAACAGCCTCTCTCCTTCCCCTTTGGAACCTCCCTTCAGGAAGCTGAAGGCTGCTCTCAAATCCCCCCTCACTCTTCTCTTCTGCAGACTAAACAAGCCCAAATCCCTCAGCCTCTCCTCATAGGTCATGTGCTCCAGCCCCCTAGTTATTTTGGTCGCCCTCCGCTGGACACTCTCCAATGCGTCCACATCCTTTTTATAGTGGGGGCCCCAGAACTGGACACAATACTCCAGATGTGGCCTCACCTCTCCTCTTCCTTTAGGAGAACTTTGTTTTGACTGACCAGGGCTGGGAACACTGTGGGGCTGTGTCTAGACTGGCAAGTTTTTCCACAAAATCATCTGATTTTGCGGAAAAACTTGCCAGCTGTCTACACTGGCCGTTTGAATTTCTGCAAGAACACTGACGATCTCATGTAAGATCATCAGTGTTCTTGCGGAAATACTATGCAGCACTCGTTTGGGCAAAAGCCCTCTTGCGCAAATCATTTGTGCAAGAGGGCCAGAGTAAACAGCACAGTACTGTTTTCCGCAAAAAAGCCCCAATCGTGAAAATGGCGATCGGGGCTTTTTTGCCGAAAACCACGTCTACATTGGCCACGGACACTTTTCCGCAAAAAGTGCTTTTGCGGAAAAGCATCCTGCCAATCTAGACGTGCTTTTCCGAAAATGCCTCCCCTCCCCCCCACTGCTTGCTCTGTCCTGCAGCAGAGCTGTTCCCAGGATTCTCCTGCTAACTATGTGGGGAGAGGGGAGCGCTGAAGTCAGGGTGTCCCCCCACCCCTGGACCCATCTCTGCAGAGCAGGGGGTGGGAGAGGGGGACTCACAACTGAGCTTCTCCGATCTGAAGCATTGGAGTGACTTAGAGGAGAGCCTGTCTTAAGAGGCTCCTACAAGTTCAATGTCCTGCCCCTTCTGCCCATGGCTTCACCCATGCCCCCCCCCCCTTCCAAAATTATTGGCTACCCCTGTGCTAGCCCCTTCTTTCTCTAGGGCATTGAGAGCATCTGCTGCCAAGAGCAGTAAAAGAGTTAGGTGTTGTATTCCCATGTGATTAGACACAAGATATGTTATAATTTCCTTATTGGTAAAACTCTGCCTGAGGACACCTAGAGGAATGACTGTTGGACCTAGCATCTTATTGCTAAGTAGAGGGGGAGCAACTGGCAGATATCTGCATCTCCCAAGCCGACAAGCAAAATCCCCACTTCCCATTGGTAATTACCATCTCTCGACTGGGTTGGAAAAGCAGAGGTTTGTATTTAAACGTGTGCGGTTCGCACCAAAATGCAGAGTGCGTTGCTGAGAGACCATAATTGTAAAACACAACAGGAAGTGCAGCTGGTGGAGAGACTCAACGGCATTGAGAAACAGTGATGCCTAGCTCTTACCTGTGGATAGTTCCGCGTGCTTTACCAAGGAAGTCAGTGTCCTTTGTGCTGTGGTACAGGTGGGGAAACCAAGAGGTGGCGTGACTTTTCCAAGGTCACCTAGCAGTGCATGGCAGGACCGGGGATGGAACATGGGTCCTTGAAAGCCTGAACTAATCTAGCCACTGCTAAGTTGTGTCTGTGTAGAGAGCCCTGGCATGTGTCTCCCAAGAAGCTGGCATCTCTTCAGCTAGCCACAATCCTGCTTACAGATTTGAATCAGCAGCCATACGCTCCTTTGTTTGGGTTTTCGGGTCCTTCTCTGGCATCCCAGCTGCACAACACAAATGTAACCGGACACATTAGACACGCACGTTAAAAGCAGTAGCAATGATGTGTTTACCTGGGACAAAGACTATTAGGGTATGTCTACACTACCCCACTAGTTCGAACTAGCGGGGGTAATGTAGTCATCCACAGTTGCAAATGAAGCCCGGGTTTGAATTTCCCAGGCTTCATTTGCATAAGCCGGCTGGCGCCATTTTTAAATGCCGGCTAGTTCGGACCCCGTGCCGCGCGGCTACATGCGGCACGGACTAGCTAGTTCGGATTAGGCTTCTAATCCGAACGATTAGAACCTCGTGGAATGAGGTGTACAGCTAGTTCAGATTAGAAGCCTAATCCGAACTAGCTAGTCCGTGCCGCGTGTAGCCGCGCGGCACGGGGTCCAAACTAGCCGGCATTTAAAAATGGCGCCGGCCGGCTTCATGCAAATGAAGCCCGGGAAATTCAAATCCCGGGCTTCATTTGCAACTGCGGATGACTACATTACTCTCCTAGTTCGAACTAGTGGGGTAGTGTAGACATACCCTTACTTGGTAGATCAGGTCATAGGCTTTAGAAAGCATATACTGACCGGCTACATCTAGGTTGCATCCCTTTTTCGCAAAAGGGATGCAAATTAGACGTATCACAATTGCTAATGAAGCGGGGATTTAAATCTCCCCCGCGGATTTTTCGGAAAATAAAGCCTTTTCCGAAAGTTCCCTTATCCCTCTTAAAATAAGGGATAAGGAATCTTTCAGAAAAGGCTTTATTTTCCGAAAGATCCGCGTCTAGACTGGTGCTTTTTTCCGGCAAAGCTCCAAGCCGAAAAAAAGCGGCAGCCATTTTTATGCTAATAAAGCGGGGGAGATTTAAATCCCTGCTTCATTAGCAATTGCGATACGTCTAATTTGCATCCCTTTTACGAAAAAGGGATGCAGTCTAGACGTAGCCACCTTGATTGGTTTGTAACCCTTTCAGTCTCTATTCCTTCCAGCTGATGCTACTTAACCTGTGTCCTTTTGTCAATAAACTTAGTTTTACTACAGGTTGAAACTCTGTGGTCCCGGAACTCGTGGAATGAGGAGTAACGGTAGTTCGAATTAGGATCTTTATTTCAAGCTACCTACCCCGTGCCTCATGTAGCCGCTGGCACGGAATTCAGACTAAGGGGGATTTAAAAATGGTGGCGCCTGGGAACATGCAAATGAAGCCCGGGATATTTAAATCCCGGGCTTCATTTGCAACTCCGCTTGCCCTCATTACCCTACCTAACTCGAACTAACAAGCTAGTGTAGACGTACCCAGAGAGTCTCAATCACAGAGACTTTCAGCAGCTGGGAGCTCAGGTAGGCTGGCAGCCTAGAGGGCCAGCGACTGGCAGCTGGATTAGGGCCAAGCAGGGAGCCCCACCAGCCAGGAGCTGCTGGGAACGCAGAACTGCTGCTGGATGGCGGCAGGGAGACCCGGCAGCTGGGGGCCCAGAGCTGCCTCTGGCGCAGGGCAGGGAGACCCGGCAGCTGGGGGCCCAGAGCTGCCTCTGGCGCAGGGCAGGGAGACCCGGCAGCTGGGGGCCCAGAGCTGCCTCTGGCGCAGGGCAGGGAGACCCGGCAGCTGTGGGCCCAGAGCTGCCTCTGGCGCAGGGCAGGGAGACCCGGAAGCTGGGGGCCCAGAGCTGCCTTTGGCTCAGGGCAGGGAGACCCGACAGCTGGAGAAGCTGAGCCGGCTGAGGTAAAGGAGACCCACAGGCTGGAGCGAGGTGGCAGCTGGGTTTGGAGCCCCACCAATGGCTGGAGCCCGCGTGTTTGCCGGGCTGGTGTGCAATCCAGGAGCCCAGGGAGAGACCGAGGCTTGGCCTCCCTTGGTCCAGGAAACCCCCTCCTTCAGGACCACTCAGATCCTGAGGGTGCCAGACCAGGGAGGTCCAACCAGTGCAGAGTTCAAAGGGAAGAGTGCTTGTACCCCAGTTAAAACCAATCCACTGAAACGTACAGATTCTTTAACAGAGCAGCAAACACGTCTGCTGTGACTGTCCAGTGCCGGGAGCTGTGCATTGCAGAGAAACTCCTCTCAGGAGTCTGGGCTGTTGGGCAAGATTTGGGCCTTTGAGGCGTTTGCTGGTGAGGAGACCAGACGGTGTTGCAAGGAGCTGAGACACCATCTAACCTCCAGCAAAGCTCACTCGGGCGGAGGCAGAGGGACAAGAGCAATTTACAGTTCTGGACACACACACACCCCGCTGAAAAGGTCTCTGTGGCTCTGTGCTCCATCTGTAGGTTGGCTAAAACATCTCCCTTCACTGAGCCTTAGGTGTTCTATGTTTGGACAACATCTGCAGGCACAGGTGCCAGCTAAGTATGGTTATTATCGGGGTTCTAAGGTCCTCTCCAAGCAAAAATGTCAAACTTTTTTGCACTGGTGGCAATATCCTAATGAGACCACACGCGCACACATGCACAAAATCATCAGAAAGGGCTGCACGGAGTACCTCATGCTCCCACTTGAGCTAAAGGAGAAACTCAGTGAACTAGGAGCAATGCTCGTCTCCTTTCTCCATTCCTGGGGCACGTAACATACCTTCCAACCTTGTTCCATTGTGTCTTTTCAACAAGGGAGTATGTCAATTTTCTGGCCATCAGGACAAACCTGCAAAAGTCCTGTTGCCTTCGACAGAGGAGCAGCAAACTGTTACATGTGCTTTGCTCCTCTCCCATCTTCTCAGTCCTTGAAGAGTAACTTAAATATCTGGATTGTGTGCTGCTGGGTCACATTTTTTATTGATACCTGCTGTGTGGGTGGCACTCGAACTGTATTGTGCCCAAGAAGAATCCTTACGATGCAGTAACTACCACCTGCATGTTCCCAGCAGCAAAATAATATTTGTATTGACCTGAAGGACATTTCATTGATTTGCAGCAGCAGAAACCTTTTAGAAATGGAGAACCATTATGTAACAGCATCGCTTAGCAGTTGCTTTCCGGCGCCTGTACTGAAAATAGGATCTGTGAGTGTTAAAACGTTTTTAGCAGATGGCTTGTGCTGAAGTCACTCTACTAGTACAAAGTCACTTTTCGAAGCTCGGGGAGGTGGGAGAGCGGGTGCTGGGGAGGCGTTAGATGAAAATGAACTCAAATGTTGATGTTCACATGATAAAGCAGAGGGGAAGCAAAGCACTCTCGATACACCGGCCTAGGAAACAAGAGCTGCTTAAGGGACCCAGCAGGCTTGCAAGACAGGTTTTACACTTTTAGCGGCTTCCAGTGTGTTTTTTCCAAGAGTCACAGACACTACAGAAGGTTCAGAATCCATCTGTCACAGAGGCCTCATGCTGATGCTTGCTGTTCTGGGGACTTGGAAAAGAGTTTTAGGATGACCAATAAGGGGAAAAGGCTAAATACATTGTCTAATCTTAGGCTATGTCTAGACTGCAGGCTTCTTTCGAAAGAGGCTCTTTCGAAAGCATCTTTCGAAAGAGGCTCTTTCGAAAGCATCTTTCGAAAGAGCCTCTTTCGAAAGATCGCGTCTAGACTGCAGGCGGATCTTTCGAAAGAAAAATCCGCTTTTTCGAAAGAGAGCACCCAGCGAGTCTGGATGCTCTCTTTCGAAGACGGCCTCTTTACATTGAAGAACGCCTTCTTTCGAAAGAGGAACTTTCGAAAGAAGGCGTTCTTCCTCGTGAAACGAAGTTTACCGCCATCGAAAGAAAAGCCGCGTTCTTTCGAAATAATTTCGAAAGAACACGGCTTGAGTCTGGACGCAGGGGAAGTTTTTTCGGGAAAAGGCTACTTTTCCCGAAAAAACCCCTGAGTCTGGACACGGCCTTAATGGAACCTTCATGGGCATTGGATTCATTGTTTGCTTCTATCATGCAGCAAGAGAATGCTTGCAGCATAGGTACAGTACAGCAGACGGTGGTTGCCTTCTAGGCAGCATCAGACAATTTACCGCATCTTTTTGTTAACATCATACATTGCTGTTTTATTTTTTTTCCCCAAAGAGAAACTCGCAGAAGAGCAACTGACATGCCTGGCAGGAAATAGGAATTGTAAATAAAAAGCAGCAACCTCTTGGGAAATCCACATTCAAAGGCTTTCAAACTCAGTCTCCACATCTCTCAAACTCTCCGTCATTGCAGGGGTCTGGTCCTGTGAGAGAACCAGCTTCAGTTGTCTTACTGCTGATGTTACGCTGCAGGGAGGGAAAAACCCATATGAATGCGGTGACGGGAAATAAGATCAGGAAATGAGAGAATCAGCATTTTAGGGGGAAAAAAACTTTGCTTGAAACAGGATTGTAAAACCAGATCAAACACAACCTGGCCAAATACAAACTGAGGTAGAACTAGAACTGGGTGAGTAATTAAAGGGGCAAAAAAACAAAAATGAAAACCAGCAACTTGCATATCATGTGCCGAAAGTGTCCGTCTGCTATGTACATTGGACAAACATCTCAGACACTTCGCCAAAGGATTAATGCCCACAAAACAGATATCAGACAAGATCACAAAGAGAAAACAGTTTCTTGCCACTTTAACCAGAAAGGACACTCTCTCAATGACTTAACCACCTGCATTCTGCTACAAAGACCTTTTACATCTGCACTTGAAAGGGAATCCTCTGAACTGTCATTCATGTTAAAATTCGACACTTTCCAAAAAGGACTCAACAAACATTTGAACTATCTCACCCATTACCAAGATAGTTTCCCCAATTATCACCTCTAATACCATTAACTCACAAACATCAACAGGTGTGTTGTAAGCAAAACTCGTGAAGTCATTCTGCCGCTCTACTCTGCACTAGTTAGGCCTCAGCTGGAGTACTGTGTCCAGTTCTGGGCGCCACATTTCAAGAAAGATGTGGAGAAATTGGAAAGGGTACAGAGAAGAGCAACAAGAATGATTAAAGGTCTAGAGAACATGACCTATGAAGCCAGGCTTCATGAACTGGGCTTGTTTAGTTTGGAAAAAAGAAGATTAAGGGGGGACATGATAGCGGTTTTCAAATATCTAAAAGGGTGTCACAGGGAGGAAGGAGAAAATTTGTTCTTCTTGGTTTCTGAGGACAGGACAAGGAGTAATGGGCTTAAAGTGCAGCAGGGGAGGTTTAGATTGGACATTAGGAAAAAATTCCTAACTGTCAGGGTGGTCAAATATTGGAATAAATTGCCAAGGGAGGTGGTGGAATCTCCCTCTCTGGAGATATTTAAGAACAGGTTAGATAGACATCTGTCAGGGATGGTGTAGGTGGAGCTTGGTCCTGCCTTGAGGGCGGGGGGCTGGACTCGATGACCTCTTGAGGTCCCTTCCAGTCCTATTATTCTATGATTCTATGATCCCACTCTCCCTACCTCTAATATCATCAATTCACAGACACTTACCTTCCTTCCTCCCCCCCCCCCCCCCCCCGCATTCCCCTCCTGTTCTGCAATGTGATTTGTCCTTTTCATATTTGTTCATTTTTTTTAATTGTATCCTTTGGTATATATGGTTGTGACTACTTTCTTCCACTATTTGATCTGAGGAAGTGGGTCTGGCCCACGAAAGCTCATCATCTAATAAACCATCTTGTTAGTCTTTAAAGTGCTACATTGTCCTGCATTTTGCTTCAGAGTTGATGCAAGTATGGTAAAACATCCTGGCCAATCAACACAAATCTATTGTCAGATTAGAGGCAAAGGAAAGGATCTGGTTTTATATCTGGTGGCCTGATTGTTAGAGCACTCACTTGGGCCATGTCTACTCTAGGAAAGTGTTTTGAAATTACTAAATATGCCTTAATCACTCCCGATTTAACAAAATCAAACTATGGGACAGCCTTGAAATTAGTCTGAGGCAGGCTTCCTTAACCTCAGACTTAGAGCCCCAGTTAGCACTGGGGAATAATTATTCAAATTA
Source organism: Pelodiscus sinensis (assembly GCF_052426305.1). Taxonomy (NCBI): domain Eukaryota; kingdom Metazoa; phylum Chordata; order Testudines; family Trionychidae; genus Pelodiscus; species Pelodiscus sinensis. The sequence goes on along the minus strand of NC_143072.1, from coordinate 4,829,701 downwards.
CTTTAGGGAGTAATTATTTTGAAATAGCAGCACCGGCGGATCTACACGACCATTATTTCGAAATAACTATTTTGGAATTAGCATTACTCCTGAAGAAAAGCAGATTTCGAATTCCGCAGCCCGTTATTGCAAAATAATGGGCTTGATAGTGTGGATGCTCCACTTATAAACTCAACATTGGGTGGGGGAAGAGGTTTATTTTAAAATAAAACCTAGTGTAGACCAGGGCTTGGAGTGTAGAAGACCAATTTCTCCTGCTGCTTAATATTGAAAAGGGAATTGAATTTGAATTATATTACAGTAGAGTGCCCAAACAACTGGAATACATAGGTTATGCTGGGGGAGAGGGGTGCTTTCAATCTCTCCGTTTGAAGCTGTTCCCCTCATGTAAATTGAATATATAGGGACGTACATTTAGGTCTCCCACATTCTAGAGAATTATCTACCCCTGCACTAGGCTCTTGAGTCTTCCTTGGTTGCTTTTGCTTGGGAATTACAATGAATTGCCAGTATGAATGACAGCCCACTGAAATTGCTTTTTTGGGGGGGGAGGGGAGGACAAATGAACCATTGAAAAACTTCGTCCCATTCTAGCTGAAATGCTGTTTTGCTGTAAATGTGAACAGCAGGGCTTTTGAACTATTTTCAGAAAAGCACTTCCATTGATTGGGAGGTTGTCACACTCACCTGCAGGCTGAATTTGGCCCTTTGAGAAGAGTATTGTCATTACTGAAGTTGAGATTAAGATCACAAGAGCTTTCCATCTTCAAATTCCAGGACACTGGAAGGGAAAGGAACTGGAGGTCAGAGTCATCCAAAGTTTAGGTTCATTATGAATATTTTGTAGTTTTTCTTCTGAAGCCAGATAGGCCGAAGAGAGGATACCGGACCATGATGGAATGAAGGCTTGTCTACATGACATGTAGTGCACCACAGATTGGTGTAAGTCCTAGTGCACATTAATATCTTGCACTAACTGGCCCATGTGGAAACTGCTGGCATGCACAAGTTCCTAATGAGCTACTGAGTGTTACTATAGTACTAGAATTTACAATTCTGTGCACTATTGCATCATATAGACAGTCTCTGACTGTTGGTCTAACAACACTAGTCCCTATCATTGTGGTATTTTGAGGGATCCCAAAGCTAAATGAAGATTTTTCCCACTTGCCTGTTGTCAGTTCCAGGCAGCTTGGACAGAAGAACTGAATACAAATGTAGCAGGCAAGATGTCCTGAGTTTTAATTCTGTCATTGCTGTAAATTCATTTGTGACTTTGCATAAGTAACTCCACTTCTCATCTTCTTTTCCCCCTTCATGACACAGTGATAACCCTGACCCGCCTATCGCTTTGCAGCTTGGTTTATAGTTATAAAAAATCCTGAGGATGAAACGTATTATAGAAATGTCAACTGTTAATTCTGAAATGAGTTCTTTTGTGTCCATAAAAAGAATAATGCATTTCAGGGTACTTTGAATCGTTCCCTTCCCTTCAAAATGATGGCACCCAACAAATCAGGAAATGTAATGAACCTTTTCACAGGCTACAGGGTTTTGTCGACAAAAGTGGACTTTTGTCGACAAAACTATACCTGCGTCTACACTACCGCCGAGTTCTGTCGACATAACGTCAACAGAACTCGGCAGTTTTGTCAACGGTGGTAAACCTTATTCTACGAGGAATAACGCCTTTTGTCGACAGAGTTCTGTCAACAGAAAGCGTTATTGCATCTACACTGTACTTTGCGTCTACACTACCATGTCGACAAAGCGACTTGCTTTGTCGACAAAAGCCTGTAGTCTAGACGTACCCCAATGGTACAACAACATAGGAGCCTTAATACAGAGCATCAGATGCAATGAGTAAGGTATTTAGTATTAGCCCCATCCCATTGCTGGTGCCTTTTCCTACAGGGACTCAGACCTTAGAAACTGGACAAGCACTGCATAGCATACAAGCTCATACTGTCAGTAATGCCGCTGAAATCCACTCAAGCTATTTAGTTTGTCATAGGATACTGGTAAACACCATAGGGACCAATAGGTAGGTTAATAGCCTATGGCAATGCAAATGGTCTGCTTAGAACATTTACAAAACAAACTGTGACTCCTTCTTATGCTTACTATTTTGCAACTGGAAGGAGGATTTTTTTTTCAGTTAGTCATGGCTCATTAACTGCTCCCATTGAATGGTTTTTATTTTAATTTCCTCGGTCTAATTCAGACAGGGCTTTCAACAAACAGCCAGACTATAGGTTTTCTCTTAACTAGTAAAATATATAACTAATTTACATTAACGACTATCACAGGACACCTAGAAATGTTCAGCCACTCCAGTCAGGGAATTGGCTGATGACTTTAACAGAGGAGAAATGCTGCCTTGTGCGGAGGGATAGCTAAATGTATTATTCCCTTTTTAACTTTTTATTTTCAAGGTGGGGAAGGTTTCAAAAGACCTAAATTAAAAGATGCAAATGTAGAAACTTGGAAGAGGAGGGGCCAGAGCCCTTTCACAATATTTCATGGTTTAGGGATGTTAGAGAAAGGGAACTATCATAGGTGATCCAAGAAAGGGGGCCCTGATCCTGTAAGTGGATCCATGTGAGTGAATCTTAGTCATGTAGCTATGGGTGTGAAAAATTCATACCCCTGAGTCTTGTGGCTTTGCCTACCTAATTCTAGTATAGATGCAGCTAGGTTGATGCATGCTTCCATTGCAACTGCTTTGGTGCGTAGAGTCGAAATTTAAAATGATCTAGACAAACTAGAGAAATGGTCTGAGGTAAACAGGATTAAAAGTTTAGTAAGGACAAATGCAAAGAACTCCACTTTGGAAGGAACCATCAGTTTTCACACCTGCAGAATGGGAAGTGATTGTCCAGGAAGGGTACTGCTGAAGGGGATGTAGGGGTCATAGTGGACGACAAGTTAAACATAAGTCGAAACTGTTGCAAAAAAAGCAAACATGAGTCTGGGATGCATTAACAGGAGTGTTGTGAGCAAGACACGAGAAGTCATTCTTCCGCTCTACTCTGCACTGATTAGGCCTCAACTGGAGTATTGTGTCCAGTTCTGGGCACCACATTTCATGAAAGATGTAGAGAAATTGGAGAAGGTCCAGAGAAGAGCAACAAAAAATGATTAAAGGTCTAGAGAACATGAGCTAGGAGGGAAGACTGAAAGAATTGGGCTTGTTTAGTTTAGAAAAGAGAAGACTAAGAGGGGACATGAGAGCAGTTTCCAATTATTTAAAAGGGAGTTACAAGGAGGAGGGAGAAAAGTTGTTTTCCTTGGCCTCTGAGAATAGGACAAGAAGAAATGGGTTTGTTGCAGCAAGGGAGGTTTAAATTGGACATCAGAAAAAACTTCCTGCCTGTCAGGGTGGTTTAAACACTGGAATAAGTTGCCTAGGGGGGTTGTGGAATCTCCATCGCTGGAGATATTTAAGAGCAGGTTGGACAGACACCTGTCAGGGATGATTTAGACTCTGCGAGAGCAGGGAACTGGACTCTATGACTTCTCAAGGCCCCTTCCAATTCTAGTGTTCTATGATTCTACGATTGACCTAAGAAGTCACTCAGGGTACATCTACACTAGCCCCTTAGTTCGAACTAGGGAGGCTAATGAAGGTGACTGAAGTTGCTAATGAAGCGCGGGATTTAAATACCCCGCGCTTGATTAGCATAATCTCGGCCGGTCGCCATTTTGGGAACTGACTAACCCGAAGTAACTACCCGCGTCTATACGCAGCAGAGAAGCGGGATTCCGAGATATACCCCTTAGTTCGAATTAACTGTTACTCCTCGTGGAATGAGGTTTAACAGTTAATTTGAACTAAGGGGTTTATCTTGGAATCCCGCTTCTCTGCCGCATATAGACACGGGTAGTTACTTCGGGCTAGTCAGTTTCCAAAATGGCGACCGGCCGGGATTATGCTAATCAAGCGCAGGATATTTAAATCCCGTGCTTCATTAGCAACTTCGGTCACCCTCATTAGCCTCCCTAGTTTGAACTAGGGGGCTAGTGTAGACATACCCTCAGGGAAGTAGACTTCTAGTAGCAATTTTGAAAAAGCAACTTCCATTGCTGTAGTGTAGTTATATCAGCATAGCCCTGCCATCGTGTAGACATGACTAGAACATCCACACAAAGTCTCACTGAAATCTCTTACCGGGGTTCCAAAAATGAAAATTCTGGCACTCAACAGTGACGGCCATTAGAGGCAACCTGGGTCCTTCTCTACTTCAGATAACATTTTGATACTCATCTTTATATTACCACAGTTCCAAGAAATCCCAATCCTGGATCCAGACTCCACTGTTCTAGGCACTGAACAAACACAGAAAAAGACCCAACTGGAAACAATGAGACAGTCTTGGTCAGCATGATAGGCCCTGATTTCACAACACAAGCATTATCTCTCGTTAGTGTAGTGATGCTTTTCATGGCACTCTGTGAGATGGCTCCATTTGCCATTATTTTCCATTCTCCCTTTCTTTCTGGTTTGAACATTCACAGGCAAAAACTGACTTTATTATGCAGCATCTGAAGGCACACTTCTGTTGCAGCTAGCTGGAATGGGAGAGAAACCCTGGCCATGTCAATATAAATACAGTTTGCTCCCGCTTTGCTTAGATGTGTTAGATATTCAGCAGATGGAATGGTATTTTCCTCAGTGTCATCAACTTAATTTGTGACTCAAGCCCAGCTATATTTGTATTAAATGCAGGGACAGCTAAAATACAGTTACCCCCGTGTGTTGCTTTGTGGGGGTACAGAAAAAGAGGACTGTGCTACGTAGTTTCAAATGAAAGGGCTGAGTTAGCAGAAAGAATCTTTCAAATGCAGGGGCTTGACTTTCAGAGCTCTATGAAGGTCAGGGGTGAGGGAAGGTTATTCTGGTTTGGAGGCTAGATTTCTTCCCCTGCTTGGAGTACTTTGACCTGTCCCCCCTCCACACACACTCACACTCACACTCACACTCACACTTCAAAAAATAGAGCTAAATAGGCCTCTCGTCTAACGTTAACTGTGTTGGGGCTGTATTTTTTCTACCCTGCTTGCTAAGAGTTAAAATTACTGGGAGATGAAATCATTTGAGACTGATGGGCAGAAGTTACAGCCAAGAAGCAGGTGGCAGCGGTTGGTGCTGGACGACCAACAGGTCGGTGGCGGAGAGATGCGATGAGCGGCCAGCAGAGGCCAACAGGGCCGTGACAGAGAGGTGTAATGAGTGGCCAGTAGGGCGGTAGCAATGAGGTGAGAGAAATGGCCAGCAGGGCGGCGCCAGAGAGCAGCGAAGAGGTGGATGACGACTGACCAGCCGAGTACGATGCTTCTTTCCCTCCCCCGCACTCAGGAGGGGAGGTGAACTCTGCGGATGCACCACTGAACTCTGGTCTGCCCTCACCAAGGGCAGCAACTGTGCATGGGGTGCAGAGAAGGGTTGGGCACGTGACGGGGGCATTTATGTCGCTGGACTTGAGAACCTGAGAGGAAAAGGTCATTGCCCAACTTCTTGGGTGGGACTTTTCCTCATGAACACCTGTTGGTGGTGTTTTCCCAAATCAATGCCTAGTTCTTTCCCTCCCTTTTATTAAAAGTTTATTTCCTATGCTCAGACTCTGTGGTTGTGAGTGGGGAAGCATTGCCTCCCGGGGGAGGGGGGTGAATTTCCCAGGTTACTGAGTGGGGGGACTCCAGCCAGTTCTGTGTTGGAGGAATGGAGAGGAACCCCTTGATATTGAACTTGGACCTGGCAGCTATTGGCGCTACCTGGCAGAAGGATTCCAGTTACGACAACCTGAATTAGTGGGGGTGGGAAGCTGCATCAACCTCTGAGGGAGCGGAGTTCAGAAGGGAATAACAGCTTACACACCTAATCAAAGACAGTGAGAGTTGTGCTCTCTGTTCTAGAACTGGGCCTAAATCAGGCTGGCTCGTATGGGCAGAGGCAAAGTGGAGTCAGTGTGGCAGCCCCTTGCCTGGTTGGAATGACTTGAGTTTACAGTCAACCTGTGGAACTCCTTGCCGGAGGAGGCTGTGAAGGCTAGGACTATAATAGAGTTTAAAGAGAAGCTAGATAATTTCATAGAGGTTAGGTCCATAAAAGGCTATTAGCCAGGGGATAAAATGGTGTCCTTGGCCTCTGTTTGTCAGAGGCTGGAGAGAGATGGTAGGAGACAAATCGCTTGATCATTGTCTTCGGTCCACCCTCTCCGGGGCACCTGGTGCTGGCCACTGTCGGCAGACAGGATACTGGGCTAGATTGACCTTTGGTCTGACCCAGTACGGCCGTTCTTATGTTCTTACAGAGATGGAGACAAGAATAGTCGTTGCATGAGTTAATTTTTTTTCACCCAAACCAGTGACATCAGACAGCTCCACCAGGATAACGAATCCGATTCTGCTAAAGGACGTTTACTGTTTACATCAAGCACACTCTATTTACCCTCCCTCTCATTATAAAAGCAAGTGCTCTGTTTTAATTCTAAGGTGGATAAAAAGCCACGTCTGGCTCTGCTAAATTTGAAATTGTAAAAATACATGTCTCCTAGTTCCTTTCAGTGATGCATCTTCTGGTGCTTCCATTTGCAATCGAGAATTGAGTGACAGTTTAAAACAGCTCTGATTAGATATGCACTTTAAAGCGAAGCATTTTGTAGAAGAAAAACTCAGAGGTAGACATGGAGTGGGGGAAATAAAGTGCAAACATATGTCCCTTTCATTGTTCATTATTGAAGGTTCATGGCCATGAATGAGGACCAAATTGAAATGAACAAAAATATTCACATCAGAGAAAAATATCTGCAATTTAAAATAATGGAAAGCAACATTCCTTTTTCTTTCTTGTTTTAATGGCAGAAGCATGACATCCATTTTACTCCAATTTTCTGTAATGGCAGCAGCTGGGTTCTAAAAGGGAAATAGTAATAGATTTTAATGGACAAAATCTGTCCATTGGAACCAACTCTTTTCTAACAAGATGTCAGATCTTGGCACACGGCCCACTCCAAGACAGCGTGCCTCAGCAAATTATGTGACAAATCACATTGTGAAATGAAGTGTCACATCACACAGCATTCTGGTACCTCTGAATTTAGGAAAACAAAAGAGTGCCAAATGCGCGATTGGCCAGGTGTTGGCTTATGTAGGAACCAGTCCTTTGATCTTCCTAGATTCTTTCTGGACGCTTTGATTATTAATTAATCAGTAGTTTTCACCAAATCCCTGCTGATTTAATTGTGACTGTAGGAGCAAAGCAATGAAAAGAGGAGTCTGAGATGCACAACTGTTGCATTTCAATTGCATTTGCCCCAAAGTCGTTTCCAGTTTTATCTGGTTACAAGTTGACATCTGGGATTTTATTGCAATTACTTTAACAGGCCAGGCCCTGCCCCTACTTTTCCTGCATCTATTTAGCTCTCAGACCACGGTTTGTGAATGACAGTGTATCACTGGGTGTGTCTACACTACGAGGTTTTTGCACAAAACCAGCTGTTTTTGTGCAATTACCCGTGGAGCATCCACACATTTTTGTGCAAGAAACAGTCAATCGACAGAACAGAGGGCTTTTTGCGGTGTAGGTATACCTCTATGAAGCATAACTCCTTTTTGTGCTATAGCTCTTGTGCAGTGTGGAAGCAGGAAAAGGGAATAAGGCAATTTGTGTGCAGCCATCTTGGTCTTGTTAACAAGAGAGCAAGAGTCAGGCTAAGTCTGTGGCCTGACAACACGAGATCTGTAATTAGAAGCTGCCTTTGCCTCTCACCTCCATAGGGAGATAAGGATCGAATGCTGACTCTGGCAGGGACCTTGAGAGAAGGAGCATCTGGGTGGAACTAAATAACTGTTAGCCATTGGTGTTTGTAATGGGAAGGAGACTAATTGTTGTTGTTATTATATGTAATGGACAGTATATAAACTGCTTCATAATTGCTTGTATTCGAAGATCTGCCTCGGGTAGGGGGGAGGGGCTCCCCCCCTGTCTGAACCAGTTTTTCTCTTGCTGCAGCTCGTAATAAAACTGCCTCCGGCTACTTGTTGCTTAAACACAACGCAGAATGAAGGCTTGTTTTCTTCCACAGCAGAAAGGCATGTGTGGATGCTCTGCAGGGGTTTCTTGCACTAAAAGAGCCTATCTGAAAAAGCACAAGTGCTCTGATGGCCAGTGTGGACACACTCTTGTGCAAAAGCGCATCGCAAAAGTGATGCAGGAGAGGCTGAGGGAGTTGGGTCTGTTTAGTCTGCAGAAGCGAAGAGTGAGGGGGGATTTGATAGCAGCCTTCAACTTCCTGAAGGGAGGTTCCAAAGAGGATGGAGAAAGGCTGTTCTCAGTAGTGACAGATGGCAGAACAAGGAGCAATGGTCTCAAGTTGCGGTGGGAGAGGTCCAGGTTGGATATTAGGAAAAACTATTTCACTAGGAGAGTGGTGAAGCGCTGGAATGGGTTCCCTCGGGAAATAATGGAGTCTCCATCCCTAGAGATGTTTAAGTCTCGGCTTGACAAAGCCCTGGCTGGGTTGATTGAATTGGGATTGGTCCTGCTTTGGGCAGGGGGCTGGACTTGATGATTTTCTGAGGTCTCTTCCAGTTCTATAGTTATGATTCTATGAACTTTGAGGTTTAGACATGCTTTTGCGCAAGAATTGTTTGCTCAAGAACTCTTCTGCAAAAGACTTTTTGCACAAAAACCCTGCAGTGTACACAAAGTCATAAGGAGCAAAATGTGTTATCACTTAAAGAAATGGATGGACAATTCTGAATGAATTTCATGGCAGCCTTCCTTTACCCTTTGTTTTCTTATGTTATTGTTTGATTTGTCTTGTTCTGGAGCCAAGCAATCTGTCCCGAACTCTCAGTTGTTGACTGGCTAATTAGAAATGTAAAGGTAATTCACCCTTTGCAGCTTGACATGAAACCCTACGGATTGCTCGGCAGAGCAGTTTCCATGTTTGTTTATTTTTGCCTGGCTTTAAAACTAATCAACCCATTAGAAGTTCTAACTGATTTAGATTAATGTTAATTGTTCATGAATTACAAATGTAAGTATCTGATTTTATCAGTAGCATGGGTCTCTTGTGGTTTTGTAGGGCCCTGTTGCTCTAGGCACCATGCAAACGTAACAGGAAGACTGTCTCAACCCAGGAAAGTTTGCAAATGGTGTGCTTGTTTTTGTAAATTTGGAGGAGTTGTACTGCCCCAGTTCAACATATAGCTTGTCTCTGAGCTAGATTGTTATTATGGTGAAGAACAAAGGACAACAACAAAATTAGAAAGTATTTTGACACACATGGGTTTTAAATAACCACATTTACTGACCATCCACAAACACACCTGACCAACAAACATAATGCTCTTTTGGTTTCAGGGAACTCCTGTGCTACTCAAACCATGTAAAGGGATGCTACCCTATTCCGATATACAATAGTTGTGAACCCTTTGCTTTTTTTCATGATCAGTTACTCACGTAAAGAGTTATATACTGTAGTAGAACCACAAGTGAGATTAACTGTTCACAAACTAGCTCTCTAAGGGTATGTCTACACTGCCACCCTAGTTCGAACTAGGGTGGCTAATGTAGGCAATCGAAGTAGCAAATGAAGCCTGGGATTTAAATATCCCGGGCTTCATTTGCATCTTGCCGGGCGCCGCCATTTTTAAATCCCCGTTAGTGTGGACTCCGTGCCCGTGGCTACACGCAGCATGGAGTAGGTAGTTCGAATTAGGCTCTCTATGGTTCTATGAACTCCTCATGGAACGAGGTGTAATGGTAGTTCGAATTAGACAGCCTAATTTGAACTACCTACTCCGTGCCGTGTGTAGCTGCGGGCACGAAGTCCGCACTAACGGGGATTTAAAAATGGCGGCGCCCAGCAAGATGCAAATGAAGCCTGGGATATTTAAATCCTGGGCTTCATTTGCAACTTCGATTGCCTACATTAGCCACCCTAGTTCGAACTAGGGTGGCAGTGTAGACATACCCTAACTGTGACCAGTCTTAGATACCATTATAAGATGGTGCAGCATAGCCTCAAATGGGTAGAGAGTTGGAATATTTGACTCTTTATTAAGATGCCTATACAGTCTTAATATTTTAATGACTCCAGCAAAAACAGTAGTTTTTAAAATAGTCAAACATCAAAGCAACAATAGCCAGCAAACTGGAAAATGGCAAATGGAAATCAATTGTAGTTTAGAGGGAAAAAAGAATTAATATTCCAGCACATTTGTAGTCTGCACAATTATTAACTTCACGTTACAAATAACTGTGGAAATCCAAGCAGTCTTATGGAAAATTAATGACTGTCGAATTTTGCTCATTAGCCCTTGCAAAGATCCTGTTACTTTCTCACACACAAAAGCACTGTCTCCCTAAATCTCAGCAAAGATTTAAAATCAGATTCCATAGTGAGCTTTGTTACAAGCAATTAAAATCGAGCTGTACTTTGCAGGTAGATGAACAAGGTACACTTTGTGGAGCATTAAGCACCACTTTCAGTTGGTTTGTTCACCTAATCACTAATTCTCTGATTTAAGCACATACTCGGGTCTAATCGAGTAAATGGGTGCAATAAAGTCTTATTTACATGTATTTTTTGTGCCAAGATAGTGTGGATGTAATTATACTAGTCAAAAAGATACTTACATTTGTGCAGTTTATTATGTAAGCATTGTTATATGGGTACAATTACACCTATACTAGGAAGTCATAAGCAGACTGCAGGACAAATCTAGACCAGTGTTTCTCAATCTTTTTTTTTAATAAAGTATCCCTTTTAAAAAATTTAAAAGTATCCCCAGTACCTACAGTTTTCAGACACACAAATTTTGTTTCTACCATTGCAACACATTTGTTAAAACAACTTAATCGTAGCCGGGTGGGCGATGAAATTTTTGGGTGTAAAAAGTACAAAAATAATAAAATAAACTTGAAGTAAAACTTACAACAAAAATTCAATTTTCTCCAAATTTCTCCAAGTTGTGTAGAAGTACCCCTCAGACTTCTCTCGAGTCCCCCTAAGGTACTCATACCACTGGCTAAGAAACACTGATCTAGATACTTTTGAACAGCCCCTGAAGTCTTTGTATTTAATTAATAATATTCATTTTCAATTATTTCCTTTTGAGCCTGGTCTTTTAATATGCCTTGCCAAGAAATTTGGATTCTGATAAAAGAAATCTGTCATACTCCTTCAACTATATGGAATTCTAAACTAAACCATGGATCGTGGTACCAAAACTAACATATGTAAATATATTCTGTAATTACCAAAGAAATCCTGGCTCAGCGTGAAAGTTTGAGTAAATGGACCTATCTCTATGGAAGTGGAAAGACATTGCTTCTCAGAAGAAGTAAAGCCATTCTTCCCTCTCCCCCTCTTTGCCTCATGAGGAAACTCAGACGAGTCGAGCACAATCATGGATAGGTATGAACTGTTCAGGAAGGACAGGCAGGGGAGAAAAGGTGGAAGGGTGGCCATGTGTGTAAGAGAGCTGTGTGACTGCTCAGAGCTCCAGTTTGAAACTGGAGAAAAACTTGTGGCAAGTCTTTGGGTAAGATTAGAGGTGAGAACAACAAAAGTGATGCTGTGGTGGGCATCTGCTATAGACCACCAGACCAGGAGGATGAAGTAGTTGTCTGGAGAAAGTGTTGTCTAAGGGTACGTCTACACTAGCCCCCTAGTTCGAAGTAGGGAGGCTAATGAGGGCGACCGAAATTGCTAATGAAGCGCGGGATTTAAATATCCCGCACTTGATTAGCATATTCCCGGACGGTCGCCATTTTGGAAACTGACTAGCCCAAAGTAACTGCCCGCGTCTACAAGCGGCAGAGAATCGCGATTCTGAGATAAACCCCTTAGTTCGAATTAACCGTTAAACTTCATTCCATCTTAGTTAAATTCCATGAGGTTTAATTCCTGAGGTCTCTTCCTACCCTAAACATATATGAATCTGCGACAGGAAGTTGTCCAGTGACATGACTGTGTTGTACATGACAAACTGTAAGACAACTAGCTCTTTTGAGAGAGAACACGCAGCAAAGCAATGGGGTTTAAAACCAGCAACTTCCTCTGTGTGGAATATTTTCAGAAGCGTGATCAAACCACAGGCAAGGCATCTTACCATTTGATCTTCAAGCTGAGGACTTACATAAGCCACACTGGTGGAAATGAAAGTTGCTTTATTTATTTAAGGCCAAATTTTGCCACTCTTACTCATACGAGGCGTACCTGAATTGATGCAATCCCCGGGACTACTCAAAAAGCAAAGTCCTAGTTGCTCAGTGCAGAATGGCAGCCAAGTTCTTGGAGAATCTGTGTGCAGTCTCTGGCAAAGGACTTCAGGAATGGCTAGTGATTTTGAGTGCTTTAAGTTTTGGGCTGCCACCTAGACACGCCATAAAGGGGTTTGATTTTTCATAAAGTGCTGAGCTCCTACCATATATAACAAGTCCCTATTAAGATGACTGAAATTGGCCCTTGAAACGAGGCCTGAATAGTCGATCGCTTTAAAAATCTTGCCCTCAAGCCATTGGGAAAGTTCAGAGACAGAAACGTGGTGTGGAGGTAGTGCAGAAAGAGACAGCGTGTGCGGATCCCAAAGCACTTTTCCAAACATCACTGATGGGTTCAAAGTAAATACTTTTTCCACCTATGTGTACAGAGCTCTATAAAATCACATTGTCTACCATTGAAACACAGATGTCTTTGGCATGGAACCTGGCAGCTACTTAGCAGTGCACAGCAGAGCTACAATGGCTCCAGAGAGGAAGTGACTTTTAAAAATAACGTCTAGTTAAAATTGCACAGGGAATTAGCTGAATTGAATTTCTCCTAGGACCCTTCAGATGTCGAACCCAACTTTTTAACAGTACCAGAGGGTCCTGAATCCAGGCAATGTTGTTTCCTGGACTGTTATTCTGGGGCTTTGTCAAGAGATCTTCTGCAAAAACGTCTTGTGCAAAAGCGCATTCACACCTCAAACGGGCATCGCAAAAGCGATGTGCTTTTTGTGCAAGAGAGCGTCCACACTGCATGGATGCTCTAGCGCAAGAAAGCTCTATCAGAGCACCTGTGCTTTTTCTGATAGACTCTTTTTGCTCAAGAAATCCCTGTGGAGCATCCACATGTGGCTTTTTGTGCAAGAGGAACAAAAAGGAGTTATTCCTCATGGGGAGAAGAATAACTCTACCAGCAAAAGCCCTCTGTCCTGTCAACTTACTGTTTGTTTGTTTTTTGCGTAACAGACTAATGCTCCAATAAGTCTGTTAAGTCTATAAGGTGCCACAGGACTCTTCATTGTTTATGCAAACGTGTAAAGGATCCCTCAGGTCAAGCCAACACTGAGCCAAGGAATTATACAAATGAGCTGGCATCACCCTCTAAGATGGAGACATGAAAAGAGCATTTGGAACACAAGGACCATGCACAACTAGATGAAATTCATTGTGGGCCTAGAATTAATGCTGAGCATGCACAACAAAATACCCGCCAGGGTACAGAGAAGTCAGTGGTTCTGTACCCTGCGGATCTCTCTCCCCCACCTGGGGGAATAGCAGTGTGTAGAGCTGCTTCTGCTGAAGCTTTTTCCCGCTGCTCCCATAGAGGGACAGTGCCTGGGAGCCTGCGGGAGGGCGGGGGGACGCGCAAAGCCACGTGTGCCCCCAGAGAGTGGGGCGGCAGATAAGCGCCTCATCCCCAGACCCCGCAGTCCCTGGCCTTACAAAATCTTTAATCTAGCATTCCCTGTTCCCAGGGTTGCTGGATTAAAGAGGTTCAAGTGTAGTTGGATAGAACAATAACACCGTCCCTGCCTGCCTGCTTTCTGTAGTGCAAACTCCTGCAATAAAGGAGGCATCTCTGATGGGGTAGGCCAACTCAACTGGCAAATGACCTTGCTACTACCCCCATCCTTACCACACGGTCCCTGGTGCATCGTGCATCGGGCGAGGGAGAGCACGACTGGCCCACTCTGTTCTAGAGCCATAATGGACTGCCAGGCAAAGGCAGATCTTGTGGTTGTTCTAGCTTGTATTGGTGGTTGATACTTCCAGCATGTGGTATATTGAAACCTGCGTTAAATTATACATAATGGCTACGTCTGGATTGCATCCCTTTTTCGTAGAAGGGATGCAAATTAGACGTATCGCAATTGCTAATGAAGCGGGGATTTAAATCTCCCCCACTTCATTAGCATAAAAATGGCTGCCGCTTTTTTTCGGCTCGGAGCTTTGCCGGAAAAAAGCACCAGTCTAGACGCGGATCTTTCGGAAAATAAAGCCTTTTCTGAAAGATCCCTTATCCCTTATCTTTATTTTCCAAAAGATCTGCGTCTAGACTAGCGCTTTTTTCCGGCAAAGCTCTGTGCCAAAAAAAAAGCGGCAGCCATTTTTATGCTAATGAAGCAGGGGAGATTTAAATCCCCGCTTCATTAGCAATTGCGATACGTCTAATTTGCATCCCCTTCTATGAAAAAGGGATGCAGTCTAGACGTAGCCAATCACTTGATGAGGAAAGGCTCAATCCACTCTTAGTCTCCCGTGACTACGATCAGGCATTCCTAATATTCCACCCTTGACACTTTGATCCTGTTTCTGAACACAGTATTTTATCTATGACTCCCAATTCCCTAAGCGGATCAGGTCTCAGGATACATGCTGTCATTGTTGCCCCAGTATGTGATACTGGCTGGGTTGAATTTTTTGTTACCCCTGCTTTCCTGAGAAGCCATTGCTCTCCGAGTGCACAGACTGATGCCCCGGTGTCAATTAATGTAGAGGGGCATGTTTGTTCTCCCACTATCCCCATTATTGCTCCTACAGTGGCAGTGGCATAGCAAGGGATGCCGGGGGGGGGGGGGGAGCAGTTGTCCCCAGGTGCTATGCTAGGGGGACTCCAATTTAGCTGCCAAAAGTTATGTTAATGACTTTTTTATGATTATTTCCTATTTTGTATATATTCCAACAGTCGACTGTGAAAAGGTGTCAGCAAAACTTTCAAAGACTAAATAGGACGATAGTTATACTATATTTTTTGAAATAACGGGTGCACTGTTTCGCCATCACAGTAAATCGCATGGCACAAGGGTTAAGGAAGTGCTCTTATTTCAAAATGTAGTGTAATGTAGATGTGCCAAATTTCAAAATAAGCTATTTCCAAATAGATCCACAATAAGATATACAATTTGCATACTGCTGTGTTTAGGGGGTTGTGTCGATTCCCCTTATGTTGTTGTGGGCCATCTGGGTTTGGTTCTGGTTTTGTTAGTCCCCTTGTGATATCTGGAGCCTCAGGATGGAGCTGTTGCACTTTTCATTTTGAATCCTGTAATTCCGTTTGTGCAGGGGCATTGGGTCCCTTGGGAAAATCATCGGGGGCGGGCGGAACATCCAGGATCCATCCAACTATTCCTATTCCAAGTGTCCTCCCAGGTATCTGCGTCTCCGGTACCCACACTCACACCTCCCTTTACTGCTGCTATTATGCCCTTCTGGGCTCCCAACATGTTTTCCAGCTTCTCTATTTGCTGTCCGTCTAGGTCGGATCCTGGTTTTCTTGTCATGCTGCTCTGCCGGCTGCCTGAACGTCCCCCAGGTTCATTTGCAAGGTAGCTAGCTCCCCGTTCCGGTTTTCCACTGTCAGCTTCAGGTGCTCTCACTCTCCTGGTTTTGCTTGTAAGGCTGTTGCGTTCTGTAATGCTGTATCTGCCCTGACACCCGCAGATGCCTTCTACTGAGCCAAATTGTCCCTAACAACAGTCAAATCAAATGTATAACCCTATTCCTTTCCTGGAACGCTAGCTGGCCAGAGGGATTGGCATAATGCTCATGCTGCTGCTGAGCATTATGTAGCTCTTTCCTTTGGTTTGATAAAGCAGAATGAAGGGATCCTTCCCCTGGAAAAAATCTTGTCTCCATGGGCATGAACCTCGTTCCACTATCCATTTAGCAAGGAGGGTAGGCTCTTCCGCTACCCCCACCTCTTCTGGTCCCTTTGCTGGCTTTCTTTTCCCTCCTCCTGCTTCCGAGGGAACAGTCTGCCAAGCAACTGGCGACCCCTTTTGACAAAATGCCACTAGTGTTCTGCGTGGTTAGGCTAGATCAATTTGGTCCAAATGACCTTAGGTTGCCTGCATATTCTCCACAAAATTTGTTACCCCCACAGAAGGAAAGGGTGGTCCAGTGGTTTGGACACTAGCCAAAAACTGGGAGCCTGGGATCCAACTCCCTGTTCTGTCACAGGCTTCCTGTGTGTTCTTGGGTGAGTCATTTAGCTTCTAGGGGAGAGAGAGCTCAGTGGTTTGAGCACTGGCCTACTAAACCCAAGGTGGTGAGTTCAGTCTTTGAGGGGGTCACTTAGGGGTCTGGGGCAAATCTGTCAGGGATGGTACTTGGTCCTGCTGTGGGGGACTAGATTCAATGACCTCTCAAGGTTTCTTCCATTTAAAAAAAAACTCTGTTACTCCCACACTCTAGGGACACACTTTTATCTAGATCCTAGCACTACTGGGCTGTGTCTACATTGGCACCCTTTTCCGGAAAAGGGATGCTAATGAGACACTTTGGAATTGCAAATGCCCCGGGGAATTTAAATATCCCCCGCGGCATTTGTATGAACATGGCTGCCGCTTTTTTCCAGCTCGGGGTTTTGCCGGAGAAAAGCGCCAGTCTAGACGGGATCTTGCGGAAGATCCCTTATTCCTACTTGAAAGGGATAGGAATAAGGGATCTTCCGGAAAAGGGTTTATTTTCCGCAAGATCCCATCTAGACTGGCGCTTTTCTCCGGCAAAACCCCGAGCTGGAAAAAAGCGGCAGCCATGTTCATGCAAATGCCACGGGGGATATTTAAATTCCCCGGGGCATTTGCAATTCCGAAGTGTCTCATTAGCATCCCTTTTCCGGAAAAGGCTGCCAATGTAGACACAGCCAACGTGTAACCCTATTAATTTAAATACCCACCCTTACCCCTTTCCTAGAGCTCGGTATAACTTCCCTGCGGGTGTCCACTTACAGTTGGATCCCAGGCAGTCATTTGACCTAAACTATTGCTGCCCATTTCGCATTCATGAGAACTCTCTTGGGTGATGGGTATAAGAGGTAAGGGGAGGTATTGCTTTCCCTAGGTCTTAGTGCTCAACCTCTCGACTCTTCCTATCCCCATTCCTGCAGGCTCCTACAGCAGGCTGTTGCAGCCTGGTAAGACTTCCTCTGGAGTGGATCTTGTCATCTGAAGAAGTGGGCCGTGCCCAGGAAAGCTCATGATACCATCTACATGTTTTCTTAGTCTATAAAGTACTACCACACCATTTGTTGTGTTTTAAGTCTTTCCTGGTACAGACTAACTCGGCTACCCCGCTAAAGCTTTTGAAAAGTGAAGTCTTCTGGCTTGCCAGACCTATTAGCATAACACTGAACCTGTGAAAAAGCCCTTAAGTGGTTAAGAAGTCTTTTAATAGGCATATGCCAATCCAAAGGTATATACTGTCAGTTTGTGACTTCATTAACAAAAATAGTTGTATAATATATCTCTATGGCTATGTCTACACTGCACAGTTATTTTGGAATAAGCTATTCCAGAGTAGCTATTCCCAAATAGCTCATTTTGAAATAGCACATCTACACTGCAGGGAACCCTCAAAATCAGTCCGAGGCAGACTTTCCTAATGTAGACGTGCTATCTTAATTTAGAGCCCCAGGAGGAATAACTTAGAATAGCCCTAGTGAGGGGCTATTTTGAAATAGCAAAAGTGGAGGGTCTATACACGCCTTATTTTGAAATAGCTGTTCTGGAATAGGCGTTATGCTGCGTAGAATGAGGTTTACAGGAGTCAGAATAAGCTATCCGTTATTTCAAAATTATTTCAAAATAACGGAATTGCTGTTATTCCAAATTAACTTTGCTGTGTAGACACACCTTAAGGGGCCTTAGCTTAAAAGTTGCTTTCAATATTTCATTAGTGTTGCTGAAGATTATAAAAATCACATCTCTAAAAAAATCTTGGCATAGAGTTATAGATGCACAAACAAAGTATTCATCTTTAGTCGTAAATACAGGCAGTCCCCGAGTTACGCGGATCCGACTTACGTCGGATCCGCAGTTACGAATGGGGCCGTCTCCCTGGTCTCCAGCAGACCAGGGAGACGGGGAGCAAAGCTGCGGAACACGCGGGCAGCAGACAGCCCAGACGCGTCTGGGCTGTCCCGCTGCCCCCGTGCTCCGCGGCTTTGCTCTGGACGCCTGTGGTACAGCAGCTGGGGCGCTGCCAGTTGGTCCCGTAGCGCCGCTCTGGGCGCTACTGGACCAACCCGGCAGCACCCCAGCTGCTCTGCCCCAGGCGTCCTGATTCAGCCACTGCTGGTCAGTTTCAGCAGCGGCTGAATCAGGATGCCTGGGACAGAGCAGCTTGGGTGCTGCTGGGTTGGTCCAGTAGCGCTGAGAAGCGGCGGCACTACTGGACCAACCCAGCAGCACCCCAGCTGCTCTGCCCCAGGCATCCCCAAGTCAGCCGCTGCTGAAACTGACCAGTGGCTGACTACAGGAAGCCCCTGCCCCGGGCTTCCTGGAATCAGCCGCTGATCAGTTTCAGCAGCAGCTGACTTGGGGATGCCTGGGGTTCTTAAGTTGAATCTGTATGTAAGTCAGAACTGGCATCCAGATTCAGCCGCTGTTGAAACTGATCAGTTTCAGCAGCGGCTGAATCTGGACGCCAGTTCCGACTTACATACAGATTCAACTTAAGAACAAACCTACAGTCCCTATCTTGTACGTAACCCGGGGACTGCCTGTACTTGGATCTGCAGACGTACTATTTTTTAAAATAAATTCTTCAAAAGACCACTCTTATATAAAATATGTGTTTTAATTACTATAGTACAAAAACTTGCTTCCAAAGTTTTCCTTTACTTTCAATCCATCCCATTTTCTGTTCATTCTCCCTGCTGAAGAGATCCCTTAAAGGGGCAACACCCCTTTTCTTCCAGATAGGGAAACTCATTTATCCAGCTTTCTTAACTTCTATTTGATGAGTTAGATTTAAGAGAACACTTCTCCAAAATCAGTACCATAGCAAGATATAAAATCCTTTGTTATGCCTAAACTAATTGGAAACATATTTACCATAAACATATGGTGATATTTCATAAACATGTCTTGTTATGAAAAGCACACAAAATAAATTAGTGTTCCCTTTTTCTTAACGCAATGAACTTTGTTATGAACACAATAAAATGTTCTGACTGATTAATTTAAAATAATATCTTTGTTTCAGGGAGTTAAATAACGTAGTCATCTGGAATGATTACTTAATGAAGGCTTAAGAATACATTTAAAATAGAAAATCAGCTTAGAAATATTGATTTTAAAAATGTAAAACAGAGAAAAGCTGCATCACATATGCCAGAATATTTAATGTTTTATTCAGCAGGACAGCTGATGTGCCCTTATTATGAAGTTTTTTGCAAATAAACCTCTGACAGACGTCAGGATATATCAAAAAACCTGTGACTGACATTTTTTATTCTCAAATGCGGTGCTTTTAATTTGGTACCTCTTTCATGTCTAGTCTTCACACTCTGGTAAGCAGTAAAAAAACAAGATCACTTTTCTTTAGCAAGAAATTGTGCTCATTTTCTTAATGTCATAAGGTACATTTGAGTTAAGGGATTTGGCTGAAAGGGGGTGAGTAGGGAAGAGGGGAGGAGTCAAACCCAATGTTCCCTGTAAGCTGAGCAGTTGGGCGGCCACCCAGGAGAGATTCAGGTGCTGAATCCTCCCCTTCTGCTTGAGGCTCCGCCCCTTCTGGTGAGGGCCCGGGGCCATTTCAAACATTTTTGAAGTTGCCCCCAGCAAAAAATTATTGCCTACCCCTGGATTAGTTAGACTTGAGGAGGGTGTGTTTCTATTGGTGGTGCACATATGCACGTCCAAAAATAAACAAAATTTATTCTGCACGTGGATGGAAAAACTTGGAGGGAACATTGATTTGGGCCTGGACAGAGTGGGGCAGGGTCAGAGATGGAGCAGGGGTAGAGTATGGGTGGGGTCATATACTGGGGAACTTTCCTCCCCAAGCAGCAGCTTCCCCCACTCCCCATGAGAACTCTTGTTTGAAAAAATCAGAAGCTTTTGAATGCTTTTTGTCATCCTTGATTGCATCTACGTACACTGAGCTATGGCTCTGCCATTCTCCTCAAGTCTAACTAACCCAGGGATAGGCAATAATTTTTTGCTGGGGGCAACTTCAAAAATGTTTGAAATGGCCCCGGGCTCTCACCAGAAGGGGCAGAGCCTCAAGCAGAAGGGGAGGGGCGAGGATACCTCCAGGCTTCCCCACCCACAGACCATGATTGGTCTGGAAGTGGGGGAGCATCTTTGCCCCCCTCCCGGGTTCTGTCTGATCACCCATGCTCCTGGCAGTGGGAGGAGACGTCTCGTGATCTCCCACCCCCAGGCCAATCAGGGCTTGGGGGCAGGGGAGCATGTGAAGTCTCCTCCCACCCTGCCAGGAGCATGTGGCACTTCTAAGCACCACATGCTCCTTGCAGGATGGAGGAAACTTTGTGCGCTTCCTCCCGCCCCCAGCCCCTAATTAGCCTGGGGGCGGGAGAGTAGCAGGGCCTTTGTGATCCAGATCAACCAGCTTGGTGAGCTGAATCCAGCCCCCGGAGGCCATTTTGCTCACCCCAGGACTAACCCCGGGTGTCTGTGAGAGCTCTTTTGCAAAATCTCTTCTGTTCACTTGGTGTACCTTGGTGTACCTCATTTGCATTGCCACAGCTGACACCCGACAACATGGCTAATGCCTGGCACTGTCAACAAGGAAATTACATTCTACCCTTAACGTGGATTGTTGTGTAAGAAGGAAACTCAAGACTCCAGTATTCAGTCTCTCTGCATGTTGCTGAATTAAAATTGTGCTTATTGATAATCTTCCTTGCCATTAATATGAATAAAATCGCAAGGAGCCTGTATTTTAGAATCTGTCATTTCCCTCTCCGTGACTGGTACTGCAACGGAGCATTCTCCCACTACACTCATTCCAATTACACTTACAAATTGCTACTCTGAATAAAGAGCACGGCGCAGGGATGACAAGTATTGATTTCCAATCTCCTTCCAAAATGGCTCTATCATTGCAAGTGAGTCAGGCAATTTGCTTCACTTTACACGTCAGGCTATAGGCCTCAGATCACAGTAGCAGGTCTGATCCTTCAGGAGATGTTTAATTAGAAAAGCAATGAAGGGAATGATTGTAAATCAGCATTTCGAGAGCAGCGCTGCAGAATTTGTAAAGCTCCTTCCCCCCCCCCCCCTCCTCTCCTTTCTCTTATGTATGAGCTGCCTAATTTATTCTCTTATCCTTAGTAGGAAGTTTAGCAAGGTTGTTCCACACAATTAGAATTGCTGTCTTTTCTCTAGGAAACATCCTGGCATGGTTTAGTTCATGTTTTACTTTGCACTGACAGATTCTCCTGTAACTGAGTCTACATTAAAAGAGAGGGAGCGTATCTATAGTCACCAGTGCTGACACAAGGGCTGGCCTTCTCAGTGAGCAAGAGAGAAAGAGACTTGCACTGCCAAAGTAAGGAAGTTGCTCAGCACTTTTTTGCTTCCAGAGCTGCGTTTGAACCTAATTATGACCAGCATGCAGTAAAAATACATCTTCCTGCAGGGCAATTTTAATACTCCTAACTCCCACATACACCCAGCAAATGTAGTAAGCCGCATCGCAAACTCTTGCTGTATCACGGTACAAGCAAACCTCTGTATTGTCCCTTTGAGACAATGGTTGATTGTGTCTGTGGAGTGAGGTAAAACTTAAGGGGTGAAGCCAGCTGGAGTGAAAGTGGGTGGTGTCGCAAACACCAGCGTGGGTCGGAAGTCTCTGGTGTGGTGTCCTCACCAGTAATGACAACCACTCAGCTGCGTGTGTGCCTCTCTGTGTATTGTACTGGCTCTGCCCAGATAGCCCATCCCACAGACTCCCCCAAAGATCACAAAAACAGACAAGGACCGAAGGTGCCCAGCCAGGTTAATTATAAATGAAGCACAGGAACAGCTTCCCTGAATCGAATGTCCACAATTCAGCTAAGAATGTGTGCCCTGACAATGGTCTTGGCTCAGGCAGTAGCATGGGATTTGCCACTGTCTCGGAGCCCAGAAAAAGACAACTCCCTGAGATTATATTTTATATCCAGGAAGCTTTTGGAGAATGTTGGGGATAACTTCTTGGTACAAGTGCTAACCAACCAGGGATCATGCGCAGCTTGACCTGCTGCTCACAAAGAGGGAGGAACTAGTAGGGGAAGTAGAGATGGATGACAACCCGTGAAGCAGTGATCATGAGATGGTAGATTTCAGTATCTTGACCAAAGGAAGAAAGGAGAGCAGCAAAATACACACCCTGGACTTCAGAAAAGCAGACTTTGACTCCCTTAGAGGACTGATGGGCAGGATTCCCTGGGATGCTTACATGAAGGGGAAAGGAGTCCAGGACAGCTGGCAGTATTTTAAAGAAGCCTTATTAAAGGCACAGGAACAAACCATCCCGATGCACAACAAGAAAAGCAAATATGGTTGGCAACCAGATTGGCTTACCGGGAACATCCTTGGTGAGCTTAAACACAAAAAGGAAACTTACAAGAAGTGGAAACTTGGACAGATGACTTGGGAGGAGTATAAATATATTGCTCGAGAATGCAGGGGAGTTATCAGGAAGGCAAATGTGCAGTTGGAATTGCAGCTAGCAAGGGATGTGAAGGGTAACAAGAAAGGTTTCTACAGGCATGTTAGCAATAAGAGGGTGATCAGAGAGGGTGTTAGGCCTTTACTGGATGAGAGAGGTAACCTAGTGACTGATGATGTGGGAAAAGCTGAAGTACTCAATGCTTTCTTTGCCTCTGTCTTTATGGACAAGGTCAGCTCCCAGACAAATGCACTAGGCAACACATATGGAATGGAGGTAGACAGCCCTTGATGAGGAAAGAACAAATAAGGAACTATTTAGAAAAGCTAAACATACACAAATCCATAGGCCTGAATTTAATGCGTCCGAGGGTACTGAGGGAGTTGGCAAATGTCATTGTGGAGCCTTTGGCCATTATCTTTGAAAACTCATGGAGACTGGGAGAGCTCCCGGATGATTGGAAAAAGGCAAATGTACAGCCCATCTTTTAAAAAGGGAAGAAGGACAATCCAGGGAACTACAGACCAGTCAGCCTTACTTCAGTCCCTGGAAAAATCATGGAGGGGATCCTCAAGGAATCCATTTTGAAGCACTTGGAAGAGGGGAAAAGGATCAGGAATAGTCAACATGGATTCACAAAAGGCAAGTCGTGCCTGACCAATCTGATCAGCTTTTATGATGAGGTAACTGGCTCTGTGGACGTGGGAAAGTCGGTGGATGTGATAGACCTTAACTTCGGCAAAGCTTTTGATATGGTCTCCCACAATATTCTTGCTAGCAGGGAGTATGGATTGGATACATGGACTATAAGATGGACAGAAAGCTGGCTAGACTGTCGGGCCCAACGGGTAGTGATCAATGGCTTGATGTCAGGTTGGCGGTTGGTTTCTAGCAGAGTGCCCCAAGGATCTGTTCGAGGACCGGTTTTGTTCAACATCTTTATTAATGACCTGGATGAGAGGATGGATTGCACCCTCTGCAAGTTCGCAGATGACACTAAACTAGGGGGAGAGGTAGATATGCAGGAGGACATGGATAGGGTCCAGAGTGACCTGGACAGATTAGAGCATTGGGCCAAAAGAAATCTGATGAGGTTCAACAAGGACAAGTGTAGAGTCCTGCACGTGGGAGGGAAGAATCCCAAGCATTGCTACAGGCTGGGGACCGAATGGCTAAGCAGCAGTTCTGCATAAAACGACCTGGGGATTGCAGTGGATGAGAAGCTGGATATGAGTGATCTGAGTCAACAGTGCGCCTTTGCAGCCAAGAAGGCAAATGGAATATTAGGGTGCATTAGGAGGAGCATTGCCAGCAGATCTAGAGAAGCGATTATTCCCCTTTATTCAGCTCTGGTGAGGCCACATTTGGAGTATTGTGTCCAGTTCAGGGCTCCCCACTATAGAAAGGATGTGGACATATTGGAGATAGGGCCAGCGGAGGACCCCAAAATGATTAGGGGGCTGGAGTGCATGACCTATGAGGAGAGGCTGAGGGATTTGGGTTTATTTAGTCTTCAGAAGAGAAAGTTGCCACACACAAGCAAAAAACCCTCAAAACCAGACTGCAGCATGAAACTACTGAGTCTGGAATTCATATGCAAACTTGGCACTATGACATTGCCTGAATAGAGATTGGGAGTTGCCAGCTCACCACAAAAAGTAATTTCCTCCCTTTCGATATTCTCCGTTTCTCATCAACTGTTGGGAGTGGCTGTATGCACACTGGCTGAATAGGTCTCGTTAGTACTGGTCCTCGACAGCGAGGAGTCCTGTGGCACCTTATAGACTAACCAAAGTGTTGGAGCATAAGCATTTGTGTGCAAAGACCCACTTTGTCAGATGCATGTCAGAACAAGGAGCTGTAACACTCCTTTGTCTTTGTATGTATATATCCCTGCCAAACTGATGTTTCCACTTCATGTATCTGAGGAAGAGGGCTCCAGCCCACGAAAGCTTATACCCCAATACATTTGTTAGTCTTTAAGGTGCCAAGAACTCCATGGGAGTTTGGATTTTTGTTTTTTTTTTCTGAAACAGATGAACATGGAACGTAATGGACTCTGCAATTCTGAAATTTAAAGGACACTGCAGTTCTGCCTAGGGATGTTAAAATGTGTTTAATTAAGTAACCATGGAACTGCTGAAATTTCAGTGATTACACGCAGGCAGTAGTTGGCTCCCTGGGAGCTAGTGCACAGGAGAGTCAGCTTTTAAGCCAACTCTCTCCACGCATACCAGTTCCTGCCTGCTCTTCCCGCCCCCCCTCCCCGCCTCTGATAGAGAGGCAGTAGTATGGGAGTGGGGGAGGCGGCTCACCAGAAGCCAGCACCAGTTTTTCAGCTGATTCCCTGAGCATACCAGGAGCCTGTGTGTAACCGTGAAGGTTAACCAATGAGCCCAGTCTCATCAGTACACGGTTACACTTTCACATCCCTAATTCTGCCTCCTGTTGAGGTTGCAATATTTTGGATTCATGTGCATAGGACCAAATGTTTCATTTTCCATTTTTGTAAGACTTTGAAGTAATTTAAAGATAGGCCCTATGTTTTAAACTGTGTGTGACTCCGAAGAAAGGTTTTCTTTAAACAATTGTTTGCTGCTGGAATGTGGGAGAGGAAGGAACAATACCCATTAAGTGCTGCTGCGAACAATGAACACCATCACTCAGTACCTTTCAAGCACACCCGACTTCATGCTTGGCTTCAGTTCCAGCAACAAAACCACTTTATGGCTGTAGTAATAATACAGAGAGAGCCACTTCTGAAACTCACCACTGTGCCCTGTGCACCACACACGACTTGGCAGGGGAATCACTGAAAGGGAGCCTGCCAATGGACTCATATGTCAAGGACCTGATACTGAAAGCCACGTTGCTTGTGTGAGTGGTTGCATTGAAAGTGAGCTGTAGATCAGACCCATTATGGGAAATGTAATATGGCTTTTGTAAGGAAGAATAACTACCGATGCAATGAAACGGCAGTAAAGCAAAGCATGTATTTGGAACCCTTCATGTACAGGGCCTGGCTATAGTTCTGCCTCTAACTTGTGCCTTCAAAGCAGCTGGGTGTTTTTGTGATAGAAATTCAGATCCATAATAACTACAAAACCAAGTAATGAATGACAGGTGCCCAGGTATGAAATCCAATGAGACTATTTGCACCAGGATGGTTACATGTGAATTTTTGCGTGACTGGCGACAAGATGAAAGTGACAGGCACAGAGAAGCTCTCCAGGCCTGAATTACTGTCAGTCTACAGAGGCACTGAAAGACCACTAGTATTTTCCAATAACAATTTAAAGGGTATCCTGTAGCCTGGGGTGGGGGAAATGTGGGTACCAGGAAAGCCAGTCTCTTAGGTCTAATTTTCCTGCCTTTCTAAGCCACAGACTTCAGTTCAAAAGTTGAGTCATAAGTTGTTAAGCTACAATTGTTCGGTGAATTCTATCACCTCTGTTAAGTAGGAGCCTGGAGTGAATAATCATCGTCTCCTTTGGCCTTTCAAAAAATCAGAACTTTTTTTTAAAGTTATTTTGCCACTTAAAATTCATGAGACAAAGAAACGAGCGTGCACAGAGGGGAAACTACTGTATGTGTTTCCACAAGTTCCTTGATAGATGGCAGCATTAATATTTTCAGAAATATCCTACCATATGACATTTGTTCTAGCAAAGCTCAACTGTAAAGGGAATAAGAACATAATAAAATTCTCGGTGCTTCATATTGTTTTTCAACCCGTCACCTTTTGGGTATGTATAGTTTGCGATTACAAAGTCAAAGTAGCGCTTACAGATATTCTCCTGCTGGAATCCAGAATGCTTAGCCACTTATTTCTGGGTCTCTCTCTTTCTCTCGCACCCTTGCCCTTCTGACGGGACAGACCAGACTAAGCATCAGATGATGTCGAAACATCAAGCCAACTTTCACTTGTGTCAAGCCTTAGAGAGAGATCCTGCTTCTTTTCATTAACACGGCTCCCTTTTCCTCTTAGAGGATGCACATGGCACATCGCCCCTGCCAAGTTGGTCACTTGACACTTTTCTTCTTGGTCAGTTTCAGCTATTTCCCCGGGAGCATCAGCTTTCTTTCTCTCTCATGAGCCTGTCATGTCCTCGTAGAATCATAGAACACTAGAACTGGAAGGGACCTCGAGAGGTCATCAAGTCCAGTCCCCTGCCCTCATGGCAGGACCCAATACCGTCTAGACCAGTGGTTCCCAATCTTTTTGCTACTGGGGACCAGTATACCCATTCACAACCTTTTGGAGGACCGGTAACATCTATTTGCATATCATTAAGCAAATGATGAATATGCAAATAAATTGATTCTGGTCTTCCCAGAGCCCCCAGTGCCAACTTCAGCAAAGCTCTTGATACGGTCTCCCACAGTATTCTTGCCAACAAGATCAATCGACTATAAGATGGATGGAAAGCTGGCTACACTGTCTGGCCCGGGGTTTCCCAAACTTTATATAGTTGGAACCCGTTTTTTTTTTCAGTACTTTTTTTTGTGGCCCAAAAATATAAACACACATAAACTGGGTTGAGACAGGAGGTGCGGGCTCTGGGGTGTGAATGAGGGATTTAGATGTAGGAAAGAGGGAGAGGTGCAAGCTCTGGGAGGGAATTTGAATGCAGGAGGATGTGGAGAAGGGTTGGGCTGCTGAGCAAGCCACAGGCTTGTGGATGTGAGGGTGCAGGAGTTTGAGTTGGGGATGTGAGGGGCTCAGGGCAGAGAGGTTGGGAGTATGATGGGCTCAGGACATAGATTTGCAGTGTGGGAATGGTGCCAGTGTTGTGGCAGAAGATTGAGGATGTGGGAGTGCAGGAGTTCGGGGATGTGAGAGGCTCATAACAGGGGGTGCCAGTGTATGAAAGGCTCAGATATGGAGTCGTGGGGCAGGATGCCAATGGGTACTGGGGACAGGGTGCTTGTGGGTGCTGTGGCAGAGTGCTTGTGGGGGTCTGGGTGGGAGGGAGGAGAGGGGACAGGGACCAATAGCTGGGGATCCTGCAGCTGCACGCCAAGGCCTAGGAAGTGTGCGGGCTACTCCCCTGCCCCCCCAAACAGCGGCGCAATACCTGAAACGCTGGTCCGTCGCACACCTGATGCTTTCCTGCATGGGGGAGGGGAAGTCCTGGACTGCGCCAGCTCCAACCACTGGGGCAGTATGTGCCTTGCTCCTCCACTCCTCACGGCAGCACGCGCCACCCGAGCAGCCGGAGCCGACGCAGTCCTGGATCCCCACCCCCTCCCCAGAGTGCGATGGACTGGCGTTTTAGGTACCATGCTGGCTGCTGAGGCAGAGGGGAAAGCAGCCAGTGCACTTCCGGGACCTGGCATGCAGCTGCAGAACTACCCTCCGACCCCGCAGGAAGCCCGTGCTACCTCCATGGTCCCTGGAGGTAGCGTCAGAGTGGACGCCCTCACTCCTGGCCCCAATCCCAGTGGTTTTATTGGCCAGTGCCAGCTCCCGTTCTGCGTCAGTGTGCCCTGCCTTCTCCCTGGATCCTAGCCCCTGCCAGATCTAGCTCCGCTGCCTGGAAGCATGCCCAGCAGAGACACTGCAGGCGGCGGGCTCTCTCCCAAGAATAGCACATGCAAATTTTTCTGAGGACCAGTATTTTTTTTTCTAAGGACTGGTATTGGACCACAGACCACACTTTGGGAATGGCTGGTCTAGATCATCCCTGACAGGTGTCTGTCTAAACTGCTCTTAAATATCTCCAGTGATGGGGATTCCACAACCTCCCGGGGCAACTTAGTCCAGTGTTTCACCACCCTGACAGTTAGGAACTTTTTCCTATTGTCCAACCTAAACCTCCCTTGCTGCAGTTTAAGCCCATTGCTGCTTGTCCTCAAGCCTTCATACACCCTGTCTGTTACCATAACCAACAGAGGGGGAAGACAACACTGACCGTGGGAACACCCTGCTCGCTAGTTACCCCGAGAACCGTAATCCTGTAAACACCTTATCACTTCCCCTCTCCTCTTCCCAAACTCCCCACCTCTCTCCAGCAACATATGCACACGGGCTTTTTCCTCCGGTCTGGAGAAAATCTTCATAGCTTCTCAACTCAGCTTAGGGCCGCCTGAGCTGAAGCGATCATTTACTTAAGCTGGAGTTTGATGTTTGGGGGAGGGGAATTTATCCTCCCTTCACAAAGAATCACATCAACCTTGGAAACCAATGGGATGACCACAGATTGCAGATTGAGACTGTACCGCCCGCACTGAGAAAGCCTAAGCATCTGCTCGCAAGCTCCCTGCTCTTGCTCCTGCAGATGCTAAACATGTGGGGGGAGCAGCAGACTGTTTTCAATCAGGACATGTCTCAGCTGCGTTTAAAGTCGAAAGCCATTATTTACAGCTCGGTGAAGAGAAAGGACTCCTAATCAAGGGCAATAACCAAGATCCATAGCAGGTTAATGGCTCAGACGGATAGAACTGGTTTGTCAGCCGTTGCTTGTTCTTTAAACTGGAGTGGTGTAAGACCAGAGTTTGTGGGGGACTCATACTTTCTGGATACTGGAAGGTGATGTATAAACACTCAGTGCTAGGTTATGAGCGGCAGTGGGATGCGGAAGGAGGACGTGTAAATCGGGTGAGGGCCAGAGGATTGTTGTCAGACCAATGCGCCGTGTCAGAATAGAACACTGCGATCGGAGCCAAACCTGAGAATGTGCCTTTCTCCCCGCGACACGCTGCCACGGCTGGGGTCAACAAAAAGGTCGGCACTCGAGGTAACAGAGGGATGGGCAAGGAGCTGGCAGAGTGTTCCCCAGAATTCACAAGGGAGTGAGTCCCATTCTCAGACTGGACTTGGACACTGAAGAGCCTAAAGCTCTTTGAAGGCCCATGCGACTTTGCCTCTTAAATGCCTGAGTCGGTTCTAAGGGTGACTAAGCTCCTAAATCACTTACATCCTTTTGAAAAGGTGATGCTTGGCACCGTTAATATTTCACCCATCCAGAGGTTTTTTTCCCTTCTAACATAGGAAGTGATCTTGAGCCCTCATAGGGGAAAAGCTCTTTTCCTGGACGGCCGGTTAGAAGCTGGAAACTCCGGAGCTCTTCCTTCATTGCCCACAGGGGCAGCAATGCCCTGTTGTTCTTGCTCACTGGGCCTGAGATTATAGAGAGTATCCATAGATTAGACTGCTCTCTCCCAGCACTGTCTACTTCCCCTCTTGTATCTTATGTGGCACTGTCTCATATCGGAGGGTTGAGTGCTGAGACCTAGACTGGTACAGGAAGCTCTTTCTCTTACCCAAATCTGCCATATCCCAAAGCTTCGTGCTTTGCAATGATTTTCTCCAGTGGCTTTTTTTTCCCTCCAAATTGGCCATTCTAATTCTGCTTCTGTGTTCTCTCTGACGCTTTGAATTTAATTGCGCTGTTCTTTGAACATAAATGCCTGTTCCTTGTTGAGCTTGCTTAATGGCCCTCGCAAGCCGCGTTCCGACTCATTGGAAATGAAATCGGAGTAAGCCCTGAGCACAATCTACATCTCCAGGATTGGATGTTGGTAACAGATCGTTGTGTGTGGGAAGCCGGTAAAGCTTGAATCCTGGAAACGGGTCTCTTGGAAGTGACAACTGACCTTCACAGTGCAGCATTACGGCCACTGTGAGATGCTGCTTTTGAACTGCAAAGCATGAGACGAGAGTAAGGATCCCAAAGGAAGTGCTGCTTCACCAGCCAGCCCAATAGGAACACTGGACATGAGGTACTGAAAGAACGTGAAGTCCCATATATCCAGCTGTGGTGAAAGATTATTGAAGAGGGGACAGGACTTAGTTATTTAAGCCTGAGCATTGTCCCCCAGATCCTCGGCTGGGACCTATGGAGGCTCTCCCTCCTGTAGGCTCTTCTGACTCTGAGTTAAGCTACAGATTTGTTGGACATCCTATTGTCCTGTCCCCTACTAGGATCAATCAAGTGAGGCTGAGCCCAGTTCCCTTAAAGAGCCCATTTATTATTTTGTCCAGAGTATCAACATTTCCAGCATCTGAGGAAGAGCGCCACTTGATTAATCTCCACCGGAGTACAGCTTCCTGCTTTTCATTTGCATGTAACCACTGTCATGAAAGGACTAGGGGAAGCTTGCCATTAGCAGGAGCTGGTGGTTCCTACTCTTGAGTTGACTGCTTGACCAGACTAGACGCTAGCATCACAGAGTTCAGGGAGAGTAGTCTGAGCGTTTGGCGGCAGCATGGTTGCGCTATCTTGTGCCTTTTTGACATGCCTCCTGCCCTCCAGAATTCAATCCCTGATTGTCCATATTAGTCATCCCTCTCCTCCACTCCCCCCAAAAAAGAAGAAATAATCCCCTGCAGAGGGAAAAGTGTAATGCCCTGTGTCCAATTTTCTTTTCATTGCTGTTTTTATTGTGGAAACAGCACTGAGTGATTCTAAAATGAAAATGGGGAAAGCTAATTTTTGTAGTTCTTGCTAATAAAATTCTTAATGTGCTTCTCTCCTATTATCATAAAGATTGTTATAGTGTACTTTCTCTCTGGTATCTTATTTTCCCCATCTCACACCAGCATTCCATATCTTCACAACTACTCATCTTCATATTTTCTCATTTCTCTGGCCCTGTTGTTATTGGTGTCCTTTTGATGCTATAGACGTTTTCACAAGCAGTAAATATAGTTCACCAAGAAAAGCGGTTTCTTTTCAAAAAAGGGAATGCAGCAATGCTGGGTGCATTTTATCGAACACATCCTGTGTGCATAATTAACCAACAATCTGCTAGATAAACTTACTTTCATATACAGCATGAAAAAAAATCAGCATTGCACTGTATTGGCATAACTGACTAGGGAGGCAAATTCAAATGCTACTAATGCATAATGATCCCTGGATTTTCAGCTTTCCATGGCTACAAATAGCATCTGCAAAAACAATAGGGAGTCCTGTGGCACCTTAGAGACTAACAGATTTTTTTCTTGTTTGTTTTCTTGCAGATACAGACTAACA
This sequence comes from Pelodiscus sinensis, assembly GCF_052426305.1. Classification (NCBI taxonomy): domain Eukaryota; kingdom Metazoa; phylum Chordata; order Testudines; family Trionychidae; genus Pelodiscus; species Pelodiscus sinensis. The sequence continues at coordinate 4,798,033 of NC_143072.1, read as the reverse complement.
CGTCTACCCCTCTGAGAAGTAGCGTGTTTTTTTTAATACACATACCGTATATACTTGATCATAAGCTGATTTTTTTTTTTGGTAAAAAAGCATGCTGTGAAGAACAGGGGTTGGCTTATGAGTAGGTCATTGTGTTTCACATTTTTTTTTCCACTGAGGAGAGAGGTAGGCAAACTTCAATTCCCAGCTCAGCAGGGCATACTGCTGGCGCACCGGGACCTTTTATGTACCTGGCGTGTCTACAGGCCCGGAGCCCCTCGGTCATGTCCAGTCGCTGTTGTTCACCATGCCAGGTCAACAGGAGCAGCAGGAAGTAGTGGCCTGCACATCTCTTGGCCCATGCTTCCTCCTCAGCTCCCATTGGCTGCTGTTTGCCATTCCCAACCAATGGGAGTTGCAGGAAGCAGAAGTTGAGGTACGTGCTGGCTATAGCCACAGAGCCTCTCAGCTCCCATTGGCTGCGAACAGTGAACAGCAGCCAATGGGAGCTGAGAGGCTCTGTGCCTGCAGCCAGCATGTCCATTGACCCGTGCTGACGCGGATGAGCTGGGCCTGGAAGTTTGGGCACTGCCAATATTGAGTTGGCTTATAAATGGGTTATTGACTTTTTAACATTTTTTCAGTAAAACTGGAGAAATGGTCTGAGGTAAATAGGATGAAGTTTAATAAGGGCAAATGCAAAGTGCTCCACTTAGGAAGCAACCATCAATCTCACACATGCAGAATGAGAGGCGACTGTCTAGGGAGGAGTACTGCAGAAAGGGATCTAGGGATCATAGTGGACCACAAGCTAAAGATAAGTCAACAGTGTGACGCTGTTGCAAAAAAAGCAAACCTGATTCTGGGATGCATTAACAGGTGTGTTGTGAGCAAAACACGAGAAGTCTTTCTTTTGCTCCACTCTGTGCTGATTAGGCCTCAACTGGAGTATTGTGTCCAGTTCTGGGCACCACATTTCAAGAAAGATGTGGCGAAATTGGAGAAGGTCCAGAGAAGAGCAACAAGAATGATTAAAGGCCTAGAGAACATGACCTATGAAGGACAACTGAAAGAACTGGGCTTCTTTAGTTTGGAAAGGAGAAGACTGAGGGGGGACATGATAGCAGTTTTCAAGTATTTAAAAGGGTGTTATAAGGAGGAGGGAGAAAAATTGTTCTCCTTGGCCTCTGGGGATAGGACAAGAAGCAATGGGCTTAAATTGTAGCAAAGGAGGTTGAGATTAGGAAAAACTTCCTAACTGTCAGGGTGGTGAAACACTGGAATAAGTTGCCTAGGGAGGTTGTGGAATCTCCATCACTGGAGATATTTAAGAGCAGGTTGGATAGACATCTATCAGGGATTGTCTAGAGACAGTACTGGGTCCTGCCTTGAGGGCAGGTGACTGGACTCGATGAGCTCTCGAGGTCCCTTCCAGTTCTAGTGCTTTGTGATTCTAAGTTGTAGGGGTTAGTTTATGAATTAATGGATTTATGTTCAAGTATATACAGTATTAGTATTTGGTGTATGGAAGTATGAGACCTGAGGGTGAAAAGCAAGACAACAATCCAAAGCCTGTTGAAACTGTCCCGACTCACTCATTGTGCTTTGGTTGAAAGAATGGTTACCTTGGCTGTATTGCGGCTGTTCATGTTCCAATGTATGTGCCAGGCCAAGAGAACTTCCACCGCTAACACTCTGAGATTGAACACTGATCCTTTCTATGCCAAGTCGCCCTTGCAGGTGAATTGATTATCCTCACCCTCAACTCCCTGCCCCATTGCTCACAGCCTGCTGGCAATTAAATCATGATATTGGCACAAACAAATGAATACAAATTTTATGGAAAACACAGCATGTAGAGGTTTCTTGTGGTTTTGAAATCTAACTTCCCTGTGTCCTGTGGAAGTCCTTGGAATTCCTGAGACTGAGAGTCATCTTTTATCCACTGCCTTCAGCAAGATGGAGTCTTCCCTGTTGTAACCAGAAGTTAACTCCCTAACACCACCAGCCTGTCAGCCATTAAAGCGTTCTCCTGGGATATGCCAGCCCTCACTTCGTCTTGACGGTTAATGAGAGCGTTACCTCCATTCTTCTTAAAGCTTTCTCCTTTAATGTCCAGTTCCTGGCCCTAGCTCAGAGGTGGTCAAAAACATGGTGGTGGTTCACCAAGGTTAGCCCCTGTCTCGTTGCCACTATATTTACTTGCATGGTTGGAGGTACCAATGATCGCAGCTCTCATTGGCCATGGATCACTGTTCTCAGCCAATGGGAACAGCAGGAAGTGATGCACCCTGCAACACCACTTCCCACAGCTCCCATTGGCCGCAAATGGCATGGCCAATGGGAGCTGCAATCACCGGTACCCATGCTGTGCAGGTAAATATAGCAATGGGGCCCTGCCAGGAGCCAACCCTGATGGAGTGGATCTGGCCCATGGGCAGGTAGTTTCCCACCCCCGCCCTAGCTACTCATAGAAATCCCAGATCCTCTACTCCCAAAGGAATAGCATAACCCTATTTTTACCTTCCATAATTGCTCCTGCATAATGCACTGCACTTGTGAGCATTTTTCGCTTTATGGGAAGAAGGAAAAAAAGAGGTTCCTCTGGAAACAAGAGATTAAAAACAAATGGTGGCAACATAAAGCAAAATCACAAAACACAAACTAGGGCCTGTGCTGCTTAATAGTGACCTAGCTGATCTCATAAAGTAGGTCTTCCCCCAAAGGTGCAGAGCTGGCCCGCCTCCAGAGAGCTAGGATCCAATCTGTCATGGCAAACACCCCGCGTTCTATAAGATTCCTCAGTAAATGGATGCAAAGATTCTTTCTCTGCCCTTGTCAGACAATGACCCAGTCTTGTGTGTGTTCATGGGCAGGGTGATTCCCTGTCTGTTACAATGCTCCTTTTTACTGCCCAGTGGTTTGGATGGTTTGCGGTTGTACTTGTTGGTTCTCCATCGACTGTTCTGAGACGGGGCATGGGTATGCAACTGAACAATCCGCTATATATTCGGCTAGCCATACCCACCCTCCTGCCTTGACCTGCAGCCCCCTCCTGGACACTGCACCCCTCATGTTTGGCCCCACCCTGGAGCCTCTAGTTTCCCATAAAATCTGATAGCTCCGGGCCCCCCAGCTCTCCAAGGGTATGTCTAGATGATTTACTAGACATAGGAAAATGAAGCGGTGATTTAAATAATTGCTGCTTCATTTACATCAAAATGGCTGCCGCATTGTGCCAATCAGCTGTTTGGCGGCACAACGGAGCAGTCTGGACGCGTCGCGGTCGACAAGGGAGGCCTTTGTTGACCGCTCCAGTAAACCTCATTTCACAAGGCATACCGGAGCGGTCGACAAAGGCTTCCTTTGTCAACCGTGGCACGTCCAGGCTGTGCCGCCAAACAGCTGATCAGCACAGCGCAGCAGCCATTTTGATGTAAATGAAGCGGTGATTATTTAAATCGCCTCTTCATTTTCCTATGTCTAGTAAACTCATCTACATGGCTCCGTCGACGGACCCCAAGGGCACATCTACACAGCACCCTTTCCTCAAAATGAAGCGCTATTCCAACAAGTCCCTTAATGCTCGTGGAACGAGGGTTACAGAATAGCGCGCTCGTTATTTCGAAAAATATTTCATAATAGTGGGCATGTTTAAAGATTCAGAATTGCTATTTCAGGGTACTTCTGGTATCCCAAAATAGCCCCGCTGTCTAGACATAGTCCAAGAAAAAGCTTGAACTTAAAAAGAACCATTTCCAGCTTCTTTACAGTATCACTCAAAGGAAGTGGGCCCCCTTACATTGGGTACCATAAAAAAGATAAATGCTTCCTGCCCCCTAAATATGGGGTTGATTGTCCCCAAATGCTTAAATACATGTTTTAAGTCAACACATGTTGATTCGTTAGGTCAAACGAGTCAACACATAGGAAGAATCTGTGCTCTTGTTATCTGTGCAGTCACCCACCATGCCCCCCTAACCCTCCACCAATACAGTCCAGCAATAACGACCTAATGTTGTTGCCCTTCCTGCTCCAGAGAACTAGATCATAGAGTAGAGAGGGACAGAGTGGGGAAGAAAAGCAGGCAATTAGATGGGCAGTGTCTAGCATTTAAAAAAGCATGAGGCTGCAAAGGTAACACTTTACACAATGGGGCAGATGAAGGGGACCAGTGAAGGGATTTGGGGGAATAGATGGTGACATCCATAATCATTGTGAAAGCTACAACAACAGACAATACGGCCACTGGGACAGGATAGGGCGGGTTAGTAGTTGCCAATGGATGGGGAACGATCCACGTCGCTCATGGAAATGGTATCCCATTGGTGTGGGATGTGTAGTCTGTCACTCCTGCCCTGCAATTTGGCATTTCCTCAGGCACCTGAGCAGTGATAGATCCTCCAGCAGCCACAGCGAATTCAATTCCAATAGAGTTCAGCATGTAATTAGACAGCTGGAATCCGTCCTGTTCCAAATGTCAGCGCTGTCTCCTTCCAGTTGTCAGGCAGTGAACACACACACCTCAAACTCCACTAGGGAGCCAGGCAAGCGTGGGTGACGTCATGTACCGACAGCTGCTTCTCCAGTTCAGATCTCCCCTTGTGCAGATAATCATTTTCATGCTGAGCCTCGCATGTGCGATGACTTTTCTTCACTTCCCCTTTGTTTAATGCCAACATTTACCATCACTCCTGGTGGGTGAGAGAGGATGAGGAGTGGAACGGTGGGGACATATGTTAGAGGATTTCACCACTGCTGGAAAGCAGGGCATAGAGTTAGGAATTGGATTAAACTTCTTTGATGTGGGTGTTAGTGGTTGGGCGTGTGTATATGTGTAAGGGTGTGTGGGTGTGTATGGTATGTCTACACTTGCACCCTCTTTCAAGAGAGGGATGCAAATGCAGCTGAGCAAAATTGCAAATGAAACGCGGATTTGAATTTCCCATGCTTCATTTGTATAATCGCAGACTGCCGCTATTTCTAAATACTCTATTTCTAAATAACAAATGCTGTGTAGACCCAGTTATTTTGAAAGAAACCCCTTCTTTTGAAATAACCAGTAAACCTCATTTTTTGAGGAGGAAGGGGTAACCCCTTCGAAAGAAGGGGTTTCTTTCCCAATAACCGTGTTTACACAGCGTTTGTTATTTCGAAATAGGGTATTTCGAAATAGCGGCAGTCCGCGATTATGCAAATGAAGCATGGGAAATTCAAATCCACGCTTCATTTGCAATTTCGCTCAGCTGCATTTGCATCTCTCTCTCGAAAGAGGGTGCAAGTGTAGACATACCCTATGTGCGTGTGGGTGTGGATGGGCAGATTGGCGTGTGTGTGTGTGTGTGTGTGTATGTGTGTTTGGGAGGTGGGGGTATGTGTGGGTGTGTGTGTAGGCATGTGTTGGTGTGTGTGCGCATGCACGCTTGTAGAGATTTGACCTTTATTTAAGATAGTTTCGTCCAGTGCCTTTATGGGTGTGTCTAGACTACACCTCTCTGTCAACAGAGAGATGTAGATTAGGCACATTGAAATTGCTAATGAAGCCAGGAATTAAATATCCCATGCCTCATTAGCCTAAACATGGCTGCCGCTTTTTTCCCGAAATGGAGGTTTTTTTAAAAAAAAGTCAGTTTAGACACGGCTCTGTTGAAAATAAAGCCTTTTTTGACAGATCCCATATTCTTCAAAAAATGAGGTTTACAGGATCTGTCGAAAAAGGCTTTATTTTTGACAGATCTGTGACTAGACTGCCTTTTTTCGAAAAAACTCGGTTTCAAAAAAAGCGGTGGCCATGTTTATGCTAATGAGGCACGGGATATTTAAATCCCGGCTTCATTAGCAATTTCAATGTGCTTGATTTGCATCCCTCTGTCGACAGAGGGATGCAGTCTAGACATAGCCTCTGTAACCATAGAGAGGAAACAGTTGTGGCTTCCCCGCAGCTCACAGGCCTGGGTCACTGCCCAAAACAAACTCAAATGTACGAGGGCCTGACAGGCTTGCCGGGTGCCTGGGCAAGGAGGGGAAGGAGAGTGGCGCTGTGCTCTTGGAAGAGGTGAGGCCTTGTACAGAAAAGGCAGGCCTAGAGGCAGCCAACCCTCAGAGCCACCCAGAACCCACCACGTGGCACGCCGGCACCGATTTAAAGGGCCTGGCGCCCTGACCGCTGCCTCCTCTATCCCAGCAACAGCGGCGGCTGGGAAGCCTGGCCCCTTTGGGACAGTTGTCCCTTTTGCCCTCCCCCCACGGGCGAGCCTGCGGTTGGCGTGGTTTGGGTGGCTTCTGTTCTGTGAGGATTTGTATGTCAGGGAGCTCGCAGGAAGACTGAAGAAGTGAGGAGAGAGAGGGAAGCGCCACATGCCGCCTGAACCAATCCTGTGGCCGTGGCCCTGAGAGAAGCCCAGAGGCACTACTTTAGGGATAGAACAATTGCAGAAGAGGTCTGGCTCTGAGAGCAAAGAAATTGCCTCCGCTGGTTTGAATCCCCCGCTGTTCTAGGAAAGGAGACGTTGTGCCCTCTCGGCAAAAAGCAGGATTGTGTCTGATACCAGACTCCATCATCGGTTTCCGTAGGAGGAGAATTATCTGCAGAACCCTGCACTTTGGCTAACTTTGCAGGGCAAAAAACTGGGAAACTATATTAATTGTCCTGCCTAGACTCTTTCCCTGGTGTACACTGATATTATAAACCTGCCTCCTTGGCAACATTGCTCATGTGGGGCCAGCAATAAAATCCGTGGCTTGTGCTGGCCTTGCATAAGATGTGCGCAACATTTTGGGAGCCTCTAAAATTTACACCATGGTTGTAATTATCAGCAATATGGGGCATAGTATGTAAACCCCATGGAGTACAGACCCTCTCTTCTTAGGTCTGTGGCATTCACACACCCCTTAGGGCAGTGTTAAAAAAGCAATAGGAGAATAAATCCAATTATGTCGTCTGTGGAAAAAGCTGGTGGGATTTCCCTTCACTCTGCAGTCGTTCCCTTGACATTTCGTTAATGGCACTTACTGTGTGCACAGCCAAAGCTTATACAACCCTAGATAAATAATTATGAAGTTTAAAAAGAGATAGGCTCTTTGAGTTAAGAATTTTAACAGCTTGTGAGAAATGGTGCTGTTCTCATGGTAACAGGAAAGCTGTAATTTTGTCTCTAATTTGAGAGTTCTGGTGTAATCCATACAGATAGCTTTCTGGTGGGAACTTTCTCTTTTTAGTTTCCCTTAATTGAAGTCTTTTTAATGAAGTGGTGATATTGAGTAGTTTAGGCAAGCTATTCAAAATTGATTAATTAGCATTGAAATATACCTATGAAAAGTGTACTTTGAATTTTTTAGTAGTAAAATTGTATAGCTATTATCTTAGCAGGTACCTGACTTCACGTGTACTTGGGCAACTCCTGAGGTTTCTTTTCTTTTCTTTTCTTTTCTTTTCTTTTCTTTTCTTTTCTTTTCTTTTCTTTTCTTTAGCCTTTGTGAATTTGTGACTCTGTCACTAGAGGAAAAAAAAATCAAACATCTACCATAGTCCATCCACTTTGTAAGCATCAGACTGTTTAGCATTCTTGAATGTTCTACTGCCACTGGTTCTCTGTGTGTATGTACACATCTTGGGGAAGATTTTCAAAAATGCCTAAAGGATTTAGGACCCTAAATCCCATTTTCCAAATGATGCAGGCTTGAAAGGCCCAAATCACATGGAAATTCAACAGGACATAGGCTCCTAAGTCCCTTCACTTTTACCCTTTTGTAAAGGCTGTAGCCATTAGCAGATGGGATTGAACATGGGACCTTCAGAGCAAATGCGAGGAGTCACTACTGCATGAGCTAAAAGCCACTGGTGCTTAGATGAAGCTGTAGAGCAGACCTCACTCTCCCTTTTGCAGTGGTCTCAGTGTCTCTGGCTTACACTTTGTTGTTTCCAGATCATTACAATAGCTTATTTCTAGGTCAAACCACCTAGAGATCATTTGTGCCAGACACACCCTGGGTTCTCCATTTGCCTCTAGAGTCTTGAACTAATTCCATTCCTCAAAGTTCTGACCAGAACTTGATCGTTCAAATGTGCTACCCCCACCTGTTTGTGACCCTCGGGTTGCTTAGTTTTGATCTCTGCACCTGTTAGAACCAGTGGCGGATATAGGGCAGGGAGAACGGGGTGGCTGCCCCAGACCCCACGCTTTAATAGGCCCCGCGCCAGCGCCGGTGTTTTTAGATGACATCACATCTCTCACCCACTTCCCTGGGGAGCCAGCCTCCCGCCACATTTGTGCTAGGTTAAGAGCGAAGCTGAAGCTCAGACACAGCCCTGGGGTCAGCCGCCTCTTTCTCTGTCACAGCCTCAGGCTCCCCTCCCAGGTTGCCAGTTCAACTCGCAAGAGAGCACGAGGGGAGCCAGGAATCTCCTGTGGAGCGGAGAGAACACATCGCCTGCCCGTGTGTGGCTCATCACAGCTACCCCGGGGCGGATGGCTGCTGGGATCTAGAACCACATCCCCCCTTCCACACACACACGATCAGGCCACCTGGAGACACCCGAATGCAGGGATCACCCCTCCCCAGTTCGCTCTGTCGTGCCCGCCACTGCCCTGCGCGCCGCGCCTTTCGGAGAGTGGCAGCGCTGGAGAGGGTGTTGCGATTTAGCTCATCACCGTGGCCGGGAGGGCGGGGGGCCAAGGAGCAGCAACGCGCCTATTTTTAAGCAGCCGAAAGCTCCCCAAAGCGCCCATCCCGGCGGTTTTGGGTTACCCGGGTTATAAACACAAGACACTGCCGAGGGGGGACGGCGCCCGGCCAGGGCTGAGCCTGCAGAGCGAGCCCCCCTTGTGGTGGCCCCTTCCCCGCTGCTCCGCCAGGCAAACTTCTCCCAACTTCACTTCTCCCGGCCCTATTTTGCCCCCAAAAAAGGCAGGCGGGCGGTATCCCTCCGCCGCACTCTAACCTCGCCGGGCTAATGGGCAACCTGGAGAGAGGCCTGTCCTGGGGCAGGCTACTGAGAGCCCCTGTCAGGTTAGCTTTGCTCTAGCAAGGGTTTCCTTCCCTGCTCCAGGGGCGGATGCTTGTCCAAGTCGGCCTAGGATCACAAGATACGAGGGTCAAAACGGCAGCCTGGCTACTCTGTTTCAGCCAAAATTACAATATAATTAAATGAAAATTTGTAATTATGAATGCAGAATTTTGTTTAACAATGAATTACAATATAATTAAAATAAAAATTATCCAACTAAATTAAGTTTCTATCAAATGTATCCAATTCACATTTAGTATGATAATAGCCTTCACTCTGCGCATTTGACACTTTTTTCTATTTTTCTCCAAAGGGGGCCCCGCAAAATTGTGCTGCCCTGGGCCCCGCAAAACTCTCATCCGCCCCTGGAACTATCCCGAACCAGGAGTCATATGCTTTCATAACCTTACAGTAGAGGAAGACAAAGTGTTAAACAAGGGAGCAGGAAGATGACATGTTGAGCAACTTCTCTTTCCAGGCATCTTATCTTCACATTTATATTGGATGAAACATAAAACTGTCACGGTTAGTTCGTCAAAGTCTTTGGCATATCAGGATGATTAACCTGTTTGAAATTCTCGGGCTTTTACTGCTTTGTTGAATATTTTCATAGCAGTAATTGGCGGTGGTTTCCATACCCTTAAAGTTGCTAAACTAGCAGTTCAATTTATCCTAATTCAGAACCTAATTGTCTTGCACTGCTGGCTAATTAAATGTTCAAAGAAGTGATAAATTAGGCAGGTTGATCATTACAACACAAGTAATTAGTCACTCTAACTGAATCTGTGCCCAGCAATCCATGTACATTAGGATGGCGAGGGAGGAAGTGAACAAAGTATTTGTCAGGATCATAAAAAAATAATAATAAACAACTCTAGGGACATCACAGGAGGCATTTAAGTCATATATCAGCTCTGGGGTTTTTCAGGTTTGTTTTTTGCATTAGCAGTTCTTACTCTGATGGCCAGGAAGGAAAGTCAGAGCACGTAGAAAAAATGAGTGGGCTACTTTTGGCCCATGGGCTGTATGCAACCCATCAGGGTTCTAAGTGTGGCCCACAAGACATTTTGTTTACGGTTGCCCATGCCGCAAGATTACCAGATTCTGCTTGTTTACATCCAAGTTGCTTTTTTCCTACAGGGATTACTAAAGTGACATGCACATGAAGCCAGGGTATGTGAAGAGAGGGGCAAGCTGATTACACACAATGCTGTCAGTGCAAGCCATGTGCTCCCTTGCATCCAATCACAGTGGTGCTATGGCTCAATTGGCACCCCCTGCAAATTCTAGACACACGTGCACAGTGAGCAAAACTACCCTGTCCCAGGAGACCGTCTTGGTTATGGCAATCCTGCGGCCCACTGAACCAAAGGAAGGCCACTAATGCAGTCCACTCAATAGCCCAGGTTGCTCATCACTGTCTGCAATTGAAGTCGGAGATCAGAGGCGCTAAAAGAAAAATATTCCCATTTTGCAGAAGATCCAATCCACTCATGGGCTAGACTTCCATGAAGGTAAAAACCAGAAGGATATAAAGCATCATTTATTCATGGCTTCACTAGTGTCTAAGGGTGTGTCTAGACTAGAGGGTTTTGTCGACAAAAGTTAAACCTGGTGAACTGCATCCAACTGTGGGCTGGTTATTGTCCACTGCTGGCTTTAGATCAGGCACGTACTCCCATGACTTATCCTACAGAAGCCCATATACAAGGGAGATTACAGGATAGGGTCTAGTGGTTTATTTCCGAATACTGTGCCAATCACTATGTCAGCAAAGTTGTTGTGTAAAGATTTTTTTCCTTTATAGAGTGCAGCTCCATCTTACCAATGCCTTTCAGCTATGGGTGGCCGATTCGAGTGACACACCCTGAGGAAAAGTCTGTCTGACTGTCAAAGCTTTAGCAAAGCTCCTCTTAAGTGCGCTCCGGAAAAGATTAATGTAATGCAATTCTGCATGCCTGCCATTGGTCAGTGCTCATGTCAGAATTGCAACTGAACTGAAATGCTCAAGTTATGTGCTTAATTTTCCACAGCTGATCCTACCCCATAAGTAGTAGCGGTGGGGACGGGGGGAATTTTCATAGCACTTCTTTGTTGGAAAACACTGATTAGTTAGGGCTGAGAGATTTCACAGGAACATTCTGGGGTTGATCATGAAAGGTCCATGTTGGGTCCATGTTGGTATACTGAGAGAGATGGAGACAAACACACTGGGTTACTGGAGGCCTGGATTTAAATCCCTGATCCAAATGGGGCAAAACTGAAACCTGTCTCTCCCTCAGCCTTGGCGGGTCAGACAACTACCAAGTTAGTGGCTATTCTAAAACACAGATGAACATGCATGTGGGGTTACATCTACCCTGGCATGATTTTCCGGAAATGCTTTTAACGGAAAAGTTTTCCGTTAAAAGCATTTTTGGAAAAGCGCATCTAGATTGGCACGGATGCTTTTCCGCAAAAGCACTTTTTGCGGAAAAGCGTCTGTGCCAATCTAGACGCAGAATTGCGCAAAAAAGCTCCGATCGCCGTTTTAGCCATCGGGGCTTTTTTGCGCAAAACAGTACTGTGCTGTCTACACTGGCCCTCTTGCGCAAATGATTTGCGCAAGAGGGCTTTTGCCCGAACGGGAGCAGCACAGTATTTCCACAAGAAGCACTGATTTCTTACATGAGATCGTCAGTGCTCTTGCAGAAATTCAAGCGGCCAGTGTAGACAGCTGGCAAGTTTTTCCGCAACTTTTGCGGAAAAACTTGCCAGTCTAGACACAGCCTGGGTGTTTTGTCTCTCATTCAAAACAATCCCACTAGAGAACGGGAAAACCGCTGTGAAATCATGAAATATTTTTACAGGAAGGGAAAATCTTCTACCCAGTTCTATGAAAGTTTATCTACAATAAACAGCACAGCTCAACACAACCTAGGCTTAAATAGCCCATCAGCTGTTAAAATTCAGGGAGGCAGAGAATAATACTAAAAACAAAACAAACAACCTCTGATAGTGCCTAATCATTCAAAAAGCAGATAACATTTTAATTGATTGCATTAACTTCAAGCCCATACTACAATAGATAGAGATGTCAGGGTAGACTGGGCGTCATTGCAAATAGATTACTCAGAGCTTATAAAAGGTCTATCATGATCATCTAGTCTATCCTCCCACTTAACACAGTCAATAGATTTCCTGTTTTCCAGCCTTTCAAATTGACATTGATCATGTAGAGCGGGGTGGGCAATAATTTTTTGCCAGGGGCCACGTCAGAAATTTTTAAGTGGCCTTGGGCCGCACCAGAAAAGGCACGGCCAGGATACTTCCCTGCTTCCCCTCCTACAGACCATGATTGGTCTGGGGTGGTGGAGCATGTGAAGTGTTTGCCCCCCCGAGAGGTTTTCCCTAGGCGCCCATGCCCTTGGTGGTGGGAGGAGACTTTGCATACTTCCCCTTTTACCCCCGGACCAATCAGGGCTTGGGGTGGGGGAGCACACAAAGTCTCCTCCTGCCCTGCCAGGAGCACATGGCACTTCTTGGCTTGGGGGCCGGGAAGCAGCAGGGTCTCCATGTGCCAGATCAACCCACTTGGCGGGCCGGATCCGGCCTGTGGAGGCTCTTTTGCCCACCCCTGATGTAGGGGGATTTTGCCCAGGACTTTGTGGACCTGAGTTTAACTTCCTGTTCAGCTACCACTTTCCTTTGAGAGCTTGTCCAAGTCACTTAGCCTCTCTGTGCTTCAGTTCTCCTTTCTGTCAAGTGGGGACAGTAGCTCTGCTCTGCCTCACAGAGGCATTGGGAGCCTTTTTCACATCTCTTATTTGCTTAAACGTGCAGCTCTAAGCTGAGAGAGTGGGTCACATTTCGGTCCAATAGGGATTCACGTAAAAACAAGTGGTGAAACTTATCAAATGCCGAAGTATTAACATACGTCTAAATGTGAGGCCCCCTTTGAACTTGAGGCCCAGGCCATAAGAACGCATGAACGGCCATACTGGGTCAGAACAAAGGTCCATCTAGCCCAGTATCCTGTCTGCTGAGAGTGGCTAAGGCCAGGTGCCCCAGAGGGGCTACCTCCAGACTGCGTCCTTCTGCCAATAGAGGGATGCAAATCAAGCACTTCAAAAGTGCAAATGAGCCCGGGATTTAAATATCCTGGGCTTCATCTGCATACTCACGTTCGGGCGCCATGCCAATCAAGCGCCCTTCTGAAAGTGAAAGTAGATCTAGCCGCAGCTCTGCCAACAGCGGGGAGCTTTCTTGGCAGATCCTGTACTCCTCATTTTTTGGAGTCCTGGTCTTCACAGTCTCCTCTGGCAAGGAGTTCCACACATTGACTGTGCGCTGAGTGAAGAAAAACTTCCTTTTGTTTGTTTTAAACCTTCTGCCTATTAATTTCATTTGGTGACCCCCTAGTTCTTATGTTATGGGAACAAGTAAATAACATTTCCTTGTTCACTTTTTCCACACTAGTCGTGATTTTATAGACCTCCTTCATATTCCTCCCTTAGTCTCTTCTCTGCAAAGCCGCTCTGGCCTACAAAGCCCATATGCAGTCTCTGAGGGACAGGAGCTCCTTGCACCAAATGCACACATACGCCACCTGCCCCCACTCAGCTGCTGAGCTTCTCCCTGCATTCTCTCCTACAGAAAATTAGATTATTGATGGGGTTATTATTTAAAACTAGCCAATTAGCCTGTCATAAGACAGGATTTTTAGGTCTCTCCTCCACGTCAGTCTTCTCTCCTGAGCCTCCAGTCTCTCGCTCCGTCCGTCTCATTCTCTCTCTCCTCCTCCTACTGCCTCCCCCTTCTCCTGCTCAGCTCTCCTCCGCCTCCTGCCTCTCTCTCTGTCTCTCTCTTTCTCTTCTCCTCCCTCTCTTGCCTCTCACTCGGGGGACCGCGGAGCCCAAACTCCCCGTGATGTAAGGGGAGCGCAGAGCCCAAATGGTTGCTTGCATCACTTGCTCCCACACAGTGGCCTGGCTGAGTGGCGCAAGCGGCCATTTGGGCCCCGCACTCCTCATGCAGCACGGGCTGCCCAGTGGGAACAGCCAGCATTTCAGCAACAGCACCGCCCAGAGGGAACAGCCAGCATTTCAGGTACCAGCGCCCTTCCCCGCCCCCCCCCCCCAGAGGAAACAGCCAGCATTTCAGCATTACAGACTCACAGACACTGGGCTACTATATATATGATGAGCTAGTTTTGGTTTTAGTTTTCTTTAAATGTTTTAAAGAATCCCAAGTGTATATAGCCCCCTTCCAACTCCCCCTCTAAATTCCCTCATGAAACTCCCTGTTAGCTGCTCCTGTTCACTAAGCTCCCTGGTTGCTTACTAGCAGGCTTTATGTAGCTCTGGCCATTCCGATAGCCACACCCCCTGGTTAAGGCTTGACCAATGAACAGAGGCTTCTAGATTTCAAATCCTCGTTAGGATGCTCACAGCTTCCAACTGCTGGCCTTCAAACAAACCGGTCAGCACACGGATCTCCAAGCAAACAGAAAGACACATGCTCAGCACACAGTATATTTCAGGCAACCCGCAAGTAACCTCCAAATACAAACACACACTACAGACAGCCACTTACCCTAAAGGTCCTGTAATCGCTTCTCCTCCATGTGGAGAACTCCCTCACAAAACTCCCTGTTAGCCACTCGGGTTCGCTAATCCAGATGGCCCTCCTGGCCCCCTCTCTGTTTGGCCCCACCTGACACACCTATTCCCTGCTTCCCAGAAAAAGAATAGTTCTAGTATATTGGCTAATTTGGCTTTCTTCATGTGGTAGGGAACAGCTTACATCACAAACCGCCCTCTCCCCCCACACTCCTGCTTGCTTCACTGAATCAGCCACAGCAAATGCGGCTCCTAACATTCGAAAAGTTGATCTTTTATTCTCTTTGTACATTAATTAGTCTGGTTGGATTATGAGGATTTTCCATCTTTTCCATCAAGATTGTTTAGTTAGCATAGCCGATCAGTTAGTAAGTGCCCCATTGTCTGTTCGGTGTCTCTGGGTCCTTCCCTAAAGGAGCTGAATGTTAACAAAATGGCATTGAAGAAAAGGTTCCATACGTGTTTTGTGGAAACTTTCAACTGTAGCCCACTGGACTCGACTTGCTCTCTCTCCCAAGGTTTTGTCGTGGTCGGGGAAGGTGCGGTTCCCTGCTTAGCGGGTGGACAATGAGGGAATGAGAGTTGCAAGGACAACTTCCTGTTCAGCATCTGGCAGATTAGACCCAGAATACAGTCACACACCTTCTCTGCTTCCTACCCTCATCAACTGCATTGATGCTGATAATTAGCTGTCTGTAAAGCATTGTGAAACCCTGATAGAAAATACCAAATAGTGGCTAAATATTGTTCAGTTTGCTTCATGGTGAGAGCTTTTTGTAATATTCTTTTATTAATCAGAAATGCATTGGCTCAGAAGGTATCAATTAAATCATTATTTATAGATTTACGTCTATATACTTTTTTCAAATGTTCTAAATACTTGATTTATTTTTGCTTGTGTAGCTTTTCATCAAGTCATCTTTCTATTTAATTGAGCTAATAACTTTACTCCTGTCCTCCTCTTTGTTCCGTCTGGCAAGCAATTTCCCAGCCTCATCTCCCTGCTCATATATCCTCTTTTGATCTGGTTATTAGCATTTCATCTCCCTCTGCATTCAATATGTTGTATTCAAGTTGAGCTTTATTTAAGGAACTAATACCTTTTGGTGTGGTGGATGTCACACAATCCCTTTGCAATGTAACAATTTTATCTTTAGTTATTGCAAATTACTTGTGCTCCCCCCTCCCCTTTTTTTTTCATTTTCACTGATGTATGACCTTTCATAAGAAGTCTTAAAATAACTGAAAATGGAGAATGAAAATTGAGTTAAGCCCAGATTATAATGCACTAAAGTCCCCACTAACCAGGCTATGGGGAGAAATCAGCACAGAACTATATATTGAACTAGCTCACTTTTTGTTTCATACTTTCTCTATGAAATCCACTGGACACTTTCAGGTTTCAGGCTCCTAGGGCTGACGAAAACACATTTCTATAACATGACCATTTTTAAACAAAATACAGGACTCTGTAGCACTTTAAAGACTAACAAGATGGTTAGTCCATCTTGTTAATCTTTAAAGTGCTACATATTCCTGTATTTTGTTTCAGCTACACCAGACTAACACGACTACATTTCTATCACTATGACCATTTTGAGTATTTGAAAGTCTTGTTTTTGTTCATTTTGAAACTTCTTTAGCCCTCCTCTCCAAAAAAAGGGGGGGAGCAGAGAGAGAAACACACATCCCAGAATATTGGATAAGGCACCATCTTGACATGGGGGGAACCAAGGTAACAGATGCGGCAAGGAGTCCTGTGGCACCTTATAGACTAACTGCAGTGTAGGAGCATAAGCTTTCGTGGGCAAAGACCCACTTCGTCAGATGCATGTAGTGGAAATATCCAGAGGCAGGTATAAATATGAAGGCCAGGATCAGGCTGGAGATGACGAGGTGATCCAATCAAGGAGGATGAGGCCCACTTCTAGTAGCTGATCTGGAGGTGTGAATTCCAAGAGAGGAGAAGCTGCTTTTGTAGTTAGCGAACCATTCACAGTCTTTGTTTAATCCAGAGTTGATTGTGTCAAACTTGAAGATGAACTGTAGCTCAGCAGTTTCTCTTTGAAGTCTGGTCCTGAAGTTTTTTTGCTGCAAGATGGCTACCTTTAGATCTGCAATTGTGTGTCCAGGGAGATTGAAGTGTTCCCCTACAGGTTTTTGTATGTTGCCATTCATAATATCAGATTTGTGTCCATTGATTCTTTTACGTAGGGACTGTCCAGTTTGGCCGATGTATATAGCAGTGGGGCATTGTTGGCACATGATGGCATATATTACGTTGGTAGATGTGCAGGAGAATGTACCAGTGACAGTATGGCTGAAAAGGTAACAGATCTCACTCTACCTGTCTTAGCTGCAGTGAATATCTCCCCAAATAAACCATTCTATTACTCTATAGATAGCAGAAGATTCATGGTCAGTTAATAAAGTCATCTCACAGAAACAGTTTAGCCTAGCACACTATTAAATATGAAGAAAAGACTGAAAGGAGGTATAAAAGATCCCCAGGGCAAAGAACCCAATGAGCCCTAAGCTAATAGTGAAAAATTACTAGAAAGGTTCTGAGCAGAAAAACTAGGATTTACAGCTTCAGCTGCACTTCCCAAATGAAGCCCTACATGGCCCTCTGCATATACAGCCTATTGCACGTCTCGGAGATAAATACTTTTCTCCAATGCCCATTGAACTTGATGGAGAGGCTCCTGCTAACTGTCAAGGCCCTGGGGAAGGGGCAAAATTCATTGCTGAGGTGCTATGTCTTGTCTGCCCTGTATTCAAACTTCTACTCCATGATGGGCATGGATTGCCGTGATCCAGACAGAAAAGTTTTTGACACGTCATTCTTCAAGGCAGGACAAGCTCCCCGTTGTCAATGAGGCGTATCCGGCTCACAGAAGTTGGCAAGAACAGGGCTGATAGTACAAAAACAATCACATCTAAGATGTACCAGGCACAGGCTGTAAGCACATCCCAGAGGGCCCACAACAGAACCCCTCGTTAAGAAACATCTTGGTGCCAACCTCCTTCCCGCAGAGAACAGGCATACCAACCTAGGGTCAGGACTGGGTCTAAACTGACAACGTGATAGATAGTGATCGAACCCCACGTACATGGTATTGGGTGGATCTAGGTAATGTCAGAGGGTGGCAACCTGATACATCAGGAGTGGTGTGTAACTTGTTTGTACCCATGTCTAAAAGTGTAAGCCAAAGAATTGTCTTTGTCTGGCTTACAGGGCAGTGATGGAGTCTCATATCACCCCCTATCACAGAGTCAGTCCATTGTTATGGGGTAATATGTGTAGTGGTTTGGAAGAGTCAACTGACAACTATTATTTTACTTTGTTTCACAATAAACCTGGCCGGATGCCTTTGATACTTATCTGATTTTGTGGGTTTGGGGGGGGATCTCTGAGAATCTGTTGTGCTGACTAATTGCACGTAGTCAACCGAGCAAACAGGGGAGCAAACGTAGAAACGCAAACAACCGACTGGTTACCATCGATGACAGACCCGGAAATCTGTCGGGACACCACGCCAATGAATCAGGACTGCTATACCTGGGGGAGGGAGGAGGAGGCTCAGGGGTGGGCAGTCCAGACAGGAAGTGGTGTGCCCCCAATCATCCCCTTTCACCTGCCTTCTGAGTCTCTCGTTTTCCTCGCACACCAAACCCTTACCTTAGTTATGCTAAAGGAAGCTCCATAACAAATTTGGTGGTCCTGGCTCTTGCCTTTTAGGAGTTATTGAACAAACATACAGATACCCAGACAGACTCATGCACAGACGCACAGACAGACAAACTCTCAAATATATAGTAGATGTGCTTGGTGGGGATATCCTGGCTGTGTTACACAATAGGCAGCTTCATACGGTAGATGCTCTTCCATACCTCCTTCATCTGAACTGCAAATTTTAGCCTGCCGCTTTGCCTTGCTGCTGCTTGAGATGTCTTTGGGGGTGACTTTCAGGCACCCTTATTTACAGTGTCTTTGCTGTCCCCAAAGGGCTAACCTGTGGGCATTTCTCAAGCCCACAACATGTCTGAGCTCTGAACACACAGCAAGTTTCGTTCTTTTTGCATGCCGTGATGTTACACATACAGGGCTGCCAACAGAACAGCCAGCCCCCTGGGCAAAGTGTGGAGGTCACCACTGGCTCCCCCAGCCAGTCTTTCCATCCACCAGGAGTCCAGCCACAATTAAAAGGGCCTCCGGGTCTCCAGCCACTGTCACAGTAGCAGCCGCTTTGTAACCATCAGGTCCCAGGGAAACTGCCCCATCTTCCCCACACCATTCCTGTTGACGGTCCTATACCATTTAAAAGAGGGCAGTAATACTTAGCAGACAACAACTTTTCCAATGATACCTCACAAGGTCTAGTTTGTGCACATTTTCTCACGCTACGCTGGTGCCCGTATTAGTACAGCTGGTCACCTTCCCTCTAGACTGCATTCCACTGTATACGCAAGCTTTTATTCCGCGAGGTGGATCAGTCCATTGTTGCCGTGACATGTCACAGGGGGGTCAGAACAAGCCTGCAGGTAACTTAGATCAGGATCATGGAGGTTTGAAGCGGAAAACAAGAGCCTTGAATTTGACCAGGCGTTCGACAAGAGTCAGCGAAGGGAACGGAGCCTAGGGGATGGTGCCCCTGGTGGATTGTACTGCTGAGCAGCCGCCAGCATTCCTAAAAAGCAAACACACACACATGCACATATCATGGTCTCTTTGTCTATATGGGTATGTCTACACTACCACCCTAGTTCGAACTAGGGTGGTAATGTAGGCAACCGGAGTTGCAAATGAAGCCCGGGATTTGAATTTCCCAGGCTTCATTTGCATAAAGCCGGGCGCCGCCATTTTTAAATGTCCGCTAGTGCGGACTCCGTGCCATGCGGCTACACGCGGCACGGACTAGGTAGTTCGGACTATGCTTCCTAGTCCGAACTACCGTTACTCCTCGTTTCACGGTAGGAAGCCTAGTCCAAACTACCTAGTCCGTGCTGCGTGTAGCCGCGCGGCACGGAGTCCGCACTAGCAGATGCAGATATCAGCTTCCTAGTCCGAACTACCTAATCCGTGCCGCGTGTAGCTGCGCAGCACGGAGTCCGCACTAGCGGACATTTAAAAATGGCCGCGCCCGGCTTTATGCAAATGAAGCCCGGGAAATTCAAATCCCGGGCTTCATTTGCAACTCCGGTTGCCTACATTACCACCCTAGTTCGAACTAGGGTGGTAGTGTAGACATACCCTATATTCTTCTAGCTGTTCTTCAGCAGAATCTTGGGTGGGCATCCAGTTACTTGCTTGGCCAGGCACAAGTTGAAACATAGTATTTTAAAAAATAACTAATAAGAGGAAACAGTATTAGAAATAGTATACACGTGCCACACCACCACTAGGTCTGCTCTGTGTGCCACCCTGCAGGACCAAAGCAAAAATGTTTCGGTCTAGTACAAACTTGTAACAGAGGCCCTCTCCCACATACAGTCCTTGCAGCGTGGGCCAGGCCCCCAATGGCTTTTGGTTCATTGGTGGAAAATAGCCATCCTCTCGGTGGTTGGATCCCAGGGATGAGCATTCTGGGCATTGGTATGAGGTTAACATCAGCCAGTCCCTTAAGGACTTTTGTTCTGCAGTTAAATGACCCCCGTCCCATGTCTCATACTTTGTCCCAAGAGAAGCCTTTAACACTTTATTTAAACCCATTGGCTAGCCATGAAAAGTACCGAAGGAAACTGAGGCACGCAGGAACCATACAATATTACAGCAAATTCTCGCTTTGTCATAGGACGTTTTCAGATTTCCCTGGTTAACTACACTTCTGGCCCCTCCTGGGGTCTTTGAGTTTGCCCGCTTCCAGCCTCAGGCCGGGATAATGCAGGAAATGCGCTGGTTCACAATCCCCTGTCTATCAACCAGGGGTTTTCCAGTAGGTCTGACCTATGTCGGAGCCCTGCCATTCGGTTTGTTCTGGGAGGAATGCCTCGGATAGTGCTTGGATGCTTATGTTTTCTTTAGGCAGCATGAAAATAAAGCGCAGTTTCATTTAGCAGGCTCTCTTTCCCCCGGTGGTTGAAACCCCTTCTGCAATTACCTTGGGAAAAGGTTCCCTTTGGATCTGATTTATGGCAACACTTTAAATGTAACACTTTGTGTTATTTTATGCAAATGTATTTAAGGAACATCAATGATCAAACTGAAAAATAGGGTAATATTGTATGCTTCGGGGAATGAACAAGTTAGAATGGCTAGAAATGCTGTAACTATGGCAACAAATTAAGAAAACTTATTCCAATTTTTCATTCCTTACATTCATGCATATTACATTATTCTCATAACTTACCGCTCAAACCCAAATAAGTAGGCAAATCATGCGTGTGAGCCAAGCTGTGGAGGTTTTTTTATACTGTAAAAGCAAGTGATCATGTCTAGGAAACTTTGGCAGGGGACATTGCTGGGTAACAATTGTGCTTGTCACAGCAAGGGAATTAAGAATGATGCTTGTCAAATAATTTTTTCTGTAGTCCCATTTCTGTTGTTCTGAGGGTCCTGTGGGTTGTTAATTTGTGGAGGCTAGAGTCAGTGGACTCAGTTTCTATCTACTCTATATTTGAGAAAGTTTGTCTGTTTGATCGAGAGCTGCTCCTGAACGGTCAGAGCTAGGACACAAAATTCAGTACAGTTTTCTCTGATCATAACTTAACGCAACACAAGGGTTTGGTTGTGCCAGGAAAATGGGATGTGCCTGGAATGAGACTGCTTCTCAGAAAACCAGTGGAGCTGGTAGCACCAATATGGGTTCACTATTCACGAAAAAGATGTTCAATCTAGAAATTGAAAAGTCTGAGAAGTAGGAGCTGACTCTTACTTTTTAAATTGGTTTTGTTAGCATGTGAAAACCTAACAAGCCTATTGGAAGTAATTGCAACTTTACCATTTCGAAAACATGTATTAAGAATCAGCCCCCCCACACACCTGCACATTGAATGGATATATAAACTTT
Source organism: Pelodiscus sinensis (assembly GCF_052426305.1). Taxonomy (NCBI): domain Eukaryota; kingdom Metazoa; phylum Chordata; order Testudines; family Trionychidae; genus Pelodiscus; species Pelodiscus sinensis. The sequence goes on along the minus strand of NC_143072.1, from coordinate 4,776,437 downwards.
TCAGGCATGCACTTCTTTTAGGGTTTTTTTTTTTTTTATTGAGAAACTTTCATAAATATCCCCACTTCAATAATGCACGTAAAAGACATTTTGATGTGTGAAAGCTCAAGAAGAGTTGGTAACATGATAAAAGCACAAGCCTGAAGGCAATGATAGCTAAAGGGAGATCCTGAAATCAGACAGAATACAAAGAAAGCTAAAATGACAAACATGTTTGATCTTATCTACTTAAACAGAAAATCGTTTCTGAGGCCTGTCGCATCCTATGAAAGAACTGATCAACCTCTTGGATTCCGACTCTTGCAGCTACGTTCGCTACTGAGAAAATTGCATGCTTTGCTCCTTGCAAATGAACTAATCCTATGTTTAGGGCATTAGGATCATTCATTCATTAAAATCTCAACCAGCATGTGTGGTTTTCTTTTTGTTCTTTTTTTCCCCTTCTTCCCAAAAAGGCATCTGAGGAGCATGAACTCTGCTTCAGCAAAGGAGGAATTGATTCCTTTAAAGGAACAATTTTGTTATGGCTGTCACTTCAGAAATGAGGCTAGAAATCCCAGTGTCATTTGGGCATGCAAAATTGGACTGCAGCTACAGGTTGAACCTCTCTTAACTGGGACTCTCTGGTCCGGCAACATCCTTGGTCCGGCAGGACCACAGGACCAGAGGGTCCCAGTGGAGGGCTGGTGGCTGGGAGCCCTACAGTGGGGTTAGAACCCATGGCAGTGAAACTGGGATCCCAGCAGTAGGGCAGCTACCTGGGTGCAGCAGGAAGTGGGGCAGGGGCAGTGGGGCTGGAGCCCAGCTGCAAAACTACCCAGTGAGACGAGGAGGCAGTGGGACCTGGCAGCCCCTCTACCGCCAAGCGGCTCAGCTGCATGGTGGGATGAGGAGGCAGTACAGCTGCCCCACGGAACCGGGAGCCTGACCACGGAGCTGCCTGCTGGTGGAGCTAGGAATCTGGCAGTGGGGTTGTTGCCTAGCAGAGCTGCCAAGTGAAGCCTGGAGGCACAGGGCTGCCAAGCACGGCTGAAGCCCAAGTGGAGATATCACCTGGAAGTGCAGCTGGACCCCAGCAAGTGGGGCTGTGTGTGCCGGAGGGGGGCTGCCAGCATGGGGCCAGGAGCCCTGCATGTGGAGGGGCTGGCAGGAGTGGGGCCATAGCTCAGGGGTTCGGTAACAAGGGGGAGCCAGAAATGACCTACCTTGGCCTGGCAAAATTCCTCCTCCTGGACGGGTCAGGTCCCAAGGGTGCCGCACCAAGGAGGTCCAACCTGTGCTTTGGGCCATTTCTGTATGACCGTTCGGGGAGATTGGCGGTGCCGTGATGTACAAAATGCTGATGCCCACAAGGAAAGCAAGCGGTGAACCTGGGTAACGAGCTTGCATGGTCCAGTGGCTCATTGTGTCCCTCCAGTGATTCAGACTGTGGTCTGGGCAGTTTGGGAGGCTGGGCAGGCATGTTTGTTTTCAAGTGAGATTCTGGGTTGAGTGTCTTCTCTTATCAGAGTTAGCGCGTCCCTTTGCCTCAGAAAGAAGACAGCGTCACATTGATTGACACGGATGCACATTCAAAATGAGTTTCCCAACCACAAGTCAGAGCCTTTTAACTTTCTTTTTCATCTAAGCGCCATTTCTACTGAAATGACACTGGGTACGTACCCACGTCTCCTCCTGGGAGCTAAGGAAAACTTTACCACAACCTTGAGCTGGCAAAGCACTTACATAGGTGCCAGTTCGTAAGTACCTGTCGACCTCCACGGGACCAGGCCCATGAATGGAGTCAAGCAGGTGTCTGGGTGCTTTGCAGTGTCAGGGCCAATGAGCAAATAAATCTTTGTCATTCGGGGAAAGAGCACCTGTGTAAACTCATACTCTGACAGACTCACTGGGCCCGACTCCATGCTTCCGGAAGGGGCGGGACCTTTGAGAAGAAGGGGCGGGGCCAGAACAGCCAACCCTCAGCAGTACCATCTGGGCTGTGCCACCCCTCTGAACGCTATCCAAAGCATGTTGTGGGGCTCTGGTGGCAATTTAAAGGGCCTGGGGGTGGCTGCCCCATTGAATTGCAGGGCCCTGCAATTCAATGGGGCAGCCACCCCCAGGCCCTTTAAATTGCCACCAGAGCCCCACAACATGGGCCAGTTGCTCCCTTTGCTCCCCTCCATCGGCGGGCCTGCTCCTGGCTCCACTCTACGTAGCATTCCTGTATTTTCCTTCCCACTAGGGGGAGCAGGCAGCTCACCCTAGTGGAAAATCAGAACATGGGGTGGAGGGAAATAGGTGTCTACATAAAACCAAGCTGCAAATAGCAGGAATGTCCTATAAAAATTGGGACAGGGAATGATCTTTCACTGAAAGATCATTTCTATGCCTAATATTTTTAGCCAATATGGTCCTAGAGCACATTTTGCATTGCTACTTCATAGCAATCAGAGCAGGCTGGATTCTGTCTGTCATTCTCCTCTGCTGCCTGTGAATCTCTTTCCTTCCCCCCTTTTTTTCTTATAACTAGTACATAGGGCTAAATGTCAGGGCAAAGGACCAATTGCCCCAGGGTCCAGCGATTCAAAAGGGCCGAGGTGTCAGGCATCCTGGAGCCTTTAAATCACCACCAGAGCACCACACTGCATGCTCCATGCAACTCTGAGGGTTGGCTGGCCCTAGCTCTGGCCCCGCCCCTCCCACCTGAGGCCCCACCCCTTCCAAGAGCATGGAGCTGTGCCCCCACCACACACAATTTTTCCCAAGCACCTTTCCTAGATCTGAAGAAGAGCTCTGCAAATCTCAAAAATGTCTCTGTCACCATCAGAAGTTGGTCCAATAAAAGGTATTAGCTCACCTACCTTGTCCCTCTGTGAGGTGTTATGGCCTCCTTGTGTCAGTGTCAGTGCCAGTATCAGTGTCAGTGCCAGAGCCCTATGGAGGGAGAAGTTGGCTTGTTTTGAGAACTGTCAGAACATGCTGATTCTGGATTTTTGAAAAGCAAGAGGAATAAGGCATGCTATTGGCTTATGTGGGGGGCGCTGCATCGGCTAAATTGCATGAACGCAGTTACAACGACAATAAATGTTCTTTTAATATTAATTTCCTTGTGAGGTGCTAAAACACCAGGATGCAGTTTGATCAAAAGAAGGGGAAGAGAAGATGTCTTGAGCACATGCCGTTCACACCATGAAAACTTACTGCAGTCTGTGGGAAGTGACCTTCAAATGAGTTTTTATTCGAGTGAAGAGGTCGGGGGGGTGGGGGGGTGGGACGTTGATGCTGATAATAAATTATCCACCGTTATCAGGAGAAACGGCAGATGGTACATAGGGCAGGTCTACACTAGAAGCGCTACATCGGATTACTCCACCTCGGTGAGAGAATATAGCATAAGAACGGCCTTACTGGGTCAGATCAAAGGTCTGTCTAGCTCAGTGTCCTGTCTTCCGACAGTGCCCCAGAGGGAATGAATAGAACAGAGGTGGAAGCTACATCAGTGGAAGAGCGTCTCACCAACATACACACCTGTGTAGGCAGCACGTGGGTCATTGTAACTTGCATCCCTCAGGACAGTGTCTTTTTCACAGCCCACAGGAATGTAAAGTAGACGGACTTAAATAGTAGCCTAGGCCTGCCTTTAGGGAACAGCCTCAGAGGGGTAGCCGAGTTAGTCTGTAACGGGAAAAACTTGCAAAACAATGATAATGCTGTGTTGTGTTGCCATTACAAAATAATGGAATGTGTGTGTTTGTGGTGCTCCTGTGAAAGGTGTAGCACAAGCAGCTGTAAAGCTCCAGGCAAGCTTCGGCACAGCTTGGAGGGTCACTCTCCATGTGAATGCGGTTCCAAAGGGTAGTAATGAAGATGCCTGCTGGGATGGAATGGAAGGGCTTGGATTTTAATTGTGTGGTGCTAGCCCTTGTCCATGAAGAGCACTGTTAAGATTAATCTAGTGACTTTGTGCTGGTTGCTGAGGGAAGGAACGGAGAGAGAATATGGGTGAGAGAAATAGAATAACAGTCAGTCTTTACTAATCCGGGCTAAGTTGAAACCAGAAATCTGGGAATGAAAGGTTCTGCTCCCCCTACTCATTTGTTGAACTATAACAGGGATGGGCAATCCATTCTGGGCAAAGAGCCAAGGGTATGTCTACGCTTGCACCCTAGTTCAAACTAGGGATGCAAATGCAGGCATTCGAAATCGCTAATGAAGCGGGGATTTCATTAGCATGATCTCGCCGGCGCGCTAGTTCGAATCACAACTGATTCGAACCAGGAAGTGTACGCCAGGATGCGTTAGTTTGAACCAACCCCCTTGGTTCGAACTAACGTTACTCCTCATAGTTCGAACTAGAGTGCAAGTGTAGACATAGTTGTCAAGCAAAAAAAAAAAAAGACCGCCCCTTTTCCCCTTTAAACGGAGCCCCCGGTCGCGTTTGGTAGAGGAAAAAAAAAAAGCTCTAAAAAAAAGGCTTTGCCCCTTTAAGAAAACACATTTAAATTAATTTTGAGGCTATTTGGCCACAATAGGCTCCCACCACCTGCTGCCATCTTTATTTCTGCAGGTTTCATGGTCACGCTAGACGGGCTCCCCTGCCCAGGTCAGCACAGGGAGCCGGAAGGAGAGGGCCATTTTGGGGGGCGTGGGAGTGGCTTTCAAGCCACGGGGCGGGGGCTTCATGAGCCGCACCTGGGGAGGGGGAAGAGCTGCATGCAGCTCACGAGTCTCGGGTTGGCCACAGCTGAACTACAGAATCATAGAATCCTAGGGCTGGAAGAGACCTCAGGAGTCATCAAGTCCAGCCCCCTGCCCAAGGCAGGACCAGTCCCAACTAAATCAACCCAGCCAGGGCTTTGTCAAGCCGAGACTTAAAAACCTCTAGGGATGGAGATTCCACCACCTCCCTAGGGAACCCATCCCAGTGCTTTACCACCCTCCTAGGGCAATAGTTTTTCCTAATATCCAACCTGGACCTCCCCCACTGTAACTTGAGACCATTGCTCCTTGTTCTGCATCCGTCACTACTGTGAACAGCCTCTCTCCATCCTCTTAGTTCAACCTTTCTGAAGAGAGGTTCCAATCTACTGGCCCGCCGACAGGGAGTGGCAATGGGCCAGTGGCCCCTGGGGCCCAGTGATTCAAAGGGGCCTGGTGCTCCCAGCTGCTGTGGCTGCTACCATGGCAACTGCCGTGGACCCTTTAAATTGCCGCTAGAGCACTAAGTGTGGTCCGTTGGGGTCCCATCCCTTCTGCCTGCAGCCAGGCCCCATCCCTTTCAGGAGCAGGGAGCCTCCCCATCTTGCCTAGGGGCCCACATAGGCTTTTGGCTCCTCTGTCCATCTAGTATTAATGTGATCAGACATCTTTATTTTAGGGGCTTTGTCTTGTATATACAACAATACACTGACCCGGAAAAGAAAAAAAAAAATCTCAATTTTTCACACTCCCATATCAAGCGTCTAAAAAAATGTGATGGATGCCTCTTGCCGACAAGTGCCAAACACCAATTAATTGCATGAACAAAAGCTACAGTCTAGTGCAATGAAATCTGCTGCAAGAGAGTGAGTAGGGCGGGTCAGTATTACCCATTTTCCATGTTTTGGGCCTTGTGAGACATTAAAAATGGATCACTGCTCTGTGGTGAGAAGCGGTTGTAATATTACTTCAGAGAATATCTGTTTCTTTGTTCACTAAAATCTCTGGCGTTCCATTAACGTCACACTTGCATGTACCACATTTGCAGTTCATTTGCGAATGCATATTGGTTGTTCCTTCTAATCTCCATCGCAGTACAAATCCCTTTCATGCTCTGTTTTCGACAACCAGTAACCTCTTGTTTTGTAGCTATTGTTCTTCCTCCCATTAAGTTAATACATTATTGAGATACATACACAAAAGCAGTGTCTCTTCCTCTCCCTCTGCACCCCCAATGATGTAGGAAAGTGCAGCAGAAGAAGGTGGGATATTTTTATTCACCTTTCAAGTTTACGTTTAAGTTTCAAGTTTGGGAGTTAGAGAACAGGAGCAGCTAACAAGGGAGTTTGGCGCGGGAGATCTCCAGGTGAAGGAGAAGCGATTACATGACCCATGTGGCAAGTGGTGGTCTGTAGTGTGTGTGTTGGTGTTAGGAGTGAACTTCCTGCATGATACTGTGTGCTAAGCTTGTTTGTGTGGAGGTCCATGTGCTAAGCTTGTTTGTTTGGTAGACCGTGTGTAGCAGGTCCGTGTGTAGCGGATCCGGCCTGCCAAGCCATTTGATCTGGCCTGCGGCCTACCCTGCCCAGACCCCAGGGCAGCCCGACACTGTTCAAAGTGGCTTTTGGCTTCCTTCTTTTCCCCTTCCCATGTGCGCAGGTCACTATATAACTCAGATCTTACCCAATAATGCAGTTGCCACTCCGTTAATATCTAAAGGATTTTTTTTATAAGAGAAGAGACTTAAAATGGTTAAGGAAATCAAATACATACAATCATTGCAGAGTTCTTGTGTCAGGCTGGAAGCAGTAACGGAATACACCGCTGGCTTGGAGTGTCTCTGGTAACTTCCAAAAGATTGGAAGCATTTCGGTCCATCGGTTAGAAACTTGGAATGCTCCTTTGAGTGGATGCAAAGAGTCCAGAGATCAGAACAAGAAAGAGACAAAAATGGAAATGCTTCTGGGGGTGGGTTATACCTTCTCCCAGAAAGCCTTAGATTGTGGAGAATTACAGGCACACGATAGAGTCCAGCATGTCATGAGCAAGTCGCATTGCCCTTTCCGTCTTTGATGGCTCATAGGATCAGCCCCATATTCTGACTAAATTGTCCACAGTAAGGCTCACTGGATGTCATCTACCACGTGAGTGTTACCCTGTTTGAAATGCGGACATGTAATCAATATTCAGTGTTAGACACAAAGATGATCCAGGCATACAAGCAGGATAATCGTGTTTGATAGACTGTAATGTTTCCATTGACACCATCTATGCCATAAATTGTACAATGTTTGCTGCGATGGTAGCTCAATGACATACATAATTGTAGTTCAATAACACAGGACCACTGTGACGTGTCCCGCGTGTCACTCCCACAAGCAGTTAATTAAATCCACATATTTCCCGCTGTGTGGCCTGTCTTTGTTTTCCGCACCCTTGGTATGAAGGGAGGGGAAGGGGGGCCCGGGTCTGCCCCCACTCACAGGCCCCAGCCCAGGGCCCTAAGGGCTAGGATCTAGAGAGACCCCGCCCTGCTGACGGGGTTCAAGACCGCAGCTCGCCAGCCCACCAGCCCATCCAGGCTCTGCCCTGGGCCGATACTTTCCCCGCCCTTCCTGGGGCTACCCCGCGGCCGAGGCCCCGGACGGTTTCCTCACTGCAAGCCCGTGGGCCGGAGGTGCGTTCGGTCCATTGGACAGGATGGTTCCTTGTCCGTGGACCTGTTTTTCATCCCTGTTGCTGGGACCTGTGGAGGGGGAGGCTCTCTTCCTCCTTCTTCCCCTCTCTAGTGCGGGAGCCATTTTAAAAGTCCCGCCAGGGCCGTGACCCCGTCTGCCCCCGGAGGTCCCTCCCCCCACATCCGCAGCGCTTGGCATTGCCGCGGCAACATTCCGGACTCCCCGGCAGCTTCGCGCTGACGCTGGGCGTCGTGTTCCTTGGTTGGGCCGGGCTGCCGGCTGCAGAGCGCGTCCCGGACTGCCCCTCCCGTGCGGGGCGGGCACGCTCCGTCACAGCCACACATACCCCATGCTGGGGACTATGCTGAGGGAGAACCAACACTAATCCAAGAAGGAACATGTTCAGCTGACTTCGCAAATGGATGGGAATGTGTGAAGCTGATTGGCTGGATGCAGAGAGGAGATTCATTTCTTTGTGAGAAGTGGGATTCCGCTTGTTTGTCCTAGACACTGGGTTGAGTTCTAGGGGTGGGTATCGGCTGGGTGGGCAGAAGACTTAAGGCAAAAATTCCATAGACTATATCAGTAAGGATACAGTGGCGTAGAGAAGGAGCGGTGGGAGAGGGGGGCAGTTGCCCCTGGGCACCACACTAGGGGGGGCACCAATTTAGTCCCCCTCCACTCTCCTTGTCACCCTTTGGCTCACCTGCTCCTCCTCCGCCCACTGCCGCCTGGAGCCTCCTCCCCGCCTCACTGCCCCCAGCCTGACTCTCCTCCATCTCCACCGACGGGTTAGTGAGTGCACGGCCCGGCCCCAAACTGGAGGAGGCAGGGGAAGACATGGTACAACCCCCTCGCCCCCCAAGGTCGGGCCCAGCCGTGTGCCAGGTTCGGAGCCCCGCCGCACGGTGGCGGCTCGGGGGAGGAGGGCGCAAATTATTCCTTTGCCCTCGGGTGCATAACACCCTCACCACACCTCTGTATCTAAGGATACAAGCAAAAGTGGACTTGAGAAAATGGGGTCCATGAGTAACAGCCCAGGGGTAGATTTGTAAATAGGAAAAGCAGGGTCAGTGGTGACACCAGGATTCGGCACAGTGAAGGCCGAGGAAGAATGAGATGGGAGTTGTGCATGAGGACTTTCTCAGTTGCACTTCTGTATTCTTGGACATCACACCGGACGGAATCGGGACTTACTGCGTTTCTCTCAAAACGAACGTGCTTTTCCTCACAGTGATCCACATAGACTCTCCAGGAAACTCTGTCAGCTGATTTTAAACCACATAAGAACATAAGAATGGACATACTGGGTCAGACCTAAGGTCCATCTAGCCCAGTAGTCTGCCTGCCAACAGTGGCCAGCACCAGGTGCCCCAGAGGGGGTGGGCCAAAGACAATGATCAAGCGATTGGTCTCATGCCATCCGTCTCCAGCCTCTGACAAACAGAGGCCAGGGACACCATTTACCTAATAGCCTTTTATGGACCTAGCCTCCATGAATTTATCTAGCTTCTCTTTAAATTCTGTTATAGTTCTAGCCTTCACAGCCTCCTCTGGCAAGGAGTTCCACAGGTTGACTATGCACTGTGTGAAGAAGAACTTTCGCTATTTGTTTTAAACCTGCTACCCATTACTTTCATTTGGTGTCCTCTAGTCCTTAATGAACATGGACAAAATCCCTTTTTTTTAAGCTAAAATCAGTGGAAACTGGTAGATCTAAAATATTTTAAGATTGTGCTGCATGTAAGGCCTGACCCAAAGTTGGAGTCTTGGGCCTGGCATTTTTGCTCAGCCTCTTAATCTCCTGCCACGTTTGTACAAAAATGCTAATTTTATAATCCTTCATTTTAGTTCAGTCTAACCATTCCCCCTCTGATTCTATGGTAGGATTTTAGGCACACAGTCTTCAGAGTACAGGGTACTGTCAAATTCCATGGCCTTTCGGGTTGTGCTTTATAGCCTATTTTACTCCATTTCAAATGAAAAAGTCTTTTGAGGCTAAGAGATTGGTATTGTTTTAGGCATAATTTGTACTGACTGCTGAAGGATGAACTGTATTAAACAAATGATTTGTTTCTTTTCTTGCCATCAAAAATGCTCTCCAACAATTTTCCTGTGATAGTGTATTTCCCAGTTTCCCAAGATCTCTTCAGTGTGTGCCCATATGGTAAAATCTCTACCACTTCCATTTTTATTCCCTTCTTGTTTACATGCCATTTGTTCAGAATATCGGCCTTCAGGCTACATCCAGTTTTAATTTTTCTTTAATAACCCCATCAACATATTTCTCTTAACTACAACAGTAGACTTCAGCTGTCTGTTTTGTTTTTGTTGGCTTTTAATTCATTTACTGCCATCCGTTTTCTGGGAGAAAAAGATGCCTTGTTTGTAATCGCTCTAGCTGATATGTGGTTGAAGCACCGTGTATTCATTAAATAGCTGCTTGCACTTATCTGTTCAGTTATTGGGCAGTGAATCTGTTTAATGAGATCTTTATGCAGAGAGAGGATGCAATGGTTGTGTGCTTCAGGCATTCAGACATTCAAGTTCCATTTCTGGTTGTGCTACAGGCTTTCTGGATGGCCTTGGGCAAATCCCTTAGCCTCTCAGTTCACCCTGTCTTCCCAGTGCCTCATTTCACCCTCTGGGCAGGTAGAGATGATCAGGGCTATAGATGGGGGGAGAGGGGCAAAGGGAGTAGTTATCCTGGGATCCAGCAATTTACAGGACCCATTAAAATCACTGTTGGAGCTCCTTGTGGAATAGTCTGGGCCATGGGCAGCGCCGAGGGCTGGCTGGAGGAGGCTCTGCCCTTCCGTCTGAGGTACTGCTCCTTCTAGGAGCACAGAGCAGAGCTGCCTCTTCCCCCCGCTCCCCCCTCCCTGGCTATGTCTAGAGCGCACTCCTCTTCCGAAAAAGAGCGTCTAGACTACTTTTCAAAAGAGAGCCCCCAGGCAGTCTGGATTCTCTCTTTCGAAAAAGCACAGTTTGCATTCCACAGCACCTTTTTTCGAAAGAGCACTTTCGAAAAAAGGCGTTCTTCTTCATAAAACGAGGTTTTCCGCGGTCAAAAAAATGGCTGCGTTCTTTCAATTTACTTTTGAAAGAATGCTGTAGCAGTCTGGACACAGGGGAAGTTTTTTCGAAAAAAAAAACCCTGTAGTCTAGACACACCCACACATTGGCCAGGACCCAGCGAAGTCTGTGAACCATTTTGACTCACCACAGGGATCCAGGCCAGACCATAAAGAAGTACCACGCCCAACCCCCATGATAAACAACACACTGCTCTTGAAGGGAAAATACGGTTGTGTCTTCAAAGAGTGAGTTCGCTACCAAAGTCACAATACGCTAGTGGTCACCAACCAGTCGATCAGGATCGACTGGTAGATCTCAGAGCCTCTGACAGGTGATCTTGACGGGTTTGGCCAAGAGGCTACCTAGTGCCGGCACTTCAGCTACCCCTCCCTGCGCTGCTGCTCATCTCCTCCCCTTAGCCTTGGAGCTGCCCCTCCCCCGGGGAACCTCCTGCTTTCTATGCACGGGAGGGAGAGGAGGGTGATGATGTCAAGGTGCCTTCTCTCCCACCCTGTATCCTGTCTCCACAGAGCAGAGAGGAGGACTTTGGAGGGAATTTGCTGGCTGCTTTAGGGAGTGGTGCAGGGCCAGGGCCTTAGCCCCACTGCACCAACCACCCAGGAGCCACAAGCAGTTCCCAGCTGGAACTCACATTCCAAACTCCGACCCTAGTCATGAACCCCCTCCTGCACCCTAAGTCCCTGTCCCAGCCCCGAGCACCCCGCATCCAAACACCCCCCCAGACCCTGCACCTAGAACCCCCTCCTAGATCCCAACTGCCTGCCCCAAGCTCAGCTCAGAGCCCCTCTCACACTCCAGATCCCTTAATCCAAGACCAGAGCCTGCGCCCCAACCCGCTGCCCCTGCCTGGTGAAAGTGAGTGAGGATGGGCAAGAGAGGGAGGATGGAGTGAGAAGGGGCAGGAAGGAGGCGGGGCCAGGGTATTTATATTTGAAGTAGATCTTGGATTGCATTTAAATTCAGAAAGTGATCTCGTGCTCAAAAAGGTTGGAGACCCCTGCTATACAGTGATGGCAAAAAGTAACTTCAAGGAGCATCCTTGCCAAGACACTCCCCTCACACAGGAGAGCTCCTATGCGAATGATTTGTCTGTCTTAGGCATTCATTACCTGCAGATCTTTTGCCTATATGAACCTTTACCTCCACTCACTTGTCATCTCTTCTCTTTCCCTTCTCTTTCTCGTCTGTTGATCCACGTCTCATCTAAGTTTCAGTGAGCATTTTGCGGCAGAGAATGTGTATTACTGTTTGTAAAGCACCATGTAAAATTATTGACCCAAGATAATGATTTCTTTTAATGCCAAAACTAAGCCCACTCTTTAGGCTGGCTGTACTTAGGGTTGTTTTGTACAAGCTATCCCAAATCCAAATCCATGCCACCAATTCCAGTATGGAGCCTTCAGCATCGGCAAAATCCACACCAAACTTTCCAGTGCGATCAGCCCATTAGCAGAGATCTGGTTTCACACAAATACTGCGAGCCTGTCACACACAGACACGCCTTGCCGGGGATATGCCATACAAAGGCCGCTTTTAAAAATAAAACCTCAGCGAGCGCTGCCTTTAAATGTTTCATGGCTGCTAAATTATTTCCATTGTCAGACTTAATAGGACTTGTATTGCTAATTGCCTTAAATGCATCTTAATTCCTCCTAATTTTTCTACATATTTTCATAGTGGGGCTAAAAAGGATCAAATTGAGCAATTATGTAAATTGCATTCAAGTAGTTTGCATAAAAAATTGGTCCCTCAGGAAAATAATTGTGTATTTTATCCACATACAGAGGTGGTCCTCTGAGCGTTGCTCTAAAGCCCCTCAGTGCTGTGTTCCCTATGTATTGCTGTTCCTAACCAGAATACAGTAACCTTAGTAATTCTGTAAGGCTGTGTCTACAGCAGTGTTATTTCGGAATCACGTTAGTGATTCCGAAAAAACGTAGTGCATGTCTACACAGCCAGCCCGTTATTTCAAAATCAATTTGAAATAACAAGCTTCTTACTCCGACTCCTGAAACCCTCATGGTATGAGGAGTAAGAGAAGTTGCGGGAAAGAGTGTTCTTTTTCAAAATGACTGCGGTGTAGGCAATGCCAAAAGTCGAAATAAGCGATTTCGACGTAGCAACGCAATTAGCGTCGCTCAAGTCGCATTGCTTATTTTGAGTTGAGCCCTGCTGTGCAGATGTGCCCTAATAGAGTTAGAGTCATCCAGTGAATGTTGCAGCCAGTGGAATTGATGGCAAAACACAGAACTAGATCAGTCCCCAATAGCCTAGTTTGATGGGGATATATTATTACTCTAGGTGGGCCATTGGTGCCGGCGCTCCCATCCAGCATGCACTGATTTCACCCAAGGGGAGAAGAAGCAGCACTAAGAAACATGATACAGCAGATGGGACTTTTCAGAAATATCGTCAGGATGGATGCACCATGGTGATTCTGCCAGCCTGCTAATATTAAAAGTAAAACCGTGCGAGAGGAACGGGCAAATGGCTGCATCATTTGTCTGAATAAAATCCTCCCTTAGCTGAACAATTTCTTTAAAAAAAATTACACAAATTAGCTTTCAAGATGCCCAAATCTGCGTTTTTGCATTGCACATACATTCTATGATGACAGAAGATTTGACAGTGGAGAAAAGCTATCGCAAACTAAAAATCCTGCCCCGTTATGCCAAAGGTAGATTGTTAGTGACACTTATGTTAATATTTACTGAGTGGCCAGGAGAGAGGAAGCCTCAGTGGTTATGGCCAAGCCTGGGGCTCTGCAGACCAGGATTCAATTTCTTGCTCCATCAGATTCCCTTCGGGACCTTGAAAAAGTTACTACAATTCACTGAGATCAATAGGAGGTGCCTAAACACCTTGGTGCAGGTGCTAAATGAGGAAAGGAAGCAGTCTGGACTGATTATGAATGTCGATAAAACAAAGACAATGGTATTTGGAGATAACGAAATAGGAAGGAAGATCCGTGTAGATGGGCTCGAACTAGAGAACGCAGAGAAGTTCATGTATTTGGGGAGCAACATGATGTATGATCTAGACAGTAAGAAGGAAATAGCGACTAGAATAGCAAAATCAAGAGTGAGTTTGAAGGCGATTAGCTTAGGAACGAAGCTGAGCATCTTGAAAACGTGTATTTAGCAGCATGTTGCATGGATGTGAGACATGGGTGATAACGAAAGATCCGAAGAGAAGGATATTGGTGTTCGAGAGGAGTTGTTATAGAAAGGTCACCAATGAGGAATTATATAGGAAGATACAGCCGAAAGAGAACCTGCTGCAGAAGGTTATACAACAGAAGTTACAGCTATTCGGCCATATCTGCAAAATGAACGGTGAGAAGGAAAAAGGAAGGGGGACACTACTTACTTCATAACCACTGAAGGTGCTAACAGCTCTGTGAGTGGTATCCATCCTGTCTTAAAGCAAAATGCAGGACAATGTAGCACTTTAAAGACTAACAAGATGGTTTATTAGATGATGAGCTTTCGTGGGCCAGACCCACTTCCTCAGTCTTAGTATCTATCTATTTACTTTGATCTGATTAGGTTTAAGTACCCATTCTCCAGATACTTAATGATGCCTTGTCTCACCCTCCCCTTCCATTTTCCTTTTTTTCTTTTTCTCCCCCCTCTCCTTCCCCTCTCCTACTTATTTCGAGTTTTCATATTCCCTAGTCATAACTCCGGTCATCTGAAGAAGTGGGCTGTGCCCATGAAAGCTCACGATACCATCTACATGTTTTGTTAGTCTATAAAGTACTACCAAACTATTTGTTGTTTTTTTCTGTAACAGACTAACTCAGCTATCTCCTTGAAGCTTCAGGGGTTGCATGGGTTTATCTTACATTAGCTTAAAAACCAGCAAGTAGTCCTGCAGCACCTTTGAGACTAACAAAAAAATGTAGATGGTATCATGAGCTTTCATCTGAAGAAGTGGCTTGTGCTCACCAAAGCTCATGATACCAACAAAAAAATGTAGATGGTATCATGAGCTTTGGTGAGCACAAGCCACTTCTTCAGATGAAAGCTCATGATACCATCTACATTTTTTCGTTAGTCTCTAAAGTGAAACAGGACTACTTGCTGGTTTTTAAGTTTTTTCTGTCACAGACTAACACAGCTACCCCTCTTAAATGTTTTTACATTGGCTTGTGCAACATACAGTGCAACTTGTGTAGGCAAAGACAAACACTAACACTCAACACTTTCCCAAGTCTTTCCCTGGGCCAGAGAATATGAAAATGAACCAATAAAGGCCACCATCAAAGGAAAGTTTGCTATTATGTAATAGTCATACATAATAGCAAGAAATCTAGGGTAGTGTGGGAGGTTCCAACCCCCATATTGCCAGCCTTCCAACCCAAAGTCAGGTTGAGACCTACATTAACATTGGGAGGATTAAAGAGCCTTCTGTAAAGATACGGCTACACTGTTGCTTTTTTTTTATTATCCTTTTGTCAGAAAAGGCTTTTCTGACATTTGGCCCATCTAGACTGGGCCAAATATCAGGAAAAACCCTCTTTCAGAAGCCCCCTTATTCCTCATGGAACAAGGAATTCAGGGGCTTCCGAAAGAGCACATTTGCTCTTCCAGAAAAAAAACCAGAAGAGCAAACTCGTCCCTGGATGTGGAAGAGTTTTTCTGGGATACCTCCAGTATCCCAGAAAAACTCTTGTAGTCTAGCTGTACCCTAAGAATAGAGCTATTTTAATTTATTGTCCTGGCCAAATTCCAGTTCAGGTAACTAAATTCTTCCCAGAGAAAGAAAATACCATAGTTAAATTGGAAAAGATGGGAAGATATGTTTTGATATTTTTTTTAAGTTTGTTTTGGGGTTTTTTTTTTTGCTTTGCTTTGTTTTGCTTTGTTTTTGCTCCCTGACCTTTCATGAATTGCAAAAGTAGACAAGGGTTTATTCACCTCCGAAATACTGCTCCTTTTCAAGAGCCTATCCTTGTTATACCCGAATATAGATGTACTTCTAATTGTTTTGTTGAATATCACTGAGAATGCAATCTGTCAAGTTACAGCCAATGTGCTGGAAAACAGAATTTTTCCTGGGGTCATTTGTATTTGACAATTTAACACGATACCTGTTAAAGCCATTTTGTTACATTCCAAGAACATGCTGTGCAGCAACTTTGGTGTTTATATACAAAAGCAGTGCGGAATGGATCCAGTGGGAGCAGACCAAGTCATATAAATGATTTAAGAGGGTCATTCTGCAGTTGCATAATGCTTTTAGCACCATTACCAGTTCCTTTTTGGCGTTGCTAAGGCTGAGAGTGGTGCTACTTCATCCTAAGCATCATGAAGCGGTTTATGCCTTCAGCATTTTAGATGGAACAGCATAGCAAAACATCTCTGAACCATAAGTGAATACACAACATTGTTTTCTGTCTAGAAATGTATGAAACCCATTCTGAAAAAAAAAGACTCACTGAAAAGCTGTGTTGCATTAGAAGCAGCTGAGATGATTGCTCTAAAAGCAAGTCTAGACTGTGATTAATTAAACCTTCATCAGGATGGCTCAGAGTGATGAACTGTCTACATTTAATGTGGGCAAAAATTGAAGTATAAATCAGAGGTTGACAACTGCTGGCGTGCAGCCCATCAGAGTCAGGGTACTCCAGTGGGCCACAAGATAGCGTCTTTACATTGAGTGTCCACAGCCATGGCCCTACAGCTCTCAGTGGCAGTGGTTTGCCACTCCTCAGAAAGGAAGCTGAAGGGGAGCAACTTGGGCATCGCTTCATAGGATTGGGGACCGAAACTTGACTCCCAAAGGTAAGTTGATAGAGTTAGAACATAAGAATAGAACATAAGAACGGCCATATTGGGTCAGACCAAAGGTCCATCCAGCCCAGTATCCTGTCTGCCTACAGTGGCCAATGCCAAGTGCCCCAGAGGGAGTGAACCAAACAGGTAATGATCAAGCGATCTCTCTCCTGCCATCCTTCTCCACCCTCTGACAAACAGAGGCTAGGACACCATTCCTTACCCATCCTGGCTAATAGCCATTAATGGACTTAACCTCCATGAATGTATCTAGTTCACTTTTAAACCCTGCTATAGTCCTAGCCTTCACAACCTCCTCAGGCAAGGAGTTCCACAGGTTGACTGTGCGCTATGTGACAAAGAACTTCCTTTTATTTGTTTTAAACCTGCTGCCCATTAATTTCATTTGGTGCCCCCTAATTCTTATATTATGGGAACAAGTAAATAACTTTTCCCTATTCACATTCTCCACACCACTCATGATTTTATAGACCTCTTTCATATCCCCCCTTAGTCTCCTCTTTTCCAAGCTGAAAAGTCCCAGCCTCTTGAATGTCTCCTCATATGGGACCCATTCAAAACCCCTCATCATTTTAGTTGCCCTTCTCTGAAATGTTTTTAATGCCAGTCTATCTTTTTTGAGATGAGGTGACCACATCTGAACGCAGTATTCAAGATGTGGGCGTATCATGGATTTATATAAGGGCAATAAAATATTCTCCGTCTTATTCTCTATCCCTTTTTTAATGATTCCTAAAATCCTGTTTGCTCTTTTGACTGCCTCTGCACACTGTGTGGATGTCTTCAAAGTGACGCAAATTGCATATCTTATTTCCATCTTATTTCAACATAGTTTATTTTGTGATTTGGCGCTGACTACACAGCACCAAATTTCAAAATAACCCGCTATTCTGAAAAGTCCCTTACTCCTCGTGGAATGAGGTTTACAGGGACATCGGAATAGGGGGCGCGAAATAACGGGCTTGCTGCTAAGATGCAGGATAGCTGCATTGCATTGTAGATGTACCCTAATGGTCCCAGAGCCTGTTGCCCTCTAAACTCAGGATTCAAGCTGAAAAGGAATTTTCTGACTATGGTTTTGTCATAAAATGCCACTTAGTTAAACCCAAGGGAGAAGATGAGCTTTTGAAACTGTCAGTGTCCCTTTTAGAAAATTTCAAAAAAACAAGTTTTGATTTTATGGCCAAATGAATGATAGTTTATACAAAAAATGGTTAAATGTCCCAAGATTCTTGAAAACAAAAAGTTCTGACTACCCACACTGGATTGATTTATTGTATGATTAGCTTATGCAATTTTGAAAAGATTTTCATCCCAATTTGAGAGAGGAGGGTTTTGGTTTTTTTTAAATCAGAGTTGTTTTAAAAAAATTAGAGACATGCAAACCATTTTCTAACCAACTCTACTCGGAATATTCCTGCTATTGCTCGCTTGCTTGATTCATTGAAATATTAAGAACCAGCCCCAGTTTAACATTCTGTGGTTGCCTCACATCAGAGCCGGCGTTCTTAGAGGTCTTTTTTAGGATGGGAACCCCCATGTGGTTGGGAAAGGCCTTATGGGTTTCTAATACCTTTGTTAGCAGAATTAACAAAGTGACAAACATTTCAACCCATTTGTAATGGGGTCGCACTCACCTCTCGCACACGCACTCCCCTGGCCAAGTGCATATGCCTGCGCTCTGTTTATGGAGGCGTTTCCGTGACTCAGCCCTCTGGTCCAGTCACACAGCCTGTTGGCAAAATAAAACAAACCCCTTCCGGAGTACAAGTCCTACAGAGTCTCCCTCAGTGCCCTTGTTAATGTCTCTCAGTTTGTTCCCGCTCTGGAATAGAGCGGTGCCCCCAGGACTTCCTAGAGCAGGGGTCTCCAACCTTTTTGAGCATGAGATCACTTTTTGAATTTAAATGCAATCCAAGATCTACTTCAAATATAAATACCCTGGCCCCGCCTCCTTCCTGCCCCGTCTCACTCCATCCTCCCTCTCTTGCCCATCCTCACTCACTTTCACCAGGCTGGGGCAGCGGGTTGGGGCGCAGGCTCTGGTCTTGGATTAAGGGATCTGGAGTGTGAGAGGGGCTCTGAGCTGAGCTTGGGGCAGGCAGTTGGGATCTAGGAGGGGGTTCTAGGTGCAGGGTCTGCGGGGGTGTTTGGATGCGGGGTGCTCGGGGCTGGGACAGGGACTTAGGGTGCAGGAGGGGGTTCATGACTAGGGTCGGAGTTTGGGATGTGAGTTCCAGCTGGGAACTGCTTGTGGCTCCTGGGTGGTTGGTGCAGTGGGGCTAAGGCAGGCTCACTCCTGCCTTGGCCCTGCACCACTCCCTAAAGCAGCCAGCAAATTCCCTCCAAAGTCCTCCTCTCTGCTCTGTGGAAATAGGATACAGGGTAGGAGACAAGGCACCTTGACATCAGCATCCTCCTCTCCCTCCCGTGCATAGAAAGCAGGAGGTTCCCCGGGGGGAAGGGCAGCCCCAAGGCTAAGGGGAGGAGATGAGCAGCAGTGCAGGGAGGGGTAGCTGAAGTGCCGGCACTAGGTAGCCTCTGGGCCAAACCCGTCAAGATCACCTGTCAGATGCTCCGAGATCTACCAGTCGATCCCGATCGACTGGTTTGTGACCACTGTCCTAAAGAGAGGGTCTTCGCCCTCTCTGGGCTCTTCTGGTTCCAGTTCAGTTCCCGCTCTCTGGGATGCCTTAGTATCCAGGCCACTTCTCCCCGTGGCTAATGGCAGTTTTGCTCTCTACTCTGGGACCTAGCCCAGAGACCCTGTAGATAGCTGCTGTTTGCTGTTTCCATTCCACAGCTACTCTAATTCCCTATGACTTTGTGCTGTCTTTGCCCAGTCCTCAGGGCTCTGTCTTGTTTGCCATAAGCTCTCCAACTTGAGTTGTCCACGGCACCGCTACTGTCACCCGGTTTCACTCTGTGAACTCCTCAAAGCAACCAACTGCTGCTCTGTTCTGCAGCTCCTTTTATATGGCTTTCCTAGCTCCTTTTATATGGCTTTCCTAGCCCCTGATTGGCTGTGTCTCCAAAAGCCACTCTAGCTTGCTTGGAGGACCTCTCTATTGCTTTTTGGGGGGGCAGGGTGTGGCAGGACCACAAGGACTCCAGTGGCAGGTCTCAGGGCCTAGTCCACCCATTGACACCCTCAAAGAAGGTAGAATATACTTGGGATTGGTCCTGCCTTGGAATTGATGACCTCCTGGGGTCTCTTCCAGCTCTATGATTCTATGAATATACAACGAGCATCTAAGCACCCATATATTTGCACCACCGCTCATGGAATGACCCAAAGGGTAAGCTTCATCTTCTTCATCACCTCCAATGATCATCAGGCTGGCACCTCCTAAGGCACACAAACTGCTATTCAGCTTTTATAAAGTGTTATGCTGTCACCTACTATCCTAATACATATTGGCTACGTCTACTCTGGTGGTTTCTTGTTCTTGCGCAAAAACTTGCTGCGTGTCTACACTGCATGCGCGTTCTTGTGCAAGTAAATTTACAGTCTAGTGTCGGAAAACAGGGCTTCTTCCGGAAGAATAGTGATAGAAATGTAGCCGTGTTAGCATGGTGTAGCTGGAACAAAACACAGGACTATGTAGCACTTTAAAGACTAACAAGATGGTTTATTAGGTGATGAGCTTTCGTGAGCCAGACCCACTTCCTCAGATCAAATAGTGGAAGAAAATTGTCTCAACCATATATACCAAAGGATACAATTTAAAAAAATGAACACATATGAAAAGGACAAATCAGATTTCAGAACAGAAGGGGGATGGGGGTAAAGGTAAATATCTGTGAGCTAATGATATTAGCGGTGATAATTGGGGAAGCTATCTTTGTAATGGGTCAGATAATTAATGTCTTTGTTTAAACCTAAGTGTAAAGTGTCGAATTTAAGCATGAATGACAGTTCAGAGGATTCTCTTTCAAGTGTGGTCTGAAAAGGTCTTTGAAGCAGGATGCAGGTAATCAAGTCGTTGAGACAGTGTCCTTTCTGGTTGAAATGGCAAGAAACTGTTTTTTCTTTGTGATCCTGTCTAATATCTGTTTTGTGGGCATTGATCCTTTGGCGAAGTGTCTGAGACGTCTGACTTCCAGAAGAGTTATTCCTTTCCCCATGAGGAATAAGCCCTCTTGCACAAGAGTTCTTGCAACATGAATTTATTGCGCAAGAAACCCTTATGGCTAAAATGGCCATCAGAGCTTTTTTGCGCAAGAGAGCATCCACACTGCCATAGATGCTCTTGCGCAAAAGCACATCTCTTGCGCAAATGCACATGCCAGTGTAGACGCGCTCTTGTGGAAGACTTTTTGCACAAGAACTCTTCCGCAAAACAGTTCTTGCACAAGAAGCTGCCAGTGTAGACATAGCCATTCTGTCAGGGTTTGAAGCCATTTTCCTTCTGTGTTTCCTTAGCTAATATTGTTCAGGTGCCCTTCTGCCATAGATTACTAGGCCTTTTACTTCATGCTCATTAGTGTATATGTCAGTTACCATGAGAGTCAAGATGGGTGAAGTACTATATGTGATGGGCACTCCCTCGCCCCCATGCTTTATGAAATGGACTTATGATACAAATATGCATAACTCAAGGATGCTTTGGACAAGTTACCTCGTGTGACCTAGCAATCTTAGGGTACATCTAAACTACATGCCTCCGTCGACGGAGGCATGTAGATTAGCCAGATCGGCAGAGGGAAATGAAGCCGCGATTAAAATAATCGCGGCTTCATTTAAATTTAAATGGTTGCCCCGCTCTGCCGATCAGCTGATTGACAGCAGATCGGGGCAGTCTGGACGCGCCGCGCCGACAAAGAAGCCTTTCCTGATCGGCACAAGTAAACCTGGTTTCACGAGGCATACCTGTGCCAATCAAGAAAGGCTTCTTTGTCGACGCGGTGCGTCCAGACTGCCCCGATCTGCCGACAAACAGCTGATCGGCAGAGCGGGGCAGCCATTTAAATTTAAATGAAGCCGCGATTATTTTAATCGCAGCTTCATTTCCCTCTGCCGATCTGGCTAATCTACATGCCTCCGTCGACGGAGGCATGTAGTCTAGACACACCCTTAATGTCATATCCACTGGGTCTGTATATCTTATTTTGGTGAATGTATCATTCTTGGGTGTAAAGTTAGACACATGCAGTATGAAATAGTTTATGGTTTTAAATGTGCAAAGGCAAGCCATCAAGGGTGTTTCCATCAATGTCTGGTCAACTGTAAACAGCTTCTTTTGTCCTTTGAGCCTTAACAGTGGTTGGTCCTTGGCTTCTAAGTCATCAGACAATTTCTGATGTTCATAACTTGAGATATCTAAAGCTGATATCAACTAGCATTTTGTGTTGCCCTATGAACAGTTTACCAAACATCATTCTATCTTGAGATACCATCTGATAAAACATCTGATAAACAAACAAAAGGAAAAACTTGAAAAACAACAAATGGTCTGGTAGCACTTTATAGACTAACAAAACATGTAGATGGTATCATGAGCTTTCGTGGGCACAGCCCACTTCTTCAGATGACCGGAGTTTTACAAACAAAAGGAAGTTTTTCCTTCACTCAGCACACAGTCAACCTGTGGAACTCCTTGCCAGAGGATGCAGTGAAGGCTAGAACTTTAACAGGGTTCAAAAAAGAGCTAGATAGATTCATGGAGGCTAGGTCCATCAATGGCTATTAGCCAGGATGGGTAGGAATGGTGTCCCTAGCCTCTGTTTCTCTTGAAGTGGGTGACCAGGGAGGATCACATGTTGTGATCTCTCCTTCTGTGGCATCTGGTATTGGCCACTATCAGCAGACAGGATACTGGGCTAGATGGACCTTTGGTCTGACTCAGTTCTTAGGCCCTTATGAGTCATTTATAGGTTAGATACTTACGTGCTGTGCTGAAGCCTTGAGCCTCAGTTAATTACGCTCAGATATTGCTTCTATAGGCTTATAGGGTTGGAAGAGACCTCTGGAGTTATCTAGTCTAACCCTTTGCTCAAAGCAGACCCAACCAATCTAAATCATCCCAGCCAGGGCTTTGTCAAAACCTCTAGGGATGGAGATTCCACCACCTCCCTAGGGAACCCTTTCCAGTGCTTCCCCACCCTCCTAGGGAAATAGTTTTCCTAAATCCATTCTAGACCTACCCCTCAGCAATGTAGACCTCTGTTCCTAGTTTTGTCATCTGTCACCATTGAGAATAGCCTCTCTGGATCCCCCTTCAGGTAGTTACATGCCGCTATCACTCTTCTCTTCTGCAAACTAAATCAGCCTCATAAGTCATGCCTAAATCATAAGCCCCCTAGTCATTTTTGTTGCCCTCTTCTGGACTCCCTCCAATGTTCACACATCCTTTCTGTAGTGGGGGGACAAAACTGGACACACTACTCCACCTGTGGCATCACCAGTGCCAAATAGAGGGAAATAATCACTTCCCTCTATCTATTGTGACTCGTAGGCATCTGAATTACTGCCGTAAGCCATTCCCATATCTTATTTTATATGTATACCTAGCTGGTACCTATATCCATTTGCTGTCCTTTGGAGGCAATTGGGCCTGTTTCTGGCTGGCTGTTGAATTGAGTAACAGTATTTTCCATTGGCCTAACCCTTTCTCTCCATCTCACAAGTGGAAAGTTATCAGGTAATGAGCCGTCAGGGTCATTATAATATAGGTGCTGCGCACACACAAATTATATCTGAATATACAAATGCACTGTGAAATATTAGTACCGTGGTGGCCACAGTGATAAATTACTATAAAAATTCCATTTTCTTTTTGTTATTAGCCCCCGTGCCTTGCTTTTATTGCACATATTGCACAGATCATTGTGTTTACAATTAAATTGCATTGTCGGAAGGCAAAACACAAATTTAAAAAAAAAATACCTTTAAGGATGTTTTTCAGTGTAAAAATATCGGTAGCAGAGGGTTGTCATAATAGTTGTCAAATATGGGTATTTCTTTGTGTTTAGAAAGGTTTAATCTATAGTGACACTATAGTTTCTCCTCCATAAAAACAGATTCTGATCTGATTCTTAACATGAGCGAGGAAAAACAAACTGGAATTCTAGTGCAAGTTAAACGACATCCCCCTAAGCACAGTCACAGGGCATAACAACTGGGTAATAACATTCAGATTGCTATTAGCAGACAATACTTTTTGCATTGCACTCTAGAGATTTTTGCATGGAACTGATGTGTTCTGACTGACGCTGCATGAAGAACCACCATCATCTCAGTTATTGTATATAATCTTTAAACTCTCTTGAAAGAGATGTGCCAAATGCTGAAAGTATAAGGCTTTGGGAACCCCTATGAGGCAACGCGAGCGATTTTCCTGTTTACCATGAGTAAATCATTGCAAGTAATGCTGTTGCACATAATACTTATACAGGACAGTCTCAGACTCAGGGAAATGTGTCGAGGCATAGAATATGTTGAACTCAAATAGCTTCATCTAAGAGACTGAAGTAGATATTACAAGTGAACTAAAAGCATTAATTTGAATTAATATAGTGGCTTTTCATGGACATTTTTAGCTGTCTAAAAACTAAAACATAAATTTCTGTTAGTCCGTATTACTCTATTTCAGTGAAAGCAAAAAGGAGTCTGGTAGTCCTTTAAAAACTAACAAGTTTATTAGGAAGCTTCAGGGGGTATCCGAGTTAGTCTGTACAGGATACACTTTAAAAACAACAAATGGTCCGGTAGCACTTTAAAGACTAACAAAACATGTAGATGGTATCATGAGCTTTCATGGGCACAGCCCATTTCTTCAGATGACCAGAGTTTTGAGTTTAGGATGTACAGACCCAATAATAATAATAATAATAAATAAATAGGAGAGAAGGGAAAAGGGGGTGGGAAACAAGGAGCAGAAGATATGAAAGGGAAGATATCAAAGGGAAAAACAAGTCGGCAGAACTGGTAACCTATAAGCACCTGAAAATTGGATAGTTAAAAGAAGCACATAAGGATCATAGGATAGCAATAGATAGGAAGGGTACTAATCCAAGAATCTACATAGACAAAGAGCTGTTGGCACCTTCATTGAATGTTAGGTTGATAATGTCCCAGCCTTCCACTATCTCGATCGAGGAGGTAATCAGTGTGAGAATTGAATTTGTGGATTAATTGTAATTCTAACTCCTCTCTGTGTATTTAGCTTGTAGAATTGGTTTGTGACAAGACAGCCACCTGGAGATCTTTTAAAGAGTGATTAGGTAGATTGAAGTTTCTCCAACAGGTTTCTGTATGTTCCCTTTACGTATATCTGATTTGCGTCTATTGATTCTTTCCCGTAGGGACTGTCCAGTTTGTCCAATATATATAGCAGTGGGGCATTGCTGACATTTGATGGCATAGATCAAATTACTGGATGTACAGTTAAATGAGCCTTTGATTGGGTAGCTTATGTTGTTGGCTCCAGTGATGAATTCGCTTGTATAGATATGTGGGCAGAGTTGGCACTGCGGCTGATTGCAGGGCGGGATTCCTGGATGCTTATGACGTGGTTGTGTAGCATGGTGACCAGAAAGTTTATTAGGGTATTAAAAGCTTTCGTGAGATTCAACTCACTTCCTCAGATGCTGAAGAGCAAAAGAAAGACGGAGGAGGGGAGGAAAGGATACAGAGATGGGGCTGTGACATCAGTGCTAATTCAATCAGAAAGGTTGTGGTTCTGCTCCAACAGTGATGAGAAAGTGAGGATATCTGAATGGGAAATGACATACTGTCATGCGAGAATCACTCCATTGCATTTCTTTAAACCTTGGTTCAAAGGGTGTGAAATTCGCAAATGAATTCCAGCTCGGCAGTTTCTCTCTGCAGTCTGTCTCTGAAGAGTTTTGTCTGAGTATGGCAAATCAAAAGAGCCTAACGCTAATGATTATTGAAAGCAATATTTGAGCAACACAAATTCAACCAGCTTTGTCATACGCGTAGACAGGGGAGCAGACAGCCTTGCCAGACCCATGGGCAAAGTTGGGCAGGGAGGGCTTGGCTCCACGCTCCTGGAAGGAGCAAGTCCTCAGGAAGAAGGGGTGGGGTCAGGAGCAACCAGGCCCTGGAGCCTGAGGCATGCTCAGAGCACGCTGTGTGGCATTCCAGAGGTGATTTTAAGAGCCCTGGGCTCAAGGGGGCCCAGAGCAATTGTCCCCTTTGCCCCAGTTGCTATGCCTGTGCTTAAAAGGGTCCATGATTGATAATGGGCATGATATCAGATCTATTGTTATAGAAGAGGGTGACGAAAAGACAACTCAACCTCTTTGTCCTGCTGCAAAAGTATTAAGTGGCTTTGGATGACTTTCACAGACAGGTATTATTCTTCCTGGATATGCAGGAGATGGAGGTGACTGCTTTGGGAGACGTCATGGAAGAAGAAGAAATCCTAGGGATAGACTAGTCTGAGCTGATTTTCTTTTTCTGGTGGTGCCTAAAGTCAAAATCCAGAACAATACCTAATATGTGGACTGTATTATAGAGTAATTTGGGAAAAGTGTCCACGCAAGTAGACAGACAGGGAAAGTAAGCATGCCTCTCTTCACCGTGCTTTGTATTCAGTTCTTTTCTTTTGTTTTGCCGAAAAAAAGCAAAATTCAGAAAAGTCCATTTTATTCCCTAAAAGTACTTAAAGCCAGAGCATAGAAATGCAGTCCAATTACTGTCCTGGAACTGTGCATAGGTTTTCCCCAGCTTTGCATAATTACTATTTTCTTCCTCCCCTATCTGCTTTATATCTGCTGATACAGATGTGGAATCAAGGCACATCTAAACTACGCGTTTTTTGTCGAAAGAGGATATGCAAATTTCACGGGAATTTGCATATCGTCTTCCAATCTCCCTTTCGAAAGCCTCGTTTTTTCAGGAAGAGCAGTTTTTTCGAAAAAGTGTTTTTTTTCTGAAAAAAACGCGTCCAGACTACTTTCACTTTCGAAAGATTCTCTTTCAAATGTGAGATCGGAGATGTGCATATCCTCTTTCAAAAATTCTACGTAGTCTAGACATAGCCTCAGATACAAATTTTGTATCTACAACACTGCACATTTGCAGATAGCCATGGGTGTGGCTGCAGATATGGATGTGGAGGCAAATTTTTGTATCTGTGCAGAGTTCTATCTGGTCTTAGAGTATCAGATGTGCAAAGTCCTGCATTCCACCTCGATACTTTCTCCATTACATCCACTATATGCTCCATGGGCCAATGCCCCCTTTCAGGTCCTCAACTACTCCTTTCCTACCTGTTCTTCCTTCCCTCATATCTAAAAAATAACCTCAAGCTTCTGACTGCATCTAATAAAATAATGGTTTCGAAACCAGACAACTAACAGGTGATGGAGTGGTAAGATGGGGAAAGGTTGTGGCAGACGTTTGATGTGGGCATGTGACAATGAGGGAGGGAAGTGGAAATGCAAGGGGAAGTGTGACTCTCATTCAGAAATACTCCTCTGCCCCAAACATAGTCTCTGTAAAACTCAGGGCATGGTTCGGGGTGCTCCCAAGGTAAATGGGAGCACCCTGAAGTGATTTGATTGCTTCCATATTGCTGCATAGCGTAAGGCTGTCTACTTTATTAAAATTAGCAGCTATGCCTTGTGATGAAAAAGCCTTTCCCTCCTCTCATTGGAGTTATACAATTCAAAAATCCAGGCTAGAGGCTGCAGCCAGACTTTAATTGAATTGCGTGGCATTCTGAATGATAATGCACTTGTCTTCTCTCTAAATCAGGCATGAAGGAATTATTAAGCAGAAGGATAAACAGAGGGGAAAACGAAAATGAATGTTTCTGGAAAACAAATCAAATCTTTCTCAAATGTATTTGCTGGGCATTTCAGCTCATAGACGTCTGTCTTGGAAAGACTCATTTATGTGACCCTAAACCAAGCCACAAATCTTCATTCCTTAAACTCCATCCCCTGCTGTTTCTAACGGAAGACTATAAACTTGCCCAGTGCATTAAAATCATTACTACTATTAACCTCTGTATAAACAAGTAAGGTAGAAGATGGATTATGGAGGATAAAGCTCATGTTTACACACATTTATCTTCTGTAACTAGACATCTGGGGGTGGAGAAAAACACAAAGATCTAGGCAAGAGAAATTGATTTATGCTCATGTGTTTGCTGTTTGTAATGAGATCAGAAAGTGGATCTGATCAAGTGATAATTTTCTATGTCACTTACAGGTTTTAAGAATGAAAATAGCAATTATTGACATCTTTATATGTCAAAGGTTGTTAAACAAGGTATGCTCAGGGACTTTTATTGCAACAAATACTCATATCACACTGAAAGACCAGTGTTCCAAGTTCAGATTCCAGCTTAATTGTCGTTCACAATTTAGAATTACATTACATGATACATTAACTGCAGTCTCTGCCTAATTTACAGGAACTTCTTTGGGGTAAGGTTATGAAAGAACAAAGATGGTAGATTTGGTTATTGTTCCTTCTTGGAAATGGCAGTCCCTCCAAATTGGTGCTAATTTCGCTAGCAAGTGAAGAGCTCCCCTCTGTTCATTGTACTATATCCGTGGGCAGAGAATTTCAGTGTACAGCTTTGACAGTTCTTTAACCTAGACTTTCACCTGTATATATTTGAACACTTATGAAGTGCCTATGCATGCGCACGCTCTCTCTTTGTTTATATAAATATTTAAAGTAGATAATGGCAGCTGCTGTGATATCATGTCTGGTGTGTTCTCTTAGGATTTCATGGTTGGACTGTACTACCACAGGGCTCATTTTTAGAATATCTTTTCCCTCAGATGGCATTTTATTATAATTCTTCAGTTGTTCCATAAACTTGGAAAAATGGTGGGCCTTTGTACTAAATTAATTCAGTGGAACCAGTCCATTTATCCACATTTACGCTGGAAGAACCACAGGTAGTGTGAGCTGAACTTATTGTTCTGTTTCTGAATTAACATGAACTCCAGGACTTTGCCTAATATCAGGATTGTGTTTCTGGAATAAGCTGAGGAAGGTGCTTCTTCACAGTTACAAAAATAGATGGGGACGTTAAAAATGTGTCATCTTCTCTTTTATGTCCAGTTCTTAATTCTCATTCATGTTTATCTTATTTTATTTTCTTCCCACAGTCTAAGTGTTTTTCACACTGGCTAGCACTTGGGCGGTGAGCTATAAAGTAAATTTTCAGACTGTCTCCTGATGATACAACACTGCTTAGTAATGCTGGGCAAATAAGCCATCTCTTTAAATGGTAAATCATTTCATCAGGGCTGCTAAATTTTACCTGATTTTTATTAGATGCCATATCTGCCCCCTTCCCTATTTAAAAATGAAAAGAAATATTTCACAAAACCTCTGATTTGTCTTTGGATCAATACAAATGTCTGTAAAATGACCTAAACAGAAGATTCCCCCCCAGATAACTGGAATGCTTTTGAAAAATAGGTAGAACTGTTAAATCTCTCTTAAAGCCATTGTGACGTGTCCTACAGTAATCCACAATTCCCCACATATGCAAACTGGATGAATTTGAGGCAAGTGGAAGGTTTTTCTTTAATATTCCCCATAACTAAAATTCACATGTGGAATTCCCATGAAGAAAGTTGAGGGTTTCCACGGAAAGTGTTCCAAAATGGAAACTGAAATGTGAGAAGAGTTGTAGATTACTTTACAATCTGCCACAATGGCTTTAGATGAGATTTGTGGCATGTTGAGGGTTTTTGTCTAATGTGCCCCAGAAATGAGATTCACATGTGAGGAGAGTGAAAGGCATTGTGACACGTTCTACAGTAATCCAAAATCCTCTAAACACCTCAATTTCGGTTTTGGAACACTTTCTGTAGAAATTCTCAAATTTCAGTTAAAGCTATTTTGACACGTTCCACAGTAATGCACAACTCTCCTCACGTATGCCTTTCACTTCTGAGGTGCTTTAATCAGAAACCCTCAATTTGGCTCAAACCTTTTTAAAAGAGATTGTGACATGTTCTACTCTAATCTCCATCTCTCCTCACATCTGAATTCAAGCCATTGTGACACATTGTACTGTAATCCACAACTCGCCAAACACATTGATTTCACTTTTGGAACTCTTTTGGTAGAAATTCTCAATTTGCCTCTAATCTCAGTTAAAGATATTTTGACACATTGGACAGTGGGGCACAATTACCCCCCATATGTGACTTTCCCTGCTGGGGCACTAATCAGAAAGCCTCAGTGTGTCTCAAGTCTCTTTGAAAGTAATTGGGACACATTGTACTGTATTGTACAAGTCTCCAAACACCTACGTTTCTGTTTTGGAACACTTTCTGTAGAAACTCTAAACTTGCTACAAATCTCAGTTTAAGCCCATTGTGACACATTGGACTATCCTCATATGTACATTTCGCTTCTGCGGTACTTCACTCAGAAATCCTCAAAAGCTTCTGAAGTCTGGTAGCACTTTATAGACTAACAAAACATGTAGACGGGATCATGAACTTTCGTGGGCACAGCCCACTTCTTCATGTTGGACACTATCGTCCAACGTATCAGAATGTCTTTAACTGAGATTTGAGGCAAGTTTGGAGTGTTGTGGATTAATGGAGAATGTGTCACAATAGCGAACGTGTTACAACGTGCCACAGTATCCTTAACAGAGATTTGAGACAAATTGTGCGTTTCTGAATAAAGTGCCCCTGAAGCGAAATGTACCAGTTAGGAGAGCTGTACATTACTGTAAAACGTGTCAAAATATCTTTACCTGCAATTTGAGGCTAGTTGAGAATTTCAGCAGAAAATCTTCTAAAACTGAAACTGAAGTGTCTGAAGTTTTTTGGATTACTGTAAAACGTGTCACAATGGCTTTAACTGAGATCTGAGGTATGCTGAGAGTTTCTACAAATAGTGTCCCAAAAACCAACATTAAGCTGTGAAGTGAGCTGTATATTACAGTAGAATTTTCACAATGGCTTTAAGTGAGATTTGCGGCAAATTGATGATTTCTTATTTAAGTGCTTCAGAAGCAAAAAGCACATGTGAGGAGAGTTATGGATTTCTGTAGTGTGCCACAATGGATTTAATTGAGCGTGGAGGTAAATTGAGGGTTTCTGATTAAAGTGCCCTTGAAGAGAAATGCGCATCTGACAAGAGTTCTGCATTACTGTACAACGTGTCAAAATGACTTTAACTGAGGTTTGAGGCATGTTGATTCCTGTGTAACATGTGACAATGGTTGAACTGAGAATTGTCGCAGAACCAAAATTGATAGATGAGGAGAGTTGGGGATTACTGCAGAACATTTAACAGCGCTTCAAATATGATTGTGAAAAGTTCAGTGTTATAGTGGAAAGTGTTTTCAGGCCCAAAATTGACATGTGAAGGCAGTTTAGGATTACTGCAGAATGTGTCACAATTGCTTTAACTGAGATTTGAGCTTTTCCACAGAAAGCGTCCTAGAACCAAAACTGACATGTGAGGAGAGTTGTGGGTTGCAGTATAACGTGTCACAAGGACTTTCATTGAGATTTGAGGCAAATTGAGGGTTTCTGCTGAAAGGGTCCATAAAACCAACACTGATATGTGAGGAGAGTTTCACATTAGTGCAAAACTTGTCACAGTGTAGTAAATGAGATTTGGAGAAAGTTCGTAGTTTCTGTCTCAAGTTTTTCAGAGCCCAAAGTGAACTATGAGGACAGTTGAGAGTTGCTTTAGAATGTATCACAATGGCTTTAACTAAGATTTGAAGGAAGTTGAGGGTTTCTCCAGAAAGGGTGTGTCTAGACTACATGCCTCCGGCGACGGAGGCATGTAGATTAGCCAGATCGGCAGAGGGAAATGAAGCCGCGATTAAAATAATCGCGGCTTCATTTAAATTTAAATGGCTGCCCCGCTCTGCCGATCAGCTGTTTGTCGGCAGATCGGGGCAGTCTGGACACGACGCGCCGACAAAGAAGCCTTTCTTGATCGGCACAGGTATGCCTCGTGAAACCAGGTTTACCTGTGCCGATCAAGAAAGGCTTCTTTGTCGGCGCGTCGTGTCCAGACTGCCCCGATCTGCCGACAAACAGCTGATCGGCAGAGCGGGGCAGCCATTTAAATTTAAATGAAGCCGCGATTATTTTAATCGCGGCTTCATTTCCCTCTGCCGATCTGACTAATCTACATGCCTCCGTCGACAGAGGCATGTAGTTTAGACATACCCAAAGTGTCCCAAAATCAAAATTGAGATGTGAGGAGAGGGGTTGATTACTACAGAACTTGTCACCATAGAGTCGTGCCCTTATCTGAACTATATGTGATTTATCTATACCAGCAAACCTTTCTATTATAGGATCAGAGTAAACCAGCAAAAAAGTTCTGAGTGGAATAAACTATCCCAGCAAAAGTATTCTACACTAGTGATTTGTTCAGTTTAAACAAAAAAATCTCCTAACAGAAATCATGTCTCTAATAGCCTACATAGACAAAAATATGTAGTGTAGAACTGATCTCACTTCATGAAAGCAAAGCTAGGAGGAAAGCAGCTGGAAAACTATGGTTGTAGAGTAGACTTCATTCTTCCTTTCTCAGGGGTCTCAGTGCTACTGGGTTATACCTGTATAATTTTAGCCCATCATAAAAAGACCTTAAAATAGCCCTTTTACAAAGTCTCTGCATCTACACAGCAGTGTTATTTCGCAATAACAGCTGTTTTTTTCCAAAATAACAATGTGAGCGTCTACACAGCAGTTCCATTACTTTGAAATAAATTCAAAATAACTGATGGCTTATTCCGATTTCTGTAAACCTCATTCCACAAGGAATAACGCCTATTCTGAAATAGCTATTTCAGAATAGCAGTATTGTGGATGCTCCACTGCTGTTATTTCAAAATAGCTCCATCCTAGGGCCATTCAAACTCCCCAGTGCTTCCTGGGGCTGTAAATTGGGGTAGCACATCCACATTTGGGGAGCTTGCCTCAAACTACTTTCGAGGCTTCCATGTAGTGTAGACATGCTATTTTGAAATAAACTATTTCTCAGTATTTCTTTCAGAATAGATTATTTTGAAATAAGCATGCAATGTAGACATACCCTAGGATAATACAGAAATATGTAAAACTTGCTTTCCTTTGTCTTTAGTTGGAATGCCACTGCTATTCTATATTATATTTTCTGTATGAATACTTTTCTCCTTTCTGACTACATTTCACATTCAATGTCTTTTAACAAGATTGAAAAGTACTATAAGTTTTATCAAGGACTTTTCCTCAAGGGAGAATGAAAGTACATTACATTTAACATGGTGGCTCTGTCTCTTTCCCCCTTCTCTCCCATCCTTCACTGTTTGCTGAAAAACTTGCCTGTTGAAAAGGAGAAATGTCGGCCAGAAATCTCTGATTTGTCACAAACTGAAATTAAGTACTTGAGCAATGAAAGCAGAACATTGGAAGTCTTTGAATTTTGCCTTCCTAATGGTGAGTCTTTAAAAGCCCTATAACTATTCACAGAGAAAGAAGTTTAAGAAAATGTCATACAAACTCAGTCATTGGCTTGGCTGTCAAATTGCTATTGTGATCCTCTCACAGTACACAAGAGCAAGGAAGCAGAAGGACTGAGGGCCAATAGTTGCAAAAAGGAAGGAAATAGTTGCAGTTCTGTGGCAAGACGCACTGTTGACACTAATTTCTCTCACAGGGTTCTCCACACTTCTGAAAATAAGGATTTGCAAAAGAAACAGCTGAGGAGGCAGTGAAGAACCAGCTAGCAATGATGAGCCATCCCAGGGGTTGGGAATTCTGCTTTAAAAGCCCATGGTTTTGTGAACCCTAATACTGTGTTAGAGCTGAGACGAACTCTTTCAAGGGGGACAGCCAATGGCTAAGGCTGTTTTGAGAGCAGTAATATATAGAAAAGTAAAGCCAAGGCATTACTATCATAGAATCATATAGAATCATAGAATACTAGGGCTGGAAGGGACCTTGAGAAGTCATCGAGTCCAGTCTAACCTACTCTTAAATATCTCTAGAAATGGAGATTCCACAACCTCTCAAGGCAATTTATTCCAGTGTTTAACCACGCTGACAGTTAGGAACTTTTTCCTAATGGCCAACCTAAATCTCCCTTGCTGCAGTTTAACCCCATTTCTTCTTGTTCTATCCTTAGAGGCCAGGAAGAACAATTTTTCTTCTTCTTCCTTGTGACACCCTTTTTAGATACCTGAAAACTGCTATCATGTCCCCTCTCAATCTTCTCTTTTCCAAACTAAACAGGCCCAAATCTTTCAGTCTTCCTTCATAGGTCATGTTCTCTAGACCTTTAATCATGCTTGTTGCTCTTCTCTGGACCTTCTCCAATTTCTCCACATCTTTCTTGAAATGTGGTGCCCAAACTGGACACAATATTCCAACTGAGGCCTAATCAGCGCAGAGTAGAGCGGAAGAATGACTTCTTGTGTCTTGCTCACAACACACCTCTTAATGCATCCTAGAATCATGTTTGCCTAACTGGAGAGTTAGGTTGGTGTACACTTTAATCTGCATAGTCACTTATGAAGAGATCTTCAAGTTGCTGTTCTGTTACAGACCAATTCCGCAAGCCAAATACACAGGGAAGGGTTGGAACTACAATTTAGTCACATGTTTAATTCTCATGCAAATGGTTTGAATCGAGACACCGGATGGCTGGGACATTATCAACCTACCAAACAATGCGGGTGGCAATGGTTCTTCGTCTGTGTAGATTCTGGTGTTAGTATTCTTCCTCTCTAAGGCTGTGTCTAGACTACATGCCTCTGTCGGCAGAGGCATGTAGATTAGACAGATCAGCAAAGGCAAATGAAACCGCGATTTAAATGATCGCGGCTTCATTTACATTTACATGGCTGCCGCGCTGAGCCGACAAACAGCTGATTAGCTGTTTGTCGGCTCGCCGCTAGTCTGGACATTCCCCCTGTCGACATCAAAGCCCTTTGTCGGCAGCCCCGTTATTCCTCGTGGAATGAGGTTTACCGGGGCTGCCGACAAAGGGCTTTGATGTCGACAGGGGGAACGTCCAGACTAGCGGCGAGCCGACAAACAGCTAATCAGCTGTTTGTCGGCTCAGCGCGGCAGCCATGTAAATGTAAATGAAGCCGCGATCATTTAAATCGCGGCTTCATTTACCTTTGCTGAACAAACAAATCTACATGCCTCTGCCGAGAGAGGCATGTAGTGTAGACGTACCCCATATGCTAACTAACGGTCCTTTAACTATCCAGTCTTTAGGTATTTAGAGACTATCAATTTTGCTTGTTACATACAGCTCGGTTTTCCCTTTGATATTTATAAACCCACTGCCTCATTTTGTTCCCCTCCCTCTTCCATTTTTTTCCTCTGCCTTCCCTCTCTGCTCCCCTATTTAATTTTGGCTGTGGACATCCAACACTCCGGTCATCTGAAGAATTGGGCTGTGCCTACAAAAGTTCATGATACCATCTACATGTTTTGTTAGTCTTTAAAGTGCTACCAGACTATTTGTTGTTTTTTAAGTTTATGGAAAGAGAAATGTTACAGGAGGGTAGAAAACAATTCGACCTACTTTACTGCAGTTTACCAGTCTAAGACAGAACAAATGTATTTCTTCCTGATGTCTGCATTTACTTGTATTTAATACCCAAGTTCACTCGTTAATCAGTTTGCAGAAAGTGCCTTCTAGTCATACTACGAAATATTCATACAGCGTTTTCATGCTTAGGCGCTCTAGAAAACAGCAGTTACAGCTGAGGAAAGAGAGACAATAGAATGACTAATGCTGTGTCGGAGGGAGATAGCATGGAGAATAGAAGTCATGGCTTTTCCTTCTATCACATTTCAGCTCTCGCTGATGTAGTGCTGTTGTAAACACAGAGGTGTCCAATCCTGTTGGCTGAATTCTATTAAAGAACAGCTAAAATAATGATTAAACACAGTTCTAAAAATGGTTGAAAGGCCAACCTAGATAGCTAATAACAAGAACATGAGTGGAGGGAAGAAAGATTAACGTACTTGGAGTTTTCCCTTAGTGTGCATGAAAGTCAGTACAAAGGCACTAATAACCTCTTCAAGCACAGTATACTTTCCCTTTGGGACAATAGTTCAAGGCCAGAAAGAGGATTTTTATATTGTATAGGGACATTAGCTCTTTTATTATGAAAACTAACAATTTCAGCTCTTTCATGCAAGACTAACCACCTTAATTTACCTGTGGGCTTGCACCTAAGTTAGGGTAATTTAGAAGTACCAGGAAAATACACTTCAAGGCCTCCATCTAAAGGCTCCCCGTTTTCACTTTATGTTCTTCATAACATAGGAATAGGAAATAAAGGATTTCTTTACCGTTTAGGCAGCTTGCCAAAACATATTTTAAAAACATGTACAAATTAATCTCATGTGGAAAATTCATTCAGCAGCCTCAAAAGCCAAATGAGTGGTAATTATTTTGAACACAATGTGGTGGCAATCAGGCAAGATTTGATCATGCTTTTAAATGTATGCCTAAATTTTTAAGAAGTAAGATAATTATGAATTATGAAAATAACTCTGACAATGCCACGGCAAAGCTGCTGCTTGTGAATCAAGAGGGCCATTCTTCAAGTAGAGAGGGAGGCGTTTCAGCACCTGCGTGGGAAAAATCAGACGTAGTCACTGAGTACTTGACTAATCTTTTTTTTGTTTCGTGTATCATATAATACTAGAGGATGACTTGTAAATATTAGAAAGGTTTTCCTATTTCTACATTTCAACTATGCTAGCCTTCTCTAGCTACACAAATCACTGAAGCTTATTTACTCACTCTCTTTTTTCTTCCTCCCCTCCATTTTTTTTCGTATCCCTCCGCCCTCCTCCTTCCCTTATTTATTCTTGGATCAGGACTTCCAACACTCCAGTCATCTGAAGAAGTGGGTTGTGCCCACGAAAGCTCATGATACCATCTACATGTTTGGTTAGTCTTTAAGGTGCTACTAGACTATTAGTCTGTAACAGGAAAAACTTAAAAAACAACAAACTCAGCCACCCCTCTGAAGCTTTTGAATATTCTCTTCAGTTCATATTCACATTTGTAAAATTATTCAATCACAAGCAAAATATGAGTCATTGGCGTAAAACTGTAACCAAAAAATGCAAATGTAACTCTGGGGGTGTGTCTAGACTACATGGCTCCGTCGACAGAGCCATGTAGATGAGGCAGGACAACAAAAATAATTGCTGCTTCATTTAAATCAAAATGGCCACCACGCTGCACCGATCAACTGTTTGTTGGCACAGCCTGGCAGTCTAGACAGGGATCTGCCAACCCCAGAACCCTTCGTCGGCAGATCCTTTGTGCCTCATGAAACGAGGCTTAAATCGCCGCTTCATTTCCCTTTTCCGAATAAACTAAGCTACATGGCTCTGTCGACGGAGCCATGTAGTTTAGACGTACCCTGGGATATATTAGTGTTGTACACAAGCTATGAGATGTAATTCTTCAGCGTTACTATTTGCTGATTTGGCCTCAACTGGAGTATTGTGTCCAGTCCTAGGAACTATATTTCAGGAAAGATGTGGACACATTCACAAAAGTCCAGAGAAGAGCATCTAAATGATTCAAAGTTTAGAGAACATGACCTGTAAGCAATGATCCCTCTAATCTTTTCCATCCTTGTGTGGAATATGTTTTTATGTGCCCTGAGGCGGCTGCAAATATTCACAATGAGTAAAACCCAAAAAACGTAGCTTTGGGTGCTCTGCTCTCAATTGGCCAGGATTTGACTCTCTCCTGTGCGTCTGCACAAGGGCATTGCCTCCAGGGAACACAGCCTGTGATAGAAGATTGAGAGGGAACATAACAGTTTTCAAATACATAAAGTTTGTTTCAAAGAGACGGGAGAAATGTTGTTCTCATTAACTTCTGAGGATCGGAGAAAAGGCCGTGGGTTTCAACTGCAGCAAGGGCCATTTAAGTTGGACTTTAGGAAAATCTTCTGAACTGTCAGAGCGGTTAAGCCTTTAGAGACATTTTGGAATCACCTTCCTTGGAGATTTGTTTTTTAAAGAGAAAGCCAGGAAAAAAAAACCTGTCAGGGATGGCCTTCATAATACTTCATACTTGGTATGTTTACACAGCAAAGTTATTTCGAAATAACAGCCGTTATTTCGAAATAACTATCCTAGCATCTACACAGCCATTCCATTATTTCGAAATTAAATCAAAATAGCAGAGGGCTAATTTTGAATTTGGTAAACCTCATTCCACGAGGAATAACGCCAATTTCGAAATTGCTATTTCAAAATAAGTGCTTATTTCGAAATAGGGGGCCTCCAGCCTTCCCAGGGTGCCCTGGTGGCCACTCTGGCCTCAACCAAGAACACTCCTCTCCCCGGAGCCCGTAAATGGGTAGACTCTGGCCACAGTGCCTGTGTCAGCTCCAAGCCTGCCAGCCCAGAGCCAGCAGTAATTGCCCCTGACCCAGTGGCCCCAAAACATGAGCCAGCAAGCCACTGGCAGCCAGCCCTCCACCACTTCCCAGGAGCAGTCTGCCAGCTCCCAGAGCCTACCAGGGCCCGGAGAAGGTGGGCACCTTCCTGGTCCAGGGTGGAGATCATGGACCTTATTCAGATTTGGGGGGAATTCCCCCAATGTCCATGATCTCTGCACTAGATGGAGGAATGCGGCCATCTTTGGCAGGATAGCTGCCAGCCTGGCCACCAAAAGCCATATGCAAACCCAGGAGCAGGTTTGCATGAAAATCAAGTTGGTCCAGCGAGACCCCCAACCCTGAGCCCTGAGCTTCCCCTCCCCCTTCTTCCCCTTGCTTCCCCCTTCCAGCTCCCTCCTCCCAGGTTTCCCCCTCCCCTCTTCCACCTTCTCCTCTCTCACCTCCATTCCCCAGTCTCACCAGAGTTTCATTCCCTACCCCCAGTTTTGTTAAATAAAGAAAGTTTGTGTTTGTGAAAATACGTGTATTTTATTTTACATCAGGAAGGAGGGTTAGGGAGGAGTAAGTGGAAGGATGTGAGGGAGGAATGAGGCACAAGCCCCCAGTGGGGCAGACCAGGGAGGCTCTTAGTATCCAGGAGGCCCTGCGGGAGAGCTTCCACCCTGAGGAGCACTGACAGCGCCCCGATGGACCTACTGGATGGTAGCCTGCAGAAAGTGCAGCCAGGCTCACATGTCTAAGAGAAGCACCAGAGTGCCCAGGGGCAGCTCCGGCTCCATGTTGCAGAGTGCTGTGATGTACCGAGTGAGGGCAACCAGAGCACACAGACAAAATGCTTTGCGGTCCCTCATGAGGTAGGCAAGCAAGCAGGGAAACCTGAGAACTAGCTGTCCAGGGGGGTCCCTTTAAGCACAGGCCTCAGATAGCCTCAGGCAGCAACCACACAAAGTGACTCCTGACCTGATGCCCTGCTGGACCTATTTCTGGCCGGCTTTAAATGCGTGAGTGTGGACACACTATTTTGAAATGCATTTTGTGTATAGACGCGTTATTTCAAAATAACTATTTCAAAATT
Source organism: Pelodiscus sinensis (assembly GCF_052426305.1). NCBI lineage: Eukaryota > Metazoa > Chordata > Testudines > Trionychidae > Pelodiscus > Pelodiscus sinensis. Next base: position 4,737,730 of record NC_143072.1, on the reverse strand, counting down.
AGATATTTCAAAATAACGCTGTTGTGTAGACATACCCCCTGCCTTGACTAGATGACCTCTCAAAATCCCTTCCAGTCCTATGATTCTATCCCATTTTTGTTGCTTTTTTTGGGTCTTCAAACTAAGCTCATCTACACATATCTGAGGGAATGGGTTCATTTTTCAAGGGTAAAGCTTGAAAAGCTTTGAAGCAATATCAACTTTTACTCTTCATGCACTTGGCAAATATTACTATTATCACTCTTTTCTCCCTCCCCATCTTGCCCCAGCAGTCAAGGCAGCAGAAAAGAATGGGGTTCACATCAGGTCAGCTAGAATAAACAAATGAAACTCTAGCAAAGCGGAGAAGGCATGTTTGCCCCGTAAAATAAAAACAAGTCTCAGAGTGATCATCTATATGCCGTGGTATTGTAGCAGAGTCAGTTCCACAATATTATAGAGTAAAGGTGGGTGAACTGGATCTTTCATTGGGCCAACTTCTGTTGGTGAGACAGATGCTAGTTTGGCTTTTTAGGTATGGGTTTGTGTTCTATGGTTCCCCCCTCCCTCCGTGTGTCGTTATTCTCATAAGGATCTTGCACAAAAGGGGGGTTTTGTGCAAAACGGAAGTGGCTACACTGCTTCTTTTTGCTCAAAAACCCCTTGTGCAAAAAGAATCGGCAGCAAATATGCCAATGACATCGCGACTCCTGCTAATGAGTCCCTCATTAGCATATTTCCTGCCGCAAAAACTTGCAGTGTAGACAAATGGTGTTCACTTTCAGAAGGGACGTGGCTTTTCTCCAGCTTTTCTCATTCATCAAAGAGAAACACCCGAGGGATGGAAAATACCTGGCTCACAATGAGAAACGTAAGCGATGACTTAATCAGCGTCTAAAGTACGTACCAGTGTACAAGCTTCCTTGATGTCTGTACGTTGCTCTGTACATTCGCCACTGTGGTTAGTACTTGGAGTTTTCCTTGAGCATGCATGAAAGTCGGTACAAAGGTGCCAATAAACTAAATGGAGTCCGTGACACCAAATCATTCCTGGTGTATCCTGACTGACCTAGTGGGGTAGAGTGTCCTCCACGCGCCTAATACGGTATCCTTGCTCTGTGTTCTGGAGCACTGGGTCCTGTCAGAGACAGGCTGTTGGACTAGATGACACTCAGGTGCTTCTGTAAGAGCTGAGAAAAATGGTTAGGGTTTGGGTAAGAAAGGCAGGGCTGGCAACAGACTCACCTACACCTCGGACCATGTGGGGGAAGCTCAGCTCCAGGCTCTCCAGAAGGTGGGGACTCAGGTGGAAGGGGCTATTCTCCCTCACCCAGCCCTCAGTGCTGCCCGGATGACATCGCGCAGGGCTCCAGCACTGATTTAAGGTACCCGGAGCTCTGCCCCCTGCTGCTGCCATGGTATCACTTGTGGAGGCTGGAGTCCTGGCCCTAGTAAATCAACCATCCCTTTTGCTCCACCCCCAGTGGTTGGATTGGAGTCAGTGGTGTGCTGTCATTTTAAATTATTGTTAGCATCCAGCACAAATTGTTAAAAAAAAAACAAGGGGGGAGGGGTGCGTGGTGAGAAAGAGGGGTTGCCTCCTGGCTAAGTACCTGATTAGTACTCAAAAATAATGACAACAATTATAGCAAAAAATTTCCGTGTGACCTTGGGCAAGTCACTTAACCTCTTTGTACCTCAGTTTCTCTTCTGTAAAATACTGCTTTTCTCCTGCCTCTTTGGCTATAAGGCTGTACACTCTTTGGGGGCAGGGACTATAAAGATGTACAGCACCTAGCACAATGGGATTCATTCTGCTGGAGTATACCTAATCGTGTGTGTGTATGTGTGTGTGTGTACACCATGCACCCTGATTAGAAATGCAGGTTTTACTTAGGACTTGATAGACAGGATCTTTGGTCCTTTAGTCCAATGTTTCTCAACCAGTGGTACGAGTACCCTTAGAGAAGGCTGGGGAGGCGGGTATGTCAACACAATGGAAATTTGGAGAAAACTGACTTTTTGTTTTAAGTTTTGCAGCACTTTATTATTTTTGTACTTTTTACACCCAAAAATTTCATCGCCCGCCCGGCTACAATTAAGTTGTTTAAACAAAGGTGTGGCAATGGTAGAAAACAATTGTGTGTGTCTGAAAACTGCAGGTACTGGGGGTACTTATAATATTTTTAAAGGGGTACTTTATAAAAAAAAAAGGTTGAGAAACACTGCTTTAGTTCAGTGTTCTATCTCTGATGATAGGCAGTACCAGATGTTTCAGAGGACTGTGTCAGCACTGCTTGTTACTCACTCAGCGTCTTACTACTAACACATATTTGAATAATTTAATGGAAGGATACAATTGCTGGACCTATAGGCCGATCGAGAGTGAAAGATATGATTATTTAATGAAATCCCATTTAGTTCTCAAGGAAGCTTCAGCATAAGGACCAGAAAGGCCAGGGACAGGCTGTAACAGCTTGTGCACTCACTGGGTTTGAAAACGGCCCATGTTTTACCCTCACAGACGAGATGAAAATATCCTGGCTTGCTGTGCCATGAAACCTGGGTTGGGCAATAATTTTTGCAGTGTGGCCACTGAGTGAATGTTGTTATGTGGTCATGGGCTGGCTCCACCCCCAGAAGGGGAGGGGCTTGGGGAAGAAGGGGCGGGGCTGGAGACTAGTTATTACTAGTTGTCAATGATATAGCTGCTCTGGGCCCTGCCATGGTAGCTCTGTGACTGGGAAACAGATGCCATTTAAATTCTGCTGTCTGAGCCACTGCCTGGGAATTCGGTGTCAGGGCAGCAGGATGCAATCCGCAGGCCGGATCGAAGTGACAGGCAAGCCGGATACAGCTCCTGAGCCGCATCTTACCCAACCTGGCATGAAACACTCTGTTGTCCTATTTCAGGGAGTTTTCATCGCTTTACAACTCTTTTTTAAAACATACAGCTCAAAGGCTACGTCTAGACGGCAGGCTTCTTTCGAAAGAAGGTTTCTGTGGAAGAGATCTTCCAAAAAAGCCTCTTCCAAAAGAGCACGTCCACACACAGAAGCACATTGAAAAAGCGATCTGTTTTTGCGAAAGAGAGCAACCAGACTGACTGGACGCTCTCTCATATAAAGGGCCGCCCGCAATCACTTCAGCCAGAGCTTTAGGTCACCGGTTGCTTCCAAGTGCTGGTGCCGGAGCTTTGCAGAGACACGCGCTTAACGGGGACCCCCTGGAGAAGTCGTTTCTCTGTGTCTGCTGCCTTCTTGCTACCTCTTCGAGAGACAGCAAAGCTCTCGCAGTGTCTGCTGTGGTTGCCCCGCTTTTTTGGACACCACAGCTTTTCTCTAGGTGCCATGGAGCCAGAGCTGCCCCTGGGCATGGGATGGCCCCACACAGCCAGGCTGCAGTTTCTATAGCACTTTGTGCCAGCTGCTTTCCTGGTCTTGACCGAGCTGGACCCCAAGCTCATTCTGGGGACCCCTCTCTCTGGCAACCCCACCCCACAGTGGAGAGGTGTTTTTGGAGGCTGGACACCAGTTCCGACTGGTGGGATCGACTGGTCATGGAGCAGAGGGACGATCAGCAGTGGTTCTAAAACTTCCACATGCGGAAGGCCACCTTCTTGGAGCTATGTGCCTGGCGCCCCCTCCCGCCATCCCCCTGGAGAAGCAGGTCACAATCGCCACCAGGAAGCTCGCCACCCCCGACAGCTACCAGTCAGTGGGTAACCAGTTTGGCTTGGGGAAGTCCACCATTGGGGCCCTCATCATGGAGGTAACACATTCTGTAGTTGTAGACATACCCAAAGATGCCCTTTCTTTCTGTCTCAGGGGGAGCTGTGTTAGTCTGTGACTTTAAACACAAATCGTTCTGTGGCACCGTAGAGACGAATAAGCTCATCTAAAGTGGATTATGCCCATGACAGCTTATGATCCTATATATATTTTTGTTAGTCTCTAAGGGTATGTCTACACTAGCCCCCTAGTTCGAACTAGGGAGGCTAATGTAGGCATTCAAAGTTGCAAATGAAGCCCGGGATTTAAATATCCCGGGCTTCATTTGCATCTTCCCAGGCACCGGCATTTTTAAATGTCCCTTAGTCCGAACTCCATGCCGCGTGTAGCCACGGGCACGGAGTTTGGACTAAGGGACATTTAAAAATGGCAGCGCCCGGGAAGATGCAAATGAAGCCCAGGATATTTAAATCCCGGGCTTCATTTGCAACTTTGAATGCCTACATTAGCCTCCCTAGTTCGAACTAGGGGGCTAGTGTAGATATACCCTAAGGTATTATAGGACTACACTTTCTTTCTGGGGAACAGGCTGAAATTCCTGGTAGGGTTCCCATGGAATAGCTTGCCAGCCTAACGCAGCAGGGTCGACCAAAATAAGTGATGCATAGAAACAATCATTACCACATGATGGGGCATTTACAGCACATGTGTCTCAAAGGCTATAATTTTGAGACAGTGAATGCAACCCGTGTCTTATTTGACAGCTGCAGATGGGTTGTCACTAGCTGCGGGTGACTTTGATTGACAACTTTATGACGTACATTAACAAATTTAGCCAATAAATTACCCACAGGATTTATTGGGTGGATAAATTGGCCTCGCAGAAATACACTGCAGGTGGAGTGAAAGTCATGATTTTTTTCATTCAAAATCTTGGGTTTTTTGAAGCTTTTTTTGTAAGAAAAAAAGGGTGGTCTTTTTGCTGGCAATTGGTAAGTTGCACACATTTTTGGTTTTGAAAATGTTCAGTTTTTTAAAAAAAACTGAAATAAAAAAATGTCAGTTTCAAAATGTTTTGAATTTTTGGTTGTAGTGTGAGGTTTTGTTTGCTGCTTGTTTTTTTCTACGTTTATCCCCATTGATCTTTTTCCCCCTTGAATGCAATAGAGTGAATGACCTTTCCTTTTTTTTTTTCTTTTACCTGTTTGTAACACTTTAGAACAGTGATAGAATGCTATTAGGAAAACAGAATCACACTTCAGCAGCCCAGCTGACCATGGATGTTCAGGGTTACCAATGAGTTCCAGCTTGGAGCATGCAGGAGATCCTGGATCTGATTGCTGTGTGTAGGCAGAACGCCAAAGCAGCAGAAAAAATGCTGATATCTATACCAAAATCACAAATGCAAATGAAGATCTCTTCTGCAAAAAGCTTCTTGTGCAGAAACCCTGCGATGTAGACAAAGCCGTAGGTACCCATGAGGGCTGTACTTTGCAAGCATTCAATCACACGTGTTTTCTAAGTGGAAGCCAAGGAACAAGAACCCCAACCCGATCCTTGCCTTACCTGCCACCCAACCGAGCCCAGCTGCCCCATGCTGTGCCGTGTGTACTCACCTGGTAGGCACTTAAAACGATAACTTTGGCCTGCCACATAACACATGCTTTTTGGGCAGCACAGTGCATTGTAAAAGAGTGAACCTTCTGTGTTTCGCAAGGTATCTTCTCTAAAGTCTAATTCTGTAGCTTTTTCCCCCACCACAGTGACAACAATGACTCTGTTGCCTGCTCCCTAAGATCTCCCAGCACTTTGGTTATCACCGATCAGAAAGCAAAAACATGCATGAGATGAATTGTTTAATGAGCAAATGCAAGCCACCCACAATGACCGAGCAGACCTGAACAAGTGGAGGAATGATATTACAGCTCAGATGCACCAAATATGAGGAGCGGAAAACACGTAGGGGGCGAGAGGAGATCTGGAGGCTAGGGAAGGTGCAAACAGGAAAAACATTTGGAGCAGAGTCCCCCTGCACCCTGGAATAAATCAGCTTTCCTCTTCACCACGTTCCCTGGCCTCCTTTCTCCAGGGCACCCTAGAATTCAGAGCGGGGGAAGGGTGTCGTCATGGGCAGTCTTTCACTCAACCCCTTTCAATATGCTCCATTTATTGCCCTGGTGTCTGACCACTCATAATGAGCAGCTAGGTGAGCCTGCCCCCTCCCCTCCTGGAAATGGCACCCTTAACCCCGCCTACACTCACACCTGAATCCTCTCCCTGAATCCTGCACCCCCACATCCACACTACTCAGACCCTCCCATACCCACAGCCCCGTGTCCTGAATCCAGAGAGGACATTCACCTTCCACTTTAAAAGAGGTTAAAGGGGGAGTTCGAAAAAGTGTTCCATTTCAAACCCTGCACAAAGAACATAACGTCACACTGTTTCACAGATTTTTCATATGGAGAGTTGCTATCCCAAGCTGTACTCCCTTATCCTGTAACATTCCCAGTGAAGGAAGTAATTACTCATGTGTGTGTCCGATGTCATCTCCTCCAAAAATAATGTTCCATTGAAATCTAATTTCCATACTGCAAGAAAGATAAAACGTTATTTGTTGGAAGAAAGTTTTGATTCTATGTCTTGGGAACATCTCCTTGAATTTTTATACACACAGCAACAGTAAATTCAACATGATGTCTCCATGTTTCAAAATTCCTATTACATAAGCATTTATCTCTGAACTGTAGTTTCTGAAGTGTCAAGTGCTCTGTTAAGTAAAAACAAGCATAATGTTGAAGACAATATCTTTAAAAAATCATACACACAAAATACCTCTCCATAATATATTCAAAGTGGCAGAGAATGCTTTGACTAAGGGAAGAGAAGCCAAGGAACTTGCAAGGATAATTCATGTTTCACTGCTAATAGTCAAGGCTCCAAGTCAAGTCCTGTTAGTTTTTTTTATTTCTTGTTTTAATTTAAACAGCTCTGCATTTCACAGAATATATATCCAAACTGGTTCTGCTACTTTAGACTAAATGTGTGAAAATGCTGAATGACAGAATTACCTAAGGGTAATAAATCTGCCAAGTGTTTTGTTAAACAGCCATTGAGTTTAAAACACATCTCAGAGTACTAGAATAACAATAGGCTACTGTACTATATAGCGCATTAATTATATAGTTGACAAGAAAATTACCCTTCAAATCAACATTAGTAAAAACTTTACTAAATCTGTTTTGCTCTACCATTAAATATATTGTCATCCAGAGGTTTTACCGGCCTTTCTTCACAATTACGATTTAAGCAGCATGGCGATTAAATGTTTAAGCCTGATTACTTTGGTACATCACCTAATATAGTTGCCATCTTCCTAAATTTTACTATAACAACTAAATACTTTGAGGAGCTGCCTTTTTAGTAGTTCTGGCTTTTTTAGTATTGAATTTTGGTAAACATTAAGGCTATGTCTACACTGGCATGATTTCCTAAAATGTTTTTAACGGAAAACTTTTCCGTTAAAAGCATTTTCAGAAAAGCGCGTCTAGATTGGCAGGATGCTTTTCTGCAAAAGCACTTTTTGTGGAAAAGCGTCCGTAGCCAATCTAGACGCGGTTTTCCGCAAAAAAGCCCCGATCGCCTTTTTCGCGATCGGGGCTTTTTTGCAGAAAACAGTACTATGCTGTCTACACTGGCCCTTTTGCACAAAAGTATTTCGGAAAAAGACTTTTTCCCGAATGGGAGCAGCATAGTTTTTCCGGAAAAGCACTGATGATTTTACATGAGATCGTCAGTGCTTTTCCGGAAATTCAAGTGGCCAGTGTAGACAGCTGGCAAGCTTTTCCGCAAAAGCAGATGATTTTGCAGAAAAACTTGCCAGTCTAGACACAACCTAATAGTTGTTTGAATGTGTCACATGACTACACAGCGGCGCTAGCTCGAAATAAGCTACACAATTTGAGCTATGCAAATTGTGTAGTTTATTTTGCATTTATTTCAAAAATAACCCGCTATTCCAAAACGTCCCTTACTGCTCATGGAATGAGGTTTACGGGGACATCAGAATAGCAAGCCTGCTATATTTCGATATAATAGGCTTGCTGTGAAGATGCAGGACAGCTATTTTGGGATGCTCTGGTATCCCAAAATAGCATTACAGTGTAGATGTAATATCTGCTCTTACAGATAGCTGATAACCAGTCTGAAGGAGAAGCATCAGTATTTGAAAAACTCTCCCACACAAGTGAAATGACAAGGTATGCCACGTCTCGAAGGCAACACAAAGATATTGCAGATTAATTTGGGAAGAAAGAACAGTGTGAATAAATGCTGGTAGGCTGTGAACAAAATGTGGCAAACTAAAAATTCAGTGCATGAACAAATAAAGAAACAGTTATTTGACAGCAAGCTCTGTAGCTAATTAGTTCAATGACTAGGAAAGGCTCTCAAAACTAACAACTCACCCAATATTTCTTCACCCAAAAGATATGATGACCTACCTTTGCTGAATACATATTATTTTTCATCTCCCACATCAATGTTAACAGGCCGAGCCCTGCAGAGATACAAAATTTGTATCCACAAAAATGAGCTGTGGATAACTCCGTCTACATCCACAGACGGATGAGGATACCTGCTGATATAAAGCAGATAGCCACACTTTTGCAGGGTTCTAGATGCAAAGTTTGTATGTGCATCTGCAAAAATGAACCACAGATATCTGAGTCCATATCCACCAATGCAGATACCTGTGGATGTCAAGCAGATATCCATGGTTTTGCAGGGCTCTACTAACAGAGAAGCCTGAGGGTATGTCTACACTAGCCCCTAGTTCGAACTAGGGAGGCTAATGTAGGCATTTGAAGTTGCAAATGAAGCCCGGGATTTAAATATCCCGGGCTTCATTTGCATCTTCCCGAGCATCGCCATTTTTAAAAGTCCCTTAGTCCAAACTCCATGCCCACGGCTACATGCAGCACGGAGTAGGTAGTTCGAATTAGGATCTCTAATTCAAACTACGAACTCCGTGCCCACGGCTACATGCAGCACGGAGTAGGTAGTTCGAATTAGAGATCATAATTCGAACTACCTACTCTGTGCCACATGTAGCCGCGGGCACGGAGTTCAGACTAAAGGACTTTTAAAAATGGCGGCACCCGGGAAGATGCAAATGAAGCCCGGGATATTCAAATCCCGGGCTTCATTTGCAACTTTGAATGCCTACATTAACCACCCTAGTTCGAACTAGGGGGCTAGTGTAGACATACCCTCAGTGTGGCCCACAGTGATGAAAAACTGACTCAAACCCCAAACCAGAAAAGGATTTTTGCACTAGCCACCATGTACAATGAGAATGTTACAGTGAATGCAAATCAGTTTCCCATGACCAAGGATGGTTAGACATACACTCAAAATCAGGTAACTCTTTAGTGTTTTTTTTTTAAATTCACATTCTTAGATTTTAAAGTCTTTGAGGTGGGGAACCTCTTTTTGTACCATGAGCTCATCATCAGATGAAGTGGGTTTTACCCACGAAATCTCACGATACTATATATATTTGTTAGTTTCCAAGGGCATGTCTATACGAGGAAACAATTTCAAAATAAGTTTTTTCGAAATAACTCCCAAAATAGCTATTGCGAACTAGCACATCCACACCACAAGGCACCATCGAAATAGCGCAGAATTATTTCAGAATAGCGCATACACAGTGATTGGCGTCTGCCTGGCATTTAAAGTCCCCCGGAAACACTCCAGGTGGAGCATCAGGAAAGCAGTCACTTCCTTTAGTTGTTACTTGAGGCTAGCTGAGCCTGGTGATTAAGCACGAGAGTCCCCTCTAGAGCTGTGTCTCAGACTCTTCTCCATTGCTTACCTCCTGGAGAGACAGCAAACTCACACGGCATGCTCAGGTTTCCCTTGCGGACACCACGGCACTGACAACATGGAGCCAGAGCTGCTGCAAAGCAGCGCCAAGCTCTTAGACCCAGAGGCAGATGACTGTTTTGCGGGGCCCCGGGCAGCGTAACTCCGCGGGGCCCCCCCTTTGCCACGACGCATGCGCGGGGCTTTTTTAAGTGCGGGGCCCGGGGCGGCCGCCCCGTTCGCCCTGCCCTATATCCACCCCTGCTTAGACCTCCTGATACGACTCCTGGCACAGTTTTTTCTATTGGGCTTTTCATGATCCAGTCCAGACAGAGTTTTCAAACCATTTTTTTAAGAAAATGGCCATGTGAATGTAAATAATAAATGAATTGCTTGTGACTTCTAAATGGATGAAAAGGTTGGTGTATCTGCTAGTGTCTTTATTCATCTAAAACTAAAAGGAGTAGGAAATGGAATGTAAACTAAAGTAATAAATCTTGTATCCAGAATGGAGTAGGTTCCAATGAAGTTTTCAAAAAAAACCCAAACAGATAATCTCTTCAGATCCTCTCATGCTGCCAAGATAAATCGGCAGGAAATGTTTGCGTTTTTAGATAGACCCTCTCTGCCAACTATTCAGTGTGACAAAGTTAATAATAGTTTATATTTTAATTGTATGGAGCTGGGGTGAGGCCCCCACTGAAATTTAGGGTGTGTCTAAACTGCATGGCTCCATCGAGCAATGTAGATTAGGTTGATCAGCTGTTTGTCGGCTCAGTGTAGCAGCCATTTAAATTTAAATGAAGCCGCGATTATTTAAATCGTGGCTTCATTTCCCTTTGCCAAACAAACAAATCTACATGGCTCTGTCGACGGAGCCATGTAATTTAGACATACCCTTAGTGTGAAACTCTCACCTACACTGACACATTTTGTCTCCAAAAAACCCCAGGTTTTTTTGTGACAAAAACCTCTGCACGTTCAAATGACAATGTGACAAATGTTGTGACTTATGGCCATTTTTGGTGATGAAAAACTTCCAGCTCCATGAGGGACTTTTGTCTCTGCACTATTGACAATCCTGCAGTGTGTACTAAGTAGGTTTTTGGTCAAGTTGATTGGACTCCAGCATGTATCCCACAAGGCCCTGCTTAGCCACGTAATGTTTGCAGGCAAACAGATGCTTCCCTCCCATCTGCAAACCTCAGAAACTTTAACTCCACTTCCTGTATCTGTAGAATATTGTGTGGTGCTGCTCATGGCATCTTCTTAAGGAAACAGAGGTGGTGGTTCTCGAGTCAAACACTCTCCTGCTATTGCATCTAATTGGTTTTGGGGGGGAAGAATCGGTGCAGTCAGAGCTGCGAGTGACCCATAGGAAATGGGATATGTACAGTCGCATTTCTTGAGCCTTCTGTGAGAAGGGGTATGAGCGAGACACCATGTCATGCAGAGCCAAGATCAAGGAACTCTGACAGGTGTACCAGAAGGTGAAGGAGGCAATCATATGATCTGGTGCTACACCCCAATCATGCCAGTTTTATAAAGAACTGGAAGGAATTCTGGGTGGGGACCCCACGACCCCAAACCCTAGGACAATGGATAGTTCTCGGAGAAAAGAATCAGAAATACTTGTCCTGGATACACAGACACAAGCTGATGAAGAGATTGAAGAGGGCCAGGAGGTAAGAGTCAATTCAGTGACAACCCGTGTGCCAGGTGTAATATAACAGGTGGTCTGGGGCGTTGCTGTGAGGCTCAAATTAGGGCAAACTTCTTAGAGACAGAGCTACTGACAGCCCAAGACTGGAGTCCTCTTCATAAGGCACTAAACTAATCACACAGAGCACTACAGCTGTCACCCTGGCCAGCAAGAGGTCTCATAAGCAATCCCCTTAGACATGCCAGCTTTACCTGTGCCACAACCAGCACTGCTCTTTACACAGATGAGAGGTTAAGTAAACCAATCTCATCAACAAAGCCCTGGCCGGGTTGATTTAGTTGGGATTGGTCCTGTCTAGAGCAGAGGGCTGGACTTGATGATTTCTGAGGTCTCTTCCAGTTCTATGATTCTGTGAACTCCAAACAGGTTCTCCTTGACCCAAAGGACTAGCCACAGTCCCAGATCAATGTATACATTAGATCTTACCGAAAAGAATATGCTGGACCAATCCCTTAGAATCTACAATAAAAAGGTTTATTAATAAAAGAAAGAAAAAGTTGTTAAAGAAATTACATTACATACTTGGTGCAGGGTCTTAGCAGAGATGTAACCAACTGCCAGCTGAAAAGTCTCTGGAGTATATCCTATGTTAGGAGGGGTCCACAAATCCTTCTGGGCCCTTAAACCCAGGAAGAAGCACTTGAACTTCTTCCAATGGGTACCCCCAAGCTCTTTTTTACCACAAGAGAGCTTGAAAAAAAAGAGAGAAAGCAAACTGCAATCTCTGATAGCTGACCTCTCAGTCTTAGGCATGCACTCACAGACTTCCTGTTACCTTCCAGGACACAAGAATAAAATCCTCCCCTTTAAAAAGGTGATTTTATTAACAAAAAAATATATATACTCTGTGCCCATATAGTATGGGGTGTGTGTGTGCAGAACAGCTTGTTAATGTGTTTGCAGATGGAGCGGGAATCTTGCCTGCACAACTCCATGAAGCTCTCACATAGGAACTCTTTGAACCTTCTCATAAGGTTTTGGGGAGGCCAGCCTTAATCCATCCTCAACGGTAGGACACCTTCCCATACCAAGCCACCTGTAAGTGGTCTGGTGTCATTGAACTACAAAGCACTGCAGCATAAGGCCCAGGTGGCTGGCGCAGCGGGACGCGATGGAGGGGCACTGGAGAAAGCAGGTGGTGGGCTCAGTGGTATGATCAGCCCATCCAGTGACCATCTCAAGGGGATCTCTGTGACCCAACCTGTCACAGGGGTATGTCTACACTACCCCGCTAGTTCGAACTAGCGGGGTAATGTATGCATACCGCACTTGCTAATGAAGCCCGGGATTTGAATTTCCCGGGCTTCATTAGCATAAGCGGGGAGCCGCCATTTTTAAATCCCCGCTGCTTCGAACCCCGTGTAGCGCGGCTACACGGGGCTCGAACTAGGTAGTTCGGACTAGGGTCCTATTCCGAACTACCGGTACTCCTCGTGAAACGAGGTGTACCGGTAGTTCGGAATAGGCACCCTAGTCCGAACTACCTAGTTCGAGCCCCGTGTAGCCGCGCTACACGGGGTTCGAAGCAGCGGGGATTTAAAAATGGCGGCTCCCCGCTTATGCTAATGAAGCCCGGGAAATTCAAATCCCGGGCTTCATTAGCAAGTGCGGTATGCATACATTACCCTCCTAGTTCGAACTAGGAGGGTAGTGTAGACATACCCACAGTGAGTTCTTGTGTTTTATATGCTTAGTGTGTGTTAAAAGACAGACCAGTGCTGCGGCTATAATTAAGGTTCAGCAGGTTGCTGTTTCCATTATAAAGCCCAATGTTAAGGGTTTTATAAAGTCTGCAGCTCCAAATCAGATCAGGTTGAAACTTGACATTCAAGTTATTAGTGCGGAGATCCAATTTGGGCTTATCTACTTATCAAAAATACGTTTAAACCCACTCAGCTGCTGCTGAATTACAGAGGTCTAAAAGCATAGGGGCACTTTTTCAGATGTTCTTTTCTCAGTTTTGAGGTTAACTGTACTCTCAGGATCTAATTGAGCTTTGGCTCAGGTAAGTATGGGCAACTCCCAATAACATTAACAGGGCAGCTTGCTGTGTTTTGCTAGGACTAATTTGGCCATACATACTCCCTATTTATTGGCAGGAATTCTTTTATATTGAATAAAATCAACAACGAGTCCAGTGGCAATAATTTACTAAGCAACTAGGGCATAAGCTTTTGTAAGATACAACTCTTTTCCTCAAACGTTGAAGAGAAAAAAAAGAAAGGAGGGGTTACAGAGATGGGAGTGGGACATCAGGGCTAATTAAATGAGAATGGATGTGGCTTATTTCCAACAGGTATGAGGTGAGCATACCTGAATGGGAAAGTACCTGTTGTAATATGAGAACTGTCTGTGGTTTTGTTTGTTGTTGTTTTGGGTTTTTTTGCCTGAGAATGGCAACTTGCTGTCAACTCACAGGGGCATAGCCAAACAGGATTATGGGTTCTCTTCACAACAGAGTCGATTAGGGATAGTTGCTTATATTAATCTCATTATACATCACTACTATTACAGAGTTACACACTACTGAACAGTGACACATCAATAAGCGCAGGCAGAGCAATGCATAAGAGAGCACTTAGAAATGCTTACGCCCCTTCAGCCTGCGGGGAATCCCGTTCCTGTCACCTTACACCAGGCCACAGTGGACGTGGCTCCAGCTGGGGAAATCCAGAGCACCCTCCAAGGTCTAGGTCCCTGGTGAGATTCATCGGGCCCTATAACAGCTATACTACAGGGGTGCGTCTAGACTGGCAAGATTTTGCGCAAAAGCAACTGCTTTTGCACAAAAACTTGCCAGCTGTCTACACTGGCCACTTGAATTTGCAAAAGAGCACTGACTTTGTAATGTACAAAATCAGTGCTTCTTGCACAAATACTTTCACGCTCCCACTTGGGAAGAAGCCCTCTTGCGCAAGAATACTTGCGTAAGAGGGCCAGTGTAGACAGGGAAGAACTGTTTTGCACAAAAAAGCCCCGATGGCTAAAATGGCGATCGGGGCTTTCTTGCGCAAAATCACGTCTAGACTGGCCACAGATGCTTTTGCACAAAAGCACTTTTTGCGCAAAAGCATCCGTGCCAATCTAGACATGCTTTTGCGGAAATACTTTTAACGGAAAAACGTTTCCGTTAAAAGTATTTCTGCAAAATCATGCCAGTCTAGACGCAGCCCAGCTGTTTACTGGGTGTGCGCATACTGGCCCAATGCCACTCTCAACATTCCCACGGGACTGAGAACTGAGGTCATGTTATTTATCCCATACTCAGCTCTCAGCTAGGCATAGGGCTACAGCTGATAAAGGCCACCTGATAAAGAATACCTGGTTTTTCCGCCTGCAGGGTTCATGACTGGCCTAATGGAATAGAACTTTAACCCCTGCAGGGCTACATATGACTTACACTACACTTGCAAGTCAGAAACTGTGTCCAGGGAGGTTAAAGTGCTCCCCCCCACTGTTTTTTGTATGTTGCCATTCTTAATATCTGATTTGTGTCCATTTATTTTTTCCCTCGAGACAGTCTGGTTGGTCCGATGCAGAGGGGCATTGTTGGCACATGATGGCATAGATCACATTAGTAGATATGCAGGTGAACAAACCTTTGATGTGGATAGCTGATGTGATTAGGTCTTGTGATAGTGTCATTAGAGTAGACGTGTGGACAGAGCTGGCAACTGGGTTTGTTGCAGGGATAAGCTTCTGCATTAATGTTTCTGTTGTGGGGTGTGAAGTTGCTGGTGACAGCCCCGCAACCTAACACAAATACCACCAACTTCACACCCAACCCTCCCCCTACAAAACTATCCAAATAAATTTTTTCTTCAGTCAGGTCAGTGACATCCCCAAAACTCATTACAGTGATTCACTTCTTTCTCAGCCCAGGAATTCAGTGAGCCCTATCTTGTTTCAGGGGAATGTTTGTGGGAGAAAGGTGGCAGTAACAATACAGTACATGTCTGGCAATCTGAGTGGAGTGACAGGGCATGCTGATAAAACATCCAGGTGTTGTTTTCTGAACGGTTTTATTGTACACCGTATTTCAACAAAAAGCCGCTCAAGAACTCTATCCTTTGGAGGGATCAACAGCATAAATATAATTGAAGGCTACTGCATTGAGCCTGCTGGTTATAAATCAGAGGTGTACATTCTAGGTTGTACGGGAATGTGCGTGGCGTGCCTGACATGTACACTTATGAGATATAAGCAACCTTATCAGGAGAATTACTATGTATTTGTCAACAAGATGTCAATCTTACTGTACAATGTGACCTTCTTCATCCTAGAGGTTGGCAATAGGATAGTTGACTGCAGTTTTACATGTCCCAGGGGCAGAAGACACAAGCAATATAAATACTGCCCCCACAAGTATTTCAGGGCCTTGTGTACACTGGGTAAATTCACTGGCAGCATTATTCCACTATAGCCAGGTCTCCACTTCCAGAGAAAGTAGACCTAAGATACACACTCCAGCTACAAGAATAGAGCAAGAGTCAACATACCTTAGATTGAATTTCCACAGAGTCCCCACTGTGGGAAGCTGAAAAGAAAAACTCTCACATCAACTTCTCTTACTTTTTGCAATCTGGTGGAGTCAACAGAGGCACCATCAGTGATCGATTTAACGAGTCTTTACTAGACCCACTAAATCAAACCCTGGGAGCTTCAATCTTGGGGTAAGTGAAGACAAGCTCTATAATTTAGCTATTCTGGAATACGTTTTTTCCCATATGGACACCCATTCTGAAATAAATGTGATTTGATTCTGGAATATTTACTCACTTTTGCAAGTAGAGTAATTATTCTGGAATATAGTCACATTTATTCTAGAATGGAGTGTAAACAGAGGGAGCTATTCTAGTACACAAATTCCTTGTGTAGCAAATTGATCTGGAGATATGGACACATTCAGACCACATCTTCACTCTGAAGAAGATCAACGCTGCCGCGATCAATCTTTTGGAGTTCAACTTAGCGATTTAGAGTTCTATTTAAGACTCATTTAATCGAACTCAGAGAGTGCCCCCGCTGGCATCCAGTACTCCTGCTCTTGCAAGGAGTAAGGGAAGCTGATGGGAGCATTTGCTCACAATGGGTTCCCATTATGGGGATGCCGCCAAGTTTGGTTTAAGGTAAATCCACTCCAGCTTTGTAGACTCGCCTGTGTCTACAGATCTAGGGGACAATGTGTGTACTGTAATTTGAAAATCACAAGTAATTGATTTGTGAAGCATCTTCAGAAAAAACGGCGAGGAGTCCTGTGGCACCTTATAGACTAACTGAAGTGTAGGAGCATAAGCTTTCGTGGGCAAAGACCCACTTTGTCAGATGACATTCATCTGATGAAGTGGGTCTTTGCCCACGAAAGCTTATGCTCCTACACTTCAGTTAGTCTATAAGGTGCCACAGGACTCCTCACCACTTTTGCAGATTTAGACTAACACGGCTACCCCTCTGATACTTCAGAAAAAAAACATGCAATTCCTTTACTATGACATTAATGGAGACAAAACTAATATTACAAACGTAATCTCTCAAGGCTACGCACACCAGATGGGATGGTGAGTGAGGTTTAGCCACATTCACCGCTACACAACCAAATGCAGAAGGAAATTTAAAGCTGCATTTCATTTCTGTATTTAGATCCGCCGGGATCCTGCACCACTGACGTCAGACATCAATGCGAGCTGGATTGAAATCTCGTGTCAAGGAAAAGCTGACCAAGACACTTGAAAAGAATATTAAAATTATAAAAACAAAGCCAATGAGAAATGGGCCTTTTACTACCAATTCTGTGGAGGTATATAAGGCAGAGAACAAGGAATCCAAAGAGATAATGGATGGATAAAGTTCTTAATCATCAATTTATGGGCCATGGTTCTTCTCTTACCCCCATGAGAATCTACAGTCAATACAGTTACAACAGTGAGAGAGTAAAAAATCAGACCCAGGCATTTTACAACACATTCCCCCACCCCACTTGCATAGTCATGTAGCTTTTACTTATTTATTTGTTTACTACCAGACTTACCAGCCCTGCCCGAGTCTGGCCCGGGGGGAAAGGCTCACCTGGGATTGGAGGGGTGTGTGGCCTGGAACTTGGCAGGGGTCTGGCCCAGGGACATGGGAGGAGGAGCCAGGCTGGGCTTTGGAGCTGGGGGTTGGGATCCTGGGGGGCTTACAGGCCTCTCCCAGGCCAATGCTCCCTGGGTCCAGCCTGGGGAGGTGGGGGAGAAGGGGAGGGCCACACAGGCCTCCTTTGCTAATGCTCCCTGACTGGGTGAGGGGGCCGCACAGGCCTCCCCCAGTGGTATTCCCTCAGACTGAGGGTCAAAGGGAAAGGGGGGGTCCTCGCAAACCTTCCCTGCTGCCGCTCCCCAGACCCAGCCTGGGGCCAAAGGGCAGAAAGGAAAAAGGGGGGGTCCTTGTAGGCTTCCCCTGGCATTGCTCCCTTGGCCCATCCTGGGAGGCTGCACAGGCCTCCCCAAGCAGCACTCCCCAGACCCAGTGCAGGGAGGGGAAAAGAGGGGGCTGCACAGGTTGTCCCAAAGCAGCCACACGGTCCATCCCAATGGTGCAGGTGGAGGGGAGCACCCTTGGTCCTGTCGGGGCTGCTGGGGTAGACTGGTGGTGGTGGAGTCAAGGAGTCATGGTTTTAGGCAAGGAGGTCCACTTGCCTGTGGCAGACAAGATGGCAGAGCCCCACCCCTAGCAGACCATGCCATTGCTGGTGCAGCTGCCCATGTGGTCCCTCTATAGCTCTCCCCTCAGCTCACTGCCCCCAGTGGTCAGTATGAGGTTCACACCCACCCAGCCCTCCCGGGGCCAGTTCTCTTCCCCTCCAGAATACCCCCTCAGGCCACCGAGGGTCTGTTTGGTACCCCCCCCCCATCTTTCTCCCGCAGGCCACCAGAGCAGCCCGCCTGGGGCCTGTTCTCTTCCCCTCCAGAATACCCCCTCAGGCCACCGACGGTCTGTTTGGTACCCCCCCATCTTTCTCCTGCAGGCCACCAGAGCAGCCCGCCTGGGGCCTGTTCTCTCTTCTCCCTCCGGTGCTGTGACCAAGGGCCAGGAGCGGGGAAAGAGTTTGGGGTAGGGGGGCCCTAGAGTCCCAACCCTGCTGACCACTCCCTTGATAGTGTGGCTGCCCCCACTGGACACTCTCAGTGTCACGCTCCTCGGAATAGCCACTCCTCCCCTTGCATGTTATGGAGAACTGTCCCTTTCCCAGGGCTTCTGGTTCTCCTGGCACAACCAAACTCTGGCTTTGCTTTAAGTTAGGAGAAGAGGAAGCTGTTTCCCACGTTCGGTGGCTCTAGCTCTTACTCTTCAGGAGGAGTTCCTGAAAAAATGGACTCACAGACACACAGACAGAGAAGCTGGCAATGCCTATGAAGGCTAATGATGATAAATCACAACAAAATGAGAAGGTGAACCCATTTAACTTGCTAAAACATCTCCAATGTGTTATGGAATGTTCAATATTGATTTTGATTCAACTAGACCTTCATTAAAATTATCTGTTCTACCCAGCTGCCAAATATACCTGCTCAATAATATCCAAATTCATTATGTTTTATTTTAATCATATTTCATTTTAAAATTTAATTTTACCCACATATTAGCTTCATATTACTTATGCAAATATAGGCTTTATGGCTATATTAGCTATAATTCGTTATTTTCCCTACTGCCTGAGTGAAGGAATTTGTACCTTTGGAGTACATCCAGCATTTTTAATTGATGATAGGTGAGTCTACATTTCATTCAAAACATTTGCACATACAAATGAAATACCATTAGCATAAATTTCTAATATACTTTCCATACTTAGGGCTAGTTTGCAACTTAATCTGTAGTCCAAATGAGGGATAATGCATAGAAGCAACATCCTAGGAGCAATCTAGGGAGGGAAATATGGCTCTCACAATTGGCACTGGAGGGAATTAATCTCATTTCCATTCTGCTCCATTTTATCTGTGATGGCTGGTAGGTTGGGGAAGTGTAGAGCCAAAATTCCATCTAGTCTCCACCTCTCTTTGCCCATCTATCAGCTCCCTGCAGGTGGAAGATGGAAGCAATGACTGTACCATGTCTACTTTCCCCACACGGTGTAATGGACAGGAGGAGTGCTGATCAGCACCTGGTGACTAAGGGGTTAACTCAGGTAGCTATCAAAGGTTTTGGCTGGGGGGCTGGGAGAACCAATCAAGATCGAGGGTTGAAATTTGAATTGGATGTAGGTTCCCTACTTTCTTTGTGTGGAAGAGATAAACCAGGGGTTGAGAGACACAGAATGATATAAACCCAGGGAGGACTACTATGTCCCCATGGAATTCAGGGCATGGGAGAGGACTTAACAAAGAGAAAATTAGAAGTAAGTACAGCCTCTCTCCAAGTTATGGACCAAACACTTGGCCGTAACTCAATCTGTTCATAACTTGGACCCCATTGAGTTACACGCGACCACGCTGTTCATAAGCACGGGTTGCGTTCGTAACTCGGGGACCGCCTTTACGAACACTCCATGGGAGCTTTGGTCGTAAGTGCGAATGGTTGTAACTCAACCGTTCGCAACTCGGGGAGCGGCAGTAACCAGGAAATGTGAATCCAGTTGTGTTCAGGGCAATTTTTCTTTATTTTGTGGTTTGGTTTGAACTGCTCTGTGTGAATCTATGCCACCCCTCCCTCTTTTCCATCTAAGCATTGTGCCAGAGTTTTTCTCTGTTTGAATTTATTTTTCTTAGTTGCTCTGTAACATCTAGCAACCAAGCATGCTCTCTCCAGTTTATCTTTGGTTTTGTAATAAAAATCACTTCTTTTAAGGCGATGATTTGATTATGGCACCCTGGAAGGTCTGTCTGTGGGTATCTGCAGGGCTCTGACTGAGAGGTCAGCTACCAGAGATTGCAGCTTGTTTTTCTCTTTTCTTTTTTGCAAGCTCTTTTGGGGTAAAAGAGTTTTGGGTTCTCTTGGGGGTGATTTCAAGTTCAAGTTCACCCCCGGTTTTGGGGATAAAAATCTCTTGATGGTGACAGCAAATCTCCCAAAATCTGTGTATTGAGATTCTGGGGGGAAGTTTTGATAACCAGTGTCTATAGGGGCAAGGTTTTGAGCATTTTGTGGGCCCCCACTTTCTGTACCACGAGGGTACATCTAGACTATGTTCTTCTTTCAAAAGGCGATATGCAAATTTGGTGCTAATTTGCATATTTTCTGATCACTTTTTCAAAAGCTTTTTTTTCAAAAAAGAAAGCAGTTTAGACACAATTCTTTCAAAAAAAAACCCCATCTTTTTTGAAAGAACTCTGCATGCCTCATTTTTGAGGAAGAAGGGTTCTTTCGAAAAAGGGTTTTTTTTTCCCTGAAAGAACCATGTCTAAACTTTTCAAACCGTGTCTTTTTAAAAAAAAAATGCTTTCGAAAAAGCAATCGGAAGAAAATATGCAAATTAGTGTCAAACTTGCATATCTCCTTTTGAAAGAAGAACATAGTCTAGATGTATTCTGAGGCTGTGTCTAGACTACATGGCTCCATCGACGGAGCCATGTAGATGAGGGTTGTAGGCAAAGGGAAATGAAGCGGTGATTTAAATAATCGCCGCTTCATTTAAATTTACATGGCTGCCGCGCTGAGCCGACAAACAGCTGATTCGCTGTTTGTCTACTCAGCGCGCTAGTCTGGACGCTCCCCTGCCGACATCAAAGCCCTTTGTCAACTGCCCCGTTATTCCTCGTGGGATGAGGTTTACCAGGGCGGTCGACAAAGGGCTTTGATGTCGGCAGGGGAGCGTCCAGATTAGCGCGCTGAGCGGACAAACAGCTGATCAGCTGTTTGTCGGCTCAGCGCAGCAGCTATGTAAATTTAAATGAAGTGGAAATTATTTAAATCGCCACTTCATTTCCCTTTGCCCAATAAACAAATCTACATGGCTCCGTCGATGGAGCCATGTAGTGTAGACGTACCCTGAGTGCCAGAGTGGGGAACAACCCTGAAAGATGGACTCAGTCTGTGGGTTGGTATCTCCTTATCACCAAATCAAAGGGAACATCAAATCTCTGTTCCAAATGGCAAAACTGAGGACACTATAGCTGTTGGAGGGGGAAAACCTTGGGCATTTTCAATCAACCCCATTTATTTGCATCTCAGTATTAACCTCACTTGAGGCCAGGTCTACGCTATGTGAGAAAGTGAAACTAAGATACACAGCTCCAGCTATGAAAATAGTGTAGCTGGAGTCAAGGTACCTTAGTTCGGCTTTCTATGGCATCCCCACTGTGGGAAGTCGACGGGAGAAACTCTCCTGTCGACTTTCCTTACTCCTGGCAACCTCATGGCATACCAGGGTTGACAGGGGCACTATCAGCAGTCAATTTAGTAGATCCTTACTAGACCCTGTAAGAGTTCGTCCCTGCCCAGTGCTCAGGCCTGTACTCCCTGGCCCAGCAGCCCTTTTAAGACCAGGGGCCTGAAGGCAGGCCGGCAAACAAACAGCTCTCCAAGTCAAATCGTGGCATTGGCCCTGGTTCAGAGTGGGGCAGGCAACCTAACTGTTTTCACAGCACAAGTGGGAAGGGGCAGACTGCCACCCAATATGGAGGTGGCAGGGGGGACGAGGGCCCTCCCTACTCCACCGTGTCCCAGCCCAGGGCCCTAGCAGTGGCAGCCTTGGCGTCCGCTGGGGTCAGCAGGGAATCCATTTTGAAACATGCTGACAGCTTAAATGGTGATCAGGTTCACCTGACCGTCCTCCTCTTTCCCTGGGCCACTTCCGATCTCCCTCTCAGTTTGTACCTGGTTCCCAGGCAGTAGCGGGTTCACAGGGTCTGTATAGTCCAAGTTTAGACATAGGGAGAAAAGGTCTCCTCCTCAAGGCCTGGGCCTAGTGGCCTTGGCCAGTCGCCCGCCTCGGCCAACTCTTTAGCATCTCCAGAGTAGACCTCAGCTCCCTCTGACAGCTTGCCCCCTACTGAGCTTCCGGGCTCTGCTTTTATACTTCCTGCCCCTCCCCCCAGGCCTGGATTTAAAGGGGCAAGCTCCGTCTCTGCCCACCCAGGCTCAGGGAAGGGTTGTTCTTCCTCGAGGTCAGTGAGTGGCCAACCATGCTCACTACAGACCCGCTAAATCAAACGCAAAAGACAGAGCTCTAAAGAGGTGATCTCTGGGTAAGTATAGACAAGGCCTAAAAGATATGATTAGTAATGGGACATTGCAATTACAGACATGTGTGACGGTCAAAATAACTGTGTGTTCACAAAGGACCCTTTACCTCTTCTGTACTCACAACCAGGCAGAATCAGGCCTTAATGTCTCTTAAATATTAATATAAAATGTTGAGCATATTTCTTTGTGTTCTAAACAGGATTGTATGAATTAAGAACAGATGTATGTTTACTTTATAATGTCCTTAGTCACATAAGGACTCTGAGTATCTTCCCCCATCTCCTAGAGAACAAGACATTTTAATTAACCAGTTATATTACTAAAAAAGCAATATAATTTCTAGGTCAAACAATTGTGTGGCACAGCTATTAGAATCAAATTAGCAAGATGTACCTTGTGTTTTCCTTTCGCATGCCAAAACGACCTCCAGTGCAGATAATCAGCCTGGCTTCTCTGTGGCAATGAAAGACACAAGTGCAACAAAATAACAAGCCTGGGATCAGGAATATGAATTACTCCTTCCCACCTGTCTGCCCTCCAATGGTCCAGATTTATAGAAGAGTATTCACAATGTCTGGGGGGTTTTTTTAGTTTGGTTTAGAAAAAATCTATCAAATAACCACAAATACTGACAAAAGGAGAGGAAGACATGGGACGGGGCCTCCGGTGGTTCAATTCTTGACACAGCCACAGGCTTCCTGGGTGATCTTGGATGACCTCTCTGTGCTTCACCTCCCCAATGGTAAACCAGAGAAATGATTCTCCTGCCTCTTCTCTCTAGCTTGTCTATTTCAAGCATGAGCTCAGGACTGGAATGTGTATTTATGCAGAAGCCACTACAAAGGAGTTCAGATTGACAGGGCATTTAAGGTATACTTGAGTATAAATCAGGGCTGCCAATGGGAGGGAGGCAAGCTGGCAGCTGCCCTAGAGCCAAGCCAGGGCCAGTCCTAACCAATTGGCGGCTTCAGGCGACTGCCCAGTTCGCCTATAGGGTTGCCAGATGGTTTCAAAACAAATACCGGTCAAAAATTTGTCAACCAAAAAAAAAAAAAAACCTGGGGAAACATTGTTGAGCAAAAAAAGGGGGGGAGGTTGGGGAGTAACCAAGGAAACCTGGGAGGAGGATTCGGAGGGTTGGGCCAAAATGTGGTCATGGTCCACCCCTACGACCGGCTCTGTCAGCGGCCCCTTGAAAATGGCAGCTATTCCAATGGGTTTTGGCACTCTAAGTGAACTATTGCTCTATTCAATATAGAGAAAAAAGAGAAGTCTGAAATGAAATGTTACGTTTATCGACTTGGCATTTGAAAGGAACAATGTAAAAATAGAAAAACAAATATTTGTATTGATTTTTTTGTTACTTTTCATGCATCCGGACACAATTACACTCTACTCGTGAGCAGAGTTCCTCTAAGCTGTGCAGCAGCACAGTTTCACAGGTGATTGGTCAGCCCCGCCCAATCAGAGGCTCAGGGCGGAGCTGACTGACTGGGTGGGGCTGACTAATCAGCTGTGAAGCTCTGCTGCCCCCTAGCTGAGAGGGAACACTGCTTGTGATTCTCCTTTTAACCTCTAACCGAATTTCTCAAGTCGAATACAATTCCAATTCTTCATGAGCCCAGCTTCTTTGGGATCCTGGCTCCTCACAGCAAATCAGCTCTTATGGGTGTCTGACCGGACTTCAGTGGTGAGCAACACTGACTCAGCTGTAAGACCGACCAATACTGGGCTACTGAGAGTGACTGAACTGTCAGACCCCCGTCCCCAGGCAGCAAACCCAGGCGGGGCTCTTTTGAAGCTATGTGGTGACACAGTGTAATGGAATTTACATACACAGCCGTGCTCCACAATGGGAAATAAATATTGTACTTCTCAAACAGGACACTGTTGCCATGTCAGAAGCTGAGTTTCATTATTTGATACCTTTGCTTATAAGAGATAACATATTAACATAGATATTTTAAATAGAGAAAAAAATTCACTACTGTCTAATCTGGTGTCCCATAAAACCTGGTGCCCTACGTCTATAGGGCTGGGCTAGCCCTGCCACTGGGCTTGTTATGAGTAAGGTTTGTAGTTGTGTCAATGGCATTACTCACGTCACAGACACACGTCCAAGCTTTTTAAATGGTACCAAACATCATATTGAATTTGATTGGTCTCTGTCATTCTACGGGGATGAGGGTCTGATCCAAAGACTTTGATCAGGAATTTAGAGAGTGATTTCCAAAAGCACTAAGGCCCAGCTCCTCAAATATTTCAATGGGAGCGAGGCAGCAAATGCCTTTGAAGCTCAGCAGAATTTGTGCACTAAGGCCTAGGTCCTCAATCCAACTGATGTCCCCAGGTCACTTTTGAAAATTCCTGATTTAAGCAGAGGTAAATTGTCAGGACCCAAAAGCAGCTGAGGCTTTGCTCCTGGACTTTCACATTGGCCTAAGTCATAACAAAGTGAAGATTTCAGGATTTGGGGCGAAGATTGTACGAGCTTTCGGGCAGTGTCTGTATTGTGCATGTTTCTCTAACTTACCCTCTCTAAATACTAATATGTAGGTAGGTAGATATGTCAATATGGTATCAACATTATCGTCGTTGTTGTTGTTCTTCAAAAGAAAAAAATACAGTTTTACCATTTCTCTCTCTGATGGAAGAGTTTGAGCCTTTATTGTAAAATATAAAAACAAAATAAAGGCAGATACGATTCTGAAGCCCTGAGTCAGTTTTCAACTATCCAGGACATATTCTCTCTGAAGTCAGTGGAAGTTTTGCCAGCTTTTGTAAAGGGACAAGTATGTTGCAATTTAACACACCTGACATTAGCCAGATGTGGGGGAAATGCTGAACACCCCACCGTGTGAAAATCAGGAATTCTAAAGGTATCTGAATTTAAGAATCCAAAAATGGGGGCATCCACAATGTGTCACCACTCTTGAAATTTTAGATTCAAAACTAAAAATAACCGCTTTTGAAGTTTTCAACAAAACAAAACGTATTCTTTACTTTGTGCCAACAGTCTGTGCTCCACAGCGTTACTGCCTGACAACAGTGTGCCGCAAACTGACTCCATTTGAAAAGCAATCTGGATTTGTCTGAATAAGACATTTATCCTTCAAAGGCCAGGGCGCTAGAGCACACGGCCTGTGAAAGCTAACAGATCAATTGCGCTTAACCCTTGAACTACGCAGCATTATTACATCTTCCATGGTTCCGAAGGTGTAAAACCTCTTCTAAGCACAACAATAACAAATTCTACCATGCAGGAGAACAGCTGAAGTGGAAGAAATATGTTAACCACCACTGTAATGGGCTAGTGCCTGAATTCTCAAGATATACAGCCCTTATTTCTATAGTGCACCATATGTTGCCTTAATATGATCCTCAATGTAAGGTTTTCACTCAGATGTGAAGTAATTGTTCCCCTAACAACATCAGGGAAATGCCCAGGATTAGTACTGACACATTTCTCATCTGTTCTGATGTACAAAGTGAATAATGTCCTTAAACAATGTGGTAGCTCTTAAAGGTGCAGTCCTTCCACAGTTCTGAAGCCAAATTTAATCTGAATCAGAGCTCAAAAGATAAATGATGCTTCCTGGCTTATTTGGAATACCATGCATTTCAGCTGCTTTTATTACATTGCCAGACTAAAAACGCTTACACTCAAGAAGAGTGTTGATAGCAATGTAAAGCATCCGTACTGCCTTTCTGATAGAACTATTCTGCTGTGTTTCCAAAATGAACAGCGTAGCTCTCTTATTGCAGCATAAGATACTTTTATAAATTTTCAATCCAGCACTCCCTGCTCTTACACATTCAGGATACCACTTAGCTAGCCTCCTTACTTTTCATGTAATAAATGACCCCACAGCACTGGATTAAACTAAATATTCCAGCAAAAGCTGATTAAAGACTTCTCTTCTATGATCACTTAGGCCTGGTCTATACTAGGACTTTATATCGGCTTTAGCCCCATACGGTCAATTTTCTAAGTGATGTGTCCACATGACCAAGCCTGTGCATCAAACTTAAGGGCTGCGGAAGTCGATTTCAGTACTCCTGCTTTTCACAAGGGCTGTGTCTACACTGGCCACTTATTCCAGAAAATCAGCCGCTTTTCTGGAATAACTTGCCAGTTTGTTATTTCTACACTGGCCCCTTGAATTTCCGGAAAAGCACTGACGATCTAATGTAAAATCATCAGTGCTTTTCCGGAAAAACTATGCTGCTCCTGTTCGGGCAAAAGTCCTTTTCCGGAAAACTGTTCTGGAAAAGGGCCAGTGTAGACAGCCCAGATTTTTCCGCAAAAAAGCCCCAATCGCGAAAATGACGATCGGGGCTTTTTTGCGGAAAAGCGCGTCTACATTGGCACGGACGCTTTACCGCACTTTCAGCATCATGGAGAAGTGCCCCTTGTGGTTGATATACTTCATGGTAAGGTGTTCTGGGGCCAAGATGGGGATGCGCATGCCGTCTATGGCACCACCGCAGTTAGGGAAGCCCATTGTAGCAAACCCATCTGCTATGGCATCCACGTTTCTCAGAGTCACGATCTTCGGTAGCAGAATGTTATTGATGGCCTTGACTACATGTATGACCCTGTAGTTTTCCCCACTGAATAGCAGCTGTCTGGTGGCAAGTGACACATGCTTCTCCATGGTCAGAGTGGGTCTCCGTGGCTATTCTGGCGCCTCAGTGCAGGGGCAAGCCATTCACACAGTTCCAGGAATGTGGCCTTGTGTATTCGGAAGTTCTGCCGCCACACCTGGGTATCCCGTGCTTGTATCACGATGCCGTCCCACCAGTCTGAGCTTGTTTCATGGCACCAGAACTGATGTTGCACTGTGTCCAGAGGACTGATGGCAGGTGTGCTAGCTACTTGCCCAATTACAACCTCCATGCCATGCCGAGCTTGGTCCTTGACCTCCTTCTGGTGGAGAGACATGTGTATGTGCTCCTCAACACCCAGGAGCATGACAATGCTTTCCTGCCAACCAGGTTCCATGCTTGTGCTGCTATGGCAACACAGGCAACCAGGGCACCAACAGACATAAGCACATTACCTCCCCTTTATCTCACACAAGGAGGGAGGGACTAGATGAATGCCTTATGGGACGCTGTCGACATGTGCCCCGGTTTTGTTCAACATCTTTATTAATGACCTGGATGAGGGGATGGATTGCACCCTCAGCAAGTTTGCTGATGATGCTAAGCTAGGGGGAGAGGCAGATACCCTGGAGAGCAGAGTTAGGATCCAGAGTGACCTAGACAGATTAGAAGATTGGGCCAAAAGAAATCTGATGAGGTTCAACAAGGAAAAGTGCAGAGTCCTGCACTTGGGACGGAAGAATCCCACGCACCGTTACAGGCTGGGGACCAACTGTCTAAGTAGCAGTTCTTCAGAAAAGGACCTGGGGATTACAGTGGATGAGAAGCTGGATATAAATCAACAGTGTGACCTTGTAGCCAAGAATTTGAATGGCATATTAGGTTGCATTAGGAGGAGCACTGCCAGCAGATCTAGAGAAGTGATTATTCCCCTTTATTCGGCTCTGGTGAGGCCACATCTGGAGTAATGTGTCCAGTTCTGGATCTCCCACTATAGAAAGGATGTGGAGGCATAGGAGAGGGTCCAGCAGAGGGCTACCAAAATGATTAGGGGGCTGGAGCACATGACTTGTGAGGAGAGACTGAGGCATTTGGGTTTGTTTAGTCTTCAGAAGAGAAGAGTGAAGGGGGATTTGATAGCAGCTTTCAACTTCCTGAAGGGAGATTCCAGAGGATGGAGAAAGGTGGTGGATGGCAGAACGAGAAACAATGGTCTCAAGTTACAGTGGGGGAGGTCTAGGTTGGATATTAGGAAAAACTATTTCTCTAGGGCTGTGTCCAGACTCAGGGTTTTTTTCGGGAAAAGTAGCCTTTTTCCGAAAAAACTTCCCCTGCGTCCAGACTCAAGCCGCGTTCTTTCGAAATTAAATCGAAAGAACGCGGCTTTTCTTTCGATGGTGGTAAACCTCATTTCACGAGGAAGAACGCCTTCTTTCGAAAGTTCCTCTTTCGAAAGAAGGCGTTCTTCAATGTAAATAGGGCTTCTTCAAAAGAGAGCATCCAGACTCACTGGATGCTTTCTTTCGAAAAAGCAAGCCGCTTTTTCGAAAGTTCAACGTGCAGTCTAGACGCTCTCTTTCGAAAGAGGCTTGCAGTCTAGACATAGCCTAGGAGGGTGGGGAAGCACTGGAATGGGTTACCTAGGGAGGGGGTGGAATCTCCATCCCTAGAGGTTTTTAAGTCTCAGCTTGACAAAGCCCTCGCTGGGTTGATTTAGTTCAGATTGGTCCTTCTTTGGGCAGGGAGTTGGGCTTGATGACTTCCTGAGGTCTTTTCCAGCTCTATGATTGTATTATTCTAGCCACCCGCTGCAGAGTTTTGCGCCCAGCGGACACCACAAACATAGCCCAGAATGCAAAGCGACCCATGGGTCCTTGCTCTGAGTCAACAGGAGGCTCCCTAATGGGGACGCGCTACTTCAGACTACATTCGATTCTTCCATGCAGTGAGGACACAGACCTCCTTTGACTCCGTAAAATCAGGTGGTAGGAAATCGACCATATTAGATTTGACCTTATCTCATAGTGTAGACATGACCCTACTGACAAAGAGACATACGGAAAAGATCTAAAATACTTCTGAAGGTCATTCAGCTCCCATCACATGACCTTATGGCTGAATGCATCAGCTTCTGCTAAATACCTATCATTAATATTTTTAATTGACCATTTCCATAGAGAAATTAATGTTGGTTTCCATTCTAAAACCTAAATGCTGTGTCTACATTGGCAAGATTTTGCGCAAAAGCGGCCTCTTTTGCGCAAAAACTTGCTGCCTGTCTGCACTGGCGAGGAGTTCTTGCACAAGAACATTGACGTTCTAATGTAAGAAATCAGTGCTCCTTGCACAAGAGCTATGACGCTCCCCCTCAGGAATAAGCCCTCTTGCGCAACATGAATTTCTTGCTCAAGAAAGCCCAATGGTTAAAATGGCCATCGGAGCTTTCTTGTGCAAGAGAGCGTCTACACTGGCACAGATGCTTTTGCGCAAAAGCACATCTCTTGCGCAAAAGCACATGCCAGTGTAGATTCTCTCTTGCGCAAATACTCTAACGCAAAAACTCTTGCGTTAAAGAGTATTTGCGCAAAATCTTGCCAATGTAGACATAGCCAAAGATATTTTCCAGACAATGACAGTATTTTTATATTCATTGGAGAACACTTAAACAAGAACACCTAAACATACCTTAATCATTTCTTTAGTCATTTGCTAGGTAGCATATATAAATGATTGTAAATTTATAGAGCAATATTTCTTCAAAAGTTAATATTGTTGTTGTATTTCACACAAGGGGCTGACTTTTCTCTTACTTTGAACCATTTTACTTGTAAAGCACTCCGAATTTCCCTCAGTTCTTAAAGACTGCCTTGGGTTTGCTGCATTTTTTTCTTGTCCTCTCAGCCACTCCTTCCAGATATTAAGGCTGGTATTTATAATCATCCATGCTTACAGTTATTTCACACAACAGTAAGGCTACGTCTACGCTGGCTCCTTTTCCGAAAGAGGCATGCTAATTTTACAGGTCGTAATAGGGAAATCCGCGGGGGATTTAAATATCCCCCGCGGCATTTAAATAAAAATGTCCGCCACTTTTTTCCGGCTTTTAGAAAAGCCGGAAAAGAGCATCTACACTGGCCCCGATCCTCCGGAAAAAAGCCCTTTTCCGGAGGATCTCTTATTCCTACTTCAAAGGGCTTTTTTCCGGAGGATCGGGGCCAGTGTAGACGTAGCCGAAGTGCTGACAGAAATGTCTTTTCCGGCCAGTGTCTTTTCCGGCTTTTCTAAAAGACGGAAAAAAACGGTGGACATTTTTATTTAAATGCCGCGGGGGATATTTAAATCCCCCGCGGATTTCCCTATTACAACCTGTAAAATTAGCATGCCCCTTTCGGAAAAGGGGCCAGTGTAGACGTAGCCGAAGTGCTGACAGAAATGAATTCAAGAAATCACGATCGTTGTTTGTACTGGGTTCTTTATGTCTGAGCAATCTTTCCATTGCTGCATAGTGCATTTGCATTTCTGACATTATGATCAGTGCAGGTTTTGAAACCCATTGGCTTTTAAAATGTTTGAATAGAACCCTTCAACATTATTTAAGAATAATGCTTAAGAACATTATTTAAGGGCCATAGTCTCTAATGGTGCAAATTCATTATTTAAAACCAGTAGGGAAGATTACTCTTTGTATGCCGGACATGTCAGCTCAGACAAGAATGCTCTGATACTGAGTTTAACAACTGCTTGCACATTAACTGATTAATCAGGAGAAGCACCTTAAGGCCTGAAGGAAGTCCCAGACAGCCAGAAGAATGGCATCCTACTTAAAATCTGAGATCTAAAGGTTGCAGGAAGTAAAATCAAAGAAAACGGGGAGGGGTCTGCAGGTTTCTTCAAGAGAGCATAAATTGGTAGATCAAGGGAACTAAGTCATTATTTGCTTTAAGTTGCACAGTCTGGATCTTGGATGGTCCAAAATTCACTGTTTAACCCTCTAATTTGGTATTGAATTCATCTCAGTATTTAGCTACAAAGTGCTTTAATAAAGAATGCTAAATTACATGCAAGTCACATTAAGAACAATCAGTCCCATACGACAGGGAATCTGGTAGTTCATAAATGAGATGCAAATTCATTTTTACGGGTGCACTATAATATGCCAATTATTTCCGAGCTCTTCAATTATGCAGTTTCAAAAAAGCAGAATTGCTTTAAACTTTCTTTTTACAAGCAGTTTTAAGTTTTTTCCAGATCTTTCAGGGGGGAAAAATCTATCTGCATTATAACCAGCCCAAAAAATACAGGCCAAGTCACATGAGAAATATAAACATAAAAGAATGTCAGCTGGGAAACTACAAAGATAGCAGAAGTGCAGGCAATGGTCTGTCAGTATCCTCGTCAATTACAGAGACTCAGTGGGCCATCCTATGGCAAACTGATATAGCATTATGATTGCTTATCTTAACATTATGGAACCTTTGCAGCCTCATTGATATATTGGGTGCATCCAGAAATATTGCTATGGAAATCATGCACATTTTGGCATTTGAGTCTGGAAGAGAGCCCATTTTCCTTGAGGAAAGGTAGATTTATTACTGCCACTAGTCCCTTCCTCTCGTTTCTCAACCAATAAGTAATTCAGCTCAGTGATTTGGATATACCTGGCCTCTGTTTTCAATTGGGCCTTAGGCTGCTTTCTCACCAAAGACCCATCAACATGGGAATGTTATCTGAAGTCTCTTGCACTCTTGTGGTATGGAGAACCAAGACCGGCCTAAAAAAAATCATGCAATAGCAAAACCAACCTGGCTGGCCCATGATTTATACAGAAAAGAATAATATTGAAAACCTCTTATCCAAATTCTTTCTGGACAGTTACATAATCTAGAACAAAAGCTGGATCCAAATCAGTCTTTGGTCTGGTGTTAGTTTTGCAAAAGCACACGCCAGCTCGGGATGGTTTGCAGATCAATGCGCAGCTTTCTCCTTTTGAGGGCTGGCTCTCAGTTTGGAGTCCAAGGCTACGTCTAGACTTCACGCCTTTTTCGACAGATACTGTCGAGAAAGCCTCTGTCGAAAAAGAGCGATATCTCTAGTGAAGGAACTGCTCTCCCAATATTTTAAGATGGGCAGAAGTAATTTTTGCATCTGATTGTCATTGTGGTGCTTTGTCATGCATAACACTACACTTTTAGGCGTTGGCAGATGCAGTTATGGCAGATCTCTATCATCCATAGATCTCAAAGAGCTTTCCACAGGAGGTCAGTATCTTCAATTGAAAATCCATGGAGTTGGCACCTACCTGCCCTAGGCCCATTTGCTACATTCAGGGTATGTCTAGACTACATGGCTCCGTTGACAGAGCCATGTAGATGAGTTTACTAGACACAGGAAAATGAAGCGGCGATTTAAATAATCGCCGCTTCATTTACATCAAAATGGCCACCGCACTGTGCCGATCAGCTGTTTGGCAGCACAGCGCAGCAGTCTGGACGCACCGCGGTCAACAAGGGAAGCCCTTGTCGACGGCTCCGTTATGCCTCGTGAAATGAGGTTTATTGGAGCCGTCAACAAAGGCTTCCCTTGTTGACCGCGGCACATCCAGACTACCATGCTGTGCCACCAAACAGCTGATCAGCACAGCACGGCGGCCATTTTGATGTAAATGAAGCGGCAGCTATTTAAATCGCTGCTTCATTTTCCTATGTCTAGTAAACTCATCTACATGGCTCTGTCAACGGAGCCATGTAGTCTAGACATACCCTGAATGTAGCAAATGTAGCCTAGACATATCATCACCCTCCACTCTCAATACACGAGACAAGATTATAAAATCTAGACACACCCTCACCCTCCACTCTCAATACACGAGACAAGATTATAAAATCAGACAATGGGACTGAGATCCAAACTGAGGGTACGTCTAGACTACAGAGTTTTGTCGACAGAAGCTTTGTCGACAGATACTGTCGACAAAGCTTCTGTCGACAAAGAGCGTCTACACTACATTCAGTTCTGTTGACAAAGCAAGCTGCTTTGTCGACATGGTAGTGTAGACACAAGGACAGTTTACATTCAATAACGCCTTCTGTCGACAGAACTCTGTCGACAGAAGGCGTTATGCCTCGTAAAATGAGGTTTACCAGCGTCGACAAAACTGCTGAGTTCTGTCGACGTTATGTCGACAGAACTCAGTGGTAGTGTAGACGCAGGTATAGTTTTGTCGACAAAAGTCCACTTTTGTCGACAAAACTCTGTAGTCTAGACACACCCTGAGTTCGCAGTGTTATCCTCCGTTTGTTCCACTAATCATTATAATTTGTACCGTGGTAGCACCTGGGAGCCTCAGGACCAGTGTTCCCAGTAAGCTGTGCACTTCTGCAACCACTCAGGAGAGATTCAAATGCTGCCCAGCTGGTTAGCAGAGTGCCCACAGCTAGGTTTTGTGTTTCTATTGATGGTACACATTTGCACACGCCTCACTGCACATAAAAATTATTCCCCACATGGATGGAAAAAAATCCACACATGGATTGAAAACATTAGAGGGAACGTTGCCTAGGATTGCATTGTGCTAGGCATCCCTCTAACAAAGAAAAAAAAAGAAATTTCCCACACCTCAGTCTAAGTGATTCTAGCCTGACCTTTGGTTTTAGCCTTTAAAACGCTGAATGAGTATCCACAGTAACTCGAGAACGATCTTCATTACACAGACCTCCACATCCAGAGACCCCTTGGTTACTTACCCAACTCCTCAGAGTTCTGCCCGGGCTGTGGGCTTCTAACCCCATCTAGCACCATGGCTCAGAAAGACGAGGCGCACATTTCTCAGGAAAGGGTTGTTTTTTTTAACATGGTGACATCACTCTTGAAACCCTTGAGAGTTACAGAGGTGTGAAAACACAGTCCCGAGAAGCACCCTTCTTTGCCTGAGCTCACCTTGTCATATGTGTCAGTTATTCATCAGCCATTGAGGCGTGGCAGAATCCATCCTGCCCTGTGTCTCTTGCAAGTCCTCACCCAGGGCAGGGGGTCAGCCAACCCATCTCTAACACTGCCCAGAGCAGAACCCTGGTGTGAAATACAGCCCCCATCTCTGAGACATAGAAGGGCTGAGAGGTCATGTAATCCAGTCCCCTGCATTCAAAACAGGACTAGGTATTATGTAGATCATCCCTGACAGGTGTTTGCCTAACCTTCTCTTTAAAATCTCCAGTGATGGAGGTTCCACAATCTTCTTTGGCCATTTCTTCCAGTGCTTAACCACCTAACAGTTAGGAAGTTTTTCCTAGTGTCCAACTCAACCTACCCTTGATTTAAATGCATTGCTTCTTGTCCTATCCTCCGAGGTTCAGATGATTTTTTTCTCCCTCCTCCTTGTAACAACCTTTACATCTGTAACCCTCTTTTTCCTCCCTGGGTTACTTGGGAGCAGGTCACACTCACGTGTGCTGGGCGCCTGATGGTTTTAAAATAAAAGGAGATCCTGAGTACCCCAGTGGTGATGTTGTTTAGTTGGGGATTCCCTGTCCACCACCTTGCTGCAGTCCCTGGCTCATAAAGAATATATAAAGGTGGTGCCTCCACCTGGCTGGCCCTGTACACACTTAATGGTGTGCCTCGGGAGCCTCCAGGAATAAAATTATTCCAGCAGTAATCTGGATCTAACCCCAGGACAACATTTATAAATAATATACATCTAATTGATTACACAGAATTAACACACCTTTACTTAACTTACAGAAACAGGGTTTAACAGGTTAACAGTAAATACAATCCATTAAAGTGCATAGAAATAAGAGGGACTTATCTATCTGGCATTTGCACTGCCACCATTTATCACACCCTAGAGTGTGCACTCCTCTGGAGTCAGAGTCCCATCAGGGATGCACACTTGTCCAGGCCCCGCACTTTGGGCATGTACGTCACCGCCCTGCCACCCTTCGCTTCCCGCCATGGCACTCGGCTGAGTTCTGTCCCACTCAGCCAGGCCATCGCGGGGGACCAAGTGGCTGTTTGGGCCCCGCACTCCCCATGCAGCACGGGCCGCTCAGAGGGAACAGCCAGCATTTCAGTGTTACAGACTCTCAGACATTGGGCTATTACAGGGGTTTCCAAACTTTTTGACATGGGGACCAGTAAATCCATTCACGAACTTTTGGAGGACCAGTAATGTTCATTTGCATATTTGCATATTCATTAATCAAATGATGAATATTCAAATACGTTGTTTCTGTTCCTCCCAAATCTCCCAGTGCCAGCTTTAGCAAAGCTTTTGATATGGTCTCCCACAATATTCTTGCCAGCAAGTTAAGGAATATGGATTGGATAAATGGACTGTAAAACAGACAGAAAGCTGGTTAGACCAGGGTTTCCCAAACATTTTACTTTAATTGGAACCCTTTTTTTTTCAGTTCTGCTTTTTGCAGCCCAAAAATATAAACACATGAAAAACAAACTGAGAAAATACCAGACATATAACATGTCTGGTATTTTCTCAGTAGGTAAGTTGTATTATTACTAGATGTATCAGTTTGTAGTTTCAAACTGCCTGGCTAGTAAATGTGCTCAGGCTGCATGAGTGTGTCTACCAGCCAGATAGTTCGCAACTACTGGGGGGGGGGGGGAACAGTAGAATCCCTGTGCCGGACTAACTCGTGCTTTGTGGGTGGAGGGGAATGGGGTCGGGTCAGTCCCACTCCCTGCAGGCCAATTCAGTCCTCCCCCCTGCTGTGCCTCTGGCCAGCCCCACTTCCCGCAACCCCCTCCCAGGCATCCAGTTCTCCCCCGCTTCTCCCAATCTCCCTTGGCCAGCCCCACTGCCTGCATCCAGCCCTCCTTCCGGCAGCCCCTTCTCCCACCCCACCCACATCTTCCCAGCCAGCTCCCTGCCCCCAACCTCACACCCCTCGGCAGCCCTGCTTCCACCGGCCCCCCAATCTCCCCAGTCTGCCCTGATTCCCCCATCCAGTGCTGCTTCCTGTAGCCAGCTCTCCCCTCCTCCCCCCCCCCCCCCCGAATCCCCTGGCACCTGCAGCTTCCCTTAGCTCTGCACCCTCCTGGTGCCTCCCTTTGCCCTCTTCTTCCCTAATACCCACCCCCTCACCCCCCTCCCCCCATTCCCCTCTTACGCTCGCCTTGCTCCTCATGCCCACCCCTCCTCCCAGCACCTCCCCCTCCAGCCCCCAATGCCCTTCCCCTCTCCCCACATCACCCTGCCCCCCCCCCCCACTGACACCGCCCCACCCGCCCTTCCCCTCATTGGCTGCACTTGGCCGCCTGGGATCTGTCTCTCCTGCACCCTGGTCCTTGGTGCCTCCCCCCCCCAAGCCCCTTCTCCTCCCCCCCCCCCTGCACGCTGCGGGGCCGGGGGCCGCGCTCAGGCACCGGGGGCCGAACCCGGAGCCCGCCACGTGCCTCCCGCGGGTTCCAAACCCCGGGCCGTGACGTCACGCCCCGCCCCGCCCGGGCGTCCTCCCCGCCCTCGTGCAACGCCGCGCACGGGCGGCGAGGAGGAGCCGGGCGCTGCAGGGACGCGCGGGGTGGAGCCGGGGAGAGACCCAGCTGCACGTAGCGCTGGAGCAGGGCCCCGGCTCGCAACTCGCCGGCACTGCCGGCTGCAGGGCCCGATTGCACCGAATGGGTCGGGCCATAGTTTGGGGGAACGCTGGGCTGCTGTGTGTATGATGAGAGATGGGCCTGAGTCAAGTGGCCTCTGAACTTTGGAAACCCAGACCTCAAATCTAGCTCCGCTGGGCTGGAACGATCTTTATTTTTGCAAAGCACTGAGCCCCATTCTCAATGCTGCCCGGTTCTGGAGTGTTTGAAGCCTGGGGTGGGGCAGAGCAGTGTTAGTACCTGTAACCCTGCGAACTGTGTTGTGAATACACCCATCAGCCTTGGGTAAGAAGTTTGAAACCATTTCCCCTTGTCGCCAAAGGGCAGTGCAAGCCATAGCTTTATTAACAAAAGGTTAAATATTCCTTTAATTGGGTTGCTGGCATTTAAGCAAACAGAAGAATATCCTTCCGCTGAGTTCCTTTTATTTGAGACTGGGAAAATGCCTAGAGAAATGCCAAGGCAAGATTTCATTTTAATAAAAAAGAAAAGCTTAAGATCCCTTTGGAGGCGTATGTTACATCTTAAAACTACCATGAACTAATGAATTTAATTTAAAAGGTCCCCAACCACAGGGCTAGGGGAAAATTGCAACACTGGCATTGCTTAAGCAAGTTGACTTTCTCTCTGTGTTAGCTGCCATATCTTTGTCTTTGCCTTTCTGTAATAGAACATTTTTAAAAAGACAAACATCTTCTAATGCATTTGTATTTAAGTGAGAACTACAACTGCCCTATAGCAGCCTAAATATACTTCAAATCAGCATTCATGTTAGAGGCTCATGCCTAAATAGAAGAAAAAGAAAATTTCCACCCTCCCTCCCATGAATCACTGCTTTGAAAAATAAATACTCTCCATAAATCAGGCTGCCTGGAAAAAAACTTCCCTCTTGTTAGCTCATATCAGGGTCTGGCAAGTCTGTTCCCAACTCTGACACTGAGTGCAGAATGGGGGGGGGGGAGGTGCGGGACAAGAGATCCTAAAAATGGGTGCCTCTATAGGTTTCTGCTTAAAAGCTCTCCAAAGTAGCTGCCCTCTCTATTTTAGGCATGCACACACACAGCTCCTGTTACCATCCAGGACAGAAGAATCAAATCATCTCCTTGTTAATAAAACAAAAAGATATACTTGATAAAGCATACTTGGTGGCTAGGTGTTACAGAGCAACTGAGAAAAGAACAGATTAAAACAGAAAAAATGGTAGCTCTGAGCTATAGCTTAGATACAGTGAGTGCCGAGGGTACGGGCAGGGAGAGGCACTTGGATTTAGCACAGAGAAGTTTAACCAAACAACAAAACAAAATAACCTGATTGTGACTAAATAGTCATTTTTCTATTTACTCACAATCTGTACTTCAATGTCCAGTCCATTTCCATGCCCTCCAGTATCCCGGAAAAACTCTGCTGCGTCCAAGGAATGCGTTTGTTCTTCCACATTTTTTTTTTTTTTGCGGAAGAGCAAACACACTCTTTCAGGGAACCCTGTATGCCTCGGTCTACGAGGGATAAGGGCTCCGCCAAAAGAGGAGGCTTTTCCGCCACTTGTCCCCATCTAGACTGGGCCAAATGGCCGAAAAGCCTCTTCCAGAAAAGCAATCGGAAAAAGCTACGCAAATTGCAGAGCCCAATTTGCATAGCTTTTTCCAAAAAAAACCCTGTAGCATAGACCTAGCCTGAGAGTGGGACATTTCAATGTTACATTCTCTCTGGGGTACCTGGCATTGGCCACTGTCAGAAGACAGGATACTGGGCTAGACAAACCATTGGTCTGACATAGTATGGCCATTTTTGTGTTCTTGGGAGCAGAGTGGGGATGCTTAAGGCCTATCAATTGCCACAAAGGGCCTTTCACAGTTTTAATTATTAGGACCTGTTGTTGGATTGGTCGAATGAAAGGCAGCTGGCTATAGAATGGATTGTGTTTAGCTTTCCATTAAAAAAAAATAAAAGTCTCATTTCAAATGCAGGGCTGGTAATTGTGCAAGTCCCAGAGTTTGTCAGGTTTGTGAAGGAGCAGCAGTTGACCAAAGTGTAGTTGACTGATTGTCAGTACGACTACGTACATGGATTTATTTGGATGGATAGAATGAGATAACCAGAACAAGGGCTGGGGTTTGGAGAGCAACTGGAGAGGCAGACTCTGCACTGAAAATCTTTGCAGGTGCCTTAGGGAGTGTCTGATGCTAATAGCTTGTAGGATAGATAGCTGTGCTGTGCTTCAGAGAAGCCCCAGAATGCTCAAGCTCAGGAAGCAGGTTGATGGAAGGTTTTGTGCAGCACCAGATCCCGTTATCCTGCTCCCACATTTCCCCAACTCTGCTCTCATAAAGCGGATGGAGTCCCCACCCCAAGCCATGCAGAGGATGCACACACATCCTCAAATGGAACCCTCCCCCTCACACAGCAGAACTGTAGCAGTACTAGGGGCCAACGGGATGGATCTGCCCTTTTAGTATAACTACAGTATCTGAAACCAATAGCTCAGTGTGATCCACTGCCCCCCTGCTCAGTCTCTCCTGCGGAATCGGCTGTACCGCTAGTTCGGGGCTCTGATCTGGGACCTCTTGGAACCTGGGTGTAGGGATGGTCTGTCATTCGCCTTCCTGTCACAGGACCAAGAGAACACATTCAACAGGATGGACCATGGGTGTCTCCTGGGCATTCTGCAGGCATTTGCCTTTGGAATCCACGTTGTGGGCTTTCTCTGGGCGCCATACACCTCCTCAGACTGCTTGGTCAGACTCAACTGGACCCTGACTGAGCTGGCAGTTTCAATAGGGAATCTGTCAGGAGTGTCTGCTGTTGGGCCAGCCATGCGCTCTGGCATTTGAGCCCTTCCTGTGTCTCCTGCACCGAGCATTGATGGGAGCCAGAGCTGCAGCTGGTCCTGTCAGCGAATGCTGAGGATGTGTTCCTTGTGGTTCAGGACCCGGGCGACCTGGTGTGGGTGGAGGCCTGCCAAGCCATCTACTCAGCAGCCTCCTCTACCTGCATCAACGGGGTCAAGAACTCTGGCCTGCTGGTTGGGGATGGGTGGCATGCGAGCTCCTTCCCAACTGCACATCAGGCCATTAGGTGGAACGCAGGTCCACTGCTCCATCTCGGTGCTCACTTTTCTGCCACACTCTGAAGAACTGGCAGAGTTTGGAGGTCAGCGTGGGTGAGCATCTGCAGAGGCGGACAGGACCGTCTCTCCCTGCAAGGGAGGGCACTGGTGCCGAACTAGCTAATCCTGTCCATGCTCTGGCACTGGCTTCACAAGGATAGCTCTGGAGTTCTTCTGGCTGGGACTGCACTGGGCCGCTGCAGGAGTTCTGAATCTTCCCCTGGAGGACAGAGGACAGCACCTGGTTTGTCTCTGCAGTCAGGGGACTCCTTCTGCTTTATGGGGAAACATGGGAGCAGGATATGGGGATCTGAAGCTGCACAAATCCTGGTTTGTCTCCACAAACCAGAGCCTGGTTTGTCTTCTGCCCCCAGGCCCTGCAGAGGATCCTGTGTGGTGCAGGTAGTCCGGCATGAAGCACATCGGCGCATGACTTCCTCTGCCATCTCCTAGGGCACCGATAAGACTGGAAGGTTTTTTTTCCCCCCACTCAAGAGGTCTTCCACAAGACCTCTCCGAGCTTCCAGAGTTCTACCAGGACCACCTCCAGACCGGGAAGCTCTTTTCAGTGATCATGTCCATTGTGACCGCGGAGGGAGCAGACCACCTTTCACATCCCCTGATACACAACCAGTCCTTGCGTGGGCAGATGGCAGAATCTCCCTTAGTACATGGAAGATTGGTCCTGGCAGGAACCACCTCCTGGACTAAGGCAGGAGGACTGGGTGGACTCCCAAGCAATCGGTCACTGCATGGGTTTCCCCACCCTTCAGACTTTCTTGCATGTACTCCAGGAAATAATGTTATGCTTATAAGAAGCACACGGGATCTTCTAGGGGAAAAGGCAATATGCTGTTTTTATTGAGAATCTAGTAGAAAAGCAGATAGCATATGCTTCATAAAGACAACCCCCCTACCCCCACCCCCAGCACACACACAAAGGTCCTGCAGATGGTGCACAGTTACCAGTCTGTCGTGGCTTAAGCCAGCCTTACTGGCCAGGCAAGGCTAACTTGAGTGAGGAGTCAGGGTTCCTCTGAGACTTGGCCTGCAGGACTGAACCCAGAGTTTTACTGGCCACAGTGCCCCTTCTGATACTTCCATTGGAGGCTCTGGGTTTTGCAGTGTCAGCCTGCAACCATTCATCCTTAAAAGGTGTTAATTTCTGTGTTTTCCACCGTTATTCTTTGATGTCTGTGGTCAGGTTCCTTATCTTTTGTGTGTCTCACCTTTGGGAGTGTCGGCCTGTCTCCAGGGCTCAGCGATTCCGCTCATCTCTTCAGCCTTCATCCAGCCTCAGGCACCAGGGATGTTGTTTTCTCATCTCCAAGGGTCTCATGTCTTTTTGATGGTCTGGACTTTCCTGATGACTTTCTGGGTACGTCTACACTGCACGGCGATTTTGAAATAGGCTATTCCAGAATAGTGATTCCAAAGTAGCTTATTTTGAAATAGCACGTCTACGCTGCAGGGAAACCTCAAAATTAGTCCGAGGAAGGCTTCCCTAATGTAGACGTGCTACCTTGATTTAGAGCCCCAGGAGGCATGGGGGAGGAATAACTTAGAATGGTCCTGGTGAGGGGCTATTTCAAAATAGTAGCAGTGGAGCGTCTCCATATGCCTTATTTCCAAATAGCTATTTCACAATAGGCGTTATTCCTCGTAGAATGAAATTTAAAGATTTCAGAATAAGCCGTCCATTATTTTGAAATTAAAGAGACACTTTCAATTGTCAATATTGCTGAACTTGTCAATGTTCCTGACTCATCGTATTTCACAATAATTTTAACTCGTTTCAATACAGAGAAATAATGCTCATCAGAAGCATTTGTGACAGGTATTGTTAAAAATAAGTCTATACAAATCAACTGGTGATCTGAAAACACAGACTTCATCATTTTCAATAATATGAATGAAATGTTTCACTTCATCTTCAAAAAGATTTGTGTCTATGTCCTCTCAGTAGAATTCACTTAATTTCTTATTGTAGTGGCTTTTAGCATCTTCATCCGTACTTCTGTCAAAAAACATGCAAAATAAATCAACCATTATCTTTAAAGATTCACCTCTATTCTGCAATTTCACTATTATTGAGTCACAAATAACATTGATGGTTTCTGCAATGATCCTTTTCCCTTTTAAATTGATTTCATTGTCTCTATTTTCATTCAAAAATAACTTCCTAGGTTTTTTACTCTTTTCATCAGATATATCAAAGGAACCTATATTTTCTGTTAATGTTCGTGCCTCTGCCTCAACGGACCTATAATCATTTCAAACTTCCGTGACAAAACTTGTAACTGAGGCTAACAATTGTGCAGCATTCAATGAATTTGTGTCACCTTTTTGCAGTGATTTGCTGACAGTATTAATTCTTTGAAGTAAACGGTTCCACAAACTAGTAAAAACAGCAATATCATACTTTTCAAACTTTTCTGCAAAAGATTTTGCGTCAGTTTTCGCACCGTTTTTCAGAATGTGATGTAGCTATGTCTAATAAGGTTCTCTTTATAACATCATAGTTCCTTGTCAAAGCCAAAACAGCATCTGCATAAGCAGACCACTTGGTTTCACAAATTCGTTTGACTGTCAAATGTTTTCCATTTGCCTGCTCCAAGTGTGATGGTAGCATACTCCACTCGTGTGGAAAATAAAAAAAAAAAAGCATACGTGTTTTGAACAAAGTCAAAAAATGTGTAGCTCCCTCACAGGATGCGGCTGTAGCATTGCAGATTAAATGTAAGGAATTGCTGGAATATGGTATGAATGTACAGAGGGATTTGCATTGTTCAGTCTCACCAGTAGACCTGAAGATTTTCCTGCCATACTTGCAGCATTATCAAAACTCTGCCCATGGCCATTTTTGATGTCCAAAGCTAAATTTGCAATGATTTCCAAAACCACTGTCTCTAGACACTCAGAAGTGTGGGATTTTAATGGGACAAAACAAAGAAATCGCTTTACAACTTCACCATGGCCAGTCACGCATCTTAAAATTAATGTTAATTGGTCTACAGGACTCACATCTGTTCTTGAATTGACTATTCTGGAATAGTGCTTGGCATCCTTTATTTCATCGTGAATTGGTTTCTGAGCTGTTCTGCCATTATAATAATGAATTAATTGAAGTTCTGGTGCATTAAAAAGTTGGTCTTAGCCACAATACTGATAATTTTTTAAATGTGCATTGAGAAAATTGTCAAATTCACTAAGATAGTCAAGTCAGGTTAAAAAATGACCTTTCGATTTAACACTGATGGCTCATTATGTCAGCTTAGAGATAGTCCCAAAGAAGACAACAATTTCACCGTGGCAACAACACGTCTAGGCACTTTCCTCCAATAAGAACATTCGTTCTCAAACTGAGGTGATGATGCAGAATCAATTCTTCGAGATAATTTACATCATTGAACAAATTTACTTATAGCATTAATATTTCTCATTTCCGTGGTGTCATTTTTCTTCATCCTCAGAAAATGGGTCTTGTGAAGACCTCTACATTGCTTTCATCCTCCAACCTCATCCTTTTTCTCAAATTGTCCATATTACCTATGTTTTTCAGTTTATGCACTCAGGGATATTCTATCATATCCAGTGAAATAGATTTTGGCCATAATTCAGTGTCTTCAGGGTAGGGTTTCTTCCCTTACTTTGACAAAATTACCAATATTTTGTAGTTCCATTGCCACTCTGGAGTCTACGTCTACGTCTACACTGGCACCTTTTTCCGGAAATGCTTAAAACGGAACAGTTTTCCATTATAAGTATTTCTGGAAAAAGTGCGTCTACATTGGCCACGGACGCTTTTCCGGAAAAAAGCCCCGATCGTCATTTTCACGACTGGGGCTTTTTTGCGGAAAAAACTACTGTGCTGTCTACACTGGCCCTTTTCCGGAACAGTTTTCTGGAAAAAGGACTTTTGCCCGAGCGGGAGCAGCATAGCTTTTCTGGAAAAGCAGCTGATTTCTTACAGTAGATCATCAGTGCTTTTCCGGAAATTCAAGGGGCCAGTGTAGACAGCTTGCAGCTTATTCCGGAATAAGTGGCCCAGTGTAGACACAGCCTACTTGTTTAACTTTTACAGTCATCATGGTATCCTCACAACTTGGCGGGTGATCAGATAACTGAGATGCCTCCTTGCTCATACTTTTTGATGAATGTCCTCTATTCAATACTGTAAGGTTTTTAAAATAACATGACAAACTGTCTTTTTGCCTCTCCTTCATTTTTATGCAGTTTTGATGGCCAGATTTAGAGTATTGCTAAAAAACTGACCTTGATTTTTAGGCAGATTAAAAATGTCTGAAAGAGCAGGGGTGTGCCTTGGTGGGCTGTTGTCTGGACCACCTATTCCCCAATTAGGTTTAACACTCATGACACTGGAACGTTTTTAATAGTGTGGTGCTGAAAGCCAGTCCTGTCTCTCCTAGGTGCAGGTCCAGACCTGGATGCAGGCCACAGGCACAGGAACTAAGGGTTCAGGGAGGACTGTGAACAGAATCACCAGGCTCCTGGGCAAGGTGTATGGGAGGGCAAGTCTGAGACCCCAGAAGGGCGGGGCTTCAGGTGGAAGGGGTGGAGCTGGGGACCCAGTGGAGCAGAGCTGCCACAGTGGGACTGGAGAAGAAGGCTGACAGAGGAGATCGCCGTGGCCACAGAGGACAGCTTCAGCCTGTGTGGGCTGGCCGGGAGAAGATGTGTCCTATTCACACATCCAGTCCACTTAATTAACTTCATTAACGTGAGTCCTACAATTGACAGGTACTTCTTTTATTGTTGCATAGATCTTGGATTCTGTTGTTTCCACTCCAGCTCATCTGATGAAAGGGCTTTTAAGCACTGTGGCAGGGTCAGGCCAGAGGGCTGCTACAGAGTGGGAGAAAGGCGACCCCCAAAGGTGAAAAAGGCCTGCTAAATAGAAGCAGAGGGCGGCAGGATAATTAGA
This sequence comes from Pelodiscus sinensis, assembly GCF_052426305.1. Lineage (NCBI taxonomy): Eukaryota > Metazoa > Chordata > Testudines > Trionychidae > Pelodiscus > Pelodiscus sinensis. Next base: position 4,692,995 of record NC_143072.1, on the reverse strand, counting down.
AATAGCTGGTAGGGAGCTGGCCCAGCAAGATTGGGGCCAGCTGACTCCAATGTGTGCCTGCTGGAGAGCGAGAGAGCATGAGTTGGAGAGTAAGCCCTATCAGCTTTAGAGCAGGAACAGCAGAGGAGGGAACCCTGGAAGGAGTAGCTGGGCTCCTACCTCAGAAACGAGATGCAAGCCCCAACCCCTGGGGAAGGGGGCAAGCTGCCAGCGCAAGTAGTGGCCTGGGGAACAGGGGCCCTGGCCACATCACAAAAGCTCACGATCCTATATAGTCTTGTTAAAAATAATGAGTAGCCCTGTGTCACGTAAAATGCCGTACGTAACATAATTGGTGATATGTGATCGTTCATTCCGATTGTAAGAGACCGATTTTCAAATGTGATTGGCTAGGGCTTTGCATAACAATATCCCACAGAGGACATTAAAAGAACTAGCTCATAACCCCCTGAAGAACAATAGTGCCTTCCATTGGGAATGCCAGCAGACCACGAACCACAAAAGCTCTCTAAGGCAGAACTCAAATACAAAAGAGGTGGCTTTTTAACTAAAGGTAGATAACACACTTTTGCCTGAGGAATGAGGCAATTAAAGTACCTCTGGTCTTTTAAAATTAGAATGAACCTTTGACTAAAAGCAGGGTCACAATAGTGACCTACAGTACATTGGCAAGTGAGTTTTCATACACAATATTGGACGACGAATAGGAGTTTGTTTGGAGGCTGGACATTAAATACTGTAAATCCATTCAGGTGGAAAACCACGGTCACACTGTTTTCCAAACTCTTCCTCATTCTTCCATGGTTTAAATTGCAAGACAGTTCCAAGTAACAAGAGGGTATTTTCCCCACCCGCTCACTCGTCATCCCATTCAGCTTTTCGCTTCCTTGTTATTCCTTTTGCCATGGGAAACACGAGGGCTTGTAAAAACATCCTTCAAAGGAAATGTGTTTGAACTCCTGATTTCAAATGTCATGTGTTGCTTTTGGGGTTGCACATGCCTCGGTGCCCATAATTAATTCTTTTCCACCCATGTGTAGAATAAGTTTTGAGGGAACATTGGTTTTCGGTCCATATATGTACAGTGCCCTACATGGCAGAGTCCTTGTCCCTAACTGGGGATCTCCAGACATGGATGCACAAAAAACATTTGCATTTAAAATCAATGGTTTTTTAATATGTATACAGATTTTTATTTGTTCTTGTACAGAAAAATATGTATGAATAACAGCCCCCCAAACAACACAAACACATGCCTTTCTCGACCCACTCCCACTCCCCTGATTTCAATGTTAAAATTAATGAGCAGTGGCTTTGCTATGCAAAAAATGTGCAGACTTTTTTCCAAGTGAAAGAGTTATGGTGCTTTGATATGTTCAATATTTCGTCATGTTCTGGAAACTGAGGTATATCTACCACCCAGATAATAAATTAGATTCTGCCCCTGATCTTTTCACATACTGGCCGGCTCTTGCATTTCACCAGCTTGGTGTGTTTTGACTGTAACCAGTACCAGAACTTCCAGGCAAAGAGACCCTGCACTACAAGCCTTTTATTGAACAGGGCGGGGAAGGAAAGGAAAAAACTGACCCAGATCATTTGTTCTAGATGCAAAAGCACAATTTGAGCAACTGGCTGGAAGCCTGAGCCTTCGGCATAGCTTCAGCCATGTTAAACCATCTCAAGCAATACTTCTCATACCTACTGGAAAGGGGTCTGCCTGCTTGTGAGCGCCCCCCTGTGGCTATGGGGTGTTGGGTAAGCTCTTTGCAGGGCCATCTGGTACTTCCTTGCTGCCTGGGTCACTTCCTCCGGATGCTGCCCTGTCTGGTTGTCACAAGGATCTAAGGCTAGGATCTCACCACGGTGCTATCAGTTCTTGTATTCAGCTTCTGACCAGTCTTCAGTCACTGGACCTGGGCCTCACCCAGGTCTAAGGTTCAGCTTGCACTCAGAGCTGTCCGTAGTGCTGCTGGTCTCCCAGTCAGTATTTAGAACTTCCTGCCTCGAACTCCTGTGAGAAACTGCCAGGCCCTACCCCAGCAGCTTCTTTTATATCAGTCTGCTGGGCCCTGGTTGGCTGCCGCGGAGACAACTACTCTATCCTGCCTGGAGGACCTCTCTTCTGCTCCTCTTGCTGGGATGGGGTGTGGCAAGGCCTCCAGCCTCCTGTAAGGGCATCGGGGCTTAGATCACACCCACAAACAAGCATAAAAAGCAATTGATATTAGGGGAGTCACTTGCTACAGCAGGTTTAAAATTACTCCCCCAGCTACTACATTTCTCAGAGAGATGGATGCTCCTTGCTGAGATTTCAGTTCTGCTTCCAGGAGAAGGATGCTAATATGCAATATGGAAAGACTCTTATAGAGTCTTCAAGAGCAGTGTTCCTCTTAAGCTGTGCACTTTGCGACCACTCAGGAGAGATTCCAGTGCTGCCCAGCTGATTAGCAGAGCGCCCACAGCTAGATATTTTTGTTCCTAGTGGTGGTGCACATTCACAGACACCTCAGTGCACATACCATTTATTCCACCCACGGATAGAAAATTTTAGAGGGAACATTGTTCAGGACCATGTTGCAGGGTTAGTAAACGAAGGCTGGGTGGATCAGGAACCACTGCATATATTAAGAACTACAATGCTTATGAATGAAGGGGATAGTCTTTTAGGATAGCCACACTGCCCTGAAATGCACTGGCCAGACTCCCACTGGAGTCCGTCAGCACCAGTCGTCACTAAAAGGATGGGAGGTGCTCTGGAAGGGTCTCCAGGAAGCTCAAAACCCCAATTAATAAGCTTATGTAGAATGGAATTGCTGAAGGCTGCCAGGGCCAGATCCTGTGCTGGGACTCACATAAGGGTACGTCTGTACTGCAACACTATTTCGAAATAACTAGAGCTAGTCCAAAATAATGTAGTCCACGTCTACCCAGCAGGCAGTTATTTCAAAGTAGTGTCAAAATATTGTCATGCTGGAGAAATTCTTACTCCGACTGCTGTAACCCAGTCATCTGGAGAAGTGGGCTGTGCCCACGAAAGCTCACGATACCATCTACATGTTCTGTTACTCTTTAAGGTGCTGCGAGACTATTCGTTGTTCCTTTGAGCTAGTCCTTTAACCACTCTGTTCTCCATCTGTAAAGCAGCGGACACTGGGGGTACGTAAGTCCTGGCAGAGTCTCATGTAATCTTACTTACTAAGGATTTGGACATGCACTGAGATACTTGGATAGAAGTAGCATTGGGGGTTGCATTCTGTCAGGTCAGCAAACCACTTAAACCTGCAGGAATACTTCAAATTGTCTTTTACACACACCCCAGTCAATGAAGAAACAGCAAACGTACCTGCAATGCTTTTACAATAAGAGGGAGAGTTAGGTACAAATGTCTAATCCTTATTCTGACTGGAGAACATAATGTTGCTTGTACTTTGCACTCTACAACAGCCTTTTCTATGCGGTGTCTGTAACACATGAGCGGATTAAAACACCTTCATGACATATTTGGAACTGCATGACACAGCCTTCCAATATCTTTGAGGCCAAGAGTGCACAGATTGTGTCACAAAAGCAAATCCAACCTTTCAACTTTGTCTTTACTAATTAGTGTTCAGCAGAAGGAAGTCAATTAATACCGCATGCCGATATCTGTTAACCATGCACAGCTCTAACGAATGCCTCCAACCCCCCCACTGTAGAGTCTGTGCCCATTCGTGAACCCAAGCAGGAGGCACATAATTTGCATCGTTATGGTGTGCTACTGCCCCCCTGTGTAATAAACAGTTCTAACAGCAATCTTCCAATTGAAAAATGCGACACTGTTTTTCGGTAATGCAGAACTATTTGGGTGTTGTGCCATGGCGTGCCCCCGCGCCTCTACACCTGAACGCAAAATGAGAACATTTTTTCACCTATCCAAGGCAACATTTCCCCTTCCTATTTGCTCCATAAAGACAACGGGCTCGTCTACACTGGCCCCTTTTCCAGAAGGGGCATGTTAATTTCAGAGATCGTAATAGGGAAATCCGTGGGGGATTTAAATATCCCCCGCGGCATTTAAATAAAAATGTCCGCCGCTTTTTTCCGGCTTTTACAAAAGCCGGAAAAGAGCGTCTACACTGGCCCCGATCCTCCGGAAAAAGCGCCCTTTTCCGGAGGATCTTATTCCTACTTCAAAGTAGGAATGCACTGGCCAAAGTAGGAATAAGATCCTCCGGAAAAGGGCGCTTTTTCCGGAGGATCGGGGCCAGTGTAGACGCTCTTTTCCGGCTTTTCTAAAAGCTGGAAAAAAGCGGCGGACATTTTTATTTAAATGCCGCGGGGGATATTTAAATCCGCGGATTTCCCTATTACGATCTCTGAAATTAACATGTCCCTTCCGGAAAAGGGGCCAGTGTAGACGTAGCCAACAGGTTCACCATGGGCAGCGGGTATAAGCGGCAGGGGAAGGCATGCCAGGCATGGCCCTGCCCATACTCTGCCCCCAGAACGCCCCCTGCTTCAGCACGGCTCTTGGGCTCCAGTCACGCTGAGGCTGGTGACGCTGAGACAATGCACTCTCCCCATGCTCTAGGTCTGGGAAGGCTCCCATGCCAGGTCTGGGGTGCTGGAGGCTTGCCCCTATGGTGATGGAGCTTGGCTTTTCTGGGGGGCATGGCCACGGGCAGGAATGGGAGTTTGCTTCCTCTAGCTCGATGATCACCTACTGTCCATGAGGTTTCCCTCTAGTTCTCAGGCAGACACGGGCAATATTTGGTGCTGGAGCACAGAAAGCAACTGCCCCAAGTTCTCCTGAGGACAGATTTTTCAAAATAGTTCAACTCTCCGGGTATGTCTACACTACAGCACTAATTCGAACTAACTTAATTCGAATTAGTTAAATTGAACTAAGATCATTTGAATTAGTGCATCTAGACCTAAAAACTAATTCGAATTAGCGTTTTGCTAATTCAAAATAGCATGTCCACATTGAGTGGACCCTGAACCAAAGTTAAGGATGGCTGGAACCAGTGCCGGGAGGGCATCAGGTTAGGACTTAGAGCGTGGAGCTGCTGCCTCAGGCTAGCCGAGGGCTGTGCTTAAAGGGACCCGACTCCCACCACGGACAGACAGTTCTCAGGGTTTTCCACTTGCTTGTCTACCTCGATGGGTGCCTGCCTCTTGTGGCCCCGGGCAGGCTCCTGGGAGCCGCCAGCCTGGTCCTGGGAAGAGGCAGAGGGCTGGGTGGCAGTGGGTGGCTGGCTCATGCCATGCCAGGTGCAGGGTCTGCTGGCTGGGTGCTGGCAGGCTTGCAACAGCCACAAGCACTGTAGCCGGACCGTGCCCCTTTAAGGGATCTGGGGCCGGGAGGGGGGCAGAAAAGTTTCCCTGGTTTGGCCCAGAGTGGCCACCAGGGCAAGCTGGGAAGGGCTAGCCTCCCACTAGTTCGAATTAAATGGCTACACATCCCTTAATTAGAACTACGTAATTCGAACTAGGCGTTAGTCCTCGTAGAATGCGGTTTACCTAGTTCGAATTAAACGCTCCACTAGTAATTAAATTCGAACTAGCAGTTTGTATGTATAGACGCTATTGAAGTTAAGTCAAACTAACGGCTGTTAGTTCGAATTAACTTTGTAGTATAGACATACCCTCCTGAGTATCACTTTAGCTGACTAAACAGAGACTGGTCGCTTCAGAAAGGCCGGCCCCCAGCTGTGCATTCTAAACACCTGAAAATCTAGTGCTGGGTAAGTACAGATTCACAAGAACAAATGGCCCATAAAGCTTCATGAGCCTGATTTCCCAGGTGATGAGGGCGTCCAGTTGCCCACTGATATGATCTAGTGCTCCACTGTCTCAACTCCACTGCGTTCCAATTGCTCAAGGGGGAGCCCCATTGCTCCACATTTGGGGGCACTGTTGGGTAGATAAGTGGGAGGGGTCCTCTGGGCCAACACACCAGGGACATCCCACGCTAAAAGCATGAGCTGCTTCCCCTGGAGCTAAAGAGCCAAGGCTTTCCCGATGGGGGTGTAGTTTTCATATTCGCCACAGATCAAGCACAGAGGAAGACCTGTAATTGATACCCACCAGGAACTGATACAGCTGCCTGGGGGCATCTGGCTGTGTGTAGAAATGTTGTAAGAGCAATGTCTAAAGAAAAAGAAACAGAAAAAGAAAAAGGAAAAGGAGAGGAAGGCTTTTGATACGGTCTCCCACAATATTCTTGCCAGCAACTTAAGGGAATGTGGATTGGATAAATGGACAGTAAGATGGATAGAAAGCTGGTGAGAAGGTCGGGCCCAGTGGGTAGTGATCAACGGTTCGATGTCAGGATGGCGGTCGGTTTCTAGCGGAGTGCCCCAAGGTTTGGTTCTAGGACCGGTTTTGTTCAATATCTTTATTAATGACCTGGATGAGGGGATAGATTGCACCCTCAGCAAGTTTGCAGATGACACCAAGCTAGAGGGAGAGGTAGATACGCTTGGGAGGAGATAGGGTCCAGAGTGACTTAGACAAATTGGAAGATTGGGCCACAAGAAATCTGATGAGGTTCAACAAGGACAAGGGCAGAGTCCTGCACATGGGACGGAAGAATCCCAAGCATTGGTACAGGCTGGGGACCAACGAGCTAAGTAGCAGTTCTGCAGAAAAGGACCTGGGGGTTACAGTGGATGAGAAGCTGGATAGGAGTCAACAGTGTGCCCTTGTAGCCAAGAAGGCGCATGGCATATTAGGTTGCATTAAGAGGAGCATTGCCAGCAGATCCAGAGATGTCATTATTCCCCTTTATTCGGTTCTGGTAAGGCCACATCTGGAGTATTGTGTCTGCCCCCCCCCCCCTACAAAAAGGATGTGGACGCATTGGAGAGGGTCCAGCGGAGGGCAACCAAAATGATTCGGGGGCTGGAGCACATGACCTATGAGAGGCTAAGGGAGTTGGATCTGTTTAGTCTGCAAAAGCGAAGAGTGAGGGGGGATTTGATAGCAGCCTTCAACTTCCTGAAGGGAAGTTCCAAAGAGGATGGAGAGAGGCTGTTCTCAGTGGTGACAGATGGCAGAACAAGGAGCAATGGTCTCAAGTTGTGGAGGGAGAGGTCCAGGTTGGATATTAGGAAAAACTATTTCACTAGGAGAGTGGTGAAGCACTGGAATCGGTTCCCTGGGAAGTCATGGAGTCTCCATCCCTTGAGGTGTTTAAATGTCAGCTTGACAAAGCCCTGGCCGGGTTGATTTAGTTGGGGTTGGTCCTGCCTTGGGCAAGGGGCTGGACTTGATGACCTTCTGAGGTCTCTTCCAGCTCTGATTCTCTGATTCTAGGAAGAGTTGACAGGAATTGAACTTGTATTTTCTTCCCAAAGGTGCCAAGGCCAGACAGGTGCCATCAGCTGTGAATGAATTTCTCCATCTGACCACTGACTCACCAGCAGGTCACAGAAGCACCCCTGTTCAAAGCACAATAGAAGCTGTAGGATCTACAGATAAACGCCTTCCTTTCTGTTTTGCATATTGGCACGTCTTGTGAATCTTCACAACCACAGGGAAGTAGGGGTTCAAGGCACCTCCCGATTTTCCACCAGCTTCCCTGCAGCCAGGGGCCAGTCCCACTGGTGGCTCTGTCAGCCCCAAGTCCTGGTTTCTGAGATCCCAGTGCCTGCCATCCCTGTGAGCTCTGCAAGCTGCCGTCTCCGGGGTCCAAGCCAGCAGCCCTGGAGACTGTGCTGCCAGTCCAGGTCTTGCTGCCATTCTAGGGCTCTGCAGCCACCTCTAGCTGTAGCTAAATTGCCCACTCTTCCATACCATTTGCAGCAATGGTGTCCGGTTCAGGAAAGTTGCCAATCCTAAGGTGTGACCCCTAGCCTGGGGCGGTGAGAGGGGGAAACAAATCTGGGGGAGGCCTAGATCAGTATCCCCACCCTAAAAATACCTCCAGTGCCACTATTCACAATCAGATACCAGTTTCTCTCAATGGCAGCTACATTAAACTAATAAACAGTATGTGGGGACTAGTCTACTTCAAATAAGGCTCAAATTAGGTGTTTCTTTTTTTCTTTTCTTTTTTTTAATTTGGTTTTGCCTTAGGTCAATGCACTTTTGGTGCAATTAAGTTTCCTGATAGGATTACTCCTGCCAAGGAGCACAGCATGAGAATTATTCTATTAGCAGATCAAATCTCCGCTGAATTTGTTCAATCCTTCCGAGCGCCGCCCTCTTGCTGAGCAATTGGTCAATGTCTTGCCTGATCTGCTCTTAATTGTGAGTGTATTTTCCTTTGGGAAAGGGAAATGTCAGAGTTGGAGTGAGAGGGACACTTAGGTGAGCAGAGACGGTCTTAGGGGCGGGCGAGCCGGGTGGTCATTCACGGCTGCCGTTTTCAAGGGGCCAGTGACAAAGCCAGTCTTAGGGCTGGGCCGCGACTGCATTTTGGCCTGGCCTCCTGAATCCTCCTCCCAGGTTTCCCTGGTTACTCCCCGACCCCTTTTCAGTTTTTTTGCTTGACAAATTTTTGTCCACTATTTTTTTTTAAAAACCATCTGGCAACCTTATGGCCGAGCTGGGCAGTTGTCCAAGGCCACCAATTGGTTAGGGCCGGCCCTGTTGGTGAGTAATGTTGAGAGGCCTGTCTAGCATGGAGTGGGAGCATGTCAGGAAGAAATGGAGTAATTCCAGTAAGAGTCAAGAGATTAGGAATTAAATCGGGGGAAAACTATCAATTAAGAAAAGGGAGAGGGGGTAATAGGCTGACCCTTAGCAATCGTCCTGAGAATAAGATCTTTTATTTTGGGAATAATCTCCAAAAGGGGATTCTGTCACTATTCTCTCTTGTCATGCCCCTTGAGGACTTATATTGGAAGGTGGTTGTGTGAGGGACTGTCTCTTACGACATGTTTGTAACATGATAGCACAGTGGGCCCCTAACCTTGATGGGCCACAATCGTGCAAATTACAGTAACGCTTTAGTGGGGTTTCAAATAGGCTCCAGTAGGGAGAGGGTTACAAATAAGCCAGAGGAGGCTAGCTCAACCTTGGCCAATCAGGGCAGGGAGCAGTCAGCCAATCAGGGCCAGGCTAGGTCCTATAAAAGGCTGCAGGGCTGAAAGGAGCTCACTCTTGCTCTGGCCGGGAAGTGAGTAGGAGCACCTGGGGAGAGCAGCGCTGGGCAGACTCAAGGGAGCTGGAGAGAGGCTCCAGCTTCTTACTTCCTAGGCTGCAGCCTTGATACAAGGGCCAAGAAGGTCCAAGGGTCATGGTGAAGTGGCTGAGGGAACAGGAGTATTAAAGGGGGAGGAAAGGAAGGCAGGACAAGGCTTCTGCCAGAAGGTCCCTGGGTTGGGACTCAGAGTAGTGGGTAGGCCAGGGTCCCTCTGTTTCCTATTTGTACCACATCCTGCCACACAGAAGACTTTGCAGACTGCAGCTTACCCCTGAGGCAAGGTGCTAGACTTTGGGCCTGCAGTTGGCTGCCAGGACTGAGGACTGCTGATAACTCCAGAAAGGGGGAGAACTGAGTGGCCAGAGGGCAGTGTCTTGAGGAGGATGCTGTAGTCCAAAGAGTGAGGTGGCTCTGTGGAGAAACAGCGGAGTGGAGCATGGCACGATAACGGGGGAGACAGCAGCCAGAAGGTGGCGCACTTTACAGTCAGAACTAATTCCTGGTGTGCCCAACAAGTAGCACCGCAGCGGTCAGTCTGACCCCGCTACATACCATCCACCCTGAAAGAGATGCCCTGGCTGCTTGGCTCATGTATAGCTACCCCAGAGCCATACCTGAACAAAGATTATTTGGCAAAGTCTCAAGGCTCCCATTTGGATTGGCTAATATTTTCAGTTGCACCATTTGGGAGCCCAGGGCTATTTAGCAGTTCTACAACCACAGGGTTGCTGTGTCTAGTAATACAGACACTTCAAATTACTCGATGAAAACGCTTAACGTTTTTTCCCCCGAATACAGAAGCTCACTGGTGTTAATTGGTCCCAGTGGGCCTCAACCTGTTCTATACTGTGACTCCACCTTATAATAGAAAAATGCACTGAGGCCCCCTTTCCCACCTAGTCATAAATATTGGAGAGTAGTTGCAACCTCTGTGTCTGTTCGTACCTCAAGTCATAGACCACGGCTACTCAACTTTGGAAGCCCCGGAGGCCACGACGATACTCACAGTACATGCCAAGGGTCGCAACTGAAGTGTGGTTGCATATACATGCAACTCTATCTATCTATCTATCTATCTATCTATCTATCTATCTATCTATCTATCTATCTATCTATCTATATGCAAATATATGCAAATCACTTCTTTCACACTGACGGGCATGAATACAAAGCACTTCCCACGCACTCCTGGCACCTCCTCCCTGGGGGCTAGAAACGCCGACACCCTCTACTCGTCTGTTCCAGCCAGCCCATCCTCTTGCATCTTTCAATGCTCACCTGGGAGACTCATCACTGTTGTGGAGCATGTTCCCAGTGGAGGCCATGTTCAAAGGATCCCACCTGCGGGCCGTGTGTTGAGCCCCGTGTAAACCCAAATTGCACCGTGGGCCTCAAACAAACGGGCTGCGTGTTGAGTAGCCCTGCTATAGACTATAGGCTGGCAGCTTTCCAAGGCATTCAGAGATCAGCCTAGCTGAAATGAGAAGCTACCAATAACACATTGTCCAGCAGCTCTCAATACAGCTCTGCAGAAAGCTACCGGTGACTCTGAGCATCTACCAGTATAATTAATTCTGGGGCTGTTTAACTAATGACCCTCCTAGTCAATTGGAATATAGCAACTGTGTAGTAATCCCATTTAGCTCACCTTCTCTGAACAAATTAACCCTTAGGTCCCTACATTAAGTTCACCCTGCAGAGCTTTGTGCTCCGCTCAAGCTCATCTAAGGAAGTGGGTTGTGCCCACGAAAGCTCATGATACTAGAAATGTATTTTTGTTCGTCTCTAAGGTGCCCCAGGAACACTCGTTGTGCAAAGCGTGTACCTAATGTGTGTCAAAAGACACAAGGGCTGTCCAACGCCTGACAAACAGTAAGAGCTATGTAACTTCATCCATCTCATTGTAACAAATCATTTTAGAAAATTCAAGCTCATCCTTTACAGCCTCCGGGCAGGTTTGCAATGAGACATGCAATCGGTGTACAATTACTGACAGAATTTTATTATTAAAACAGAGGTTTGAAAACATTCAAAGGTTAAAACAAGAGAGTCTATGTTAACAAACTCGCTTTTTAAGTATGAAACAGTCATTTGCCAGGTTTTCAAAGCCATCTGTTTTCAAAGCCTACCTTCCTTGTTGTTTACCACAGGCTGTCTATCTGTTTTAACAACTTCCAGTGGGATTTCACACACCTCATTATGCAAAAGCGCTACTTATGCATTCAGTTCCAGCACTTGTCTAACTAATCTGCACTCACAACACCTTCCACAGAGGATGCAGCATCCCTCTTCAGAGGCTGCAGATCAAAAACAAGAGGAGATGGTGTCGTCGCAAGACAAAACAAAGCCTTCTGTGTGTTACTGTTGTGATACAGGCCTAGTCGGAAATTGCGTGGAGCTTATAAAGGAAAATAGCCAATGCACTATCATATTGCAAGAGATTTTGAATTTTATATCTATGATTAAAAGCAAGCATTGTATTTTTTAAGCATAGGCAGGCTAGTCTTCATGGTCAAATGGTTTTTAATCTTTGGTCTTCAGGGGATTAATTCTAGCAAGATGCTAAGCACTCCCCGCGTGCACTGATTAAAGGCATTCAGTATTTCATTAACCATACAGCTTCAGAGGAGTAGCTGAGTTAGTCTGTAACAGGAAAAACTTAAAAAACAACAAATAGTGTAGTAGCACCTTAAAGACTAACCAAACATGGAGATGGTATCATGAGCTTTGGTGGGCACAACCCACTTCTTCAGATGACTGGAGTGTTGGAAGTCCAGATCCGAGAATAAATAAGGGAAAGAGGAGCGGCGGAGAAGGAAAAAAAATGGAGGGGAGGAAGAAAAAAGAGAGATGAGTAGATAAGCTTCCAAGGGGTAGCCAAGTTAGTCTGTAACAGGAAAGACTTAAAAAAACAACAAGTAGGCTGGTAGCACCTTAAAGACTAAATAGTTACAAGAAGCCCATAAGGACCATTAGTTTGCATTTAGAAAGGGAGATGACCAACACCAGATTCTACACACACATCAAGAACCATTAGCACCTTCATTGTTTGGTTGGTTGATAATGTGCGAGCCATCCCATATCACGATTCATATCCTTTGCATGAGAATTAAACTTGTGAATGAAGTGGAGTTCAGATCCTTCTGTGTGTATTTGGCTTGTGGAATTGCTCTGAAACAAAACAGCGACTTGGAGATCCCTTAACGAGTGTCCACAAAGATTAAAGTGTTCTCCAATAGGTTTTTGTGTGTTGCCTTTTCGGATACCCATTAATTCTTTCCCCTAGAGATTGTCCAGTTTGGCCGATATACATGGCAGTGAGGCATTGCTGGCATTTGATGGCATAGATCACATTAGTACAGGCTTCCCATTTGTACCAAAGTGGCTCTGATCTCTGAAAAAGCATTAAACTGCTGTTTATAGCTTCTTTTCACCTCTCACTGCTCCCTCCCACTAGATGAGTTCACATAATCAGCAGATCATTGATAACAATAGACTTTCAGGGCTGCTGTGGTCTGTCCCGTCAAAGTCTGCCTGGGGACCCTTGAAAAACACATCTTTGACCTAATCCGTCCTGTTCAGAGCTTGCTGGGGAGCCTTAAATTCATGGATTATTAACACAACCGATTGTCATCTCTGGAGCCATTATGGTCTCTTCTGCCAGGTGAGCTGCTGCACAGCCTCCCTCGCTATGTAGAATTTTACAAAACAATGCCCCCCTTGTTCAACAATCCATATTGTGTAGAAAATATTGAAGATCTCTCGGCATTGCTCTGTTGTAAATCTAGAACTAAAAAAATAAAAACATGCCACCACGCTGATTTTAAACTATATGTCGTTTTAAAAAGGTAGGAAAACACTGTCTCCTGGACTAAGTATTTGCAATCCAATTTAGGCATAAAAATTCAGTCTTTCCTGACACTGAGTTACAAATCGCTTGGGGAGAAAATCACCTTGTGGGTATATAATACCCACTCACTGATCTCCTTTGTAAAGTAGTTTGAGATACGCATGACATTCCCCTCATGCACCCCGCTTACACATTGAGAGCTAAGTAGTAATTTCCAACATTCTTCCTGCAGCTCCAAGACTAGAACCCTGCTCTGCTGAGTACAATTGCCTCTCATTAAGGGTTAACCATGATTTCTTTCCTGAGTTAGAAGGGGATTAATACATTCAAGATTGCATTTGTCACTGGGGGAAAAATTGCATTATGATTTGAGCCAGGTGACATTTAAGCAGATTCAGCAACATTGAAATGTTTTGTAAATTCATTCTGGTTTTTCTGAATTACTTGAGTTAAAAAAAAAATTAAAAGAATTAGAATTCCAATGTGCAAAATATTATACCATTGTAAATGTTGTGACAGGGTCAGACCAGAGGGGTACAAGAGAGTGATGGAAGGGAGGTATATTAGCCTCAGATTGAGTAAATTTCTGTTCCCATGGTTAACTGGCAGGGGCTAGTCCAGAACCAATGAGAACTTGCCAGACTCAATGAGGGCATTTAAGCACTTGGAGCTAATTAAGTGGGCTTGTGGAGTCAGATGAGTCAAGACTAGTTGGAACACATGGGGCCAGTTGAAGAACCAGTGAAGACTGGTTAAAAAGAGCTTCTCTGCAGTTGGTTGGTGCGTGGGAAGCTGAGAGGACGGAGGGAGTCCTGCAGAAGTTCTGGGAGGAGCAAGCACCGGCTGGTACTAGAGGAAAAGCCCTGAGATAAGAAAGGTGGTAGGGAAGAAGCCTAGGGATTTTGTAGCGGCCTCGCAGCTGGTATTGGAGACTTTTATAGGTATTTATTGCCATTCCAGAGCCCTGGGCTGGAACATGGAGTAGAGGCCTGAGTTCCCCCCAATATCCACTTCCCCATTTCCACTTGGGGAAATGATTGGCTAGAGAAAAGAAAGTGGTCTACCCAGCCCTGTATCATGTGAGGGATCCACCGAAATTGTGGAGTTAGGTTTTCCCACTATACCTTATGCTGGCCAAGGATGAGAGGAGCTGAACAAACAGCAAGCAGAGGTGTGGGGCCTAAAAGAAAGGCTGCTGTGAGCCTCTGAGGCAAGCAATCTACCTGAAAGCGCAGGACCCACCGAGTTTGAGGAAAAGCTTTTTCACAATGTCCATTCAGCCTCTTCGTATGTTTCCGTTAAGCATTTTTTACTTTTCTTCCTCCACTCGCCCCCATTCACCGACATTTTTTTTTAAGACCCTTCCCCAGTCACTGGGTCTGGCTAGCTAGCATGGCAATGCGTGTAATGTACCAAGGCAGTTTCACAGTGATTTCATGGACAAGTTTAATTTGTCCTTGTTGTTTTCATTTATAGTCCCCTTTGAATAATCATATACCATGACTAGTTTCATCAAGTCCTCCGAGTCCCAGAGCAGTTGGTTTCAGCACAGGCAGCGTTTGCTGAATTGATAGTAGCTCTTTGGTCTTGGCTAAGATAATTCTGTATAAATTGCCTGACCACGCAAAGCCTTATCTTGTCTCACGAGCAAATGGGAATAAAAATAATATAGCAAGAGACATGAACACAGCAACCAGCATTTGCATCTCTCCGTACCTCAGTCTCTAACATGTAAAATGGAGATAATATGTACCCAACTTTGTAAAGCACTTTGGTCTGCGATAACTCTGTTTACTAAAAGAGCTCCTGTTTCATTGTTAATTCTATTATATGTATATAATATTCTGGAGAAACATTAAGTAAATGCATGGCACTATTTGGCTTCATTAGGGTATAATTTATTTTCCTTCCTTCCCTGCATTTACCTCTGCAGTCCTCTCTTCACTCAGTCCCAGGTACTTGTGTCTTAAATAAATAAGCACATCTCTCAAATTTTCAATGTGTAACAACACAGAAATGCAAAGGATCGTATGTGAAATGTAAACGTATTCATAGAGTTGAAAATCTGGATTTCTTCTCACATTGTCAGACAGTACTTTGAAACACAACCAGTTAGCCTTTCCAAGAAAACAGTATGATAGGGAGGGCGGAATCTTGTTTGTGCCCTATCACTTAACTTTTTTACAACTCTAAGTTGTTGACTTATTACTCAGACCCCAACCTAGAGAACCAATAGAGTACATTTTATCCCTGACCTTTGACCTGTCTGGCTGGATGCCTCTGCATTAACCAGCATAGCTCTTGGTATCATTGGAACACACAAACCACCACATTCAGGTGCACGTCTCAGGGAAGGGCATTGAGAGCCTGAAACTCTACGTATGTCTGTCCAGCCAGGAGAGGTGTGACTAGCACATGGGTAGACATACCCAAGCTAACACTGATCCAGCTAGCTTGAGGAACAATAATGAAGTCATGGCATCATGGGCTGTACAATCCCACCTGGGACCCTGGGTATATATTCAAATCGCTAACCTGCATAGCTTCACTGCTTTTGTTATTGGAACTAGCAAGGTCACAGATAGCTCCAATATGCCAACACATGTTGCATTCATACCTCGCATGGTAGCATAGATTTACCCTTCCTAGGTCAGCAATCTTCTCAAATACCCTTTTTTAGACTACATAGAGCAGTTTCCCCCTTTTAAACTTGGAAGAATTTCAAGGAACCTCTACATCTGGGGGAATTTGTTGAACAAAAAAAAAAAAAAACCCACTACCGGAAAGTGGACCATGGAGACCTGTGAGCTTTGGAAACAGAGTGGCAGCAGGGGAGGGAAGGCGGGAAACCAGAGAAGGAGCCGGCATCTTTGCGGCTCCTCTCTGTCTCTTTAAGGGGGGGAGGGATTAAGTTCTCGCAGAACCCTTACTTTCACTTCACGGAACCCCAGCAGCACCATCTGGGAAACACTGACAGAGAGGGTGGGACTAGAAAACTGTTTTGTTTTTCCCACACTGTCCATTTTAAAAAACAATGCAAGCCAGGCTACCTGTGTTCAAATATGCAGTATGGCGAGCCTGAAATCGTTGCACGTTGAGGAGCTGAAACAGTGAGTATTTCGACACTGCTAAGGCTGTAGCAGGTAGACAAGAGCTCAGACATTCCAAAGGTAAAGCTAACCCGCTGTTCTTACATCACACCATTGTGAGCAGCCAAATGGACGGTTATTTTAATTTAACTTGCTATAACAATTCCCCTTCTGGGTGGAAAACAAGTATAAGAAATTTCAGCTTAAAGGAAACAAATGCCTCTGGACAGCACATGAGTACTGGTTCAATAGCCCATAATGCCTCTGTAGATGTGTGTGTAGGATCCGGCAAGTTCTCAAAAGGCATTTGTATCCATCATTTGGTACCGATTCCTTCAGCTGCTGCTATAATGTTAGAAAGAGGCATTGCCCTGTATCACTGTCAGCCTCTCCCTCCACACTCCATGTTTCCATTCTCTGTTTTAGGCCAGCTTACTCTGCTAGCATGTGCATTTTAGGCCTTGTCTATACTACCATGGGCCGTTGACTTAAGTAGCACAACTATGGCTAAATGAATAATGTACCTGGAGTCGATTTTCTTTGGTCTGCTCACTGTGGTATCTTCACAGCAGTAACCGGTATTCAATAGCCAGTGTTCTCCCATTGATTCTGCCTACTCTTCTCATTTTGGGGGAGTACTGGAGTCGATGGGAGAGCATTCAGTGGTTGATTTATCATAGAATCACAGAACACAAGAACTGGAAGGGACCTCAAGAGGTCATCAAGTAATCCTTGATTGGGATTTTTGATTGGGTGGGTTTTATCCATCAAATTCACTGTTGTGCCTTTCATATTCAGTCACTCTGGATTTTCAGCCAGAGAAAAGACATCCCATTAAATACACAGGGCCACATTTATCTCTAGTGTAATTCTACTAAAGCCTATAGTATTAATCCAGGAAGGCAGTAAAATGGTAAAATATGGCACATTGGTCTTACTACCTAGAAGGCATCCAAATATGATGTTATTCAAATCGGATTTCAGGCCCCTTGGGTCCCAGCAAAGTTTGAGAATGCTTTAGTCATAGGCTACGTCTAGACTGCAGGCTTCTTTCAGAAGAAGCTTTTCTGGAAGAGATCTTCCAAAAAAACTTCTTCCAAAAGAGCACGTCCACATACAAAAGAACACCAAAATAGCAATCTGCTTTTTTGAAAGATAGCGTCCATACTGAATGGACATTATCTCGCATTTAAACTGTGATTTCTATGGACAGGCTAGCCACCAGGACACCTGTGCTTTTTCCTCTTTCCTCTTCTTCTGAAAGAACTCCCTCTTCCCCTCCCACACTCACCTTTTTCGAAAGAGCTCATTCGGAAAAGGCTTCTTCCTCATAGAAAGAGGATTACCAATGCTGGGGAAACCCCTCTGTTCTTTTGATTTTCTTTTGGTAGAACGCGATTGCACTGTAGACGCAATCAAAGTTTTTTTTGAAAAACAGATGTTTGTGTAGACATAGCCATAGTGAATTGAGCACATGAAGAGAAAGGAGTTTGTTCTGTTATTCAGAAACTCAATCTAACCTCCTTAAGGTTTCAGTCAAAGACACTGAATTGTAAAGTGAGCCACATCTATATTGAAGTAGTCGTCTACCATCCAGTTGGATTATTTACAAAAGTAATAATTTGCATTTAGACGGTGGTTTCATGGCCTTCATGTAGACAGACTACATAGCTAAATAAGGGGATGGAACCAAACCAAAGGTCTCTATAGGTCAGGCTCCCAAATGACCTTGTGCCTGCTTTGCATTATAGCATCCTTGTTTGCGAAAGTGATTCCCCATGAAGTACACCCCCAAAAGGGGGAAAAAATGATACCAAACTGCTAAAACAAGGATCCATTTGAGTATGAGGTAAGGAGAAGAGAGATGGAAGGAGAGGTTGGTAAATAATTTCTGTTGCCTTCTGTACACAATATTCTCTGGATTCCTCTTCCCTTTTTGTTGTTGATATTCTTGTTTTGTTTTCTTAAACAACAAGTGGAATACAATGAGAGGGCCAAATCCTCAAGTCAATAGATCTATACTGATTCACACCAAAGGATCTTTTGCCCATTGCATCATTTCCTGAGGGTAAATTTAGCCCTTCTAAATCAAGGGACAAATCCAACTCATGGGCTGTGTCTAGACTGGCAAGTTTTTCCGGAAAATCAGCCGCTTTTCCGGAAAACTTGCCAGCTGTCTACACTGGCCACTTGAATTTCTGGAAAAGCACTGATGATCTCATGTAAGATCGTCAGTGCTTTTCCGGAAATACTATGCTGCTCCCGTTTGGGCAAAAGTCTTTTTCTGAAAGACTTTTGCGCAAAAGGGCCAGTGTAGACAGCACAGTAGTGTTTTCCACAAAAAAAGCCCCGATAGCGAAAATGGCGATTGGGGCTTTTTTGCGGAAAAGCGCGTCTAGATTGGCCACGGACGCTTTTCCGCAAAAAGTGCTTTTGCGGAAAAGCGTCCTGCCAATCTAGACACGCTTTTCCGAAAATGCTTTTAACGGAAAACTTTTCCGTTAAAAGCATTTCCGGAAAATCATGCCAGTGTAGACGTAGCCATGGTGTCCAGTGTCTCAAATGGTCAGGAGTGAGATTCACAGAGAGAAGAGGTGATTTGCTCCCTACCCTAGGTCAGAGTCCAGTATCTAAAGTTGTCCTTCCAATCACATTGTCTATATCTTGAATCATGGCAGTTTTACCGTGTGCTCACACCAGTGTTATTAGAAAACTTCAGCACCTAAAATTAATCCCACTGTTCCCGGATTCCTTAGATTCTGCAAGAGCTTAAAATACCACCATAGTTACAGAAGGGACTACGTTGGTGCAGGCAAAATGATTACAATTAAAAGAGGATTTATTTCTAATTATAAATGTAAATGATTTACATTTCTTTCCTGAGCCGGATGACATTTTCCAATTTTTTATTTATTTATTTTTTTACACAAAAATGTTTGCTAAAATTTTAATGTAAAAAACCATCTGTCTCCTTTGTGGTAAAACACTGACTAAAAGAAAAAACGGCATTGAATGTTTCCATGTTTTAACCATATCTAGCCAAATATAAAAGCAAAACAGACAATTTTCTCACCTCAAAATTATGGCATCACTATCTGGGCAAAAATGCTTTTGGGAACATGGGGATTGGGAAAGAGAGGAAAACCCTCTTTTTGCACTTAGCCAGTTATGTACATTTTTTTCTCAGTGGAGAGTCTCAGTTTTTGATCAGAGGATTTAGGGCAAAATAAGTAGCTAGGGCTGGTAAACTGACATGAAAAGAAGAGATTCTTATTACATAAAAATAATATTGTCCATGATGATAAAGAACAAGGAAATTAAAACCAGAACAGGGGTGTTACAAACAGTATGTGCAGCTTTTTAAATTATCTCCCTGAACATAAAAAAATTTCATTTCAGCCAGTTACCTAGTTCAAAACTGTAGCAATCATTTAAAAAGTCAATTATCTAGTCTCAAAATACCAGTCAAGGGAGAAAACTATCCAGTGCTAAAGTGCACTAAACTGTTTCCAAGATTATTATGTTAGGGCTTCAAAACATCCATTTGACTCCTTTTCAATCTAAACATCCTGTTATATTTGGTTTTTGCTGAGATGGTATCCTTCAAGTGGCTATGTACTGAATCAAACATGAGGTAAGTTCACATCAAATTTTGATTACTGTTATAAAAATATCAGTCTAACCTTTTCTTTGCTTTTGCAATTACTGCCTCGCTGAATTCCAATTAGGTCTCCTTTTATTAACAGTCACTTTTAAATAAAGTTACCATAGCAATGCTACTCTGGTCTGATGTGGCTTTTGGTTAGGGTTACTAGAAAACAATCATAACATAATTTTCATCAGAAACTCTGAAAAAAACACAGTACCAGAACTTAAAACCACCATCATATTTTGAAAAAGAACTTTGGAGTGGTAACATGAGCTTACATAGCCTGCTTTAGAATTTACCGTTCCCTAAAGCCCATGTGTAGGGTAGTGCCTGTAGCTGCATGCATTAGCATACCTGTATGTGTCTGTAGCATGGCTTCAGTGCAGATTTAGCAAAGACAAAATTGATAACTCATTAAGGCCCTGGTGGGAAGAGCACTGAAATCAAAGAGACTCCTTCTGCTGGTTTCAGAAGGTTTAGACTGAAGCCCTATGAAATCTGCAAGG
Source organism: Pelodiscus sinensis (assembly GCF_052426305.1). Classification (NCBI taxonomy): domain Eukaryota; kingdom Metazoa; phylum Chordata; order Testudines; family Trionychidae; genus Pelodiscus; species Pelodiscus sinensis. The sequence goes on along the minus strand of NC_143072.1, from coordinate 4,672,765 downwards.
TCATATTTCACGTGGAAATCAAAACAGAAAAGCAAACTCAGTTGCTAATCCCTGTATTCACATTGATTTCTTCAGGAGGGACACAGGGTACGTGATATTTTGCATAAACTGTCCTTCAACATCATTGCTTACATTTTGCTATTTATCTATCCAGGCTGCATTTTACATGCCACCTGTAACTGAAATGTATATTAACCTAAGAAAGGCCTCACTGGGTGAGACCATCTCGTCCAGGGTGTGTCTAGACTACACCAATCTGTGGACAGAGAGATGTAGATTAGGCACGTCTAAATTGCTAATGAAGCTGGGATTTAAATATCCCGTGCATATTTAGCATAAACATGGCAGCAGCTTTTTTCGAAATGGAGCTTTTTTGAAAAAACAAAACAAAACAGCAATCTAGACACGTATCTGTCGACAATAAAGCCTTTTTCAATAGAGCCTGTCAACCTTGTTTTTTGAGGAATACAGGATCTGTCGAAAAAGGCTTTATTGTCGACAGATCCACGTCTAGGCTGCCTTTTTTTTTGTTCCAAAAAAGCTCCGTTAAAAAAAAAGTAGCAGCCATGTTTATGCTAATGAAGTGTGGGATATTTAAATCCCGGCTTCATTAGTAATTTCGACGTGCTTGGTGTTTCAGATGGAATGAAAAGAACAGTCATCCAGCACTCCTTTGCCAATCCCAGCTTCTGATGGGCAGAAATTTAGGGACACCCAGAGCATGGGGCTATGTCCCTGATCATCTAGGCTAATAGCCAGTAATGGACCTGTCTGCCAAGAATGTATCTAGTTCTTTTTTTAACCCAGTAGTAATCTTGGCCTTCACATTCCTTGGCAACAGTTTCCCAAGGATGACAATTTTTTTACTCTTAAAAAGACCACACGCAGAGTAGTTGGTCTCGGGAGGGTTGGTTTTGCAGGAAGCATCCCCACTGTTTACAGGCTGTCATTGGTTCCATATTTTCAACCTTCTCCTGTACTCTGTTTCCACACTAAGAACATAAGATGGCTGCACACAAATTCCCTTATTCCCTTTTTCCTGCCGCCGCAGTCCCCCCTTTTGTGCTTACAGCACAACTACCATTCTAAACCTCTCTTTTCATTAGGCATTGTATTTCTATTTCCAAATTATAACAACCAAACCCCTGGATGACCGCGTCCAGGTCGGTGAGGCGGATGACTCTGCAGAGCAGCACCCTGTTGATGGCCTTCACCATCTGCAGAGAGACACACAAAACCGAGGGTCACTGGGGTGCCCGGGTGGCTGGGAGTGTTTGTTCCCTGCCACTGCCCCGCATCCCACTCCCAGGAGCAACTCCTGCTGCAATCCTGGCCACCGTGGGCGGTCTGTAGCACGGCCGGGACAGACCGAACCCTCCCGGGGAAGGCACTTACACCACCTCCCTCTCCATTTTCCCTGGGACAGCCCCTGTCCTCCCTGCAGCCCCCCTTCCTGGCCCAGTGGCCGGTGAGTGCCGTACCTGCATGAGCACCGTTCCAATGATGGATCTCCCCACGCCGAACTGGTTCCCCATGGATCGGCTTCATATAAACTTTCCCTTTAGGCTGCTTGATCCTGCCAGTCTGGCCCTAAATGTTTAATCCTAATAAGTGATATTTTAGAGATAATTATTTTACAGTAAAACCTGTGTTATCTGGCATGTCTGGGGATTAGGGCATGCTGGTAACCGAAAATTTCTGGTTATCTGAGGGGGGGCTGGAACCGTGTAGGGGCCAGGATGTGGCATGCTAGGGGGGGACCACGAGATGCAGCGGGGGGAGTCGAGATGTGGCCTGGTGAGGGAGGGTGGAAGCAGGGGAGGGGGAGGCAGAGATGGCAGGGGCAGCCTGCGGGGGGGGGGGCAGAAGCCACAGGGGGTCTGGTCTGCCAGGGATGCCAGGAGCCGCAGGGGGAGCTGAGATGGCTGCCATTCTCCCCTCCCCCAGGTACATGCTGCCCACTCATCTGAGGAGTGGTCGGGCACTTAAAGGGCCAGTTTCCTTTTAGTTTGGTTGGGTTTTTTTGTTTTTTTCTTTTCCCAGCATCAGAAATTTGCCGGTTTCTACAGTTTTCCAGATAGTGCAGGTGTTACTGTAGTTACTCAAGAGCCGTGTTTAATTTTGTAATGAACCCTTGCCCCCTTCTTTTAATTGTGGATGTGCATATGCACACTTTCTATACGTGCGTGTATATGGAAGCAAAACTAGCAACCACGGTAGTTTTATTCATTTTGCTTTTCTCCCTTCTGCCTTGCATGTCACTTTGGTACCTCCAAGCCAAAATGCTAAGTATGTTTAATACTAGTAATACCCCAGGATTTTTTTAAATCAGATTTTCTGCTGTTATAGCCCATTTCTCTCATCTCTCCCCCTCTGGCAACAGCCACTGCAAGTGGGAAACTGAAATGCCAGAGCAGGTTTCCTGCGGCAAATCTCGGTGCCAACCATTGTTCTAGCAGCATGCACCTGCTCAATGGTGCTTACAGAGCCATTCCTCAGAATTTTTCTTCCCTGAGGGGTGACAACTAGGAACAACAACCCTCTTAGTAGGCTCATCAAACCCTCCCAAAGCTGTCTACCGCCGCTGCTGTAACCTAATCAGCAACTCCGAGACACAAGCTCTCAGCAAACAAACGCCTCTGCGTGCCAGCTCCCTTGCGTGACAGCGTGCCCTGCCAGCTTTTTCTCACTTTACCGTCTTTCGAAATATCTTGAACATTGTTGCTTATGTCATGGCAATGTTTCCAGCCCTCCTGTTCCCCTGCCAAAATCCGCTATGTCAAAGGGAACCAGGGAGGAGGAGAACAAGAGACACTGCCAAATTAAAGCAATTGCTTTTGCACAACCATCTATTGCCAAAAAGGCTGCCAAACGCAATCAGAAAACTATGACTTGCAAGGAAGTGCCTTTTAGACATACAGCTCGTAGAATTCTGTGCTGAACAAGGAAAGGGCTTAACACACACATTACACATGATGGATTTTCAGTGACTTTCCTCACAAGCTTCATAAAATGGATTAAGTCAGTTAAGATGGATGGAGCTGTTCCAATCAAAAGAACAGAAGGAAATGGCTGTTGAATATGCAGCACTATCTCTGAGGTCCAATCCAGAAAGGTGCTGAAGAACAAACTTCTGAGAGTAGCAAATGCATGGCAAGACTCCAGATTGTACCTCTAACATATGTATAAAAGATTACATTAGGGTTAAGAGCCTTTTAGCCTTTTAGCAAGGCTATTCATAATGAACTTCATTGGACTTTGATGGCATAACTCCATTTAGAATCAGTGGTGGTAGAAACAGTAGATATAAAACAGTCATAGCTAGAGACCTCAACCATAATTGTTGTAGGTACTGTCCATACTCTTACTGAGGGAGTGAATCCCATTCCTGAAGGGCTCACAGTCTACATGGACATGAAAAATTGAGGAAGGGAGGGGAAGTTGAAGCACAGAGGCAGGAAGTGACTTGCCCATAGTCATCTAAGAGGGATGGAGTCAGCCATCTGACATCCAGACCGGGAATCTCAAGAAGCGTGCTGCTTACCGGGAACTCAAATTCTGGATGTGACTGAGAGTCTTCTGAGACTGTTCAGACCTTCAGACCACTACCTCTTCCTACTTCTCCATACGATACGGCCAAGAATGACCTTGAGCAGATCACTGCAGATCATATAGCACTGGGAAGAAGGATCAAGAAGTTTGAGGTACAAGTGGTGTTCTCGTCCATCCTCCCTGTTGAAGGAAAACCTCCAAGTAGAGATTGTCGAATTTTGGAAGTAAATGCGTGGTAGGACAGGTGGTGCTGGAGAGAGGGCTTTGGATTCTTTGACAATGAGATGCTGTTCCAGGTACGAGGATTGCTACGAAGAGATGGGATTCACCTAACAAAGAGAGGGAAGAACATCTTCACAGGTAGGCTTCCAAACCTAGCGAGGAGTGCTTTAAACTAGGTTCGTCAGGGGACAGTGACATAAGCGCTGAAGTAAGTGAGCAAGTGGGATACTGGGAAAAAACAGAAGGAGGAAGGTGCAACAGAGGAGGACCCCTGATTCACATGGAGAAGGTAGGGCAAAGAGCTAGTTACATGAACACAAGAAGCCTGAGAAACAAGCAGAAAAAAATAGAAGTCCTTAGCATAATCAACGAACTATGATTTGATTGTCATAACGGAGGCTTGGTGTAATGACTCACATGACTGGAGCATTGTCATGGAAGGGTATAAACTGTTCAGGAAGAAGAGGTGGGGGAGAAAAGGAGGAGGAGTTGCACTGTATGTAAGAGAGCAGTATGATTGCTCAGAGCTCCAGTATATAGAGGGAGAAAAGCCTGTTGAGAGTCTAAAGGCAGGAGCAACAGGGGTGATATTGTGGCTGGTGTGTGCTATAGACCACCAGATCAGGTGGATGAGGTAGACGAGGATTTCTTCAGACAACTGAAAGAAGCTTCCAGATCGCAGTTCCTGGTTCTCATGAGGCACTTTAATCACCCTGATATCTGTTGGAAGACCAAGACAGCAGTACACAGGCAATCCAGGAAGGTTTTGGAGAATGTTGGAGACAACAAGTACTGAAGGAACCAACCAGGGGCCATGCACAGCTTGACCTGCTGCTCACAAACAGGGAGGAATAAGTAGGGGAAGTAGATGTGGGTGGCAACCTGGGAAACAGTGATCAAGAGATTGCTGATTTCAGGATCCTAACCAAACGAAGAAAGGAGAGCAGCAGAACACAGACCGTGGCCTTCAGAAAAGTAGACTTCCTCAGTGAACTGATGGGCAGGATCCCCTGGGATGCTAACAATCAGGGGAAAGGAGTCCAGGAGAGCTGGCTGTATTTTAAAGAAGCCTGATTAAAGGCACAGGAACAAACCATCTCGATGTGCAGTAAAAAAGCAAATATAGTAGGCAACCAGCTTGGCTTAGCAGTGAACTCCTTGGTGAGCTCACGCACACAAAGGAAGCTGACAAGAAGTGGAAACTTGGACAGATGACCAGGGAGGAGTATAAATCTATTGCTCAAGCCTGCAGGGGTGTAATCAGGAAGGTCAACGCGCAATTGGAATTGCAGCTAGCAAGGGATGTGAAGGGTAACAAGAAAGGTTTCTACAGGCGTGTTAGCAATAAGAGGATGGTCAAGAAAAGTCTGGAACCCTTACTGGATGAGGGAAGTAACCTAGTGACAGATCATGTGGGAAAAGTTGACGTACTCAATGCTTATTTTGCCTCTGTCTTCACAGACAAGGTCAGCTCCCGGGAAAGAGGTGGGAAGCCCTTGGTGCGGAATGAACAGGTTAACAACTATTTAGAAAAGTTGGACATACACAAATCCATAGAGCTGGATCTAATGCATCCGAGTGTTCTAAGGGAGTTGGCAGATGTCATTGCTGAGCCATTGGCCATTATCTTTGAAAAACTTGTGGCAATCATGGGAGGTCCCAGTCAACTAGAAAAAGGCAAATGTAGTGCCCATCTTTTAAAAAGAGAAGAAGGACAATCCAGGGAACTACAGACCCGTTAGCCTTAAATCAGTCTCTGGAAAAATCACTGAAGGAATCCACAAGGAATCCCTTTTGAAGCACTTGGAATAGAGAAAATTGATCAGGAATAGTCACCATGGATTCACCAAGGGCAAGTCATACCTGAGCAACCTAATTGCCTTCTATGACAAGCTAACTGGCTCTGTGGAAATAGTGAGGGTGGTGGACGTGATATATCTTGACTTTAGCAAAGCTTTTGTTACGGTCTCCCACAGTATTCTTGCCAGCAATTTAAGGAAGAATGGATTGGATAAATGGACTATAAGGTGGATAGAAAGCTGGCTAGACTGTCGGGCCCAATGGGCAGTGATCAATGGCTTGATGTCTGGTTGGTGGTCCGTATCAAGCAGAGTGCTCAAAGGGTTGGTTCTAGGGCCGGTTTTGTTCAACATCTTTATGAGTGACCTGGATGAGGGGATGGATTGCACCCTCAGCAAGTTTGTGGATGACTTTAAGCTAGAGGGAGAGGCAGATATGTGGAGGGTAGGAATAGGGTCCAGAGTGACCTAGACAGATTAGAGGATTGGGCCAAAAGAAATCCCATGAGATTCAATGAGGACAAGTGCAGAGTTCTGCACTTGGGACGGAAGAATCCCAAACATTGTTACAGTCTGGGGACTGACTGGCTAAGCAGGAGCTTGGCAGAAAAGGACTTGGGAATTACAGTGGATGAGAAGCTGGATATGGGTCAACAGTGGGTCCTTGTAGCCAAGAAGGCTAATGGCATATTAGGGTTCTTTAGGAGGAGCAATTCCAGCAGATATAGAGAAGTGATTATTCCCCTTTATTTGGCACTGGTGAGGCCACATCTAGAGTATTGCGTCCCATTCTGGGCTCCCCACCATAGAAAGGATGTGGAGGCATTGGAGAGGGTCCAGCGGTGGGCAACCAAAATGATGAGGGGGCTGGAGCATATGACCTATGAGGAGAGGTTGAGGGATTTGGGCATGTTTAATCTGCAGAAGAGAAGAGTGAGGGGGGATTTGATAGCAGCCTTTAACTACCTGAAAGGAAAGGAGGTTCCATAGAGAATGGAGAGAGGCTGTTCTCAGTAGTGACGGATGGCAGAACAAGGAGCAATGGGCTCAAGTTACAGTGGGGGAGGTCTAGGTTGGATATTAGGCAAAACCATTTTCCTGGGAGAGTGGTGAGGCACTGGAATGGGTTTCCTAGGGAGGTGGTGGAATCTCCAACTGTAAAAGTTTTTAATTCCTGGTTTGACAAAGCCCTGGCTAGGTGATTTAGTTGGGATTGGTCCTGCCTTGGGCAGGGAGTTGGATTTGATGACCTCCTGAGGTTTCTTCCAACCCTAAGATTCTATGATTCTATATACTTTAGAGCCATGGAGCCCAACACACTAGCCACATGTGGCTATTTGGCCGGTTAAGTGAGGCTAATTCGCTATGGCAGCAGCCATTACAGTTGCTACTGCTTCAGAACTGGTTGGACACCACGGCTCTAGAGATTGCCTAACTAGAACTAATATTTTTTTTAAGTCTCTGGTTAAAATGAAAGCGAAAGCAGGCATTTGCAAGCCTAGTTTGGTCACCAATGAATTCTTCAGATCACAAAAGCGATTGCAAGAGGCAGACATAAAAGTTTCCTTTTTTTTAATGGCACACACACATTATTCCTTTATTGCTGAGACAGGCGAATACAATTCATTGTAATTCTTCAAAGCAAAACATGTGAACTTAACACCCAGCCCCTATTAAAGTAAATAGGAATCACATTGCTGGAACTTTGCAAGTGCTTTGAAAATGTACCCGTTAGTGATTACATTCTAGCCTCTCATTTATCTGTTTTATTGTTGTTTCTATATTGCTCCATTTATTTTCCTGACATAAAAATAAACAAACAGTAAATGAACTGCCCTACCCACTCCCCTCCTCCCTCTCTGCTGTTAAATAGTATAAAATATTCCTTCTGCAAAGAAAACAAAATGTTACAAGGGTTTATCAGCTTGAGCCAGGGCATGTGTTACTGTCAGTTTTAAATGGTTTTGTATGTGACCTGTTTTTGTTACCCAATATTTGTTAATTAAAGATTTAGAGAACTGAAAATGCAAACGCTACTGAGCTGTGACGCCAGGTGTGAACATGGAAGCTTAGGCCCATCTTTACTATGAATAATTTGTGCTCGTGGCACATTTTATTCCTTTTTGAATCTTAAGAGGCTATTTGGGCTGATTTTTGAAGGCGGGAGGAGGGAAGTGGTAATCACAAGAACTTAGAAATAAGGCAAGTAGTATATAAAAAAAAATCATTTGTTATTTACCTGTTATTTTTGTGAGGGTGAACCATCACCTTTTTTGGGAGCACTCACGCTGTGCTGCTTTCCCCCAGCCGGCACTGGAAGCACTCGGGCCATGCCAGTATTTTCTAATTAAGGACTTTTTTTGCTTTTCCCGGGCCCAGCCTGGCACCCAATGGAAGCCCACTCGGGACACGTGGCAATTAAAGGGGCTCCAACTACATTTCGGCCCTGACCTTCCCATCCCCCCCCCCCCTCCGCCCTCCAGATCTCCTCAGCACTTTTTTTTTTTTTTTTTTGATCGACACATTTTTGTCCATTATTCTTTCTTTAAACCATCTGGCAACCCTAGTACCGGCACCTTTTTTTTTTCTTTTTAACAAAAAAACACTGCCTAACCCTATGGTCTGAAATACAGTCTCACTGATGTTCCAGGCTTCCCGCCCTTTCTGCTGAGGCCCCACCCCTCTCTGCCCCCCACGGAGAGGCAGGGCAGTACGCCACATGCACACACACCCCCAACCACAAGGAGGGAAGGGAAGGGGAGTGGGCATGCATGCACTAGCCCCAGCCTCCCTGCCCCTGGAGTACCAAGTGAGGGAGGAGGATACGCGGCCTCAGCAACCTCAGTACCAGGGAAGGAGAAGTCCACATGGCTCCAGGCTCCCCACCTCAGACCACAGGGAGGGCAGGGACTGAAGGAAGCAAACTCCACCCCCAGGATGCCTACAGCAGGCCTTCTGGGGGTGGAGTATGGGCAGGGCCATGCCTGGCAGTTTGGGAAGGCAAAGCCTTCCCCCGCCTAGGTTATTGGACACCCATGCCTTGCGTCTACCTGTTAAGAAACTTAACCAACGTGCCGAGAGTGACATGGATTGAGATGCCCAACCCAATGCAAACTGGGAACCCCAAAATCCAGCTGTATGAGCATAAAGCCAGTAGCAAAGCCTCTTTAAATGGACCAGCTATTACCATTTCTTCACCTGAGCTGAGCCATTCGTTCCTCTCAGTTCCCAGACAATTTTAATGCGTGGGGCTCATCTCAATGCTAACCGCCTTGGTTGTTTTGATAGCCGTTCATTTTTTATATATCAAGAACATTTGGACACACTAATGCTAACATCCAGCTCTTGGTGTACAAGTCTGTGTACTAATGAGCAGAGCTGGAAAGCAAATGGTTTTCCCATCCTATAAGAATTTTTCAACTCTTGTATATTTGTAGCCCCTGGCTAGAGATGATGTATGGGGTGGAGAGGGGGGGATTGGTTCTCCCACAATTTTGGTGCTTGCCTTGTACTGAGCATGCTCAGTAACATTGTTGAAACCTCTATCCTCATTCCTCCCCCCCATTCTCTCAATCTCTTCCCCCTCTTCAGAACATGCATAGGTCCCCCCCCCCCCCCACACACACACACAATCCGAAATGGCACCCCTGCTGTGAGGATAAGTACATTAAATACTGTGAGATGCTTAGACATAGCCATAACAGGGGGGAGATAAGTACCTTAGCTAGACAGATATTGTTTTCAGCTTGTAGCACAAAGCCACATTGAAGAGACAAGGGATACATCCAGCCAAATGTTGACAGTGAAGACAGAGACAGTCACAGCACGGTTGAGATGTTCAAAGCAGCGGGGTAGATTTACGTTTGCGTCTCCCATCACTTTAATCTCGTGCCTGGCTTTGAAAATTTCTGACACAAGCTTTAGGGATAATGTGGTTTTATATTTTCCCAAACTCTTTTTTCCTGTGCTTCTCTGTTCTTGTCAACCCCCAGAAATGTAGAAAGTTGAATCCTATGGAATGTGGGTATCTCTGGAAAGGGAGCCTCCAGTTATCTGGTGGGAAAGAAAGTGGCTTTTTTTCCCACAACACTGTGACTATCCCCCTCCTTATTAGTCATTAGCATGGGTCCTTTTGGAACCGAGTTTCCATTGGTCGAGTATCCTGCTGCGGTTCGGTAGCCATTATGGAGCGAAAGTCACAGGAATGAGGCATCATTTACTTCCAGTACGCTGTCCACAGATTGATGCTGTGGAGCTCAGCTGTGTCCTGGCTCCATCCCCCCAAGCCAGTTCCTGATGGAGCAGCAGCCGGGAAGCTTTTGCAGGATCAGAAAAAGGGGAGATGCTGCTGCCAAGGTGGCTGGGCCACTGCCCCAGCGAGGTTATCTGCCTCCCTTTGTGAGCTGAGATTGTGACGGAGGGGTCACATGACCCACTGCCTTAAAACAATGGCACCTGCACGACTTCATTGTGACAGCACGGGCAGAGCAATAAGTCCTTGGACTAGAGCCATTTGCACTTCATTCACATTCCCAGGGAGAAAGCTCCATTGTAAATAGCACAGTGTTCTAAGGGTATGTCTAGACTGCATCCCTCCGTCGGCAGAGGGATGCAGATTAGGCAGGTCGACATTGCAAATGAGGCAGGGATTTAAATATCCCGTGCCTAATTTGCATAAAAATGGCCGTCGCGTTTTTTGCTGACTCAGCACTTTTGTCGGCAAAAAGTAGCAGTCTAGAGGGGACTCTGTCGAGAAAGAAAGCCTTTTTCGACAGATCCCTTATGCCTCCTGCAAAGAGGTTTACAGGATCCGTCACCACTGAGAACAGCCTCTCTCCATCCTCTTTGGAACCTCCCTTCAGGTTGTCAAAGGCTGCTCTCAAATCCCCCCTCGCTCTTCTCTTCTGCAGACCAAACAAGCCCAAATCCCTCAGCCTCTCCTCGTAAGTCATGTGCTCCAGTCCCCTAGTTATTTTTGTTGCCCTCCACTGGACCCTCTCCAGTGCAGCCACATCCTTTCTGTAATGGGGAGCCCAGAACTGGACACAATACTCCAGATGTGGCCTCACCAGAGCCAAATAAAGGGGAAAATAATCACTTCTCTAAATCTGCTGGCAATGCTCCTCCTAAAGAACCCTAGTATTCCATTAGCCTTCTTGGCGACAAGGGCACACTGTTGACTCATATCTAGCTTCTCAGCCACCATAATCCCCAGGTCCTTTCCTGTGGAACTGCTGCTTAGTCAGTTGGTGCCCAGCCTGTAACAATGCTTGGGATTCTTCCGTCCCAGGTGTAGGACTTTGCACTTGTCTTTGTTGAACCTCGTGAGATTTTTTTGGCCTAATCCTCCAATTCATCTAGATTACTCTGGTCCCTATCCCTACCCTCCAGCATATCCACCTCTCCCCGCTTAGTGTCGTCTGTGGACTTCCTGAGGGTGCAATCCATCCCCTCATCCAGGTCACTCATTAAGATGTTGAACAAAACCAGCCCCAGAACCGACCACTTCATATGGACCGCCAACCAGACATTGAGCCGTTGATCAGTACCCATTGAGCCTGACGATCTAGCCAGCTTTCTATCCACCTTACAGTCCATTTATCCAATCCATACTTCCTTAGCTCGCTGGCAAGAATATTGTGGGAGACCGTATCAAAAGCTTTGCTAAAGAAACCAAAAAAAACCACCCCAAATAATTTTAAAGGGAACCAAATATACTTGCAGTGGAAAATATTGGAAGGGAAGCCAAAGAAATAGCCCGACTTGCTAGGCCCCTGGGAAGGGGGGAGGGGCAGCTCTTCACTTTAGGAAGGGGTAGGTCCTCAGGCAGAAGGGGTAGGGTTGGAGGTAACTAGACCACAGTGCCACCTGGAATATGCTACGTAGTGCTCCAGTGGTAATTTAAGGGGCCAGGGTTCTGGCCACTGCTGCTCCTGCAGCAACTGCAGTGAGTGGGGAGCCCTGAGCTCTTTTGAATCACTGGATCCCACTTTGGCCCCCAAGTCTGGAAATAGCCTAAGAACGAGGGTTCCCCCTGCCCTCCAAAAAGAAGCCACGTATGCCTGGGGTTAATGCTCTGCACAACAAATCCAGATGTTTCCAGAAGCCAGTTGCTTGCTCCCTCTGCTGTCTAGAGAGGACAGAGCGTCAGCTGGTGTGAACTGTCATCTCTGAAGATGATGGAGCTGTGACACGTGACACCAGCTGAGGGACTCCTCAGTGGGCCACATCCCCTGCAGAGCCCGTAGACAGCTCCTGCTGTGGCTGCCCACCCCCAGCCCCTGTCCCAGGGGGCCTCCGCTGCTGCACAGCCTCCTCCCCCGCCACATGTGCAGGTGGCTGCTTTTACAGCGGCTGCTGCTTCCGGGAGGGGGAGGGTTGACCAGAGCTGAGGAGCGCTCCTGGACCTCAGCATTTTAACACTGCCACCTGCGGGGAACCCGGCTCAGTTTCTGCCACCTCCCAACCCCACCTGGGGCACGCTCGGGTTCTGCTGTCCCCTCCCCCCTGCCTACGGAGCGCTTGGGCTCTGCTACCCCCATGCGCTGCTGCTCTCTCTCCCCTGCGCCCCTCGCCAGCCTGCTGGGGAAGTGGCAGAGTTTAACTGGGTGGGGACGAGCGGGGTTTCTACTCCCTCCCCCCTGCCCTGCCAGTGGGAAGCCTGGCCTGGTGCTGCAGCTGCACTGGGTTCCCCACGGCATGGGCGGGGGGGTTGGGGAGAACTGAGCTCTCCACCCCACCCCACCCAGAACAAGAGCATGCTCCCTGTAGGCTTTCCCTGCTGCACAGAGTGCCAAGCCATGTAAGCATCCCCCCTCATGCCCAGACCCCATGCCCAAACCCCCCTCACTCCCCTCCCCGACAAGACCCCGCATTCCCAGCTTGCTCTGACACCCTGCCCCAAGTTCCCTCCTGCACCGTCCCTCCTGGCCAGACCCTGCCCCAAGTCCCTTCCTCTACCATCCCTCCTGGCCAGACACATGACCTTATTTAGCATTTTTTTATTATTATCCTTACTTTTTTGTGGTCTACATTTTCAGACTGTTATTAGGGCAAGTCTTCCAGGGTGGGGTGGGGGGGATTCAAGGCGCATTTCAACTCCCAGGTCTCCCAGGTCCTATGGGGTTTGTTTTGTTTTGTTTTGTTTTGTTTTTGCTTGCTAATTTTTCCCTGGGAGATGCTTTTTTTCCCCCTTCTTGACAAAAAAAATCCTTGGTGTTCCTCATAAAAAAATATTTTTTGGTGTTCCTCACTCTTAAAAAGTTTAAGAAATACTGTAGTAGAAAGTGTTAGCAGAACTCATCCCCAGAAGCAGAATAAATGGATTCCAAAAAGGAGACCCAATCTCAGTGCTATTTGGCCAGGAAGCTTGGTGTGACATGGAACCCAGAAGGAAATCCAAAGCCCCGAATTCCAAAAACATGAAGAAGTATATTCCTTATACAGAAATAATGAAATCACTAGGATGTTAAATGTAGGGGCTATTTTCTGATGAATGCCAGCGTTTGCTAATGATAGAGGAGAGGAAGTAAATAGAATGCTAATGAAATCCATTATCATGATTTGAAAATGCTGAGAGAACATTTAAGCAACAAGCAACGAAGTTTATGGACTCTTTTAAGCTGTATTGTGACAGACCCAAACCAGCATGCTGCCACACTCTAATGGAGGGCAGGTTCACACGGTGTTGGGTAAATAGCTTTCTTTTCCCTGAATAAATTCCCAGAGACTGCTGCCACAAAATTAAGGCAGGCAAACACCTGGAGTAATGATTTGCCTGAAAAAGCAAGCTAATCAAACACCTGTTGCCACTGCCTTAGGGTCACTGGGCTGGAACCCGGAGTAGTGGACAGGACCAGGTTCCTCCCAAACCTCCCCCATGCCAACACAGAGACTGCCCCTGAGAAGGGAGACCAGGACTACAAAGGTGTTTTCACCCTGAAACCATGGACTAGCCTGTCATGAGAATGGCTCAGTAAGCTATGGGCCTTGCCTCTTGTAAAGAGAAAGGGGCTGTGTATAGGACCACAGCGAGTCTAGGAGGGTAATATTGTCCGCCAGTACCGCGAGACCCATGGGGCAGGGCTGTAGTTTTGCCACAATAGTGAATAAGAAAATGTAGCAACACCCCATATTTACTGCAGCAAAAAAATGATCTGCTAGGTTGGACAATGTTCTTTTGTTAGGCACACAAGCCTTTGCATAACTAAATGGCGATGAAATTGCTTTGGACTGGAAGTTTTTTTAAATTGAAGATGATGCACCCCTTCAAGAAAGGTTTCTGATCAAGTAAATAAAGAGGGCAAGATGCCCCCAGCAGCATGGTTTTCATCTTAGCGAGCCGCTTATTTTGTATAAAGATTTTCAATAAATAATTCAAGATAAAACATTATGTTTCAAAACTGGTACAGATGTTGGAAATGGGCCCACATAACTAACCTTTCCAAGTGGCAACGTGAATAAAAGTCCAATCATTACCTTAGCTGTGCAGAGTACAAAGAGAACATTTAAATACAATCAATAATCCCCACGTAAAGAGACGTCGGCTGCTCAGCAGGACTCAGCGAGATATAGATTTCGAGTTACAAGTCAACAAAGCTGTAATAACTCACTGCAGCGGTTGCATTTTCATTTGAGAGCCAGGACAAGCTCGCTCGCTACCCAGCAATATTCTCAGCAGTTGATCAAAATCACCAAAGGACATTTCTTTGCATCAGTGAGACTTGCATATGCCCTATGATGAATTTCTAGAGGGAAAACCCTCATAAAAATGGGCATGTGAAGTAATCCTGTCAGCGACTGTAGGATGTGAACATAGATGCCTCAACCTTCACATCATTTGAGCTAGCAGATTAACGCCATTAACCAGTCAGTGTACTAAGCTGCTGTCTTCCATGTGGATTAGTTACTATTGGGCAGTCTAGCCAGCATCACAAACTGGCTAGACCGCCCAAGTGCCGAGGAGGGCACTTCCGGGGAGTTCACAAACTTTTTCTCTCTACAAGTGGGTTAAGGCAATGGGATGTGAAGCAAGGCATGCTCTGTGCCCACACAGCATGGGGAGCATGGAATAGCTTGTTAATGTGTCTGCAAATGGAGCAGGAATTTTGCCTCCACAACTCCATGAAGCTCTCGCATATGAACTCTTTGATCCTTCTCAGAAGGTTTTTGGGGAGGCCAGGTGTCCATGGTAGGACACCTTCCCATGTCAAGAGACCTACTGGTCTGGCATCAGTGAACCACAAAGCGGTGCAGCATAAAGCCCAAATTTCTGGCCACATTCCATCAGCAGCTGTTCCTTATCTCTCTGTGTGATTTGGAGAAGACTGATCTCTCACATGACAACCTGGAGGAAGGAGGAGGGGAAGCTATTAGCACTCTCCCTGGACACAGCGAGAAGCTGCCCTCTCCCATCCTCTTCCCCTCTTGCCTGCAGGCTCCTGCCCTGGCTGGCCCCTTAACATGCCTGCCTGCCTCTGGACCGAGTGTGTCTTGATGCTCCTGGAAGAACTCTGTGCGACTGCTTTAAAGTGTCCACTTTAAACAAACATTTGACTCTGCATGGAATACATTTCCATTGTCTTCACAGAGACTTTGGTGTGAGCAGCTAACAGATTAGGGTTAGGCTTAATACACTGTATCTCCTGTAATGTCTGCCCTTGTAACCTTTCATGGCAGCTGAGACAACAGCTCCCCCTCTTCCAGCATTTGCCCACCTGGCTCAGACCCACAAGCAAAAGTGGACAAGGGAGGACATGTTCCTGGAGTAGATGAACTGCATGAACTTCCTCGTGGAGGAGATGCAGGCAGAGCACCTGGACCAGATCACAGGAGAGAATAGCCACAAGGGAATACCAGGAGAGACGGCAGGAGATCATGTTTGCCTTCCTGACTGCTATTCTAGAGCGCCTGGCTTCATGCCTGAACACAGCCTCCTCCCAGAACCTTGTGCACCCTGATGAAAACCCATGTTCCTTCTCCCCCGTTGCTTCCACTCCTAGGGTTCCCTGGGACCACCAGGGCTTCAGGACATGCGGGGGGTGGGGGAAGGAGGAGGAGGAATTCAAGGGCATCTGTACCCTTCAGAACTTCAGGATGTAGAAGGCAGTCCCACTTGCATTCCTGAGCCCCTCTCCCTCTTCGCGTTCCCACTTCTTTCCTTTCCCTGCTATTTCCTCCCTCTCCCCCACAAAAAACCCTTCTGTTCTTTGAACAAAGGTCTCTTCATTGCTTGAACTGCAAAGGTGGGGCGGGGGACTAAAAGCAAACAAGGGGAGCGGAGGGGCAACTTGTGGAGAGAAACATGGCAGAGTCTCAAAAGAGGCCTTGCCTAAAGCTGTCCCTCAAGGCTTCTCTGATTCGCACGGTCCCTTGCTGTTGGTGTCCGGCTGCTCAAACTCTGCCAAGGCACTCTGCCTCAGCCCCCTCACTCTGCCAGAAAAGTCCCCCCTTACTCTCGCACAGATTATGGAGCACACACCTGGCTGCTACCCCAAAGGGAATGTTGTATTCGCTGAGGTCCAACAGAGTTAGGAGACTTCTCAACCTACCCTTTAAATGTCCAAAAGCACATTCAACCACCATTCTGCACTTGCTCAGCCTCTTACTGAACTCCACCTTGCTGGGGTCCCGACTGCATGACCCATGGGACAAGGGGTAGGCTAGGTCACTAAGCAGCACAATAGGCAGTTCCACCTCCCCAGTTCTGATTTTCCTGTCTGGGAAAAAGTGCCCCGGTGCAACTTTTGGAAGAATCTGGGGCCAGCCCCGAAGGCCCCAAAGTTGTGGCCCACATGGTCTGGGGCTGGCGCTGGAGGTGCCGTTGCTGTGGCCGCACAGTCTGGGGCTGGCCCTGGAGGCTGAAGGTGCTGCTGCTCTGGCAACGCAGACCGGGGCTGCGTGGCCACGGCAGCAGCAGCAGCACCTCCAGCCTCTAGGGCCAGCCCTGGACCATGTGGACCACAGCCTTGGGGTCTCTGGGGCTGGCCCCAGACCACAGTGGCAGCGGGGCCTCTGGGATGGCCCCAGAATGTGTCAACAGAGGCAGCACAGTTTTAGAAACACTGGTGTAGACAATCCTTAAGACTGATTCTGAGGAATCTGTTGGCCATTAGCAATGGAATCCACGCTGTACAAGCTCTTTATTCCTGAGTCACAACCTTTATCTGCAGGGCAAAGTCAAGACTCAAGCAGCTGTCATTCATTCTAAAATGAGTTAGCCCTTAGCAGACTAGGAACTAATGAATTTATACCAGGCCTATAGGCGGATGGTCATGTGACAGACTCCCTCCCTTCTCCCTCCCCTCCCCCCAGTGCTTCATGAAATGGACACAAATATGCATAACTCAAAGATGCTTTGGACAAATTACCTCTTGTGACCTATCAATTTTAATATCTCTGGGCACTTCAAGTGCAGAAGGTGGGGGCCTGCAAGAGACCTCTTAAATGCCTTGCCTCTACAGGCTCTGCTTACAAAAGCTCCCCAAAGTTACAGAGTTTCTGCCCTTGGGAG
This sequence comes from Pelodiscus sinensis, assembly GCF_052426305.1. NCBI lineage: Eukaryota > Metazoa > Chordata > Testudines > Trionychidae > Pelodiscus > Pelodiscus sinensis. The sequence continues at coordinate 4,655,680 of NC_143072.1, read as the reverse complement.
ACAGGTTGCCGCCATCAAGTGTCCAACTCCTTCTCTTAAAACACAGGAAGAATCCCTTGAACTTCTTCCAAAGAAATACCCTGAAGCTGTTTTACCACAAGAGAGCTTGAAAAAGAAAACAGAAAACAAACTGCAATCTCTAATAGCTGATCTCTCAGCCTAGGCAGGCACACACACAGACCTGTTACCTTCCAGAACACAAAAATCAAATCATCACCTTTAAAAAGGTGATTTTATTAACAAAACAAAAAGATATACTTGATAAAGTATACTTGGTTACTAGGTGTTACAGAGCAACTGAGAAAAGAGCAGATTAAACCACAGAGAAGAATGGTATCTCTGGCAAAGCTTGGCTACGTCTAGACTGGCATGATTTTCCGGAAATGATTTTAACGGAAAAGTTTTCCGTTAAAAGCATTTTTGGAAAAGAGCGTCTAGATTGGCACAGACGCTTTTCCGCAAAAGCACTTTTTACGGAAAAGCGTCCACGGCCAATCTAGACGCGCTTTTGCGCAAAAAAGCCCCACTCACCATTTTCATGATCTGGGATTTTTTGCGCAGAACAAATCTCTGCTGTCTACACTGGCCTTTTTGCGCAAAAGTTTTGCGCAAAAGGGACTTTTGCCCAAACGGGAGCAGCATAGTATTTCCACAGAAAGCACTGATTTCTTACAGTTGGAAGTCAGTGTTCTTGCAGAAATTCAAGCAGCCAGTGTAGACAGCTGGAAAGATTTTCCGGAAAAGCGGCTGATTTTCCGGAAAAACTGGCCAGTCTAGACACAGCCCTTAGGTATAGTGAATGGTGAGAGAGAGGCATATGGATCTCACACAGAAGTTTAACCAAACACAGAAAAATACTCTTATGACAACTAAACTTACATTTCTCTATCTACTCACAATCTATACTGATCCATACTTCAAGGTCCATTTCTTTCCCATGCCCAATATTTCTTGTAGGCATGGTAGTTCCATTTGATTCCAACTCCTAACTTAGCACTCTCATGAGGAGAGCAAGCAACAGGTATATATTTACAATTTAAATTTCAGTACTGTATCACATTTGATTCTTCTGGCTCCCTACCAACACCCTTAGCTACCTGAGTTTAACCCTTTAGTCACCAAGTGCTGGCCAGCACTCCATCACAGTCTCAATCTTCTGGACGTCTATATCTTATTTTGGTATATGTGTCACTTTTCTATATAAAAAAGTAATAGAGAGGCAGCCATGTTAGTCTGATCTTGGTAAAACAAAAGGAAAAAATACGTAGCACTTTAAAGACTAACAAGATAGTTTATTAGGTGATGAGCTTTCGTGGGGCAGACCCAGTTCTTCATATCATATTCTGAAAGTGAATTGGCATGACCATATATAACAAAGGAATACAATGAAGAAAGTAAACAAATGATGTACTGACAAATCAGATATTAGAACAGAAGGTGAGGGTGTCAGTCAAGGAAGAGATAAGGAAGGAGAAAATAGCTTATTGTAAATCAATAAGTGGCTAATCTGGAGTTAGTACAACTATCAATGGGTGGAGAGGCTGTCTTTGTAATGTGTAAGGTAATTAGCATGTTTATTAAGGCCCATTCGCGAAGTGTTGAATTTAAGCATGAATAAAAGTTCTGAAGTCTCTCAGGGTATGTCTACACTACCCTCCTAGTTCGAACTAGGAGGGTAATGTAGGCATACCGCACTTGCTAATGAAGCCCGGGATTTGAATTTCCCGGGCTTCATTAGCATAAGCGGGGAGCCGCCATTTTTAAATCCCCGCTGCTTCGAACCCCGTGTAGCGCGGCTACATGGGGCTCGAACTAGGTAGTTCGGACTAGGGTGCCTATTCCGAACTACCGGTACACCTCGTTTCACGAGGAGTAACGGTAGTTCGGACTAGGACCCTAGTCCGAACTACCTAGTTCGAGCCCCGTGTAGCCGCGCTACACGGGGTTCGAAGCAGCGGGGATTTAAAAATGGCGGCTCCCCGCTTATGCTAATGAAGCCCGGGAAATTCAAATCCCGGGCTTCATTAGCAAGTGCGGTATGCCTACATTACCCCGCTAGTTCGAACTAGCGGGGTAGTGTAGACATACCCCCAGTAATCTGGTGTTAAAGTCTCTTTGAAGTAAGACGCACATTTTCAGGTCTTTAAGGTAATGGCCAGTTAGATTAAAATGTAAACTAACAGGTTTTTACGTGTGAAGATGTCTAATGTCTGATTTGTGGGCATTAATTCTTTGGCAAATCAGCTGTGCTGTAAACTCCATACCTTGTCTTATTAGAGGTGTTACCTTTTATTGGAACAAATTCTATTTGTGAGAAAGACAAGGTTTGGGGGTTACACAAAACTATTCAGGTCATCTACAGAATTTGATTCAATACAAGATATGTCCTCATCCACCTTGTCTCTCTAATATCTTTGTCTCAGAATGGCTAACATTATACTGCATGGCTTGTCAACTTAAATAACTGTATCAGAGGGTACGTCTAAACTACATGGCTCCGTCGACAGAGCCATGTAGATTTGTTTGTTTGGCAAAGGGAAATGATTTAAATAATCGCGGCTTCATTTAAATTTACATGGCTGCCGCGCTGAGCCGACAAACAGCTGATCAGCTGTCAGCTCAGTGCGCTAGTCTGGACGTTCCCCTGTCGACGTGAAAGCCTTTTATCGACCTCCCCGGTAAACCTCATACTACGAGGCATAACGGGGAGGTCGATAAAGAGCTTTCAGGTTGGCGCAGGAGAGTCCAGACTAGCGCGCTGAGCTGACAAACAGCTGATCAGCTGTTTGTCGGCTCAGCGCAGCAGCCATGTAAATTTAAATGAAGCCGTGATTATTTAATTTCCCTTTGCCGATCAGCCTAATCTACATGGCTCCATCAATGGAGCCATGTAGTTTAGACACACCCAGAGAGTGCCATGGATAAGGAGTGTGGTACCAGTCTTAAAGTCAGAAAATGTGAATTCTATTCTTATCTTGACCACTCAGCTGCTATTTATTAGGGTGCTTCTACACTGCACCCTTAGCTCGAAATAAAGTAGGCAATTTGAGCTACACAAATTGCATAGTATCAGAGGGGTAACCGTGTTAGTCTGAATCTGCAAAAGTGGTGAGGAGTCCTGTGGCACCTTATAGACTAACAAAAGTGTTGGAGCATAAGCTTTCGTGGGTCTTTACATATACATGCATCTGACAAAGTGGGTCTTTGCCCACGAAAGTTTATGCTCCAACACTTCTGTGAGTCTATAAGGTGCCACAGGACTCCTCGCCACTTTTACAAATTGTATAGCTTATTTCAAGTCAATTTTGCAATAGTGTATTTCATCATTTGGCACTGTCCACACAGTGCCAAATTTTGTAATAAACCGCTATTCTAAAACGTCCCTTAATCCTCATGGAATGAGATTTACAGGGATGTTGGAATAGCAAGCCCGTTATATTTCAAAATAACGGGAGTGCTGTTAAGACATGGAAAATGCTATTTTGGGATACCAGAAGTATCCCAAAATAGCGCTGCAGTGTAGACATACCCTTAGGCTATGTCTAGACTACAGGTTTTTTTTTAAAAAGTGGCCTTTTTTCGAAAAAACTTCACTTGCATCTAGACTGCCACCGTGTTCTTTCAATATTAAATCGAAAGAATGTGGCATTTTTTTTTAGTTCTTTTTTACATTTTCAAAAGTTGAAAAAGTATCATTTCAGGGTCAGTTAAACCTCTTGTTCAAATCAAAAGGAATCAGACCATTGAGAGGTCATGGTTTTCTAAGCTTCTATATTTTTAAATAAAACAAAGTATCATTTTACATTTCAAAGAATCAACATTTTTGGTTTAAAAAATGTCAAAATGAATATTTTTTTCCAGAGAGTTGTTTTGGGGGTGGAGGGAGTCAGGAGAGAGAGAGAGAGAGGTTTTGACCAAAATAATTTGACAAATTCTACATGAATTCCTCAAACACATCAGTCTACCCAAATCTGCATATTTCTCAAAAAAGAAATTTGAGTTGAAAAATGTCATTCAGTCATGCATACGGCTTGATGAAGACATTCATCTTTTCTATGTAGCCTCCCAGAAAAATAACTTTCCAAAGCAACAGTGTTTTGCCTGCCATTGCAATAGAGGGTTTGAAATGGCTGAACACTATAAGCTTTCATCCATATCTAGGGTGAAAGTTTTCAAAACTTCTGTGGAGTAAATCCTCTCTAAGGTTTCCTTCATGAGGCCTGTCTGTATCTCATGATGGCTGAGTCAAAGTTGACTTTAATACCAAATCCAGGTCTACTCTGAGGGAGAAAGTCAATTTGAGATACACAACTCTAGCTGTGTGAATAACATAGCTAGAGTCAACATATTTTATATTGAATTTCTGTGGGATCCCCACTGCGGGAAGTCGATGGGAGAAACTCTCCCATTGACTTCCCTTTCTTCTTACAACCCCGGAGAATACAGAGGTCAATGGGGGTGCCATCGGGATTCGATTTAGCAGGTCCTTAACAGATCTGCTAAATTGAATCCATGTAGAGCAATCCCCGGACATCGATCTCTGAGCAAGTATAGACAAGACTTGATGAGCCTCCACCAAGGGCTTCTCTCATCAGTTTAGCTCTTGAGACAAGAAATAACCTGGAGGTTATTTTAAAGGAGGGTGAAAATGTCGAGCTGCCAGAGAATCTGACCCATTTCATTAAATCATTGAACATACAGCTTAATATATAGTGAGGTCAACGGGGAATCGAGGAAGCCACCTCTCAAAGAGTGCTCCCTCTAACGTTTTCCATCCATGTGCAGAATACATTTTGTTATGTGCACTGAGACATGTGCACCACTCATAAAATGCATGCTGCCTACTGTGAGCACTGTAGGCACTCTGCTAATCAGCTGGGTAGCATGTGCATTTCTTCTTGGTGGCCATCCACATGCTTAGCGTATAGGGATTGCTCCCCTTGACCCCCAGAATAAAATTATTTGTTTGTGGGGACTCTGCCTTGCTTGCTTAGACGTTCTACCCTCCTTGCTCACTGCATGAATTGTTCCTCGTATGATAGTTTTGTTCATAAACTCATATCTTTCCCACTGGCTTAATACCTGAATACAACCAGTAATTAGCTAAGAGGGACCAAATAACCGTTCATTGAATCAGTCAATCTGATTACCCTGTGTTCCAGCTGATTAATATAAGATTTTTTAAAAATTAAAAAGCTATTAGATTATTGAAAATAATTTTGCACAGTAGTCTCAGGATACATTATTTCTACATTTAAACACTAACCAGCAAGTGCACGCGTGCTGATATAACTGGAGATAATGGGTCCATCTCTCCAACATTATTGTCTAATTAGAGAATTCTGCTTGAGCAGAAATTCATTTACGTAAGCAACATCCATATATTATAAAGAAAGATTAAGACTGCATCAGGTTAAGGCACCAGTTCTTACTATGCCTCTAGGCAATTAAAAAGCCATCTCTTTGATTTACCTCCCTCACCTCCCTTGTTGCATTTTCTGCTCTATCAAATGCAAACTAAGATCACTAACTAACCCATTTTTCTCAGTTTCTTTTTGTTTACTGTAGCTGTGGCAAAGTAGGTTGCTTCTCATAAACTGTCTAATTGGGGGATGGGGAAAGCAGGTGCATATATATAAAGCTGGTGTTCTAGATCCAAAGGCTTCTGCCATTCTCCTGTATTATGAGCTTTTTTTGTAGCTGTTGAGCCCTGTGCGAGCTTTTATTTAATGTGGCAAAACATGATTCTCTCCAGAAACTTGTGTGAAATCGGAATTTTCGGCTGTAAAGAGCAAGATTTATCTGGTCCGTTCTGTGGGACAAAGGAAGACAAGGACAAGGAGGGGAATGCGATGGATGAGGCTCAAATCGGGTTGCAATTCAACCTGGAATTTGACTAAATAAAATACCACTTGTAAAAATTACTGAAAAATAAAAGCAGATTCCTGGGGCATAAACCCACAGATTGAATCGGTAAAATCTCGTGGCCCTCAGGACCATCAGACGATGCCAGGGCAGCCCACGGCTCTTTTACACCATAACACATTAGCCCACAAAAGCTCATGACACTCTCTGTATTTTTTGTTAGTCTCTAAGGGGCTGTGGGACCATTCGTTATTTTTAAGGTGTTTTTTGTTTGTTTTTGTTTTTGTTTTTTTACATTAACCTACAGTGTCAAGAGGGTCTCTCCATCACACACTAGAGACTTATATTATCTTGGGTCAGAAGGGAAATGCCAAATGTCACCAAGAGTCAGCACATCACCGGAAGTTTCATTAGCAGCACAACATGATTTTTTGGGTCTTTTGGTTTAACATCATGTCAATGCACCAGAAGTTAAGCCCATGCATTGCAGGGTCCAGCATTGGGTCCTCAGGGTCTGCTTAAATAGCATTCCCCCACCCCGCGTATGTCAAGTCCATCCACTTTCTGGGTAGTGTGGCCTAGCAGTCAGAGGGTATGTCTAGACTGCATCTCTTTGTTGGCAGAGGGATGCAGATTTGGCAGGTCAACATTGCAAATGAAGCGGGGATTTAACTATCCCGTGCTTAATTTGCATAAAAATGGCTGCCGCGTTTTGGCGACTCAGCACTTTGTTGGCAAAAAGCGGCCGTTTAGAGGGGGAACTGTTGAGAAAGAAAGCCTTTTTCGACAGATCCCTTATGCCTCCTTCAAGGAGGTTTACAGGATCTGTCAAAAAAGGCTTTCTTTCTCAACAGAGCCCCCTCTAGATGGCCTCTTTTTGCCGACAAAGTGCTGAGTTGGCAAAAAGTGGCCATTTTTATGCAAATTAAGCATGGGATATTTAAATCCCCACTTCATTTGCAATATTGACCTGCCAAATCTGCATCCCTCTGCTGACAGAGGGATGCAGTCTAGACATACCCAGAGTCTGTAACAATGCCCTTATCTCTCAGGACAGTGTGGCCTAGCCGTCAGAGTCTATAATGATGCCTCTCTCTCTCAGGACAGAATGGCCTAGCAGTCAGAGCAGTCTGTAGCCATGCCCCTCTCATTCGGGGCAGTGTGGCCTAATGGCCAGAGTCAATAATAAAGGGTGTGTGTTCACTCATGGGGTTGATGAGGTGTATAGGGGCTTGAGCCTGGCCTCGCCACTGGTTCCCAGCCCAGGGCCCTATCAGCAGGGGAATGATCCACCACTAGCTCCATGGGGAATCCCACCACAATGCACCAAATTCCTAGGGACCAATTCTACACCTTAGGCTGTTTCCTACCGGTCTCTTCTGGGTAATCCTCTCCTTCGGTCCCCCCTGGACGGGGGGCTTCTCCTGCAGCCTCCTGCTGACTGGCCTCCTCCTCTCTGTCCATCTGCGGCTCCTCTTCACGAGCTCCAGCAGCACCTCCTTTCCCGTCGGCTCACACTGAGCAGCCCCCCAGGCCTTTATAGCTGGCCCCTCCTGACTATTCAGCTGTTGTAATTTACCAGGTTGGTCGGGACACCGCTGAGAGGGGCAAATCAGGGCGCATTCCTCTGAACCAGGGCCACTTACAGTCCTTCCTATAAGGCACCAAACCAGTCCCACAGAGCACTTCAGCTGCCACTCTGGCCAGCAAAGACGTCTCACAAGCAAAATCCCTCAGGCCCCCCAGGGTTCCCTGTGCCCCAACCAGCCCTGCTCCTTACACAGGTGAGAGGTTATAACCCATCTCCCCACCTCCCCTCAGACAGCCCAGTGTTCCCTGTGCCTCACCCAGCCCCACCTTACACAGGTGAGAGGTTATAACCCATCTTCCCACCTCCCCTCAGACACCCCAGTGTTTCCTGTGCCCCACCCAGCCCCACCTTACACAGGTGAGAGGTTATAACCCATCTCCCCACCTCCCCTCAGACATCCCAGCGTTCCCTGTGCCCCACCCAGCCCCACCTTACACAGGTGAGAGGTTATAACCCATCTCCCCACCTCCCCTCAGACATCCCAGCGTTCCCTGTGCCCCACCCAGCCCCACCTTACACAGGTGAGAGGTTCTAATCTATATCCCCACCTCTCCTCAGACACCCCAGGGTTCCTTGTGCCCCACCCAGCCCCACCTTACACAGGTGAGAGGTTATAACCCATCTCCCCACCTCCCCTCAGACATCCCAGGGTTCCTTGTGCCCCATGCAGCCCCACCTTACACAGGTGAGAGGTTATAAAACCTGTCTCACGCACTCCAAACAGGTTCTCCCCGTCCCAAAGGACCAGACGCAGCCCCAGGTCAATTTTTTACCTCGGATCTTACCCAAAAAAGCCCACTGTGCCAATCCTTTAGAATCTACAATATAAAGGTTTATTTGTAAATGAAAGAAAAGGTTTGAGAGTGAGCTTGTTAAAAATAATACATTACGTACATCAGTCACTCTTCCTGATGTAGGCTCTTAGGAGAGATGTAACCAACTGCCAGCTTCAAAGTCTCTGGAGTGCATCCTCCGTTAGGATGGGTCAGTAAATCCTTCTGGGCCCGCTGTCCTTACCAGTGGTACTTCTGCAGCAGAGGGCAGGAGTGGGGACAAGATGGAAGCACCCTCAGGATACTTTTATAATCTTGCCCATAGGGAGTGAATCTCTTGAGTAATGGTACCTCCCAAACTGGAGCTGATCACATAATCAAGCCAATTGTTCATGTCTTTCATGCAATACAGGTCCCCAGGAGCTTTCCTTTGGTGTTTATTAGCAGCGTTGGGAGCCTGAATAACCATTCCTCACACTAGGAGGTCCTATCGCTGTCTCCCAGACAGACTACATTGTCCTGACTACATTGTCCTGCATTTTGCTTCAACTACCCCAGACTAACACGGCTACATTTCTATCCCAGACAGAGAACACTTAAAATGCAAGCACAGAGCCCATATTCATAACCATGCATATAAAAACCGTACACGTATATGAGGAGCATGCATAGAATCAGCATCGCATAAGCTTTCATTACACACCTCGTTTGGCCCGTTTTGCACAGAATTTGGGGCAAACACACGCTATTGGGTGCAACGATGATTTGCCTGCTCACATCAACATCCAATAAGGTGACCCCTGTCTCCCAGGGGCAAGGGTTCATTAGCACAGCAGCAGGCGGTATCCACAACATCTGTGCAGAATGGCTCCTTAGAGGAACAGTCCCAATTGATAATTGTCAACTGGCTAAAACTTCTACAACAGCTTCGATAGATGGGATAGACTGAGATCTACGGAGGATGAAGCAGCTATTCACTATAGCACCCAGCAATAATAAGACTAGATTGTATTTTAGGCACAGACTTGATCAAGAAGCTGCACCGACCCAATTTGTTCTTCACAGACACACCTGAGTCATGTTTCCATCCTTACTTCTACCTAGATCATAGGTTCCCAAACTGGGGGAAATGAAGAAATTCCAGGGAGAGGCATGAGGCAACCCAGTCCCCGCCCCCCCCCTCCCCCCCAAAAAAGAGCCTGGTCTGTCTGGTAAAAAAATTCAAAAACTACCATGTGAAATGTCCTGTATTTTCTGTTTTTCATGGCTCGGGCGTCCGCCAGAACATGTGCAGCTCAGGCTGGCTAGGGTGGGAGGAGGATGGAGCATCCCAGGAAGACTTCAAAATGGTCATCTTAAAAGGACAATGCCTGCTCTGCTCTTAAAAGGGCAACTTTTTGAGGGGCGGGGGTCAACAACTTTTCCCCTGGAGTACCAGCACCTTTTTTTTTTACACTGGTCACGGAAATTAAAGGGGCCGTAACTGTTTTTCAGCCCCAGTCAGTTCCTTTTTTTTTTTTTGGCTCAATAAGTTTTGCTGCTATTTTGGTGGGGAGGCATGAGGGTTTCTCAAAAAATCAAAAAGGGGGCATGATGCCGAAAAGTTTGGGAACCATTGACCTAGACGGTATGAAGGGCTGTAGCAGAAGTAAAATCCGAAACTTCCAGCAATATTTTAGCTGTGCCTGCCACATATGAAGCCAATTCTCTGTCCATGCCCTTCTCTTCCTGTCTACTTTGGCAAGGAAGTAAGCAGGCACACAGAACTTACTCCCTGCTACAGAGATGGATACAGGTCTGGGAATCTAAGAAATGTTTCTTATGCCTCCTCTCTTGCTCAAAATTATTTTGTTCCTTGCCTGAAATGGGCTCTGGGTAAAAGATCAAAATGGGCTTGCTTCATCTCTCTCTATATGTAAAAAAAAATTTCCTTCAGGACGACAGAGTGACATCATCATGCGACATCATGCTGCAGAGTGACATCATGCCACTGCCACCACTCACCTCCACCTCCATCCTCAGCTGCTTGCTGTGGCCAGCCTCAGTGCCATCCCCTCTGGGCATGGGCTGCTCCAGCTCCCGCTTCATGCCCTGAGGGGCTGCACTGCTTGGGAAGAGCTGTTGGCACTGGGTCCCCTCTATCATCCAAGTCTGATGGCCGCACCAAGTCTCCGCCCTCCAAGCCTGACCCCACCCCCTGGACCATGCTGTGTCCTCTTCGCCATCTGAGCCCACCCCCCGCCCCTGGCCACACCACATCCCCTCTGCTGTTCCAAGCCTTACCCCCATCCTGGGCCACCTGACGCTCCTCCACCATCCGAACCCAACTGGTCTACCCCGCATCTCCTCTGTCATGCAAGCCCAACCCCCTCCGGTCTCCTCACCCCTTCTGCCAAAACCCCACAACCCCAGCCTGCTCCTGCGCCCTCCCCTGCTCTTGCATCCCTTCCACCACCACCAGACACCTACCCCCAGCCCACTCCTGCTCCTACCCCCTGGCCATACACCCCATCCCCAGCCCACTTCTGTCCCTACCCACTGGCCAGACACCCTGCCCCCAGAAAGAGGGAGGTTGTCAAGCGTAGCAAGCAAGGGGACGCAGCCCTTAGTGACCTAAAAAGATAGAGACAGAGAGACCTGGAATTAAACTATGGCCTGCTTTTCATTTGTATGATGATGAGCAATTTGCAGAAAATATTGCCCCATACTCCCACCATTTCAAAAAGTTATCCCAGAAAATGCCCTAAAACATATCCAATTATTTATAGTCAGAATTGATTCCACTTCCCTGCGAGGGTGAGTTTTTTAATGCACATATTACATTTCAAAGAGACTCTTTTTAACTAATCATATCAAGTGGCATTTGTGCATCACAAATATTTGCTTTGTTCCTTCGACATACTTCCAATTATGCTGAAAATTTCAGTGAAATAAAATTATAGCAGGTAGAATATTAAAAGGGAGGGGGGAGGGGAAGTCACAAACCTGTAAGCTTCAAAGGGAATTATATACTTTGATTTTGGTTTGCATAATCCAAATACTCACATTTTTCTACGGAGATGTCAGTTCAGAATGGAGGTAATGAAAGAGGTTCCTTTACGATTAAAAATATACATTTAAAATGATCAGATCTAACCACATTCTGAGTAGGACAGAAAAAAGCGCCGTATTATTAGTTCTGCCCTGGATCTCAGCGAACCCTCTCGCACTATCTGCCCTGCAGATGCATTCCAATAATGAGTCAAAAAAGGGCACCATCCCCGCATCGGATCATGAGCCCAATCTAAGGAAAGACAAAACACTCATTCTAGTTAGCTCTGTTCCAATTATTATGACATTATGACACAGTCAAATTATTCAGGTGCCTATCAACCTGGGCTGGGCATAATGAAGAGAATATTCAGTCTGGAATACGGGCAAAAGTAAATGCCTGAATGTCACAGAGCACAAGCACGGAGTAAGCTTTTTAATCTTCCGCTTCACTCTTTTCAAGCTTCAAACCTTCTACCTGTGTTGCAAAGCAGGTTACTCAGGGCTGTGGTTACAAACTTGCATTTCTTATGGCAGGAGTCAGGTTGTAATTCTCTCAACAAACCTTTATGTTCCTGGTCTGAGCCAGGATGAAGTCAAAACATTACAACTACTTGGGATTTTTTTCCCCTTTTTTAAATTATGTGTCTTGTCAGGGTCAAAGACAGGCAGGCAGTGCTGTACTGCATATGACCTTGTACTGTGTCTCTGGCACTGCCCAATGCCTTAGGTCAGTGTTGTAACTTTCTGGTTCAGGGGTGTGAAAAAACACACCTACCCCCGCGAGCACAGGAAGGGTACTTTAACACAGGAGTGTTACAGTGGGCTGTGACCACGAAAGCTCATGATACCATCTACATGATGTGTTAGTCTTTAAAGTGCTACCAGTCCATTTATGGTTTTTTAAGTTTATCTTGTACAGATTAACTTGGCCACCCCTCTGAAGTTTTGGAATAACTGATGTTATTCCGAACTAACATAGTGCGCATCTAGGCTATGTCTACACTATGGGGCTTTATTGGAAAAAGATACACAAATTGCACGCCGCAATTTGTGTAGCTTTTTCTGATAGTTTTTTCGGAAGAGGCTTTTCTGAAATTTAGCCTCTCTACATTGGGCCAAATTTCGGAAAAAAACCCTCTTTCGGAAGAGCCCTTCTTCCTCGTGGGAGGAGGCAGACAGGGCTTCCGAAAGAGCACGTTTGCTCTTCCTCAAAAAAAAGCGGAAGAGTAGGCACGTTCCCTGGACGCAGCAGAGTTTTTCCGGGATTTCTCTGATATCCCAGAAAACCGCTGTAGTCTAGACATAGCCCTACACTATAAGCAGGGCTCAACAAACTAATTCGTTCATTTGTGGCGCACGCATGCGCAATACAGCACTTGCGCATGAGCAGTACGGGGCTGGCGAGCGGTTTTCGCCGCCGTTTGTCACGCCCTGACTATAAGTATTTCGAAATAATGTCGACCTGAGGACTCCTTACTCTGACTCATGAGGTGTAAGGGAAGTCGAAGGAAGAGTGTTCTGCCTTTGACTTCCTGCGATGTAGACAGCATCAAAAGCCGAATTAAGCTACTTTGACTTAAGCTACGCAATTGGCGTAGCTAATGTTGGGCAGCTTAATTTGACTTTAGCCCTGCTGTGTAGCTGTACCCTCAGTTACAGCTCTGTAAAGCACCAGTGTGAAGCTGGCTACAGTGCTCCCAGTGCTGTTGGCTACTCCCCTCCCAGAGGGTGTTTACATAGAGCACTGGGGCTATGTCTAGACTGCAAGCCTCTTTCGAAAGAGAGCGTCTAGACTGCACGTTGAACTTTCGAAAAAGCGGCTTGCTTTTTCGAAAGAAAGCATCCAGTGAGTCTGGATGCTCTCTTTTGAAGAAGCCCTATTTACATTGAAGAACGCCTTCTTTCGAAAGAGGAACTTTCGAAAGAAGGCGTTCTTCCTCGTGAAATGAGGTTTACCGCCATCGAAAGAAAAGCCGCGTTCTTTCGATTTGATTTCGAAAGAACGCAGCTTGAGTCTGGACGCAGGGGAAGTTTTTTCGGAAAAAGGCTACTTTTCCCGAAAAAACCCCTGAGTCTGGACACAGCCCGGAGAGAGGGCTCCTGCTATGGTCATTTTTTCCATTGAACGTGCTGCCGCATCTGCACTTTAAACTTTTAAGTGCAGGCAACGCCTGGTGCATCAGCAGCGGGGCCAATAGCCACTGTGGGTCCCAGGGCAAGTTGTGTGGGGGGCTGGCTCTGCACCCCTGAAGGGGCAGGACTGAGGGCAGAAGACCCCCACCTTTCCTCCCCACAGTGCTTGGAGCCATGCATAGCAGTGCTCCAGCACTCCGACAGCAATTCAAAGGGGGCCCCTTTGCCTCCCCCTCCCCCTGTCCCATTGGTGAGCCTGTGCATCAGTGGAAGGTGCAAGAAATCTGACAGGAAGCATCCATGGAATAAGCTGTGGGGGCAGGTAGTAAACCTTTTTGCAGGCTGAGGTGTAAAATTATTGAAAGAAATGTGGATGGTTGCATTTGAAAAGAAATGAAATATTTACAGAGAAGGGGGAAAATACTTGGAAAAAATTCAAATTTCCATGGAATTTTTACTTGAAAGAGTGAATGAAATGAATGAAAAGGGGCCTTTTTAAGGTTTCTAACATTTTACTGAGCTGGCAAAGTCACCTGGCACAAAACAATGAAAGATTTAAAAAAATTGGAACCTATGTTTAAATCCACTTTGAATTGTTGGGTACTCAGCCTTTCTGAGAATCAGGGTTCTTATCTGGATGCCTGGCTATAGATTTTTGAAAGTCTTAGTCTCTGATTTTTATGTAGCACATTCTAGAGGAGATGGAAAACACACCAGACTGCTTCCTGTTTTGGAGAACTCGATATAAATTCTTTCGGGTAAGTTATATTATACCACACTGAAACAAATAAATGTATAAATTGTACATTGTGGTCACTTTGCAACAAGAGAGGGGACTGAATAAATCTTTCTATTCTTTGAAATTTAAGGAGAATCTCCATTAGCAGCTAGTCCTACGTGGTTTATAATACACAGTTGAACAGTTCTGACGATATTCAGGAGAGGACAGTGGTACATTACACAGTATGTTACAACATGTTTGTTTTCATTGCATTATGCAAGACATTTGCTCTTATTTTCCTTCCCCCAGAGCACTAATTAATTAGTGTTTGGTAAAGCACTTTAGAAATGTAAAGCTCTCTGTAAGTGCTAAATGTTGTTTATTTTTATTGTTGGCTAATCTAACTCTTAGCCAGAGGATAGTGTTTATCTAGAGACACGTATACCGTTGTGATAATTTAGTGGCCACTCTGTTAATTGCAAAGACAGAACTACATCATAGGATGCTGGATGTATCGTTATTGTTAGCAATGGAACCTAAAACCATAATACTAACAATTTTCCAGGGACATTTCAGTAACCAGAATATTTTTCGTAGTGTTTTAGGCCTGGTCTACACTTGGATTTTATATCAAATTTAGATGCATATGGTTGATTTTGTAAGTGATGCGTCTACACTACTAAGCCTGTTGGGTCGACTTTAAGAGCCTCTGAAGTTGATTTCAGTACTCCTGCTTTTCACAAGGAGTAACACAATTCCTGATCTTGCATGGTCGAATTTATGGTAGCATAGATGGAGTGTCGGGCGAAAGTTGAGGCTATTCCACACTCTGACCATTCGGGACAGAACTTACACCTTTACTGTTCTCCTGCTGAGCTCAAAAAGCCTTGGGAAAAGTTGAGTTGCCTTTCCTGTGTGGCCAGCATTGTGAGCACATCCCAGAGCGAGCAGCGCACTGTGCAACATGTGGACATGATTTCGACCAATTCTGATAACACTGCAATGAGTTTGAATACTTCTGCTCCCACTGGCTCCAGTTCCCAGGGGTGCACTAGTGTGGAGTGTGCAGGAGATCTTAGACCTCCTCGAGGTGTGGGGAGAAGAATCCGCTCTCTCTGAACCAACAAGAGGAATGCCAACATTTACAGCAAGACTGCAAACTGCCCAGTGGCTAAAAGTGATTCTAGCGATGACCAGCAGTGCTGAGTGAAAATCAAGGAACTGAGGCAATCCTTCCACAACGTGAAGGAGGTGAGCGGATGGTTTGGTGCAGCACCTCACACATGCTGCTCCTCTGGACACCATTCGGAGAGTGGGGGTCCCCAGCCAGCTTTCCCAGCGTGATCATGGAGTCTGGCCAAGACATGCCTGGAGGACAGCATGGTGGCAGAGGGGGAAATGGAGGAGGAGGAGGGAAAAGAAGAGAAGCATGGCCAGATGGCGATCCTCGAGAGTGAGGAGCTGTTCATGACACTGGAGCTGATCCAGTCCTCCCAGGATGTCTCCCCATCTAGCACCAGCACCAGGGAGGACACTTCCAGTGAGTTCACAAACTTTTTCTAATTACAAAGAGGTTAAGGCAGTGGGGTATGATATGTGGCATGCTCTGTGCCGACACAGTGCGGGGGGAAGAGAGGGCATGGAACAAATTGTTAATGTGTCTGCAGATGGAGGAGGAGTCTTGCCTGCGCAGCTCTATGAAGCTCAATGTGACAGGGCTGCGTTAGTTAATTAGGGCCCAGCTGGGAGCTATATAATGGGCTGCTGCTCCGAGGAAAGCAGTGAGAGCCTGGCTGCTGGGGGAGGAGGAGACTCCCTGGAGTTAGGGCAGGGCTGGGGAGGCAAGGCAGGGCTAGGGGAGCTCTGGCCAAGCAAACCCCTAGACTGCAGGGCCTGAAGCACAGCCTGCTGAAGAAACAACAACCCCCGGAAGGGGGGCTCAGAGACTGACGTGGGCACTGCTGGAGGGAAGTGTCCTGAAGAGAACGCCGTGGCCTGGAGGAAAGAGGGGAGACACCACCCGAGGGAAGGCACCCCGCCAGCAGAAGGAGCTAATTCCTAGGACAGACAGCAGGGGGTGCTGTGGTGGTGAGTGAACCCCCTCACACTCTCACATAGGAATTCTTTAATCCTTCTCACAAGGTTTCTGGTCAGTCCAGCCTTATTCTGTCCTCCATGGTAGAACATCTTCTCGTGACAAGCCACAGGTAAGTGGCTCCATTGAACTGTCGTCATTGAACAATAAAGCAGTGCAATATAAGGCCCAGGTTTATGATCATATTCAGTCAGCATCTGCTGCCAATCACTCCTTGTGATTCGGAGAATGATATCTCACATGGCAACCTGGAGGAAGAAGGAGGGGAAGTTTATTAGCACTTTCCCTAGAAAGCTGCGTGTGCCGGACACACCATTTTGTGGGTTAGGGAAGAAGCACTCTCCCCGAGAGGCGATATGTGCCAGAACCCAGTGTGTGCCAGACACAGCAGGAAGCTGCCCTCTCTCATCTCTCTCCTCCCCACCACAGGCTCCTGCCCTGGCTGGCCCCTTACCATGCCCGCCTACCTCCGAGCTAACTGTGTCCTGATGCTCCCTTGAGAACTCTGTGCACCTGCTGTACAGTGCCCTCTAAAAGCAAACATTTGGCCTTGCCTGGAACACATCTCCCTTGTCTTTACAGAGACCTTTGGTGCAGGCTAACAGAGTAGAGGTCACCTTAACACAATGTATCTCCTGTAACGCCTTCCCTTGTAACTTCTCATTGCAGCTGGGACTGCATCCAGCTCGGCGTCTACTCCCTGTCTTCCAGCATCTGCCCACCTGGCTCAGATCCACAGGTGAAAACCGACAAGGGAGGACATGTTCCCGGAGCAGATAGACTGCATGAACTCCCTTGTGGAGGAGATGTGGGAAAAGCGCCTGGATCACATTGAGGAACACCAGGAGAGAAGAGCTACCAGGAAGCAGCAGACAAGGCAGCAGGAGACTGTGTTTGCCTCCCTGACTGCTTTTATGGAGCATTTGGCTTCATGCCTAAAGAGAGCCTGCTCCAAGAACCCTGTCTGCTCCAATGACAGCCCTGGTCCCTTCTTCCCCAGCACCATTGCTTCCACTCCCAGAGTCCCCAGGGGCCTCAGGACATGGGCGGCGGGAGGGGAGTGCGTAACTCAAGAGCAGCCATACCCTCCAACACCTCAGGGTGCAGAAGGCAGTCCCACTTGTGCTCCTGAGCTCCACTTCCTCCTTCGGGTTCCCACTTGTTTCCTTTGTTTTCCCCAAATAAAAACTCCTGCTCTTTGAACAATGGTATCTTTAATCCCCCACCTCTGCAGTTCATGCAATAAAGGCAAACACAGGGAGTGCCGGGGCAACTTATTGAGAGCTATGTGGAAGAGTCTTAAAACTGGCCTTGCATAAAACTGTCCACCAAGGCCTCTCTTATTCGTGCTGCCCCTTGCCGTCCTCTCCTTATGGCAATGGTGTCCAGTTCTCTGCCTAGGAACCCTGCCTCAGCCCCCCACCCCTGCCAGATGAGTTTCCCTCCCTTGCTTTTGCACAGATTATGGAGCACACAACAAGCTACCATGAAAAAGGGAATTTTGTGGTCACTGAGGGCCTGCTGAGTCAGGACATTCCTAAATCTACCCTTTAAATGTCCCAATGCACATATGACCCCCATTCTGCACTTGCTCAACCTGTTGATAAACACCTCCTTGCTTGGGTCCAGGCTGCCCGTATACAGCTTAATCAGCCACAGGAGCAAGGTGTAGGCTGGGTTGCAAAGGTTTACAATAGGGATTTCCATTTCTCTGACTGATTTTCCTGTCTGGGAAAAAAGTGCCACTCTTCATCTTTTGGAATAGGCAGGAGTTCCTAAAGATGAGGACATCATGCATCCTTTTCCAGCCATCCCAAGCTGATGTCCGTGAAATGGTCCTTGTGGTCCTTCAGCATCTGCAGCACCATCTAGACGTACCCTTTGCAGCTGATGTACTCTGTGGCAAGGAGATCAGGGGCTAAGATGGGGATGTGTGTTCCATCTATGGCTTCAGGGCAGTTAGGGAACCCCACCCTGGCAAAACCATCTACTGTGGTGTCCACATTTCCCAGAATCACTGCCCTCTGTAGCAGAATGTGATTGATCACCTTGGCTACTTGTCTAACAGCCCCCAATGTAGATTTCCCCAATCCCAACTGATTCACCACCTACCGGTAGCTGTCTAGCATTGCAAGCTTCCATAGGGCAATTGCCATGCACTTCCCCAGGGTCGGAGCAGGACTCATTCAGGTATTCTGGCACCTCAGCACAGGGGCAAGCTATTCACAAAATTCCAAGAGCGTGACCTTGAGCATTTGGAAGTTCTGCAGGCCCTGCTGATCATCCCATCACAGTGCCATCCTACCTGTCTGAGATTGTCTCATGGTGCCAGAACTGGCGTTGCACTGTCTCCAGAGGATTGATTGGCAGCTGTGCCTCCATGCCACACTGAGCTTCATCCTCAACCTCTTCCTGGAGGAGTGACATGTGTCAGCTCTCCAAGTACTGCGCCATTAGGTGCACCCCAACATACATCCCCATCACAATGGTTTGCTGCAAACTGGGCTCCATGTTCATGCTTCTATGGTGTCTGTTGAGGGCACAAAAAGGCGTGAGCACATTGCCTCTCCTTTATCTCACACAAGGGGGGAGGGACTAGACAAGTGCATTATGGGACATTGGTGACATGAGTGAATAACTGCCCATTGCACATTTTTGGTTGCAGTGGGCACAGTGAGCCTAGCCCAGAATCAAAGTGACCTCGGAGTTGACCGGAGGTTCCCTAATGGGGACACATTACTTCAGACAACGTTCAGTTCTTCCCCGCAGTGAGGACCCAGGCCTTTGACATCGCAAAATTGGGTAGTAAGAAATTGACCATATTAGATTCAATCTTACCTTGTAGTATAGATTTGCCAGTATATTTCATCATTAATCCTTAGAATGTACGAGGTGTTAGATCTTAATATATAGCTTCTATAATGAAATTGTATGAAGTTCCATTGAAACCAGTGAGTATTTGGTTGTTAAAAGAAAACCAAGCAGATCTACCATATCCTATACACTTCAGCTATTTCTACATTGGTGCGATCTTGTGCAAAAGCCAAAATTTGCTGCCTGTCTACACTGACATTCTAATGTATGAAATCAGGGCTTCTTGCACAAGAACTATGATGCTCCCGCTCAGGAATAAGCCCTCTTGCAGCTGTTCTTGCGCAAGAGGCCAATGTAGACAGGCAACATGAATTTCTTGCGCAAGAAAGCCCGGTGGTTAAAATGGCCAACAGAGTTTTCTTGCGCAAGAGAGCATCTACGCTGGCATGGATGCTCTTGCACAAAAGCACATCTCTTGCTCAAAGGCACATGCCAGAATAGACGCTCTCTTCTGGAAGAGTTTTTGCACAAGAACTCTTCTGCAAAATCATGCCAGTGTAGACGTAGCCTTTAAGTTTATGGAAGGTAGATTTTGCATATTTTCAAAAGCCAGGTTCTGTGATAGTCATTGTCTTTGTTCTTTATAATATTTAAAAAAATGTCAACAGTTGTATCCCCTTCCTCTCCGTAAACTAGCACATTTTAAATATTTCCCATGAAACAGTAGTTCTTCAAACTAGCCAATGGCACTTATCTGCAATGACAAACCCATTTCAAGCAAATACTTCTTAGCCTTCTATAGAATTTTTTATTCAGGGATACCAATTTCCTTCAAAAAGAAGGGCAACTTTCCATATGCAATTTTGTAGATGGGGAAGAATGTAAATGACTTGCTCATTAGCAAAACATGGAATATAATTGAGGTCCCCCACAGTACTGGTCCACGGCCTTATTCCCTGGAGCACATAAAATGTCTCTTAAACAGATGTTAAAAAATATGTCACGGCTGTTCTCCACTCTGGCACTCCGAGTGCAGAAAGTGGGTCCCCGCAGAAGACCTTAAATACCTTGCCTCTATAGGTTTCTGCTTAAAAACCTCCTCAAGTTTACAGATTCCCTGGTCTTGGCCATCTAATGTAAAAAAAAATCCCTTTTTTTTAGACCCAGGAAGAAGCACTTGAACTGCTTCCAGAGGGGTATCCCCTGTCAGTCCCCATAATACACGAGGTTCGAAGGGATGCTGGAAAGGATGAGACCACAACTGGGGGCTTTAAAAAGCACAAACTGATTTTATTTTGATGGCGCCAGACAATCATCAGAACAAAAATTAAACAGATTGCCAGACAACACAAAACAATTCCCTGAGGCTTTTCTAAATCACAATAATTCCCAATAACTGCCCAGGGGTTAGAAACAGTTGAATTAACACTGGTATTGTCCATAGGGCTGATTATTTACACAACTTTATACAAGGAAACAGTAAAAACCCTAAAGCACAACTATTTATAAACTAACTTAGTAACTTTTTAACCACTGTCACTTGACAAGCAATAAGGACAACTAAGAAATCAATTAGGATAGGGATGATGGCGGGGTGGGGGGGGGGTTATACCAGTTCTGGAGACAGCAGGAACACAAGTACCGGTCACATGCTCATAAACTGTCTCCACTCGGGTCGACGAACTCGGAATACGCTCAGTAAGACTCGAGAGCGGGGGGTGCAAGGCGTCTGGGTGATCAGGCCAGGCGTTCACTCAATGCGAATCCCCAGGGAGAGAGGGGCTGCCTGCCTGTTTTATTGCCTGTGAACTTATCACCCCATAGGTTGGTTTTTGCTGCAGTGGGTGGAGTAGCAGGCCTGAGCACAAGTCAGCCCATTGGCTGATCTTTCACTGCAATGGGTGGAGCGAGCAGGGGAAGATTATTAATTTACATGCCCTTATATGGAAAACACTCCACCTCACAGACAGAGCCCCCTATACCAGCCTTAGAGGTATTACAGGCTATGGCTCCCTGCGATGGGCAGCCATTGTTGTAGTTCTGACTCGGACATCCCCAAGCTCTTTTACCACAGGAGAGCTTGAAGAAAAAAGAAGAAAAACTGCAATCTCTTACAGCTGACCTTTCAGTCTTAGGCATGCATACACAGACCTCCTGCTACCTTCCAGGACACAGGAATCAAATAATCACCTTAAAAAAGGCGATTTTATTAACAAAACAAAAAGATATCCTTGATAAAGCGTGCCTAGTTGTTAGATATTACAGCGCAATGAGAAACTAACAGATTAAAACACATAGAAAATGGTTATCTCTGGGTGCAACATAGATAAAGGGAATGGGGGGGGCACATGGACGTAGTACAGAGTAGCTTAACCAAAAAAACAAAACAAAGAAAATAACCTGATCGCGACTAAATATACAATTTTCCCTATTTACTCACGATACACTTCAAGATCCAGTCCATTTCTATGTCCACTATTTCTTGTAGTCATGGTAATTCTGCCTGGTTTAATTCTTCTTGTTTCCCCAGCTCCTAGTTTAGAACTCACACAAAGAGACCAGCAGGCAGGTATATCTTTTCAATTCAAATTTAAGCACTGTATCCCATTGGTTCTCCTGGCTCCCGGCCAACAACCCCTAGCTACCTGAGTTTAACTCTTTAGCCACTGAATGCTGCTCAGCACTCCTCCTATCCATCACAATGAATCACTCCTTGGTAAAGCTGGGTGACTTTTTTAGGGAATTTTTTGGGTTGTTGTTTATGGAAAAATACAGAGTGGGGTCAACCAAAACATTTCACAAACTCATGTCAAAATTTCTGAATTGTCTTAGGGAAAAAAACCCACTAAAAATAATGCAGGAAATGTCAAAACATCTGGGCCTCTGTTTAGTTTTGAATAAAAAGTCTTCAACGTGCAGCTCATCAATGTATATACCTGTCTCTCCACAAATAAATTAAGCCAGTCGCTAGCATAACAAGACCTAGGCATGTTTAAAAGCAGAGTTAATTGCCATATACTTTACCTCTTGAAGTAGCAAGTTACAGTATTTCTAATAGATTTCCAATCAGGGCTCTGACTTGCATGATAGTTTGTTGTGCGATTGTGGAAATCACCAGCCAGGCCTATGAAAACAATCATGTAGCTTCTGAACAGTCTCTTGACTTAACCCAACCTACATCCCCTGTCTCACCAAATGTCTAACACCATCAGTCACGATGTGCTGTATTAATGGCTCCAGAAGAGTGAATGTGACAGTATAATAGTTCCCTTCATACCTGTCAAGTACAAACTGTACTAAATAGTGCATGTAAGGTATTTTTAGTTTGTGATCAAAGTGATTTAAATTGATGTACCCCAGGGCCTTATTAATTGCTGTAAAAACGACTTACCAGACATCTGTATTCACTTCACAAGTTATTTGTATGCATGTGATGCTTTCTCCCCACATTTTGAAGCAAACAGCTTCACATTTTCCTGAGAAGTCTTTACACGGTATAGATTATTAATAAAGAGTCTTGTTACATCATGGTAACTTGAGCAACATTAATGTGATTCTTATGATCTACAGTAGTGGCTGGGATTTTTTGCAGAGAAGACATTAATTGAACTCCGTTTCCGAAGGCATCTCATTTTTGTAGCAGGTGCAGGATACTATCAAGGGAATTATTGCCATTTGTCTCCAACAGTGGTGGGCAAGCCTGTGGCCCGAAGGCTGCATGCAGCCCATTTGGGTTCTATCACATGTAGGAGACATTTTGTTGACTGTTGCCCATGCACAGGGTTTTCAGATTCGGCTGGTTTTTACCTGCATAGTTCCCCCCCCACACACACACTAGTATTACTGAAGTGACACGCACACAGCAAAGGCAAGTGAAGTGAAGTGTGTGCTGATTGACACAACATTTTGTGAGAGTTGCATGTTCCCTCTCCTGCTATGGTTCCATCAGCGCACCCTGCAAATTCTAGGTATGCAAGCTCAATGAGCAAATCTACCCTATCCCAGGAGACCATCTTGGTTATGACAATCTTGCGGCTCACTGAGATGAAGGAGGGCCACTCATGTGGCCCACTCAGTAGCCGAGGGTATGTCTGCACTAGCCCCCAATTCAAACTAGGGAGGCTAATGTACGCATTTGAAATTGCAAATGAAGCCCGGGATTTAAATATCCCGGGCTTTATTTGCATAGTCCCGTCCGGTCGCCATTTTGAAATTCCACTAGCCCGAAGTAACTGCCCGCGGCTACACACGGCAGTGAAACAGTAATTCGAACTAAGTCCTTAGTTCAAATTAACTGTTTCACCTCATTCCAGGAGAAGCAACAGTTAATTCGAACTAAGGACTTAGTTCGAATTACCGTTTCGCTGCTGCGTATAGCAGTGGGCAGTTACTTCGGGCTAGTGGAATTTCAAAATGGCGACCGGACGGGAACATGCAAATAAAGCCCGGTATATTTAAATCCTGGGCTTCATTTGCAATTTTGAATGCCTACATTAGCCTCCCTAGTTCGAACTGGGGGCTAGTATAAACATACCCCTAGGTTGCCCCTCTCTGGTCTACAATATTTGGAATGTCTTGACTAGCTCATATACATTCGCTCAACTGGCTTTTAGCACTTGAATGAATTGATCAATGAGGAGTTAATTTTTGTGCAGCCTGTAGATTCTATGGAATAAATCGATGCCTCATAACATGCTACACGGAAGCACCAGACTGCAGATCTATAAGCAGGAAATGAGCAAGAATTATACTATAGTAAGCACACCCATATTGGAAAGGTCACATTTAGTTATACTTATTAATATTGATATTTTATTTATTTATTATTTACATCATAAGGCCTAGTATGCCCAGTCATGGACTAGGGCTCTCTATGCCAGAGGAACTCAACACGCGGTCCGCAGGCCACATGCAGCCTGCCACCCATTTGTTTGCGGCCCGTGGTGCAGTTTGGGTTTACACAGGACGCAACATGCAGCCCACAGGGTAGAAGCCAAAACAAAAAAGTAGCCAATAGAATGGTCTTCTGTTGATATGCGTTTTAGTAGTTATATTCCTGGAATGACATTTCTCATTCAAGTGCTGTCAGATGGGTGGGAATCGGGTAACTATTGCATTTTATTGATATCAGCAGAACTGACTTAAATGGGGCCTGCGTGTTGTGTAGTCTTGCCTTAATCTTTGTATTCATGCCCCTCAGTGAAAGAAGCTATTTGCATAAATGTTCATGGACATGCAACCACACTTAAGTTGCAGCCCTCGGTATGTGCTGAGAGTATCATTGTGGCCCCCAGGGCTTCCAAAGTTGAATAGCCCTGCCCTATGCAATGTGCTGGTTGAAGATGCAATAAGATTGCTCCTACCCCAAAGATTTTACAAACTAAACAAATAAATATTCCAATGAAACAACTAGATCTGCTATATTTAAATGCTGACAACGTTTTCACAAAGGTAGACACAACATGCACTTAAGGATTAATTTGAACAATGCACAATTAAATACATTCATTTCATGTTGAACTAATATAGCTAGAACTAAATTTGTATGCTGGAAAAAGTTATTCAGAACTAAGTGATCATTAGGGAAGAAGGATCTGAAATATATTAAATATGGTTGGGACTTCATGCAGTTAGTTTAATTTTGAACAGGTTGCTTTATTTAATCTTATAACTGTTCTAGGCAATTAATAATAATGGGTCTGCATCCTAAACTTGTGGGAATCCGTGAAGCTCTGCACGCCCCAGCTGAAGATCTAGCTCGGTAAATAAACCAGGGTCACTTCTGCCGTTGTGTTGGAACAGTTGTTATAGTCAGGGTCCTGAAAGCCATTCCAAAATGGTAAAACTGTGTATGTTGAAAACCACTTACAGCTGGGGACACTGCCACACCCATAGCACCCCTACTTCCAGTACCCTTGGGCTTCTGAAAAACATTTCAACCTAAAAAGTCAAAGCACCAATAAAAAGCAAGTCTAAGGCCAGGTCTACAGTAGTGACCGATGTTAAACAAAGGTGCGCAACTCCAGCTACATGAATATCACTGCTGGAATAGATGTGCCTCAGTTCAAGTTACTGTGGCATCTCCATTGAGGGGAATTGATGGGAGAAACTCTCCTGTCAACTCCTCTTACGCATCTCAATCCGCTGGAGTACCAGAGTCAATGGAAAGTGGTCGATTTAGCGGGTCTTTATCAGACCCACTAAACTGATCCCGGGAGATTGATCGCCACAGTGCTGCTCTCCTGGTATGTGTACACCATGCTCTTCTTCATGGTTGGAAGTGAACAAGAACGTCTTCCAGGAGAAGTGTGACTTAAGGGGAGCACACGGAGAGCTGTCTTAGGAGATTAGAGAGGGGTTCCATGTGAAGGAGATTGTGAACGCACAGTATTGAGTGGGTAAAGTGCATGGGTATAGTTGTGTCTTTCAAGGGATATGAGCCATTTCAGGGTATGTCTAGACTTCATTGCTATTTCGGGATACTGGAAGTATCCCAAAATAGCAACGCCACATCCAAGGAACGCATTCGCTATTTCGCATTTTTTTTTAAATAATGGTCACACTCTTTCACCATCCCTGTAAACCTCATTCTATGAGGAATACAAGATGTCTTGAAAGAGCATTTTATTTCAAAATTTAGCACCGTATAAACACGCCAAATTTTGAAATATCTTTTTTCGATTTAATTTCAAAAGAGGCTAATGCAAATTGCGTAGCTTTTTCGACTTTATAGTGCAGTCTAGACATCACCTCAGTCCTTAAGGAAGGGTTTAAGTAAGACTTAACTGCCCTATATCCTTAAGTGAGCCCTCTGCACTGGGATAAATATATTGAGGCATATGAAATGAAATGGTAGGTATACCACTATGTGAGCAGAGTTTTCACTCTAGGTTACTACAGAGTGCGAACATAGCAGCAGCTGTCAGATGTTCACGCTTTGGCTATATCAAGTGTAACAGCAATGGAGAATTGGGTGTTTTTCAAAAAGCCAAGAGGAATTGGAGTAAAATAATATCTTTGTAAGCTGATTCTCCTCTATCCAAGTCATTTCCCCAGTGCTATCCACTTAGTTTCTAACAAAAATGAATTCTAAAGATTAGCGACAGAACACTTTGAAGTTGAAGCCACTCCGGACTAATGATATAATTACTCCACAAAACCATTTATAAAGTAATTATGTACTATTGTTCCTTTTTTTCTGCATCTTTATATGAGTGAGCCATCATGGCAGACACTTTTAAAGAATGCACTGAATAGGCTATTATGTGAAAATATAAATAATTTGTGCATATTTATACAAGAAAAAAGGAAATACTTTTTGCCACAGAGTCCATGGTTTTATAGAAAATGTGCATGAAATCTTTATACAGAGGCAGAATGAGCTATAATGATCTCTGATATGGAAGGCAATGAGCTTGAGAAGGAAGCCTGGTTGTTCTAATGTCTACAGAAAGTTTTTTCTTTAAGGAGGAATTATCTGGTGGGTTTTATTTGAACTTATCTCGTTAGCAATAAAAACCAATGTATAAACTAGAATTAAAGGGCAGTAGAAATAGAATGACTGGGAATGTTCTCTTCCAATGTATTTGGTGGGCCTCTCTTCCCTTTTTTGTTCACCGGGCAAATGTTTCAGTTTGTTAGCAGTCATCTACAGCAGTGTTAATTAGGGGGCTGGAGCACATGACCTATGAGGAGAGAGTGAGGGATTTGGGTTTGTAAGTCGCAGAGAAGAAGAGTGAGGGGGGATTTGAGAGCAGCCTTCAACTTCCTGAAGGGAGGTTCCAAAGAGGATGGAGAGAGGCTGTTCACAATAGTGACGGATGGCAGAACAAGGAGCAATGGGCTCAAATTACCGTGGGGGAGGGGGGGGTATAGGTTGGAAATTAGGAAAAACTATTTCCCTAGGAGGGTGGTGAAGCACTGGAATAGGTTCCCTAGGGAGGTGGTGGAATCTCCATCCCTAGAGGTTTTTAAGTCTCGGCTTGACAAAGCCCTGGCTGGGTTGATTTAGTTGGGACTGGTCCTGCCTAGGGCAGGGGGCTGGACTTGTTGACCTCCTGAGGTGTCTTCCAGCCCTAGGATTCTATGAGTGTTTCCCAAATGGTATTCCGTGAAACCCCAGGGTTCCACAAAGTGAAAATAAGGTTTCTGAGAAAATTCCATTACAAAAAAATTGTATTATTTGAAAAATAATCATTAATATTTAAGCATTTATGAATTTTATTGAAAACAGTTTTCATTTGTGTGTGCCATGATAAGTGTCCCTGTGTAATGCTAGCTTAGCCAGAGAGTGGGGACTGTGATGTCACTCCTCAGTGCTGTGCAAGCAGTCAGTGGTACCATCGTCTGTTATAGACCACCGTAAATCCCCGTACTCACTCTCTGGGAGCATGGATCACGTGGGTGACTAAATATGAATATACTAACGCCACCTCAGACAAAGTCAAAGCTTCAGCTGTCAAACCAATTGCTTGTACAGGAGTGCATAGGCAGTGCTCGTGCGAATATTTTACTTCAGTATAGTCACGCGGTTTCTTTTTCAGCTCCATATGTAAGACTGTTTATTAGGGGTTCCGCAAAATTCTTTCGCATTTAAAAGGGTTCCGCGGCCAAATAAAATTGGGAAACACCACCCTACAGAAACAAATTTCAGCAGCGGCGCCGGAAGTGCTTGTGTTGCTCAGTCAGGAAACAGTATCATGTGGCAGAGCTGACAAATTACAGTAAGCAACGTGTTAACGGCGAGCTGTAATCCACCCAGAGAATTTACAAGGAATACAAAAGAAATGGCTCAAAATAATATAAAATAAATCAATATTGCAGTAGGGCCTAGGAGTGCTTGCTATGGACCAGAAACATAATGAACTGGGTGCGGTACAAACCTGGAACAAAAGATTCCTTGGTCCAAAGAGCTTGCAACTTATGTCTTTGGGAACCGTTTGCTCAGTTCTAATAACTTACCTGTGCAATAAGTTACCCCCATCCTTTCCAAAGTACTACAGGTTGGACTTCCCTGGTCCAGCTCCTTGTGGGCCTGGCTGGTTCTGAACAAGGGGAATGCCCTGTGATTATCCTCCCAGCCCTGTGCCCCTTGCGACTGCCAAATGCTTCTGGCCTGCATCAGCCCTGCTGCCCTTGGCCTCAGGCTCAGGTTCTAGTCCCAGCCCTGCTGCTGCACCCAGTCCCCGCCCACCCCTACCGATAGCCTAGTGGGGGCTACTTGCTGCCACCAAGGCCAGAGCTCCCTCATCTCCAGGGCCAAAGCTCCATGATTGCTGCCAGGGCTGGAGTTCCATGGCTACTCTGGGCTGGAACTTCCTGTTATGCCCCCTGTCCCTCCTGCCCTTGGGCTCCTGGCCGCATCACCATTCCCCCTGCAGCATGCCTGGCCTTTCCGCCAGATCTCCTAATCCTGGGGCTCTCTGGTCCAGCAACATCCGTGGCCCTGCTGGACTACAGGTCTGTGTCTAGACTGCATCCCTTTTTCGTAAAAGGGATGCAAATTAGACATATCGCAATTGCAAATGAAGCGGGGATTTAAATCCCCCCCGCTTCATTAGCATAAAAATGGCTGCCGCTTTTTTCTGGCTCAGAGCTTTGCCGGAAAAAAGCGCCAGTCTAGACGCAGATCTTTTGGAAAATAAAGCCTTTTCCGAAAGATCCCTTATCCCTTAAAGAGGGAATCTTTCGGAAAAGGCTTTATTTTCCGAAAGATCCACGTCTAGACTGGCACTTTTTTCCGGCAAAGCTCCTAGTCGGAAAAAAGCGGCAGCCACGTTTATGCAAATGAAGCGGGGGGGATTTAAATCCCCGCTTCATTTGCAATTGCGATGTGTCTAATTTGCATCCCTTTTACGGAAAAGGGATGCAGTCTAGACACAGCCCAGATGTTGCCGGAGCAGAGAGGGCCAGTTTAGGGAGGTACCGCCTGTAATTAACAAACCGATGGCTAGCTCCTCCGTGGTTGCTCTGCTGCCTGCCTGGCGTAGGTTTCGCCTACACGACAAAGGTTTGCTAGCACAACGGTGTAGGGGAGCCTGGACCACCCTGTCTTGGCAATAAATGGTGATGTCCGCCTTTTCCACAGTGCGGATTTCTAAAAAACAAATCCAGGCCTGTCTCAAGTCTGGTGCGCCAAAGCATGCAGGCAAGGCCCGAGAGTCAGGAATTGTTTTGCATCACAATGCAGATTAAGCCTGGTACACAAGACCACATCAAGAACACACGACCAGCAACCTTGTACTGGTACCTCTGTGTCCGATAAGCAAAAATGACAGATGGAGCCATGAAAAAAATTTCAGAAAAGCAGACACGTTTTTTTGGCATCCTTGTTTTACAAGGAAGAAGAGATGTTCCAAAAAAGGGTTTTTTTCTGACATCTGGCCCAGTGTAAATGGGCCATAAGAGACATTCCCTGCACCAAAGAACCTACAGTAAGATTGTCTATTGTCTAGCACAGTGGTCCCCACCGCGGTGCTTGCGGGCGCCATGGTGCCCGCCGGGGCATTTATGTGCACCTGCCGAGTGCCCAGGGCAAGCCCAAGACATTCTTGCATCCCAGGCCCCGGGCACACGGTGCAGGTGCAGCCCCTGCCCCGGGCGCGCGGCGCCAGCTCCGGGCACGTGGCACAGGCACGGCCCCACCCCTGGGTGCTCAGCAGCCCCAAAAAGTTGGGGACAACTGGTCTAGCACAATGGGCTTTGATTTCAATGGGTTCTTGTGGTATTACCATTACAGATACCATGGGGAAGGCGCTGAACTCATTTGGAGACTTTACTGTAATAGAACTAAAAAATTCATAAGGTACAGAGATGGCAGACACCTCTGCAATTATTGGAACGTTGTTAACCCAATGCAGCTTCTTTAGCTCTCCATTTTTTGCTGTAAAGTTGTTTGGACATCTCTTCTAAGTCAACTTCATTGAGTTGAAGTGAACGTGTGTCAAATGGCTTGTTTCCATCTGAACCCAAATGATGGCTACTGCTTTTGCCATTTCTGTTGTGGCAGGGATTCCTACTCTACCAAGGCTGCTCCTCGAACAATTTCTTATCATAGAATCATAGAATAATAGGACTGGAAGGGACCTCAAGAGGTCATCGAGTCCAGCCCCCCGCCCTCAAGGCAGGACCAAGCTCCGTCTACATCATCCCTGACAGATGTCTATCTAACCTGTTCTTAAATATCTCCAGAGAGGGAGATTCCACCACCTCCCTTGGCAATTTATTCCAATATTTGATCACCATGACAGTTAGGAATTTTTTCCTAATGTCCAATCTAAACCTCCCCTGCTGCACTTTAAGCCCATTACTCCTTGTCCTGTCCTCAGAAACCAAGAGGAACAAATTTTCTCCTTCCTCCTTGTGACACCCTTTTAGATATTTGAAAACCGCTATCATGTCCCCCCTTAATCTTCTTTTTTGCAAACTAAACAAGCCCAGTTCATGAAGCCTGGCTTCATAGGTCATGTTCTCTAGACCTTTAATCATTCTTGTCACTCTTCTCTGTACCCTTTCCAATTTCTCCACATCTTTCTTGAAATGTGGCGCCCAGAACTGGACACAGTACTCCAGCTGAGGCCTAACTAGTGCAGAGTAGAGCAGCAGAATGACTTCACGAGTTTTGCTTACAACACACCTGTTGATACAACCTAGAATCATATTTGCTTTTTTTGCAACAGCATCACACTGTTGACTCATATTCAACTTGTGGTCCACTATGACCCCTAGATCCCTTTCTGCCATGCTCCTTCCTAGACAGTCGCTTCCCATCTTGTATGTATGGAACTGATTGTTCCTTCCTAAAAAGCCCTCTGTTCTGCCACTTTACTGCTGATTTACTTGCGCAAAAGTGCATTTGAGGTGTGGACGCGCCACAGGTTTTTGTGCAAAAATGGGCATTTTCGCACAAAAACCTTGCAGTGAAGACGTAGCCCTAGTGTAGACCAGACCTCAGTACACTGAAATCTTAGTGACATAAATAACATCCTTTTGTTTACATTATCCTCAAAACCTATGTTTAAATTATAGCCCTAGACTGTAGAGTTTGGTGTAATTGATTCATTGTGCCCCTCTGTATTTTTGTGTTTGTTACCTTCTCTACCAAGAGAATGTTTTAAATCTGGGAAAGAAAGAGAGACAGAGAGAGATGCAGAGTATATTACTGTGTATCAAACAATTCCAAATTTCAGGCCGTGGACCAATTTGCTTTTTAAATTGAAGGAGGATGAACTGACCTGATGATTCATCAATTTAGGAAGATAACTGGCCAATTCAGCTGTTCTGAACCAACATTTATTTCCTTGCTTAAAATAAAGGACTGTAATCCCAAAAAGTGACACTGGATTTCTGAATTGGAGTCGTTTAGACAGGAAATAGAGGGACTTATTTCTCAGTAGGGTCCATCCCTATCCTTTTTGTGTAAATACAAGGCTCTCTTTTTTTTGTTTGTTTTTGTTTTGCATGACTAAGAGGAGAAGCAGTTTCTGTGAGTGGCAGATGGCTGGACTTCTTTCTCTTAAGAATGCCGCTTGGAAATGAAATATATATCATGTTTTGTTCTGTGTGTAAAGTTGGGAAGAAAATATCTGTATAGGAACTTGGACAGAGATCTGGATAAAGCATTTATATTGACTGTTACTCACAGGACGACAGAAATGTATCGATCAAAATAAAATGTGAGGTTAAAAACTAATTTACATCACATCTGGGGAGGAGACACCACAGATGGTACATCGGAACCTAACACCATGACATATCCAGGGGCTTACTCCCAAGCTGCAAACACATCTGGTGCTGAAACTTGCGGGTGGACCAGATGCTATTACCTGCTCTTTGTGTGGCTTGTACCCAGTGAAGAATAAGCAGGGCAATCTACATAGTCACATGCTTTTTTTTTTCATTGAAGTTAGAAACAGATTTTTCAGTGTCATTTATATGATCTTTACTTTAGACTAAACTAGACTAAAAGTCGGAGAAAGGACTTTGAAGTGCCCGAGTCCAGGTCTACCCTAGATCCAGCAGTTCAGCATAAGGTTCACAACTCCAGCTACATAGAAAATTTGACTGAAGCTGGCTTATCTCAAGCCAAGATTGGTGGCATCCCCACAGTGGGAGGTCGACAGGAGCAAACGCTCCTGCCAGTTTCCTTTACTCCTCACGAAAGCAGGAGTACCAGACACCTCTGAGTTTGATTTAGCGAGTCTTAACTAGACTCGCTAAATTGAACCCCAGAAGATTGATCGCGGCAGCGGCGATCTTCCGTTTGGTGTAGACAAGCCCTGAGGGTTTGGTTTGCTCTGAGGACCACCAAAAAGCTGGTCCAAATTCTGACTCCACAAAATGACTCTGAAATCTTGGAAGGGAAGACTTTTTCAGAGGGTGGCCACATTTCTGCTTTTAGACCTGGCTGGAATTAAGCAAGGTAAGGGGCATGCAGCAGACATTGGCCGTTTAAAAGGAAGTTAATCTATTTGTGAGGGAGTGAGAGGAGGGCCTGGCAGTGCAGGGGCAAAACAAAGGCTTTTAGCCCAGCTAGCTCCATCCCTCTTTTCATGTAGCCAATGCCAGACCTGGAGGGAGGATTTGAGAAAGGAGCCTGTCTCAGTTAGGAGATGACCAGCGAGGAGACAGGAGCTGCTTCTGCTGTCTGCAGGACCTGAACCAAAACCCATCTACTTGGCCAGCTGCCAGAGCATGTAAGCCTCCAACCCTACACCCTGGGGCAAAGGAGGGGGAACCTACAAGGAACCTTCACAAAGGAGGGGAAAATTTGGACTCTTGGGGCCACTCCTCAAACTTAAGGACTATCCCCAGATAAAAGGCCAGAATGCCCAGGTCTGGGGCAAAAGCTGCAGGGAGCTGCACCCCTTTTCCCCCTGCGAAATCAGGGTCTGAACTACTAGGCCACCCCAATGCCAGGGGGACCCGGCCACACTATTTTTCTGATTTAATTCTTTCTAGTAAAATAATGCTTCAATCAGGAATAGAAGCCCTATAAAGCTAAGGGTTCTACAAACACAGTAAGAAACAGTCCCTCATTTTGCAAGCTCACAATTGAAATAAACAGACAAAAAAGGCAGTGTGGTACAGTGAGTAGGTCCCTGTACCTATGCACTGTGCCAGACCTGGTGTCTATCCCTATCTCTGTCACTGGCTTTGTGTGACATATGTAACCCTCTCTGTGCTTATGTTTCTCCCCTCCAGCCTCTCTCCCTCTCCCCCCCGTCGTCCTGTCAGTCCCACCCTTACCCATATACAGGATACACAGTTGCATAGGGCCCCTGAAAATTTGGGGCACCACTGGGTCTTAACGTTCCCCTAACCACCTCTTCCTATCCCTGTTCTGTAGCTCTGCTTCCTCTAGACAGGATCTAGTTAACTTAAAAGTGACAAAGCTGGACAGAGCTATTAGCAGGCACTGAACCTATGCAAGAGCCATTCACGTGGCAATGAAGCCATTTAACAGGCATTTGCCAACTCTAGGGACATACTGTCAGTTTCTGAATTTTCTGGGGTACCCCACAGGATTTTAGTTGAACATTTGCTTTAAAAATATTTCATTAGCGTGTTGCTGAAGACTATAAAATCCCATCTCTAAAAAAGTGCCCCTTCTCTTCGGCAGCCATCAGGCATAGGGGCTTCAGTATAATAGGATTACATAGGTCCCTATAAATCCTAAGGAAGGCCCTGGTCTGTCTTATCTATTTAGTTTACCAGTCACAATGTATTTGTACAGCGCCAAGCACAATGGGGCTCTGACCTCTACGGAGGCTTTTCTACAACCATAATATAAAACATAGATAAAGGTAAGTCAGTATATTACAAATTACTTAGAAAAGTTGGATGTCTTCAAGTCATCAGGGTCTGATGAACTGCATCCTAGAATACTCAAGGAGCTGGTTGAGGAGATATCTGAGTCACTAGCTATCATCTCAGAAGAGATTCCAGAAGCCTGGAAAAAGGGAAAATCTAGTGCCCATCTCTAAAAAGGGAAATAAGAACAACCCAGGAAACTACAGACCATTCTGTATCCATACAGATAGATAATTAAGGAATTCATCTGCAAATATCTAGAAGACCGTAGGGTGATAGGGAACAGCCAGCATGGATTTGTAAAGAACAACTCATGCCAAACCAATTTGATAGCTTGCTTTGATAGGATAACAACTCTTGTGAATAAGGGAGAAGCAGTGGACTTTAGTAAAGAAACTGATACTGTCTCACATGAATGTCTTATCAATAAATTAAGGAAATACAACCTAGGTGGGGCTACTATAAGGTGGGTACATAACTCGCTGGATAACTGTTCTGAGAGAGTAGTTATTAACAGTTCACAGTCATGCTGGAAGAGCATAACAAGTGGGGTTCCACAGGGGGTCTGTTTTGGGACAGGTTCTCTTCAATATCTTCATCAATGATTTAGATGATGACATAGAGAGTATGATTATTAAGTTTGCAGATGATACCAAAGTGGGAGGAGTTGCAAGTGCTTTGCAGGCGAGGGTCATAATTCAAAGTGTTCTGGACAAACTGGAGAAATAGTCTGAGATAAACACGATGAAATTTAATAAGGACAAATGCAAAGTACTCCACTTAGGAAGGAGCAATCAGTTTCACACTAACAGAATGGGGAGAGACTGTCTGCAGAAAGGGATTTAGGGGTCACAGTGGACCACAAGCTAAATGTGAGTCAACAGTGTGACATTGCTGCAAAAAAGACAAACATGATTCTGGGATGCATTAACAGGAATGTTGTGAGCAAGACACAATAAGTCATTCTTCCGCTTTACTCTGTGCTGATTAGGCCTCATTTGGAGTATTGTGTCCAGTTGTGGGCACCACATTTCAAGAAAGATTTGGAGAAATTGGAGAAGGTCCAAAGAAGAAGAACAAAAGGGATTAAAGGTCTAGAGAACGTGACTTATTAGGGAAGACTGAAAGAACTGGGCTTGTATAGTTTAGAAAAGAGAAGACTGAGAGGAGACATAATAGCAGTTTTTCAAGTGTCTAAAGGTGTGTTACAAGGAGGAGGGAGAAAAATTGTTTTCCTTGGCCTCTCTGGATAGGACAAGAAGAAATGAGCTTAAATCGAAACAAGGGAGGTTTAAGTTGGGACATTAGGAAAAACTTCCTAACTTTCAAGGTGGTTAAACACTGGAATAAATTGCCTGGGGAGGTTGTGGAATCTCCATCTCTGGAGATATTTAAGAGCAGGTTAGACAGCCATCTACCAGGGATGATCTAGATCATGGGTTCCCAAACTGGGGGGGGCATGAAAAAATTACAGGGGGGGGACATGAGGCGACCCAGCCTCCCTCTTTCCCTCCCAATCAAGTTTTTCTACTCTGTTCAGTTCCTTTTTTTTTTCTCAACAAATTTTGCTGCTATTTGGGGGGGAAGGAGGGGATGAGGTTTTTTCAAAAATCAAAAAGGGGGGCGTGTTGCCAAAAAGTTTGGGAACCACTGATCTAGATGGTTCTTGGTCCTGCCACGAGGGCAGGGGATTGGACTAGATGACCTCTCGAGGGCCCTTCCAGTTCTAGTGTTCTATGATTCTATGAAACAGACCAAAATAAAATGACCAATGGATATACATGCAAGAGAAAAGAATTTATTTATTACAATCTGGAAAAGCTTGGGGCAAAAGTCCAGAGCTATGCCCTTAAACTAATCCTATCTGCCTATGCTAAATAGCATCCCAGCTTT
Organism: Pelodiscus sinensis; assembly: GCF_052426305.1. Taxonomy (NCBI): domain Eukaryota; kingdom Metazoa; phylum Chordata; order Testudines; family Trionychidae; genus Pelodiscus; species Pelodiscus sinensis. The sequence continues at coordinate 4,619,951 of NC_143072.1, read as the reverse complement.
CAACCTGCCTGGTATTTGAGAACGCAGCGGCCTTTTAAATCCAGCCTTCCGTACAGTGGCAGTGTGTTGCCTGGAGGCAATGAAGTACTTACAGCCGACACCAGGGAAGTGGGGAGAGTGGCTGTGAATTGCTATTAATAATATTATTAATGAAAGCTCTCCAAAAGATCAAGGCCTTTCATATTAATTATTCCTTGTTACAATATGCCGCCTGAAAAGAGTCTGCCAAAATCAATAATGGGCTTCTAGCCTTTTCCTTATTAAATTAATTTGGTTTCACATCTTCAGCTTCTCCTCCCTCACCCCCATCTGTGAAATTTTTATAAATATTTAAAAGCTAAATTAATAAGAAAAGCGTAAGGAGACTAGGGGCAGCAGTGAGCCGGCTGAGAAAGGCCTATGGAAAAGAACTCGAGATTCCTTCATATGGATAGGCATAGCTGAATAAATATCCTTTCATTTTTATGAGTATTATAATTTTTTCAAAGGCTCTTGTGCCCAGATCCTGCATTTTTTTGTGCATTTTAATCTTCCACAAATACTCAAAGATAAGGACCCAGTCTTACTTTCCTTGAACTCAGTGTGAGAATTTGAAAATTGAACCAATTGATACATCTGTTTCTATTAAATCTGATTAGTAGACATTGGAGATAATTTAACACTTCTGTATGCACTATGCTTTCTTGAAGTATCGTTGCCAAGTTTCATTTGAACCATGGGTGTTCATTTTACTGCAGCCAGAAAGAAAAATATTCCTCATCTGGTTTCTCTAGTGTTAGCTCAGGGTGCATCTACACTGCACCATAGGTCAAAATAAGATACGCAATTTGAGCTAGGCAAATTGCGTGTCTTATTTTTATCTTATTTCAAAATAGCTTATTTCGTAATTTGGCAGTTTACCCAGCACCAAATTTCGAAATAACCCGCTATTCTGAAACATCCCTTATGAAATGAGGTTTACAGGGACACTGGAGTAGCGAGCCCATTATATTTCGAAATAACGGGCTTGCTGTTAAGATGCAGGATAGCTATTTTGGGGTACCTAGGTATCCCGAAATATCGCCACTGTGTCAACGTAGCCTTAGTGATTTTTGATAGTTTTAATGAAGCCTAGGTCTCCCTAGAAATCCAGAGCTGAAATTCTGGCTCCACTGTAGTCAATGGCAAAACTTCCATTAATCTCTCTGGGGTCACAATTTCATCTCATGTTGAATAGTAGTAGAGAGGTAGCTGTGTTAGTCTGATCTTGCTAAAACAAAAGGAAAAACTATGTAGCCCTTTAAAGACTAACAAGATGGTTTAATAGGTGAAGAGCTTTCGTGAGCCAGACCCACTTCCTCAGATCGTATTTTGAAAGAGAATTGGCATGACCATATATACCAAAGGAATACAATAAAAAAAAATGAACACATTATTAAACTGACAAATCAGATTTAGAACAGAAGGTGGGGTGAGTGAAGGGAGGGAGGGAATAGCAGTTTATAAGTCAATGAATGGCTAATCAGGGGTGATAAGTGGGGAAGATGTCTTTGTAAGGTAATTAGCATCTTTGTTAAGGCCCATTTGTAAAGTGTCAAATTTAAGCATGAATGAAAGTTCTGAAGTTTCTCTCTGTAATCTGGTGTTAAAGTCTCTTTGAAGTAAGATGCATGTAGTAAGGTCATTAAGACTATGTCCAGGTAGGTTGAAATGCAAACGGACAGATTTTTCCTTGTGAAGATGTCTGATGTCTGTTTTGTGGGCATTAATTCTTTGGCGAAGTGTCTGAGAAGTCTGTCCAATATACATAGCAGAAGGACACTGTTGGCACATGATGGCATAAATTATATTTCTGGATGAACAGGAATATGTGTCCTTGATCGTATAACTGACACGGTTCAGTCCAGTGATGGTGTCACCAGAGTAAATATGTGGACAAAGTTGGCCTGCGAGGGGCTCTCGGGGACAGACCCATACTCCCCTATAGACAACCACATAACGTCAGGAAGATTCTTACCAACAACCACAGGACATACCACATTAATACCAACCCTGGAACTTTCCCTTGCAACAAACCCCATTGCCATCTTTGTCCACATATTTACTCTGGTGACACCATCACTGGACCTAACCATGGCTAATCAGGGCTTGGGGGTGGGGTAGCGCGTGAAGTCTCCTCCTGCCCTGCCAGGAGCACGCGGCACTTTGAAGTGCCTCATGCTCCTGGTAGGGTGGAGAAAACTTCAAGCGCTTCCCCCCAGCCCCGAGCTCTAACTGGCCTGGGGTTAGGGGAGTGGCAGGGCCTCTACGGGCCAGATCAACCCGCTTGGCAGGCCAAATCTGCCCTTTTGCCCACCCCTGTTCTAGCTGCTGGAACTAAAGAGGCTCATTAGATAGCAGGTGCTTTCTTGAGCCACAATCTTGAGCATGTTGTTCCATATGGGATAGACCAGATCTGCTGGGAGCTCTCAGGTGCAGAGGAGGAGCATGCCTGCTACTCTGCGCCCTATACTGCATTCCTGTCTAGTTCCACAAGGACACTTGCCCTCCGTTAACCTCTTTTAGGACACAGTCCGCTCCCAGGAAAGCAGGAAAGGGGTAGTCTCACTTGGGGACTGCATCTTTGCCTGGCCCGGAGGCAAACTGCCCAAGTGGTGAGTTTTTGGTAAAAGAAAACTCAACACACATGGTTATTACAGGGCAAAGCTGCATCTATACCTCCATGAGCGCTTCAGGAGCCTGGCGCAAGACACTCGGCTAATGTCTGTTAGAGGAATGATTATCCTCAGGACATATGGTTCCTCATCCCACAAACGTTTGACAGTCATGCAATCATTTGGCAAATGTTCCTATGGCTACATCTAGTCTGCAAGCCTCTTTCGAAAGAGGCTTTTTCAAAAGTATCTTTCGATAAAGCCTCTTTCAAAAAAGAGTGTCTAGACAACAACAAGATTTTTTGAAAAAGCGGCTCGCTTTTTCATGCAATAGCGCCTTTTAGAATGAGGTTTACTGCCATCGACGAAACTGCCATGTTCTTTCAATTTTCTGTTGACAGAACACGGCAGTAGTCTAGATGCAGGTACAGTTTTTCCAATAAAAGGCCACTTTTTTTGAAAAAACCCTGTAGTCTAGACACACCTTTTGGGAAGCCCTCTTGTATGCCATGCGGGTAAGACCTGACATCATATTGTTTACAAATATTTCATTACCACAGTATTAGTAACTGAATATTTCACTATACCTGGCAAAGATACCTTGCCACTTTGCTTCTTTTCAAGAGGTGAGTAACTTTAATACTTGCAGGATAGTAAATGGAAAGAAGCTGATTATTAAAGCTTTAACTCAAGTGGAACTCAGCTAGGTTATGTTGTGAGATTGAGTTAGAGCTTTAATATCCCTTTTTGTCTGTTATGTCTTCAAAAAATGAGGAACTTCTTCGGTCCAACTAGAGCTATTCACTTGTTAATTAATCTGTGCATGGTTATTTAAGAGGGCTTTTTTTTCTTAACGACTGATAAGGGAATTACATTTCTCTTGTTTTAATAGGCAATCTGTGTTATTACAAATAAAAAAATCAATTGCATACTTTCTAAGCAATGGTCAGAGAAATTCTGTGGCTTGTGATGTACTAGAGATGAGACTAGATGATGTACTGATTCCTTCTGGCCTTAAACTCTGTGCATTCCTCCTCTAAGGATAGACGTCGTTTGTCTTCTGTCATGTAATCATTGAGAGTCTTTCACCTGAAGTCTTCTGCATTTCTGATATGGTTTTGAAGAATTTTTTCAATCTGTGAACAAGTTGGCCTCATTAACCTTTTCCTTCAGGCAAATCCATTTCAGCTTAGCTCTTGGCAACAGCTAAACTAGTGATGGTTGCATATTTTCTTCTCAACACAAATCAGCTTTTGCTGAGTGCTAAGACATTACAATCTTTCCTGCTGCAATGATTATAAAAATACAACTCTATTGCTTTCTACATTTGATGATGGCAGGAGAATTAAACTGTTATGAGCCTTCTTCTTTGTGAAAGCCAGGAATTGAACAATGCCTGTAGGATCACTTTAAGTGTCATTCTCTGTTCTCTCATTGTACGTATGCCACTGTAAGGCCAGGTCTATACTTACCCCAAGATTGACACTCCAGAGAATGATCTCCCAGGCTTGATTTAGCAGGTCTAGTAAGGACCCACTAAATTGACCACTGATGGTGGTCCCATCAATCCCCGTACTCCACCAGGGTCATGAGGAGTAAGGGAAATCAACAGGAGAGTTTCTCCCATCGACTTCCCACAGATGCTGCAGAAATTTGACTTAAAATACGTCAACTGCAGCTACACTATTCTTGTAACTGGATATGCTAGTCTTCTAGCTGGATACACTATTCTTGCATATCATAGGTTGACTTTCTCCCCAATGTAGGCCTGGACTAACACTGAACTGGAAACATGGCAGATACAGTCTCATCTATGCACAAAATAGCAGCACAAGGGGATAAAAAGTTGATCATGGCTGGATTATCTGTGCAAATGACAGACAGTTCTGATGTCTATAATGGGCATAGCCTCACACAAGGGGTAATATGATATTGAACCAGCCCATAGGGAGCACTGGAAGATGCTGGATCTCAAAGATGCAAATGTATTCAGGAAAAATTTCCTTCCAGCTGCTGCTGTTCAAGGATGTCTCATAGAATCATGGAATCCTATAGCTGGAAGAGACCCCAGGAGTTATCAAATCCAGCCCCCTGCCCAAGGCAGGACCAATCCCAACTAAATCAACCCAGCCAGGGTTTTGTCAATATGAGACTTAAAAGCCTCTAGGGATGGAGATTCCACCACCTTCCTAGGTAACTCATTCCAGTACTTCACCACCCTCTAGTGAAATAGTTTTTCCCAATATCCAACCTAGACTTCCCCCGCTGCAACTTGAGACCATTGCTTCTTGTTCTGCCATCTGTCACCACTGAGAACAGCCTCTCTCCATCCTCTTTGGAACCCCCTTCAGGAAGTTGAAGGCTGCTATCAAATCCCCCCTCACTCTTCTCTTCTGCAGACTAAATAAGACCCAAACCCTCGGCCTCTCCTCATAGGTCATGTGCTCCAACCCTGTAATCATTTTGGTTGCCCTCCACTAGACCCTCTCCAATGCATCCACATCCTTTCTATAGTGGGGGGCCCAGAACTGGACATAATACTCTAATGAGCCCACTGGGCAGGTGAGAGTAAGGCCTTTCTTACACCCACTTTCCCCTGGATGTGCACAATATAATCCCCAGGCTTAGGTGTGAGACGAAGGGGGACTTGATTTAAAGAAACATGTCAAATAATGGATTGTTTAGACAAGATACATCAAGGGACATAGAAGTAGACAGTCTAGGCAAGCACAGTGTTTTACCATTCCATTTCATTCAAAGAAGTAGACAGTCTAGGCAAGCACAGTGTTTTACCATTCCATTTCATTCAAAGAAAAGTATATACATGTAGAATCAGAGAGGATGTAGAAGACTGAGCACGCCAACTAATGTCAAGTTCCAGCATTCTGCGTTTTTGGAAGGGAGCCAATGTGTCAGTGGCTGTGGAGCAACCCCGCTTCCTGCATTACCTGTCCACAGACATTCATTCTGAGCACATACATGGCTCTGCAGGGGGCCATTACTGATGTACCAAAGAGCCTCAGTCAGCGTGGCAAGCTATGGGCACTTCAGTTTCAGAAAAGGAATAATGAAATATTCCTTGGCTACACATCTTCCACTTTTTACATTTATTTTTGCAGGAGGCGGAGAAGACTGAAACGGGAGCAGTGATAAAAAATGAGCAGATGGAGACCTAGCCAAGTCTATGACAGTTGTGAAGAATCTCCAGCTGTCACTGGTTAAAAACCTGAAATTAGCAACAAGTCCCCATTTACACTCTTGAATGTGCTGCCCATAGTGAACTGGTCATAACTCCGTAGCATCCTGATGAGGGTGGCTAGCGGAGAAAGTCTAATGCCATGCAACGTTTCGGTAACCATCAATAGGAGCACCCTGCTGGGCAAAGTACAGTCCTGGTGTATGCATATGCACTTGACTGGGGATGAATTTCTTATTCTGCCTGTATCTGTTCATGTTCTCAGCCAATGAAAAGTCTGGTTAAAAAGAGAGGGATGCTACTCACCTTGTGCAGTAACGACAGTTCTTTGAAACGGGTGTCCCTGTGGGTGCTCCACTGTAGGTGTCGGGTTGTCTTAGAACCACAGATTGGAGTTTTCCCTAGCAGTAGCCAGCTGGGCCGCATGTGTGCACCTGGTGCCTCATGCTGTTTGCGCCTTGCACTTCACGTTTTTCAGCCCGACCATCCTCAGTTCCTCCTGTATGCCCAAGTATCTGAAAAAGAGAGGAATAGAAACTCTGAAGAAGAGGAGAGGAGGGCGGGTAGTGGAGTACCCAGGGGACAACCATCTTAAAGAGGCGTTGTTACTGCACAAGGTGAGTAACTTCCCTTTCTTCTTCAAATGATGTCCCCATGGGAGCTCCACTATAGGTGGATGAAAAAGCAGATAGGTGGGCTTCAGAGTCACCGTTTGTTGATGGTCAATAACACCACAATGGCTACTGAGGCATTGTTGGAGGGATGCGGAAGAATGGTGTAATGCTTCATAAAGGTATGGTTTGAAGACCTTAGCAGCACGGCAATTGTCCTGAAGGGCAATACCCCAAAGAAAGGCAGTGGATGTTGACACCACTCTGGTGGAGTGTGCTCTTGGTGGAACAGGAAGGGTTTTGTTCAGTATCGAATAGCATTAGGTGACACAGGAGACAATGATTCTTGAAATGCGGTGTGACAAAATCGATTTACACTTGGAACGCTGAGCTACCGAAACAAACAGGTGTTGTGATGTATGGAAGGACCTGGTTCTATCTATATAGAAGGAAAGGGCTCTGCAAACATCCTATGTGTGCAGGACTGCATTTTGTTGGGATGAATGGGGCTTGGGATAAAAGACAGGGAGAACAATAGGCTCATTAATATGGAACATAGACCACACCTTTTGCATAAAGGAAGGGTGAGGACATGGTATAACACTCAGTGAAGGTGGGGTAAGGAGGTGTCACCATAAGGGCCATGAGCTCGCTGACCCTGCAGGTAGATGTTATTGCAAGCCAGAAGGCAATCTTTATAGTCATCAGAGACAGAGGGCAGCTTGCCCAACACCATCTCTAGGTTCCACGATGGGGTTGGGGGAGGCCTATGTGGGGTGTTAAGATTGTGAAGACCTTTAATGAATCTTCTCATGGTGGGGTGTGCAAAAATGGAATATTCGTCGATTTAGGGAAGGAAGGTGATAATAGCACCATGATGGACTCTGAGGGAAGCCAGGGATAACTTTGACTGCTTTAAAACAAGGATGTAATCTAAAACTATGTAGAAATAATTTAATCTAAAATAATCTAAAAATAGGTGCCACATATGGCTCAATGTGATTTTGCATGCACCAGGCCGTGAATCTGTTTCATTTTTGGAGGTAGGTAGCATGCGTGTTGTCTACTATGCTGTAGGACATCTTTCATCCAATCCGAGCAGCATGTTTCAGACTCCTGAAACTAGCAAGGAGCCAAGCTGTCAGGTGAAGAGTCTGAGGATGGGGGTGCAGGTGGGTTCCAGCAGATCATGGCAGTTCAGGAGATGATGGGGGGTCAAAGAGACATCCAAGAGAGATAAGGAAACCACATCTGCCTGTTCTGGGGGGGGGGGGGGCTGTGAGGATAACTCAAGCCCCATCTTTCCTAACTTTTTTGAGGACTCTCATGATGAGAGGAATCAGTAGAAAGGCTTAGAATAAATGGGCCATTCCAGTTGATTAGGAAGGCATCCTCTAATGATCCCACACCCGCTCTGGAATAATACAGAGGGCATTTGGCGTTGTCGTGGGAGGTGAACAGATCTATCTGAGGAAATCCCCATCGGCAAAAGATGAGTTGGAACACTTGATCAATCTCCCACTCAGAGTCTATGGCGAAGTGCCTGCTCAAATTGTCCGCTTGTAGTATTTTTCATCCTGGGCAAATATGATGCAGTTTTGGTTACATTGGTGGGGATACACTTATTCCATAGCCGAATACCCTCCAGGCAGAGAGAGCAGGAATGGGCTCCACCTTGAGAATTGATGTAGTGCATTGTTATGTTGTCGGTGAATATTCTGACTGTACGGTTGAGGATACATGACCAAAAGTGTTTGCAAGAGTTGACCACCACTCATAATTCCAGAAGGCTGATTTGGAGAGTTGTTTCATGATCAGACCATTGACCCTGGGCAAAACGTTCATCTAAGTGGGCACCCTTTCCAATGACAGAGGCATTGGTCATGATCTGTACAGTTTGTGGTAGAAAGGGACCCCCTGCAAGAAGATTGTCTGGGTTGGTCCACCATTTGAGGGAGGCAACCTCATTGAATGGGGGAGAGATGTGCTTGTGGATATGATGTTTGGAAGGAATGTATACTGATGTCCGCCAGTGCTGAAGACAATGAAGGTGTAGGTAGTCGTGGTACACAACATAGGTTGTCACGGCCATATGGCCATCAGTTGCAAACAGGTAAGTACCGGCACAGTCAGGTTCATGGAAACCACTGCAAACAGATCCTGTATCAATTGGAATCTTTGCATGGTTAAATAGGCATGGGTACTAATGGAGTCTAGCTGGGTGCCTCTAAAGTCCAGGGTCTGCGTCAGGTGAAATGTGAATTTTTGCTCATTGATGATGAGACCGAGCAATTTGAATAGATTTCTAGCTGTGCATATCATGCCGTGTGTTTCCATGCAAGATGAACCCTTTATGAAACAATTGTCAAGGTACAGGAAGATCATAATGCCGCGATGATGTGTATGTACCCCGACAACTGCCAGTGTCTTTGAAAACACTCTGGGGGCAGATGAGAGGCCAAAATGCGAAACGCGGAATTAGAAATGTTCTGATGCTATAGTGAAATGAAGAAATCGCATGTGGGCCGGAGGGATGGTTACATGAAAGTAGGCGACAAAGTATACTTTGTCCAATGCTGGGTTTATAGATGCCAAGGTAACCATTTGGAACCACTGCTTGCTAAGTTTTTGTTGAGCTTGCAAAGAGTGAGGCTAGGTCTCCAGCCTCCTGTTCTTTTCTCCATGAGAAAATAATTGGAATAGAAGTTTGCCTCTGAACTGTCCTAGAATTCTCTCGACTGCTCCAGTGGTGAGGAGATGATGTACTTCCTGGCTTAGTAGCTCCTCATGAGAGGGGTCCCTGAAAAGGGGTGGGGAGGTTGGCTGAAGAGAGGTAAAGGGGATGTGTACCCGAATGTCACAATTTTGAGGACCCAACGGTCTATGTAGATGGCAGCACATCGGTGGTAAAACGGGTGCAAGCTGTGGTAAAAAATGGGAACGTTCATAGTACGGATGTGCACAAGAGAGGTGAGGTAGACCTTCGACCAATGTCTCAAATTTGCTGTTTGTTGACCTGTTGATTAGCGGAGTGGTTGTTTTGTGGTCACTTCCTCTGGGCTCGTGGTCTACAGCAAGACTGATCAAAACCTCTCTGCCGGTTTCATGTGTACAAGAAGTTGTGGTGCTGCTGGTAGGGCATGTAGACTAGGGACTCCAGTGACTTGGAACCAAGAAGCCTTCCACATGGCATAATATAGCCCTTCTGCACTATAGACTTTAAAATAGGTCTTTCATTGTCCTGAAGATGTTCCATGAGGCCCGTAAACTTGGAGTAATTATCAAAATCATGGTTAGTTAGAAGGGCTGAGTAGTTCACAATACAAAGGTGGAGAGTTGAGGAAGAATACATCTTCCTGTCAACCAAGTCCATGCGTTGACTCTCTTTATCTTGAGCCGCATTCTTGTATTGTGGTCGTTTTGACCTGTGATGTGCTGTGTCAGCTACAAAGGAATTTGGCTCAGGGTGCGAGAATAAAAAGTCCATGCCGTTGGCAGGAACAAAATATTTCTTATCATCCCGCTTGTTGGTAGGAGGGGTGGCCACTGCGATCTGTCACATTATCAGCCGCTTCCATGATCACCTCATTGATAGGTAATGTGATCTTGGCACGGTGGGAAGGATGAAGATTTTTAAGGAGATGATGCTATTTCTCCTGGTCCTCCATAAGTTGTACCTCCTGACTGGTAGCTACCCTCTTAACCAGTTCCAGGAACTGTTTCAAATCATCTATTGGTGAATCTCCTGGAATGACTCTCCTCTGGGCGTCATCAAAGGCGCTGTGAACCGATATCACTAGAGATCTAGGATCCCTGAATGAGCCTTGTGAGAAAAGGGGCAATGGAGAGAGCAGTCAGGCTGCAGTACTGTGAGATGATCTAGTCTGCGGCACTGGATTGTGAGGAGAAACATGTTGTTGCTGTCCCCTGGGATGTTGTGTAATGTTCCCCAAAGAATCCTCCATCGGCGCCGGTGCCAACTGGCTACTGCTAGAGAAAACTCCAATCTGAAGCACCAGGACAACCCGACCCATGGGGACATCACTTGAAGAATTCCGGGTTTGACCCAGTTGGGGGCATTCCATGCTAAAGTGGATAATTCCGTTTTTGAGCCCTGGACTAATTTGTCTAACTCCTTGGTGCTGGAAGCAAAATGTTCAGTTGGTTTTGAATTGGTAGAGCAGTAAGGTACTCTAGAGGTGCAATATCTTTTGTCTGCATGGAAGAATTCTAGAGAAATCACTCTAAAGGAGGTGACAGAGAATGGGACCTTCCTATTATTTTTCTTTTTAATCATCCCACTATGATTCTGCAGCAGAAACACAATTCTCAGTTAAGCAATGCACGATTTTGGCTGCGGGTGGAAAATAAAGTTAATGGGTATGTATACAACAGATGCTCTAGTGAATAACCCAGCTACTAGCCTTCCATGATCCAACATTAAGCGTCTTGGTGTCCAACGAATCAAATATTACCTGCCAGAAAAACAGAATTTGTCTCTTGGGACTGGTAGTCTAGGATACTGGTGAGAGCTGATGTAAGGTTGAAGTCATGATGTGTGACATCTTCTGCCAATGCTTCCTAGCAGAGGAGTATTTTGGAGGAAGGAATCTCCCAGTCTAGGACCAAAAGAGTCATATAGGCACGATAGCATTTTTAGAGGGGGGAATCATCTCAAGTCAACAGCACCTTTTCATAGGTCAAGCACCTAACTATTTGGGAGATCTTATGTTAAAGTTCCCTTAAAGATAATGGTACTTATCTACATGCTTAACATCAAGCACATGCTTAAGTGTTCTCTTAAATCAGTGAGTCTATGTCTACCCAGTAGCATTTTTGTGGAAGAGGAAATGCAAATGAAGCGCTCATTAACATTTCTCACACTCTCATTTGCATATTCTCTTCCTATCTGTTTTGCGGAAGAGGTTTTTGCAGAAACAAACGAAGTGTAGACGGGGCCATTTTGCATGAAAAAAAACATTTTGCGCAAGATCCTGTATACCTCCTTTTTTGAGGGATAAGGGATCTTGCGCAAAAGGGGGGTTTTGCGCAAAATGGCCTTGTCTACACTGCGTTTTTTCCCGCAAAAACCTCTTCTGCAAAACGGCTATGCAAATGAGAGTCTGAGAAATGCGAATGAGTGCTTGATTTGCATTTCCTCTTCTGCAAAAATACTACAGCGTAGACATAGCCTGAGGGGCAACCTGGGCTAGTGAGTGGGCCATGAGTGGCTCGCCTTCATTTTAGTGGGCTGCAAGATGGTCTCCCAGGATAGGGCAGTTTTGCTCCCTGCGTACCTAGAATTTGTGGAGTGAGCTGATCAAACCGTCGCAGCGCTTTGATTGGATGCAGAGGGAGCACACTGCTCCCAGTCAATGTTGTGTGCAATCAGCTTGCCCCTCGCTCTGTGTGGCCTTGCTTTAGATGAGTGCCACTTTAGTAATCCCGGTAGGAAAAAAAACCTATGTGGACAAAAACCAACAGAATCTGGCAACCCTGTGCATTGGCAACGGTAAACAAACAAGTCTTGTTTACCATTGCCCATAGAACACTGATGGGCTGCATGTGGCCCACCGTCTGCAGGTTGCCCACTATTGTCTTAGAGATGGACTAAAGGAAGTACCTACGTCTTTTCTAGAATTGGCGCTACAGGGTGTCAAGCTCCACTCCTGTTTGGCATGCAACACACAGGCCCTTGTTCAACTCTAGATTACACAGTAACTAAATGTAAGTTTTTCCGTTAATCTAAGGTTTAGAATTCAAGGTGACAAATCTGATTTAAGAGCTCGTAGAAATTTTGACATTAATCATTCTTCAGTGCTTTGACTTAAATCAGGTAGCCCCCTGCAATTTCTGACTTCAGAATTAATACAATCTATTTTTCAATTTCTTTTATCACAGCCATTTGTCTTAATCTGTCTCAGCGCATTGTCTCTGTTGAATACACACATGCTGTCGGGAATGACTGCATAGCTAATTTCCTTATTTCACAAGTATAGGAATAGTGTGTTTCCATCTAGCTTTCTGTGGGAAAGTCTCCTAATGTTCTGAACTACGTTAATTCCTCCCCCAGTAGGATACTACTTACAGCTCCAAATATAGCACCGTTCTGCCACCAAGCAATATGTCATTACCGATTACTCCATTTAACAACCGTCTCGTAGTACACCTGGTTTAAAGAAAGCAGGAGAAAAAGACTTTTTACGTTCTATAGGTGTTGACTTTACATAAAGGATCTTTGCACCAACTTTGATGCCTCTTATTTCCAATCATATGTATTCAGAAGGGGGAAAGATTTTCCAGAATTGTAGTGTGGGCCTCTCTGCCCGATACACTTTCAGATTGAAAAAGGAGGTGGTATCTGTCATGTCTTTCTGATTAATCAATACTGACATGTCAACCGCACACAAATGGGTCTGACATACCACCCCACTGCTCTTATTGGCTTCCTATTGCAACGTCCCATGGAAAGCTTTCCGGGGGGGGGGGGGGTCTCTTAATTTCCCTCATTCCCAGTATTGTTTAGGTTCATGAATGACTGAAATCCAGGTGTGAAGGACAATTTTATCTGAACACGAATTACTTTTAAATGTCTACATTTTTATTACCAATGGCCATATTATCATCATTGGTGAAATTCCAATTATTAAAATAATTACACAAGAGTGTGAAGCAATAGAATTATTCTCTCCGCTTCTGCAAAAACCACAAGGAGTCCTGTGGCACTTTATAGACTAACAGATTTATTTCGGCATCAGCTTTCGTGGGCAAGAACCATTTAGTCAGATGCATGTGCATCTGCAACTGATGAAGTGGGTTTTACCCATGAAAGCTTATGCCCATATAAATCTGTTAGTCTATGGCTGTGTCCAGACTCAGGGGTTTTTTCGGAAAAAGTAGCCTTTTTCCGAAAAAACTTCACCTGCGTCTAGACTGCAGCCGCGTTCTTTCGAAATTAAATCAAAAGAATGCGGCTTTTCTTTCGACGGTGGTAAACCTCATTTCACGAGGAAGAACGCCTTCTTTCAAAAGTGCTCTTTCGAAAGAAGGCGTTCTTGAATGTAAATAGGGCTTCTTCAAAAGAGAGCATCCAGACTCACTGGGTGCTTTCTTTCGAAAAAGCAGCTTGCTTTTTCGAAAGTTCTGCATGCAGTCTAGATGCTCTCTTTCAAAAGAGGCTCTTTCGAAAGTATCTTTCGAAAGAGCCTCTTTCGAAAGAGGCTTGCAGTCTAGACATAGCGTATAAGGGTATGTCTACACAGCAGTGTTATTTTGGAATAACTAATGTTATTCCAAAATAACATAGTGCATGTCTACTCTACAAGCCATTATTCGAAATAATGCCGAGCTGGAGAACTTCTTACTCCGACTCACGGTAACCCTCATTTCACAAGGAGTAAAGGAAGTTGAAGGAAAAGTGTTTTTCTTTAAACTTCCTGCTGCATAGACAGTGCCAAAAGCTGAATTAAGCTATTTTGACATCATCTACACAATTGGGCTGTGTCTACACTGGGCCACTTATTCCGGAAAATCAGCCGCTTTTCCGGAATAAGCTGCGAGCTGTCTACACTGGCACTTGAATTTTCGGAAAAGCAACGACGCTCTACTGTACAAAATCAGCCGCTATTCCGGAAAAACTATTCTGCTCCCGCTCGGGTATAAGTCCTTATTCCGGAACACGGTTCCGGAAAAGGGCCAGTGTAGACAGCCCAGTAGCCTTTTCCGGAAAAAAGCCCCGATCGTGAAAATGGCGATCGGGGCTCTTTTCTGGAAAAGCGTGTCTACATTGGCCACAGACGCTTTTCCGGAAAAAGGGCTTTTCCGGAAAAGCAGCCTGCCAATGTAGACGCTCTTTTCCCGGAAATACTTATAACGAAAACTATTCCATTATAAGCAGTTCTGGAAATTCATGCCAGTGTAGACACAGCCTTGATGTAGCTGAAGTTGCATAGCTTAATCGACTTTAGCTCTGGTGTGTAGACATACCCTAAGGTGCCACAGGACTCCTTGTTGTTTTTGCAGATACAGACTGATCTGGTTACTCCTGTGAGACCCTTTTCACTTCTGTAACTCTAGCTTTTGTTATCATGTAGATATGAATGATAGCCTTATTATTCTGAATATTTCAATCTCCCTAAATTAACTTCACGAAAGAATCAATGATTTACCTAATATTTCCAGATGGAGTCCTTACTAATCTAAAATGGATTGTGTTGTATGTAGAACTGTACATACAGTAAACTCTTATTAAATATAAACAACAAGAAGTCCTGTGGCACCTTATACACTAACAGATTTATTGGAGCAGAAGCTTTCATGCATCTGACGAAGTGGGTCTTTGCCCACAAAAGCTTATGCTCCAGTACATCTGTTAGTCTATAAGGGTATGTCTATACTACCACCCTAGTTCAAACTAGGGTGGTTAATGTAGGCAACTGAAGTTGCAAATGAAGCCCGGGATTTGAATTTCCTAGGCTTCATTTGCATCTTGCCGGGCGCCGCCATTTTTAAATCCCCACTAGTTCGGACTCCGTGCCTGCGGCTACACGCGGCACGGACTAGGTAGTTCGGATTAGGCTTCCTATTCTGAACTACCAGTACACCTCGAACTAGGGTGGTAGTGTAGACATACCCTAAGATGCCACAGGACTTCTCATTGTTTATGAAGATTCAGACTAACACAGCTATCCCTCTGATGCTTATTAAATATGTTTAGTTGTGCTCTGTTATTGTTGTTGTTTTTCTGTAACTTCATGCAGTGCAATTTAATTGGGTAAAAGATGTAATCCATGGAAGTATCTAAATCCAGACAGCTGCTTTTAAGAGGTACTTAGATTTTTTTAAAAGTCAGCATTAATCTACTGTTTCCAGGCAGTGATAGCCTTGTCACATTAGGAGATACCCCAAGAACGTGGCCCAGTATCTGACACCACTGTGTGCAAATGCTGATTTTGTATTGGCCATCACCGGACAATGTGTGCACTGGTAAAGCATATTTGGATAGTGACTTTCTAGCCCTTAGCACTTATGCTAAAGTTCTTTGCTTCAAGACACTGTACAAATATTAATGAAGCCCAGGAGGTAGGTGACCAAACATAGTATTGTCACCATCCCTTTGAATCACTCCACTGTGTCCCTTCTCACCATTACAAACATTACTTTTCTTCACAGGCTGTCCCCACCTGACCTATCATCACTCACTCAGGCTATGTCTACACTACAGAGTTTTTTCGGAAAAAAAGATGTTTTTCCTAAAAAACTTCACTTACGTCCACACTACAATCATGTTCTTTTGAAAAACAAAATCGAAAGAACAGAGGGGTTTTCCCAGCATTGGTAATCCACTTTCTAGGAGGAAGAATCCTTTTTCTGAAAGAGCTCTTTCAGAAAAAGGCGTGTGTGGATGGGGAAGAGGGCGTTCTTTCGGAAGAAGAGGAAAGAGGAAAAAGCAGAGGCGCCTGGTGGCCACTCCGTCCACAGTAATCACAACTTAAATGTGAGAGATCATCCATTCAGTGTGGACGCTCTCTTTTGCAAAAGCAGATTGCTTTTTCGATGTGCTTTGGCAGTGTGCACGCCCTCTTTCAGGAGATGTTTTTTCAGAAGATCTCTTCGGCTATGTCTAGACTGCAAGCCTCTTTCGAAACAGGCTTTTTCGAAAGTATCTTTCGAAAAAGCCTCTTTCGAAAAAGAGCGTCTAGACTGCAAGCAGTACTTTCGAAAAAGCAAGCCGCTTTTTCGAAAGAAAGCAGCGAGTGAGTCTGGATGCTTTCTTTCTAAAAAACCCTGTTGGCATTCAAGAATGCCTTTTTTCAAAAGAGCACTTTCGAAAGAAGGCGTTCTTCCTCGTGGAATGAGGTTTACCGCCGTCGAAAGAAAAGCCGCGTTCTTTCGATTTAATTTCGAAAGAATGCGGCTGCAGTCTAGACACAGGTGACGTTTTTTTGAAAAAAGGCTACTTTTAAAAAAAAAAAACCCTGAGTCTGGACACAGCCTTCTAGAAAAGCTTCTTCCAAAAGAAGCTTGCAGTCTCGACGTTGCCTCAGTGTCTGATTAGGCTTATTGCTACCAACCTCCGCTGCCCACTTGTTACATTTTCAAACAAGCACTTTCATTTTGTCTGCCATGCTTCCCCTTTGGCTGGAGGGGAGAGCCCCATCACACACACACACACACACACACACCCCCCCCCCCAGTGCCACTTTGTCATTCTCTTTCAAATCCCCGCTTAAAACCACCTTGGCATGACACCTGCAAACCACTTGCTGGAGGGTAGTTGCTGGAGTGCTGATGCCATTGTCTACCACGCTGACTGATATTGTTTTGGGTCTTTCTGCTCGCTGTAGCCACCTGTTTTTCTTTTCTCCCCTCCTCCCCCATGGGAAATTTTAAAATGAAAGGATCGTTAAAAAACACATTTTTAAAAAATTGGCTTTTTTGTTTCTCCTTTCTCTTTCCCATTCCCTTTTAGCCACTGAAAGGAATAGTATGAACAATGTCTTAGTTACACTAGCACAGCTTCCAAGTGGAGACCGGCCTATGTCAGTTAGGGGATGAATTTTTTACCACTTGTACTGGAAGAGACCCTAATGTGGACATTGTTATGTCAGGTTAAAGGTGTCTTATTCTGGTATAATGGACCGGAAACGTTATCCTTCAATAAAGCACCTGTATACTCAGGGGTGATGGTGAAGGGATACTCAGGGGGCCACCAGTCACATGACTCCCCCAAACCCAGGAAAAAGTCAGGATAAGCCCCCTTTACTCTGGGACCCCTTCTCTTCACCCCTCTTCCAGCTCCTGCTCTGCCCTCTCCCCTCCTCTTCCCCACCTTTGCTCCATCCTCCCCCTGCCTTTCCCCCCAAGAGAGGCGGCCCAGGGGACAAGCAAGACTGAGGTCCAGCACTGACAGTAAAGGTCTGGTCCCCCCTCACTCACCAGCAGCGGCCAGAGAAATAGAGCATTGTGGTCCCAGCTCGCTCTGTTCCCCCTTCTGCACCACTCTGCTTCCTGCTGGCGAGAGTAGGGGTTATCTCGCCTATCCCGAAGAGACGTGGTAGCTGGGGGAAGCAGAGTGAGCTGGGGCTGCATTGCTCCACTTCCCCCACCACAAACTCCTCCCTACCCCGCACTAGTCCTGCAAGCTGCCAGGTGTCTGGTGTTTGCCTGGACAGTTCAGAATTCAGGACCCCCGTCCGGTAAAAAAAACATGTGAAATGTCTGGTATTTCCTGTTTCCCTTGGATGGAAGCCCAGCAGGGACAGTTTTTCCCTGCCGTGGTGCCATTTAAGGGCACAGCAACTTTTTTTTTTTTTGCTCAACAACTTTGATCTCCTGTTGTTGGGTTGTTTTTTTTTTTTCAACCAAGTTTGCCATGTTTGGGATTTTTGTTGAAAGCATCTGGCAAGCCTAACTGCAGGTGCCTGCCCTCCATGCTGGGGAAGGGAGCAGAGAAGGCCACGTCTGTGGGCTGCAAATGCTCCAGGGATGGCAAGAGAAGTCTGCAGGCTGCCCATGTTTGGGGGGAGGTGCCCCTCCTTGGGGGGGATTTGGCTCCCACTGGGGCCATGAGAGGTATGAGTGGTGTCTCAGATGGCAGGGATGGGTTTGGGAGCTTTCCTCCTCCAGCCTGAGGTTCACCCGTCACCCCTGGGCTTTTTCCATGTTTTCATTTCATCTTCGGGTTGTTATTTAAAAGTTACAATCAAGATTTGGCCCTCCGGATGCTGGGTGCTGTACATACACATAAAAGAGAGTCCCTATCCGAGAAACCTTAGAGAGCCAAGAAATACTTACTCATAAAATACTATTCATTCATGTAATCCCGTTGGTTTAATTAGGGTTAGTCGCATGAGCTCCACAGAATGAATAAAGCTGTCAGAGTCTTGCCCAAACTAAACAAGACAGACAAAGGATTAAGAGTAGGAAGAACTATTATTTCCACTTTGCAGATGGGAAACTGAGGCACGGAGCAATTACGTGACTTGCTGAAAGACATACATGAGGAATCTGTGGCAGAAGCAGATGAAAGCAGTTCTCAGTTTCAGTCCAAAGACTTAACAGGGCCACCCTTTTCATAGTATGCACTAGGGTTCCAGTCTGGCTTGTTTGAGGAGATTTGGCAAGCAACGCTTCTTTCATCATGATGGACTGTTCTGTATAACAGTGTTTCATCCCTTTCCTTCAGAGCAGCAGGCAACAATAGTAAATGCCACAAGAAGGATGGCAAATACAAACAGTCTGTGCAATAAACTCATGTTAATAGTGTTTGCCGTGTCTGCGTGGCCTCTTTGTAAAAGAAAGGAAAGATCATTCTGCCAACTCTATGTCCCAGAGACTAGTTCTCCTAATTAACCCACTGCTAAATAACCTCTTTGAAATGCACTTTATTTTCCAAGCCAGTTTTAGAGTCTGGAAACTGTTAGCTCTTAATTGGAAATTGGCTTGTTTTTTAAAGCAACGTTTTTCATACAGCACGTTTTACATGCCCTTGGGCCATCTGTTTTGTGGCCATGCTTTGCTCTCTGGGGTATCTTGCGTAGGCCAGTGGTTTTCAAACAATGGATCATGACCCAATAGTGGGTTGCACAATGTCAAAAGCTGGGTCACCTTGCAGTAGGGCAGGGGTGGCCAACCAGTTATAAAGTGCAAAAAAAAAAGGAGCCCCCAGAAAGAGCCCCCAAAAAGTTGTAGAGCAAAAAAAAGAACTGGCCCTTTAAAAAGGCTTTTTGAGGATTTTTGGCCTCAGCAAGCTCCTGCCTGCAGCCGTGGCTGCCATTTTGGATCTGCCACTTTGATCCGGACAGCTCCCCTAACCTGGTGAGCACAGGGGAGCTGGGAGGTGTGGAGGCAGCTTCGTGAGCCGCACTGACGGGGGAAGAACCGCATGTGGCTCACAAGCCGTGGGTTGGTCACGCCTGTGGTAGGGTAACCCAGTGACTAGTGAGGAGGGTACTAAGGCAGGTTTCCTGCCAGTCCTGGCACTATGGATCACCAAGCAGCAGGTCTGGGGCTCTATGCACTGCCCCCACCCTGAACTCCACACTCCCATTGGCCAATTGCTGGCCAATGGGAGCTGCCGGAGGGATCCATGCCTGTAGGCCAGGAGCAGCATGCAGACCTGCTGCTGCCCAATTCCAGGGCACAGTGTGAGCTGCAGCGCCAGGAGAGGCAGGAAGCCGCCTTAGCGCCCCCACTGAGCCCCTGGCCAAGAGCTTCTGGAGGTAAGCCATGCCCAACCATGAGCATCAACCTCCTGCACCAGGTTTGAGGCCACCCTGAACCAGTGCCTCCTTCTGCACCCCAGACCTCTCATTCCTGGCTCCTCCCACCCAAAGCCTGAACTCTAGTCAATAGATATTATTATGTTGGCTCACGAGCATCTGCAATTTTCAACTGGATCATGAGAAAAAAAGTCTGAAAACCACAGGCATAGGTATTCTTAAATGATGAAGGGTAATATAAGACGGGATTACAACAAGAATCGCTTACACATTTCCTTTTGTTCATTTATCACTCAGAGCTGTTTGGGAATTTTTCAGCGAAATGTTTCTTTTTTTAAATGCCATCATTTATAAACAAGCAAAAGTAAATGTTTTAGTGACCTAAGTCAGGTTTTTTTCCAGATATATTTGTACATGAAAATTTTTGACATTTTGACCTTTTTTGTCCTGATTCAGAAGGGGGGAAGGGTTTGATATCTCAAAATTTTGTAAGACAGAAGAATTATTTCCCACCCAGCTGTATTTACCATATAGTTGATTTGGATGTTCTGTTCATGACAGCCACTTGTGTCTGAAAATTCATCCAGCTCTTCTTGTTAGTGGAGTCAAATCATCACCCTTTTATTTCCATGTCAAATTTTCCCCTTGCAATCATGATGAATCTCTCAGAGTGCATGTTCAAGCAGTTACGCTTGCTGTCTGATTGCAGGAGACGGTTATTGACAGGCTGTCTGGAAGTGACATACTTGCAGGATTATCCCTCTATGTCTGAAAAGCTGAATTTAGATTCGCGTTGCAGCAGGGAATGTTTATGCAGGGAGACACCAATGGTGCAGATCTGGATTTTGATGGCAATCCAGACTTTTTAAAGTGTCGCCTTCCACAGCTCCCTAAAGTGTTTTGATCTGGATCACACTGAATGACTGACCAAATGGATCCTTAGCCTGCAATCACTGAACACGCCCTGCAAGTACCTGGCTCCAGCTCTGCTGAAAGGTGCTGTAGAACTAGAAGCTTGGGGATATCTGGGTCTGTAGACATCAACTTCCTATCCAGCTGAGCCTCCCCAGTGCCCCAGGCCTTGCTCTCATTCCACTCTTTCTCACACGACTCTGCCCCATTCCACCCCACCATCCAAGCTCCACACCCCCATCCTGCCTCTTCTCCCATCTCCTTCCCCTAACTGTGCTCCATGCCAGCCCCTCTCCCTCCCTCCCAGAGCTTTTGGAATGCCACGAATCAGCTGTTCATGGCACTCCAGAAGCACTGGGAAGGCAGGGATGAGTTGGTAAGTGGGGCCACCAAGGCATGGGAGATGGGTAGATGGGGAGGGAGGGTTGCTGGCTGTCAGTTGGTGCTTTGCATTCTAATATTTGCTCTAGCCCCAGAGCACCCATGAAATCAACTCCCCATTTGACCTGCAGCTGGTCCCACTGTGTGCTCTCCATTGCTTCCGAGTCTCCAAGGGTACGTCTAGACTACAAACCTCTTTCAAAAGAGAGCATCTAGACAGCAGCCTCTTTTTTCGAAAAAGAGAGCCGCTTTTTCAAAAGAGAGCACCAAGGCAGTCTGGATGCTCTCTTTCAAAAAAGCACTATGTGCATTTCAATAACGTCTTTTTTCGAAAGAGCACTTTCAAAAGAAGGCGTTATTTCTTGTAAAATGCGGTTTTCCACGGTCAAAAAAACTGCCATATTCTTTTGATTAAATTTCGAAAGAACGCAGCAGCAGTTTGGACACAGGTGAAGTTTTTTTTTTTAAAAAAGGACACTGTTTTTGAAAAAACCCTGTAGTCTAGACCCACCCAGTGGTGGTGTTACATGCAGCCTCTGATTTCCCTTCCCTCCATAAGATTTTGTCTATGGGGCTGGTTGTTCTTCTCCTTCCACTGGCCCCCAGGTTCCTCTCTGGCCTGCCTTGCTGTTAGGCATCTTCCTGCAGCAGCTAACTCCCAGCCTTGCTCTGACCCAAGTCTAAGTGGAGGGTCTACAAGCATTGGGAAGTCTGCTTGCTCTCTGCCATGGAGCAGGCAAAAAAAACCTCCATCCATCACTCATGGTGTGACTGACGCTGGGAAATGCCTGAGGGTACATTGGGGTGCTCCCTCCTCCGCCTCAAACAGTGCAGGTTACCCCACAGCAGGTCCCTGGGCAAGATGGGGTGGGGTGGTACTACACTCCTGGAAGGGGCAGGGCCTTGCCTGGAAGGTGCATGGCCAAGACATCCAGCCCCGCCCTCACCCCAAATTGCGGCACAGCACTCCAGCAGTGAATTAATGAGCCCACAGCTCCGGCTGTCACTGTTGCTGCGGTAACAGAGATGGCAGCTGGAGGCTCCAGGTCCCGTTGGATCGCTAGGCCCCAGGGCAACTGTCCTCTTTCCCCCTCTGTTGGCAGGCCTGCCACCGGCTGCTCATTGCAACGCAACGTGGGAAGCTTTCCGTTGGGATTTTTCTCTGTAAAGTGCAATGAATCGAAGCAACCCCTTGCCCCAGCCCTACTCTCCACCAAGAGTGGAAAAAAATCACCTCAGAATGTATGCACAAGTTACGTCAGTTGAGGGTGGAGCTGAATTTTGAATTTCCTCTCCATGGGAAATTCTGACATTTCCCCATTTGCTTCTGTCTGGAATAGGAGTGAAATGTTTGGTAGAAAGGGAAATTCTGGGGGGCAAAATTGATTTGAAAGTGTTATTTCTGGTTATTGAAGGGGCCTGAAATGCTCTCCTTTGGATCTGTTTGATATTAAATGGCATTTTCTTGTAGTACTACATTATCTAATGGGGGGGTATAGTTCAAGACACTGATGCTCCCATTCTGCTCTTTGGACCAGTCCCTAAGGGTGCATGTAGACTGTGGCGCTATTTTGGGATATTTCCAGTATTCCGAAATAGCGTAGGCCGTGTCTTGACAGTGCGCCCATTATTTCAATTTTTTTTTAAATAATAGGCATGCTATTCTGTAAATCCCTGTAAATCTTGTTCCACGAGGATTAAGGGACGTTTTGAAAGAGCGCTCTATTTTGAAATTTGGCACTGTATAGACAGCACCAAATTTCAAAATAATGTACTTAAAAATACTCAATCAAATCTCCCAGTATACGTTCGGTCATGAGACTCCCATGATGCACCACTGATTCCAAAATCTATAGTAGATTGGAGGGAATTGGAGTCAGAACTACACCTGCAATAAGGTAATGCACCATGAGCTTTTACAACTTAATGCTTTTGAATTGATTGGAAGCACAATGTTTTTGGTCAGTTAAAAAAGCAACAAATTCTTATTCAGGTTGTACTGGCCTGTAATATTTCATTTAGAATTTCCTCTGGGCAGTTTTGGTTTTTGCAGAAAGCGCATTTTCTACCGGAAAAAACCCTCCAGTGGAAAATTCCTGGCAGGAGTTTGACTATGAGTACTTCAGCAACCCACCTTTGCTGGCACATTTACTTGTAAGGGAGGAAAAGAGCTTCTGTGGCTAAGACATTGGACTGGGACTTGCAAGATTTGGTTTCAGTTCCCATCTCTTTCAGAGACTTGCCACATGGCCTTGGGCAAGTCACTTTCTCTCTGTGTGCCTCAGTTCGCCCAGCTGTAAAATGGGGATAAAAATTCCATTTGTTCTTTCTATTCTGACTGTAAGCACTTTGAAGCAGGGACTGTGTCTTAAGACACATTTAGTATAGTGTCTAGAACAGTGGAATCCTGATCACAGTAGGGCCTCTAGAAATGAGAAGTAATAATGTGTAAATTTTTAAGCTCAAACACCCAGACTTAAATTTCAAATACACTGAAAATTCAATGTGCAGCTCTCAGTTACTTAAAACAGCCAATCAGGAAACAGAAACAATACCCCATGACCTGAGTAACTACGTGGCACAGCTGGGATTTTGAATATTTGCAATGAACCGCCAATGAGTGATTTGCAGGCAGGAACTATTTGTGAATAATTTTGTGTAACGAATATGTTCCAGAATTTCACAAAATGTTCAAAGGGAGATGAAAGGTGAAATGCAGCCAATAAATTATTCACGACAAATTATACCCGGAGCTCTCTTCATCACAGAGATGAGACAGAATTATTGACTGGACATGGAAACCAAATTTCATTTCAGAGAGATGATATTAAAATACTGGTATGTTGGTTTAATTATGCTTAGGCTATAAAGACATTACTCTTCCCCTAAAAAATATTCCTTCGGTAACGGCAGCCAGATTGATACTCTCCAAGTAAAGTGCATAGGACTTCGTCCTCTAAGCTACACGGTAGAATTTAAGGACAACGCTGACTTGCTTCAGCAGTGAGATGCATTGCTGTTAATTTTCTTTGCTTAGAATTTGCTAAAGGACAAATTATTATGCCCAGTATCTGGCCCAAAGAGCGGGGCTGAAACACGTGTAATTAAACTGTGGGGTGGGTGGAAGAATCTTTCCTCTCCCCACAGGCTATGGTATTCTGACAATAGTTGCTGGAGTCCCCAGAAGTGTGAGACACTTCTGGGGACCCCCAGAAGTGTTACCCCCCTTCCACCTTCAGTGAGAGAGATTGTGGGTGTTTAATTGGGTGTCCGCTCCCCGTTTCCTCCAGTCTCTTCACCACCCAACCAATCTCCTCATGTCTCTGCAGTTTAATAAAAGGTCGCCCCAACATCCAACTTCCCCTTTGAAGTGTCCCCCTGTAGTGCACTCAGAGTAATAGCAGGCCTGCTGTCTCCCAAAGGAACAGCGCACAGGCCACCTTGAATGAATCAGTTCAGGATGGGCTCCGTGTACAATACTACAGCACTGAGATACTTTTATAGACGGGGTCGGCAACCTTTTCGAGCCAAACGCCATCAAAATTCAGAACCCGTGGTCAGCAAAGAGCTGTCTAAAAATGCCCATTTGCAAGGCTGAAAATATACAGCTTAGTATGATGGATCATTGACATAATGATAAATAATAGTATGCATACAACATTGTACTCACAGACTTGATTTAATGGGACTTCTGCTGCTGCATCTGCTCACACATTTCTTTGAAGTTAACATCATAACAGGTCAAATCCAGCTTCCTGCATGCAGTCAGGCTGTCTTCGGTCAATCTTATGGCAGGGAGCTGGGGAGGAGGGGGTGCAAAAGTCTGAGCTGGGGTGTATGATGGGCTCAGGACACAGAGTTGGGATTTGAGGGGCTGCAGGAGTGTTATGGCAGGGGACTAGGGATGTGGGGAGAACAAGAGTCTGGGGATCTGGGGCATGAGGGGCTCAAGGTTGGGGAGTGGGGAGGATGCAGGAGTGTTATGATGCTGCAGCCAGATGGGGATTGGGTCCTAATTGGGGGCTTGTTGGCCAGGCTTCACTTTGAAATAAAGTAAAATAGTATGTCCAACACAAAAGGTTTCAACATTGTCTACTTATGGCGGAGCTGGGGAACCTCTTTGGGGTCAGGGCCACTGACCCACAGGAATATTAGTCAGGGACCCACACAAGTGAGAAGCAAAACAAACACAAAAACAACCCCTCCAAAAAACCCAACCCTCACTGATGTGGCCCTCAACTGAGACACCTCACTCCCCTGGTGCTCCAGCTCCATGATGGGAGAAGGGGCAGGGAGGACTGAGGTTCAAGGCCTCAGGCCAGATTTACTCTTCTGGGGTTCCAGGATTAGTGGATTTTTGTGGGTCCCCCTAGGCTCTGGGGTAGGGTCAAAAATGAGGAGTTAAGAGTGTAGCACAGAGCTGCCAGTAAGTGAGATAGGGATGTGGGGTGCAGGATCTGGGCAAGAGGCAAGGTGCAGGAGGGGGCGAAGGGGTGACGTCTGGGTAGGAGGTAGGGTGCAGGAGCAGGCCTGGAGTAGGGTGTCTGGCCAGGCGGAGGGTGCAGGAGCAGGTGGGGGTAGGTGTCTGGCCAGAGGGGAAGGAGAAAGAACAGGGGAGTGGGAAGGAGCAGGCTGGGGGCAGGGTGTCTGTCCAGGGAGAAGGGTGCAGGAGCAGGCTGGGGGCAGGGTGTCTGTGCAGGGAGAAGGGTGCAGGAGCAGGCTGGGGGCAGGGTGTCTGTGCAGGGAGAAGGGTGCAGGAGCAGGCTGGGGGCAGGGTGTCTGTCCAGGGAGAAGGGTGCAGGAGCAGGCTGGGGGCAGGGTGTCTGTCCAGGGAGAAGGGTGCAGGAGCAGGCTGGGGGCAGGGTGTCTGTGCAGGGAGAAGGGTGCAGGAGCAGGCTGGGGGCAGGGTGTCTGTCCAGAGGAATGGGTGCAGGAGCAGGCTGGGGGCAGGGTGTCTGTCCAGAGGAATGGGTGCAGGATCAGGCTGGGGGTGCAGGGTCTTGGTGGGGGAGGGTGTGAGAGAGGACTGGGGATGCAGTTTCTGGGCATGAGGGGCTGGGGGGACACTTACTTGATTTTGCCCCATGCACCACTCCCAGCCACCAGAGGCTTTCCCCACTACTACAATGGGAGCAGCAGGGAAAGCCCCCAGGGAGCACGTCCACACACTTCTGTTCCCCCGGCCAGGGGAGGGGGAGGGAAGCAGCAGTGAGAAGCCTCTTCTGGCTCCAGCTTCTTCCCCACCAGCTGGATCCAGCAGGGACACTCGGGGCTTCTCCTGCTGCAGGAAGCCAGCGCTGGCGCTCCAATTGTGCCGGCGGCCGTGAGGCTGGGTGCCAGCGGGTTCCCTGCTGGGGGGGCGGGGTGCAAAAGACCCTGAGCCATATCTGGCTTGCGAGTTATAGGTTGCCAACCCCTGATTTACAGCAAACACAATTGTAAGTTTACTGACCCAGATTTAAGAGAGAACGAGCAAGGAAAATGGAAACCTGTAAAATAAAACCAATGCATGTTTCCTAGAGACTAGACTTACTTGCAGTGGAAAGCAGTGGTCTCTCCCCCAAAGCCTTTTGGAAACATTTCCAGTCAAGGCTGGTTGGGGTCTTATTTTCACGAGTGTGTAAACGTGCTATTGATTTACTCCCTAGGTACAATGGGATCCCTTTTCCTGTTTCTTTCATATTCCCCACAGTTCATTTTTTGCCTCCAAATACAGGGCAAACCCCTGTGGTTCTGTCTCTCTTGTCACCTTGCTGGTTTCCCATCCCCCTGTCGACTTCCTCCATAAAAGGAGCTTCTGTTGTTTTGGCCTCCAGTGCTTAATTTACAGGCAAACCCAGAAAGACTGGAGAATATATATCCCCTGTCAGTCAGAAAACTGTTACTCCACCCTGCTTTGAGTCACATGTTAGGAACCATATTTTCATCATGCATCCATAACTTATTACAGAGCATCAGTATGCATCGTTCACATTAATATTAATGAGCAGAGAGAGTCTGGCTTACACAACACATTGTCATGAACTGAAATACATATAACAGGACATTCTTGTAACCCCTTTACCAGTGAGCACTGACAAGTTCTTAGGGTTTTGTTCAATGTGCATAGCTTGGACCGTCTCCTGGGCTTCTCCCCAAATGTAGACTCTCCTCTCCCCGTCAAAAGGCTATGCTGTTCCAGAGAAGTATAGCATGTGCATTTTTAGTAGGTATTCTCCCCTGTTCAGCAAAGCACTTAGCATCTGTTCATTTTCAAACATGTGAGTAATCCCCTCCCCAGTCAGCAAAGTACCTCAGCATGCTGTGAGTGTATTGACAAAGATTGAGCTTTAAGTGAGTAAGGAAAATGAGACTTAAATACATGCTAGTGTGATGTATGAAAAAGGGATTCGATTATTCAAGCACTTACCGTTAAGCAGTTGCTTCTCTGAATTGGGGCGTCTAGCATCACTAAGAACAGCCAGACTGGGTCAGACCAAAGGTGCATCTAACCCAGCATCCTATCTGCCAACAGTGGCCAAACCCCAGAGGGAGTGAACAAAACGGAATCATCAAGTGATCCCTCTCTCACCATCCATTTCCAGCCCCTGACAAACAGAGGCGAGGGACACCTTTCCTGCCCATCCTGGCTAATAAGCATTGATGGACCTAACCTCCATGAATTATCTAGTGCTTTATCTGGGTCCTCGTGTGACCGTAGAATCTGCAGCACAGACTGAATGCGAACCTTTGGCCACCACTTTAGACAGCCCCGTGGTAAAAACATCTTTCCCGCACGTGCACGACAGCTTTCCCCTTAAGCGCTGAGCTGAGACTCAATGTGCATTCGGATTTTCTCGGTGCTGGACCACACTCCACGTCCTCTGCTTCAAGTGCTCCTCCTAGCTTTGTATCCTTGTGACAGACATCCAACCTATCAACTGCAAACAACCCCTCCCACCCACAACCTGGTCTCCTACGGCTTGGTTGTGCCAGTTAATTACTGGCAGCCAAGTAGTCCCCAGAAACCCCAGTTGAGATCAGGGCCCCATTGTGCTCGGTGCTGCATTTAGACACAGTAAACGATTTTATCATAGAATCATAGAATATTAGGACTGGAAGGGACCTCGAGAGGTCATCGAGTCCAGCCCCTGCCTCATGGCAGGAACAAGTACTAGTTTTGTTTGTTTGTTTTGTTTTTGCTGTTCCTTGAGTTAACTGTGCATAGGGTAGGTGTTGCACAGATTAAGTCCTTAATGGCTCCCTTCTGCTATACTTATTATAATAAACAGAGTTGATTTTTGTGCACAAATTATCGTTGTCTTTCCTTTAATCCCAGGCTACGTCTACACTGGCACCCTTTTCCGGAAATGCTTAAAACGGAACAGTTTTCCGTTATAAGTATTTCCGGAAAAAGCGCGTCTACATTGGCAGGATGCTTTTCCAGAAAAGCGTCCGTGCCGATGTAGATGCGCTTTTCCGCAAAAAAGCCCCGATCGTCATTTTCGCGATCGGGGCTTTTTTGCAGAAAACACTACTGTGCTGTCTACACTGGCCCTTTTCCGGAACAGTTTTCTGAAAAAAGGACTTTTGCTCGAACGGGAGCAGCATAGTATTTCCGGAAAAGCGGCTGATTTCTTACAGTAGATCGTCAGTGCTTTTCTGGAAATTCAAGGGGCCAGTGTAGACAGCTGGCAAGTTATTCCGGAAAAGCGGCTGATTTTCCGGAATAAATGGCCAGTGTAGACACAGCCACTGTGTTCTTGTCCATCTGTCCTTACATTAGGAGCTTCCCAGTGCAGGGACTTACTTTCTTGAGCATTTGGAAAGCACTTAACCCATTGTAGGTGAAAATAGTAATAACTGATCCGATTGTTGCATTGAAGGAGGTAAGTCATTGTCGGCTCACCCTATTGCACTGGGGGCAGGACACCAGAGATAATGAACTAATGATTTGATTTAACATGTGTGACAGACCTAAGCCAGCAGCCTACCACACTCTGGTCCTATTGGATGCCAGGAGGTGGGTGGGCATTATCCTGCCCACATATAAAGGACCTCCCTGCAGCCTACGGGGAGGATCCACAGAGCCCAGAACACCAAATGAGTCCTGGGGACAAATAAAGAGAAAACAGGGACAGGTGTGGAGGTCATACAGTCAAAACAAGGGAACCGGATAGGGACACGAAGCAGAGAAACCCAGACAGGGCCCACTGCCCTTCAAAGGCCTTGAAAGAGCAAGCGACACCACCCAGTGGAACTCTGCCCAGATGCGTGAATGGATACAGGAATGGAAATAGACCCCATGGTTGCACCAGCCCCCTCCCTCAGCCAACCTCTGCTCCCTGGTCTTGTAGATTGACATCTTGGCCATAACCAGGAGGAGGTTGACGAGACGGTCCTGCAACTTTGTGGGGCCATGCATGGGGTGTGCATAAATTAATAGGTGAGGGGAGAAGTGCAGCCAGAACCTCAACAAGAGGTTCTGGAGGAGCCAAAAGAGGGGCTGTAACCTGGCGCACTCCAGATAAATGTGCCACCAGGGTCTACCTCAAGCCACAGGGGTGAACCGTGCCAAGAACATGCCTGGGCTCACTGCGCCATGGAGGATTCTCCAGCTGATGTCCCCGGTAGGCCATGGAACCAAGGTGGAGTAAAGACTGGCCCACCAAAGCTCCCCACCCTCTATTGGTTGTAAGAAGTCCCGCCACGTGAAGAGCGTGAAGCATAAGCGTGTACTGATTACTCTTTGGCTGCAATGCGTACAGCCAGCTCAGATGATAAGGGAAGGCACGCGAGGCAAGGGGCCGATGGAGAGATCAGTAGGGTCAGGGGTAAAGAGCGGGCGGGGTGCACACTCTCACAGGACCCTGTCAAGATATTAAGGGGTTTTCACCCCAAAACTATGCACTAGCCTGTGCTGAGTATGGCTCACTACACGATGGACCCTGCCTCCTGTAAAGAGAAAGGGATTGTGTATAGGACCACAGCGAGTCTCTGAGGCTGATATTATCCACCAGTAGCGCGAGACTCACAGGGCACAGCCAGAACTTTGCCACACATGACAAATCCATTGTCCCATTCACGCTATAGGTTCTTTATTTCTTTATTTGGTTATCTTATGTCGGAAGGTAATGTCCTTAAATATCTAGCTCTACAAACCAATGCTTGAAAATGTTTTGTTACTTCCTCCTCCATTTTATCGGTCTTCGTTATACTTTCAAAAACTCACACTAAAATTCCCGATGGCTCAGGCCACAAGAGCACATGTTGGTTCATACTGGAAGACACAATTTGTACCGCCCCAGTTAGAAACATTGGTCTAAAAAGCAGGAAGAGGAGGAATCCTATGTATATTTGTGTGGTGGTGCTTTTGATTCTGTATTACTAACTGGAGACTTGTTTGTGGCTACTGGATTGCTTTCCCTTATTGTTATAGGCAGTCTTTCAACAACAACAAAAAGAAGGCTTTCAAAATGCTAATCAAAGCATTAGTGTTTCATCATCATTGGCTTGCAAAAAACAATGTCTAGATCAATCTATCCATTTCTAAATCTTCAGAGAAACAAAATTTAAACTCGTTTTTCCAAGGCCAAATGTCAATCATTCAAAGGAATCTATATGAAATTTTAATTGCAAGATGTTCTGTGCAAATTTAATGAGTGAAATAAGAGATCTGAGAATTCAAGCATGCTCAGCTCATGCATAATGTTGACTTAAATTGGCTCTCTAGAGGGGCTGGGAATTGCGTTTTTAGAATTTACACACTGATAGAGCAAATGTACTGGGCTCTGTAGGTTAAGGTCATAAATCAGAATCATTTAACTGCCTTTGAGTGATTGCTAGAGACTATAATGGCTGAGTGAACTGGCTTCAGCTACAGGTGATTACTCTGCTTGGATTATTGAAATGCTACTCAATATTCATAAATCAGTGATCATTAATCCCCCAAATAGTTCCTGTCAGATTTCTAAATACATTTCCTACTGGCTAATTGAGATTGAAACAGACTGGAATGCGCTAGCTCAGAATCAAAGCAAGGGAGGTGCGTTGCCTAACTGTGATTGGAAACCTGTCTTTGGGGGCAAATCAAACCATTTGGGGTGACATGCACAGCAGCTAAAATAAACCGATCCAGGCTGTTTTCGGAAGAAGCCGTTGA
This sequence comes from Pelodiscus sinensis, assembly GCF_052426305.1. Classification (NCBI taxonomy): domain Eukaryota; kingdom Metazoa; phylum Chordata; order Testudines; family Trionychidae; genus Pelodiscus; species Pelodiscus sinensis. Next base: position 4,588,854 of record NC_143072.1, on the reverse strand, counting down.
AGCGGGTTTTGCAGATACAAGGCGTGATGATTGTAAAAAGGCACCCGGCTGCATTTCTGTGGCACATGGGTAGTTCTCAAAGCTTTAGCTAGGAGGTAGTGACATTTTTTGGTTTTAGACACATCAAACATCCCAAATGCCTGGAATCAAGCTGAATGCTGAGCAACGTTTGGATGTGTTGGTTTGGAGAGGCTTGTCGCAGTCTTCCCAACAATTCCCTCAGGAGGGATAAGAGAAATGAAAAGGCCTGTGTGTGCTGCTTGTCCATAGGCCCGTTAATTTGACCTCACAGATTTTTTTTTTTTTTAGCATTGCAGATCTTAGGTTCCTTTTGTTTTGGATACTTGTTCTATTCCTGCTCCTTACAGGAACGTTTATGTGAATTGTTCAATGTAAATACAACAAATGCTGTACTTAAATACAGCGCAGTGCAGGCTGGCAAAGAGGCCTGGGCCCTCTGGAATCATCGTCTGGAGTCCAAGTCATCAAACTTCAACCCTTGGACTTTCTGATATCGTTATAGAGCTAAATACAATCATGGGCCTCACTTCAAGGCCCATATTTGCAAAATAGTCCATATGCTAGGACCAGGGGAGCCTGAGCAAGGTATGGGGAGAACCCAGCTCCATGCTCCTGGAAAGGATGGGGCCTCAGGTGGAAGGAACGGGCCAGGGGTCGCCAGCCCTCAGCGCTGCCCGGAGCATGGCGGTCACTCCCCAGCCCTTAGAGCCAACCAGACCACACAGCGTCTCACTCCAGTGGCGATTTAAAGGGCCAGGGGCTTCTGCTGCTGCCACTTCTGCTGTAGTGACAGAAACCCCAGGCCCACCACCAGGAGCCCTAGGCCCCTTTAAATGTCTGGGCCCTGTGGCAACTGCCTCCTTTGCCCCTTCTCCGCCCATCTGTGGGCCTGGCTAAGGCTCACTCATTGCGTACACACGTTAGCATTCCTTAGGACATGCCCTAGGACCGAGGCTTTTCCTCCTGTCCCGCTAAACTCCCTCCCCACTCTGCTCGGCACTTATTACACGATCCCTGCATTCCTCTCAGCCTCCATTAGAGGCACGTATGTGTCGTTTTCAAAGCTCTTTGGCATTCTTTGCAACAAAAGGCTGTAGGTAAATGTCCAAGTGTTTGCACTGCCGGTGGTGTTAGGCATTTGCCATGGTAGAATACCACAGCAGACACCACTGCAGAAAGGAGAAATCCTCATGCCCCGCTTAGTTCTCAGACTAGTGATTGGCACCACTGATGAGAAGATGGGATGGAGAGGCACAGTTTTGAATTTGGCATGTCTTCAGTGTCTTTCATCGCGGGAGACATTTTGAAAACCCTAAATATGCCAAATACTTCACAGAGAGAGGAAAACATTGTGTTCACAGCTGCAAAAAGGAGACTAACTGAAAAGGAGCTGGGGGTTCACGTGGCTCACAAAGTGAATGAGTCCACAGGTGATGCCGTTGCAAAAACGGCTAATCTCCTCCGGGAGGGTGTTAACATGTGTTTTGTGGGTAAGACGCAGGAGGTAAATGTCCCACTCCACTTGGCAGCCGGTAAGGCCTCAGCTGGGAGAGTTTCATAGAATCCTAGAACACTAGAACTGGGAGGGACCTCGCGGGGTCACCGTGTCCGGTCCCCTGCCCTCACGGCAGGACCAAGCGCCATCTACGTCAGGGGTCAGCCACCTATGGCTCGTGAGCCAAATATGGCTCTTTTGCAGCTCGAGTTCAGTCCCCCCCTCCCACAACCACCACCCTAGTTCCCCTCGTGCTGGTGCTTCAGCCTCGCAGCCCCCCTCAAGATTGGGGCACCAGTGCCGGCTTCCTGCAGAAGCAGGGGTGGGGGAAGCCCCGAGCTGCCCCGCCAGATCCGGCTTGTAGGGAAGAAGCCGGAGCCAGAAGTGCCCCTCCCCTTCCCTTGTGTGAGGGAACATCAGTGCACTGACCTGCTTCCCGGAGACTTTCCCTGCTGCTTCCATTGGAGAGAGCCGGGAAAGCCTCCGGTGTCTGAGGCATGAAAACAAGTAAATGCCCCCCCCCACTCCTCATGACCAGACCCTGCACCCCCAGTCCCCTCAAGCACCACCTCCCCCAATGAGACCCTGCACCCCCAGCCTGCTCTTGCACCTTCCCACCTGGCCAGACACCTACTCCCACCCTGCCCCTGCCCCCTCCCTTGTTCCTGCCCCCTTCCTCCCCAGCTAGACACCGTATTTCCAGCCTGCTTCTGCACCCCACCTGCCACCTGGATCCTACTCACTGGCCGTCCTGTCATGCACACCCCAGAAGAGTAAATCTGGCTTGAGGCCTTGAACCCGTGTCCTTCTGGCACCAGGGGAGTGAGGCGTTTCATCAGGGGGACCACATCAGTGAGGGTTGGGGAGTTTTGGAGGGTTGGGTTTGGGGGGGGGAGGTTGCTTATCACTTGTATGGTTCCTGACTGATTTTTCTGTGGGTCAGTGGGCCCCCAACCCAAAAAAAGGTTCCCCACCCCCTGCCATAAATACAATGTTGAACCCTTTTGTGTTGGACATAATATTTTATGTTCTTTAAAATGAAGCCTGGTCATTTGGCCACAACATCATAACACTCCTGCATCCCCCCCACTCTCCAACCCTGAGCCCAACATATACCTGAACCCCCTGCCCTGAGCCCCTCATACTCCCATAACCCCAGACTCCTGCACCCCCCATGCCCAATCCGGAGTCCATCATACACCCAAAATCTCTTCCCTGAGTCCTTCATACACCCCAACCTAGACTCCTGCACCCCAACATCCTCAGCCCCCGCCATAAGACTGACAGAAGACAGCCTGAAGATGCGCATACCTGGTCAAATCCAGCTTCATGATGATAACTTCTGCTGCTGCATCTTTTCACACATTGCTTTGAAGTCTCATTATATAGTCTGTGAGTCCAATGTTTGACTTATGCTATTATTAATCATTATGTCAATTATCAGTCACTAAATTGTATATTTTCGGTCATGCAAATGGGCATTCTTGTACCGTTCTTTGTTGACTGCTTATTCTGAATTTTGATGTAGTTCGGCTCATTGGTTTCAGAGGTTGCCAACCCCCGATATAAATCATCCCTGATAGATGTTGGTGTAAACTGCTCTTAAACATCTGATGACAGGACAAGAAGCAATGGGTTTAAACTGCAGCAAGGGAGATTTAAATTGGATGTTAGGAAAAACTTCCTAACTGTCAGGGTGGTAAAACACTGGAATAAATTACCTATGGAGGTTGTGAAATCTCCATCATGGGAGATATTTAAGGAGAATAATTTTTCTCCATCCTCTTTGAAACAACTTTTTAGGTACCTGAAAGCTGATATCATGTCCCCTCTCAGTTTTCTTTTCTAAACTAAACAAGCCCAATTCTTTCAGTCTTCCCTCATAGCTCATGTTCTCTAGACCTTTAATCATTTTTGTTGCTCTTCTCTGGACCCTCTCCAATTTCTCCACATCTTTCTTGAAATGTGGTGCCCAGAACGGAACACAATACTCCAATGGAGGCCTAATCAGTTGTGGGTGTGGACAAATTTCTTCAGTGTGTCACTTTATTGTTGTAAACCTTGACATGAATGCAAACATAAATAAAAACGTTAAGGGTATGTCTAGAGGCATGTAAATTAGACTACCAGACATAGTCAATTAAGAGGGGATTTAAAATAAATCTTCATTAAAGTAAAATACAATGGCTTTATTAAAATAAAAATGGCCGCCGCTCCGTGCCGGCTCAGCTGATCATCAGCTCAGCGCGACAGTCAAGATGCAGATCGGTCGACAGGAAATGCCTTTGTCGACTGCTCCCTTATGCCTCGTGAAACGAGGTTTACAGGAGCAATCGAAAAATACGTTCCCTGTCAACCAATCCATGTCTTGACTGCTGCACTGTGCTTACGATCAGCTGAGCCGGCACAGTGCAGCGGCCATTTTTATTTTAATGAAGCGGGGGATATTTAAATCCCCGCTTCATCGACTATGTTGGGTAGTCTACTTTACATGCCTCTGTTGGCAGAGTGTAGTCTAGACATGCCCTAAATGCCTTTGGTGCAAAGCTAGCAATCCAGTTGAAAGGGAGGCCCAGAGAAAATAGCAAAACCCCACCTTCTGCCTCTGATTCTTTTGCTCTGGTGTTTTAAAAGATCTCCGGGCATGAAATCTGTTAATAGTAGCAATGTCAAAGGTGTAAGGGTTTGTGCCAAGCATTGGGGCTTGGAGTATATGCTAATTAATTGATCTGAACTCAGCTATAGGTCTAACTAATGAACCCAACCCTTTGCGTTTTATATGAATGTGCTTCAGATGAGAATTCCTGGTACTTTTCAGAATGTTTTTCTCTCCGTTGGTGTTTATATTTTATAGCCTAGCACCACTTAATTACTTTGCTTGGAATTAGAGTTTATTCACTGATAAATTATAAATGCTCCTGTAATCTCTCCTAAGCTCCTTGAATTGGAGAATGACAAATACGCCCAGATCGTTGGCTCCCTTTAGGATCATTTTTGCAAGCTCTGAGGAGGCAACGCCTTGGCAGCCGGATTAGAAACGTACCTTGGAGCTTCAAAGCCTCACCTTGTGCTGGTAACGAGTATTGTTATAATATGGCTATAATACATTTGAGTCCAATCACATCACAGTCCACGCACCAGGCTCCCATTGTGCTAGCCCCTTTACAAGTAGACCACAAAAAGACTGTGCCTGCCTGCGGTAACGTGGCTTGCCCAATGGGCTGGAGACCCGGAGGCGAGTCAGTCCTGATCACCAAGGCCTAGATCTTGGGAATAAGACTTCCGCTGCCACCACCCAAATATTAATAACACGATTAGGGGAAAGATCATTTGGGAAATCTCACCCCTATTGTAAAAATCAGGACACACAAGTAACCCATGCCAGGTTAATAAAAAGAAAAGAGAAAACTTGTATTATTACAACAATATTCCTCTTGCAAGCATAAGGATCAGATGGAAAGGTAACAAAATATACTCATGGAGGAATTACACCAGGGGCTAGAACTTAGTGAAACAGAAAAGCCAGACATCTCTTAAGCAGTGCCAGATATCAGATCCCATACCCAACCCTTAAAACAATAAAGCCTAACGAAACTACCTAAACTTTTCCCTACTTACAGATGTGAAGAATTGTTTCTTGGAGAGCGAGAGAGACATGCTTGTCCCTCCCTGTAGCTGCAGAGGATCACCCAGAAAGACAAAAGGAGAAAGGAAAAAACCCAAATTCCTTTGTCCCAGTTTGAAAGTCCCACCTACATTCCTACTGGTCACTTCACCTGGCTAGGTGTAGTTAACCCCTTAATCCCCAGGCTGCTGGCTAACCCTCATAATCATGACAGCCTCGTCTACATTTCGCAGCACCACTGATCTATTTCAGCTGTGCACATTGTGTAGCTGAAGTCCACATACTCACCGCGGTGTCTTGCGTGTGGTAAGGTCGGCGGGAGCTGCTGCCCCATCAAAGTTGGCTGCTCTTCTTATCCTGGTGGCACGCCAGAGTCGAGGGGAGTACTCTCGGTGATCGTGTCCAATCACAGGCCCAAATAACTCGCCACCTACAGCAGAGAGAGTCCCAAATAGGACTGAGATGCCAGCCAGCAGGATCTGGAAGCAGCCTGCCAAAACAGAGAAGACCCCAGGCAGGAAGGCCAGAGGAGAGGAAGAGAAACCTTTGTTATGTGTGAACTTACAGCTGGATTGTGCTTTGAGCTGTTGAGATTTCTTTGAAGTTTATTTAATAAACTCTGTCCCCCGGGAAAGCTATTTTTGACTTGGATAAAGCCTGGATGAAGTTTTCTTTGAACATTCCAGGAGAGGAAACTGAGGCTGCACACAAGCTGGTGGCTTGCTCCTGCTGCCCCCAGGGCTTACAATTTAAGTATAAGACAAGCGAACAGGAGGAGAGAGACAGACGGAGGTCCACAAGGCAATGGAGTAGGTAGCGAGCAGTAGCTTGTACAGGTTGAACCTCTCTAATCTGGGACTCTCTGGTCCGGCAATGGGACTACGGACGTTGCGGACTACAGAGCCCCAGTGGCAGAGGTTGCCGGCAACTCTGAGTGGAGCCAGCCAGCAGGGCAGTGGTGCCTGGGGGCACCAGAGCCTGCAGCAAGCAGGGCAGGGAAGCTAGGGGGTGGGGCAAAGCTCATGGGGGATCCCATAACAGGCGGGGTCACCTGGAGCTGGGCTGCCATAGCTGACGGGGCCATCGGGAGCTACCGCGAGGGTGATGTGGCTGCCAGGAACTCCAGTGGGGCTGCCACAGTTCACAAGGCCAGGAAGTCTGGCAAGGCTGCTGTAGCTTGTGGGGCCGAAGGCAGGGGAAAGGAGCACTGGTGGCTGGGAGGAGAACCCCGTGTGGGGAGGCTGGCACCTCCCCCCACACACACTCCTCCAGACCTCCTCTGGTCTGGAAAACTCCCTTGTTCAGGACCAGTCAAGTCCTGAGAGCGCCGGACCATGGAGGTCCAACCTCTAAAATACTACATTGACCCAATAAGAGAGTATATATTTGTAACCCCCCAGCACTGAGACTACTGGGGAAGGGAAGAATGACGTGTGCTCTGCTGCCTTGCCGTTCGGCTCACGAGGTAGGGGCTCTTGGCTTTAGTTCCCAGGTTCAAACCCGCTTGCTGACCACCCAGGTCTGTCGGCTTTGTATATTGACTACGTTAAATAAAAATTCTTCGTGGGGGTAGTAACTTGTATTTCACTTTCTTACGCTTACGCAAAGCTCTGTTGGCATCTCTGGAGGTCAGCGTTGGCGGCTTTCGCGTGAAGGTGAGTTGAATTTTTCACTTACAAGAGGAATTCAGTCAATTCAGGGATTGAGTGTGTATTCTAGATTGAAGCTGATGGGGCTGAAGAGACGCAGAGCTTCCCCCAGGCAGATTAGATTGCTAGACTAGTAGCCCAGTCATTTATATATCATAGGCCGCCAGATAGCTCATTTCCTCAGGCAAAGGTGAGCAGGATGCTGAACTAGTTTTTATAGCGGGGGTGCTGAGAGCCACTGAAACCAAACTGTAAACTCCAATTTTAAGGGCTATCATTCACTGCAGGGGGCGCTGCAGCACTCCGCAGACCGTGAGTTCCAGCACCTATGTCAGTGAGTGGCTAGCAATGTACTTAATCTGCCTCTGTTTCCAAGACTGGTTGTACAGATATTGACAGCAAAAGAGGGAGGAAATATAGCTCCTTGGAGACACGGGTTGCAGTGTGGGCTAAGGAACTTTTAGTGCACACCTGTGAGCCAGTCAATGTGCGGCACGTTGGTACACTATGCAGTTCCCACCTGTCTAGTGCACAACTGTGCCATGTGGACAAGCCCCTACATGCATCAGTATGTACACAGGCACTGAGTCCAAGAGCAATTGTTAAATCTTTCAAGTACAGGGAGGACCTCCCTGGTCTTGCAGCCTTGGGACCTGACTGGTCTGGGGATGTTAAACGGTGTTTAATCAACGAGTCAATGGAATTTCCATTAACTAATCGATTAGTCGATGAAACTGCAGAACAGCTGCGGGGTTAGCTCCCGGCCCCAGGAGCTAACCCCACTGAAGATCTGCTTTTTAAATGTATTAAGAGCCTGCTGCCTCTTTATACAGTTTAAAAAGCAGAGGCGCAACGCCTGGAACTGGATGCGAGCTGGGTATCAGCTGATTCCTGGCTCGCTCCCTGTCCCCTGCTACACCTCTGCATCCCTTGCCCCCCACGGAGACAGTGCTAGGGGAAACCAAATTTTAAGCTGGCTCCCTCAGTACCAGCTTGTGCTCCCCTCCTTGCTGCCTCTGATAGAGGCAGCGGGGCGGGGGAGGCAAAAGTCAAGTCACTATTCGACTATCCAACAAGCATAGTAGACTAGTCGCTTAGGCTGTGTCGAGACTCAGGGGTTTTTTCAAAAAAAGTAGCCTTTTTTCGAAAAAACTTCACCTGCGTCTAGACTACAGCCGCATTCTTTCGAAATTAAATCAAAAGAACGCGGCTTTTCTTTCGATGGCGGTAAACCTCATTTCACGAGGAAGAATGCCTTTTTTCGAAAGTGCTCTTTCGAAAAAAGGCATTCTCGAATGCCAACAGGGCTTTTTAGAAAGAGAGCATCCAGACTCACTCACTGCTTTCTTTCGAAAAAGCGGCTTGCTTTTTCGAAATTTCTGCTTGCAGTCTAGACGCTCTTTTTCGAAAGAATCTTTCGAAAAAGCCTCTTTCAAAAGAGGCTTGCAGTCTAGACATAGCCTTACAGATGAGATTTTGCTGGACTAGGGGAGGGTCATTTCTGGCTCCCTTGCCACCGGCTCCCCCAGCCCTGGCTTCCCCTCTGCCCCTGGCCCTACTGCCCTGCCAGCCCCCAGCTGCCCGTCCTCTACCAGTACTCTCTGGTCCAAGAACATCCATGCTTCTGCTGGATCACAGATATTGCTAGACCAGAGCTCCGGTTTAGAGAGGTTCAGCCTGTATTATGGCAACACGGGGTTCTATAGCCAGGAATGGAATGCTTGTTCTTTGAACTGTGATAGAGATGTAGCCGTGTTAGTCTGGGGTAGCTGAAGCAAAATGCAGGACAATGTAGCACTTTAAAGACTAACAAGATGGTTTATTAGATGATGAGCTTTCGTGGGCCAGACCCACTTCCTCAGAACTGTGCATCTATGTGGGGCACATATTAACAAATATACACACGCTCCCCTCCCCCTTCTCTACGCCTGTATCTTTTCCCAATGGAGTTACTTTCTGAGGCTTGCTTTGTGTCGTGTGAAAACTTACTTGAAAATGATACAATGCCAGCCTTTGTAATGGTTTGTTAATAGACTAATCCCATTGTTATGTCAAACCCTCTAATCTTGATCCAAATTTTGTCCACTGAGCTAATTAGCTTTTTTGTTAGCTCCTGGCAAATTTCTGGCTCGTGGATTTGCTGGGTTTGCTCCCAAGGGTAGGAGGGAGGAATGATCCATACGGTTTCTAGTGGCTTTAAATAGAAACATCTGTCAGACAAGAGCAGATTTTTGGCGGAGTTTAGCAGTGAGCAAACTTACATTGTTCGCCCTGGCCTTGCTCCTGATTGATTTCAGGAGAAAGTCTGGACAGTCACACTTTATGCTACAACAGTAAAAGGAACCCAAGAAAACTGGAGATGTAAGATCCCCCCCCCACCTGTACGATGCCCGCAGGGTGCAGTGATGCTGTGTGTCTGTGTTGTGTGTCTTTGCAAAGCAGGTGGCGATGATTTCCAGGAAGGTTTGATTTTGCAATAACAAGACGAGAATGTGAAAACCCCCAAAAGTCTCCAGGTTTGAAAATTCCACTGAGAACCTTTCTCACTAAATCTAGTCCAGAGCTCTGATATCATGCACAGAATGTTCTTTGTCTGGGTGGAGACTTCCAGGCATAGAAAGGAGCCTGTGTATTTTGCAGAAGATGCAGCTCCTTGTATTCTCTTGTGACCACCCCACTGAGTGTACAAAATGCCAGACTCTCTCCTTCCGACTGCATGGTAAACGCTCAACGGTTTCTATTCTGGCTTCTCTCATCTCTCGCTCGTGTTAAGCTCTCTTCGGGCTTGCTGCGTGTGTCAGTCCAACATCACGCACTTGACCCTCATTTTTATGTCATTCGACATGACTAGACCTGGTGTCAGGCCCGCCAATGGGGGGAGGGGGCAAAGCAGGCAGTTGCTCCAGGGCCCAGCAGCGGTGGTGGCTGTAATCCTGGGCCCTTTACATTTCCACCACAGCACTATGCTACACACTTCAGGTGGCTCTGAGGGCTAGGGGAGGAGGGCACGCTGCAGTGCTGGAGGTTGGCTGCCCCCAGACCCGACCCTTCCACCTGAGACCGGGTACAGAGCCAGGCCCTCTCACAACTTGTCCAGGGGCCCACAGAGTCTGCCAGCTCCCCTGCTTTCAGTCACTGATCTTCTGTAGTCACCATGGAAGCATGGAGGGGGTTACTCTGAGGTTCAGTATTCGATTTTTTTTTAAAGCACCATTAGAACTTCTGGGGGAATGAAGCTGCACAAAGAGCAGATATTACGTTCATGTTTAAATAACTAAAGCTGCCCTGGGTTTTGCTCCAATGTTATAGAGAGAAATTTTGAAAAAAAAAACCCTATCGTCCTATCTATCTTGTGTTTGCTATAAAAAGGATGGATCAGTTTCTCTAAGGCTATGTCTAGACTGCAAGCCTCTTTCGAAAGAGAGCGTCTACACTGCACGGAGAAATTTCGAAAAAGCGGCTTGCTTTTTCGAAAGAAAGCATCCAGTGAGTCTGGATGCTCTCTTTCGAAGAAGCCCTATTTACATTGAAGAACGCCTTCTTTCGAAAGAGGAACTTGGAGCTGTGGGGACAAGAGGAGGCCCTGCAGGATCCACGGGCTAGGCAGAGAAATGTCAAGACCTTCGGCCGGATGGCAGACGCCTTGGCTGACTGTGGCCACCCACTCTGGACCTTTTGAGCAGGTCCAGAGTAAGGTGAAAGAATTCTGGCTCACCTTCCTGCTGACCAGCGAGCACCCAGGGGTAGGGGCCCACAGCTGCCCCTACTACCGCAAGCTGCACCACATCCTGGGGGACAAGGAGGAAGACACACATGTCCTGGCCTGGGTGCGGGAGGGTTCACAGTCTGGGAGCAGGCTAGCCACAAGGGCACAAGCCAGACCCCATACACCCCAAGGAGTGCCGCACGCACTGTGGGGCCATGCCTGCCCGTGCGAGACAGCAAAAAGTTCTTGCGCAAGGAGCCTGCAGTGTAGACATAGTTAACAATCTGCCACCCAACTGATGCAAAAGATGAGTACTGCGGAGTAAGGGGGAACGAGCTTGTTTTTAATACAAGGGACTCTGATGATCGAAGTGATTGAGACTAATAAATGTTCACACGTAAAAGGAAATTATTATTTTTTCAGCCGTCCATTGAGGCAGACCATGGTTTTTTAAACTCTTTTTTAACATTTCTAAGTGGCCTGGGGAATGAACATTGCAATGTAGCTTGACTGACGACTTCCTCAGGAGAAAAAAACACATATAATGAAACTGACAAATTTCTGACATTGATTAGAACACTGTCTTGTGAGTAATGGTGACAGACGTTACAGTCCAAATTCCAACAGCCTTCCACTGCATATGAATAAGTCCTTTTTACATGAATGACAAAGTTCGTGTAACTAAATTTTCCTTTCCCATTCCAAATGTGTATCAGTATAGTATGGTCGTTTATTACATGGAATTGCAGTCACATACAATAATAGAATCATTACTTGTCTATGGGCAATTCTCCTTCAGCTGAGTTAGTCTAACTCTTCCACTGCACCACAGGGAGGGAGGGGCAGACAGCAAGAAAAAGAGGGTACGTCTAGACTATGGGGGTATCCCGGAAAAACTCCACCGCATCCAAGGAATGCATTTGCTCTTCCACGTTTTTTTTCCAGAAGATAAACGCGCTCTTTTGGAAGCCCAGTCTTCCTCATTCTACGAGGAAGAAAGGATCTTCTGAAAGAGGGAGATATTCTGAAATTTGGCCCAGTGTAGATGGGCCAAATTTTGGAAAAGCCTCTTCCGAAAAGAAAATCAGAAAAAGGGTGTAGTGTAGACCTAGCCAGAGAGTTACAGACGTCTCTTCCTATACTTTGTAGTGCAAGGAGAAAGTATACTGTCCCTTGAATGTATGTTTTCTCTGCTGATTGCTGTCTATATTTCTGGGCTTTTCAAAGCTGTTAGGATTGAGAATGGTCTTGCACCTTATCTTAGAAAGCAGTAAAGTACCATTCATCCTTTTTAGAAATAAGTTAACTTAGAAGGCTTCACAAATCCACTTCCGGCAGAGCTGGGAATGAAATATATGTCTCTAAGGGTATGTCTACACTACCCCCCTAGTTCGAACTGGGGGGGGGTAATGTAGTCATACGGAGTTGCAAATGAAGCCAGGGATTTGAATTTCCCAGGCTTCATTTGCATGAAGCCGGCCGGCACCATTTTTAAATGCCGGCTAGTTCGGACTCCGTGCCGCGTGGCTAATCCGAACTAGCTAGTCCGTGCCGCATGTAGCCGCGCGGCACGGAGTCCGAACTAGCCGGCATTTAAAAATGGCGCCGGCCGGCTTCATGCAAATGAAGCCCGGGAAATTCAAATCCCGGGCTTCATTTGCAACTCCGTATGACTACATTACCCCCCCTAGTTCGAACTAGGGGGGTAGTGTAGACATACCCTAATATAGCAAACTCACTTAGCCACACTACATCATGGAATGAGTCTGTTACCTTGATGGATACTTATTTTGGCTTTTGGTGCTTGTTACACAGCAGGAAGTCGAAGGAAGAACACTCTTTTTCCTATTTCCCTTCCTCCTCGTAAAATAAGGGTTATCATGAGTCGGTGTAAGAAGTCTTCCAGCTCGCATTATTTTGAAATAATGGTTTGCCGTGTAGACACACTCTTGGTTATTTTGGAATAATGTCAGTTATGCCAAAATAACGCTGCTGTGTAGACATAGCTTAAAAGGCCTTTCTACAATAGCTTTGCCACATGACTATATTTAGGGCGACATACTTAATATTTTCATCATCTTTCCAACAAAGCTTTATTTAAGCTCCAAGACTCAGATAACTGTGCAAGGCTGTAGAAGACTTGTTGATTCTGTTGTGGTGCCTGGGTTTTTTAATTTAAATTTATCCAAAGCTGGGTTTTTAAGCAGGCTTATCATTTAATATCTGATTTGCTATGAACACATTCAACAACAAAGACTGAGTACCCAAAGTTTTAATTTATAGTGGAATCTTTGTTAAAAAAAACATTGAACAGTTTTGATTTCTGATATAAGTTGGTTGAACTTTGTATTTTTAGGTGGTTACATACTTTGCTAAACCAGGGCTAAGAAAAGCCAAATAGAATACTGCGCCTACTCAGGTCCTGGGGGTATAAATATGTGAAGGATGAAAACACTGGTGTTCTATTGAAGGTACAAAGTATATAAGTGGTGCTTTAAGATGAAATGTAAGAAGGAAACCAGACTGAATATGAGGAGAACCCATGTTGATGGTGAGGAACGCGTGAAGCAAGACTGGACCTTGCCAGCTACTGTAGTAGTGTAGCATCAAGCTTTTTGAAACAGTTCATTTTTTTTCTACTTGGACTACAGTCCCAGTCGACTGTTGCCCCAGTACTCAGAGGTATGAATGCAGCTCAGATTTGTAGGCATGCCAACGCTAGCTTTACTGTTGGTAGTCTGGCTAGGAATAGCAATGCAGATGTGGGGACCCGGCTGTACAAGTCTCTCTGAAACCCTGAGTACACACTTGCATTCCTAGCCATTCCCTGGTTCTGTTGCCACATGATCACTGCTACTTTAAGCTGCGATAGTGAGTTGAAAGCAAGCTGGAGAGAAGCGATCACACCTCCAGCTGCTAAGCAGATGTATCCTTAGAGTTACCTGAGCATAGGACAGTTACTTTCTGTGATGGCGAGTTGGGGTATTCCCGTCTCCTGCACCCCCGTAATGGCATGGACAGACTCCACCAGCCAGTAGAATAGAGGGAGTTTATTGCTTCTCCAGGATACAGTACAGATGTAATCTGGTTACAGGGCAGGCCTAGGATGCCTCAGCCCCCCTTGAGATGGGGAAGTCTCGGCTCCTAAGTCCCAGCCTGTTACCTAGGCTGCTTCCTCCATGATACCAGCCAGAAACCCTAACTCCCTCACTTCCAGCCCTGCCCCCAGCCAGGGCTCCACTCCCCTTCTTCCCATTGTTCCGCTCCCTGGGAGAAAACTGGTCAGACAGGTTCGAAGCCCCTTTGCATAATGACTCATCCCCTGCCCTGCTAGGCCGTGCTGCAGCCAGCAGCCAGTGGAAGTCACTCACAACCCAAGCCTAGCAACCAGCAAGGTACCCACACTATGTCACACTTTCTTTGTTACTTCCCCATACCCAGAGGCTCACCCCACTGCAAACTCCATCAGCTGCATGTCCTGGCCTCCAGGAAGCCCTTGTGAGATCCCACCGGCCCAGTGTCCCAGCCTCCAGGTGGCCCCAGTGTCCCTGAGGCCCAGGCCATTGGCCCTGGAGGCTGCACTGCCCCTCCAGGTCCTGCTGCAGGCCCAGGGCGTGGCAACTGCCTCCAGTTGTAGCTGGGTTGCCAACTCTCCCAGACCGGATGGACTGGACACCATTAGCAGTGATGGCGTCCAGTCTGGGAGAGTTGGCAACATGAGGTGTGACCCTAGCCCGGGGCAGTGAGAGATGAGAAAAGGTTTGGGGGGGCTCCGTTCAGCACCCCAACCCGACAAATAGTTCCAGTTTCCCGAGAGGAGTTCTCTCCAGAAAGAAGTCCACAATCCCAAGACATTTGAATCCCATAGATCAGCTGTCGGGGGGGCAGGCCCGGGGATTGAGAGTCAGGAGATGGGAATTCTGTTCCCCAGTCCGGTCACTGGCCCGCTGGGTAGTCTGGGGCAAGTCACTTCACTTCTCTGTGCTTTGTTCCACTCCCATTCTTTTGCTACTCAGCACCTCGCTGCAGACCAGCCCTTTGTGGAATAAGCTAGAGGCTTTTAGCCAATACTAAAAGTATCTTCTTGTACCTCAGCCTGGAATAGCTCTTGCACAATGGCCTGGGATTAAGCTATTTCCACATGTAATCCGTCTCTTAGCTCAGAAATAGGCACGAGTGGCCCTCCTTCACCTCAGTGCGTCATGAGACTGAAAGCGGGGAGCGATCTGCAGCCTGTGACCCACTGGGGTTCCACCTGGGGCCTGCCCTCCTTCTGTCTAGCTCCTTCTCCCACACCTCCCATGCGCTAGAGCACTCGGGCACCATGAATGAGCAGATTCATGCTCCATCCTGCTTCTGCTCCCCCTCCCAGAGCTTGAATGCCGTGAATCAGCCGATTCACTGTGCTCCAAAAGTGCTGGAGGGAGGAGTAGGTAAGTGTGGGGCTTCAGTGTCCCAGTGCATGAGAGGCACATGGGGGGCGGAACAGAGGGGGAGTGCATGGCCTGCTCACAGGTGGCATCCCAATGGGCCACCTAGGGGATGGCGTTGCCTTACTCTGTTAACACGGCGGGGCAGGACTGTCTCTGGCTGTGTGTTGGTACCGTACCTAGCACAACGGGGCATTTTGGCACGCCGCGCATGCGCTCCCTCGGCCCCACATGGCCCGTACTGGCTGGCGCCAGGGAATTTAAAGTGCGGGGCTGCGGCGCCCCGTCACAATCCCTCTCCTCCTCCAGCAGCCGCTAGCTGGCCCTTCGGCGGATGGCCCACCGGGAAATTCCTGGTATCCCACCAGGCCAGTCCGCCCCTGGCGCTGGCATGGGACCTATTGAAGTACGAGGCCCGGGGCAGACGCCCCCCTCGCCCTGCCCTATATCCACTGCTGTGTGGTTGCCACTTGCCAGTAAGCAACATTTTAACTTTTATTGTCTTTTAGTAAACACAACCATACTGCCGCTCTTATTAACTGAAATTATTATTAAATCGAAGATGCTGATTTTATTATGTTGGTCTTGTCTTCCTTTACTATGAGTAAAAATCAACTTGCATAAGATGCGGACATGTATATCCCACGCAGGGGCGGCGGGGCATGGTTGGTAAAAACATGGACAACACGCGGGTTATATTCGCTAATTCATGGTAATTTCTATGATTTCCTGTTTGCAAGGCTTGTGGCAGGCTCTCCTTTATTTATTTCTTAAGCTTATGTTACAATGTGACTGTGTTACAGACTGTTAAGAGTAGGTCTGCATATTATCAATGCCTAGACTCCAATGCGATACGCACTTTATAAACATACCATCACAGACCTACAAACGGGTTAGACTTGCTATAACTATTACCTGAACTCTTCAATCTGAATCCTCGCAATTGCATCAAAAGAATTTAAATTCTCTCACAAAGCCACGCTCTCGTTTACGTGAGAGGACTGTCATTTATCTGGAGATGCTGATTTTGAAAATCCAATTAAAAACTCAGTATTTAGAGCATGTTTTCATTAGCTTTCACCCTGTTTGACAGTTTGAAGAAAACGAGACCCTAAACTGTCATTTAACTAGAGAGAGAAAGAAGAAAATTTGTTTAGTTTAAGGAATTCCCTGCAAAGGAAGACAAACTTCTCTGGTTCATGTTTTCCAAAGCACTGACAGTAATAAGAGTAAACTTAAAAAACAACAAATGGTCTAGTAGCACTTTATAGACTAACAAAACATGTCGATAGTATCATGAGCTTTCGTGGGCACAGCCCACTTCTTCAGATGACTGGAGTACTAAAAGTGTGTGTCCTGTTCGAGATAAGCCATTCTAAGCCTGAATCTAAAATTGTTGGGTTAAGTTTGTCAGCATGGGATTGAGAGGAGGGAGATACAAACATACACACTGGCTGTGTCAGCTCCATTAAGGATAAAAAATAAGAAGGACTGAGGAGTGGTTAGTGACACCAGCCTGACACCCAGAGGGCCTGAGTTGGATTCAGAGCAGGTCATAATTTTCAATAAATCGTTTTTTGGGTCAGAAAACGCAGACGGTTGAAATGAAAACTTTTCAGAGAAATTTGGCAGTTAACAAAACATTTAGTCGGGAAGGTTTCAAAGGAAGAATGGAATTCTTGGCCAAAATGTGAAACTGTGAGAGACTCACCACGGAAGAGCCAATAGCCGAATGGTAACACGAGGTGTGGGAGACACGAGGTGTGGGAGACACCAGGTCAAGTCCCAGATCCGATTTGGCAGAGCAGAGACATGAATCTAGGTTTCCTGCATCCCCAGGCTAATGAGTTGCAGGGTCTTCCTCACTGGGAGCATAGGTGCAACACTGCCCAGATATCAGGCAGACAGTGGGTGGAGCTTGTGCATGCATGTGGCCCCAATGATTGTTGTGTCCTGGAGCTCGGAATTGCTGTCCGTGGGCCTGCTTTCAGGCAATTGTCTCCGTTTACAGGTGGGGAAACTGAGGCACGGACCTGGGACATGACTTGCTAAAAATCACCCAGAAGGCCAGCAGTAAAGCCATAAATAGAACCAACATTTCTTGACTCCTGGCCAATACGTTTTTCAGTCACGGGGTCCCTTTTTAAAATTCACAAGTAGCCTCATTAGCCTAAGAAATGAGAGTTTAAATTTAGGCTGAGAAATGGAGCCTACGGTCATCCATTTCTCAGCCTAAATAGAGACTCTTGTTTTCCTGGGATGATCTGGGATAAAGAGCTAATTAATTACTTTCTTAAAAAGCAACTGGAAACTGGGTAGCAGAAATAAGGAAAGGTTGAACTAGACCAACTCCAAATGTAACACACCATCTCTCTACATACAATTCCCACAACAGAAAATCTCCACTTTATGCCATTTCAAAGAAAGGAAACATTCATACAATCTCTTTCAATATCTTGTCAAAATCAGCATCCTCTGTGAGTAGAAGACTGTCAGGGTGATCTATAGCCCCCAGCTAGCTCTGTAATATAAGCTAAATTGCCTGAGTCACAGGCAATGATAGAGTCATTCTACAGGAAATTGGAAATCAATTTTTGTCATTGCCGTACATAACTCCTTTATCAGAGTTCCAGTTCACTAGTGTAATGCAAGCGAAAGAAGCCAGAGTCTGACAATCATGACAACTCTAACATTACAAAAAAAAAAAGCATGTATGTAGCAGAGAAATTCTGTGCAGTGAACTAGTGTTTTGCCTAAGTGTATGCTGCCTGATAACGGGAACCTGGTGGGATGAAATATTAAAGCTAAGTGGAGAACTTCACACAATGATAAGCAGATAATCTATGGATACATTGAATCATATTAGATTAAATTAGGAAAAATTGCTTGCCTGGGGTTTTTGGTTGCTCACTGAGCCAGAACCACCGTGGGTGCCCGATGCGTTGTGCTACAGTAGAAAGAAAAGCAAGTTGCTTTGCTGAGTATATGCAGAAAGCAGAGCTACTGGCAACATTTTCAAAATGGAATCGTCAGCTCTTTCTTTATGTACATCTGCCCCGATCAAGATGTTTCATGAAGGAAGAGTGTCAATAACAGTGTTGCTTCTACGAAAGACCCAGGTGCTGGAGTCAAGCAGTTCGGTTAGAATGTCAGCTTATATTTTTATAGAAAAGCTCTTAACCCTCGTGGCGGTCAGACTAATACCTGAAAGTGTGACCAGAACCTGTCATAACAGCTCAAAATACAAAAGGCAAATGCAAAGAAGCTATTCGTTTCAAAAGATTAAGCCAATATCTTGGTTTTCAAATGCACAGGGATGGCACTCCTGTAGCATGTCCATACAAAGAGGTGTATGTGTGCTAGACATCTGATCTTAAATGCACTACTTTGTTATGTGACCGCTCCAAAGAGAATTTTCTGATCAACACACACTCTCTCACTATGTTTAGACTACAGGGGTTTTTTCAAAAAAAAGTAGCCTTTTTTCGAAAAAAAACTTCACCTGCATCTAGACTGCAGCCACATTCTTTTGAAAGTAAATCGAAAGAATGCAGCAGCTTTTTCAATCGTGGTAAACCTCATTTTACAAGGCATAACACCTTTTTTTGAAAGTACTCTTTCGAAAAAAGGTGCTATGGAATGCAAACTGTACTTTTTCGAAAGAGAACATCTGGACAGCCTGGGTACTCTCTTTCAAAAAAGTGGCTTGCTTTTTTTAAATTACTGGTTGCAGTCTAGACGTAGCCTCTGAGGCTACAGGGGTTTTGTGCAAAAACGGCCATTTTATGCAAAAACCTGCAAAGCATCCACACCTCAAGCACGTTTCTGTGCAAGAAAATTTACAGTAGAATGGCAGAACAGAGGGCTTTTTGCAGTGTAGGTATACCTCTTTCAACAAGGAATAACTCCTTTTTGTGCCATTCTGTTAATGGCAATCAGAGCCTTCTTGCCCAAGAGATCTCTTCCGCAAAAAGCTTCTTGCACAAAAAGAATGCAGTGTAGACGTAGCCTGTGTGTTTTGCAGATAAACATAAAATACAACTTCCAGTACAGTACACAGATGTATATGGCAAAACGCTGATCAACTTCATGACTTGCATCCACTTCCAACTAAAAGTTCTTAGGACATGTACCATGCCCATCTCTGTTTGCATAGTGTCCTACACAGTGGGGTTTGAGTTCAGCGAGAGCTTCTGGCCACTACCAGAACATACATGTTAGACAAATAATAAGGTTTCTACCTGATTTTAAACAGATTCAGCTAAAATCTAGCAATCGGAAACCCATTGAATAAGTTTCTGCAAGTTCTTTCAGGTACTCTCTGAATGGCTATTAGAGAGAAAAGACTTTCCACATGTACACAGTGATAGAGATATGATTGCACTCCAACACATGCAAGGGAAAAGGTGAACAGCCTGAGATTAATGAGTCGCCAATAATGATAATGATCCTGGGCTTTTAGAGCTCTGAAAAAGGCCTGTTCGCTGATGCATGCATCAGTTCTGCATAGCCAGTGACACCAGTGGTCCAGTCTGCAATAGTGCTACTCACAGTAATGACAAGACGCTGCAAAGAGTGCTATTGAAATCAGTAGGGTGCTACTCCGTGTGAGTAAAGTGATCACAATTTAGCCTAATGTGAGTTCCAAATAGAATGATGTGCCTGGATAGGTACTGAATTCAGGATCTCTGGCTCCAAAGCCATGAGCCACTGCTCAGGTCTGCTAGTTCAGAGACAGTAGCAGCCTCATCAACACGTCACACCAAGAAAGATATGAAGAGCCCCGGTGTTCTAATATGCATTGCATGCAGAGATGGACGGCATAAGATCGTTCGAAGGGGTTGATATTAGGGAAGTCTCCATTAGTCAAGTAGGGTGCATCTACACAGCACCCTAAACTCAAAATAAGAGACACAATTTGCGCTGCACAAATGCAAATTTTATTTCAATTTTATTTCGAAATAGCTTATTTTGAAATTTGGCGCATCCACACTACCAAATTTCAAACTAACAAACTCTTTCAAGACATCCCTGAGCCCTCGTGGAACAAGGGTTACCAAGATGCTGAAATAGCACCTCTCTTATTTCGAAAAATATTTCAAAATAACGGGCGGCTTGTTAAGATGCAGGGTAGCTATTTCGGATATCCTGAAATAGCCATGCAGTGTAGACGTACTCTTAATTCATAAAAAACTGCAGAAAGGGTTAGAAAGAGGGGGTTGATTATAATCATTGTTGGGCCCCTGCTATGGCGCTGAGACCTACTTTATATTACCAGTACAAAAGTAGCTAAACTATTCAGAAGTGAACTGTTTCAAATCAAAGTTCTGCCAGTTATGAATCTTCCTCATAACTGCCAGTATAATCATGGGAAATATTTAATAGTTGCAATAATCTTCTTTAAAGGAGATTACCAAAGTTAATGGCCATGGTTGAGCAATAACTGAGCTCAGCTTTGTTTCAGTCCTTAATTCAGACACCGTTAACCGCAAGGCATTGCTGATGTTCAGAGAGCACCATTTAGCAAATCATGTTAAAGGGTGTCTTTCTATTTGTTAAAAGGCCTGAATGAGAGCTGATGAAAACCAATCATCTTAAAAGCATGGAAAATTATAAAGACTGAGAAATCTTTTATCGATGCATAGCATTATAGTGAGACATATTCCCTCCATGGAAAACTAATTTGCAAGTTTACTGACGCATTGTGGATCTTCGTTCAGTCATCAACGTAAGTTGTTACACAACACTGATTCATTTACGTTCTGATGATCCTTCAAGGTTTTAGTGTTGAGAAAATGTTTTATGTGGAAGTCATGGGTCACCTTGCTTAGACACACCCCGCCCATCCTACTCCTCGCCCTTATTACTGCAATTCAACTCTACTGGGAAAAGTCCTGTGTAGCATAATTTAATAGAGACTGGTAAGCTTTTAAGGGAATTTTAATTTAATTTAATTTAATTTATAGAATTACTCTGCTCCCATAGTTTTTTCCTCTTTATAAGTCAGAGCACTTTACCAAGGAAGCTAATTATCATTGTCCACATTTTTCAAACTCTACAGAAAAGAGGTAATTGTCTACTAAACTCTATAAGTATATAAAGTAATTTCTTTAGAACCCTATCTTATTTCTATAGGATCTTATTGGTCTCAACCCAATCGAACTCCACAACATTTTCCATAATGAAAGCTCAGAAAGATGGTGTTCCTGTATTTTAACCGTTCTTTTTTCATAAAAGGAAGTAGTTCTACTGCATGCTGATGGCAACCCAACACCACAAAGGCTGTGTCCAGACTCGAGGGTTTTTTCGAAAAAAGTAGCCTTTATTCGAAAAAACTTCCCCTGCATCTAGATTACAGTCGCGTTCTTTCTAAATTAAATCTAAAGAACGTGGCTTTTCTTTCGACGGCGGAAAACCTCATTTCACGAGGAAGAACGCCTTTTTTCGAAAGTGCTCTTTCGAAAAAAGGTGTTCTTGAATGCAAACAGGGATTTTTCGAAAGAGAGCATCCAGACTGCCTGGGTGCTCTCTTTCGAAAAAGTGGCTTGCTTTTTCGAAAGTACTGCTTGCAGTCTAGACGCTCTTTTTCGAAAGAGGCTTTTTCAAAAGTATCTTTCGAAAAAGCCTCTTTCGAAAGAGGCTTGCAGTCTAGACATAGCCAAAAGGGTTTCCTGGAAATTCTGTGCCTTGAAGTTGGTTTGCCACTAACAGAAATGTAATAGGCTGGTTTGAAATGTTCAAAAATCCAGGAAATCTAAACAAATGCAGAGAATTGGCTCAAATCTTGGATCCTTTTAGGTTTGAATAATTTTCACTAACTATTTTGTTTGCTGCCACTCTGGCATTGAACCTGGAAACAGAGAGACAAACGAAATGTAAAGCAGAGGAGCGAGGAGAAACCTGTCCCCCTGCTGTTTTCCAGGCGAGTAAAAAATTCTGCAAACATTCCAATTTAATTTCCACATCAAGGAAACGACAGTATTTTAAGGCGCCACATTTTTTAATGTTTATTCTAGCTGAACTAAACCTTTCAGAGCTTCAGAGGGATAGCCGTATTAATCTGTAATTGGAAAAACGTAAAAAACAATAAATAGGCTAACTGCACCTTAAAGACTAACAAAACATGTAGACGGTATCATGAGCTTTCGTGGGCACAACCCACTTCTTCAGATTCATCTCCATTCATCTGATGAAGCGGGCTGTGCCCATGAAAGCTCATGATACTGTCTTCATGTTTTGTTAGACTTTAAGGTACTGCTAGACTATTTGTTGTTTTTTTAAGTTAAACCTATGAGGTTCTGCCACGGCTAAAGAGGGTCACTCATCATAGCTGCTCATTCAACATTTTTGCAGCTTCAAATCCAGTTTAATTATAGAGAATTCTGTAGAGATGAAGAGTAAACCCCATGGCCAAAACTACCGTCAATGAATAAAATATTGTCTCATAGGGTATGTCTACACTAGCCCCCTAGTTCGAACTAGGGTGGCTAATGTAGGCATTCATTTGCATGTTCCCGGGCGAGCGTCATTTTTAAATCTCCTTAGTTTGAACTGACTGCCTGCGGCTACACGCAGCAGTCAGAAATTAATCCGAACTAAATCCTTAGTTCGGAATAACTGTTACCCCTCCTGCATAAACTGCTGCATAAACAACTTAATGTGATCATGAATTTTAGTCCATCATGTCACCACAACATTGGTTCGTCCACAGTCTTGTCATGTTACCATTTCAGGGATGCTGGCTAGGCATCAGTACTCATCTGAGAAAGAGGCTGAAGTGCTCATCCAAGTTAGATCTGTGAGACTATGTGTGCCTAGACTACAGGGGCTTTTTAAAAAAAGTGGCCTTTTTTCGAAAAAACTTCCCCGAGTCTAGACTGCTGCCGTGTTCTTTCAAAAGTAAATCGAAAGAACACAGCAGTTTTTCAACTGCAGAAAACCTCATTTTACGAGGAATAACCCCTTTTTTCAAAAGAGGTATTTCGAAAAAAGGCGCTATGTAATGCAAACTGCTTTTTTGAAAGAGAGCATCCAACTGCCTGGGTGCTCTCTTTCAAAACAGCGGCTTGCTTTTTCGAAAGTACTGGTTGTAATCTAGACGCTCTTTTTCGAAAGAGGCTTTTTTGAAAGTATCTTTCGAAAAAGCCTTTTTCGAAAGAGGCTTGCAGACTAGATGTAGTCTCTGAGAGCATTCTAGTAGGTATCAGTAGTTCAAAATGCCTGTCACAGTTCTTTCTTCACACTGTCAGCAGCAAAACCATTGCTCATCTACAATAAAATAATTGAACGTCAAATATTGATACTGAGTAGTGCTCATCATAAAATGGATTTTTCTATCCCATTAATTTTTTTATTATTTCTTTAACATAAAACATCATTCATTCATTTATTCTTCTCCCCTCCCAAAATAATTTCAGGTCAATCAAAAAGTTTCAAGAGCTTCCAAACATTTTTGAGATTTCAACCAATAAAATAGAGTGAGCTTTACATCAAAAAGTAATTTTAAAAAAATCGAGGGGACCTATTGCAAATGTCAAAATGAAATATTAATATTTTCTAAATAATATTTCCAACTTTTATGGACATTTCATTAAAATCAATATGATTTTGTGGGGGAAAATGGCTGTCAAAAGAGAATTTTCCAATGAAAAACTTGGCAGAAATTTTTCAACCAGCTGTAATTGTAAGATACCTTATTTAATTGCCTTAACTGCTCATTAAAAGACTATTGCATTCCCTAATGAAATTATTGAATTCTGGCCATTACCAACACTTGTGGTTCTTATTCTTCAGGTTTGTTTATATCACAGTGTATTTAGGCCTATCGAGTTTTTGACAGCTCCACCCTTTCTTCTGAGATTCTCTACTTATTACATGGATCTTAGACACACTTGATTTGGAATGATCTTATGTTCAACTGGTGTAAATTTTGGAGTGTAATAACTCCAATAACTTCAATGGAGTTATTCCATTTTAAGCATACCAACAGGACATAACAGGATCTGCCCTTCTGGATGTGGTGAGATATTTGCAAACCGAAACTTGCTAAATGTTACTCGATATTTTGTCAAATTTATGTGATGAAAGGTCTATCACTGGTTAATATTTATGCCCAAAATATTCAATAGTGGTACTTCCTTTTGGTCCCCCTTACTCTATCTTTTTCAGATCACCTATAGCTGATCTTGAAAAGTGTGTTTTTCTAAAAATATGCCTCAGTACTTTCAAAATTGCTAATGATGCATCAAATGCAAAAAAGCACAGGCCAGGCATGATCACTTTGAGAGATTGCACTACAGAGAAAAGGTGATAAATTAACACGTCTTATGGTGCTTTGACATTTTTATGAAAATATCCAATGACTCCAAATTTCATTAAAACCTTATAATGATAAAAACGCCATAAGGTGGTCTTCTGACATGCCATTAATTTATAAGATTAATGTATGACAATGTATGTATAATGCATGACATGCCTTAAGAAGGTTCCTTTCTGAGTTAGTACACCAACAAACTGGCTTTCAGCCCGTCATCTTATTCTTGAAAGTCCTTCCTCTACCTACATATCATCACACATTTAAAAGGCTTGTATTAGGGGGTTGTCCCTAACAAGTACCATCATACAAACTCCTTGGCTTCTCCTTTTGCATTGGAAAAGGGCCTCACAAATATGCTAAATCGCTAAGATATCCTCCTTAAAATCTTTCTTTTAAAACCAACCTATGTCAGGATATGAACAAAGCATGTGAAAGTGGCAGACAACTAGGCTGTGTCTACACTGGCAGGTTATTGAGCAAGAATGGCCCTTCTTCCTCAGAGCGTCGCCACTGCCCACCCGTTCTTGCACAAGAAGATTTACAGTAAAGCATGGTAGAAGCGGGCTTCTTGTGCAAGAGCTACGCTCTTTTCTTGAGCTTACACCTGCTAGAACTCTTGCGCAAGAGGGCAGTGTGGACCTGTGGCAGGGGCTTCTTGTGCAAGAAAGCCCTATGGCTAAAATGGCCATCAGAGCTTTCTTGCACAAGAGAGTGTCCACACTGCCATGTGCAAGATGTGCTTTTGCGCAAGAGCCTCCATGGCAGTGTGGACATGTTGTTGAGCAAGAGTTCTTGCACAAGAACCCTTGCGCAAGATGTTCTTGCGTAAGAAGCCGCCAGTGTAGACATAGCCCTAGTGCGGTGTGACCATTGCCTATTTCACTAACCCTAATTGTCTGTTGTGTTGTAGATCCCTCTACGTTTGTTGCATCTACTTGTCTCATCTTATATTTGGATAGGAAGCTCTCTGGGGCAGGAATTCTTCCATTGAGGCTACCTCTACGCTGGCAGCTTCTTGCGCAGAACTGTTTTGTGGAAGAGTTCTTGTGCAAAAAATCTTCCACAAGAGCATGTCCACACTGCCATGTGCTTTTGCACAAGAGATGTGCTTTTGCACAAGAGCATCCATGGCAGCGTGGACACACTCTTGAGCAAGAAAGCTCTGATGGCTATTTTACCCATAGGGGCTTCTTGCGCAAGAAATTCATGTTGCCTGTCTACACTGGCCTCTTGTGGAAGAGCTCTTGTGTAATAGGGCTTATTCCTCATGGGAAGAGGAATAACTTTTCCGGAAGAACTTGCTATACTGTAAATTTACTTGTGCAAGAACGTGCGTGCAGTGTAGATAGCAGGCAAGTTTTTGCACAAGAACGGCTGTTCTTGCGCAAGAAGCTGCCAGTGTAGACATAGCCTTTGTTTGTATAGAACCTACATGGAGGTGCTGATCCATGACTGGGCTCTCTAGGCAATATTGCTATTAATAAAATATATTACACAGATATCCTGAAGTGACAAAGAATCGTCAATGACTCTCTGCTTCTTAACTGGCTGCTACGGTACTTAACATTAGAAGAGAGCATCTCTTCAATAAGAAATCAGCCCAGATTCCACTTTGACAGCTATGAAGCTATAACTTCCTCATGGGATATCCTTGGGACTAATGAGTTATTCCTTTATAATCAAAATTGATTAAGACTTGACAGAGGTATTTTCAACTAGCATTCAGTACTTTTTAAGGAGCTGCTAAATCGACCACCGATGGTACCCCAGTAACTCTAGTACCCCATGGTGTCAGGAGGAGTAAGGGAAGTCAACGAGAGAGTTTCTCCCGTTGACCTCCTGCAGTGGGGACTCTGTAGAAAGTCGACTTAAGGTACATAGACTCAACCTACGCTTTTTGCCTAGCTCAGGGTTTCCCAACCTATGGGTCGGGACCCAAATATGGGTCTCCATTACATTTCAAAAGGGTCTCCAAGTGTCTCCCCAGGTGGCTCTTAAGGAGCCATTCACACATTTGAAAAGGTAGGTTCCACAGCTGGCTTAGTCTTAAGGAACCATTCACCTGAAGTGGTACTCAACTTAATTAGTTTCACAATCTGCAGGCAGTTAAACCAATCAATTGAATCGAATACCATTTCAGTCACTCAGAGCAGAGTAGGAAAATATCCCTGGAGGTGGGCTAGGTCACCCAGAGAAGAAGCAGTGCCCAGCTCAGGTAGGTGGGGGTGAGGGCCAGGTGTCCGGACATCTGGTGGAGAGGTTTCCAGCCACCTCGGCTGGGGTTTCCATGGCTGGCATTGGCCAGCCAGGACTCTGCCCTGGCCAGCTTGCAGCCGTGGGGGGGCCGAGGTCCCCCCGCTGTCCCGGCCAGGTCTCTTGTGGCTGCAGAATTAACTGCACCACTGGGCACTGTGTAAATCAGGGCTACTCAACATGCGACTGGTGCCTACCGGGGAGTGGTCTTGTCTGCAGCCGTCCCAGGGCTGCTTCCATGCCAGTGAGCTCTGCATGCCGGACCTGGGTAGGGAGGCAGCTCAGGCCTTGTGGCTGAGCCTAGGGACAGGGCTGGGACTGTGCTGTGGGGTGCCGGGGTAGGGGCGGGGACTGTGTTTGGCGCCTGGGGAAGGGGCTGGGACTGTGCTCTGTGGGCTGGGGGTAAGCACTGGGACTGTGTTGGGGGCGTTGCTAGGGTACGGGCTGGGACTGTGTTGGGGGTGTTGCAAGGATACGGGCTAGGGCTGTTGGGGGGGTTGCTAGGGTACGGGCTGGGACTGTGTTGGGGGGGTTGCTAGGATACAGGCTGGGACTGTGTTGGGGGGTTGTTAGGGTACAGGTTGGGACTGTGTTCGGGAGTCTGGAGGGACAGGCTGGGACTGTGCTGGGGGGGCGTGCAGTGGGCCCAAAGGAGACAGTCCTGGGAACTGCCCGCCGGGCCGCGGTGCAGCCCAACTAACAGTAGCGAGGGGCAGAGACTGATACCCGGCAGCCACCCTCTGCCCCCGCTTCTCCCAGCCGCTCAGCCTCGCCCCCAGGCTTGCTGAGTCCTCTGAGGGGAATGCTTCAGGCCTACCTAATCCACTCCCCTCACACTGAGGCACCTCCCTAGAGACACCACAGGGCCTGGCCCCTGGAGCCCCACAGTGTGGGAAAGAACAGGGCCTGATCTGACCCCCCAGTTCAAGGGATCCACTTGAGGGAGGGGCCTGGCACCAAAATCCCACTGGTTCACAGGAGGCTACACGACCTCTCTAGGGGGCACTGGCTCCGGTTCAGTCCCAGGGCAGGGGGCACAGGCTGGCTCATGGATGTATGGATGGTCTGTGGGGACCCGACCCCTCTAAGGGACACCAGCCCCATCTCACCCCATGCGAGCAGTATAGAACCACAGAACACTAGAGCTAGAAGGGGCTTTGAGAGGTTATAGAGTCCAGACCTCTGCCCTCATGGCAGGAACAAGCACCCAGGGCTACTCAACACATGGCCCATTAGCCACATGCTGCCCACAGCCTGTTGGTTTGTGGCCTGCAGTGCGGTTTGGGTTTATGTGGGGATCAACATGAGGCCCCCAGGTGAGAGTCAAAACAAAAAAGTAGTCAATGTAACAGTCTTCTGTTGAGATGTGTTTTAGTAGTTAAATTCCTGGATTGTCATTGCTCGTGAAAAGTGCTGTCATATGGGTGGAAATGGGGTAAATGTTGCATTTTATTAATATCAGCAGAATTGACTTAAATGGGGCCCGTGTGTTGTGTAGTCTTGCCTTAATCTTTGTATTCATGTTCCTCAGTGTGAAAGAAGGTATTTGTGTGAATCCAGCTTCTCACATTTGCTTACACTTAAAAACAAATATCAAAATGAATTAAACGTGGACGATGATCCACAAGATACACTCGCCACAACAATTCCGAGGATACAACAGTTAGTAAAGCAAATGCAAGCTCAACCATCCCATTAATTTAAATTCAGATGAAACTGTTTGGTAAACTACTACATTGTACTTATTTTTTTGAATAATGTGTATTGTGTTTCTATTATT
Source organism: Pelodiscus sinensis (assembly GCF_052426305.1). Taxonomy (NCBI): domain Eukaryota; kingdom Metazoa; phylum Chordata; order Testudines; family Trionychidae; genus Pelodiscus; species Pelodiscus sinensis. The sequence goes on along the minus strand of NC_143072.1, from coordinate 4,560,579 downwards.
TTTGTAACACCAGTGAGACTCCCAGGCCCAGCACGTGACTTTGAGTGTGAGACTCAGGCCCCTGAGGGTATGTCTACACTACTCCCCTAGTTCGAACTAGGGGGGGTAATGTATGCATACCGAACTTGCTAATGAAGCCCGGGATTTGAATTTCCCGGGCTTCATTAGCATAAAGCCGGCGCCGCCATTTTTAAAAGCCGGCTAGTGCGAACCCCGTGCCGCGCGGCTACACGCGGCACGGACTAGATAGTTCGGATTAGGCTTCCTAATCTGAACTATCTGTACGCCTCGTGTAGACATACCCTGAGTGAGTGTGGCCCCCAGACTCCTGAGTGTGACTCTCAGGCCCTCGAGCTCCCCAACCCCTGAATGTGGGATTTAAGCTGGGGGGGGTGGAAGAGCGGTTTGGGGAGGTGTGTCTTTCCCCCACCACAACTCAAATAAATGTCGTGTTATTATTTTATCATTAATGTATTTTTAGTTTTTCTATGAAATAAGTACTATGAATATATGAACAGGAGGGGGCACAATTTTATATTCTTGCCACAGGCACCAAAATTCGCTAGTTACGGCACTCAAAAGGGTCATGAAATGTCTCCCCCTGAGGTGGCTTTCCCTGTTTTTGAATTGCCTTGGGTCACCACGTCTTCCTGAATTGTCAAAATGGGGCCCCATCTGGAAAAGGTTGGGAACCGCTGTCATAGCTGAAGTTGCATCTCCTAAATCAACTTTCTTGCGTATGGTAGACCTGGCCTAAGAGACCCCCAAAGGCACAGTTACACTAATCCTGCAGAGTGCCAGCAAGCCTAGATGCACACTGACGCTGTGTCTAGACTGCAAGCCTCTTTCGAAAAAGAGCGTCTAGACTGCAAGCAGTACTTTTGAAAAAGCAAGCCGCTTTTTCGAAAGAGAGCACCCAGGCAGTCTGGATGCTCTCTTTCGAAAACGCCCTGTTTGCAGTCAAGAATGCCTTTTTTCGAAAGAGCACTTTCGAAAAAAGGTGTTCTTCCTCCTGAAATTAGGTTTACCGCCGTCGAAAGAAAAGCCGCGTTCTTTTGATTTAATTTCGAAAGAACATGGCTGCAGTCTAGACGCAGGTGAAGTTTTTTCGAAAAAAGGCTACTTTTTTTGAAAAAAGCCCTGAGTCTGGACACAGCCATAGAGACAGATATAGTGAATGGGTATGTCTAGACTACATGGCTCCGTCGACGGAGCCATGTAGATTTGTTGTTTTGGCAAAGGCAAATGAAGCCGCGATTTAAATGATCGCGGCTTCATTTACATTTACATGGCTGCCGCGCTGAGCCGACAAACAGCTGATCAGCTGTTTGATGTCGGCAGGGGAGCATCCAGACTAGCGTAATGAGCCGACAAAGCCGTTTGTCGGCAGCCCCGGTAAACCTCATCCCACGAGGAATAACGGGGCTGCCGACAAAGGGCTTTGATGTCGGCAGGGGAGCGTCCAGACTAGCGCGCTCAGTGGACAAACAGCTGATCAGCTGTTTGTCGGCTCAGCGCAGCAGCCATGTAAATGTAAATGAAGCCGCGATCAGTTAAATCGCGGCTTCATTTGCCTTTGCCTACAACCCTAATCCACATGGCTCCATTGATGGAGCCATGTAGTCTAGACACAGCCAATGATAATAAGGATAATAGCCCACAAAATAGTCTGTGAGTTCATTGTGTCACTTATGGGGTTGTACATTTTAGAGGTATCCAGAAACCTTTGACTCATGCATAAAGATACAAATGTTACATATTTTGCACATGGGATTATCTGGGAGTCAACAACAGTGCCTATGCAAGCTCTTCACATTGTGATGCTGGGTAACCACCAAGCAACACAACAATTGTTGCATGCCACGACAGCACTGAAACTATTTCAAGATAATTTACCTATGCACTGCAACAGGGATGTTATTTCCCACCAACTTTTCGCCCTTTCAGCTGGTATCATCCAAAAGCAACCTGGGTCAGTGAATGCACGCACTTGAGATTAGAACAGTCTTGTTAGTGGTTGATGGGGTTAAGTGATATTTAACTCCAGGAACCAAGTAAAGAGACTTACATGAATCTTTGGTATGGGCCGATGTGGGCTAGTGCTCTTCTGTAGTGAAGACCATCCTGCCAACAAAATAGTTTAAATGTCTTTTAGTGTAGACTCAGATGTTACATAAACAAGATAGAAATCTCTGGTCCGGGTTCATTAATCACGGAGTAGAATCATAGAACACTAGAACTGCAAGGGATCTCGAGAGGTCATCGAGTCCAGTTCCCTGCCCTCATGGCAGGACCCAGTACTGTCTAGACCATCCCTGACAGATGTCTATCTAACCTGCTCTTAAATATCTCCAGAGATGGAGATTCCACAACCTCCCTACACAACTTATTCCAGTGTTTCACCCCCCTGACAGAAAGCTTTCCTAATGTCCAACCTAAACCTCCCTTGCTGCAGTTTGAGCCCATTGCTTCTTGTCCTATTCTCAGAGGCCAAAGAGAACAATTTTTCTCCCTCCTCCTTGTGACCCCCTTTTAGATATCTGAAAACCACTATCGTGTCCCCGCTCAGTCTTCTCCTTTCCAAACTAAACAAGCCCAATTCTTTCAGTCTTCCCTCATAGGTCATGTTTTCTAGACCTTTAATCATTCTTGTTGCTCTTCTCTGGACCTTCTCCAATTTCTCCACAACTTTCTTGAAATATGGTGCCCAGAACTGGACACAAATACTGCAACTGAGGCCTAATCAGCGCAGAGTAGAGCAGAAGAATGACTTCGTGTCTTGCTCACAAAACACCTGTTAAAACTTCCCCATCACTGAGTAAAACTTTCATTGACTTTAATGGGAGTAGAGTTATACCAATCCTCAGAGTTTTCAAAACCCACCATGTAAGGTAACAGACAGAATTGTCATGCTAACAGAAATAGCTTATTTGTCCATTCATTATTTCTTCACTTCCCCAATTATTTCTTCTTCACTAAACTTTTCATTTGTGCTGCAAGCCATTAAACGGCTTCCACGTTACACCTCAATAGTGTTCAGCTGGCTGGGGCAAATGGAGAGATTTGAATATGAAGTTCAGCATTCAGAACAAAAAAAAATTGGGGTTATACAGTATTTTTTACAATTAAATATGTTACTCATGGCTTTATCCTAAATTCTCTTTTGAAGACAGACATATTACATGTGGATAAATGTACATGTCAATCTTTAGGATGAAAGTTTAGAGAATGTAAATGCTAAAATCCCATTTTCAACTTTTAAAACAAATAATTCCACTGCCAATGTCTAAATATTTGTGTTTTAGAAAACTGGAACAGCAGATGCCAATTTATAGATAACTAGAAAGTTTTGTATGTCAATAACAATGCAATTTGAGATTTATAATGTGCTGGTTTCAAATAATAAGATAAAGGAATCAGAAATAGTCACTAACTCTAGGTGGTACATATAACAAAATATATTACAGTATATAATACCTACTAAGATCTTTGTTTGGTTTCTAATTTAGAACTCTGTGATAAATTAAGACTACTTAACATAGGTTTAATGGAAAATTTTCCTAAGTGCTTAAGCCCTGGTCTACAGTAGGAAGTTATTTTGAAATACACAGCAGGAAGTCCGAGTTAGAGCACTCCTCCTCCAACTTCCCTTACTCATAAAATGAGGGTTACGACATTATGTCAACGTAACTGCTTGCTGTGTCGATGCAGACTAACGTTAGTTATTCTGAAATACCACTGCTGTGTAGACATAGCCTTAGGGAGCCTGCCTCGGACTAATTTCGAGGCTTCCCAGTAGTGTGGACGCACTATTTCAAACTAGTTATTTCAGGAGTTATTTTGAAATAATTTCCTTGTGTAGACAAACCCGAAGATAATTAGGAACACACTGAAAGCTAATGGTCTTCATGCGCCAAATCCCTGTGAGCAATTCTGAAATTCTCCCTTTTTGTGAATCTAAGGAAAAGTGTGTTCTTGTGATTAAATCATATAAGGAGATGAAGATCCGGCTCCTAACTCTGCCTTGTACTTTCTGCAGGACCCCAGGCAAGCCGCCTCAAAGATTTTCAATTTCTGTACTATACAATGGGGCTAGCAATCCTTGTTTAGCCCATGCAACGGAGAGGAAGGGTGGTTATTGCAAGACTAAGTACATTAATGTTCACAAAGTGCTGGGAAGATTTCTGATGAAGATGGATATACCATTATGAGCAAGTTTGCACTTACCCAAACATCAGTTACAGTCACTTGAGCTTTTACAGCAGAGATGCATTTAATGGGCTACTCTTTTACCATATATGACAGGGTGCGACTGCTACATGTCAGAGCTGATGATGTGAGAGTGCACTTACGGCACTGCGCATTCAAAAGGTTACATTACCTAGAAATCCCCTGACAGAGCTGCTGTGGAGGCCCCTGACCGCCTACATCAAAGGTCTCACACCGTGGAGCAAGAAGCAGTTTCCTTTCCACATCACTGCAAGCTGTGGCCAGGCGTCCCAAGTGACACAGCGCTGCAGTCATAACATTTGCTGATGTATCTAGCTAGAATGAAAGTTCAGGAATGGTCATTTGAAAAATTAGATTTATTTTGGCTATGAGAATTTGCGTGAAACCACAGTGCCACCATCTGGTCAAAGCCCTACACTGGTCCTTGCAAACGTTAATCTGGGTTGTCTTATTACTACTATATATTTTAGAAAAGTCTGAGTCCTTTTGTTCAAGAACTCCTAAACAGGAAGAGCTAGGACCACCAAATCTGGTATATAGATTCCTCTTACCGTAAATTAAAGCAAGCTCAGGGTTTGATGGTGCCAGGACAATGGGATGTGCCTGGTATTCAATTGTTTCGCATAAAATGGAAAATAAGGGGTCTGGTACAATGGCTGTTATATTGCAGAATGACCACAGGAGGGCAGCAAAGGGTCAGAGATGGGGACCAGGCTAACTATCACCTGGGCCAGTAGGGGACAGGGGTGGCGAAAAGGACAGCAATTTACTATATATTTCAGAGTTTCTGTCTGTCTGTCTGTTCCCAAACTGTGCCAGCTGCAGTTGTAGCAGCCATGTAGAGGCTCTTCTCACCTGGCCCCAAGCTGCTGCAGTAAGAGAGGGCTGGGGTTGTCCTCTCTTTCCCCAGGGGACATTTAAATGAAGAAAACAAAACTTATTTGAGAGTAAGACCTGAACAACACCAGGTAAATCTTCCACTTTTAAATATAAACAATGTTTTTATACCTCGGGATCTCTGGTTGGTTTACATTGAAATCTGTTGCTTTCATTTTAATTAAGTCCGCATTTAAAAAAAAAAGTATCATTGGTTCACTATTCCATTTAGTGTTCCTTCATCATCCTTAGCAAACCTTTCCTCTCAGTTCCAGGACTGGCTTCACAATTGCTCCTTTTATTTAAATCTCCTCAAGTGGGATTTTCAAAAGCAATAGATTTTTCAAGAGCCTCTGAAAAATTTTAATCTAGGAAAAAAAAGATTTCTACGCAGCTCTGCTGCCACAGTGATGAAGACAAGCAAGAATTAGTGATCATTTAGATTGCTGGAGACGTCAAGAGGTTATTTTATAGCAATAACTTGTACGCATTGTGGTCATTTTTTTTTTTTAGGTAAAAATATTTAAAAACTTAATTCTCACAAGAGGAAAATCCATCATCACTCAGGCCTGTAGATTGCTGGCTATTTACTACACTTACCTCTGTACCGCGCCTGACAACAGTAACTCCGGGCCGAAGAGTCACACACGCACAAGGCGCACCCATGCAGATACCACGTGCCTAGCATGTGAACGGTGCTACGCCCATGCTGGCTGGTGCCCAGCAAGATGCCAGCTACACTGCTGGGCACACACGTTCAGCATAGGGAAGTGTTGCCAACTGTCTAATTGTGCACATCCAAAGACCTTCTCCCAGCCCCTGCCCATGAGGCAGATGGGAAAGGCGGGGAGGCCCCTGGGAGGAAGGGGCGGGGCTTGGGACAGCCAACACCCAGTGCTGGCTGGAGCACATGACCCCTCCCACCCCCCCAGGATCCCTCAGAGCCTCTGGAGCATGCTGCCTGGTGCTCCAGTGGCAATTTAAAAAGCTTTGGCTGTCACCTCTGCTACAGTAATGACGCCCAGGAGCCGCAAGCTCTTTTGAATCACCAGGCCCTGGGGTAGCTGCCCGCTTTGCCCTGCAGCAGGCCTGCCCTGAGGCCATATCCCTATCCCCCACCATCTCTAAGGCCCCCTCTCTCCATCCCCCCTCTTTCCATCCCCCCTCTCTCCCTCACTTGCTATTCCCCACCCCAGGAGATTGCAGTGCGGAAGTCAAGCTGTGAGGGAGTTTGGGTGTGGGATGTGTGGGGTGCAAGCTCGGGGCTGGAGTAGGGGTGCAGGAGAGGGTCAGCACTTACTCTGCACCATCTGAAGACAGCGGGAATTGGGCGGTTGATTTCAATGCCGTGGCGTAACCAGAGGTGGGTCCTTCATGGGCCGTGGCACCCACTTACCATCCAGGCCCTCCATCCCCACCTCAGCTTTGTGCCTGTCCTAGCCCCTGCCTTACCCAGCCAGCCTGGCACTCTTGCCGGGAAGCAGGCTTGGGGTGAACAGGTTTGGCTTGCTCGCGCCGCCCACCCGTCACTCCTGACAAGGCCTGGGGGAAGGGGCAGGGCACAGGGCTTGTCCGGCTCTGCCCATCTGGGATCCAGTCCCGGAGCTCAGGTGGGGCTTTGTCCTGCTTCTCCCACCCGGCATTCTTGCTTGTAAGCCCGACCACCTGCACCTGGCTGGAGCTGGCCATGCCTCAGTACACTGACCCTGCTTCCCAGATGGAGTGCCAGGCAGATCGGGGCAAGCCCCCAAGCCCACTTCCCGGCTGTAGTGCCGGGGGTGGGGAGAAACAGTGCAGGCAGGGGAACTGTGAACTTTTCATCACTCTCCCTCCCCCCCATTTTACTAGGCCTCTGGCCAGAGTGTCTATCACCCCACAGGGTATTGGAGAGGGGGAGAGGTGGTCCCGATGGCTCCTGTCCCACCCTCCTGTTATTGCCTGTCCATCCTAAATTGGGGTGTGCCCAGATGTCCCAGTCTGCCTATGTCGCTGTTTCAATGAGAACACAGTTCATCTTTGCCTCCTGTCTCTCTCTGACACACCCCAGAGAATTGCTACAAAGTGGTAGAGCAGGACTTCTCAGTCAGGGTGGAACTGGGGAATGAAATCAAGTGATCAGCTCCTGGGTTGTATTTTATTTTGCTTTCTAACCTTACAATACAAAGTAGCACCCTCCCTTGCCAGCCCCTTCACAGCTCTGACCACTCCCTACCCCACAAGCCCTTCCCCCCATTTAGGGAATTGGGGGGCACCTCCCTCCCCCAAGTTTCATCCCACATGATAATTTTACAAATGGGGACAGCTCTCAAGCATTGTTACAGGCTGGGGACCAACTGGCTAAGTAACATCTCAGCAGAAAAGGACCCGGGGATTATAGTGGATGAGAAGCTGGGTGAGTCAACATTGCATCCTAATATGCCATTAGCCTTCTTGGCTACAAGGGCACACTAAGAGGAGCATTGCCAGCAGAGCTAGAGAAGTTACTATTCCCCTTTATTCTGCACTGGTGAGGCCACATCTGGAGTAGTGCATCCAATTCTGGGGTCTCCGCTATGAAAGGGATGTGGATACATTGGAGAAGGTCCAGTGGAGGGCAACCAAACTGATTAGGGGGCTGGAGTACATGACCTATGAGGAGAGGCTGAGGGATTTGGGTCTATTTAGTCTGCAGAAGAGAAGAGTGAGGGGGGATTTGAGAGCAGCCTTCAACTTCCAAAAGGGAGGTTCCAAAGAGGATGGAGAGAGGCTGTTCTCAGTAGTGATGAATGGCAGAACAAGGAGCAATGGTCTAGAGTTACAGTGGGGGAGGTGTATATTGTATATTAGGAAAAACTATTTCCCTAGGAGGGTGGGGAAGCACTGAGATGGGTTCCCTAGGGAAGTAGTGGAATCTCCATCCCTAGAGGTGTTTAAGTCCTGGCTTGGCAAAGCCCTAGTTGAGATGATTTAATTGGTGTTGGTCCTGCTTTGGGCAGAGGGCTAGACTTGATGACCTTCTGGGGTCTCTTTTAGCCCACAAATGGTTGGAAGAAATAAGCAAAACGATGTGTTTAGTAGCTACTTATGTGTGTGTGAAGAAAAAGTGTTTAATAAGGACTTCAAAGCACAACTAACTTATTTGACAAACATCTTAGAACGAACGAACGAACCACAAGGTTTGAAAGAAAAATCCACAAGTGGGGGAAAGGGCTATTAATCTGGTACTAACAGCTAATAAGAGGTTTTACAGCATAGAGAGTGTCTATGGAATGATTGTAACACTATGGTTTTTCTGCCATAGAGAAAGATTCTCAACTTTAGAGTAACGATTCTTTTCCTAGACACATTTTGGAGTTTGCAGGCATTTATCTCAACTAGCTAAAGTGAGTACAACTGTCTGTTGGTAGATCAAAAAAGAAAAAGCTGGCAGTGACACTTTGAAGTACTGCCGAAAACATTCCACATGAGTTCCATCTGGAATTTATCAATCTAAACATATTTAAAGATGGCATATGTTTGTGTATTCTAACAGCTAGATAAAACTAATAATGTACCTGTCCTAAATTCAAATATACAATTGTTAACAAAATTAGGCACTAATTGACTTCAACTCCCCACATTGTATCATACATCAATCAAAAGCTTTTCAGGCATACCTATTAGAAACAGTGGTCTACTAAGACCATTTGATTGGGTAACTTCAAGTTAGTCTGCAACGGAATTTTACCTATCAGCCAATGATCCAGAAAACCATTCTCTCAGTAAAATGGAGTGTGTTTGTCTGCTGAAACTCAATGGTTTGTAAGAACATGCCAGGGTGGTTGGTGGGGAGCTGTTCCTTCTTTCTCCAACAGAACAGACATCACTCTGTACGAAAAACAAGATCCGAACTCATTTTGTTCCCATTAGTAACAATGCTAAATTTGTTGTAAATCTTGAAAGCCATGTAGTCAGGATTATTCTTCCAAGACTAAGGCAATCGAGTCTCAGACAGTGTTTTATTTATCTCTTTGCTGACTAATATTTTCTACCATCATTGAAAGTATAGGCTTTCCAGCCAACTCTATTAGGAAAGGGAGATGGCTCTGAATACGCCAGGTTAAAGGCAAACACAGAGGCACATATTTGCTAACATACATACTAAAGATTTATTTAAAACTAGAAGACTCACCCAGCATTGCCTGGGTCTTTCAGCGCAGGGGTCTTGTGGTGTGGGGGATGCAGGAGTCAGGGTGGGGAGGTGAGAAGGGGCTCAGGGCAAGGTATTGGGAAGAGGGGGGAGCTCAAAATCTCTGGCTAGGTGCACTGCCGCAACCCCCACCCTACCAAATAACATTCCCCCTGGCTATTACAGATATTATGGAGACACAGCAGGCTGCCGCCACAAAGGGAACGTTGCATTTGCTGAGGTCTAATCTAGTCAGTAGAGATCTAAACCTTCCCTTTAAACATCCAAAAGCACATTCTGCCCTCAGCCTGTAGCTGAACTGCTCCTTACTACAGTCCAAGCTGTCCATGTACGGCTTCAAGGGCCAGGCTGGGTCACTAACGATCACGATTGGCATTCCCACCTCTTCAATTCTAATTTTCTGGTCTGGGAAAAGAGTTCCAGATTGCCGTTTTCTGAGGTGGCGTGCATTGTGCAGCTTTCCCGACCATGCTACCCTGATGGTTGGTGCAACAGCCCTTGTGATCCAGCAGTGCCTGCAGCACCATCAAGAAATACCCCGGTGAGTAATGTGCTCCTTGACAAGGTGGTTGAGCACCAAGATGCGAAGGTGTGTTCTATCACTCTACCATGGTTAGGGAACCCCATCATGACAAAGTCCTCCACTGTGGCATCCTCATTTCTCAGAGTCGCTGCCCTCTGTAGCAAAATGGTATTGATTGCTTTGGCTACTTACATCTCAGCCACCCCTACTGTAGATTTCCCCCCTCCAAATTGTTTCCCCAGTGAACGGTAGCTGTCTGGCATTGCACGTTTCCACAGGGCAATTGCCAATCACTTCTCCACTGTCAGAGCCAATCTTCAGGGAGATTAGAAAGCAATTCACAAAGTTCCACAAAAGTGGTCTTGTGCATTCGGAAGTTTTGCAGCCACTGCTGATCGTCCTGTACCTGCAGCACTACACGATCCCACCAGTCTGTGCTTGTCTGACGGTGCTAGATCCAGTGTTCTACTGTTTCCAGAGGATCAAATGCCGGCGGTGTTTCCAATTCACTTAACTCAAGGGCTGGCCTGAATTGTGTTTCCATGGCATCCCAAGATTTGTCCTCTTGCTGGAGTGCCGTGCATTTGCTCTTGCCAGACTCCACCATTAGGTGCACCAAGGTTGACTTCATCATCACAATGCTTTGATATGTAACAGGATTCATGAAGGGGGGTCTATGGTGTCTGCATTGGTAAACAGGGCCAAAAAAAGGTTCAAAAAGATCATTTCCTGTTGATCTCAAGCAAAGGGGGAGGAAGTAGATGAGCGCATTACAAGACATTGATGACATGAACTCAGAACCACCCACTGTACCATTATGTTCCCAGAATGCATCAGGAGCATAACCCAGAATGCAAAGTGACAGAGGCACTGTGGGATAGCTACCCACAGTGCATTGCTCTCAAAGTCAATATCAGTCTCCTTACTGGGAATCTGCTGCTTTGAATTACGTTGAATTCCCCCACACAGTGGGGATATGGACCTTTGACTTTACAGAACTAGGCATTAAGAAATCAGTCTTAATAAATTCAACCTTATCTCATAGGGTACACTTGCTCCCTAGTTCAAGCTAGGGATGCAAATGTAGTCGACCGAAATTGCTAATGAAGTGGGGATTTAAATATCCTGCACTTCATTAGCAAAATCTCATCCCATACTTTGAGGAGTAATCAAACCCAGGGGTTTGATTCGAACTAATACATCCCGGATCACACTTCCTGGTTCTAATCAGCTGGCGAGCGGAATAACACGCAGGCGAGATTGTATTACACGGGCCACAGACCTTCAACCAGTTATTCCTATTTCTACTCCATAATTTAAGCATATCCAATATAAAAACACTCCATTTTGACTTAGATATCAAGTGATGGAGAATCCCCATAGCCCCAGGATAGTTGTTCCAATCGTTTACTACCTGTTAAAATAATGCCCTTAATTTCTAGGTGCAATCCTAATGTCCTATAGATTTTTACTCTAAAAGCTACAGTAGTGACAGGCCCCTTCCAAAAGTGCAATAGTCAAAACATCACCAGTGCTGATCAAAAGGCAATATCTATGGCATAAGAACAGAAAAATCTGGTGCAAAATGATTGCACGGTTCTTTCCCTGATTGTTTCAAATGCCCCAAGAGATCATTGGATTCTTGGCAATGTAATATCTACATTTCTCAGTTCCTGTAGGGACTTCCACATAAGTAAAACTCTTCTGCTAGGTAGTGCCAGCAGCAGTGAGGGCTGAGTTCAAGAGCTAGGATTTCCTCTCCATCCATCCAACATAGAACTGGTTCAAGCCAGTAACATGGAAAATTCACAGACCACCCTGGGTGCCTCTGAGAAGCCATGCAAGCACGGAGTCTGAGTGTCGCAATGACATTTTTAATAAAAGGGAGGGAAGTAACTTGCCATTCATTTGGGAAAACACCACAGAGATCATAAACTGTGAGTCAAAGTCCCACCCGACATAGGTTGGGCAGGGTCCCTTTCTTCTTGAGTTCTGAAGTCCAACAATCTGAGCGTTCCCTTTACATGTCCAACTCTTCTGTGCATCCCACTCACAGTTCTTGCCCTTGGTCAGTGCAACTCAGAGTTCGGAGGTGCCACCTGCCCTGAGTGGGGGTGGGAGATAAAGAAGCTTCTTACTCATCTCATTCCACTGGTCACGGGTCATCCACCTACCTGGCTGCCCTCTGCCATGACTCTGCTGGTCACTCGTCACATCTTTCCACCACCACCCTGCTGGCAGCCAGTCACCATCTGCTGCCACCCCATGACTTCTGCCCATCAGCCTCAAGGGATTTCAGCTCCTATTAAGTCAGTTTTATCCAAATTTCAATTGTGTTGATGTACCCCCAGACTTCTCTTGGGTGTCCCTAAGGGTTGAGGGGCACTGCCCTGGGCCACTCTGGGATCTACCCCCCTGCCTTTGGGGAGTCCCTTATCCTGTCTTCCTGATGCAGGAGCCTGAGGCAGCCTATATTGGCTATCCAGCTGCTCCCAGAACTTGAACCCACACCACGCTGTTCTCTCCAGGTGAATGCGCTATACCCTAGAGTAGATAGAAGGGTAGAAGAAACACAGCTCCAACACAATTAACGTAAGATGCCTATTTAGTTCTATTCTTTCAACAGTGTGGGGAACAGGTCAAACCAGTCCAGGCAGGGGAGGGTATGTAGCTTCCTAAGCAGAATAACTTTCCCTCGCCCTTTCTGTCTCATAGTGCTCTGAGTCGAGCCCCTACTTAGTAAGGTTCTTTCTGCTAACTTGTGAGCCTTTCCCTTTGGAACAATTTAGCACAGTCCCACTTTTTTTGTATACCCACAAAATTACAAACATTAGTAACCATATTTTAGCTGTTCCTGCATTTAATACAAACGTAGCGGGTGGTAGGTCACCAATTAAGTTGATTTACAATGAACAAAATACCACTCCATCGGCTGACTAACACATCTAAGCAAAGCAGAGACAAAGTGTATTTACATAGTGCAGCAAAGTTCTGGCCATGCCCCATGGGCCTTGTGCTACTAGGGGATAATATTAGCCTCAGACTCACTGTGGTCCTACCCACAACCCCTTTCTCCTTACAGGAGGCAAGGTCCACAGCTTAGTGACTCAAACTCAGCACATGCTAGTCCATGGTTTTGGGGTGAAAACTCCTTGATAGTCCTGGTCTCCCTTCTTGGGATAGGCTCTGTGTTGGTGTGGGGGAATGTACAAGGGTGGTCCTTCGCCCCCCTCCCCTCCATGTACATCCTTCAGTTCAGCAGGGTGTCCCAAATAAACAAGTTCCAGTCTCACCAAGCCCCCTGGTCTAGCATGCGTGTCTAAATTTGGGCTTACCGCCCCTTTCTGGCCTCCGGATCGTGGGGTCCAGGGTACAGGGGCCCTGGCCTACCCTCTCTCAATGGCCCCAAGGACAGGCTCTATTAGCATTCTGTCCAGCTGGTGGGGTTGATACCCGAAAGTCACCAGCCCACCGGCACATTCTCAAAAGCCCTGCCCTGGGCTGCTTCCTACCCCGCTGACTGCCGCCGCGTTCCTCTCCTTCCTCTCCAGCCTCTCCTCCACCTCTCCAGGTTCCTCTCCTTCCTTCCTCCTCCTCCTCTCACTCCCCCGGCTCTCCCTTTTAATCCCCTCCTGGAGTCGCTCTCCCTGACATCACCCGCTGACCCTGGGGTTGGGGACATCCTGACACCCCTGAGATAGCCCGGAGCGTGGGGTTCCCCCCGGCGTCTGAGCCCGCGCCCATCAGCTGGGCTGCAGCCGCCAAACAGCATGCACAAGGGCCCGCCCACCAGCCCCGCAGTGAGGAGCGTACGCGCCACAGCATGGGGCCACTCCAACTCATCACCAGGAAGGCTTGGGGGGAACCCGGACCCACCCATTATTCTGGGTTCTGGCCCAGGGACCCTAAAGTAGCAGTGACAGGTAAGGTTATTTTTCCTTCCAACTTGGCAGCTTTTTCCCTGGGCCACTTCCTCAAACAACCCCTCCAAAATGTCTTCCTCTGCTAACCAGCTTTCAACTCACACACAGCTTCTTGTTCCTCCCTTTTCTCCTTCTGGTCCATCACTCTTTGTCTTCCCCCCTCTCCTTACCTTGGGGAGGCCTGTTAAAGCAACTCCACTGGCTGTAATTGGCTGCAGATGTTGAGTGACTTGCCTGAGGGAGCAATCTAGTTAATTAGTCCCATGTGTTTTCCTGCCTTCGTTTTATTGCAGCAGGCTCTAGTAGTTTACTCTGGAAAGAGAAAACCACTTATCCAGTGCCCTGTATACCTGCCTCCACCAGAGCATGGTAGGCTGCTGGCTTACGTCTGTCACATAGACACACCAGAGTCTCTGCCTCCTTCCAGCTAACTGTAAGAAAAGCATTCCTTCAGCTCCTGCTCACATCAGTTTTAGTACATACACTCTTTTTGGTCCTGCCTTGAGGGCGGGGGGCTGGACTCGATGACCTCTCGAGGTCCCTTCCAGTCCTATGATTCTATGATTCTATGAATTCTGCAGGTCCTTTTATACATACGAATTCTTAAGAAACTGCCTTTAAAACTTCAGGAGAATTGTAGCAGATGTTACAGTGTCTTAATCTCAAATGTGTTTTTCCATAAACGGGGGTTACTTTTCAGACTCCCCAAAAATTCTATGTTTCCATTGTTAATTGCGATGTAAAATATTTACCCAGAGCTATTGTACAAAAAGAGTAGTTATTGCATATTCAGTATCTGCCCACCATCATATTTTCAACATGGCATGGTCCAGAAAAATGAGTGAAACCCCAAGAGTAATGTTTTGCATCAAAAAAATTAATGATCAGGAGACCAGCCGAGAGTTATTGAGCTGAGTGTACAGTACTGGAAAGTAAGCCAAAATATTTTAAACATTGAGGAACTGGCTGAAATCCATGGATTATTTTAAAGTTTATTGAATATATAGGTGCATCTACACTGCAGGGCTTAACTCGAAATAAGCTACACAAACTGAGCCAAGTTAATTGAATATCTTATTTCGAAATAGCTTATTCTGAAACAGGAAGCGTCTACACAGCACTTATTTTGGAATAGAGCACTCTTCCTCTGACTTCCCTTATTCCTTGTACAATAAGGTCACAGGGGTCGGAGTAAAAAGTCCTCCAGCTTGACAGTATTTTGACACTATTTCGAAGTAACTGCCTGCTGTGTAGATTCGGATTAAGTTATTTCAGAATAGCGCTAGTTATTTCGAAACAGTGTTGCAGGGTAGACGAACGCTATGTTGTTTATTTCTACTTAGCACATTAAGAAGTGTACTTCGTAAAAGCAATTTAGTCTTAGGAGACCTTGTTCTGTCTGTCTGCTGTTTTGTCATGCACCGTTTGTTTCTTACCAGCCACGAACCTAATATAAACCCAATAAGATGTTCAGACATCAATGTATCATTGATAATCATTCATCTCCTGGATACTGCATTTAGCAATGGAACAGAGAATTGTAACAGATTTTCTAGTATGTTCCTTCCCTTTCAAACACTTGAATTTATACATCCAAGCATCTAGTTATAATTTACTGGCGCATTTGTTGCTTCTACAAGTACAGGTTTAGCCTGAAGCAAAAACAATGACTAATAGCTGTGATGGTACATTCCAATTAGTCACCACAAAATACTGCTGCACTTAACACTTGGTACTTAGGTTTCAGTTAATTCAAATGGGAAATATTAACATCACATGTTACCAGGAAGGGGGGGGGGGGAGACATTTTCTGATGATTGCAGGAAAGGTTTGCAGTTATATCATAGAGAACAATTCACTTTTCCGTATGTATCAGATAGTCGTGAAAAAGCAGGTAATCTTAGAATCATAGAGTCCCAGGGCTGGAAGAGACCTCAGCTGTCATCGAGTCCAGCCCCCTGCCCAAAGCAGGACCAACCCCAAGTAAGTCATCCCAGCCAGGGCTTTGTCAAGCCGAGACTTAAACACCTCTAGGGATGGAGATTCCACCCCCTCCCTAGGGAACCCATTCCAGCACTCCACCACCCTCCTAGTGAAACAGTTTTTCCTAATATACAACCTACACCTCCCCCAATGTAACTTGAAACCATTGCTCCTTATTCTGTCATCCATCATTACTGAGAACTGCCTCTCTCCATCCTATTTGGAACCTCCCTTCAGATAGTTGAAGGCTGCTATCAAATCCCCCCTCACTCTTCTCTTCTGCAGACTAAACAAACCCAAATCCCTCAGCTTCTCCTCATAAGTCATGGGCTCCCAGCCCCCAATCAGTTTGGTTGCCCTCCTGTGGATCCTCTCCAATGCATCCACATCCGTTCTATATTGGGGGGTCCCAGAATTGCACGCAATACTCCAGATGTGGCTTCACCAGTGCAAAATAAAGGGGAATAATCACTTCTCCTCCTAATACACCCTAATGTCATTCGCCTTCTTGGCTACAAGGGCACACTTGTCTTCCAGACAAGAAAAAAATCTTAAACCACCCATGGTCCTGCAGCACCTTGGAGATAAACAAAAAACATAGATAATGTCATGAGCTTTCCAGACAAGCGATGAGTATGTGGAACACTGAAATCACCTGGGAGGCTGAAGAACTGGGACGCAAAGATTCTATTCCTTTTCCTTGGCTGGCATAGGAAACGCCAGTTTCTCAGCCAACCCTCAGCTAGCAGGGTTGAACCTCACCTGCAAAACATGGTGGCTATGTCTACACTCGCGGCTTCTTCTGCAAATAATATGCAAATGAGGCTAAGCATGGAATATCGCCGAGTCTCATTTGCATACCTAATGAGCCACCATTTTTTTCAGAAGACGCTCTTGCGCAAGAAGGAGCGTCTACACTGCCCCTTCTTGTGCAAGAAAAACCCTCTTGCGCAATGCCGTTACACCTATTACTTTTCAGGAAGAACGGCATTGCGCAAGAGGGTTTTTCTTGCGCAAGAAGGGGCAGAGTAGACGCTCCTTCTTGCGTAAGAGCCTCTTCTGAAAAAAATGGTGGCTCATTAGGTATGCAAATGAGGGTCAGCGATATTCCACACTTAGCCTCATTTGCATATTACTTGCGCAAGAAGCCGCAAGTGTAGACATCGCCGGTGTGTTTGACAGTGTGGGGGGTATTCAAATGCTTGGCTTCAAGAGCTCACACACCGAGAGAAAGCTAACGCCTGGCAGCGTGCTGAACGGCCCTGAAAGAGTTAACTAGAAGTCTCATAACACCCCAAAGCAGTTGCAGTTCTGTACCACTTCCAGTTTATTATTAATGGCAAGTCCCTGTGCTCTTTGGGCCTACCGACAAGACGACAACATGACAGAGAACAAACTGCAATCAAAAGCCATAAATCAAAATTAAGACAAATGCAATAGCTTGGGCCTGCCTGTGTAGGGCTGAGGTAACATAAGGTATTTAGCAATTAAAAATTCAAAAGATGTATAAAACCACTCTCACCCACACAGGGGCAGGATTAATATGTTCTTACAAATAGATGTATGAATCTTGGAAGTAACGTCTGTATCACTGGCTTTATCATGCTAAGGGGCTTTCTCTTGAACTACCAAAGCAAATCCCTAGAACAGTTTCCATAACCCCTTCCATTAGTCTAACTGGTGCAATAATCACACAGACTTTTTTATTTAATTTCAAATCTGACTGGAATGTGTTGAGTTCAAGATACTGCTCAGCCAGTTTTAACCCTATGATTCTAAGAACTCAAATTTCATCCTGTTTAGGTGCTTGAGCAGGAAGTAGAGAGGACAGAAATAGCTGCTCATTCCAAAAAAAGCTCTCTTTGTTCATTAAAACGCACGTTGACTTACTCTCTTCCTGAATATATTATCCTAAATCTGAATGTAAATGAGAACTGCATAAATAGAATTGGGCATAAACTGACATTAGGCTGGTAATAGTTTTGCAGGGGGGAGCAAAGGGGGAGTTGTTGTTAAAGGAGTTAAAGTCTAACATCTGTTTTTAATTCTACCAGCTTTTCTGTTGTTGTTGTTGTTCATTCCTACCGGCTTTCAAGACATAATTCAACACTGCTAATTAAAGCTGACAAGTTTTTTTCATTGTGATGCTTTCTTATATCCCTGCAAGCCACTTTCTCTTGTCATGGCTGTCATTGGAGGTGACATGGCTTCTTGACAGAGGGGTGACATGGAGCTCGAGTCCTGCCAGAAAGCATTGGAAGAGTTTCACCTTGCCCCCCGTCAGGGAAAAGCGATGGAGGTTAGTGACCACTCGGCTGCCCTCAAGCCTTCCCCTCCAGTCTGAATCCGAGTCCAGCGATTTCCTGCCATAGCTAAAAATACAAATCCGTGGCGACCGCACTGAACACATCCACTGATCACGACTGCAATGTCTGCTCAATAGCAACTCTCCAGTTATACATGAGATATGCAACCACATTTTCGAGTTCCACAGTAACCAGCCTACAGTAGTACCCTAAGGAAAGTTGCAACTCACAGCTACGTAAAACAGCATGAAGTCAGCTCAGTGGAGTAACTGTGCTCACGCCTGTACACACGTGTATTTGCCAGATCATGGCGTGGCATAACTGAAGTAAAATGGAATACTACATGAAATAAAGACTACGTCTACACTACAGGCTCCTTTCGAAAGAAGGTTTTTTAGGAAGAGATCTTCCGAAAAAAATTCTTCTGAAAGAGCGCGTCCACACACAAAAGTGCATCAAAAAAGCGATCTCCTTTTGCGAAAGAGAGCGTCCAGGCTGATTGGGTGCTCTTCCACATAAAAGGCCACCTGGAACCACTTCCACCAGAGCTTTAGGTCACCAGTTGCTTCCGAGTGCTGGTGCCGGAGCCTTGCAGAGACACGCGCTTAAAGGGACCCCCCTGGACATCTGTTTCTCTGCTTCTGCTGCCTGCTTGCTACCTCATAGAATCATAGAACCATAAAGCTGGAAGAGACCTCAGAAGATCATCAAGTCCAGCCCCCTGCTCTAGGCAGGACCAATCCCAACTAAATCAACCCAGCCAGGGCTTTGTCAAGCCAAGACTTAAACACGTCTAGGGATGGAGACTCCGCTACTTCCCTAGGGAATCCATTCCAGTGCTTCACCACCCTCCTAGGGAAATAATTTTTCCTATTAGCCAATGACTTCCAGGGACAGCAAAGTTCTGGCAGTGTCTGCTGTGGTTGCCCCACTTTTTTGGACGTCAGAACTTTGTTCTTGGTGCCTTGGAGCCGGAGCTGCCCCTGGGCATGCGATGGCCCCACACGGCCAGGCTGCCGTTTCTGCAGCACTTTGTGCCAGCTGCCTTCCTGGTCCTGCATGACGTGGACCCCGAGCTTGTTCTGGGGACCCTCTTGTGGCTACAGGAGCTACACTCTGGCAACCCCCCCCCCCCATACACACACACAGTGGAGAGGCATTTTTGAAGCTGGACACCAGATCCGACTGGTGGGACCGGATGGTCATGGAGCGGCGAGACGACCAGCAGTGGCTTATTTCCATCCAGAGGGGACCTGGAAAAGAGAGACCCTCGAGAAACGGGGGTTGGGAGCTGTGGGAGGTAGAGTGGGGTTGGGGGAAAGCTCCGTTCCTGAGAGGGTTGTGCCATCCTGCCCTCACACAGCCCTCCCGAACTGCGCTGGAGCCATAGATGGGACCCACATACCCATCCGCTCACCCGAGCATCAAGCAGCCCAGTATATTAATAGGAAGGGCTATTTCCCCGTGGTGCTGCAAGCTCTGGTCGACCACCATAGACAGTTCACGGATATTTTTGTCGGGTGGCCAAGCAGGGCATACGATGCCCGGATTTTTCTCAACGAGAGCCTCTACGGAAAGCTGGAGGCAGGCACATTATTCCCCCACTGGGAGTTTGCTATTGGGGACATGCAGATGCCATTGTGCATCGTGGGGAACGCAGCCTACCCCCAATGCCAGGGGGCAAATGATGCTGTACACCGGACACCTGGACCCCAGCAGGTTGTATCTTATAATAATGGTATATTTTGTATATTACATAAAGAGCATCCATAACCATTGGGATGCTTTAAAGAAGTAACAATATTGGGCATGTCTACACTGGGGATTTAATTCAAAATAACTCCCCTTATTTCGAAATAACAAGGCAAGCGTCACACTACCAAGCCTGTTATTTCAAAATAATGGGCTTGTTATTTCAAAATAACTACTCCTGCTTAGGAAGAGGAATAAGCTTATTTCAAAATGGTTTTTTCAGGAGTTATTTTGAAATAACCTGGTAGCATAGAAATAGCCAATGGCTATTTGGAATCCCACCTTTTTAGAAACAAATAAAACTGTATAAAGACCACACTTATAGCTCAGTGCACAAAACTAGTGTGGGAGCTATGCAAATCTGGCTTTCACGCAGGAAAGGTGAAATGCCTATATGTGAAAAGTTCACGTGTGATCTCTGAAAGGAGCCTACAGCAGGAAAAGTTCCAATTTTATTGGGGAAGGGAGAGTAGATCATTTCAGGTTCAACCAAAACAGTTCACCTTTTCTGTGCTGGAGAATTCTTAGTGCTTGTCAGTAAAAGGGCACATGAATTGTTTAGAACATAATGCAACCTGAATAAAAGGGTTGCTACAAACTCCCTCAGTCATCGAAACAAATACCTTTCCCCACATTAACAGCACATATTTAGATAGCAATGTTTAAGTGACATTTTTCACACAAATAATTTCATTTGCTGAACAATAGAGTTTCAGGGTGACTGAAATGATTCCTGAATTCTGGTTGAAGACAGCACCGTTCCAAAAATGAAAAAAAAATGGAAAAAAGTCTAAATGAAACATTTCAACTTACATTTTCGAATGAAATGTAATTTCTAAATTATCTCAATTTTAAATGTGAATAAAATTCTCCTTCCCCCCTCCACACACACACACAAAATGAAATTAAGTTAAATGGAAAGAATTAAAAAAAATAAGTCTCTAGGTGACCCTAGATAGATAGATAGATAGATAGATAGATAGATAGATAGATTTTGAAGTTTGCCCTCCCCCATTGAAACACCAATTCAAGACATAAGAGTATCATTTTGGATGTGGTTTGTCCATAACAGAAGCCA
Source organism: Pelodiscus sinensis (assembly GCF_052426305.1). Lineage (NCBI taxonomy): Eukaryota > Metazoa > Chordata > Testudines > Trionychidae > Pelodiscus > Pelodiscus sinensis. The sequence continues at coordinate 4,539,740 of NC_143072.1, read as the reverse complement.
CCAACGGGTCCATTTTCTATTAATGACAGCACAATTATTTTGCATTTGTCTCCTGCTTTCCATCACCATTTCTAGTACTGGTGCCACTTTTCCATAGTAACTGAGCTGAAGGGTAAAGTTATTTTTGCAGCTGCCACTTCTTCCTTCTCCTGAAAATGAGAAAAGAAAAGCTCCTTCCTTTTTCTTTGCTTCCTCACACTGATAGCCTGATTTTTGTACAGTCTTCTGTGGCCCCAGGACTAAGAGATGTCATTACCTATTAATGTTACATTCCTTAGGTCCACAGGCGAAAAAAATATAAGATGACTTTTTTTTTTAAAAAAAAAGTACATTACTCTGCCACTTTTAGACACTGGGAGGCTCTGAATTATTTTTTCATAAGAAGAGTTTTAGTGCCCCTGTAAAAGCCTTACTTTCCTTTTAAGGACTGTAAATTATCAAAAGATTTTTTGTGGGCTTCTATTTTATTCTCTCCCTTCCTTGCTAGTGCAGCTCAGGACAACTCTAAGCAGCCCTCAAGCAAAGGCAATGAATAAAGGCCGACATGGTGACCTCACAGGGAAAGTACATGAAGAGCAACTGGCCATTGCTTAAGGAGCAAAAGGGCGCTTTCCAACCTCCCTGAGAGCAGATACCTATCACCTATCAGCCAGCCCCAATGAACACAGCTTGGTGAGAGGCATTCCTCAAAGCGTAACCTCAGGAGCCATAGTACAATGCACTGCAAATGGACAGTGTGGTGTTCTGAAGACAAATAAGAGATAGGACAGTTGTGATTAGAGTCCTACAGGTTTTGTGTTACTGCTCATTAATACAAGAGTGTTACAACTGAGGTAGAATCCCTCAGAGTATGTCTACACAGCAAAATTATTTCAAAATAACAGCAGTTATTTTGAAATACCTTCCCTAGCATCTACACAGCCATTCCGTTATTTCTAAATTAATTTGAAATAGCAGAGGGCTTATTTTGAAATTGGTAAACCTGATTCCACAAGGAATAGTGCCAATTTCAAAATTGCTATTTCGAAATAAGCGCTGTGTAGATGCTTATTTCAAAATAGGGGGCCTCCAGCCCTTCCCAGGGTGCCCTGCTGGCTGCCCTGGCCACATGGTAATGTCTGACCTGATGCCCTGCCCAAACTGGTTCCAACCAGCCTTAAATGCGATTCAACATCCACTCAGGGAGGGCACGCTATTTTGAAATGCATTTTGTGTGTAGATGCGTTATTTCGAAATAAGATATTTCGAATAAACTATTTCAAAATTAGATATTTTGAAATAATGCTGTAGTGTAGGCATACCCTCAAAGAACAGAGATCTGTCTTGGAGATTTAAAATGCCTCAACTTTACTGTAACTGGAATGTGGCTTTCAAAAAAACTATTCAATCTGCAGCTAGCAACAGAACACCAGCAAAGTGCATTTTTGTTCTGGCAGTGCTTCAGGGATGCAATTGCTCTTCATTTCCTGCCTTAAATGTTGAGCTGCCTCATTTAAATGCATCTTGCGTAGCACCCATGCTCACTTCTGGATCGCTAAGAAATCGGCCCAGTTTGAAAATGTCAGGATCTGGTTAGCAATTCAAATGACCACGGTGGTAATTACGTTTTTTCATGTTCCGGCATGTTGCCCTGCATCAAAACTGACACAAATGCCTGGTTTTATAAGATCACAGTATGGAAATTAACGTCCCAAATGCTATGAAAATGTACTAGTAAGAGATTAATAACTGCTCTTCTAGGAAGAAAGATGGCTCTTTTCAACCCCTATAGCTAAACAGAAGCCCCTCTGATAGCATCTCTCCTTGAGGAGAACTGAGTTATAGGATCACTCACAAGGCATAATCATTTCTGTCAGCATCAGTCACAATATCGGAGAGAAGAATGGGGTGGGGTAAAAGAAGCTCCAAAAGAAGAGAATAAAACAGTTCAATTGTATCGATAAGTTCGGAGAGAGAGAGAGAGAGAGAGAGAGAGAGAGATTACTGGAAACGTCTCCTCCAGCATTTTATTCCCTCTTCCCACTCAGGAAAGGGAAATGTATTTCAAGGGTTTTACTGCGATCGCGCAGTGGAGGAACTCTGTGTTTAGGAAGCGACGCATCCTGAGCAATGCACTAGGCTGAACCATCCAAAGTGTTCATGTTTCCTACAGGGTGATCTCTATTGGTCTAGCTACCACCAGCCTTACGAGAAAGACAACATGAGTCAAAATAGATTTATTTACGGTCTCAGGGAAAACTAAGAAGTTAGCATCAATCGATGCATTCCCAACCAGAAAACAATACTCACTTCTTGGTAATCCTCCTCCAGGGGTGATCCGTGACTTCAGGCCGACTCGGCCGTCACCTACAGCACCGCTTTCAATGGCAGCCAATGATGACATTACTCCATTGATGGCCATGCAGGCGGAGGCGTCAGCTGCCGCAGCCCGCCTCAAACCGCTCCTGTCCTCATCTCCCACAATGTGTCAGCCTGGGTTCCTCCAGCACGGCATTGGGTCATTGAAATATTCTCAGCAATAATTTGGTAATGTATTGACTTCCAAACAATGCGCAAATCTATAAACTAAAAGATGGCTACAAGGAGAGTGGCTATCTGAATAGGATGTGGTTATTTGGAGCATTTATTGTCCTGACTGTGTGGAAAATGAAGCAGAAGAATTCAGAGACACCTAGAATCCATTTCTGAAAGGAGGGAGGGAAAACTCAGATTAATTCTTCAAAACAAGGGAGAGAAGTACATTTGCCCTTATCTAGTACATTTGTTTTAAAGAAGCTGGAATTCTGCATTCTCTTTTGCTGTTTATATGGAGACGTGGAAATTATTTAAGCATGCAATTATTTGTCAAACTTGAGGCTATATCTACACTGCGGGGTTAACTCCGCCACGTCCAAGGAACGCGTTTGCTCTTCCGCTTTTTTTTGCGGAAGACCAAACGTGCTATTTCAGGGAGCCCTATATACCTCGTTCCACGAGGAATAAGAGCTTCGCTGAAAGAAGAGGCTTTTCCACCATTTGGCTCCATCTAGACTGGGCCACATGGCGGAAAAGCCTCTTCCGGAAAAGCAATCGGAAAAAGCTATGCAAATTGTGGAGGACAATTTGCGTAGCTTTTTCTGACCCAAGGACTGTAGTGTAGACCTAGTCTAAGGGATAGAGCCTCCTAAAATTATAAAACAAGGGGAATGTCCATTATAATTTACTGAACAGTGTTGATTGAATTATTTATTGTTGTTAGTGGCTGAACTGTCACACTGACTTCCATAAAAAAAAAAGATTTCCCCACTGCAGTCCTCATAAGGTAGATTAAACATGAGGTACACCAGCATGTAAGGATCAGTGATTCACAGCTGGCTTCTTTGATGGTAATCTTCTGAAAGTTCTACCTCAGACAAGGCACAGAAGAAGTAGTGCAGAAAAAGCAAAGCTATTAGGAATTAGACACAGCATCTGAAAATTCATGTTTAAATGGATGATTTCACACAGGTTAAAATTAAATTACCTTCTAAAAGGGGTGGGCAAATACTGGCTTGCAGCCTAGATCCAGCCCGCCAGGGTTAGCCCCTGGTGGGCTGCCATTGCTATATCTATCTGTGTCTCTGCAGGGACGGGTGCCTGCAGCCCCTGTTGGCCATGGATCACCATTCCCAGCCAATGGGAGCTGTGGGAAACAGTGTCCCAGTCTGTGCTGCTTCCTGCAGCTCCTATTGGCAGGGAATGGCAATTTGCTGCCAATGGGAGCTGCAATTGCTAGTACCTGTGGAGGGGCAGGTTGGGATTAGTTGGGATTGGTCCTGCCTTGGGCAGGGGGCTGGACTTGATGACCTTCTGAGGTCTCTTCCAGCCCTAGGATTCTAAATATAGGAGCGGCTTGACAGGGGCTAACCCTGGGGCACCGCCTCCATTTTATTGTCCACCTCTGCCTTATAAGCACATTCAAATAGGCATGCAAGAGTGATTGCAAAGGGGTTTTCAGACTGCTCAGAAAAGGCCTGATTGAGGTCACTTGCACCAGTTTCCTTTAAGTGCGCAGACTGCACTGGGCTATACATTCAAAAGGGTATTTCCAATAGGCACAGTATTCTTCACTTCTGACCCTAAACTAATACACATTGGCTGTGTCTACACTGGCAGCTTCTTGCGCAAGAACTCTTCCAGAAGAGAGCATCTACACTGGCATGTGCTTTTGCGCAAGAGTATCCATGCCAGTGTAGACGCTCTCTTGCGCAAGAAAGCTCTGATGGCCATTTTAACCATAGGGCTTTCTTGCGCAAGAAATTCATGTTGCCGGTCTACACTAGCCTCTTGCACAAGAACAGTTGTGCAAAAGGGCTTATTCCTGAGCGGGAGCATCAGAGTTCTGGTGCGAGAAGCCCTGATTTCATACATTAGAACGTCAGTTTACTTGCACAAGAACACGTGGCCAGTGTAGACAGGCAGCAAGTTTTTGCGCAAGAGCGGACACTTTTGCGCAAGATCGTGCCAGTGTAGACACAGCCATTGACTGCTGAGTCCCCACTCCAGAGACGGCTCAAAAGAGACACGGCAGAGTTTGTAGCAAGCCTCACAGTCTTCTCAGTTTTTATCACCAAGCCAGTCGTTAGGTAGAATTTAGATTAAGACCGAGAACTGTGATTTGGCATGCTTGACTAGAAAGGGAAACTAACCCTTGACTTACAAGAGTCTCTTCTGCTTCAAAGGACTTTAATGCAAGCAAATGCCCCCTGAAATCAAGTAAGGACCCTCACACTGTACCAAGTTCAGTAAGGAATGCTGACACGCAAAGTATTTGAAAAACCATTATTGCAGAACTCCAAAAATAGAAGAAAAAGAGAAGGCTCTGAATAAAAGACGTTTCTATCAAAAGGAAAGAGAGGTGCTCGGGCTTAGACTGAGTGTTTTGAGCTGGGGCCATTTTTTGTTCTGGATTTGTACCGCACCTAGCACAATGGGATCCTTGTCTACATCTGGGCTTCCTACACACTAACACAATACAAACAAACAATAATAATAAAGGTCAAGAGGAAAACGGTGTTCCCACTGGGTGACCATGTTTTAATAATTTACAGCAAGTATAAGGCGTTACGTGCCTGACAATAGTGCAATCAAATCTGAACTCGACTTTTTAAAGCTACAGAGAGCCTGAGCATGTCTGATTAAAATTACACCTGCATTACTGAGATCACAAGTTCTCTCCTTTGAACATTAGCAAATACAGCCTCAGGACATTTCATCAAGCAAAATAATGAGCATATGAGTTCAAAAGGCACGCAACAATAAATGTATTGAATTAATATAGTCCTAGATTTACAGAGGCATTTGAATTTTGCAAGATCCATTGTTGTTCTTGTCACTGATCCATCTACACAGACATAATACTCAGTGCTTTTGAGCTAGTTAACATTAGATTTCTATCCAAGTATTACACAGGCTAAATATCAGAAAACAGCTTTGTTCTTTTAAATACCAGGATTTGCTCTAATTTCAAAATAATAAAAAGTACTTTTGGAATTCAGTCAAACAAGGAAAATTATGGATCCTCCTCATTATGGATTATCTGGATTATTATTAGTCCCTCCCTAGGCAATACGAAAACAAGATAGTCAGCACAACTGGATTGTCATTCCAGATTCTTTCTTCTTCTTCTTAAACCATCGTACTCCGAGTGGAGCATAGGTCATCTACAAGTCTCCTCCACTTCACTGTCTTGAGACACTCTAGAAAGCCAAATTCCAGATTCTTTATGTTATTTTATTTAGCAAGTCGCAACCTCTCGGTCTCAATTTTCTCATATGCAATAAGATAAAATAAATGATGTGCTTGATGCAGGAATAACTGCGGATGTTTTTCGGTCTGTGAGCAGCCTAGAAGTAGATCACAATGGTGATAGCCCAGGTTTCACAGCACCTGTGTCTATTGGGTAGTATTCCTATAGATAGATATATTTTTAAGGCCAAGGTGTCCATGGGAAGTATTTTAATTGTCATTAGTGTTCTGCAAGCATCTCCACTTCTCTGTATGCCCGCTCTACTCTCTCCCTGAAGACAGAATTCTACCCCCTCACACGCATTCAGTCTCTAGTTCTTCCACTTCTTGTAAAAAAAAAAACCTACAGTGCACACACAAATTATACGAAGCACTACAATGAAAGACCGAGCCTTGATTTTTAAAGAAGCCCTTTGGAAACTCGAGCTCAGAACATTTCACTGTGTTGCTATTAGTCCGTGTACAGCAGCAGCTAAATTCCTAGCAATGGGCTTGTCCCAGGAAAATAGTGTGTACATGGCACACGCTTTGATAGGAATAAAATGGCACTTTCCTGGCAGGAAGCCTGACTAGCCTCTCCCCTCAGGAGGAATTTATGTCAACAGAAACTTCGGCCTTGTGCAGTATGCTCAGGCAGGCATTAGCTCTGGTGCCATGTCCATCTCATGGTCTTTCCAATTAGAATGGGCTAACATTTTTGCAATTCATTCCTTTTTTTCCTGCTGAGACGCAGCCTTTAAAATAGTCACAGATGTCATTTTATCCTTCAATGTTCAGTCTTTCCCACATCACTGAAATGAAAAATGCAGTCTTTTTAGTGTACTGATTTCCAGTAATTTCCCAAGGCACTTCTTTTTTCTGTGATAACATGGGAGAACAAATGAAAATAGAGGAAGGAAGGAAATAAAGGGGGGGGGGAGGGGAATGAAACCAAAAATGGTCAATACAATGTTTTGCATACCCTTGGAGTAAATGAAAAATCCTTGGGATTCTTCAAACATTTGAGTTAAGCACCTAAGAGCCCAGCTGAATTGGGCCTTTAGAGTGTAGTTATCACAGGCTGCTGCCTCGTCCTGTCAATCTCAATGATTGTAAAACTGACAATCCACTGTACAGGACAGTGCTTCTTCTGCTGAACTTGATTAATAGCTCCAGACAAAATGGATGGAGTAGGCACATCCATCTTCTTATGTAGACGGTGATATTTAGACCAAGAGTAAGAGGTCAGCCCAGCAGAATTTCTACACTGCACATTATGCTCTCTCACAATAGATTTCACTGTTTTCCAAGATCTGTACCTCAATTTCTCAGCTTTTCTTCAGCACCTTTTTTTGTAAACATACCGTGGAAAACTTGAACCAGTTAAATTATTCATAAGTAGTCATTTTTGAGTGTAAAGCCAATAGATCCAGGTCAACAGCAAGTAGGACTGAACCTATGACCTTAGGGGCTAAAGCCATGAGCCAAAAAAACATGAGCTAAAACACAATTTATTCTCAACGAATGCTGTAAAGCAGACTTCATTCTGCCTTATCAGTGACCTCAGTGCCTCTGGGTTACATATGTACGATGAAAGGCTGTTTTCTAATGCAGACTCTCACACGGGCTGAATTAAGGTTGCATAATAATGTTTATTCTGACATATTGCAGTTTGAGAGCACTGGATTCTGCAACCTTTTAATCTGTTTTAATCCTTCATTTTGTATTCCCTGCTATTGAGTGATTTAATTTGTTGGTGCGCGGGACCTTAAGTAACAGTAAACAACTTTTTGCATGTATGTGTATGTGTAATTTAGTTAGATTTTACTTGGAAAATAAAACTCAAAACAGCACAAGACCTCAAGAGAGCATGGGGCTGTCCCAACTCTGCCACAGAATGACTCTGTGACCTTGTGCTCGTCACTTAGTCTTCCTGTGCCTCCAGTGTCCAATTTGTCAAGCGTGGATACTTTTATTTCCTCTCCCACACCCGTTGTCTCAGACTGCTGTGTAGACTGTAAACTATTTGGGGGAAGGGCTATCTAATCTCAGTCACAGCCTCCAAGCACTGCCATTATAATAAATAAATAGATAATGCAGGAGAATGTGACCCTGACTTCTCTGCAAAGCATGCATGTCCTTGATCAAGCGTGTCTCATGAGGTCAGTGTGCCTCAGAAAACAAACCTAGCAGCTAGTCACTCAACATGCTTTTACTCTACCACATGACCATCAGCAATTATTTTTTATCATATTGGCACTAACAAACTCTGAAAATAATCTCCTTATGTCACAAAGTAAAAGCCTCACTTTACCCGACACTGATCTGATTACTGCATAAATACAGCTAATCAATGTAATTACACATTTCAAAGTGCGTGCTGCGGCTCCACAGATCAGCACAGATAATATTTCCTTATGTGCCAGCTGCATTTTACACTTGCTAAGTCACCGTTTTTTCGCCTATACAGTTATTTCCAGCTTTAAAACATTGTATTTAAATTCAAGAGATTTCAGAAGGAAAGCGCTCATTTTCACTTTACTATGCAAAATAAAACATGATCATTTACTCATTCACTAAGAGCAAGATTATTTTTTGTGATTATAAGACAACTGATGACCTTACTTGAAGGAATGCTGATCAGATTTTTTTTTAAATGCCATAGTCACTAATTTGGCCATAATCTGACCACTCAACATTGGAGTCCCTTCCACTGAAATCCTATTAAAGCTACAAAAATTAGAACATTCAGGGTGCACCTACACTGCACCCGTAAGTCAAAATAAGGTATGCAATTTCAGCTACGCAAATTGTGTATCTTATTTCAATCTAATTTCAAAATATCTTATTTCGAAACGTCCCTTAACCCTCGTGGAATAAGCGTTACAGGGACACCATAAAATCTATTATTTTGAAATAACAGGCGTGCTATTTCGAAATAACAGGTGTATGAAAAGACACAGAATAGCTATTTCGGGATACTTCCGGTATTCCGAAATAGCGCCGCTGTCTAGACATAGCCTCATAGTAATACACTTTCTCCTCTGAAACCCCGCAGCAAACTAATTTTCCAGCTAAAACTTTCCTTCCAGAAACATTGTTTTGGAGCTATGGATTTAACCTCATAGATAATCCCGTTAATACTTGGAGTATCAGGACGTTCTCTTGCATGTAGGTTCACCATCTCTGGGCAGAAAAGCACTTTGATATTTCTGGCTGAGTATCCTGCCCTCAACAAATGCATTTGATGCTCATACAGAGCCTCCTGGCTACTTACTTCCAAAGCCATCTGTCAGGATGGCACACAGCCTGTTTCCTATTGGGTGTGCCAGTTTTACTAGGGCAGAGTTGCCAAACATAGGTGGTTTTAAATATGCAGCCTGCATAATTCATTAATTACTGTCTCATCGTTAAGAAGTTCCTCCTCCAGGACAGCACTGTGCATAGGGACTTACCTGCAGGAGCAGACCTGTGGTCCAGATAAGCTCTATATCTGATTCCTGGCAGTGGCCACAGGGTTCAAAGGAAGGTACAAGTTCAACTGCATTAAACCCATGGGTGGATACTCTCATTCAGAATTAAAGTGGTTTTAATTTGGTTTAGTTCAATTCACAGATAAAACATTAAGGACGCTTGAATTCTGAATGAGTGTGCTTATCAAGGGTTGGAATGCAATTTAACTCATCCATTTAAAATCCACAGCTGCAGTTAATTCAGATTAACTTTCCCAAGTGACTCTGTGTAGACAAACCCTAGTGCAGTTGTCTATATAACAATATATATGGATGTTTTGATTATCCATCTCAATAGCTAATCCATGGGTGGGCAAATTCCAGCCCATGTGCCAAATCCGGTCCACAGTGTTAGCCCCTGGCAGGCCCCCACTTCTATATTTACCTGCACCTCCACAGGTGTCAGGGGATCGAGCTGTGGGTGTCCCGGAACTGCTTTCTGCCACTCCAATTGGCCGTGAGTGGTGATTCACACGCAAGGAAAGATACAATCTCCTGATACCTGTGGAGATGCAGGTAGATATAGTGTCAGCCATCCAGCAGGGACTAACTCTAGCAAGCTGCTAATTTTTTTTTTATTGTCTAATCCGTCTACAGATTTGTTAGTTGTTTTAAAACCACCACAAAAAAATCTATTCCCTTCTCAGTTTTCATTTTCTGGGTGTCCTGTGACTCCGCCTCCCGCCCATCGATGCCCTATATGCAAAGCCAAATTTCTTTTAAAACTAGTAGTACATTACAAAAAAGAATTCGACTGCATGCACAGGCCTTCCAGAATGAAGGGCATCTGCTAATAGAAGCGGCAAGCAACATTAGAGTATTTTCGCTGCACAGCCTTTTAATTCTCCAAACAAGGACAATCTGACTGTCTCAATACCACCAGAAGTAAACTGGTGCTAAAATTAGTCCTGTGGCAAATACATGGCACTGGTCCATTCACAAAATGGAGCAGAGTCAGATTTGGAACTTGCTCTGTGGTGGTGAGAGCTAGCCAACCTCCCATCAACAGGAATGGCCGTTTTGGTTGTGCTCAGGAGAGACGAGATATTGCATATATATTGGGTTCCATAACAGTACAGTATTGAACAAAGGCACAGAAGTGCCAAATTTCAAATGATGTTGGTTTCAAAATATATCTTCTCCAATCCTGAATCCAGGTTTCTGCCCTTCTGAGACAAGTAGCATTGCCTTTTTCTTGCTATGCTCATCCCCAGAATCTCTTATTTTTTAACCATACTTCCCCGCATTTTCTTCTATCCTATTCTCACCATACCCTCCCTTTCCCTGTCTGCTTACCTATCTAATTAGGTACCTATCTAAGTAGGCTCTCCTACTGTCAGGAATCTTAGTTTCACATGCCCAGTATTGATGTTGATGGATAAAGCCGGGCATGGATACAAAATTCTGTACCCGCATTTATAGCTGCAAAAATGAGCAGCAGATATCTGCATCCACGGATGCAGATACCAATGGATAGAATGCGGATATCCACAGATTTGCAGGAATCTACTGATGGAGCTATACCAATTACGGGCAAGATCCTTAGAGCAGTGTTTCCCAACCGGGGTTCCGCGGACCATCATCAGGGGTTCCGCGAGAAATCGTGGAATAAATAACGCTGGGTGGGGCCTGGAGCATCTGTCACACCCTTCACCTCCTGCCCTGGTGCTTGGCTGACTTCTGCACCGCTCAGCCGGGCTGCCGTGAGGGAGCAAGCAGCCATTTGGGCTCCGCAAATGAGAGGCAAGAGGGGGAAGAGAAGAGAAAGAGAAGAGTGAGAGGCAGGAGGGAGGGGAGAAGAGAAAGAGAGAGTGAGGCAGGAGAGGGAGGGTATTTGATATTTGAAAAAAAAAGATTAGATAATACAAAAAAAAGACAGGAAAAATGCTCCAATTTTTTTTCTTACAATGTAAGCTGACATTATATATATATAATAACAGCTCTTTACAAATACATTTTCTTGAAAAAATTTAGCAGTAATTGATTTGCGCTCCCTGCTGTCAACTTTTTCTGGCCAAGCAAACGTTTTCATCCGTAGGGGTTCCTCGGAATATGAAAAATTATTTTAGGGGTTCCTCCATGGGAAAAAGTTTAGGAATCACTGCCTTAGAGGCTGCCAATGAAGAAATGCAGATTTTCATAGGATTGGAAGGAATGCCGTGGTTCACCTGCCCTCTGCTATCCCATACAACCAGCAGCTGATCTTCTGTATTGGAGAGGAGTGGGGATATATATTATGTATGATCACAGCAGCTAAATCCTGGACACAGATGATCAAGTAAAATACACATAGTTTGTTAGTCCCTGGATTATATTTAGGCTCTGTCATCAACCCCCACATGTGGAATTCAGATTGTGTTTGTTTGTTCGTATGTTTCATGAGCTCATGCAGTAATGCCTCTCATTCACAGATGCATTTTTTATTCCTCACTCCATCTTTTCAAACATTCACTACTCTGCTCAGATGTTTCACCGGAAACAGACCCTCTCCAATTATCTTGATCATTAAGATTATTAAATGAAGATACTAAATAGTATTAGTCTAAAAACAGATCTATAGTAGGGTTTCATACTGCTGTCCATCACTGTAATAGCTCACCACTTCCCATGTGACCCCTGCTAGAGCCTAACAGTACCTTTTCTTCCATCCACTACTTTGTCATTTCATTACAAAAATAAAATCAATCAGAGTGATACGTTGACTTCAAGGAATATCTTACCAAGACCTTGCTGAAAATCAAGACAAGAAACAATCCCTTTCACAAATCAGCTGGTTCTACAAGGGAAGCCAGTGCAAAGACACTAGGAAATTCTGGGCTTGCCTTGTGCTGTTCTGTAGAAGAGTTTTGCTCCCCTGTATTAATCCACTTTTTGCACACAGGAACCATCCAAGTCTCTCAGCTGGATGAAACTGTGTGTATAGCATCAGGTACCATGGAACCACTGGTCCTGTCCAACCCGTCACCTGATGTCAGGTGACACAGCACCTTGCACAATCTGCTCCTTAAGGTGAAGACATGCTAAAACACCAGCTCCAGTCCCATTTGGACAACTTTGCTAGGAGCATCACCTCTAGGCTGTATACTGTGTGGGAACAACATGCTTCTCTTGTGACAGATTCAACCGTCTAACCCCTGGGTTGTGATCTTCTACATCAAGCTTTGGGTAAAGCCCAGATGCATCACATATAGCACTCAGATATGCTGCTAAGGACTACTGGGGTCTCCATGACTCCCCACTTTTCCCATGTCCACCTAGAGGACCGAGGTCTCACACTTGAAGGTGCCACCCATGAGCAACAGCTGCCTGGTTTGCTCATGGGCTTGTATGAAGTCTCTCCCTCGTTTACAGAAGGGTTAAAGCATTTGGACTATCATGCTTGATCTGACTGTAGATGCGATCTCTCTCTCTCTCTCTCTCTCTGTTACAGGCATTTAGAAAAAAAGTAATATTTATTGCACTATATTAGCAACAAAAAAAGTAGAGTTACCAGTTTGCAATTACCAGGAACATCCCTTCCTTTTTGAAAATTAAATAGGACATCCGATTATAGAAATTCAGAGAAACGCTTAATCACATGCTTAAAATCTTTCCCTTTCACGACAGCATTTCAGCTACTGTTAAATATAAGCTCATACTGAAGCGTTCCCTTGAACGTGGATATTTTTCTTGAGCTGGTTCCTTAGGGCACATCTACACAGCAGGGCTAAACTTGAAATAAGTGATGCCACTTGAGCTACACTACTTGCACAGCTTAAGTTGAAAGAGGTTATTTCAGTGTTTGGCACTGTCTACACAGCAGTTATTTCAAGAGAGCAGTTATTTTGAGATAGACCCTAACTCTTCCCCCAGCTTCCCTGACTCCTTGTACAATGAGGGTTACAGGAGTTGGAGCAAGAAGCCCATTATTTTGAATTTATTTTGAAATAGCAGGTGTGCTGTGTAGACACACGACATTATTTTGGAATACCTGATGATATTCCATAATAACGCTGCTAGGTAGACATAGCCACTAGCCCCTCACCCAGCCCTGGACATCCCATACGAAGCCTGCCAACTGAACCTCTTTAAATTGCTGCCAGAGCCAGGCTGTTCTGGATGGTGCTGAGGAGGGCATGGTCCTGGTGGTTCTATGGGCCTATTGCCTCTTCTGCCCGAAGGCCCCGCCTCTTCCAGAAGCATGGAGCTGGGTCTCCTCCGACCTTACTCATGAACCCGACAACTCTGTTGGTTCGCCTGTTCCGTTCCCATCCTGTTATTAACACAATTCACATTTTTAGTCTTTTCTCTAAGGAAGTTCATAAGACAAAGTCCAGTGATAACAATGATTGGATAGCACAAGATAAAGCATCTGCTGTTCCCATGCAATACCTTTCAGAACCACAGTTTCATTTAGACATCTCACTCTCTCCTATTCGGGACTTGAAATCTTTCACCTAATTCTATCAAACCCCACTGGATACATTTGGTCTTGGAAATACCAATTCAATCATCATAAAAGCATTAAGGTACTAGCAGAACTAGTGTTCGAACCATCTTGAAATACTGCATGAAGTAACCGCACATTAGTTAGGCAAATATCAGTTGAAAAAGACGATTGAAATTACCCTCTTAGCAATTAAAAAAAACATGCTTTTATACGTTCTAACTGGCAATCGTACAGGCTCCTAATGTGTTTAAAGCGATTTCATTCAACTGAACTTCCCAGAATTCTTAGCTATTTCAGTTCGGCCCAGCAGCTGCTACAGCAGGAAGAAATCTGTGGGCTGTAATTGCTGCATAGTTTATTAAGAGCAATTCATGCACCTGGAGCTATCACCTGACTACCTTAACCATGACCAGCTTGTATGAAGTACTAATACAGCAAACTGGTAGGCCTAAATATTGTAGGCAAATGGTCTCTACAGCTTTAGTTCACAGCAGGTGACAACTATTTGACTAAACCTTCTCCCACACAAAGGAATCTAAAATTGATTCTGAGAAAAATATTAATAGTTTTTTCAAGACACTTGTCTTACGTTAGCTCTAACACACATTCTGTGTTCAAGAGAAACACTGGGAATCAGATGGTCTCTAACTACAAAACACATACCCATATCTGAACTTCAGAGAAGTTTTGGGAGTGTCTGAGCATATCCGGATCTCCATTTGAACTATTTTTCAGGTAAAAGCCCGCTGTGAAATTTGGCTCTAGAATCCAACTGTTGAGGTTTGTTAGGACACAGAAAATTAGGTCACATTCTTTTCTAGTTATGGATACCTCCCATGCTAACTTTGGGTCATTTTAGTAGTCTCAGTTCACTTCAAAAAATCATTTCTTCAAACCTTATAATGAGAGAAGTTGGGAAAGAAGTTGGTTGGTTCTTTCCTGAAGAAGTCGGTTCTTCAGGCCTCTGCTCTTATGATTGTATGGTTTTGGCATATGCCATGTACTTTTAAAACTGTGTAGACAATAATTTTTTTGGTTTACCAGCAATTCCAAAAAAAAATGGAGAAAAGGGGTTTCTTGTGATAGACTGAAAACCAAATTTGTCAAAATGTTCAGTCAATCAAAAAATAAAGAAAATCATTTAGGGCTGAACAAAATCATTTGCTTCAACAGAAAGTCTTTGTAGTTATTTATGGCTAAAGTAGAAAAAAACTGCTTAAAACAGGAACCACCAGCTGAGGGAAAACACTTAATGCATTGAGTGACTGAACAGTGATTTCAGCCTTTTCAGAGTTACACTTCAATGGAGTTCCAGCTTTTAACCCTCAAGAGTAAATTTTTCCAGTTTGCCATTTAGTCACTACAGTAGAGTCTTGATTATCCCACCTAAACGGGACCAAAGGATGGTCGGATAATCGAAATGTCGGTTAATACGGAAAATACCTTGCGGGGTCCAAGGTATTTTCCCCGTCAGCTGCCGCTCTGCAGATGCTTGGCTGCTTCATGGGGAGCCATGCTTCCCCCGACCTCCTTGATCTCCCCCAGCCAGCCATGCTGCCCTCGACCTCCCCTGTCTCTCCCCTGGCCAGGAGAGATAGGGAAGGTCGGGGGCAGCACGACTGGCTGGGAGAGATAGGGGAGATCGGGGGCAGCGAGGCTGGCCGGGTGGATGGGGGAGATCGGGGGCAGCGAGGCTGGCCGGGGGGATGGGGGAGATCGGGGGCAGCGAGGCTGGCCGGGGGGATGGGGGAGATCGGGGGCAGCGAGGCTGGCCGGGGGGATGGGGGAGATCGGGGGCAGCGAGGCTGGCCGGGGGGATGGGGGAGATCGGGGGCAGCGAGGCTGGCCGGGGGAATGGGGGAGATCGGGGGCAGCGAGGCTGGCCGGGCGGATGGGGGAGATCGGGGCACCCCGTGACCTTCAGGGGGCAAGGGCAGCTGGGCTCTGGCATCCTGCCACATGGCCCTGCTCCCTCCTCCCTCTTCTCTCACCACCTTTGTCTCCGCACTGCCCAGTGCCTTCCCTTCTGCACTCCGCTCTGCCGGCTCTGCCGCCCACACAATTGCCTTGGGCAGCCACAGGCAGGTCGGATACCACAGAATGTTGGATAAAGGAAGGTCAGATCATCGAGATTCTACAGAATACGTCTAGACTGCAGGCTTCTTTCAACAGAAGCTTTTTCCGGAGAGATCTTCCAAGAAAACTTCTTTCGAAAGAGAGCATCCACAGAGCAAAAGAGCATCGAAAAAGCCATCTGCTTTTTCGAAAGATAGCTTCCATTCAGTGTCATTGCTATCTTGCATTTAAGCTGTGATAACTATATGTAGCCCAAGGTCCAGTGTGTTTCAGCAGCAGCCCTGGGAACTATAAGTTGTGGACTACAAACCGCGGCATATTGGGAGAACTTCCTGGGTCCTGCCAGGATGTGCCCTCTGCCCAAGGACTGTGCTAGAAGCAGCACACAGGCTGCATGCTTAGAGAAGGGGCTGCTGAACTGTTTTCCTCTTCTATGTTTTTTACAGAATAAAGCCGGAGTGGGTCTGGTCTGAGGTGCACTCACACATACACAGCGCAGAGCACACCAAGCAGCCTCAGGCCTAGCCCTCCCCGCACAGTGGTGTAAGAAGTCACAAGCTTCCCCTATGCTGAATAACCTCACACTGGGCTCGCCAACAGGAGGAGTTACATATAGATGGAGTGGCCACCAGGGCACCTGTGATTTTTCCTTTTTCCTCTTCTTTCGAAAAAAAACGCCCTCTTCTGCATCCACACACACCTTTTTCTGAAAGGGCTCTTTCGGAAAAGGCATTCTTCCTCATAGAATGAGGTTTACCAATGTCGGAAAAGCCCCTGCATTTTTTATTTTCTTTCGAAAGAACGCAATAGCAGTGTGGACGTAAGTGAAGTTTTTTCGGGAAAATGGCCGTTTTTCTGAAAAAACCCTGCAGTCTAGACACACCCTTGAAGTCTCCTGCTTTGGCAGAGCAAATCCTTGAATTTTTATTTGGACCCAATGAGCTGCCAGATTCAGTCCAAGCAGAATAAACCATTCGTCTCTGCTAATTGCAAGAAGATAAATAAGACCTTTAAATACAAATCCCTGTCTTTTTAGGCAATGTGATGGAGAAACCCTCGGAGGCAATGTACAGGTCCAGGGCATTTACAGAGATGGTCCTGCAAATTAGCAGACGTCGAGATATATGCAGGTTTTATGCAGTAAATGCTGCTTCTGCAGGAAAGCAAGTTCCCATTCCACAAATAATTAAACACCATTGAAGGCATTTAGCTAGAATGGGTGTTCCCTGAGTGCTTACGTAGCAGCCCAGGAGAGAATCAAATATCACCCAGCTGATTAGCAGAGTGCCCACAGCACCTACAGTTGGCAGTATGTGTTTTTACTGGTGGTGCACATCCACACATGCTTTGGTGAACATAGCAAAATTTATTCCACCCCCAGGTGGAAAAAATTAGAGGAAACACTGGCTAGAACCCTCATGGTGTTTACCTTCTCCAGCTCGAATAAGCTGTTCTTTATTCCCTCCCCCACCTTTTGCCTTCAAGTGTGTTCTCACAGGATTTTCTGCTCTCTCGAGTGGAATGTGATTTAGCTTTGTTAAAACCACACAAGTATTTCAGGCCTAGGTACTTGAACAGATTCTATTTTAATTTTGTAAAGATGAGCACAAGCCCGGAAGCCAGAAGGCGTTCAAGCCTTGTGACAGATACCCTTATGCCATGGTCCCTTTAGGGCAGATGCCACATTTAGTCTAACTCACATTCAGACACAGTCCAGGCCTTTAATGGAGTTAACATCTTTTAGTTCTGAAGAAAAAGGAGACAGCTGTTGCACTGATCTACAAATACTTTTCAAGTTTCTAAGGCTGTGTCCAGACTCCATGCCTCCGTCGACGGAGGCATGTAGATTAGCCAGCTCGGAAGAGGGAAATGAAGCCGCGATTATTTTAATCGCGGCTTCATTTAAATTTAAATGGCTGCCCCGATCTGCCGATCAGCTGTTTGTCGGCAGATCGGGAGAGTCTGGACGCGATGCCCCGACAAAGAAGCCTTTCTTCATCGACACAGGTAAACCTGGTTTCACGAGGCTTACCTGTGTCGATGAAGAAAGGCTTCTTTGTCGGGGCATCGCGTCCAGACTCTCCCGATCTGCCGACAAACAGCTGATCGGCAGATCGGGGCAGCCATTTAAATTTAAATGAAGCCGCGATTATTTTAATCGCGGCTTCATTTCCCTCTTCCGAGCTGGCTAATCTACATGCCTCCGTCGACGGAGGCATGGAGTCTGGACACAGCCCAAGAGTCAAGGTCTCCCAGGTCCATGGCCTGTCACCTGAAAAGCTACTCATGGGGCAGCGGCAGTAAAACTAAGAAAGGCTTCGACCAAAGTCAAAACCTCAGGTTTAAACTGCCATAAACTAGGGGGGGAGTTTGGATCAGAATGAGCTTTGTGGGATCCAAACCGACATCCATGAGAATGACCAGGGGTGAACAGCTTTTTGGAACGAGGGGGGTTGAGCTACACACACAACCTTTATCCCTGTCTGAGCCCCCTCACCACCCCCTAAATATGGGCCCAACATCCAGGATCCTGCATGCAGGGCCCAGAGATTGAAAAACCCCTTCCCCTGCAAGCACGGGACTGGCAGCCAGCTGGGATGCCAGGGCTGAGCTGGGTGGAGGGGGCTGACATTCTAGCAAGGCACAGGGGCTGGTGGTGGGGCTGAGAGGGGTCAACAGTAGAGCTGAGTGAGGAGCTGGTGGTGGGGTCGAAAGAGGGACCGAGCGAGGGTCCGACAGCCCACAATTCTCGTGTTCTTTGGATGTGAATGCTGTCATTAGCCTTGACTTTAATGGCGTGACGAACCAAACCCAGAGCCCTGGGAAAGTGAGACTCTGGATCCTAACTTCACGGGAGCAAGAGGATGACAAGCATGTCACAGGAGGCACTTGATATCCTGCAGGATCAGGCAAAGTGGCCCCCAGTGGAGTGTGGGGCCCGGGGCAACTCCCCCCCAGCTCCCCAGGTGTGGGGCCTAGCGCAATACCCCTGACGCAGGTCCAGTCCTCACTCCACTGCTTCTGCAAGCCATGCCCCTGCTCTACCCCCAGCAACACAGCCCGGGGGATGACAGTGCCTGGCCTAGCAGCAGAGGCATCACCTCCCCCACCACAAGGGCAGGAAGAGTCAGAGCAGCCAGGCAGCCTGCTCCACTTCGCACCTCCCTGCCGGCCTGCTGCCCCCTGCGGACGGGAAGCGGAGTGGGCCCAAGCGCTCTGCTTCCCACTGCCACCGGGAAGCCGCGTGCAGCTGGGAGGGGGCGGTGCGGTCAGTGCAGTGGAGCAAAGCAGGCGGCTGGGCCCCTCTAGCTCCCACCACCCGTGTGGTGAGTGTCGGGGGGGTGACCCTGTAGCCGCCCTGTGCCAGGCCCAGTAATCCCTGGTATCTTCCATTCATAGGATGGTTGGGGCCGCCGTCATCGTGCCCTTAAGCCACGTGGATTAGAGCCACATCCCAATTTGTCCTCTGGGATCAGGTCTCAGGCCTCTGGGGCCCATTATCACTTTTAACAACATGGATTCTTGCTTGGCTTGTTTCCCTTCTTCTAACACGTGGATCCTTTGTTTGCTTCCTTTGGCTGCTGCTATGATTTTCTGGGGAGACACCGGTACCAGGCAGTGCTTAAAAATAACCCTAGGCTTATTTAACATTTGGCACTTCACTCCCCAGTTACCACTAGCTGGCAAAAAGCTCTCCCTAATGTTAGCTCCATGCAATCAGGAGGTGGTCATTAGATTAGACAGGGTCACACTCCATTACAGACTCTGTGGATTTTAAAGACTAGAAGACAATGACTGTTTAAGTTACATATTCAACAGCTACAAGGTGGTCAGAGTAGCTACTGACCAAAGATTTTATTTTCGAATGGCTAATCAGGCCCCGAACTGAAGCCAATTCATCATTATTTTGCATCATATCCTGACAGACCAGCACACTAAGATACCCATGGATGGTGCCAGCAAAGAGATGGAGTATTTAACGGGCATGGAGACTAATATTCTATGCTCTAGAGGCTGCCTATTACCAGCTCCATGGATAAACTTCTGTCTCCACTGCTGTCTATCTGGCATGCTCCCAAGAGTTGCATTCACTTTTAAATAATAAAAATAATAAAGCAGTGGTTTAAAGTGATGTTCCGGAGACGTGCAGGAGGCGGATATTAAAGAGCTGCCTGCAGCAAGCAATAACGACAATAGAACACTGAACTTTACGAATATATCAAACTGCCCTGAGGAAAAAATGGAAATGGAACTTACTAAGAGATACCTGATGAAATGGAGGGACACAGAAGCCAATGAGAAAGGGAGTTGGAGGATGGGTTATTTTCAAGTTACTTCTATGAAACAGCTTGAAAAACCCACCTGGGAGTAGCAGGCTTTTTCTATACTGCCCTCTTTATCTTTGCCATAGGAGACCTTTATGGCAAAGCAGTTCAAAATATAGGTCCACAAGAGATCTGTGTGTTGCTTTCTCCATAGAATAGGTGGTTGTTTGGATAGAGGTTTAAGCACGAGCATATTTTGCCTAGGGAGGTTGTGGAATCTCCATGAATTGCTCCACTGGACAAACACCTGATCTAGATAACACTTAGTCCTGCCATGTGTGCCAGGGACTGGACTAGCTGACCTTCTGAGGTCCTTCCAGTCCTATGATATTATGGTAGGACATTAGTTTCCCGCCTTATAATATTTACTCTTTGGTCAAATCATTAGTTCCAGTAGCCTCAATATCAGGATATGAAACAGATTACACTTACACACACACACACACACACACACACACACACACACAGTGTGATGCTTACCACCAGCCCACGTTTTTGCATGGAAATAATAATGACAGATCAAAGGCAATTTCCCAGCTGAAACAAATTCTCTTTTTTCAGTGAGTCAGCTTGTTTTACTGCCATGGTATTTTGTTCTAGTTAGTATTCAGTACTAAGTATACATTGGATTAAATGCTGGATAATTTGTTGCAATTTGATTTTAAAAACAGTGGTACAGGCTGTTAATATTGCCGTTTTTTGTTATAAAAAGGCACTTATCTCATTTGATGACAGCGTTTGACTTTTAGCAATTCACAATTTGCTCTTAATATGCTTGGACAACATTGATGGAGGTTGTCTGCAAGAGGGAAACATTTGCTGAAGTTTAGGTGCAGCTGGTCCATGATAAAGTACAATGGTAGAGCAGTCAGGAGTTAAAGAGCTCTCTGCTATCAATACGAATGCTATGAAAGTTTTGTGGAACAGGGTGAACTATTTGCCCTAGTTCAAAATGGATTTTACAGAAAACACTGACAACTTGTACTCTGTACAGCTCTCTGGTGTGTCCAAGGCGTTAGTCAGGTGTCTCAGTTCCAGCATAAGCACTGCATTCTGTTTAAAGCTGTTTCCGTTTAGTAATTCAGTTCTTGTATCACAAGCCCAAAAGTCGGAAGGAAATTGCATGCCTTTATATGGCAGCATAAAATTTCAGTTTATACCAGTCAAAGGTATTCTCAGTGTTGCTACCAGAAGAGCATTCTTTCAACAACTATTCCACATGGAAGTAGCATAATTTGTATTTTTGGCCTTCCTTTTCTCTGGTCTCTATACCGCTAATTTGTCTTCAAATGAAAAAGTCAGTCACACTGCACCTCTGTACCCTGAGCTATAGAGTAGGAGGTGATATAGGTTATTTATCTATGCCAAATTCATAGGCCTCAAGCATTATGCTAACTGCTGAAGTAACGTGTGATGGGATAGATGTCTGTAGGTTCCTTACATTACTGCTGAATACAATAAGGACAGAATATTACGACAGCAAGGCAGTGAATATAATAAGGGCAAGATAGCTCTATTGGCTACAAAAGAACAGCCATGCTACATGAAGTCTATCTAGCCCAGTATCCTGTATTCCAACAGGGACCTATGACAGATGCCCCAGAAGGAATGAACACAACAGGTAATCATAAAATATACCCTGCTGTCACCCATTCCCAGACTTGAAAAACAGAGGCTAGATGTTGAAAAATCATAAACTGGCCCTTTTCCTACCCTATGCATCATGACATGTTTCACAAATAATATATTTTGGCTTCTAAACCTTCAGGCTATGTCTAGACTACATCTAGATTACAGGGGTTTTTCAAAAAAAAAGTGGCCTTTTTTCGAAAAAACTTCACTTGCATCTAGACTGCCGCCGCATTCTTTCGAAATTAAATCAAATAACACAGCATTTTTTTCTTCAGCGGTAAACCTTATTTTACGAGAAAGAATGCCTTTTTTTGAAAGAGCTCTTTCGAAAAAAGACATTCTTGAACACAAACTGGGCTTTTTCAAAAGAGAGCATCCCGATTGCCTGGGTGCTCTCTTTTTTAAAAAGCAGATCGCTTTTTCAAAAAAAGTGGTGGCTGTCTAGATGATCTTTTTCGAAAGAAGATTTTTCGAAAGATTATTTCAAAAAGGCTTCTTTCGAAAGAAGCATGTAGTCTGGACATATCCTTGTTGTGCCCTTAAGTCCTTTTCTCAAGGTTTTTTTCTCTGCAACCATGATGCCTAAAAGAGAGTTGAGATTATGTGTTCATATGAATCCAAAAGAAGGGTTTGGAGGGAAAAAAAACCCAAAAGACACTAGATATGGTTAGAATGTCAACAAAAATACTGCAAAAAATCATTGGTTGTTCCATGATTCCTGGGCCAGGTCTGTACAAACCTCAGCACTGGCAATATTTAGAGCCACAATGGGGCTACAATAAAGAATGCTGGCTGGTTTTCTTCCCCAAGGGGGCCATTATGACAGCACAGAACAGCTGGAACACAGTTGCAAGAAGCTGTTCATGACACTGAAATATGTCATTCTGCCATGACTGAAATATTGTGCAGAGACAACTGCTCTCATCCAGATTTTTGTTGCTTTTTGTTTTTACTTTTGAGATCCAGAGGTCTCTGGTCACTTCTGACCACAAAGAGACATACGAAGTGAAAAGCTGGGCTTTCCTTACCCAAGAATGTCATTGTGATGAGTTTTATTTGTGGAAATGTTTGAAAGGTAGCGGTTCCGTTCCAAGGTAGAGATCCCGAGAACTTCACAAAATGGAGTGGTCATCCTCCAGACAGTGCTCATTGCAATCCATCCCATCTCAACACTAACAGCCACAAGAGGAGGTGCTGAAGGTACCCATTGTGTTATCTGGGGTCTCGCGGACGCATGAAGAATCCCCAGCTAATGAAATGAGGAATGCAAAGGGCCCGAAGTCCAAGAGACAACCCTGTATTTCAAATTCATTTTCTCTCTGAATTTCAGGTGCATTGTGACAGGACCAGTCCCAGGTTGTGTTTCTTTTTTCCTTTAGTTGGGGGAAAAGAAACTGGCCTTTTCACAGATAACCTGTCCCCTGTACAACATGTGTTTGTGACAGCAGCCAGTAAGCAGAACAGGCGAATGACTTTTAAAAGACTTTGATGGATATTCCATCCTCAAAAGGATGCTAGACCAGATCAATGGACGCCAACTGAGATCATTATGTATGACTTACCTTGCCCGTTCCCTTCCCTTCCTGCCTTTGAGGCTCTTTTAGAACACTGAATGTCTTTCTGGGGAATTTCATTTAATATCTTGGCAGCATACTCAATTCCTCCTGTCAGATCCTCGAGGCAGTCCTATAAATAAAGGGCAGAATGCTTTATTACTGGAGTCAGCAAACAAATTGTGCACAATGATGTCCTTACTCATCCTCCAATATTATTAAAATGTGCAGAGCGTTTGTGGGAGAAGAGGGGAATTTAGCTACTGCCGTGTAATGCTTTGGTTCCCACTCTTTTGTGCACAATGTACAGATGCATTTTGTATTTTAAAGCCTACCACACAATGAGCCTCTTCCTCCACAAAGGCCTGTATTTTTTTTTTAAAAATCTTGACTCAATTTTTGCGCATGATTTGTTTTGCGGTTCACCCCGTATGTAATTATAGTGTCCGAGACTAGAGGCTCTCATTTGCCATTTGCATGCTTAAATTCTGTCAGATCAGATACAGGTTCTACTTGCATTAGGGCAGGCAGTGCTGTCTAGCGATTAGAGCATGCCACTTGGAGACAAGACACCAGAGCCCCGTGCCCAGTTGCCACTGACTAAAGGTATGTCTGGACTACATTGTTTTTTCGAAAAAACTACCCTTTTTTTGAAAACTTCACCTGAGTCCACACTGCAATCGCTTTCTTTCTAAATGAAATTGAAAGAACAGAGGGGGGGGGTTCGACATTGGTAAACCTCAAATTACGAGGAAGAACGTCTTTTTCGAAAGAGCTTTCCCAAAAAAAGGTGTGTGTGGAAACAGAACAGGGACATTTTTTGAAAGAAGAAGCAATCAAAAAAAGCACAGGTGCCCTGGCGGCCATTCTGTGAACAGCAATCAGGGCTTTCTTTCAAGAGAGGGTCCATGCAGCCTGGACACTTTTGAAAAAGCAGACCACTTTTTCGATCCAGTTTTGAAGTGTCGATGCTCTCTTTCAAAAGAAGCTTGCAGTCTAGACGTACCCTTACTGTGCTACCTTGAGGTAGTTATGCAGGGACTTGAGGTGAAGACCACTGAAAGACCTGCTTGTGCCACCTTTATCTGAGGAGAATAGAGGCTCAACTTCAGTCATTTCATTAAGCTTAAAAAGAACAGCTCACCGAACAAGCTGGCACTTACTAAGAGCAAGAATGGCAGAGTCCGGCTTTTAACACAATTGTTTATCAGCCTTAAAACTGTTGAAATATCTGCCTGAAAAGGGGACTTCAGACATCACATTACTTACCAATTTTACAGAACCACTTATTCATGGATTATTACAAGCCAGTAGTGTGAACTACCTTCTCTGATTTTATCATGATCCTCATTACATTTAAGCCCAAATTCCGCAAGACGTGAGAATCTTGGTTTTCATTTTTTAAGTAGCAAATTTCTAGTCCTCATGGTTGAGGGAAAGACATAAGAGGAGAGAAAGAATGAACAAGTGGCAAATGTGACACTGAAAAGTGTTTAAACACTATGACAAAGAGGAGCAATATAAAAACCTCCATGGGATAGAATCAGAACTGGAAGAGACCTCAGGAGGTCATCAAGTCCAGCCCCCTGCCCAAGGCAGGACCAGTCCCAACTAAATCAATCCAGCCAGGGCTTTGTCAAGACAAGACTTAAACCTCTAGGGATGGAGATTCCACTACCCTCCTAGGGAAATAGTTTTTCCTAATATCCAACATAGACCTCCCCCACTGTAACCTGAGACCATTGCTCCTTGTTCTGCCATCTGTCACTACTGTGAACAGCCTTTCTCCATCCTCTTTGGAACCTCCCTTCAGGAAGTTGAAGGCTGCTATCAAATCCCCCCTCACTCTTCTCTTCTGCAGACTAAATAAACCCAAATCCCTCAATCTCTCCTAATAGGTCATGTGCTCCAGCCCCCTCATCATTTTGGTTGCCCTTCTCTGGGCCCTCTCCAATGCATCCACATCCTTTCTATAGTGGGGGTCCCAGAACTGGACGCAATACTCCAGATGTGGCCTCACTAGAGTCTATTTTAGATTCTTCCTATGTCCCCATTCAGATATTGGGCTACACTTCCCACCTCCCTTTTAGTCTATCCATGTGCATCCCCTTGAAGTGAGTCCCTCACACAAATTTTGCATCCTTAGACAAGGTGTGGTGATGCAGCCCTATGGCTGTGTCTAGGCAAAAGCCCTCTTGCGCAAATCATTTGCGCAAGAGGGCCAGTGTAGACAGCACAGTACTGTTTTGCGCAAAAAAGCCCCGATGGCTAAAATGGCGATCGGGGCTTTTTTGCGCAAAAGCGCGTCTAGATTGGCACAGATGCTTTTCCGCAAAAAGTGCTTTTGCGGAAAAGCGTCCGTGCCAATCTAGATGCTCTTTTCCGAAAATGCTTTTAACAGAATACTTTTCCGTTAAAAGCATTTCCGGAAAATCATGCCTCTGTAGACGTAGCCTATGTGGATTCACCTATCAACCCACCTCAGCAGGTCTGATTGATGTCCAGACCCTGCAAGTCTGTGCACTCTGGCAGCGGTACTTAGCAACCAAGAGTATCACTTATTTAGAACAAAAGTATTTCACCCCTGAGCAACAGAGCGGAGCCAACCTAATTCTCTAGTGCAGACCGGGCTTTGGATTCTTATGGAACAGCTCCGGCAGTGTGCTTACTACACATCAGCTCAACCTCAGGCATAGCTCAGAGTGTCCCACAAACATTAACCAACACTTCTTCACAAAAGCTGAGGTAGGAAGTGTCACTATCATCATTTTATAGATGAGGACAAAAAGATTAAATGAATTAAGGCCCATCTCCCATAAAAAAAAAAGCCAGGAATGAAACTTCACTCTCCAGAGTGCAGGCCTGTTACCTCACCCACGAGATATCCTTTTTCTCTAGCTCGTAGATCTTAATCATGCTGACGTTGCTTGACAGGTAGCAAGCCAATGCCAAACTTATATTCAAAAGACTTAATTCAAATAATACAAGTTAATTAAATAAAATTAGATAGCTAGTTACATGAAAGTGTGCAATATAACTTGGAAACAGCTGATAAATCTACGGAAAATACACGATCAATAGGGACTTATTTACATGCAATATATTTTCTAAGACAAATGTGTGTATTAAGTACAGTTCAACATTTTTTTCCTATGCAAGCTATGTGCGCATCTCCACAACAATATCTAAGAAGAGACTATTTTTCTGGGGTGAAAATTTTTTTTAAAGCTTATTTCAAATGGTTCACATTTACCTAAGGCATAAAAAACTTTAGCCAGACTTTGTACCCTAACAACAATACTATGAAGCAAGTGGTCAAACAATCATTATGACCCTATGCTGGGAGAGACAAGGGGGACATGAACATTAGGGAAAAAAAAGCGAATAGCTAAGCTGAAGTGAGTCAAATAAGATTTTGCTCTCTGCTGCTGGGAAGAGATGGTCAAAGTCAGGTTTTTTAGTAAATGAAGCAAAAAATTTTAAGTTTTTAACTTCCATGCAGTCTTCTAGAATGTCCAGTAATGCCATTATGACAGAAAATATTTGCTAGGAAATAAAAGTCTCAGGGGGGGTAGCCATATTAGTCTGAAAGGGTGCATCTACACAATGACGCTAGCTCAAAATAAGCTATGCAATTTGAGCTATGCATAGCTTATTTCAAGCTTATTTCTAAATAAACCACTATTACGACAAGGTTTACCAGGACGTTGGAATTTCGAAAGAAGCATTTTGAAATAATTGCATTTTGAAAAAACAGGCATGCTGTTAAGAAACAGGAAATGCTATTTTGGGATACCACCTGTATCCCAAAATAGCGCCACTGTCTAGACGCACCCTAATGGAAAAAACTTAAACAATGAAGGCCCTGCAGATTCTTAGAGACTAACAAAAAATGTAGATGGTATCATGAGCTTTCGTGGGTACAACCCACTTCCAGATGAATGGAGCAAAGGGTCCAGAGGTTCAAATAAATAGCAGAAAAAGAGGGGATGGAGAGGGAAAAAAAGGGGGAAAAAACCTTATCAATTTTAACTGCAAATTTGACATCTTTAATCAAGATCTGAACAAAGACATGAATTGGTTAGGATGCTACATTCAACACCTTAATGACATCAAAAGTTAAGCACTGGGCACTTACAGCCCACTATTAGCCTCATTTGCATGGACATAAATTGACAAGATTTTTTTCTCCTCTTTCTTGCTGTTCGTTGTTTAAGTTTTGCCTGGGAATGAGTCCTTGACTGGATAGAAATACAGTTCTGCAACAGTTCACCCTTTGCACTCGATTCTCTTGGTCTCTCCTTCTTCCGGATCTAGGAAGTGATCTGCACTCTCTGAAAGGCTTGTTTGTTCCCCACTAAGAAAAAACTCTCCGCTTTCTTTGCAGAAATTGTTAAACTGATGTCTCCTGTCAGTCAGTTTTATGAGAGAAAAATAGGAGCCAAGTAGTAATAAATTCCTCTTAGCTGAACTGCAATATCTATATTCCTGCAGGTGGACTTTGGTAAGGACTAGTTTGATTAATTGCTTTATACCTTTCTGAGGGAGGGAGGAAGGGAGAAAGGAAGGCTGCATGCTTGTATTTCTGATCAACTATCCAGCACTTGCAAGGTTATTATAAATGCGACCACAGTGGTGTTTAGTAGAGGAGATGAGATCAGTGGTTCAAAGGGAGAGGCCCTTCCCCCAACCATCCTGAACTTTGGACAGAACAACAACAAAAATCAAGGCCCAGCTCTGCAGCCCAGCTCTGGGGGGCTTTTTATGTGTGGGGAAGAGGTTTCTTATTTGTACCGCTGCTCTTCTGACAACAACTCTGAGAGTACATACGAGATTGCTGGCATAGTTCCAAATGGCCAGATCTCTTCCGAGAGCTACTATGTACAAATGAAACGGTGCTCTATTTAAGAAAATAAGTGACTTCTCTGACTTTCACCAATGTCACGTGGCTTTTTACTCCAGTGCGTGCATGCGGAGAATCAGGAGCATACACTCTCCCATCAGTAAGGTCATTACCGGCCTGAGAAAACGTTGGCATTAATGTCCTTTTAGCCAACCTTTTGCTCCCCCTGCAGCACACTCTTTATTCATCTTGTGCAGCCCATCTGCCAGATGAATCATATTTCTCAAGTGAAGAACCACAGGCATTAACTCTGAAAGTAGGCTCGATGTGTCTTGTAGCAAAGAGAGAAAGCCTGGGGCTAGTGTAAGACCTGAACCAAAGTCAGCAAAAGACAGGCTCTCTCAAAGCAGACACTTGCTTATACGTTCACTGTCTTGTACATGAACTTGGCAAAAACATGGGTAGTGTTACTGAAATACAGGCACTCATAAGTAGTAGGTACCGGAGATACTTGAAACCGCCTTCCTGCGAGATGGAACATGAACACCCCAACCGCGAGTAAGACACGGATGGGAGGACAGAATAATGAATGAGACCGGAGGAGGGTGGTTGAATGAATAGGTACAGCCAGGACCGTAGTATGTCACTTGCTTGTATCAATGCATAGAAGAGAAGTCATATGAAGGTACCTTTTTCCAGTCAACCTCCTTGTCATGAACAGGAGGAGTGCTGACCAGCTCCTGATGACTAAAGGGTTAACTCAGGTTAACAAACAAAGGTGTTGGCCAGGGGGGTTCGGGCAATCAGCCAATACAAATGCAGATAGAAATTTCAAACGGGGACAGAGGGGTTTCTCTCTCCTTTGTTTGAGAGCAGAGCAGTTTCTCCCAGGTATTGAGGGAGATGGGAGATGCTTTCTCTCTCCAAGAATGGACTTCTTGAAACATGTAAGTAGGGAAAAGTTTAGATAAAGAGTCCATCAGGGTTTATTGTTTTCTTTGTTTGGGGGTTTGGAAATCATGTCTGAACTGGCTAATTTTCTCCTCTTTTGTAACTAAGGATTACAGCCCAGGGACTTTCCCTGAGTCTATGTCAATTCACAGCTATTTACCAACTAGTCAATTTAGTATGCTTGCAACACTACTTTTGTTTTGATGATAAAAGTTTTCCTTTTTTCTCCTTTGATTAACAGGTATTGATTGATTGTTGTGACCTGACATTTACATGCCGAGTTAGCGGGGCAGAGACCATTGTTCTCTGCAAATTCCCTCTGTTTTCCCAACTCCAAGCAAAATGGAGGTTGGAGGCAGGCGGAAGGGTTTTACCTTAGGGAGGGGATTCCCAAGTGATCTCTTGCCTGGAAAAGGGTTTATTTGATATCTTTTCAAGTACATTTGGGTGGTAACAGCAAATTTTTATGCGTTATCTTTTCTTTCTTCTTGGATCTCAGGGACACTGAGGCCAGATAAGCTTGTCTCTGGGGAGTGCCAGAAACAGATTTTTTTTTTAAACAGAGTTTATTCTGCTAGCTGGCCTCCTGTATCTGCATGCAGAGTGTCAGGCTAGAGGATTGAGCCATGACACTCCCGCAGCTGACTGTGCTGAGTCCTTGCCATGGGGCACTCATGTGCTACTTACCTGCAGAGTCTATGGGACAATAGTCCCAGGCCTGGAGGACAATAAACCTGGCCAAGCACCTTGACCACCAAGCTATGATCTTTCTGGAAAGTCCTACAGAGATGTGCTGCACCTGTTACATGTTCAGCACTAGGAGGGCGCATGGTGAACACACACACGTGCCAGCTGATAAAATCTTATCAAATTTACATATAAAAATGCTTGTTCCTTACACCCTTTTCTGTCCAGGCACGTGGGCCAAGTCTCAATCCTGCGACACTAATTGGACTGGCTCTGAGCAGATTAGCTTCCACATGCATTCAATACCTGCATGCAGTAGCTCTACATTCACTCACGCTCCTTCTTAAACTGCTTGCCTGGCACAGAATGAACTTTTAAAGCCACCTTCTCGGCTCATGTAAATCTGCATCGCTCCGTTGTGTCTGGTCCATAATGTCATTTGGTGGAACACTTTGTTCAATCCACTGAATCCTGCCAGTGCTTAGGCAGACAAGTAACTTTACTCACATGACCAATCCGAGTGAAGCCAATGAGAAATACAGTTAGTCGAAAGAATTATGATGCAGAATTTCAAAGGTATTTAGAAGCCTAAAGCTGCCAATATGTGCCTAGTGAGATTTTCAAAAGCCACTAAGTGCCAAGCATACAACCAACAATAACAAACATCAGCAGGATTAGGCCAAATGAATGTTGGGAACCTAAATATTGTATGAATATTGACTTAATATAAATAGCAGCTGCTTCCATTATTTCACATCAAAACATGAGCAGGTAGAAAACAATGTTACACGTGATTCCAAATTCTCACATATCAAACCTTTGTAAACTTAACTCACTTAAATAATTTGACCTGGATTCATACTGGATGCACATATACTATATGGCTGTGTCTACATTGGCACCCTTTTCCATAAAAGGGATGCTAATGAGACACTTCAGAATTGCAAATTCCGTGGGGGATTTAAATATCCCCCGCGGCATTTGCATTTACATGGCTGCCGCTTTTTTCCGGCTCGGGGTTTTGCCAGAGAAAAGCGCCAGTCTAGACAGGATCTTGCAGAAAATAAGCCCTTTTCCAGAAGATCCCTTATTCCTACTTTCAAGTAGGAATAAGGGATCTTATTTTCCGAAAGATCCCGTCTAGACTGGTGCTTTTCTCCGGCAAAACCCCGAGCCGGAAAAAAGCGGCAGCCATGTTCATGCAACTGCCACGGGGGATATTTAAATCTCCCGCGGAATTTGCAATTCTGAAGTGTCTCATTAGCATCCCTTTTCTGGAAAAGGGTGCCAATGTAGACACAGCCTCTAGCTTTGCGACAGGAAGGCAACATTTCTTACTGTACATTACAGCTAAAAGCGGTAACTTCTGAATAGACTTCTGCTGACAGTAAGTGGAGACTTCATTCCTATGTGATGCTTCTAACAAGTATAAGAACAGTTGTAAAGATTTGACAAAATGAAGCTAGAAAATTCTGACATTAATTTGATTGAAAAGGTACAGAATTTAGGGAGGTGGCTAGTTATTTTACAAACCTATTAGTAACTTTCAATAGCACAAGCAAATAACATGCCTGTAGACTCTGAGCAAATAAGTTATTTTATTAATTATTGTCTGGAAAGACAATCTCGTAACTCCAGAATATATTACAATACTGCGGCTTCATAAGAAAGAAATAGGCTAAGTCTAGACTGCAGGCTTCTTTCGGAAGAAGCTTTTCTGGAAGAGAGCTCTGGAAAAACGTTTTCCGAAAGACAGCGTCCACACTGCAAAAGCGCATCGAAAAAGCGATCTGCTTTTTCGAAAGATAGCGTCCACACTGAATGGACACTCTCTCGCATGTACTCTGTGATTGCTATGGACGGAATGGCCACCAGAGCACCTGTACTTTTTCCTCTTTCCTCTTCTTCCGAAAGAAAGGTGGAGTGCAGTTGGGGGGGGGGCAGAAAAAAAGAGGGCTTGGTGTCCCAGGGATTAAAGAGCCTTTGGGCCCAGCTAGCCCCGCCCTGGTTTACCTACAACCAATGCCAGGCTTGGAGTGAGGAAAAAAGGAAGGAGCCCAGTTCAATGACTAACAAGGAGGCAGAAGCTTGGTCCAGCAACCTAAGGACACGAACCAGAGCCTGTCTGCTCTGAGAAAAGGGGGGAACCTACTGAGAAGCCCCAACTAAGGGTAATCTAGACTCTTGGGTCTATGCCTCAAACTTAAGGACTTGAACAGGTTCAGAATTCCTGGGCCAGGAACACAGGTAGCAGGGGATCACTGTCCCTTTTTCCCTGCTTACTCTGCAAACAAGCCACTAGGCTACACAGCCCCCAGGAACCCAAGCACAAGTCCGTGATACAGAAACAAAGTTGAGTGCTGTTGTGCAAGGTGCTGTACAAACACATAGGAAGAATCTCCCGTGACGAGCTTAAAATCCAAATAGATAAGAAAGAGGGGGAGAAGAGAAGTACATTTATCCCCCATTTTCGGCAGGGAACTGAGGCACAGAGAGAGTGAGTGTTAGACCCGCTGTGACACAGGGAACAGAACATTGAATCCCTGGTCTCTTGTGTGCCAGCCCCCTGCCTTCCCCACAAGACTCTCCTGCTTTCTGGGTAGATACGCTTCGCCTATGAGGATGAAGAATTTGTTTTGCTCCATGGGGAATGGTGGTTAGTATATGCAGATCTTCAAGAGCCCTTCTAGTGTTTGGCATGTACATCCAACCGCTCTCCAAGGTCATTAGGTGTTTACAGGGGTGCTGGAATTATTTCTAGAGTGGAGGTACTGAACTGCACCCCTCCAGACCTTTTTGCACCCTCTTTGGCCCCATGTCATACCTAGAGTTGCTGCTGAATGGTGTCCTGTCTGAGAGAGCTGGCAACCTGGCCATAGCTAAAGGCAGCTGTGGAGTCCTGGGCCAGTGGCAGGACCCATAGCAGAAGCAGGGTCAGTAGCCTGCACCCCATGGACAGCAGGTGGCAGGACCCCAGCAGGTCCTCAAGCCAGCAAGGCCAGTGGGACTCAGGAGGCGCTGCCTGCAGGCTGGGCCACAGGGACTCCAGAGGGGCCTCCCAGAGGCCAGGAAATGGGGTTGGCGGAGCTGGTTGTAGGGCCAGTCTGTGAGTGTGAGGAATTCGGGTGGAAAACCTGGGGGGGGGGGTGAAGAACCCCCACACCTACTTCCCATGCCTATGGTTATCTACAGAGTTGTACTCAAATGATTTCCCCCTCAAAGTTCATAAGAGCTGGACCAATTTAAATTAAAGATATGTGAGAGCCCTGAAGTGCTAGAGCTTTCTCCAGCCACAGGATCAATTATTTGTGAGATTTTTATCTGTGAAAACTGATCTTCTTCCAGGAAGCACTTAAAACAAAAGTCCTAGGACAAGAAGCACTGGGCTTAAATTGCAGCAAGGGAGGCTTAGGTTGAACATTAGGAAAAACTTCCTGTCAGGGTGGTTAAACACTGGAATGAATTGGCTAGGGAGGTTGTGGAATCTCCATAGCTGGAGATATTTAAGAGCATATTGGACAGACATCTACGGGGACAATCTAGATGGTGCTTGACCCTCCTGTGGAGGCAGGGGTCCGGACTCGATGACCTCTCGAGGTCCCTTCCAGTTCTATGATTATGAAAATAGAAATGTCACATTTGTCCTGTCAATAGGACTACTTTAGAGCGGAAAAGAAGCTTCTCCCACTCAAATTCTTGCTGCTGACTGAAATGTGGCAATCTTTGGTTGGGAATGAGGATCGTTTGTTCAAACAATGGTCTCTTTAAGCCCACAGGTTCTGTTTTAGAACCAAACCCTAGAAAATGTGGCCTATTAGCCTCAGATTCACCCCAATGGCATAGAATGTTCTGGAAACCCCGAATGCAAAAATGTCCAGTAACATATATTGCAGATTTTAAGGAGCCTTCCTTTACTGCAAAACTGCTCTGATTTAAATTAGACTTTGGTTTTGTGTTTACGGCGGTATTGGGGGGGAGGGGGTTGTTTGTTTTTGGTCATTTAACTTCAGTTACCAAATGGTGCTTTAATATGTTTGCAGCTAATCCTTCTCTTATCACACCTTTTGGCATATCCCATTCACTGCATCTGTTTTACCTTGACATCTAGACTCTGAACATGCATAAACAACACCTGATGGTGTCAGTGGGACTGCTGGATACATGAGTTTCCTCACAGTAGTGTCCTGTCAACCAGGATGACTTTCCAGCCTTAAATTTGACATTGATATCTATCCCAAAGAGAGCTAAGAACTGGAGTATGTGTATGCATGTGCATATGCATTGTTTTTAAATGTCTTTCTTTCTTGGTTAATGCACCTGAATGGCAGACACATATACTGCTAAACTATGGGGCTGTGTCCTAGACTGGCCAGTTTTTCCGGAAAATCAGCCGCTTTTCCGGAAAAACTTGCCAGCTGTCTACACTGGCCGCTTGAATTTCCGCAAAAGCACTGACTTCCTACTGTAAGAAATCAGTGCTTTTTGCAGAAATACTATGCTGCTCCTGTTCAGGCGAAAGTCCCTTTTGCGCAAAACTTTTGCGCAAAAGAGCCAGTGTAGACAGCTGAGATTTATTTTCCACAAAAAAGCTCCGATCACGAAAATGGTGATCGGGGCTTTTTTGCAGAAAAGCGCGTCTAGATTGGCCACAAACGTTTTTCCGCAAAAAGTGCTTTTGCGGAAAAGCGTCCGTGCCAATCTAGACGCTCTGTTCCAAAAATGCTTTTAACAGAAAACTTTTTCATTAAAAGCATTTCCAGAAAATCATGCCAGTCTAGACGTAGCCTGGGTGTGTCTACACTACAGGTTTTTTCCGGAAAAACAGCTATTTTTCCGAAAAAACTTCAGTTACGTCCACACTGCAATCACGTTCTTCCAAAAGAATATAGAAAGAGCAGAGGGGTTTTATGACATTGGTAATCCTCATTCTACGAGGAGAAGCCTTTTTTTAATTAACTGGTAATCTCTTAAAGGAATTTGTGGCAAGGGTATCTGTCTGCAAAAATACAAACTTCTCCTCTACATACATTATCCACATCACCTAATCAGAACAGACAACCAAGGTGTTTCCAGCAGATCTAAAGTGATTATTCCCCTTTATTCGGCACTAGTGAGGCTACATCTGGCTATTGCATCCAGATCTGGGGCCCCCACTACAGAAAGGATGTGGATGCATTGGAGAGGGTCCAGCGGAGGGCAACCAAAATGATTAGGGGGCTTGAACAAATGATTTACAAGGAAAGACTGAGGGATTTAGGTTTGTTTAGTCTGCAGAAGAGTGAGGGAAGATTAGATAGCAGCCTTCAACTTCCAAAAGGGAGGTTTCAGAGAGGAAAGATAGAGGCTGTTCTCAGTGATAGATGGCAGAACAAGGAGCAATGGTCTCAAGTTGCAGGGAGAGGTCCAGGTTGGATATTAGGAAAAAACTATTTACCTAGGAGGGTGGTGAAGCTCTGGGATGGGTTCCCTGGGGAGGTGGTGGAATCTCCATCCTGAGAGGTTTTTAAGTCCCGGCTTGACAAAGCCCTGGCTGGGTTGATTTAATAGGGGCTGGTCCTGCTTTGGGCAGGGGGCTGGACTCTGTGACCTCCTGAGGTTTCTTCCAAGCCTATAATTCTAAATAAGAGGAACAGAAGAATTTAAAGTTCTGCAGAGGAGGAAAAGTGCGGAGGGGTCTTGCTTAAATATTATTATTCATATTACAGTAGCACCTTAAGATAAGGACTTTCTTTGTGCTAGGTGCAGTTGATAGGTCCAAGACAAGTTTTCCTTTTCTAAAGGTGACCAATCTAAATAGACAAGACAGAGAAAGGGACTATGTTTATCCCCAATTTACAGCTGGGACCTGAGGTAACTAGTTCAAAGTCTCACCCCAAATCTTGAATTCACATCTTGAATTCTATCTACAGATGTGGTCGCCTCATCTCAAAGAAGATATATTGGTATTGGAAAAAAATACAGAAAAGGGCAACAAAAATTATTAGAGGTTTGGAACCAGTCCCATATGAAGAGAGACTAAAAACACTTGGATTTTTCAGCTTAGAAAAGAGGAGTCTAAGGGGGGATATGATAGAGGTCTATAAAATTATGATGGTGGTATGGCAAGAATGAAGGAAAAGTTATTTACTTATTCCTACAATATAAGAACTAGGGATCACCAAATGAAATAGTCAACAGGTTTAAAGCAAACAAAAGGAAGTTTTTCTTCACTCAGCATACAGTCAACCTGTGGAACTCCTTGCCAGAGGATACAGTGAAGGCTAGAACTTTAACGGGGTTCAAAAAAGACCTAGATAGATTCATAGAGGTTAGGTCTATCAATGGCTATTAGCCAGGATGGGTAGGAATGGTGTACCTAGCCTCTGTTTGTCTGGAGATAGGTGACAGGAGAGTGATCACTTGAGGGTTACCTGTTGTGTTCCCTCCTTCTGGAGCACCTGGCATTGGCCAGTGTCAGCAGACAAGATACTGGGCTAGATGAACTTTTGGTCTGTCCCAGTATGGCTATTCTTAATCTGTGGCATAGTTGAGAACTGATTTCACAACTCTTGAAATCTAGTCCAGTGCATTCATCTCATTTCTCTGAAGAGAGATTGTATTCAAAAGAAACAGACAGCAGAAAGATTTTGTAACAACCCTCTCTATAATTGCTGTTTGATTATGGCTATAATTTTTATACATACTACAGGTTTTGTCTTTCAAAAGTCAGACTGGGGGGGAGACAGACTTTTGTCATTATGAGCACACACATTAGACAATTTTTTTAGTTCTCTTTTGAATAGCAACACAAAAATCAAAGGCATGCATGTTCTCTCTCTGATCTGAGTCTGAAAGAGATGTAGTTGTTGTGCTTCAGTGACTTTACTGCACCTTGAGGCAGAAATTACTCTTCTGAGAGACCTCAGGTCAAATATATTGCTCAACCAGACTTCACAATTTTTCATTGCATTTTTAATTAGCACATTTCCAGCCGTTTGTAAAGCTATGGCATTTCCACATGGTCTGAGTGTTCTAAATGGTTTGAAATCACTGTTAGAACTGCCAGGTCCCAAAGCACATACTTTGAGAGACCGTTGACATCAAATACAAAGCTGTTACTAATACAATGTAGTTGTTTATGGTTTATTGATTTTTTTTTCCTTTTCAAAAATTGCCTATTGTATTTCAGATTCATACCGCATTGAATAATGCATCGTTAGATACAGGGGGCACAAGACTCGTATTCCGTCACAATCTTTTGTATTATTCTTTCCTCGTTGCTATAAGCACTTGTTTTCTAGCATACTGCTAAACTACTTCCCCCACTATCCAATTTCATCTACTCTTCTAGCATATAGCAAACACACACACACAGCGCATGCCTATGACACTGGTTACAATGGGGTACTGTCACTAGTCTTCCTGCTAGTCCGTTGTAACAGAAAAAAAAAATGTAAAAAACAATGAATGATCCTGCAGCACCTTAGAGACTAACAAAAAAATGTCGATGGGATCGTGAACTTTTGTGGGCACAAACGACTTCTTCAGATGAACAATAGTTCTAACTCTGTTATAGAAGTGCTTTGAAGGTCTAAATCAACATGCAGCCCGAGGTCTGTTTGTTTGCAACCCGCAGCGCAGTTTGTGTTTATGTGGGACTCAACACACGGCCTGCGGGTGGGAGCCAAACCAAAAAAGTAGTCAATATAATGGTCTTCTGTTGACAAGCGTTTTAGTAGTTAAATTCCTGGACTGTCATTGCTCATTAAAAGTGCTGTCAGATGGGTGGAAATTGGGTAACTATTGCATTTTACTAATATCAGCAGAACTGACTTAAATGGGGCCTGCATGTTGTATAGTCTGGCCTTAATCTTTGTATTCAGGCCCGTCCATGTGAAAGAAGCTATTTGCATATATATTTGCACGTCTATGCAACCACACTTACGTTGCGGCCCTCGGCATGTACTGTGAGTATCATTGTGGCTCCCGGGGCTTCCAAAGTTGAGTAGCTGTGACCTAAATGAACCTTCACTGTAGAAGGCACTGTACACATACCTAGTAAGAGACAGCCCTGCCCACAAAGAGCTTATCATGCAAGTATACAACACAGGCAAAGGATGGCATAGGGAAACAGAGGCTGGGGAAGGGGAAGTTGTATGACCAAGGCCAACTAGCAAGTCAAAGGCCAAGGCAGACATAAAATCCAGGTTTCCTGAGCCCAAGTCCAGCGTCCTTATAGAGCAGACTACCTGGCTGTCACTGAAATTATATCTACTGCCAGTGTTCCCCGTCAACTGAGAACTTGGCCAGTCACCCAGGAGAGGTTCAAATGCCGCCCAGCTGAGTAGCAGAGCGCCCACAGCTAGCCGCATGTTTCTCTACTGGTGGTGCACATCCACACATGCCTTGGTGCACATGAAATTTATTCGCGACAGATGGGAAACATCAGAGGGAACAATGTCTACAGCCACATTAAATACAGGCAGTAAACACACAAAGGGCATGTTCACCTAACTGGAATCTTATTATATTCATCTATCAGTGCCGCCTGTTCTGATCATTTAGTTGGCATGCTCCACTTGCTACAACTGGAAAGTATGGCCACTTTCAAATGTTCAAACTCCTCGGTATTGCTAAGAAGCTAATTAGCATCAGATCAGGTTGTTTGCGGCTCTTACGTTTAGACTACTGAAATAAATGGATGACTGAATTCTGCCAGTTTTGTTTTCGGCAATGAAAGTGACATATCAGGAGTTTCCAGCTGGCTTACTGATCTCTCTCCCTTTCATACAATCACAGGATGCAGCTTCATGTAAATCCCATCAATGATAGAGTCTAAAGAGGTGCTTCTGAGACATCCCTCGCTTGGCAAGTTAGTTGTGCGCAAGAAACATTTGGGCAGGGCTAAGCTTTGACTATGCAACAGCACTTTCCTCTAATGGGGGGGAAGGCACGCTGGCCAGAGGATGTCAAAGGATGAGATTTTCTCACAGGCCGTTAGCCAGCCAGAGTTCTGCATGCAGAAGAGTCTGCTGCCTTAGGGTGGTTAAACACTGGACTAAGTTGCCTAGGGAGGTTGTTGAATCTCCATCTCTGGAGATATTTAAGAGCAGGTTAGACAGATATCTTTCAGGGATGATCTAGATGGTACTGAGTCCTGCCATGAGGGCAAGAGACTGCACTCGATGACCTCCAAAGGTCCCTTTCAGTTCTAGTGTTCTATGATTCTATTATTCTCCGTCCAATC
Source organism: Pelodiscus sinensis (assembly GCF_052426305.1). Taxonomy (NCBI): domain Eukaryota; kingdom Metazoa; phylum Chordata; order Testudines; family Trionychidae; genus Pelodiscus; species Pelodiscus sinensis. The sequence goes on along the minus strand of NC_143072.1, from coordinate 4,500,761 downwards.
CAAGGCAGTTTGGACTGCTCCTGTCACATCTGACAAGAGCAACAAGGGCCTCTGGAAATCCTAATGGGCTCGAAGTGCCATGCTCACTTTGAAGTTAACGGGAAAGTTCCAGTAAAAATGGTGAGCTCTAATTCCAGGCGGAAACTAAGCCTATAGTGCTGCCTGGCTTGAAGAACGAACGTTTTTCCATTATCGCCTCCCTGATTTATATCTACATACATGTACGACTGACATTCGCTTTACCCTTTTGTAATTGGAAGCTGTGCAGCCACCTGCCACTCGTTCTGTACTCCAGCAGCTCAGCATGCGGTTTGCTACAAAATCACTGGAATGCTGCATGGGGTGACAAACTGTAGCTAATATCTTACAGGGAAACAGTCTGTTTACTTACATCTAAGGGGGGAAAAAAAACCTGTATGCAACTGAAAAGATATCTAGTGGCAGAGGAGAAAAAATGAAGAATGGGGGAGGGAATGTTTTCCTTCCTGCCATACTATTCTCCCTCCTACATCTCTGATTTTTGTGCTTTCAAACCAAAGGATTTCTCTACATTTGAAAGAAATAGGTCATTTGTGCTTTGTGTCCAGCACTGATGTCATGGCAGTGGTGCCAGCAACCCACTGAAAACAGCCTGACTATTTATTTAAAAGTGACTGGCAATTTTGTATGACCAGCTAAAGGGCATTAAACAGAGTCCTGATTATCAGAGTCAGAGGGGTAGCCGTGTTAGTCTGACTTATAGACTAACAGATTTACTGGAGCATAAGCTTTCGTGGGCAAAGACCCACTTCATCAGTTATAGGTCTCAAAATAGTCCTACGTTCTTGAAAAAATGTACATCCAATCAACTTAAGCATAAGTCAAGGGAGGGGACTGGACTCGATGACTTCTCGAGGTCCCTTCCAGTCCTAGTATTCTACGATTCTATTCTATGAAATGAGCAGTCCCTAAGGGATGCACTAACTGGCTTGGGTTGGGCAGAGAAGGCAGCAGACAGTTCTGCATCCAGAACTCTGGCTGGCTAATGGCCTGTGAGAAAATCTCACCCTTTGACTTCCTCTGGCCAGCATGCCCCCCCACTTTAAAGGAAAATGCTGTTGCATAGCTCAAAGCTTAGCCCTGCCCAATTTTAATCACATGCTTAAAATTTGTTCTGTGGGTAAGTGTTTTGGCCTCATTGTCTCAGGCTAAGAAAATGAAACGTAGGCCTTGTCTATGCTTACTGGGAGATCGGTACTGCCGAGATCCATCTCTCGGGGTTCGTCTAGTGGGTCTAGTAAAGAGTTGCTAAATGGACCACTGATTGTGTACTTGACGACTCCAGTATTCCACTGGACTGAAAAGAGTAAGGCGAGTCCATGGGAAGGTGTCTCCTGCTGACCCCCGCCATGGAGATGTGGTGGCAGCTCAAACTAACGTATGTCAATTCCAGCTACACTAATCACATGGTTGGAGTTGCATACCACAGGTGACTGGTGCCTGAAATGCAGGGAGAGCTACCCAGAGGAACAGGGAGGGAACATGAGGGAGCATCCCATTTAACAACTGAAATGTTAGCAGGGAGCATGTGGGGGGTGCACTTCTCATGTGCTTCCACAGGTCACCTATGTTTCTTACCTTAGTTTGACATTGTCCCCTAGAGTAGACATGGCTGCTAAACCCATTAGGCTACGTCAACACTGCATGCTTCTTACTCAAGCTTTTTGCAGAAGAGATCTTCCGCAAAAACTTCCTGCACTTTTGTGGAAGAGAGCATCCAGATTGCATGGACGCTCTCTCGAAAGAAAGCGCTGATAGCTATTCACAGAATGGCCACCAGAGCACCTGTGCTTTTTTCTATAGGGTTTTTTGGGGGCGCGAAAAGAGGCAGTTCCCTGTCCACACACACACCTTTTTGCACAAGAGCTCTTGCATAGAAAGGTGTAATTCCTCGTAGAAAGAGGAATAACTCTTGCGCAAAACCCCCTCTTTTCGATTTTTTTTGCACAAAAATGCACCTGCGGTGTGGACCGTTTTTCTGCAAAATCTCTGTAGTTGTAGATATAGCCTTAGGTATCGCAATGCTGAATATAAGAAAACCTAAACGTTTTTTTTTAATCTGGGTCCAAATCTGGAGCGCAGTCAAAAATCTCGCTGACCCTATATTGAACAATTAAGTGATTCTTCTGCCCCTACAGAAAAATTACTCTTATTAAATTCTCTTCTTAAATTCCTTTTCAGCAACAAGGCAGTGCAACAAACTAGGAGTTCTATTGGTGATGTGAATACCATGAAGAGAGGTTATCAAGATTTGAGTTGATCAATCTTGCCTGTTCAACTGGAACGGGGAGCGAGGAGGACACCACTAGATTAATTGGTGCTACATTCCTCTCTTTCTTGCCAAGACAAGAGGTCAGCATTTGGAAGCTACCTAGGAAGGGAATCGGAAGAAATTTTGACTTCTACGATTGTTCCAACTACTGCCCCAGTAAGTTTCATTAGCAGGGCTCAGCAAGAGGGCCAGGCCTGTAGGAAATGAGCTTGGCCATTTGGGTATTTAAAGCAGCAGTAACATGATTGTGTTAAAGTACAAGGCAAGCGCAGACTGCTGGATTCCAAGTGAAAAAAAGAGGTTAACCGCAGCTCAGTTCCCCCCTGGGATCCATGAACAAGGCAACACAGGGAAGGAAATTGGAATCTAATCCTGTTTAAAAATACATATCCTTGTAAACCAATGAGTGCTTAGGTCCATCTACATTCATGCTGGAGGGACATCTGCAGTCACGCTTTGACCGAGCTAGTGCGCTGAAAATAGAAGTGTCGTCCCGGCAGCATCTGCAGCTGTTATGGCTGGTCCTCTAAGCACCGTACCACCTGGGACACTCAGTATGTACTCCGGCAGCTAATCCCTCCCACCATCGCACTCACACTTCTGGTTTTAAAGCCATCTGCTCAATTACAGAGGACACATGCAAGTCAGCCCAAGCTGGCAATTACATCTCAACAACAGGCCCGTAGCCTGATTTGGCAGAAACAATACATCGATGAAGTCAGTGAGGAGTTCCTTCAAAGTCTCAGACTAACAACTAGTTAACAAGTCAAGAAAAGGGATTAATTTCCATAGGTTTTGGGGGGGGAGGGGATCAGCCCGGTCCTATGTCACACTTCCCACAGTACAATGCCCGCTCTTGTCTCTCTCCAAAAATGTTACTTCCTCCTGAGAATTTAGGCAATGACAGGGGAAGCCGAGCTGAAGTTAACCTTATGTTTCACTTAAAATCCAGTGATAGAAATTTGATTTGTCCTTTTCATATGTGTTCATTTTTTTAAAATTGTATCCTTTGGTATATATGGTTGTGACTATTTTCTTCCACTATTTGATCTGAGGAAGTGGGTCTGGCCCACGAAAGCTCATCACCTAATAAACCATCTTGTTAGTCTTTAAAGTGCTACATAGTCCTGTTTTTTGTTAAAATCCAGTGGTATCCTCTTTGCTTTGCCCTATCACAATAGCTTTGATGAAGATTAAAATTCCTCCTTGACAAACAGGAACGAACTCTGCCAAGCTTACAGAAATGACTCCTATTGGGTTGTCACCTTTAGGCAAGCCAGAATTTACCACCACAGACTTTGGACATGGATACTTAGGTCAGCTAGCCCAAGCCCTGGCTAATTCACTCACGTCTATACATTTTCTAGTCTGATGGCTTAGCTAGAGGCACATGACAGGGGGTTTCCAATCTTTCCCTGATTTAATTTGCTCTGCATAAGCTCAAGTGAGCCCAGGTAGCCTACCTCGCATTTTAAGTTATCCTTATTCAATCATACTTAGAGTTTATAAGGTTAAACCAGGAAAGCAGTAAGATGAATAAATAAAAAATGAATTGTATCGAAACAGGGCCACTCTAGAAAGAGTTGAGCCACAGATACCTGGTGGCACTTTAAGGGTTAACTCAGAGCATGCAGTGTCTGAATTTTAACAGGATTATTAGCAATTCATATATGCACCAGAGGCAGGTAATTTATTTATTAGCAAGAAGCTCGAGACAGTAAGTACTTTACCATCTCATCACGCAAAACTAGGTCTTTTGTAACCTCTTATGCAATTCTTTATATTGTCACAATACTATCTGCTTTTGTTCACTGTCTATTGTATTTTCTAGTACAACAGCTGTGATACATTACTGATATTATTCACTGTTCAGACTGAAAAATCGTAACCGATTTTTCAGAAGCAGCCAACTGCCCTGCAGAGGCCACTAAAATGTCCACGTGCCCTAAAGCAAACTCAAGTTTGAGCTACTAAACCCTGTGAGGTACCAGCCTCCCCCATTTTACAGATGGGGGCGAACAGATCACAGACCAACTAAATTGGTGTAGGTGGTGGTGTGAGAACCGAAGGATGGTAACTTCCTACACCATGGCTGTTTCTACATTGGCCACTTATTCCGGAAAATCAGCCGCTTTTCCGGAATAACTTGCCAGCTGTCTACACTGGCCCCTTGAATTTCCAGAAAAGCACTGACGATCTACTGTAAGAAATTAGCCGCTTTTCCAGAAATACTATGCTGCTCCCGTTCGAGCAAAAGTCTTTTTTCCGGAAAACTGTTCCGGAAAAGGGCCAGTGTAGACAGCACAGTAGTGTTTTCCGCAAAAAAGCCCCGATCGCGAAAATGGCGATCGGAGCTTTTTTGCGGAAAAGAGCATCTACATCGGCACGGACGCTTTTCCGCAAAAAGTGCTTTTCCGGAAATACTTATAACGGAAAACTGTTCCGTTTTAAGCATTTCCAGAAAAGGGTGCCAGTGTAGACAGACGTAGCCCATGTGTGCAGCTCCATAGCAAAGATGACCTGTAACCTGCTGTGGCAGGGTGTTGCCCTGCACTGGCCCTTTAAGGGGCTGAAGACCTGGAGTCAGGGGGAAGCCCAGCTGAGTCAAATAAGGAGGGCCCAGCAGGAGACTATAAGAGCAGCTGCTGGGAGGAGGAGAGAGACCTGCCTGCAGTGAGAGAGGCTTTGGCCTAGCAAACCCAGGCTACCCAGCCTGAGGACCTAGGGGCTGCAAGGAGGCAGTTATGGAGGGCAGGGCTTGCATGGAGGCAGCCCTAAAAAGCCAGGCTGCAAAGGAAGCAGCTGTGGTAGGCTGGGGGAGTTTGAGCCAAGGAAGCCCCCGGCCATAAGTCCGCAAGGCAGGGTTGCAGGAGGCAACTAGGCAGGCAGAGTGGGAGAAGAACTGGGGGGTCCTAGGGAGGACCCTGTAGGAGGAGCAGAGGAAGAACAATGACTCCCCCCCCAGAAGGGGGTGTGGACCAAGATCGGAGTGGTCACTGCCAGAGGGCAGTGCCCTGAAGAAAACACCTCACCCAAAGGCGGTGCGTCGGCATCGGAGAAGCCGGTTACTTCCCCAAAGCCACCTTGAGGGAAGAAGCCCTGCGGAAAGTGAATTGAACCCGCTACACTGCAGATGGTGGGGAGGCAGTGTGAGGATAGTCGAGCCAGCAGATGTTATTGAGCATGCTCAGTGCAAGCCAAACAATAAGTCTGAGGAGATACATGACCCACACCCTACGCTACCCATGTATTGCCTCTCCTCCATAGCATGCTGCAACGTAACCAACAGCCTTAGCTAGCAAATGAGAATATTGCCATTGGCTTCCCTGAAGGCTGGATTAGGTTCTAAATATAACATTGAGTCAAATTCTGCCTTTATTGGGAGTTGCATGTGCAAATCCACTGATAAAATTTAGCCCCAACACTAAACTGTGCTATCTGTGAAAACACATGCACATAGTCTTGTACTATTGTAAATATTAACTACATTTGTATATTTGAGAGAGTTTGTCAGACGCTTGGTTCAAGAACGCCTCTGTTAGGGTGCGTACTCCACCCCGTGCCTCAGTTACCACCGACTGTCTTCATCTAGCCCATCTCAGGGCAAGCTGCAGGCTGTACAGGCCACTCATCACCGGCACTGGGTGTATCTCTGCTGCCCCGCTTACCTGGGCTGCGTTGCTACCACCCTCCAAGCCCCGGGCCTTGCCCCAGGCCCTACAGCCAGAGAGCCCCTTAGCCGGCACTCCGCTAGCCCTTCCTGGCCGACCCAATACCGTTCTCCCTCCTGGAAGCTTCCTGCTTCCTCCGCTGCCAGCTCTTCACCGCTCTCCCCCCTCTGAAGCAAACTGTTCTTCTTTGTATAGCCCCCAGCTGGGCTCTCATTAGCCCTAACGGCCTCCGCTGAGTCTTTGCTTTCAGCCCCTGCTCTGGGCCGGAGTTTTTCCCTTAAAGGGCCAGTGCAGGGCAGGTGCCCTGTCACAGCCTCCTGAATGGTAAGAGCTAGGATGGTCAAGTTCAGAACACAGCTTCCTCTTATCATAACTTAAAGCAAGGTCATGGTTTGGTTGTGCCAGGTAAATAGGGTGTGCCTGGAATGGGATTGGTTCTCAGGAAACCATGCAGAAAAGAGACAGAATCACCAGGCAGGTGAAAGGGACTGGCTGGGGGGGCCTTCTCCCATGTGGGACTGTGCCAATCCCGAGCCGCCCACCTCCCAAGCACCCTTCAGGGAGGTGGGGGGATGCTGAAGCTCCCCCTCTTCTCCCACTTTGTACAGGAACATTGCTGGCTGTTCCCCTTTGACAGGGAATGAGGGGAAGTGAACAGTGTTCTGCATTCCTCTCTGGCTGGAAAGCATCGGGGTAGATGAACCTGGATCTGCCCATGTCAGGGGTCATGTGCACGCGCACGCGCACACACACACACACACACACATCCCGCAATAAGGCCCACTGGAGGTGCAGCAGCCATGGAGATGTGCGTCTCACCTGGACTGAAGCTGAGAGAATGGGGCTGAGGCTGTCCTCTCTCCCCCGACCACACTCAACGTCTCATTACCCGCCCCACTCCAGAGCAATTAAATGCAGCATCTACATTCAAATTTTATTTTCCAAAAAACAAAATGTAATTAAGTTAAGGATCTGAGCAATGCCAGGTAAATCTAGTCTATAAAGACTACGTGCATCACCTTCCACCACAGTAGCAGTATCAATGAGTATTCCAATTAACAAGGTGAAGAAAACAATGGCACACGCTGTCACATACTGCTTCCTCAAACTACAGCTGTTTTAGAGTCTGTGCTGTCCTTGGGGCATGCCTCCTTTCAGTTTGGGACTTGCATAGTGCATTATGGGCACTACCAGCTGTAACTAATACCGATAATGGTCCTCGGGTGTATCCATTATTGGGAAGCAATTTGGCTGAGATAGTACAAGGATTACATTGCATCCTTGCTAACAGGAAATCTCTTTACATTTTTTATTGAATGGCCCTGCAGAGGATGAATAATATCACTGTCACTAGAAACAATGAATGTAGAATCTAGTGGGACAACCAAGTAGCTTATGTAAAACAAAGTGTACTTGCAAAATAAGTGCAGATCCACAGTATTTTACAATTAGTCCTTTACAATAATTGCATGTACAATGAATTTGGCAATTGTTCCTAACACTATCATCTTGCAATTGCTCCTGGTACTCTTCAAGGGTTCAGACAGTTTGGGCTTTTGGTTTTGTTTTAGCTACATGTTCTGCCAGGTAACTGTCAATTGCCATTGTAGTGTCACCAGTCCCATCACAGCTCTTGAGAAGTCGTCTTTGAGATTGAGGAATTGCTAAACACGGGTTAATAGCCAAGTCCTGCTCTGGTGTCCTTGCCACACACGCCTCCATAATCTCTGGTCAAAGAAACAAGGGTGGACACTGACGGAGAAATGAGAACCATACAGACCCAGACAGAGTGTTTTTCTGATGTACAAGCATACAAGGAGCAACTGTGTGATTAGATATGCCCCTGTTCAGGTAGAGTCAAGAAAGTACAATCTCTATACTACAGGCTGAACCTCTCTAGTCCGGCACCCTCAGGACCTGACCGGTGCCAAACCACAGAATTTGCCAAACCATGGGAGTCAGTATTGGCTAGCAGCGTTACTGACACTTCCATGGCTTACTGGGCTCTTAGAAGACATTCTGGGGTAAATTTGAGCTAAACAGCACAGAACACTGAGCCAGGACTGGTATCTGTAAACAAACTTCATGGGACCACGAGAAACCTGGACATCCAGCTAACTAAAATCTTGCCAGACCAGAGAATACCGGACTAGTCACATTCAACCTGTTTTAAAAACCCCAAACAAACGATACACCACATGCAGAGAGCCAGCAGGAGAACTACATGCCACGTAAGCCTTAATGTGAGGACTTTAATGATGCACAAGACCTTTTGCTGTTCTGAATGTTTTCACCCGCAAACAAAACAAGCATGGGAAGAGATGATCAGTGACTTGGGCAGAGTGTGTAGAGAGTCAGATGGCAGAAACCCATCAGTGATTTGAAAGTATTAAAATAGCAATGGAAAGTTTAGTCATTTAAACAAGAGACGTGTGAATAGCAAACCAATTCCAGGTGACTAAAGGTTTAAGGAACGAGTTCCAGGAAGATGACAACCTCATTGGATATTAATCCCACACTTTTAGACTTCGTCATCATTCAAATAGCTGTATTTTAACTTTTAACGTGATTGCAGCATTATGTAAATCCAGCTACTAGTGTATGGTGGGTTTGTTTGGTTTTGGTCAGACATTCTGAAGGCCTTCATTTAACAGACTGAGCAAGATATAGTATACAACAGAGCATCAGTCTCAGATACTGGGTATATTGAGATGGAAACACAACGAGACAGGAAGAAAAGAGGAGTTTTACAATCCAGAAGCTGCAAATTCTACCAGTGGTAAAATTTAGTCAAGGGATTTTATGAATCTATCAACTTCATATTACTGGAGGGTCTTTCATAGCAGTTTGAAAATCTGCACAGGCAAAATATACACAACCCATTCTGAGTCAGTTAATAGAAACCAGTTTCTAAAAGCAAGTAATTGTTCTGTGCAGCTAGTAAGCAGGCAGGCAGAATTAGCCAACACTAGATGAATTGTTCCTGTTTTTAATATTTGCAAGTGCTCTTTGTCTTTTAAAGATTGGGGGCTGGGATTTTCAAAATAAATATTCCACCACACGCTGGCTAAATTCTGCTCACATTAAAGTGAATGGGAGGTTTTCGCATTAAGTTCCGTTGGATCAAACTTAGGCCAATAGTGAATGCTTTTGAAAACTGTACGCAATGTGTTCTTCCAACCTTTCAACCACGTCTCACAGCTTTTGTCAACACTGGCAGTTTACACAGCAAGATCACATCATCCTTTCGTGTATATCACAAACTGGCAAAGAGTTGTGATATCAAGTCTGGAATCAAGGGCTCGCCTACCATGGTAAAGCTACTGGTCCCCAGCCAAAAATATCTAAGGATTGAACAACTCAGGGGCAAGATGTTCCCAAAAGTAGAGAGATTTTTGGCTGCCTCCATTTATGTGTCTTTTTTGATGCCTTGCAAGATTTCTATGTTCCAATAGTGCTGAGCGACCGCCTCTACAAAGGATCTTAACAGGTCTCACAAGTCAGACGCTCAGGAAGTGAGGTGGCCAAAATCACTTGCCGCTTTTGAAAAACTTGGGCCATGCCTCCCGACGTATCTCCACCATCAGGATAAAAAGTGCCCAGGTGATGTCTAAGATACCTTGAACCCAGGATTGATATCATAGAATCATAGAACCATAGAGCTGGAAGAGACCTCAGAAGGTAACAACAGCAGACCTATCACCATCCATCGCTGCTGTCCTATTCGCAAGCTCCTTGGTCGCTTGCCCACTGCCTTATAAAGCCTTATATAGATCAAAATGGACCACCTGAGCTGTACCTGGAAATAAATTGGAAGCCTGTGCAGTTAAAGGATACTCTAAGTATGCACCACGCATGAAGCACCACTGGAAGCAAACAGCTGCATTTTGTGCTAGGTGGAATTATGAAATGGCCTTCAACCATAACCTTCAGCAAAGGCCATTGCAACTACAGGCATTAATTGCTGTGGCAAGGTTCACATCTAGCAAGAATGGCCCCCACCTTCAGGTCATGAAGGTTCAAATCTAGCAAGATGGCTCTTGCCTGCCTCTGCTATCTGCACAGTCAGGAACAACGGAGGAGCTGAGGAAAAGTTACAGACATCATCAACTCAAGGGGCATCCATTACTTTTGCCGTTTCTGATGCTGGGGGAAAGCAGCATGAATTTGGGTTGAGTTTCAGCCAGCTAGCTTTCATCCATGGCCTAATAACAACCACAGGTGGGTCCAATTACACCGATGAAGTACAGATGGGGCAGCGATGTATACGAATGGCCGGCAGTCCAAATCAGCACTCAGCCTCCCCGAGTCACATCACATATACGTTGAATAGGAGGGGTAACAGGACCAGGACCCTTTTGTACCTCATAAGGAATCACTCAATTCTGTCCTCCGGGTTTTCCAAGAGAAAGAAAAACCACCACCCCAGTGCACTCAGGTTACCCTGCCACGCTCCAACACATGTCATTTGCTGTCACAGCCACTGCTATCAATGGGTTGTGGCAAAGAATCAGTATGGACTCTTGCTCTTTATCCAGAATCAACCTACAATATGTGCAGACTTAATGCTCACCGGCTGTGTCTACATTGGCACCCCTTTCCGGAAAAGGGATGCTAATGAGACCAGTCGGAATTGCAAATGCCACGGAGGATTTAAATATCCCTCGCGGCATTTGCATGAACATGACTGACGCTTTTTTCCGGCTCGGGGTTTTGCCAGAGAAAAGCGCCAGTAAAGCGCCAGATTTAAATCCCCGCTTCATTGACTATGCCGGGTAAACTAATTTACATGGCTCCGTCAACGGAGCCATGTAGTCTAGACGTACCCTCTCTAGAAAAACTTTAAAAAAAAACTAGTCTTGCATCACCTTAAAGACTAACAAAACATGTAGATGGTATCATGAGCTTTCGTGGGCACAACCCACTTCTTCAGATGAATGGAGTTATTAAAGGTCCAGTTTTGAAACAAATAGGGGAGGGGGAGAGAAGGAAGAAAAATGGGGTGGAGAAATAGTCAATTAGAGTCTCCATGCTACGTGAAGCTGATAGAGAAGTTGCATGGATGGACAGACATTTCTAAAATATAGTGTGTGTATAGAAATCTATATTTTTAAAATATATAGTAAAATATGACTTACATCAAGACAGGGAAAACATTTCTGGCCTTAGTGAGCTCACTGTAAATATTCTAAGGTTGACCTAACTAATAAGGATGAGGAAGAAATTTGTCAAATCAGATTATTCCATAACTGTCTACTGGAGGGTCCCTTGCCCGTTCCAGTGAAGGAGCTGGTCCAGGCTGCTTTCAAAGATCGGCTACAAAATAAGATGGATCACTGGGCTGGCTACTCTAGTCTGGCACCTCCTACAATGTGCAGGAAGGTGCCTTAACAAAAATGGTTTATCTGAATCACTCTTTCAAGAGAGACGCGTATCAAATTATTTTCCCTTCAGAGCACAATTAAGCACAGCCTGGACCCTATACAAACGTGCTGCAATGTCAGAAATCGGTTCCTCCAGCAGCAGTAGGTAGGATTCTTCCCTGTGACATTCTTGAGCTGAACGGGGGATGGGAGGAAGGGACCCTGTGCTTTCAGCTTCAATCAACAGCATATTCGGAAATCCATGATTGCTACTGTGTCTGCTTTAGGATCTGAAATGCAAATGATCAAGAGGCCATTAGAGACTTTAAAGATTTAGCATGCATATGTTCATCCTGTTTTTATTGTGGGCGGTGGGGGAGGAGGGAAAGAGGCATTAATTCCAAGGATACACACAATGAAACAGTTGCCATATTCAACCTCTCATGGAATAGTTATGGTTTCATTAAGACTTATTGTTCAATCAGAAATGTCGCATGGAAGCAATAAATAAATATATTCCAGTAGTCCCCAACAGTTGTGCATATCAGTTATTGTGCTTAGGGGAGGTCCAGGACAAAGCATTATAAGCATCCGTTTTCTTGCTGACCTTAAGATGCACTTCAGTGTAACCTGAAACAACCACACTTCCTCAAAGGTAAGGAGTTATTCAGATTCCTATGCAATTCAGCCTTCAGGCACTCCTAATTGAGGGCTGTCAGCACAGTAGATGATCTAGTAATGATACAAGTCTTCCAGTCTGCAATTTTAGCGCAGAAGAGGTGAGACACCTTATTCCACCCTGGGTATGGCTACACAGTAGCACGTACCTTGAAATAAGCTATGCCATTTGAAGAAGAGCTTATTTCAAATAATAATTATAATAGCTTATTTTGAAAATTTGGACCATCTACACAGCACTTATTTCAAAATAATCGCTCTTCCACTGACTTCCTTAGTCCTCATACAAGGTTTACAGGAAGTCAGAGTAAGAAGTCTGTTATTTCAGATTTATTTCAAAACACGCTTTTTGTGTTGAGTGCACATAACGTTATTTCAGAATAATGGACATTATTCCAAAATAATTCTGCTGTGTAGCTGTACCCCAGGAGACCAAAGGATATTCCTGCAGACTCATGCTGTAGAGACATCAAGGCAAAGAGTTTTCATTAGGTTGGAGTTTCAGTAGTCAGCTATCCAGTGATCAGTCTTATATACGTTTAAAACCCTACTTTTCAACTAAAATGGGATCTACACATTTCTATTCTCTATCTGCAGGGTTAAGGACTATATTATCAACACACTCACATGTTATTCCCACTAAAACAGCTGGAGGATTCCAGTGTAGGAAGCAATTATAATGAAAAGTGTCAATGTGTCATTCTCCCCATGTCAAATGCTTTACTTCATGCTATAGCATTTGACAAGTATCCGGCTCTTAGCCTCTTCCAGGGGTGGAAAAAGTCATAGGAGAAGAAAAAAAGTGAACAGTTCACCCACTGCGATGCAAGCAAACTTTTGACATTACTGGCTGATGCCACAGCTGCGGTGCAATTCTGGAGTTTAATTGCTCCAGCAGAAGGAATTTAGCTTGAGTCTGTGTATACCAATGATTTCATTGTTTGCCTAGATACTATGTTAGATACAAAAGTTAACACATGCCAATTAATTCTGAACTCACAAAGTGAGGACATTAGAAGATGGCACGTAAGATTCTAGCAATTATAATGCCGACAGGCAGAACTGGACGTGGGATCTCTGGAGCTTAGTGCGTGAGCCTCTACTGCATGAGCGAAAAGCCAGCAGACTCATTCTCTCTCAGGCGATGTCTAGACTACAGAGCTTTTTGGGGAAACAGTTGCTTTTCCAAAAAGACTTCACTTACATCCACACTGTTTTTGAAAGAAAATCGAAAGAACAGAGGGGGTTTTTTCGACACTGGTAAACCTCTTTCTATGAGAAAGGAGCCTTTTTCCAAAAGAGCTCTTTCGGAAAAAGGCATGTGGGTGGGGAAGAGGGAGTTCTTTGGAAAGAGGAAAAAGCACACGTGCCCACTCTATTCATAGTCATCACAGCTTAAATGTAAGATAGCATCCACACTGAATGGACGCTATCTGTCGAAAAAGCAGACCATTTTTTCGATGCACTTGAGCAGCGTGGATGCTCTTTCAGAAGAAGTTTTTTCCAAAGATCTCTTCTGGAAAAACTTCTTCTGAAAGAAGCCTGCAGTCTAGACGTTGCCTAAGCGGTCTCAGAGCTACCACATGGGACAGTGCATCACATCCAGCAGGTGCAAGAGTTATACCAGTGTTTCTCAACCAGTGGTACGAGTACCCTTAGGTATACTCGAAAGAAGTCAACACAACTGAAATTTGGAGAAAACAGAATTTTTGTTGTACGTTTTACAGCATTTTATTATTTTTGTACTTTTTACACCCAAAAATTTCATTAGCTCAGAAATGATTAAGTTGCTTAAATGAATGTGTTGCAACGATGGGGGGGGGGAAGTGTGTGTCTGAAAACTGTAGCTATTGGGGGTACTTTTTTTAAAAAAGGGGGTACTTCCGAAATAGGCTGCAAGTGTAGACATACCCTGAGTTATACAATCAGCAGAGAAAGGCCTCAGCTGTCAATCCAAGATATTATTCTATGCCAGAAAAGGTGCGTTAGTCCCTGACGCAGCTAGTCTGGGGGCTCACACTTTGTGCACGTCCACCAAACAAGAATTCAGAGTTCCTCAAAGAGATCCCTCCCCCCTCCCCACACACAACAAATGGGAGCCTACTGAGAGGAAGGGAAGCTCAAAAGGGACCTGTAGATAAACTACAACAATTCAAGTACCGTGAGCCTCCTGCTTATCTTTCTGCCTTAGCACCACAGTTGGGGCATTATTCTTCTTGAAGGTACGAACTTGTAAAAAGAACTGAAGGACAAAAAAAAAAAAAAAAAAAAGGACCACCACCAAAAAACCTTCAATATTTTTGAGTGGAATCAAGACAAGAATACAGAACAGATGAGCTATTGAAACAATTTCTTTGTGGAAGAAGTGATCTCATGTTAGCATAGTTTAGTCTCCAGCTATGTCTGGTAAAATAATGGAAACTAAAGCTTTAACATATGGTTAATAGCCTCAGTCTGGTTTTGAACAGAATGATAGGTCTTTAGTGTTTGCAAAAAAAACACATATGGTGAAAAAAATATAGTATTCTGGCTAAGCCCACGCATATTTTGATGTTGTTCTACTAGGGCTCGTCTACACTGTGCAATAGCATGCACCAGAGAGAAGTTAATTTTAGTTTATATAAGTGTGTAACGCAGTGACTGGTCTGTGTGTCCTACTGGCACACACTAAAAGTTCCCTACTGTGCATTTAGTACTGTTTGAGACAGAATGCATTAATTCACTAGTGCATTGGAACTTTTAGTGTGCACCAACAGAGTCCACAGTCAACACACTAGTGCAGCATAAGACACTGTGTAGACAAGCCCTAACATGGTCTAAGACAGCATTGCTCAACCCTGAAGTGAGTAGGGTGACCAGACAGCAAGTATGAAAAAAATCAGGGTGAGGAGGATGGTAATAGGTACCTGTATAAGACACAGCCCCAACTACCAAGACTATCGCTATAAAATCTTCAGGGGTAGCCGAATTAGTCTGTAAATATGTCTACACTGCGGGGTTTTTACAAGATACTAGAGGTATCCTGGAAAAACTCCACCGCATCCAAGGAACACGTTTGCTCTTCTGCAAAACAAAGTGGAAGAGCAAACGTGCTTTCGGGGAACTCTGTATTTCTCGTTCTACGAGGGATACGGTCTCTGCTGAAAGAAGGCGGCTTTTCTGCCATTTGGCCCCATCTAGACCTTTTTCCTCTCTAACTCTCAAAATTTTTCCTGGAGAGGAAAATAAATGCTCTCTGGTACGCTCTCCACCCTGGAGCAGTATCTTTGTGTGAGGTAATAATGTTGATTATGGGGACTTGTAGTACACACACTGACAAAAAATGTTATAAAACTCAAATCCCATAATCCTTTATGCCCACAAAAGATGGTGGGCTGTGGCAAATCATGGGATGATTTCTCAACTAGTTTTTGGGGTCATGGGCCAAAGACAGGTTGAGAGTCATTGAAGGTATGTCTACACTACAGAGTTTTGTCAGAAAAATGGCCTGAGGCAGCTTTGGCTGAGGGTCAATAGACCTAGGTTCTAGTCCCAAGGTTCCCATCTGACTTTGGTACCCAGTATAAGTCCCAGCCTTACCAGGCCTCATTTTCTTCACAAGTAAAATAAGGATAATGATACTTGTCCACCTTTGGACATTCCAAGTCCAGCACTAATTAGAATACTAGAGTCACTGAATCAAAATACTGTTTATAACACAGAAATGTAATTACTCAGATAAGTTAGTTCCAATTTCTTGTTGGGCAAACCTCACAAGCCCTATGAGCCATGAGTTTCTGTTCATGAGGCCGAAACGGACCCTTACACTCCAATGTCACGTGTTGGTTTTTCAATCCCAGGCATTGAGGAATTAAAGACTGTGCATCTGCTCATGTTAACCCCCTCCCCTCTCCTCTTAAATTATTGCTACTACAGATTGCTAACATGAAATTTTTCACCAGCACTAAGACATTTGTAATACAGTTAATTCAGTGCGCAAGAGTGGCTAGGGATTAATGAGATTTACCAGGAGATCATATGGACCAAATGGTTTCTCACTACATCTTCTTTCACGAATCAAGAGAGACATCTGGTGGCTACAGGGTATTATCGCAGGTAGAATTTAGCTCATTTGTTAGAAACTGAATGATAACACCTACAATAGGGGTGGCCAACCCATTAAACGAAGAGAGCCGAAACAGTGGTGGAAAAAATGCAAAGAGCAGCACCGGAATTGTTGACCACCCCCCCCCCCCAAAAAAAGACGCTGTCCCTTTAAAAACTATGGGTTAGGCTTTTTGGCCACATCAGGCTCCTGCCAGCCAACACCATCTTGCTGACGCCATTTTGCTGTGCTGGACGGCTCCCCTGCACCCGGTGAGCACAGAGAACTGCATGGGGCAGCTTTGTGAGCCACACTTTCAGGAGTGAAGAGCCGCATGCAGCTCGCAAGCCGCAGGTTGGCCACCCCAACCTACAATAACCCTTGCTCATGGTTTGCTTTCCACCAAACCCAATTAAAAATGTACCCAAATATCAGAAGCCCCGGCACTATCAGCATATACTCTGATTCTACAGGCATGGGTACTTACTGAAAACTTGGAGGCAAAATAAAAATCACAGCACATTAGACATTTCACCTCACAGAAGTGATCGTGCTTCACAACAGAATGTAGTGTAGCGAGACAGTGTATTCATTGGACTGCAACACAGAGGAGTTAAAGTTTCCCTCAGGGTCATAACCAAGAACAGAACCCAGGAAATGCAAACAGGTTCAAATGGAGGAGATAAGGAGCTCTCTTATGGGGTACCAACTACCTGTTGGTTTCTTCCAGTCTCTGTCATATCATCCCTGAAGAGTTAAAAGATTGGCAGTAACTAGCAGATAGATGAAACATCTAGACATTGAGAGAGATTGTCAACGTTAGCCTGAAAAAGGAAAAATTGTAATACACAGGAATCTAAACAAGCTAGAGATACACGGCTTGTCTCCACTACTCTGGAGATTGACGCTGTGGCCACAGTAACTCAATCTCCAAGCACTCTCCCGTCAACACTGGTACTCCAGCGAGATAAGAAAAGTAGCTGGCGGCGATGGGAGAGCAGCCCCCACTGACCTTACCACACGCAAAACACCACAGTACGTACATCGACTTCAGCTACACTGTTTGCATAGCTGAAGTCCCATACGTTAGCGTGATGGTGGGCGTTAGTGTAGACAAAGCCACAGTCATAACAGCCACAAGATAAGCAGCATTGTGGTCTAGCAGATACAGCATTGTCCTGAGATGCAAGTTCAGTCATTAACCTATTAGGTGAGCTTGGGTAACTCCCCTCCCCATTCTCCCATCTGTAAAGCGGGGTAACATTTGCCTTCATAAAGAGCTCCAAGATCTATTGGCAAAAAGCACTGTGTAGGAGGCTGAGGGGTGTACCTCTGGAGAAATATAATCTGAAACTAAAATTCGACAGGCAGAACTGGAAAAAGACACTGAAGAAAAGGTGAACGGGGACACCAACTTATATATTAGTTTGCAATGGAATATGACAGCAGAAAAGGCCAATATAAAAGGCCGAAAGCATCCTGTCAAAGAATGCAGAGGAGTAACAGCTCCCAGTCTACTCAACTTTTTAGTTACATTGACACCAAAAATTGCACTCAGCCTAGGCCTGTCAGAGAATGAAGTGATTAGGGGTTTGAAAGGACTGGAAAGATGAAGAGCTCAACAAAATTCACTCCAACTAAACAGTAAATGCCTAGAGAGTTTTAACAAAAATAGCCACCTTTCTAGATGGGTTTTGATCCTTCATCTCAAAGGTAAAAGAGAAGTCTATCTATTTTATGGAAAGAAGGTCATTCTCTATTAAATGGTCTGGAGAGTTAAAGGAATTTTTATAGATTCCTATAGGGCTTTTACATAATAGAAGCTAAGCCATGACTAAAGGGAGAGGGAATAAATATAACCAACTAAACAGCTCATTCCACAGCCACCATCATGGATAACCATTGACATTCAGTGCCCACTTGGCCTACATTCAGATATGTGGCCTTGAAGAGAATACCATTATTCAGGGCTTGTCTCCACTACACTGGGGATCAACTCTGTAGTGATTGATCCACCAGATGTCAACTTATTATGTATGCTTAGATGCAATAAATCAATCTCTGAGTGCTCTCCTGTCAACGCTGGTACTCCACCAGGATGAGACAGTAGCCAGCATTGATGGGGGAACAATCCCTGCTGACCTTATTGCGCAGAAGACACTGCGTTATGTCAATTTTTGTAGCTGAAGTCAGTTAGTGAAGTTGGTATAGACTAAGGCAGTGGTCCCCAACCTTTTTGGGTGGCAGGCGCCGCACGGGGCTGCCGGGCCGCCCGGGGGCAGGGCCACGCATGCACCGCACGCCCGGGGTGGAGGCCGCGCATACGCCGAGCGCCCAGAGACGGCGCTAAGCAGGTGCACATAAATGCTCCAGTGGGCGCCATGGCACCCACGGGCACCACGTTGGGGACCACTGGACTAAGGCTATGTCTAGACTACAGGATTTTTTCAAAAAAAGTGACCTTTTCAAAAAAACTTCACCTGTGTCTAGACTGCCGCCATCTTCTTTCAAAAGAAAAATCGAAAGAATGTGGTGGTTTTTTCGACAGCAGTAAGCCTCATTTTATGAGGAAGAACTCCTTTTTTCAAAAGGACTCTTTCGAAAAAAGGCGTTCTTGACCACAAACAGAGCTTTTTTGAAAAAGAGCATCCAGATTGCCTGGGTGCTCTCTTTCGAAAAAGCGGATTGCTTTTTCGAAAAAGTCTAGATGATCTCTTTTGAAAGAAGCTTGTAGTCTAGACGTACCCTAAGCCTAACACACTGGAGGGTAGGGATAGGGTCCAGAGTGACCTAGACAAATTGAAGGATTGGGCCACACACACAAAAAAACTCTCATGAGGTGCAACAAGGACAAGTGGAGAGTCCTGCACTTGGGACAGAAGAATCCCAAGCACAGTTACAGGCTGGGGACTGACTGGCTAAGCAGCAGTTCGGTAGAAAAGGACTTGGAGATTATAGTGGATAAGAAGCTGGATATGAGTCAACCGTGTGCCCTTGTAGCCAAGAAGTCAAAGAAGTGTATTAGTAGTAGGAGCATTGCTAGCAGATCTAAGGAACTGATTATTCCCCTTTTTTCAGCACTAGCAAGGCCACATCTGGAATACTGTGTCCAATTCTGGGGGCCCCATTATAGAAAGGATGTGGACACATTGGAGAGAGTCTAGTAGAGAGCAACAAAAATGATTAGGGGGCTGGAACACATGACTTGAGAGGCTGAGGGATTTGGGCTTATCTAGTCTACAGATTTCATTGGGATTGGTCCTGCTTTTAGCAGGGTATTGGACTCAATGACCTCCTACGGTCTCTTCCAACCCTATGATTACACTGATACACTCAGGCAGAGATGGAAGTAAAGGAGGAAAGGTTGAGTCAAGTGAGTAAGTTCTCCATAACCAAATTTCCAACATCACAAAAAGACACACACACACACACACCTGCACGCACACACACCACACTACTTGATACCACTGGACTTCTGAAGCTGTAAAAAATTAACAAGGGTTTTTAGCTACATTAGGCTGAAGGTAAAATAATAGAGTAGTGTTGCCATCTAGTGTTGTGATGAACTCTCTGCAGCTGACTTGTTCTTAACGCTTATGACAAAGGTGCAAAACATTAAGGCTTCTGTTCCTTTGGATTTTTAAAAACTACTATTCACATCTAAGTTATTGGTAGCATCAGCGTCAAAGGAGCAAGGAGACACATGAGGTGTTGGACTATGAGCTCCAGAGAAACATTATGGAAATGTGTAGCATTTATTAGGGATTAAACTAGATGGAATCGATGGAATTTTAAAAGTTTGACAGAAATGATAGTTACAGACCTATAAAATTTAATTGAAAAAGATAGTCCATTAAGCATTTGAATCGTCTTAAATAATTTGAGAAAAAAATATAGCTATAGAACAGTTATTTTCTATTAAAGAATTCCCCGTAAAGATGGAAGTATTATCAGAGCTGTAATTTATTAAAAATACTTAATGTCTAACTGGTGCTCTTGTGATATTTTTAAATCTTGTATTAATTATTTAATTCTGTTCATTGTTACTGAAATAAGGTTTCAGGTAGACATTTTTTAAAAAAAATCAGGACATTTCCCAGCAGAATTGTTGGCAAAACATGTCCACAAATTTCAAAGTTTCAACATGTTCTATTTCAATTTAAACAGATGAATTCACAATTAAAACAAAGGTAACAAGGAGATTCTGTCCTGGGCACAAAGTACAAAACTCTGATGAGAGGAAGAAGAGGCCCTGTGGGGATTTTAAGTCATTTTCGAATCATCCCAAAACGGGGGTGATTCAGAAATGGAGGGACCCATCATACATCAGATCCAGGGCCGGCCCACAACATTTTGGCACCTGAGGCTCAAATAATGCCTCCATGCCCCCTCGCTTGGGCCAAAACTTTGAAAGGTCTCAATTCGGCCTTCTTCCTGTTCTACTCCTCTCATGGTACTGCTCTGCTACCTACATATGCACCAGCAGCAGACAATTTTCTTCACTCTTGAGTTCTAGTGGCACCGCCCCCTCTCCCTCACCCTCACAGACACACACAGTCTGGCACCTGAGGCAGCTGCCTCAGTTCTCCTCATGGTAGGGCCACCCCGATCAGATCGCCTTGCATGACTGAAAAAAACAGCACGCAAACGGTCTGGTAGCACTTTATAGACTAACACAACAGTAGATGGTATCACGAGCTCTCGTGGGCACAGCCCACTTCTTCAGATGACCAGAGTTATGACTAGGGGATAAGAAAACTCGAAATAAATAGGAGAAGGGAAGTGAGGGGGAGAAAGATGCTCTGTCGCCCACCCCCTGCCTCTATACATAAAGTATCAGGAGAAAGGGTGCTAAACCTGAGTAGATAAAGATCAAAGTCAGTGGATAGATTGGTAAGGCAGGAAGAATACCATTCAGAAAGCTGTTAGCACTTTCAGTAATAAAGGTGCCTGAACTTGCATGACTGAGTAACTGCAGCATCTTCAGTCTGCCCTCTGATCATAGAGCTGCCCAGAAACTCTGCAGCATTGCATTTCCACAGCTGAACTCTTTGTCCCAGAATGCCTGAGGGGTGGTCTTTGGAAGGGATCTATATGACTAGCTTCTTTAATCCTGCATCAGGTGAATCTTGCCTCATTGGAAAATGGTCTTTAAGGGCTCCCCTTTATATTGTTCCATCCCTGTCACACAGTGCAAAGGAGCCAGAGCAGGGGCAAAACATCTAAAATCAAGAACAATAGAAAACTGGAATTTCTCATTGATACTGGCCACCCTCCTAGTTCTACACCTGCCTCGAGGACCTTATCTCGAGAGCCAAGTGGAAAGAGGGGTTTCCCTTTCCCAGGAAATTCTGAATTTCAATGTTCCCCCTTGTGCTGAAGTAGAATGAAAACAAAATCATTTCCAAACCTTCCTGGTAAATGCAAATTGTGTTGGGGGGGGGGGGGTGACAGGGCGTTCACCCTGCACTAGCTCTTTAAGGGCAAACCCCAGCCTGGAGCAGGGCCTGAGAGTTTAGCCCCAGCTGAGGCTGCATTAGTTGATTAGGGCCCAGCTGGGAGCTATATAAGAGGATGGGCTGCTGCTCCTAGAGAGAGCAGTGAGAGCCTGGGTGCTGGGGGAGTAGGAGGCTCCTGGGGGCTGGGCTGGGCTGGGCTGGGCTGGGCTGGGCTGGGGGAGCTCTGGCCAAGCAAACCCCCAGACTGCAGGGCCTGAAGCATGGCCTGATGAAGAAACAACAACCCCTGGAAGGGGGGCTCAGAGACTGACGTGGGCACTGCCGGAGGACAGTGTCCTGAAGCAGGGTCGGATGAGAGTGCCGCGGGGCCCAGGGCAGTGCCGCGGGGCCCCGGGCAGCAAAATTTCGCTGGGCCCTCCCGTGACACTGCGCATGCGCCGTGGTGCCAGGGTGCATGCACGGGGCCTCGGGAAGCATGGGGCCCGGGGCCGCAGCCCCGCTCGCCCTGCCCTAAATCCGCTGCTGTCCTGAAGAGAACACCGTGGCCTGGAGGAAAGAGGGGAAACACCACCTGAGAGAAGGTACCCTGCCAGCCGAAGGAGCTAATTCCTAGGACAGACGGCAGTGGGTGCTGTGGTGGTGAGTGAACCCCCTCACAGGGGGAAAAGTCATTTTGAGTCACTTCATATTTCTATAAACCAAAACATTTTGCTCTGATTTTTACTTGTCTATTATAAAGAGGTAAGAAAATTGAAAGATTTATTTCCTTTGAAATACCCACTCCAAAAATGACCTTTTAAAAACAGAATTGTGTCAGAATTGATACATTTCCACAAAACATTTCACTTTTCAGAGTGGCATTTTCCAATAGAAAAAAGTGCTATTGGAAATTTTCCAGCCGGGGCTATGTAAATAGTAATATTGGCACTCAAAGTAAGGTTATGGATTTATTTTTAGAATACATAGATGAAGAAGAGAATCTTTTCCCAATTTTCTTTTCTCCCTCCTCACTGCCCTTCCATCGACTTTGTCCATTCCTCCCTTATTTTCCTCTTCCTATTGTTTTTCTCTCTAGCCCTTTCCCTCCTGCAGCTATTTTTTCCTACCGTGCAGGAGATTCACCACTTTTAGAAAAAACAGAACCAGTTGCTAGCAATTCCCAGCCACCCTGTAGAAGGGGATGGAACTTCAAGTCAGGGTCCTGCCTGGCTTTGGCAGGGAAACCCACAAATCTCTCACCCCTGGCTCAACCTCCCCCGCTCCTGCCATGAGATCCAGGAGCTGATGCTCATGGAAGTCTCACAGACTCCTTCCTAGAGAACCAGGTGGGACGGAAAGGAATTTTCTCTTCTCTCATGAACCAGGAGTTCAGAAAGGATGGGACCAGCCCAGACAATGAACATTGTCCCACTTTAGAGAGACAAGGACAAATTGTGACACGCACCATGACTAATGACATTCACCCTGAGCACAATGTCGGCCCCAGGAATGAGGGTGGGTTTATTTCCAATGCATGTGCCTTGGTCTCTATTGATCCTGACCTGCTTCCGTCACCCATGGGGTGTCAACTTCCACATCAGGTCCAGAGTGTCCCAGGAAAGAGTCAAGACCATAAGGAGCAGCGGAGCCCCATTCTGATTCACCATCTCCCTCCCTCAGTTCGACATAAGTGACTTCTGATGCCAACTCCAGCAGTGGCACACAAGGAAGAGAGGCAATACCACACCCCATCACCCTTCTTTCTCCACCGCTGCTGGCGGTGGCTTTGCTTGTCCAGCTGTCCAGGGGGGCAAATAGAGCTGCCACCAGCAGTAGCACAAAAGAAAGGACAGCAACATCATCTGCCACCCTTCATTATGCGCTGCTGTGGGCAGCCGTGTCTTGAAGTTCCATCTCCTTCCCCTGTCCCTGAAGGGGGAAGGGCCCAGCATAGCTCGGCCCTGACCAAGGAGAGCCCACTGGGACGCAGGCTAGGAGGAGAAGACTGAAGAACGGAATTCCAGGCTCCCTTTTCCAGTTCCCCTCAGTGCTAAGGTAAAACTGCTCCCTGCCCCACCTGACCACGCTCATGTCCAAGATGCATCAGAGTCTGTCTGTTTCTGGGGACTCTGCCAGCAGGTTCCCCCACATGACATGCTGGAGATCAGCCAAGGCCTTGGGACAGCCATGAGTCACCTTTGAGAAAACTTCTCCCTGTCAAGAGCTCCCTGCTCGGCTAATCAGCACTAAGACCGAGAAGCGGGAAGCTAAGAGGTCTCAGCAGATGTCCCAAAAGATGGCCTAGGTCACCACTAGAGGGCTTCAGTTTCAGAGCAATTCCAGACTGAGGGTATGTCTACACTACCCTCCTAGTTCGAAGTAGGAGGGTAATGTAGGCATACCGCACTTGCAAATGAAGCCCAGGATTTGAATTTCCCGGGCTTCATTTGCATAAGTGGGGAGCTGCCATTTTTAAAACCCCGCTGGTTCGAACCCCATGCAGCGCGGCTACATGGGGTTCGAACCAGCGGGGTTTTAAAAATGGCGGCTCCCCGCTTATGCAAATGAAGCCCGGGAAATTCAAATCCTGGGCTTCATTTGCAAGTGCGGTATGCCTACATTACCCTGCTAGTTCGAACTAGCGGGGTAGTGTAGACATACCCTGACCTCTTTGTGAGGGCCTCCCAACAAGCTATAAAGAGTAGAGGGGGCGGTCTCCGAGGTTGCTCCTGCCTTGCACTTCTGTCCTGCCTGGCTGATGTCAGAGTCTCTGTGAGGTCACCACCTCCCCACCCCTGTGGCCCAATAGGCTGAGATTCTGCAACAGGCCTTTGTGATGTCATGGCCACACCCACCCCTCCCCTGCAAGTCTGATGTCCTGCCCCTAGCCAGACACGGAGGCTATATGTCTACACTCGCGGCTTCTTGCGCAAGAAATATGCAAATGAGGCTTAGCCTCATTTGCATACCTAATGAGCCACCATTTTTGCAGAAGAGGCTCTTGCATCAGAAGGAGCTGTCTGCACTGCCCCTTCTTGCACAAGAAAACCCTCTTGTGCAGTGCTGTTATTCCTGAAAATAATTGGCATAACGGCACTCCCAATTCATAGCCCCTGCAGTTGCAAAGCCTACAGCCTGTTGGAGCCAGCTTGCCTATGCCTGGGGTCAGGAAATTGGGATCAATTAAAGAGGTCACATTAAAGAGAATCAAGAATTGCACAGAGACTATATTTGATTGTGCTACTACTCTTCAATTAATTGATGGTTTGTGACTTATTTGGTCTTAAAAGAGAAAAGAAAAAAGGACCTGAGTCTCCCCAGCAGCTTGGCTAATCAGCATTGAGTCTCTGAGAGCTGGGAGGTGGACAGGTCTCAGTAGAAGTCCAAGAGGACGCTCCAAATCATGACTGGAGGGGATCAGTCTCCAAGCACTCTTCCAGCCCCACATCTTTGGAAAGGCGTCCCACAGTGTCAGGAACCCCTCTCCCCCCAATATACACACCTCCTTGGTGGAGGTAGGGAAGAATGGAAAATGGGAATAGAAGAGAAGAGAAAAAAGGAAGGAAGGAGAAAAAGGGAAACCTAAAATAACAACCCCCCAGTGCCCCCAGTGATCCTATGAGACAAAATCTTTGGCAGGAAATCTGATCACCTTAACCTAATGATGTCTATGCCTAGAATTCAGCTGGTACCAGGTAGCTCAGACTGAACAGGTTCCACACCTGTCAGAGGCTCTTACCTTCTAAACAGGGACTTCAAAATCAGTAGTAGAGAAGGCGAAACTTCAATGAGATTCCTCCTCGTGCTCACATACATTAAACTCAAGGAGAGACCTTGAAAAGGGGCCTTGCGGCTGCAGAGCTATGGGAGTGTCTGAGGTTGCTCCTGCCTTGCACTTCCGGCCTGCCTGATGTCAAGGGCTCTCTGAGGTCACCACCTCCCCACCACTATCCCCCATGTGATGGGGCTAGCCTGCCCCGCACTGAACAGGGGGGAGGAGAGCCCGTCTATTGGGTAGAATACGCCCCTCCCCCATAGCCCTGCTGGTCATGCTCGCAGTGCAACCTCAGTATAAAAGGCTGCCGGGCTGCTCAGTTGGGGCTGACCTCCGGGGAGGAAGGAGCTCCGGCCCAAACTGCAGAGCCACAGCCAGACCTGCTGCTGGAACCAGAGCTGTTGGGACCGCCGCCGTTGCTGCTACCGTCTCCGGGTTGAGCACCCACAACGCTGACTCCGGGGGGGCGCCCGCCCTGCCTCAGGGGACAACCCCTTCGCTGCTGCCCCAGACACGGGACCTGCTGACATTGTCGCCGCCAGCCCAGCGTCGCCAGGTGGGGTCTCCGTCGGGCTGGGGTAGGAAGCAACCCAGGGCAAGGAACCCCCCAGTGGGCTCGGCGCATTTCGGGGAGAACTCCTCGTCGAGCCAGTGGTGGGAACCACCCACCATTACTAGGGCCCTGGGTTGGGGTCTGGAGGAGAGGGAGGGCCTGGACCCCCCTACCCCATCCCCTCAGGGCACAGACTAGGCCTCAGGGCCTGCGAATTGTGCGGGACTAGACCTCAAGGCTGGCGATTGTGCTGAACTCGGCCTCAGGGCTTGCTTTAACCACGTGGAGAAGAGGGCGGAGCTGGGGACCCCGCCACACCCCAATAGGCTGAGATACTACAACAGGCCTTTGGGATGTCACTGCCACACCCACCTCTCCCTTGTAAGGCTGGTGTCCTGACCCTGGTCCGTCTCTTTGGATGTTTGAACACCTTCCCCAGGATCATCCCACTTAATGATAACCAAGTCTGGGGACTGAGCTGGCTGCACAGTAAAGCACCAAAGGCTGCTCCCTAGGCCACACACAGGTTTTTTTTAATTAATTAGTAGACTTTCAGGCCAGAAGGGACCATTAGATCAGTGTTTTTCAACCAGTGGTACGAGTACCCTCAGGAGAGAAGTCTGGGAGGGCGGGGAATATGTCAACACAACTGAAATTTGGAGAAAACCAAATTTTTATTGTAAGTTTTACAGTACTTTATTGTAGCCTGGCGGGTGATGGAATTTTGGGGTGTAAAAAGTACAAAAATAATAAAGTTGTTTAAACAAAGGTGTTGCAATGGTAGAAAAAAATTGTGTGTGTCTGAAAACTGTAGGTACTGGGGGTACTTATAATTTTTTTTAAAGGGATACTTTATTTAAAAAAAGTTGAGAAACACTGCATTAGAGTACCGCATCTGATCCCTGCATATCCCTTCTGTATATTGTAGTCACTAAGTTTTGATCCAAGCACCCACCAGAAAGGCATCTACTCTTCAATAGAAGACATCAAGATATGGAGAATCTATCACCCGCTTTAGTAGTTTGTTCCAGTGTTGAATCATCCTCACTGTGAAATGTGTGGGCCTTATTTCTAAGATGAATTTGTCTGCTTTCACCTTCCATTCACTAGGTCTTTTTCCGCATGTAACACAGCAGGCCTTACCCCCAGGAGCACCTCCTGCTGGGCACTCTAGGAATTAGTTCTTCCTGAAAAGTAAGAGGTGTAACTGCATTGCACAAGAGGATTTTTCTTGCGCAAGAAGGGGCAGTGTAGACGCTCCTTCTTGCACAAGAGCCTCTTCTGAAAAAAATAGTGGCTCATTAGGTATGCAAATGAGGCTCAGCGATAGTCCACGCTTAGCCTCATTTGCATATTACTCACGCAAGAAGCCGTAAGTGTAGACATAGCCTTAGTTCTTAGCTCTTTAGCTCTCTAGTGCCAAGTACCTGCATTTCGTTGAATCTTTTCCAGTTCCGCTGTCTCCTTTTTGAGAGGTGTCTCCGAAAACCAGACAGAGGATTCCAGGGGCAGACGTTTCATGGATTTATATAGTGGCACAATGGAATTTTGTGTCTTATTTTTCTCTACCTCTCTTAATAATCCCTAACACACCAATAGCCTTTGGGATTGCTGCTGTACAAGGAGTAGAAGCTTTCAGAGAATTACCCACAGTGACTCCAAGATCTCTTTCTAGTGTGGTAGTAGCTAATTTAGAGCCCATCATTGTACATATTCAGCTGGGATTATCTTTTTCCAGTGTGTATTAATTTGCACTTCTCAGTGTTGAATTTTATCTGCTATTTTGTTACCCAGCCACCCAGGTTTGTGAGATCCCTTTGTAGCTCTTCACAGTCTGCTTTGGACTTAACATTCTTGAGTATCTTTGTGTCATCTGCAAACTGGGCCGCTTCCCTGGTCACCTGCTTTTCTAGATTATTAGTGACTGCATTGAAAAATACAGGTCCCAGAGCTGTTCTGTCCATAGTATGGGGGGCCCCATGCTGGCAGCCCTAATTAAGAACATAAGAACGGCCATACTGGGTCAGACCTAACGTCCATCTAGCCCAGTATCCTGTCTGCCAACAGTGGCCTATACCAGATGCCCAGAGGGAGGGTTCACAACAGATAATCTTCACATGATTCCTCCCCTATCACCCATCTCCAGAGAAACAGAGACTAGGGACACCATTCCTACGCATCCTGGCTAATAGCCATTGATGGACCTAGCTTCCATGAATCTATCTAGGTCTTTTTTGAACACTGTTAAAGTTCTAGCCTTCACCTCATCCTCTGGCAAGGAGTTCCACAGGTTGACTATGCCCTGAGTGAAGAAAAATTTCCTTTTGTTTGTTTTAAACCCGCTGCCTATTCATTTCATTTGGTGACCCCTAGTTCTTATATTGTGGGAATAAGTAAATAACTTTTCCTTATTCACTTTTTCCATACCGGTCATGATTTTACAGACCTCTATCAAATCCCCCCCTTACTATCCTCTTTTCTAAGCTGAAAAGTCCAAGTTTTTTTAATCTCTCTTCATACAGGACCCTGTTTCAAACTTCTAATCATTTTTGTTGCCCTTTTCTGAACCTTTTCCAATGCCAATCTATCTTTTTTGAGATGAGGCGACCACATCTGTACGCAGTATTCAAGATGTGGGCATACCATGGTTTTATATAGAGGCAATAAGACCGTGCAACTTCATGTGTGCACAATGTTGGCTAATGCTGCAACTTCAGCTAGCAGTGGACTCAGTAAATACAAAAGGAATAAGTTTGTTGACAAGCAACACCGCACTAGACTCCAGTGAGTGATGGCTGTCCTAACTTAACACACCAGCTGGTGCATTTGTCCACCTCTAATTCATCCATTCGTGCTGCATGTCAATGGGTATGATCCTATTATTATTGAATAAATCACGGGAGAGCTGAGACCCAGGGGCATTTGTTGCTATACATTTTAATTTACCCTTATGCTATGTCTAGATTGCAGAGGTATCCCAGAAAAGCAATGCCGTATCCAAGGAACGTGTCCGCTTTTCCAAAAAAAATTTGGGAAAAGCGGACACGCTCTTTTACCATCCCTGTAAACCCTGTTCTATGAGGCAGAAGGGATGTGTCGAAAGAGCAGGTTTTTCCAAAATTTGGTACCATGTCTGAAAAGCCTCTTTCAAAAGAAAAGCGGAAAAAGATACGCAAATTGTGGTTTGCAATTTGCATATCTTTTTCCGACTTTTCTTTGTAGTCTAGACGTAGCCTTAGTGGTTAATTTAGATAACTTTAGTCAGCTAGCTGTAAACCATCACTGTCCAGTAGAGGGCAGTGATGTACGTGTAGTCCTATACATATCATCCAAACCATGGAGATGCTCCATAGCTCCAGAAGAGGGATTACTTGTCCGTAAGGATCTTATGACATCAGAGGCTGGTCCCCTCAGACTTTCAGCTAATCGTTGCCTTTTGATATTATCTGGGCATTGCCACTCCTCCATCATCTGGACAGCTTGGTCCATCCAAGAATCAAATTCATCCTCTCCAACAGGAATAGGCTGAATCCCAGAGAAAAATCTCAGCTTCCAATATCCAACTCCTTTATAGGAAGGAGGAGTATATTGTTCTATCAGTTGTCCTAAAGCAGTTATCAGACCTTCATGTGTCTGAGGAAGTAGATGTTGGGGTAACAATGGTCTGCACATCTTCCATTGACTTTCCCTCTTCTTGCAGAAAAACATTCAATTTAGCCGCAAAATCAGAGCTCACAACTTGTATGGTCTCCTCCTTTTGAACGTTCCCAGACAGAAACACAGGCCAGGGGCCAACTTCATCCACAATACCAACTTCCACTTCATCCAATACCTACTGCACACTGTGGGTCAAGTTCAGCAGCACTGAAGTGGAGGCAGACACAGACACATTCTTGCTCTAGCTGGGCAGTAGGAGGTACCTGGCTACTAGTGAAGCTGAAGGCTTCCTGAGACAGAGTAGTGCTGGGACGCTCTGGCCGGACCTCAGGGCCTGCGAATACTAGGGCTGAAGTTAGAGCAGGGCTGGGAGGAGTCAGGCAGAGTTGGGGAAGCTCTGGCCAGGCAAGCTCCCAGACTGTGGGGCCTGATGCAAGGCCTCAGGGTACTAAGGCTGCAGAGAAGCAGCCAGTCCACATCCCTTGCCAATGAAGAGTGGCCATTTCAGACTGCAGTCTGCCCCGAGGCAGCGGCTAGATGAAGACTGTCAGTGGGTCACTGAGACAAGGAAGAGATAGGCGATTGGGAGTTCCCAGAGGGGGAGGGCCCCAAAGTGCAGAGACACCAGCCAGAAGGGGGCGATGTAGCACCAAAGAGTTCATTCCTGGAAGGTACATCTACACAGCAACATTATTTCAGAGTAACTTAGTCCGTGTCTACACAGCAGGCAGTTATTTTGAAATAATGTCAAAATACTGTCAAGCTGGAGGACTTCTTTCTCGGATGCCTGTAACCCTCATTGTACGAGGAGTAAGGGAAGTCTTAGGAAGAGTGCTCTTTCGAAATAAGTGCTGTGTAGACGCTCCAAATTTTGAAATAAGCTACACAATTGTTATAGGTCAATTTGCATAGCTAATTTCAAGTTAAGCCCTGCAGAGGAGATGCACCCAGAGTGACCAGCCAGGGGCACATCGGTGGTGAGTCCCACCATGTTACATCCTTCCTGTTAAATCTCCAGTTGCTCCATATCTAAATTCCATTTACAGATTTAGATTTGGAAAAAAGAAATACTAGCTGGCTCTTTTAACTGCCTTGAAGTACTGCCTAACTGCAACAATTTGTGTTTATAGAAGGAGGGATGAAAGACAGCCTATAAAAGCACAATTATCACGGAGTACAACTTCCTATGCGGGGGTGTCAACTTTTTGTCTGCGTGGGAGGTATTCTGTTATACTCAAAGTAAATGCCTCTGGAAATGCTTGAAACATGGTAAGATTCCTGTAAAGAGAGGAAAACTTAAACAGAGATGTGCCTGAAAAACAAACTTTATTATACCATTCCAGTGCTCAAGATTGATTGGAGATGATTTGGGGGCTCATTTGTAGAAGCAAATTATATTAAGCAATTTAGACCCAGCTTTTACAGACAAAATTGTTTTGGACACTTTTTCTTCAATTAAAGATGTAACAGTCTTCAATGTTTATAAATTATAAGGCAGAAAAATCAATTAAACCAGTCTTGTAATTTAGGGAAGAAAATAATTCAAAACACACACCCAAAGAGCTGCAATCAGGAGGCAATGCATCTTCTCCAGTGCAGACTGTGAATGTCTCCCCTGCTGCTTATACATTCTGTTTAGCATATTTAGTCTCATGAACGCTTTGGTTAAAGCTTGTTTATTATGTAGATGAATTTCTGTGTGCCTGTTGTTGCTGACTTGAGAAACTGCATAAATCTCAGCCCCTTTTGCAGCAGAAATAGAACGGTTTCTGCTAAGTATTGTCTGTCCTGTTGGAAATATTTCTCAGCGTATCTTAGTTATGTATATATGCCACCATAACAGTAGTATTATAGTCTTTAAAGTATTTATCCTCTAACACCCTCTTAAACCAAGGGAGAGGTATTATTCCCATTTTACAAATGGACTATTGAGGCACAGAAAGGCTAAGGCCCAGATCCTGACCTCAAAGGTATTTAGAAATTGAATTTCCATTGATTTCAATGGAATATAAATACCTTTGGAGGCTTTGGGTCTAGGTCATTTGTCCAAGATCATGTAAGAAGTCTGCAGCAGCATAGGAAATAGGAGTGGGGAGGTGTAAGTTCAAAGCTACGGAGCCACCTTTTCTCTTATACACACCCCAGCATGGGAGAGTTGTGCAGATGTTGCCAATATATTATTGTAAATTTGGAATGTGGGAGTATGTGCGCCTACCTGTATATATTTTTCTATAGGACTATGTCTACACAGTTTCCCTCTTCCGCAAAAGCCTATGCAAAAGAAGGGTGGATTAGCATATTGCTGTGCTTCATTTGCATAATTAATTAGGAACTGTTTTTGTGCAAGAGTCGTTCATCCTCATTTTTTCTGGAAGAATGGCTCTTGCGCAAAAACGGCTCCTAATTAATTATGCAAATGAAGCAGGGCAAAATGCTAATTTGTGCTTCATTTTCATAGGCTTTTTCTGAAGAGGGAAGCTATGTAGACGTAGCCCAGGTGTTTGCCATATGCCCCAATCCTGTTTAACTCTTACGTATGCAAGCAGTCCTCTGAGTTTGCCTGTGTACAATTACTTGTGTTTAAGGGTGTGTCTAGACTACCTAGTTTTGTCGACAAAAGTGGACTTTTGTCGACAAAACAATACCAGCGTCTACACTACCGCGGAGTTCTGTCGACATAACGTCGACAGAACTCCGCGGTTTTGTCGACGCTGGTATACCTCGTTTTACAAGGCATAACACTTTCTGTCGACAGAACTCTGTCGACAGAAGGTGTTATTGCCTGTAACACTGCGTCCAGACTACGGAGTTCTGTAGACAAAGCGGCTTGCTTTGTCGACAGAACTCCATGTGTCTGGACGCAAATTGTCAACGGAAGTTTTGTCGACAGTATCTGTCGACAAAACTTCCGTCGACAAAACGCGGTAGTCTAGACGTACCCTAAAGTGATTACAGGATCAGAGCACCAATCATCACATTCTGAATATGGGGGAAAATTTGGATGAGAACTCCTCCTAGTTCAATTAGCATGGTTCAGGGGAACAGGCACAGGAGTGAAGTCCAGAACCATGACCTGACCCTGGTCACTTTGAATGTGTCAGGTACTAACATTAGTGCTACATGATTTTTAAATCAAATGCAAACTCCCCTAAACATTCAGTAAGAGCTCAGATTTGAGTGGCCTCAGTCCCTTGAAATCCTCTCTCAACAAATAAATAATATTCTGGCAACCCTGCCAGGGTTTGGGGGTTGTGGTGGGGTGTTTCTCCCGTTTGCTTGGGGTTTCTGGGTTCCTTTGTAAAATGTTGCTCATTATTCATTCAGGATTATGACTCATTGTTGTCTCCGTTGTAATTTCTTTACACTGAGCAGACCCGGTCTTCATCTGGCAGGCTCATTAGTCGGAAGCATATTTTACCATTCGAATGAACAGTAGCAGTTTCATGGAATTTAAAAAAACAAACACACAGAAAATACAACAAACCCCCGTGACAAAGACAAATTGAGCAACTCGGAGCTGGCGGCCTCACTTTTTTCTGATGTGTTTAACTGAGTTTAGTCTGGTTTATTACTCCAACTTGCTTGTCATCTACCCTCCCTACAATGCATAAAAGGGGGGGGGTGTCATGTGCCTCAACACTGGAGGAGGGAGCAGCTAGGAGCCAACAGCCAATGGAGGGTTCATCCAGCCCCTATACTTTGGAGGGCGCCGTGGGGCTCAGGGCAGCCTGGAGAGCATCAGGGGGGTCTGGGAG
Organism: Pelodiscus sinensis; assembly: GCF_052426305.1. Taxonomy (NCBI): domain Eukaryota; kingdom Metazoa; phylum Chordata; order Testudines; family Trionychidae; genus Pelodiscus; species Pelodiscus sinensis. The sequence continues at coordinate 4,467,476 of NC_143072.1, read as the reverse complement.
CAAGGGTCAGTCCCACACACATTGGTGGGGGCGGGCAGCATTGTGTCTCAGCACACTCTGCTCCCCTGGCTCCCAGCCACATTGCTCGGAGGAGAGGGTGTGGAGGAAGGGGCAGAACAGCCCCCGCACTCACTGGCAGTGGAAATGGAGCAATGCGGCAGGGAACGGGTAGGGCAGAGTGAGCTGGAGCCGGGTCTCTCCACTTCCCATCGCTGTCAGTAAGGGTGGGGGAGCTCGACCCCTGCAGACGGTTCCAGCCCCCACTAATCTCCTTGGCCACGTTGCCTACTGTTTGCCATATGCCCCAATCCTGTTTAACTCTTACGTATGCAAGCAGTCCTCTGAGTTTGCCTGTGTACAATGACTTGTGTTTAAGTGATTACAGGATCAGAGCACCAATCATCACATTCTGAATATGGGGGAAAATTGAGGGAAGAGATAGGGTGGGGAGGGGCAGGGGCAGACCAGGGGAGGAAAGGCAGGGAGAGGGTGGAAGCAGGGTCAGAAAGAGGATGAACCCTCCTCAGGCTAGGGGTGGTCATGTGAGGAAGTGGTCAGGTGACTGGTCCCCCTCCTCCCTTGAGACTTTCTTCAGCAGTTGCCACAGACGGAACATTTTCTACTCAAGGCGCTCGTCCATGGGCTGTCAACCGAGAAGCAGCACGGCGTGAGAACCTGGTCTGAGCTCAGGACCGGTGGGGAAGTCACTTTGTCTGTGTCTGTGTGTCCTGTCACTGGGGTGTTGGATGGAGGTGTTAATTAATGTGCATACAGCGCTTGCAAGGTGCACGGCATGAGTCTCCGTTCCAATCCAAGTGGGTATCATTTCATTGGTCGCTGTGGAAATAGACTGGTGTACAACTGGCGCCACAGAGAATCCTTTGTCCAACGGTGCTCTGCATCAGCACTGCCAATAAAATCTGCCTTTCGCTGCATCAACTCTTGGGCAAGTCCCTCAGCTATGTCTAGACTACAATGTTTTAGTGGAAAAAGATACGCCAATTGCGCTCCGCAATTGGCATACCTTTTTCTGATAGTTTTGTTGGACGAGGCTTTTCTGAAATTTGGCCCGTCTACACTGGGCCACATTTTGGAAAAACCTCCTCTTTCGGAAGAGCCCTTCTTCCTCGTGGAATGAGGAAAACAGGGCTTTCGAAAGAACATGTCTGCTCTTCCGCAAAAAAAAAAGCAGAAGAGTAGACATGTTCCCTGGATGGGGCAGAGTTTTTCCGGGATACCTTCGGTATCCCAGAAAACCCGCATAGTCTAGATGAAGCCACAGAAGGAGAGGTTAGCAAATATCCTGGTAGGATTTATTTGCAAAAGTACAAATCTTACGATTTGTATTTGCCAGCAGCAAGTATCTTGAATGGTGGCCCCATTATTTGTTATAACCTTTTTAAATAGCATCGGGTGAATATGGGCAGGGAACAAGGCCGGCTGACTCCAGAGAAGTGATCGATGCCTGCGTTGTCCAGATTGAAAAGCTAAAGGATTTTTCACATGAAGAGAAGTTAACTTTCACATCTGCGATTCTGATCTCACCCTTTTAAGTCCCATCTCCCATAGCCAGTAATAAACCTATTAATTCGGTTTTAAGCAGGTCAAGCACCCACACAACTGTCAGCGTAGTTCTGGTTGCTAGATCACTGCTAGTATTTTGATAGGCTCTAGAGACCATGGTATGTACCTGTGACATTTTGTCTAGAAATAATATATTTTTATGTGTCCTGTGTAATGAAAGTGACAGGCTCCTTTCAGACAAGATGCCTGATGGGTGCACAGTGGTCCAGTGCAAAAGGTGCTGTATTTTCTGGACAGAACTTCAAATAACTAAAAAGGGAAATTGGCTGTGTGCACAACAGTCCAGATCTTGGCTTCTCAGCTTTTAGCAAAGATAATGCTCCCTGCCTCTGCTTTGCCCAAACAAGCTGACAGCCCTGCTGAGTGCAAAGCCTTGTAACTCAAAGATTCATGGAACGCGGAGAGGCACTCGGCAAACACCCGGTGGAGAATGCACTCGTACAACCCGCCGTCGCCTAACAGGAGCTGAGTAGTTGGCTTGGCCTTCAGAAGGCGGCCTTCCGAATGAAAGAGAGCAATGCCGGGCCGAATCTTTCTGAGACAGATGGGTTGTCTTTACCCTACAAAGGTTGTGGCAGTAACATAATGTATTTGCGGTACTTCAGCATTGCAGCTGTGCTCTCAATAGCCAAGTCCCCAATCTCTCTAATAGGCTCTTGCTGTATTTCAAAAATGAAGTCCAATCTATTTAGGTGCATGCAAGGAGTGACCCACTTCCCCCTCAAAATGACAGGCCAATCAAGTCTATAAAAGCAGCATTATTGTGATACAAGAAGATTTACCCTGCATTGCCCAGGCCCAGCCTGGGGCCAGAAGGGGGAAAGGGGCTGGGCCACTAGGGTTGCCAGGTGTCCGGTTTTGAACCAGACAGGCCGGTATTTGAGGGTTCTGTCTGGGAAACAAATTGAGAAAATACAGGACATATAAAATGTCCCGTATTTTCTAATTAGGTATGTTTTATGATTAGTAGGAGTATCAGTACCTAGTTGTGAACTGCCTGGCTGGTCGACACTCTCATACTGCGTGAGCGTGACTACCAGCCAGGCAGTGCGCAACTACGCAAGGGGCGGGACTGGGGCGGGAGGGAATCCCCGGGGCCGGACTCGCTCGTTCTTTGCTGGGACCATGCGCAGGACAGGTAGTGCCCCAGGATCTGCATGCACTGGACCAGCCCCGCTCCCCCCGGCCCTCTCCTGGCCAGCCCTGCTCCCCACCAGCCAGTTCCCCCGCCCCCCATACACACACACCCAATCTGCCCCGGCCAGCCCCACTCCCCCCAACCACCTCCCGGCCAGCCCCACTTCCTGTCAATCGGTTCCCTTCCCCCCTCCCAGATCTCCTCCGGCCAGCCTCACTCCCCCCGACCAGCCCTGCTTCCCGCCAGCTGGTTCTCCCCACCCCTCCCGATCTCCCCTGGCCAGCTCCACTCCCCCCGACCTCCTCCCAGCAAGACCTGCTTCCTGCCGGCTGTTTTCCCCCCCCCCCCCAGCCAGCCCTACTGCCCCCAACCAGCCCTGCTTCCCACTGGCCGGTTCTTGCCCCATCCTTCTCCCGATCTCCCCTGGCCAGCTCTACTTCCCCTGACCCCCGACCCCCTCCCAGCCAGACCTGCTTCCTGCTGGCTGGTCCATCCCCCCCGATCTCCCCCAGCCAGCCCTACTGCCCCCAACATACCCATCCCCGTTCTCCCCCAGTCAGCCCCTCAGCCCTGACCCGCCAGCCCTGCTTCCTGCCAGCCGGTTTCCCCCCCCCCACACACACATCCTCCCGGCCAACCCCGCTCCCCTCCCAGATAGTGTCCCCTCTCCCCTCCCCATCTCAGATCAAGTATGTCCGGTATTTTTTTTTTTAAGCCACCTGGTAACCCTATAGGCCCTGCTGGTTCTCTCCAGGCCTGGCCCAGAGAGCAGAAGGGGGGATCTACAGGCTAGCCAGACGAAGCTGCGCTAGGCCGTCCAGTAGTTCTTGGAGGGGGTGAGCTATGGCTCCTGCAGCGGTGGCCAGGGCTGCGCTGTCCAGCGTAGGAGGGAGGGTGGGGTGGGATGGCAGTGGGGCTTTCCCTCCCCATGTCTGGCGCTGGGGCCAAGGACCAGGGGGTTAGGGGTTTGGAGCAGAAGGGGCACTCACCTGGGCTGGCAGGCGAGATAATGAGCCCCTTCCCAGCTGGCCAGTCACTTGGTGGTACGGTTGCCCCCAGCGGTCACTCTGCAGGATAGCTGTCTCCTGCTCTTCTTGCCCCCAGTGGTGACTGTGACTATCGTGTCCCTCCGCTCCATGCTATGGAAGACAATTGAATTCCAGGCACATCCCATTTTCCTGGCACAACCAAACCCTGACTTGGCTTTAAGTTAGGATAAGAGGAAGCTCCCTACCAAGTCTGGTGGTCCTAGGCCTTACCATTGAAGAGTTCTTAAACAAACAGGGTCATAGACAGACGCACAGAGCTCTACAATATATGTATAGATTCCGGCCAGCCTAGGTGTTCCCCTGAAAGCTCACCAACAGCATTAGTACCCCCATCCTGACAGTGAGGCATCCCCCCACAAGAGACTGACAATGGAAGACAACAAACATCAATGTCTAATAGCTGGCCCCTTCCCAGCAATGGATAAAGCAGCCAGGGCAGAAGAAACAGACGTTGAAATGGGAATGAAAAGTAATCATGTGATCAGAAGCCATGGGTGTTCAGAGATGGTAATTTCACTGGTACCGTTCTATACATGTGACTTCCATTCTACATGTGTCTTGGTGTAGGTGTGTGTTTGATTGATATGCTGTACAATGGATATTCCCAGTGGTTTTTTGTAAAAAAAAAAACAAACAAAAAAAAAAACAAAAAAAAAGGTGCCGGTACTCTAGGAGAAAAGTTGTTGAGCTCTGACTAGAGGTGCTGGTACTGTGTTCCGGGCAGTACCATCACAAAAAAAAGCACTGGAGATTCCAAATTGGATTTAGGATGAAAATGTAACTAACTCCTGGGCTATTTCTACACTATAGCCTCTTGTGCAAAAACATATGCAAATGTGGCAAAGCGTGGAATATCGGCATGCCTCATTTGCATAATTAATGAGGCTCCATTTTTGTGCAAGAGGCTTCGGCCAAACCATCCTCTTGCACAAGAGCTGTTCTTCCACATTTTTTTCACGAAGATCAGCTCTTGCGCAAGAGGGGGGCTTTGCACAAAAACGGAACCTCATTAAGTATGCAAATGAGGTGTGGCGATATTCCATGCGTTGCCTCATTTTGCATATTTTTTGTGCAAAATGGGGGCAGTGTAGACATAGCCTCTGAGTTCACAAATACTGGCTGTTGCGGAGCTGAGCCCTGCTCCCAGAGCCAGCCCCCCCATTTCTCTCCACACTGCCCAGGACTTCCACAGAGCCCCCCAAAGCTATGGACAAAAGATATCTTGTGCAATCCAGAATCACATCATGTGGAACCAGGACGTAAAGCGCAGGCCGTTACCATAACGCTCAATGCAAATGGTAAGGCTGAGGAACAAATGGCTAAGAAAGAGTCCGAGAGACCCATAGAAGATATTAAGTGGATTCACCTTTTATGAATGATATCCAATGGAATGCTAAAGTGCAGGGAAATAATAGACTTCACCTCCACTGTGTTTTATGTCCAGGGTTTTATTGCTACAAGGTAACAATTTCACGCATTCTTATTTTATGAGTGTTTGGAGCATCTGTGATTGAGGTGAAAAAGACAATGATATAGAATCTCTTACCTAGTTTTGTTTAATTCATTTCCTGTTTTACCTTCTTTGTAATACAGATAAGTAACATTTAAGCACCAGTTTAAGGTCAGGATGTTCCATCTTCCTCGTTTTTCCACCTTAACTTCTTCTCCCTACTTTAGCACTATAGGCTGGTGATTAGAATAGAAAGCGTAGAACCAGGCATCCTGTACTTGTGGCTGTGACACTGCTGGGCTGTGTGATTCAGGCGAGTCACTTACCTTGTGCTTATAGCTGGAGAAACTGAGGCAGAGGAGGATAATTATTTGGGTCATTTCACCTCTCTGCACTTCCGCTTCCCCAGCAGCTAATGGGACCTGATTAGTTTGTATTCTTACAACTTTGCTTAACCTCAAGCCCTTGCAAGTCTTAATCAGCCTTCAACTAGCTGATATGCAGGCTTAGTTGGTTTTTGTTTAGAACCAATCGTCCACTGGCGTGAGGGAAGTTTGGCATATCTGCCCTTATTCTGTTCTTGGCAGGAGAGCTGACGGAGCTGAACTCATGAATCTAAGAGTGTTCTTAGAAAATTCAAGCTTTTCTCTCAGCTAGTCTCTCCCTGCCGGTGGGCCTGTCCAGCAGTCCAAGATGCAAGTTAGCATCAGATGACCACATCACCTGACTCCAGTCATCCCTGATTCAGAAGCATTATGGAACATCCCCAGGAAAGCCTTTCACAGGCCATTGTTCTAGCTGATGGCCCATCAGCTCTGTCTGGCTTTTCCATTGTAGTCCCTGAAGGGTCAGTCACAGGAGTGATCCAAAGCAGCAAATACACAGGTCCTAACTTCAGATTAAAAAATGATATATGCATATGAACGGGATAATCATATTCAGTAAACCATAAACTTTCCAAAGATTCCTTATATGAGCTATCTTGCATAAAGTGTATCTGTTATGTCATTCACAACATAAGCATATTTTCATAAAGAATAGGGAATATTATGTCACACCAAAGTATAACCACAGTCTGTGGCTGCCTGGATTAGCGGTAACATGTTACCTGATCCATAAACATATGATTATGTCCCAAGAATCTGTAATACATTGATCCAGCCAAATTTCCACCCGCTCTCCTCTGTCAGAGCACTAAATAATATTTATTCATGAAGTTCTCTCTCTTGGCAAAATGCTTGAGATAGCCACAGAGAATTAAATCACATAAATGTGCCTTTAAAAAGTCAAATAAAAACCAAAACAGTTGCATCACCCAAAAAGAAGAAGAAGGGAGAGGGATTTTTCTTAAACCAAGTTGTTCAATTTAGAGAAATTTTTAAAAATCCAGTGCAGACTCTGCCATCCTCCTTCTCCTAGTAAAAATTCAAATACATAACAGACAAAAAAGATGACTTTTAAAAACACTCACTTAAACTCAAATAAGGCATTGGCTGGTGGCTGCACTGTTTTCCAGGCTATGAAAATATCTTTACTAGATCTTCTCTAGGGCTGCGTCTAGACTGGCAAGTTTTTCCACAAAAGCAGCTGCTTTTGCGGAAAAATTTGCCAGCTGTCTACACTGGCCGCTTGAATTTCCGCAAGAACACTGACTTCCTACTGTCTGAAATCAGTGCTTCTTGCGGAAATGCTATGCTGCTCCCGTTTGGGCAAAAGCCCTCTTGCGCAAATGCTTTTGCGCAAGAGGGTCAGTGAAGACAGCCCAGATTTGTTTTCCGCAAAAAAGCCCTGATCACGAAAACGGCCATCGGGGCTTTCTTGCGCAAAACTGTGTCTAGATTGGCATGGATGCTTTTCTGCAAAAAGTGTTTTTGTGGAAAAGCATCCGTGCCAATCTAGAAGCTCTTTTCCGCAAATGCTTTTAACGGAAAAGTTTTCCGTTAAAAGCATTTGCGGAAAATCATGCCAGTCTAGACGTAACCTAGGAGTCTCCAACAAGAAGCTACAACAATGCCTAGAAAGGACCACAAGCAATTTCTGTTGTCACTTTCTGTTCTGTTAACATGTTGAAGTTGTGAGCTCCTTGGTGCAGGGCCTATCCTGTTTCACACATATGCCTTCACTGCCCTGTTCTCTGACCTGGGCCTCTATCATTATAAATAATGTTCTCATGCAGGAACTGTCAATTTAGGGTTAAGATCACTGAAAGTCATTCTCTTCACTCAGATGCAAAATATCTAGCCAAGCACGACCATTAAGCAGATGGTAAATAAGTTGTTATGGAGTTGTTTGTTGTTTTTACCCTGGCGGCTCATATGATAGCATAGTGTGTGAGGTTAGGGTGCATGAATTTTTCAAATGGAAATATTTGTTTGCAGTATTGTGGTAGCCAGCTTGGTCCCACAGTAGGAGAGAGATGAGGCAGGTGAGGTAATATTGTTTATCGGACCAATTTTTATTGGGGGAAGGAACAAGCTACTCAGAGGTCTTCTTCAGGTCTGGGGAAGGAAGCATGTAAGCATACCTTCCACTGGCTTCTGTCGGTCCAATAAAAGACATTACCTCCCCTACTTTGTCTCCAACAAAATACTAGTGAACCGCTTAATATAAACATTGCTAAGATTCATGTATTATTTTAAACGTGGGTGTTCAGTTGCAAGATGCATTACAATCCCAGGTTGCCTGTGGACCTTGTACCCAAGAGGCTATCAGGGCAAAGTGAAGATAAAAGAGTATTTTTAAGCTGTCTTCTTTCAAGAAAACACCTCAGGCTGTAGTCAAAGGTAGGCTAGATCAGCGCCGTCTGTTAGTCAGAGAGTGACACGGCCAGCTGCAAACTTCCAGACATTAGCTGAGCTGCGTCAGGCATAAGCGACAGAGATGAATGTTTCTCTGTAAGGATAATCAGCGGCAGCTTTCTTGTCAGCGGCGTATGACCTTGGAGAGCCTTCACTCTTCAGATATCACTGCAGGGGAGCGGGGAGTTAATGTCATTAAGTGTGAGGCAATTTGCAGATGGCTGCTTAGGGATGGGGAGTCGGGGAGCACTCTTCAGGGGACGCCGAGGTCATACACAGGACAGATTGCGTGAAAAGGCCTGTGTGAAAATGGGCTGCCAGACCTACAGGGTTCATTAACCAAACCCAGCGGGCTCTGATCCGTTGCTGACCAGAAACTTAGCTCCAAACTTTCCCATGGATGATCTAAAACACTGTAGCGTATTGGTGTGCATGGTCAAGCCGCTCTTAGAACTCTGCAGCACTGTTCCCTTCAGTCGCTTGCGTTGGTAGCAGGAGTAGATCATTCTAAACAGGACCGGCTAATACCAAATGCGCTGCTAATGTAAAGCATGTGAGCTGTACTGAGCCCAGAGTCAATGAGCAGTCGTCTCCCATGGCCAATAGCACTAACTCTATGGAGGAAACAGCTGTGGAATGATCTCATGATTAACGAGAAGATTTCCCCGGCATTGCTCAGGTTCTTAACTAATTTTTGGGTTTTGGAAAATAAAATGAAAATGTCCAGGCTTCATTTCAATCATTGCTCTGGAGTGGGGCTGGGGAGGAGGGATTCGGGATGCAGGCTGCCCTGGGGGAGAGGACGAACAACCCCAGCTCTCTTTCGTGGCAGCACCTTGGGGCCAGGTGAGAAGGGCCTCCCTGTGGCCGCTATAGCTCCACAGAGCACAGCCGAGGGAGGGGTGCATGTCTCCCAGCTGGAGCATGTCCAGGTTCATCTGCTCCCGGAGCTGCTGAGCCAGAATGAGGAATGCAGCAATCTGTGCACTTTCCCCTCGCTCCCTGGCGAAGGGAAACAGCCAGCAATGTTACCATATGAATGGGGAGGAGGGGGAGGACATTTCAGAACCCCCCCCAACCTCCCTAAAGGGTGCCTGGCTTGGAGCTAGGGCAGTCTTGGCCAGAGCGGGGCACACCCCCCAGCCAGCCCCTTTCTCCTGCCTGGAGGTGATTCTGTTTCTTTTCTGTATGGTTTTATGAGAAGCAATCCCATTTCAGGCACATCCCATTGTCCTGGCCTAACCAAGCCCTCACCTTGCTTTCAGTGATAAGAGGAGGCTGTATACTGAATTTGGTGGTCCTAGCTCTAGGAGTTCTTGAGCAATCAGACAAACTCTTTCAAATACGTTGTAATCTTTTATAAACATGGGGGCTGTGTCTACACTGGCATGAATTTCCGGAACTGCTTAAAACGGAATACTATTCCTTTTTCAGTTTTTCCGGAAAAGGAGCGTCTACATTGGCAGGCTGCTTTTCCGGAAAAGCCCTTTTTCCGGAAAAGCGTCTGTGGCCAATGTAGATCGGGGCTTTTTTCCGGAAAAGACTACTGGGCTATCTTCACTGGCCCTTTTCCGGAACAGTGTTCCGGAATAAGGACTTATGCCCGAGTGGGAGCAGAATAGTTTTTCCAGTATAGCGGCTGATTTTGTACAGTAGAGCGTCGTTGCTTTTCCGGAAATTCAAGGGCCAGTGTAGACAGCTCGCAGCTTATTCCGGAAAAGCGGCTGATTTTCCGGAATAAGTGGCCCAGTGTAGACACAGCCGGGTTGTGCATCTCAGGCACATTTCTGAGAGGTAAGCTGCAGTGTTATAAAAGATTATTGATTAAGATTAAGACATTGAACGTGTGTGTGTGTTTCATATTAGGACTGTAATTGGAAGTTTTGCACTGAATGCTAAGCGTAGTTTATGCAGGTGTCGTTGTAGAGACTGGATCAGTTACTTTGACATTTTATATCTTCCCTGTATTCTCACTGCATCCATTTCTATTGTACATACAATCTCCCTCCAGCTTTCATAAAGCAATGACTTTGTCTTAGTCATCACTGGGAAATGAACCCAGAACCTGTAGATCTAAAAGTGCGAACTTCTACTCTTTAAATTGATAGAGAAGATCTCTAGCTGGGAGCTAAAGCAAGCTCATAAAATCAGTGAATCAAGTTGAGAGAGAGAAATACATTACTGGGGAGTACACAAACCCCCACTCTGGGTATGTCTACACTACCAGCTTAGTTCAAAACAAGTTATTTTGAAATAATAACACCCAAAATAACTATTTCAAAATAAGTGTGTTCCTCTTCATACGCAGGAGTTGTTATTTTGAAATATCAAGCCCATTATTTCAAAACAACAGGTTTGGTAGTGTGGACGCTCACCTTGTTATTTCAAAATGCAGACATGCCCTCTGGCTGCAGCCAACAGGCAGACATTTTGGCAGGAGGAGCTATTGTGCACCCTACTGAAAATGCACTAGCGAATCTAGATGATGTAACTTGTATATTTGTTGAAATTACTTTTCCGCCTTATGAATCTACTATAAATTGACTAACAGGAGGGACTTTTTGCAAAATAAACTGACACTTTTCTTGAGATAATTCTGAAGACACTGCCATCTCATTATGGTAATTTGTGCCTAAAAGATGCCGTAACATGTGTTTAATGAGTCCTATATTAATAATAAAGCATTGCAATCTCTTTCGGAATCTTGCTCTGGGAGCTGCTAAGAAGCAAAGTCTGATTGGAATTTAGCTGTTGCTTATTCCGTGACTGCACAAGCAGGCTTCCTAATGTGAAGTCAGTATCACAAAACAGGGAGCTGTCAGAACCCAGGCTGGACTCGAGGTGTGAAGTTGGTAATTTAAAAACGCCGTAGTTCAGGCCTGTTCAGATCTGTATTCTAATTTAAACTTTCAGTTGAAGGAGCACCCTGAGGAACCAGTTGACATGGAGATTTGATCCATCCCATTATAAAAGAGACCATTTGCCAAACTTGAATCTGAAATTGTATTACAGGCGTTAAGAACGTATTACAGCAGCAGCAGGTAGGGGCTGATATTAGGTTTGAGTAGGCAGCTTTTGAGCTAACCACAAGTAACAATGAGCAGGTGGCAAGTCTAGTCCTGCATGAAAAACAGGATAAGAATTTGAGAGTAAAGAGTGCTTCAACAACCCAGGGACTGTGGCACAGCTAGCATCAGAATCAAGGTATACCATTGTGTTGGTGGGGGATAAGTTTTGTTAGATCACCACCATTGTATAAAATAGATAGCAGGTTTAAAACAAACAAAAGGAAGTATTTCTTCATGCAACACACCGTCAACCTGTGGAACTCCTTGCCAGAGGATGCTGTGAAGTTCAAGACTATAAGAAGGGGAGGTCTAGGTTGGATATTAGGAAAAACTATTTTATTAGGAGGGTGGTGAAGCACTGGAATGGGTTACCTAGGGAGGTGGTGGAATCTCCATCCCTAGAGGTTTTTAAGTCCCGGCTTGACAAAGCCCTGGCTGGGATGATTTAGTTGGGATTGGTCCTGCGTTGGGCAGGGGGTTGGATTTGATGACCTCCTGAGGTTTCTTCCCACCATATGATTCTTTGATTCTAACATGGTTCAAAAAAGATAGATAGATACATGGAGGATAGCAATCAATCAAAGGCTATTGTCAGAAGGTAGGAATGGGCAAAAGGGATGGGTGACTTGGTGATTCCCTGTTCTGTTCGTTCTCTTTAGGGCACCTGGCATCAACCACTGTCGGCAGCCAGGATACTGGGCTAGATGGACCCTTGGTCTGACCCTGTCCTTATGAATGAAAATATAAATCTTGACAGCAAGGGTCTGTCTACACAGCCCTTGCCAGAGAGCATCTCTGTCTTGGTCACTAGACTCAGGCTCATGCAATCACACTAAAAATAGCTGTATAGACCAGGGGAGAAAGTAACTTAAAATTTCTGACAGGAACTATCCTATTGCAACCTGGGTCCCTGCCAGCTTTTTAAATCGCTCCCTGCTGGCTTTTACCACAGTTCAGACAGCTCTTGCTGGAGCTGCGCACCAGGGCGCACCTGCTTACTTACTTACGTACCTCAGGCTGTGAAGTGTAGGGATGTGGGTGACCTTCAGAGCTCGTGCTTCAATTCAAACTGCACCTTCAAAGCCATTTTTAGCAGGAAAGTGCAAGCCCCACTAGCGTGAGTCTGTCAGCCCAAGCCGAGAGGCTCACAGCTATGGGCTGTCTGAGATAAAGTGGACTGGACTTACATCAGGAGGAACACTGGAACTCCATGCAGATTCAGGGTTTGAAATAGGCTCCCGGTGTGACACTGACCGATGTGTATGTATATTTGCCTTGCTGCCAAAAATGTAATTTCTTCATTACATTGACAGCAAAGGCTCTGCTCCTGTAAATAGTTCTGTGTGAAAGGACAAGCTGAGAATGCACAGGACTGAGCTCAAAAATCTATAAATACCCCTGCCACAGGGTAGCCTCTAATTTTATTGCAGAAGATAAATTGTGTGGCCTTTTCAAGAGACTTGGAGACGCTTTTCTGCATACTAATCACAGTAGCTCATATTTCCACTTCTTCTGTGGCAAAGAAATCTACCTGTAAGATACTGTTGCACCCAAATGTCCATAGAATCATTGGCTAGTGGCAAGACAATCAGTTTTATCTTTGATGTGGGTACATCTACACTGCACGCTTATTTCAAAATAAGTATTCCAGAACAGTGATTCTGAAATAGCTTATTTCAAAATAGCACATCTACACTGCAGGGAAGCCTCAAAATTAGTCCAAGACAGGCTTCCCTAATGTAGACGTGCTATCTCGATTTAGAGCCCCAGGAGGCACTGGGGTAGAATAACTTGGAATGGCCCCGGTGAGGGGCTATTTCAAAATAGCAGCAGTAGAGTGTCTACAAAAGCCTTATTTCGAAATAGCTATTCCTCGTAGAATGAGGTTTACAGATTTCAGAATCAGCCGTCCGTTATTTCAAAGTTATTTCAAAATAATGGAATGGCCGTGTTGACGCTCACATTGTTATTTTGAAATAACGCTCGTTATCTTGAAATAACAGTGCAGTGTAGAGACACACAGGCTACGTCTACACTGGCATGATTTTCCGAAAATGCTTTTAACGGAACAAGTTTTCCGTTAAAAGCATTTTCGGAACAATCGCATCTAGATTGGCAGGATGAAAAGCATTTTTTGCGGAAAAGTGTCCGTGGCCAATCTAGACGCGGTTTTCCGCAAAAAAGCCCCGATCACCATTTTCGCGATCGGGGCTTTTTTGCGGAAAACAGTACTATGCTGTCTACACTGGCCCTGTTGTGCAGAAGTCTTTCAGAAAAAGACTTTTGCCCAAATGGGAGCAGCATAGTATTTCCGGAAAAGCACTGATGATTTTACATGAGATCGTCAGTGCTTTTCCGGAAATTCAAGCGGCCAGTGTAGACAGCTGGCAAGTTTTTCTGCAAAATCAGATGATTTTGCGGAAAAACTTGCCAGTCTAGACAGAGCCCCTGTGTGTATTTCTACAACATCTGAACAAGCATTAACATGTTGCTTTGCCACAGATGCGAGTTTCCCTGAGGAAGCTGATTGAAACTGAACGCTGATACAGGGAGGAAGAGGTTAGATAATTCTGCAGTGGAGTGATGCTAGCCTACATTATACCTTTATTCAGCAAATTCTGAGTCTAAAAAAAAATCAAGCTACACTCACAAAAGTCATTAAAGAATATTTTTTAGAATCTTCACTCCACCACCCCCATAGTGCTATGCATCTGCCCCACATCAAAAGGACTCAAGGAACTGCCAAGGCACGCTCAAGAGTGGATCCAAGTGAAATGTAGTATACATTCAAAGGGAAAATGCAGGGGCAGATTCCTATAGCCATACTAATACTGTACGATTCCTTTCTCTGTTGAAAGCCCATGGACTTCATTGAGAAGAATTGGCTTCAGTTCAGTCACTAGGAATTTTGTTCTTTAATCAGATGGTGCTATTCATAGCTAGAGTTCAGAGAGAGCCTCTGCTAGGAGGAAAGGGGATGGATACCCTTAAACGTGCCACGGTCATGATTGCATGATGCATAGGCATGGGTGTACTTAACTGAGCAAGATTTTTGCATATTCCCTTTACACTCTGAATCCTGGATACCTGCACCATCTTGGCATAGAGGTCAGCATATATATCTTAGAGGGTCAGGAAGGCCTTTTTTGTTCCGTGCCTGACAACAATAAAACATGAGCAACCTCTAAGGAATTGTCTGGTAAGCTTAGTTCCAAGGAATATATTCACCCTATTCATCTGGGCTTATGTCTGCCACCTCGCCAGATATCAGGATGAACTTTAAAAGCTGACAGAGTCCCTGTTGATAGATGAACATGCTGTGATTACACCCAGAGGTGCTGATGGGCGCCTGGGTGAAGTGTGGGGGCTGGCGCTGCGCTCCCGGAAGAGGCGGGGCCTTAGGCAGAAGGGGTGGTGCCAATGGCAGCCAGTCCTCAGTGCGCCCTGGAACACAACGCTGCTCCCCCACCACCAGTCCTCAGTGCTGCCCAGAGTGCTTGCTGCCATAGCAACAGTTGCTGTGGCTTGGAGCTCCAGACCCCTTGGAATTGCCAGGCCCCAGGGCAACCGTTCCCAGGGCAACAGGCCCCAGGGCAACTAGCATCCCCCTTCAGCAGCCTGCATATACCCTTATATTACCACCGCTGAGACTCCAAACGAAGGCCCTATGTTTAGATGAGCAGCAGCATAGCAAGGTGCATGAGACAGAGTACTCCTTCTGTCTTGAGTTAATTGGCCGGGCTTGTTTCTGCTGAGAGTGATTGTTAGAACCCCCTTCTGTTCTGAAATGTGATTTGTCCTTTTCATATGTGTTCATTTTTTTAATTGTATCCTTTGGTATATATGGTTGTGACAATTTTCTTCCACTATTTGATCTGAGGAAGTGGGTCTGGCCCTCGAAAGCTCATCACCTATTAAACCATCTTGTTAGTCTTTAAAGTGCTACACAGTCCTGTTTTTTGTTTAAGAGATGAGATGTGAGGGGAAACCCTATGGCCGGAATGGAGACCCCATATTCACCTGTTTCCATTAACTGAACTACTTCGAATTTCTCCATTTCCCACAGCAGGCAGAAATGACCCCTCAGGCTCACGATGGCAGTGAGCGTGTGAGGAAGGGAGGCGATGTGAAAGGGGGAATGGGGGAAGTGAAAGGAACTCACGCTTCTGGGAATAAAAAGGAAAGAGGAAGTGACCTGGGGCTGGAAACAGTTGGAGGTTGGATTGGAGTCTTTGTGAGGTCTGGTTGAAGGATGACAAGTTTTTTGCAGACAGCGAGGGATCAGGAGTTGGGGAGGGGAATTAACGTACTTTAGCTGAGGTAGGATACATTAAGGAATTGGACATGAGTATTCCCAACACCATGGGACGAGACTGTGTGGAAGGGAAGCCCAGGCTGAGTTTCCACAGGATAAGGCCTCGTTGCTTTATGGCAAGCTTCAATGTACACCGAGGAAATCAAAAGAAAAGACTTGTTTGCTTCTTTGTAAGTTCCAAAGAAAATGTAGTGCCCTCCAAAGAATTCACCCCTGCATCACTCTGTATGCAAGCCAGTTAGCACCAATTAATCACTAATATTAGAATGTGCAGCAGACATTTACTTTGCATGCTCGATACAGAAGGCGGAGGTAAAGTTTCTTCAGTACTGCTTGATGTCATGTCCCGTGTAACTGAACGGACTGCCTATAAAGACATTCAAAAATTCCTTCTTCTTAAATGAACAAAAGGGCATTTACCTTTGTCAGAGGCCTTGCTTTCCTGAGTATTTATTTCCTGAAGTCCTTATGAAATAAATGCACTGTAAAGAAACGTGTAAGACAAAATGCCTAGTGCAATTTCTTCCTACTTTTCTAAACCAACCATAGTGGAAAATAAAGCTACTGTGTGATATGCATCACGAAGAGAAAGAGAAAAAGTATGAAAGACAGTCCCCAGTTGAGCCAAAACTAAAATGTAGGTGAAAACAGACCACAGTGAGTATCATATCTTCTCCGAAAGCCTGTTCTACATCAGAAAATGGCAGACTACAATGGGTACCAGCTAATGCAGATTCTATATGGCTACGGATACACTACGTGCTTCTTGTGCAAGAAGCCTTTTGCACAAGCTTTCTTGCGCAAGAGCACGTATGCATCTTAAAGCACATCACAAAAGTGATGTGCTTTTGCACGAGGGTATGTCTCCACTACCACCCTAGTTCGAACTAGGGTGGTTAATGTAGGCAACCGAAGTTGCAAATGAAGCCCAGGATTTGAATTTCCTGGGCTTCATTTGCATAAAGCCGGGCGCTGCCATTTTTAAATGTCCGCTAGTTCGGACTCCGTGCCCGCGGCTACACACGGCACGGACTAGTAGTTCGGATTAGGCTTCCTATTCCGAACTACCATTACTCCTTCTGGAATAGGAAGCCTAATCCGAACTACCTAGTCCGTGCCGCGTGTAGCCGCGGGCACAGAGTCCGAACTAGCGGACATTTAAAAATGGCGGCGCCCAGCAAGATGCAAATGAAGCCCAGGAAATTCAAATTCCGGGCTTCATTTGCAACTTCGGTTGCCTACATTAACCACCCTAGTTCAAACTAGGGTGGTAGTGTAGACATACTCCAAGAGAGTGTCTACACTGCATGGATGCTTTTGCGCAAGAAAGCTCTGATGGACTGTGCTTTTTCCCTCTGGAGCATCCACACTTGCCTTTTTGCACAATAGCTGTAGCGCAAAAAGGAGTTATGCCTCATAAAAGGAGGTTTACCTACATTGGAAAAAGCCCTTTGTCCTGCCCTTTTACTCTTGATTTACTTGTGCAAAAGCACATTTGAGGTGTGGACGCTCCACGGGTTTTTGCGTAAAAACTGTGCAGTATAGATGTAGCCTATTTGTTTGCATGGTAGAAGCTAATACATCCAACAGATTTCAAGCCCAAATGACCCTCTTAGCCAGTAAGATTACAAAAACAAAATTATATCAACCTTTGGGGCATAAGGTTGCAATAATTTCTTAGTTTTTAGTTTCTTAACACATAATAAAAGTCACTTGCCCCTTCTATCTACAAGGGTACGTCTAGACTACATGGCTCTGTCGACGGAGCCATGTAGATTTGTTTGTTCGGCAAAGGGAATTGAAGCCGCGATTTAAATAATCACGGCTTCATTTAAATTTAAATGGCTGTCCCGCTCTGCCGATCAGCTGTTTGTCGGCAGATCAGGGCAGTCTGGATGCTCCCCTGTCGACATGAAAGCCCTTTATCGACCTCCCCCGTAAACCTCATCCTACGTGGCATAACGGAGAGGTCAATAAAGGGCTTTCAGGTCGGCGCGGGAGCATCCAGACTAGCGCGCTGAGCCGACAAACAGCTGATGAGCTGTTTGTCGGCTCAGCGCGGCAGCCATTTAAATTTACATGAAGCCGCGATTATTTAAATCGCGGCTTCATTTCCCTCTGCTGATCAGCCTAATCTACATTGCTTCATCGACGGAGCCATGTAGTTTAGACACACCCCAACAGTTCTTTGGAGGGCACTACATTTTCTTTGGAATTTACCTTTCTATTTACCAGTGAACTGTCATTGTGTTTAAAATCAAACAAACAAAAACCCCTTTGCATTATTTTTAATCCTCACATCATATTTTCAGTTCATGGAAGGAAAAAGTGGATAGTTGACACAAAAAGTTTGCTGTTTTTCTTGAATCCCATTATTCTACAGCAGGTTTAGTTAGTATATTGTGCCGGACTCTGAGCCTTCTCTGTCTGTCCAGCTCCAGGCATGCAATGAGTAGTATTCACACAGACCCTCCACTGAATATGTGGAGTGCCACACAAGCAGAGTTTGTAGGATCAGGGGCTAGATTTCTCCCTTGTTCTCCACTGACATTTGACTCCCTCTGTTACAGAGACTATCTCTTGTTGACTTTAATGCATGCTGTTTAGCAAGACATTTAATAATGGCAGGTTGAGAGGGTGACACTGAAGTGTGGGGGGAGTCACCAGGCTCTATACCTCCTTCTGCAGCCAGATGCAACTCTAGGCCAGCAGGTAGAACTGAAGGTTTAATAGTTGACAGGGACACAGCGTAGAACAGACTTGTCAGCACAGTCATCCGAAGCAACCAGTGCAATCCCTTTTGGGGAGAGGACTCCAGAGCTAGTGCCTGGCTCCCATCTTTTGCCCCACTCCCAGCAGCCTAGCCCAGCCCCCCAACTCCTCCTCCTGCCTTTGTCCTGCTTCCCTAGAAAAAGTGTCCTCCTCCTGAGTTGTACTCCTCCCGAGCTCAGGCTACAAAGGGTATCAGCTACTATGTACATGTAGAAGGCCATCACACCCAACATTCCCACCACCATCTAGGTATTGGCGCAGTGCCCAGGGAAACTGAGGCACACACATGGGTTTACTATAGGACAATAGATCAAACATGCAACCTAATCAGGTGACTACAATCCCCAGTTCTTCACGGTGGGACTGGGATCACGTTTGCAGACCGGGAGTCTTTTCCATTTGACAGTGTTTGCCCACTTAGATTTCTTGGTTTTTGTATTTTAGACAGGCACATCCTACACACTGATATAATTATGCCTCTTTTGTAGCTCTTCCTTTTGAGTCTTAAGTGAAAGGACCCTCATATACTGTATTACCTGGGTTTGCTTTTGTTTTTCAGATCCATTTTCCTTTCTTTTTAAAGCTGGGAGTAATTTCTATCCATCAAGGCTTAGGAAGCTACAATCTGGATGAAGTCTCAGTTAGTAGGGGCTGTGTACAGAAGGAAAACTGGGTTGGCTGGGATTTTTTTTCTTTCTGAGGCAGAACTAGCAGAGGCCCTATCACCCTTCTGCTGTCTGCAAACCCCTGATAAGAAGGAGAAAGCACTAGAAGATAAGGAGCTGGAAGCTGCCACAAGCTTCAGCCTTGAGCATTTGAAAGGGCAGCCAAACCTAACATTGAAAATGATGAGTTTACGTTTTGCAGAGGGAGTGCCTCAGAGGTGTGACTCTTTTCTGTGCACTGAACTTTAATAGAGCTCCGCTTTAGAGAAATAGTCTGGGCAATTTCCTAAGTCTCGTTAGAATTTGTATCTGTGCCTTATATTAGTAGGGGTGCCTGCTAAACACTAAAGACACTGGATTTATGGCTCATTTCAGCAATCTGGGACTAACTTTCCTTTGTCCTACAACTGCCCGCTTCCCCTTGAATGGGGTCTTGGAACATGTGATAACTTAGGGGTTTGGAACGGGTCCCATATGAGGAGAGGTTAAAGCGACTGGGACTTTTCAGTTTAGAAAAGAGGAGACTGAGGGGGGATATGATAGAGGTCTATCAAATCATGAGTGGTGTGGAGAGGGCTGATAAAGAAAAGTTATTTATTAGTTCCCTAAATAGAAGAACTAGAGGACACCAAATGAAATTAATGGGTAGCAGGTTTAAAACGAATAAAAGAAAGTTCTTCTTCACACAGTGTGTAGTCAACCTGTGGAACTCCTTGCCAGAGGAGGCTGTGAAGGCTAGGACTATAATAGAGTTTAAAGAGAAGCTAGATAATTTCATGGAGATTAGGTCCATAAAAGGCTATTAGCCAGGGGATAAAATGGTGTCCTTGGCCTCTGTTTTTCAGAGACTGGAGAGAGATGGCAGGAGACAAATCACTTGATCATTGTCTTCGGTCCACCCTCTCTGGGGCACCTGGTGCTGGCCACTGTCGGCAGACAGGATACTGGGCTAGAAGGACCTTTGGTCTGACCCCGTACGGCCGTTCTTATGTTTTTATGTTCTTATGTTCTAACTGGCTGCGTCTAGACTGGCATGATTTTCCGCAATTGCTTTTAACGGAAAAGTTTTTCCATTAAAAGCATTTGCGGAAAAGAGCATCTAGATCGGCACGGACGCTATTCCGCAAAAGCACTTTTTGCGGAAAAGCGTCCGTGCCAATCTAGACGCGGTTTTGCGCAAGAAAACCCCAATCACCATTTTCGCCATCGGGGCTTTTTTTGTGCAAAACAGTTTTGAGCTGTCTACACTGGCCCTCTTGCACAAAAACATTTCCGGAAAAGGACTTTTGCCCGAATGGGAACGTCAAAGCATTTGCACAAGAAGCACTGATTTCGGACAGTAGATCGTCAGTGCTTTTGTGCAAAATCAAGCGGCCAATGTAGACAGCTGGCAAGTTTTTCCGCAAAAGTGGCCGCTTTTATGGGAAAACTTGCCAGTCTAGACGCAGCCTTTATGCTTAGCAGTCTGTTCTACCTTGTTGTGACAGGGCCCATGCCCTGCACTAGCCCTTTAAGGACAAAACCCAGGCCTGGAGCCAGGGCTGGAAGCAAAGACCCAGCTGAGGCAGTTCTGGCTAATGAGGGCCCAGCTGGGGGCTATATAAAGGAGAGTAGTTCTCCACTCAGAAAACAGGAAGCTCCCAGGAGTGCTTGGTAAGCAAGGCAGGGCCTGGGGAGCTCTGGCCAAGTGAGCTCCCAGGTGGTAGGGCCTGGTGTGCAGCCCAGGGCTGTAGCGAGGCAGCCGTGGTAAGCAGGGGTAGCAGGTCCACACCCCTACACCCGTGATGAGCGGCCCTTACAGACTGCAGTTTGCCACGAGACAGGGGCTAGAGGAAGACTGGTAGGGTGGTGAGTCCACTCCTCCACACTTGTATATAGCCACAACACACAAAGTAGCTTCCTCTGCCCTAAAAAATAGCGCTGTATGGCTCGAAAGCTTGTCCCGTCACTCACAGAAATTGATACAATAACAAATATGACCTCATCCACCTTCTGTCTCTCAAATCCTGGCACCAACAGAACCCGGCTGCAGAAATACTGCAATCAACAATTATGTTCCGTACCATGTAAGTGATAGATCCATTAATCTGGAGATTGGTTTATTCCTCAGTTTAAAGTATGACACTATCACTCAATCATCAGGGCTGCGTCTAGATTGGCATGATTTTCCGGAAATGCTTTTAACGGAAAAGTTTTCCGTTAAAAGCATTTTCGGAACAGAGCGTCTACATTGGCACGGACGCTTTTCCGCAAAAGCACTTTTTGCAGAAAAGCGTTCGTGCCAATCTAGACGCGCTTTTCCGCAAAAAAAGCCCCAAACGCCATTTTCGCGATCGGGGCTTTTTTGCGGAAAACAAATCTGAGCTGTCTACACTGCTTTGTGTAAAAGGGACTTTTGCCTGAACGGGAGCAGCATAGTATTTCCGCAAGAAGCACGTATTTCTTACAGTAGGAAGTCAGTGCTTTTGCAGAAATTCAAGTGGCCAGTGTAGACAGCTGGCAAGTTTTTCCGGAAAAGCAGTTGCCCCTTCTGGCACAAGAAAAACCCTCTTATGCAATGCTATTATTCCTGAAAATAATTGGCGTAGCGGCATTGTGCAAGAGGGTTTTTCTTGTGCAAGAAGGGGCAGTGTAGACAGCTCCTTCTGGCGCAAGAGCCTCTTCTGCAAAAATGGTGGCTCATTAGGTATGCAAATGAGGCTCGGCGATATTCTATGCTTAGCCTCATTTTCATATTTCTCGCGCAAGAAGCCGCGAGTGTAGACATAGCCCAGGAGGCCCAAGTCTAAGGCAATAACGTATTTAAAAATATATACGAGGTCTATGAAGCATTACTGATTCCTCCAGTACTCAGCACAGATCTTACCTCTCATTAGTGGAATAACTCCTTGCAAGCTTGTCACAAGAAATTCGCAAAGTCTTGACACTTTTTTAATAGGGGTGTCAGCCACCCAACTACTTTTATTTAAGATGCTCAATATCAGGAATCCAGAAGCCAAAACCAATTTTTCTGTGTAATATACTGAGTTTCAGATGTTAGCCAGAGGGTTTTCTTTTGGATTCATATACTGAGACACATATGCCACTCAAGTGCATAATTTCATTATAGAGCTAATCACCTCTGAACTGCACTCAATAGGTTGCATAGCCCAAATGCAGGACGTGCCACCTACTCTGTCCTTCACATCCCACTCCCATGCCCTTACCACCTTTTGTTCCCTACCCACAGTGCCTTTGTGTGGTTCCTAACCTTTGGTGCACGGGAGTGGGGGGATGGTGAGTAAAAGTCTGGACGGCGGCTGTCAGTCTGGATCAGTAGCTGCCAGGAGAAGGTAGCAGTGCAGCTGCCTTGCTTAGCTCATAGCAATGCATGGTCTTAGGGGATATATAACGCTGTATCTGGGGCTGAGCAAGGGCTGACTGTGACTTCAGAAAACAAAATGCCTGCCCATCAGTTATGCATGCTTTAGCCTGGCAGCTGGGCTATTATTGGTCTTGGATGAGGCGGGGGTGTGTTCGAGTCCCCATGCTGCCTAAATCAGGGCACAGTTCTTCATCCTAGAACTCTTGCAGAGTTTGATCCCATATTCTGAGCTGGTAGCCAAGCCACCCAGCTATCAAGTGTCTGTCTATGTCTCTGACTCTAAAACTTTCCTATTGAAGATTTTGTGGAAACCAGCACTTCTCTACAAAATGTTTCAGCTTTAACAAAGGAGCAGATTTCAGTGCAATTTCATTTGGAGGAAAATGTTCTGACCAGCTCTACTAGAATCACAGACTGTCGTAGACAGGAGATGCTCACTATATAAAATGACACACAAACAAAATCACCCAGTCTTCCTCAAAGCTTTCGTTCCAACATCATCTCCTTTGTTTACCAGGCACTACATTGGGGTGGGCAAAAGAGCCTCCACGGGCCAGATCCGGCCCGCCAAGCCAGTTGATCCAGTCTGTGGCTGCTTTGCCATTCCCCCACCCCCAAGTCAATCGAGACCGGGGGACAGGGGAGCGTGCAAAGTCTCCTCCCCCTGCTGGGGTGCACAGTGCCTAGAATGAACCACCAGCAGTCAATATTTTTATATCTTTTTTACATCCCTACTAATAATATTACTATAGGGACACCAGACCCATGGATGGAGGGGAGGGGGCAAAGGGGACAGCTGCCTTGGAGCCTGGCAGTTCTAAAGAGCCTGGGACTCCCAGCCGCCATAGCCCTGGACCCTTTAAATTGCCGCTGGAGCACCATGCCATGAGCTTCACACAGCTCTAAGTGCTGGGTGGCAGTGTGGTGCACTCCACGCAGTGCTGAGGGCTGGCTTCCCCCACTCCCACCCCTTCCACCACAGGCCTTGCTCCTTCCAGTGGCATGGAGCTGGGACCTTTCCCAGCATGGCTGCCGGCTCCGCTGAGTGACACGCACATAAAGCCCGGGAAGTGTGCACGGAGAGCTCACCACACTGACTGTAAGAGCCGGGCACTCCCTTTGCATCTGCTCAGAGCAGTGCTCCGGTTCAGTCGGCACCCCCTGCAAACTCTAGGCACACTAGTGCCGCGAGCAAAACGACCCTATCCCACGAGGGGATGAAGGGAGCACAGTTTTGTAATGCACTAGAACACAGAGACAAATATTCAAGACGGGAGTTGGTTTTTTAAAATGCATTGGTTATATGTAGCTTAGCAGAAGCGGGGGGGAATTCTTTACGTCCCCATCAAAACCTCAAACCCTGAATCTTAGCGATTGCCTCACGTTGGTTACATTGCAGCTTTCCTAATAGAGCAGGACAGGATTTCACTCCTATGAACCACAAAGTCTAAACACCAAAAACACCGTGTTGCTAGAAATGGGGTCAAACAGAAACTGCAGTCTAAGAGCTGCAAACTTTTCGATCGATCCGTGTTTTAATATTACTTATCTATTAAATGTCTGACACATAAATACGTCTATAAAAGCGGCATTCAGACATAAAATACTGTGCACGCTAAAGAGAAGATAGACAATACAGCGGGCAACAAGTTCCCTGAAAAACACACGCTGGTGTATCTGAAGGGACATTCCTGTAAAACGCTGACCTTTTTCTCCCCTCCAAAGTACTGGCAGTACTACCGCTTCATTTCCTTTCCACCCGTTGGTGTGTGAGCTGCAGCGCTGTGGCCTGGCTGTTACTTTGTAATACATGCTCTGGGAGCCAAATCTGGTCCCACTGAAGCCAGCGAGAGGTCTGCCCTGCATTGCCGTGGCAGCCTTGCTAATGAAAAATATAATTTGGCTCCTGATCTATCCAGCGAATTTATCCAGCCATGTAAATATAAAACCAGAGCCCTGTCTTTCCTCCCAAAGTGGGTGCTGGCCAGGACTTGCTGTTAGCTGCACTCTGTTTTTGTTTCTATCTGCTTTTATAATCTTCAAATCCCTATAAACGTATTAAGAATAGATATTCTAGATACAACAAACTCTAGATAGTTCTCTTAGGGGATAATGCAGAGGTCGGCGATTAAGGACTCTTGAGCCGGATGCGGGTCTCAAGAGTTAGTCCCGGTGGGCTACCAGACACTTTATTTGCCTGTTCATTTACAGGTACGGCCGCTTGCAGCTCCCACAAATGGCCGTTCCCGGACAATGGGAGCTGCAGAAAGCAACAGCCTGGTCCACACCACTTCCTGCAGCTTCTGTTGGCTGCAAACAGTGATCTGCGGCCAATAGGAGCTACCAGCGGCCATATCTTTGGCATCTGGTGGTCTGCCAGAGGTTGACCCTGAGAATCTGCATCGAGTCCGTGGGCCACTTAGGGTTCATCTAGACTGCAAGCTTCTTTCGGAAGAAGCTTTTCCAGAAGAGATCTTCCAGAAAAGCTTATTTTGAAAGAGCTTCCACACAGCAAAAGAGCAACGAAAAAATGACGTGCTTTTTTCGAAAGATAACGTTCAAATTGACTGGACGCTATTGAGCATTTAAGTTGTGATTAGTCTGGATGCAGTGCCCACCAGGGCACCTGTGCTATTTTCTGGAGGCCTCTTACTTCGAAAGAACTCCCTCTTCTGCATACACACACGCCTTTTTCCAAAAAAGCTATTTCAGAAAAAGGCTTCTTTCTTGCAGAATGAGGTTTACCACTGTCAGAAAAACCTCTGTCGAAAGAACGCAATTGCAGTGTGGACACACCCTTAATTGCCCACCACTAGAGTAATGTATACTTTGGAATAAACTTATGTCAGAAACTAAGGAAAGTGTAGAAAGTGGCTGCTAATTTACTGTGCAGAATATCCTGTTTTACACCAGTGTTTCATGATCTGTGCTGGCTTCCTATGAAATTGTAGGCATGTGTTGGGCGTGAGTGTAACCGCCACTAGGTGGTAGATTTGAACCTGGGGCCTCTGGAGCTTAGTATAGGAGCCTTTACCCTTTGAGCTAAAAGCCAGCTGGCTCTCAGCCCCTGCTGTAGAGGTCTCTTGTTCTTAGTTGTTGCTGTGGTCTAGGTGCCACTGCATGGAACAATGAACCACATTAAGGCTACATCTACATTGCATCCCTCTTGCACAAAAGCCTACACAAATGAAGTACGGATTAGCATATTGCCACGCTTCATTTGCATAATGAAGGAACAATCAGTTTCATACATACAAGATGGGAAGTGACTGTCTAGGAAGGAGTACGCAGAAAGGGATCTAGGGGTTATAGTGGACCACAAGTTGAATATGAGTCAGCAGTGTGATGCTGTTGCAAAAAAAGCAAACATGATTCTGGGATGCATTAATAGGTGTGTGGTGAGCAAGACACGAGAAGTCATTCTTCCGCTCTACTCTGCGCTGGTTAGGCCTTGGTTGGAGTGTTGTGTTCAGTTCTGGGCACCGCATTTCAAGAAAGATGTGGAGAAATTGGAGAGGATCCAGAGAAGAGCAACAAGAATGATTAAAGGTCTAGAGAACGGAAGGCTGAAAGAATTGGGTTTGTTTAGTTTAGAAAAGAGAAACTGAGGGGGGACATGATAGCCGTTTTCAGGTATTTAAAAGGGTGTCATAAGGAGGGGGGAGAAAACTTGTTCATCTTGGCCTCTGAGGATAGAACAAGCAGCAATGGGGTTAAACTGCAGCAAGGGAGGTTTAGGTTGGACATTAGGAAAAAGTTCCTAACTGTCAGGGTGATCAAACACTGGAATAAATTACCCAGGGAGGTTGTGGAATCTCCATCTCTGGAGATATTTAAAAGTAGGTTAAATAAATGTCTATCAGGGATGGTCTAGACAGTATTTGGTCCTGCCATGAGGGCAGGGGACTGGACTTGATGACCTCTCGAGGTCCCTTCCAGTCCTAGTATTCTATGATTCTATGAAATAAAGAGGGTTATTTTGGAACTAGCCAATTAGCCCGTCATAAGACGGGATTTTCAGGTCTTCTCTCCTGAGCTCTCTCACACTGTTTCTCTCTCTCTCTCTCTCCTCCTACTGCCTCCCCCCCTCTCTCTCAGCTCTCCTCCACCTCCTGCCTCTCTCTCCGTCTCTTTCTTTCTCTTCTCTCCCTCCTGCCTCTCACTCTCCCTTTCTCTTCTCCTCCTCCTCCTACCTCTTTCTCCCCTCCATCTCTCCCTACCCCCCTGCCACTTCCCCTCCCACTGTAGCGCTCGGCTGAGTTCTGCCTGTCAGCTGGGCTGCCGTGAGGGAGGGGGGCAGGGAGGTGACGTACACGGTCAGAGTGAATAACAGTAGTTCGAATGAGGAGCTTTTATTCAAACTACCTGTAGTTCAAACTACAGGGCATTTAAAAATGGCAGCGCCCGGGAACATGCAAATGAAGCCTGGGATATTTAAATCCTGGGCTTCATTTGCAAGTTCGAATGCCTACATTAGCCACCCTAGTTCAAACTAGGGTGGCAGTGTAGACATACCCCCAAGGGTTTTGCGCAAAAAACAGCAGAGCGTCCACACTTCAAGAGCGTTTTTGCACAAGAAAATCAACAGAACAGAGGGCTTTTGCCAGTAGAGTTATTCCTCTCCCCATGAGGAATAACTCTTTTGCGCTACAGCTCTTGTGCAAAAAGGCAGGTGTGGATGCTCCGGAGGGGTTTTGCACAAGAAACCCCTTTTGGAAAAAGCACAGGTGCTCTGATGGCCATTCACAGAATGGTGTTAGCAGGTTTCATTCTATTGCACAGTATTTTTTAGTTCTATTCCAAGTCACCGTTGTAATTGTAAATGACGATGGGGGTATCATATCTATGAAGGCATTGTTAAATCAAGTGTTAATGGAAATCTCTAATCATGACAATGTAATTAGGAATCTCATTGTTATTCAAGCTCAGTGATAGTGTGGCAACATATTGCGCTAACAAGTGAAATCCCCAGATTCAGAACACACTTGTAACTGAAGGCTCCCATGTTCTTGGGAGTTCTTCTCTAGAGTATAACTTTGTAATTCATTAATCATGTACGCATTTCTAGTGAATTCAAACAAGGAGGGTCATTTGATCCACTCTCCTTGCCTTTCTTGTGTCATTGCACTTCCTTCAACCATATTGTGCATTGATTCCAGCCTCATGGTCAACCAGCAGTGCATAGGGCAATGCAACAGCCCATGGAAGGGATTCATTTTGATTAGTTACATGGGTCCCCTGAAACTGCAGGCGTGTCCCACGATGCAGAGATGGTGGGGTGGTCGAAGCACTCAGCTGTATCTAACACCTGAAGACTTGCAGGTCCTAGATGGTATATGCAGATTTTTTTCCAAGAGGTCACCTGAGAAAAAAAATAAGAGTAACTACTGGGGAAAAAAATCTAGCCTGAAAAGAAAGGGAGAGCACAAACCATGCTGAATTTTAACTCACTGTGGAGTTTCATGCTCAAGGCTTACATATCAGTGATTCCTAATGTTTGTGACACTAATACCTATTTTGTAGTGATATTTGCTCCCTGTTTTCTCAGGGAGATAAGAGCTTTTACTTCGCATACGCTTATAAGAAAAACCTTCTATAGGAACTGCACCTCAGTAAGGTCTGCAGGGTTAGATGTTCTTTGTTGCTCCACAGGAAACCTATGTTCTGTTCCTAATCATGTTTCCAAACCAGCTCTCGTACACTCAGGGTTGGCCTACCCTATAGCTTAATGGCCAGTATTCAGCACTACAAAGACCTGGGGTAAAAGCCAAGTGGCTTGTAGACCACCAGAAACATTTAGATGTAGACCACCAGAAATATTTAGGTGAATCACATACCTGAGAAGCAGTAATAAAAAGTAACCATTCGTTTTTAAACCTGTCATAACACTAACAGTTTATCCTATCTGTTCTATGTTGTATATGCACATCTCAATATCCAGGGCATGTGACAATCATGATATTATATCCCTCGGTGGATGGGAAGTTATGTCTGAAACCATACTGGAAATCTTGTGAGTTGCCAAGAAGGATTTTTTTTTTTAAAGTTGTCTCGTTAAGACTGGAGTTTTATTGATGTATTTAGTCAAGGTACTTGTTTTCTATGCATTGCACTTTAATTCCCTGCTGGTACAAACTAGTATTGCTCCATTAAAGTCAGTGGAGCTACACTGATTGACACCAGGTAAGGCTATCCTGGAAGAGGAATATATCTGAATAAACATACAAGAAACAGATGCATAAAAATGACTCGGGGAAGGGACAGGGAATGTTAATAATAATAGCCCAGCTGCCCGAGTTTACTGCTAAAAGGTTCCACTAGCTGCTGGAACAGATAAGAAACAAAAACAAATACGGAGCAGCAGCCTGAAAAAGATTTCATTTGACGATTCTTTCCAGAAGACAGTCAGAGCTCCAACAGTGTGATTCCATCTGCGTGTTAGGGCATTAGGATTAAATTTACATTAGTCAAGAACCTAGGGACGAGAGGAGGAAGACATATTGCTTTTCTCAGGGACGTGTTGTTCTCTTACCAGCTATAATACAGTTTTATGTTTGTTTTGAATAGCAGCCCCCATGCAATCTCTTTGCTTCACACAATAAAAAGTGGATTATGTGACTGTTACAGACACACCCTCCATTCCACTTATTCAGCCATTTGGAAAATGTTAAAGCACAACAAACTTGCTATCATTTATTCTTGCAGTTTATGCTAGGGGCTTCTATTTGTATCTGTACTTATCTAAAGAAAAAATGTACACACTTAGGGTATGTCTACACTTGCACCCTCGTTCGAACTAGGCATGCAAATGTGGGCATTCGAAATTGTCAATGAAGCAGGGATTTAAACATCCTGCACTTCATTAGCATGATCTCGCCGGCATGTTACTCCAAATGCCAGCTGTTTCAAAAGTGAAAGTGCGCACCGGGACGTGTTAGTTCAAACCAAACCCCTTGGTTTGAACTAACGTTACTCCTCAAAAAATGACCATGGCGCCTCCAGCTGGTTTCTCTGGGAATTAGCTTGTCGACTTGCTGGATGCCTCCCTCTAGCTGATGTCTCCCCGTGTTCCTCTTTGACCCCAGCATCCTCTTCAGTCTGTGCCCACTCCAGTCTCTCTGAGCCCCCTTCTAGGGTGGTATTTATCCTGCTTGCACTCCAGGGTCCTCTCCTCCCCAGGGCACCCTCTTTTCCTCCCCAGGGAACACCCAGTTCCCCTGTACCCACCTTGCCTCAGTGACCCCCTGCCAGTCTTCATCTAGCAGCCCCTGCCTCGGGGGCAAACTGCTGTCTATAATGGCCACTCATCACTGACAAACGGGTGTGGACCTGCTGCCTTTGCCTAACCTGGCTCCTTCAGGCCCTGCAGCCTGGGAGCGAGCTTGCTTGCTTGCTTGCTTGCTTGCTTGCTTGCTTGCTCAGCGCTTCTCTACATCCAGGAAACCTCCTGCCTCCCTGGCAGTTGGCTCCTTCCAGGAGTCCTTCTTTATATAGCCCCCAGCTGGGCCCTCATTAGCAAGAATGACCTCAGCTGGGGCTTCACTCTCAGCCCTCAGTCAGGGCTGGGGTTTGGCCCTTAAAGGGTCAGTGCAGGGCAAACGCCCTGTCACAGGATCCGAGATGTTAAACTTCTGCCTGGCATGCCTAATTCACCTCTCAAAACCCTGCCGCTAACAGTCATCTGAGAGTACGTCTTCACAAAAAAGTGATGGTTTTAAATCGTGGGCTAAAATATCTGAGAAGGAACAAGAGTTTGGCTTTGAGCACAGCTTAGGAACTCCACTTAAAGCTGGGATTGAAGCTGAGTTGCTCACCCAAGTGAAAAGCCATTGCTAACCCCTCCCCCATTGGTTAACGTGAGCTAGCTAATCCACGTTATAAACACACATTTGATTTTCAGTGGAGATATACTCATAGAATCTGCCTTGCCTGTCAAGCTGTTGTCTGTTTTTCTTGGCTCCTGCCTATCGGATGTAACCATCTCTATTAAGTCAATTAGCACAAAACTCCAAATTTGTTCCCCTACATTGTTGTGGTCTGGGACTTTATTTTTACACCAGGAAATCACCCGTGTTGCAAGGCTGTAAATTATATGCCTGTGGTGTTTAAATTCTGTTTGTAAAAACACATGCGACACTGCCAAGAACTAGATTTGCAACATGAGTGCCTGACTTGTATAGGGTTCCTTGTCTGTCCACAAAAAGCTATAGCCAAGTGTAGCTTCTATGACGCCTTCAGACATTTGAACTGAATAGTTAGCACCAATAAGAAGTTACATTTTCAGAGAACACTAAAAACAGCTACTAGCCAAAAATGCGAAATAGTGGTTGGTTTCAGGAGGGCCCTTAGCAGAGGTGAAAGGAAGAGGGTGTGTCCCAGCGCACAACTCCGGCAAAAGCCAGCAGGGGGCTATTTAAAGAGCTGGTAGGGACCCGGGTTGCAATAGGACAGTTCCTGTCAGAAATCCAAGTTACTTTCACTGCTGGCCCTTAGCCCATGTTTCAGAAATGTAACTTTCGACTGCCCATGGGAACAAATACATTTGTTAATTTTTTTTCAGGTATACTGTTTCAGTTCAGGATAGTTGTTTATGGGATCGAAATTGTTGCTTCTTTGCTGAATAATGGCAGATTTTAGGGTCTTGCAGATCAGTTAGCTACTGGAGAACTGGGGGGTCCCAGTCAGAAAATTCTCTCAGGGTCCATCTACACTGTACCCGTAGCTCGAAATCAGCTACTCAATTTGAGCTACGCAAAATTGCGTAGCTTATTTCAAGTCAATTTCAAAATGGCGTATTGTGTAATTTGGCGCTGTGTAGACCCACTAGTCCAAGACATCCCTCACTCTTCATGGAATGAGATGTCAGAACAACGAGCCATGGGGATGTCAGAACCCATGGGGATGTCAGAACAACGAGCCCATTATATTTTGAAATAATGGGCTTGCCGTGAAGACACGGGATAGCTATTTTGGGATACCTTTGGTATCCCAAAATAGCACTGCAGTGTAGATGTAGCCTGGGTGCAGTGCTTTTTTTTGTGACGGTATGCACCGGTACAGTGTCCCGTCACCTTTTTTTGGGAGCACTCACCACTTTCCTATGGTACAGCCCCCAGCCGGCCCTAGGAGCACTTCCACCATGCTGGATGGAAGCCCGCTCAGGGCTGCGACTGCATTCGGCCCCAACCTCCCAGGCACTTGCTCAACAAATTTTTTTCTCTCTGGTGTGATTTTTTTTTTTTTTTTTTTTTGCTTGATAAAACCCTAGAACCAGCACCTTTTTTTTTCTTTAATGAGCACAGTTTGCCCACAGGCTATTCTTCTGGCAAAAAAAACCCTCAGCTACAACACCTTTCATCGAGTCACTTGAGCATTGGTTTCTCCAGGGCCTTGTCTATGCTTGTTGCGGCCTGACGAGTATGGACACTTGATGTGGCGCAATCAGACCTGCCCACAGGGAAGGACAAAGGGGACAGTTGCTGCCGGAGCGCCAGGCGGCGTGCTCCAGAGCCCTGTGCCACACGTACCGGCTAGTTTTGAGGGCCAACAGGGGGGACACTGTCTGCGCTGCGCTGAGGGCTGGCTGCCTCAGTCTGCCCCTTCGGGCTGAATCCCTGGGAGCGTGGAGCCGGGCCCCCACACACATTGCCCAGAGGCCCGGTGAGTCTGTCAGCCCCCCGTGAATGCAGGCTGCGTCCACACCAGCCAGGCAGCAGGGACAGGGTGCGGCCGCTGGGACGCTACACCGCTAAAACTAGCAATGAAGATGGGGGAGATGTGGCTGTGTAGAGCGCCGCACAGGGGTTAGGTACGTAGGGTACGCCATCTCGTCTGCTCTCCTCAGCAGTGCCACACTGTTTACACTCCTCTTCCGTGCTCCTCAGCACACTGTGTCTACGCACTGCCCTAAGTGCAGACTTTGGGCAGTCCTGGAGGGTCTTCAGCCCTTGGTGCCTGGAGCACCTTCAGCCCCTGAGCTGTACAGATAGGAGGGACGCGCCTTAGACAACTCAGATTCATGCGGCCTCGATCAACCTTCCTATTGTGCAATTGCTCAAAATGTTCAGACGTCCACCAGAGAGCTCTCGCCTATGTAGCCCCACTCACGGCTTTCGGTACGTGGCCGCTGAATGGCTAACTCTTCCTAGAAGGAGTTTGAATCTGCAGGCTTCAACATCAGAGATCCCTAATAGGGTTTCTAAAACGTCAGTAACTCAGTCTTTAACGCTAGCTGACAGATCTGCATAGCAGCATTGCTCAAGAGGGATTTTCTTACGCAAGAAGGGGCAGTGTAGACAGCTCCTTCTGGTGCAAGAGCCTCTTTTGCAAAAATGGCGGCTCATTAGGTATGCAAATGAGGCTCGGTGATAGTCCACGCTTAGCCTCATTTGCATATTTCTCGCGCAAGAAGCCGCAAGTGTAGACATAGCCACAGAGTCCTATCCTAGGTAGCAGGCAACATTTGCAAAGGATGCAAGGGCCAGTTCCTCCCAACCGTGCCAGAGATGGCAGGATTTGGATGGTACCGTTCTGCTCGTTTTCCATACAGCAGTTGCGTGGTGTTCCAGTTTGAATGCAACATGACATTGCAGGGTTAAGAGGAATCTGTGGATAGATTTCAGCTAAGATTTTTATCCTAACTCTGCAGATCATTAACTTCACTTTGTAACCCTTTAAAGACAAGGTCACCTGTTTCATCTGTTGGGAAAGTGTTCTGAGAAACGAGGTATTTGTTCAGCGTTGCAGATCTCTACTGATCCGTCATTAATGCCACATTAGTTACTGTACCCACACATTTTAGGCAATAATTCATGTGATACCTCGTGATTCAGCAAGCAACAGGAGATAAGGCAGGTTACAACCTGGATTACTTTCCTTGGTTTCAGAGGGGTAGCCATGTCAGTCTGTAACTGAAAACTTAAAAAAACAGAGAATTGTCTTAAAAATTTAAAAACTTTTAAAAACTTTAAAAACAGTGAATCCCGCAGACAGAGACAAACACCTACAGGATCTATACGAAGCATTCTTAAAACTTAAATACCCACCCAGAGAAATGAAAAAACAGATCAACAGAGCCAGACAAGTACCCAGCCACCAACAAACTTCTTGAACATACACACACACTCACACACTCACTCACTCTCTCTCTCTCTCTCTCTCTCTCTCTAGATCTGCTGATTCTGGTTCATGATGTCAAAGCAAATCACAATGGGTGAGTCAATGCTGCTCACCTTATAACAGACGTGGTGTCTTCTTCATCGGCAATTAGCATCTTGACAAGAAATCTTTCTTGGCCTCGACATTTTTATGCTGTGTTACAAATAACGTATTGGGTTAATAAACTGCATTACATGGTTCCCCTTTTTCAAATTCCTAACTCTCAGGGTAGTTTAGCTCTGGAACAGGCTTCCAAAGGGGGTTGTGGAATCCCCATCCTGGGAGGATTTTAAGATCAGGTTGGCCAAACACTTGTCAGGAATGGTCTGGTTTTACCTTGTCCTGCTCCAGCAGAGGGGGCTGGACTTGATGACCTCCCAAGGTCCCTTCCAGCCCTTCATTTCCATGATTCTGTGATTAATTATGTTTGAAGACATGCAAAGATTGTAGTGAGAGTGTGTTATTGAACCAATATACAATAGAATAGCAAGCATTGCAAGCATAGTCCTAGGTTGGAAAGGCAAAATGTTTCTGTGTAGGTTGGAGATCCGATGTTTGACATACCTCTCTTTCCTAGAGCAGGCCTTCTTTTCTCCATCCTGTTTCTACCCATCTTTCCAGGATGGCTAGAAGCAGAGCGGAGAAGGTAGAGATCAGGGCCCCAATTCAGCTGTTCTAGCAGGCAAGCTTCCTGTTGCATCCACTGATAGCAGATGTAGCTTTTTTGTTTGCTTGCTTTGTTGCTTTTGTCTGCTTGTGTGATCTCAGAAAGGTTTCTTCTGCCTGGGGCTAATGAGGCAACAACATTGATAGAAAAGTCAGTAGATGTCCTGCAAAAGGAGGGGTGATGATAAAGTCTAGCTCTCAAGCTCTATGTCATCACATTTCAAAGCACGTTGTGATCAGGGTAAGCTGTGAACAGGCTCAGCAAGGGGAAATGACTTGTCTAAGGTTACTCAGCACGCAAGTCGTCAATCCGGGAGTATAGTTTGTCTGAGTTCTTGTCTAGTGTCCGGTCCATTAGATCTCTCGTAGTGGTGCTTAATCTTTTAAATCTGCAGAGTGTGGGGGAAACTCATAAAGCTATGAAATTGGTACAGTAGTGGGTGGTGGTGGACAATGTTTCCTCGAATTCTTTCCATCCATGTGCAGAATACATTTTCTTAGATGCACTGAGGAATGTGCAGATGTGCACCACCAGTAGAAACACACGCTGCTGGCTATGGGCACTGTGGGCACTCTGCTAATCAGCTGGGCAGCATTTCAATCTCTTCTGCGTGGCCACCCAAGAACTCCATTTACAGGGAACAGTGGTGGTAGGGGGGGAGGGTGTTTTTTAGCTGTAATCTAGCGGGTTAATTTATAGCTGACTTTACTGTGTTTTATTTTAAAACACTCTTAGGGTGTGTCTAGACTACATGCCTCCTTCGACGGAGGCATGTAGATTAGCCAGATCGGAAGAGGGAAATGAAGCCGCGATTAAAATAATCGCGGCTTCATTTAAATTTAAATGGCTGCCCCGATCTGCCGATCAGCTGTTTGTCGGCAGATCGGGGGAGTCTGGACGCGATGCCCCGACAAAGAAGCCTTTCTTCATCGACACAGATAAGCCTGGTTTCACGAGGCTTACCTGTGTCGATGAAGAAAGGCTTCTTTGTCGGGGCATCGCGTCCAGACTCCCCCGATCTGCCGACAAACAGCTGATCGGCAGATCAGGGCAGCCATTTAAATTTAAATGAAGCCGCGATTATTTTAATCGCGGCTTCATTTCCCTCTTCCGATCTGGCTAATCTACATGCCTCCGTCGAAGGAGGCATGTAGTCTAGACACACCCTTAGTTACTTAAGTAGCACCAGTGCTTTTTAGTGATGGTACGCACCAGTACATGTACTGTCACCTTTTTCTGGCTGGCCCTGGGAGCAATTGTGCCGTTTTCCCCCGACATAGCGCCTGATGGAAGCTCGCTTGGGACACGCGGCCACACCACAATTAAAGGTGCTGTGACCGCATTTCGGCCCAATCTCCCGAATTTCCTCTCCCTGATCTCCCTGGTTACTCCCCGGCCCTTTTTTTTTTTTTTTTTGCCCCTTTTTGACTCCCTCCTTTCCCCGGCCCCCCATGGTTTTTTTTTTTTTTTGGCTTGGCAAACCATAGTACTGGCATATATATATATATATATATATATACAGGGCTTGACAAGCGGCGGCAAGCCCCGCTCACCAGCCACGCGGTTTGGCATGCTGCGCATGCGCTAATCACTCTGTGACTCCATGCCGGCTAAAATCTACTCGCCACGAGAGAGTAGACTGCCCTAATTGTTGAGCCCTGTGTATGTGTGTGTGTGTGTGTGTGTGTGTGTGTGTGTGTGTATATATATATATATAACCAAAAAAAGCACTGCGTAGCACAATAAACAGTGTGCAATACTGGACAAATACAGGCAGTCCCTGGGTTACATGGATCCGACCTACATCGGATC
This sequence comes from Pelodiscus sinensis, assembly GCF_052426305.1. Lineage (NCBI taxonomy): Eukaryota > Metazoa > Chordata > Testudines > Trionychidae > Pelodiscus > Pelodiscus sinensis. The sequence goes on along the minus strand of NC_143072.1, from coordinate 4,431,637 downwards.
CCTACTTACAAACGGGGTGAGGTAACCCCGCACTAGCTGCTTTCCCCCAGCAGACCAGGGAGACGCGGACCTAGCGCCCCCCCTCCTCCAGCAGATCAGGGAGACGCGGAGCGGCTTTTCTCAGCAGACACCTCAGCTTGAGAATAAAGGACTGAGGGAAGTGAGGTGTGGGAGAATAAAACTGAGCTCTGGAGAAATGTTTGGCTAGAGTTTCCCCTACAATATGTACCAGTTCCGACTTACATACAAATTCAACTTAAGAACAAACCTACAGTCCCTATCTTGTACGTAACCCGGGGACTGCCTGTACAGTCCAATAACCTTTCCAGGTTATTTCCATGAATGGGATGCCTAAGAGTGGTTTACATCGAACACTTCTCTGTATGTGGCAATTAGACACCTTGAATCTATTTCCAACTCTGCCCATCAAAAACCACGTGAGCTTTAGCAAGTCACTTTCCAGTGCTATTCCTTGCTTTTCCCAACACCGTTTTGGAGAGAATGTTACTTCCTGTCTTCTACCAAATGTAAAATGCTGTGATCCCATACCACTCACATACAAATGCCACCTGATTGGAGCTGTGCAAATCATGGATTTAGGAATTCACGGGTCATTCTGAAAAACTGAAGAAAAAAAAGTTTTCAATCAAACTGGAAATGAATTTCTTTGAAATTTTGAGGGGGAGCCGAGTAAGTCTGTAACAGGAAAAACTTAAAAACAACAAATAGTCTGGTAGCACTTGAAAGACTAACAAAACATTTAAATGGTATCATGAGCTTTCGTGGGCACATCTGAAGACATCTGAAGAAGTGGGCTGTGCTTCAAAAAAGAAGAATAGAGACAGAGATGCAGCCGGGTTAGTCTGGTGTAGCTGAAACAAAAGACAGAACTACATAGTGCTACATGGTTCTGTCTTTTGTTTCAAAAAAGAAGGTTTTTTTGAAATGTTGGTGAATAAGAAGTTTAAAAAATTGATTCAGGTTGAACTGTTTCACTTTGCTTTTCAGCTTTTATAACATTGGTTTAATTTTCAAAATAAACTGAAAGAAGATTTTGAAAAACAAAGTCTGTTGAATTGAAAAACTGAAATGTCAGAAAAGTGCTAAAATGAAATGGCAGTTTTTCAGATTTTTTAAAAATCTTTTTTGCCAAAACAATTGGACAAAATCGACACGACTTTACAAAATGTTTCTGGGTCACTATATCTGCGTTGGTTGCAGGAAAATTCAGCTGAAAAATTTTGCGAACTCTATTTTGCGTTGAAGGCTCTATAGAAGTTCAGAGTACAGAAACCAGGCAGGGGAGCTGAGATTTCCAAAGCCGACTAGAGAATTTAGCTAGGCAACTCCCCTTTTTGAAGCTGGGTTCTTAACCGTTCATTGAAGTCATCTTATCTAGCTTGCTCTTGTTTTGGGTCAGATAAAATATGGTCCTTAACCTGTGTTATGAACATGCTGTACCATTCTCATGCCAGCTTATCTTCCCTAAATCTTCCATTGGAACAGTTGTGTTTCTCAATTGGTGTTGCAACAAAGAAGTTCAACTTTCATCTCAGAAGCCCTTGGGGCTAGAAATGCCTGACCTATTCAATGCATTTGGTACTTGAACAGTTAATTAAAGCTCTCAGTTATCTTCTTGGATAGTTGAATAAAACACTTGGAGACACTGGCACATTAGCAGCAATTAGGTTTTCAAAGATCTCTTGTTGCTAGAAGGAAATTAACCTGATAAACTGCTCTTCTCAATTAAATGGCTAATTTTCTACAGGTAAGCCCAGAATCTGGGGAAGATTTTTGAGTTTTTACAGAAGGTTTTCCTTAAAGGGTTGATTTATTTAAAGAGATTAAATGTAATTACAGTGCAACACTGCAGCTCATAAACTGTTTTATTTCAAAACTGGGCCTTTAATAACTCCATTCGTCTGAAGAAGTGGGTTGTGCCCACGAAAGCTCATGATGCCATCTACATACATGTTTTGTTAGTCTTTAAGGTGCTGCAAGACTATTTGTTGGTTTTTAAGTGTCCCCAATTAGTTAACCTGAGAGACATGGTGACCAACACCAATGCCTACCTAGTGGTTAGGGCAGTGGTCCATAAGATCTGTTCTCAGAGTGAAAAAAAACTCACTGTGTGACTTTGGATGTGGTATTTACCACTCAGAGCCTGAGTTTACTCATCTGTAAAATAGGTGCAATGGTACTTGGGCACGGAGGGGCTTGTTCAAATGTGCCAAGAGAATAACGAGTAAGTATTCTGACAATAAACTACTTAATACTAATAAACTACTTCAACCATACCATGGTGGCTTCCATCTTGGCGTACACCAGGAAGTCACCTGGGGAAACCTCCTAAACTACAAGCATGTCTTGTAAGCTTGTAGCAAAAAACTGTGACACAGTATGTCCTCTGTAAACTTCCACACTGACCCAGGTTTATAACAGTGCTATAGAAATGTGAAGCTTTTCTTTAGATGCAGTGTGCATCTCCTGTACTAATGTAAAGTTTATGCATTCATCGTGGAAAAATATACCCTACTACAAAGGAATGCAAAATAATAATCAATTCATTCTTGTATAGCGCTGTTTGTCAGTAGATATCAAAGCCCTGTACAAAACCTGATTAATCCAAGATAGTGAATTTGTCATTGCATTGTCCATATTAAAATTAATATTGGGTATTCTAATTTTAGATCTCCGAAGCTGATAAGCCTCCAGGTTGGAGGTCACCATAGGATTGGTAAGATCAAAATAACACCATTCTGATGTCTGCAGAATGAGGAGGTGGACAGAGGTTTGTGGCAAAATGCCTTTAGACAAATCATGCAAAAGGCTTTCATTCTAAATACTGCTTGACTTATTTCCTGAAAACAGGATTGTATTGGCTATGAATTTAGATTTTATATTCTGAAATCCATGCTTAAAGGATGCCAGATAACTGCATTTCTGCTTATGAAGCAGGGTAACTTGGGTGGTTTGTGACATCAAAGGGTCTTCAAAAGATTGAAGTCTGTATATAAAATAATAATAAAATATCATGCTCTAAGACTGTGGTCAAAAACTATTCCTTTTGAAAAAAACATAGTGTTAAATCTGAGAAAACTAGCCAATTAGCCCGTCATAAGACGGGATTTTTCAGGTCTCTCCTCCACGTCGGTCTTCTCTCCTGAGCCTCCAGTCTCTCCCTCTGGGTCTCTTTCTTTCTCTCTCCTCCTCCTACTGCGTCCCCCTTCTCTCTCAGCTCTCCTCCGCCTTCTGCTGCTCTCTCCGTCTCTCTCTTTCTCTTCTCCCTCTCCTGCCTCTCACTCTCTCTCCGCTCTCCTCTGTCTCCGTCGGGCGTGTACGTCACCACCCTGCCCCACTGTGGCACTCGGCTGACTTCTGCGCCGTTCAGCCGGGCCACCACGTGGGAGCACGCAGTGCAAGTGGCCGTTTGGGGTCCATGCTCCCCACGGTGCTGCATGGGGAGCACAGATCCCAAACGGCCGCTTTCGCCACTTGCTCCCACGTGGCAGCTCGGCTGAACGGCGCAGAAGTCAGCCGAGCGCCATGGAGGGAGGCAACGGCGTCGCCCAGAGGGAACAGCCAGCGTTTCAGCATTAGAGTCACAGACATTGGGCTGCTATATATATGATATCACTTTGGGCAAGTGCATCCTGCTTAAGGAAAATCTCTTTTTTGCAGGTTTAGCTGGAAAAGCTGTGCCTCAGTTTCCCCATTTGTAAAATGGGGATAAAGACATAAAGGTATGTCTACACTGCAACACTATTTCAAAATATCTTAGTCCGTGTCTACACAGCAGGCAGTTATTTCGAAATAGTGTCAAATACAGTCAAGCTGGAGGACTTCTTACTCCAACTCCCGTAACCCTCATTGTACGAGGAATAAGGGAAGTCGGAGGGAGAGTGCTCTATTTCGAAATAAGTGCTGTGTAGACTCTCCCTATTTCGAAATAAGGTATAGAATTGACGTAGCTCAATTTGCGTAGCTTATTTCAAGTTAAGCCCTGCAAGGTAGAAACCTCCTTTCTAAAGTGTGCTGAAATGGACTGATGAAAAGCTAAGTATCGTGGTTAATATTCATTTCCTGTTCTGAAATGTCCATTGTGTGTTTAGTATTAAATGGTTATTTTGTTTTACTCTTGTGATAGCTGCCGTTCAGCAGTTGATGGAATGATAGTTTTCTATAGGATGGGACATTGGTCTGCATAATGCTCGGGGATGGAAGTTTCTGGGATGATGATGATGATATTCAGCTTCCAAGCCTAATCAAAAACCTACTGGAGTTTGGAAATGGAAAAACTTGTCTGCAGAGCATTTCTGGGTGGCCCACATTCTGGCTGGTAGCATGCCTCTCTTCTACCATGGTTCTAACTCTGTGTGCGTGCGTGTGTGTGTGTGTGTGTGAACTCTCTCTTCGTGTGTGTGTGTGTGTGTGTGTGTGTGTGTGTGTGTGTGTGTGTGTGTGTGTGTGAACTCCCTCTCTTTCTCTCTGTGTGGGTAGATCTAGACTGCATCCCTCTGTCGGCAGAGGGATACAGATTAGGCAGGTCGATACTGAAAATGAGGCAGGGATTTAAATATCCCGTGCCTAATTTGCATAAAAATGGCCATCATGTTTTGCCAACTCAGCCCTTTGTCGGCAAAAACCGGCAGTCTAGCAGTAGATCTAGACTACAGGCTTTTGTCGACAGAGGCTTTATCGACAGACACTGTTGACAAAGCCTCTGTCGATAAAGAGCGTCTAAACTACAGCCAGTTCTGTTGACAAAGCAAGCAGCTTTTTCGACAGTCTAGACCAGGCATGTCCAAAGTCCAGCCCGCGGGCCAATTGCGGCCCGTGTTCTGATTTAATACGGCCCCCGCTTCCTCCCCCTCTCCTGGCTCCCCAGCGCTCTTTTGAACTGGCGCGCCCAGCGCGCCGCTTCCGGCCGCGCCGCCGCTGCGGTCCTAGAGCCTGCCCTGTAGGGCTCGTCCGCAGCCCCGCTCCCCCGCGGGTTCGCCCTGTCCCCGGGCCGCCGTGAGGCTGGCGTGCCCTGCGCTCTCCGCCCGCCTCCGACCCTGCGGGCCCTCCGTCTTGGGGCTGAGAGTGCGGGGACGGCCCTCACGCATGTTCACTTCTTCAAATCTGGCCCTCTTTGAAAAAAGTTTGGACACCCCTGGTCTAGACGCTCTCCTTTGAAAAAGCACAGTGTGAATGAAATAGCGCCTTTTGTCGACAGAACTCTGTCGACAAAAGGCGTTATTCCTCATAGAATGAGGTTTACCGCCGTCGACAAAACTGCTTCGTTCTGTCGACTTACTGTCGACAGAACTTGGCGGTAGTGTAGACGCAGGTATAGTTTTGTCAACAAAAGTCCATTTTTGTCGACAAAACCCTGTAGTCCAGGGGGATCTGTCGAGAAAGAAAGCCTTTTTTGACAGATCCTGTAAACCTCCTTGCAGGAGGCATAAGGGATCTGTAGAAAATGGCTTTCTTTCTCAACAGATCCCCCTCTAGACTGCCACTTTTTGCTGACAAAGTGCTGAGTCGGCAAAACACAGTGGCCATTTTTATGCAAATTAGGCACGGGATATTTAAATCCCTGCCTCATTTGCAATGTCGACCTGCCTAATCTGCATCCTTCTGCCGACAGAGGAATGCAGTCTAAACATACCCTTTGTCTGTCTCTCTCTGTGTCCACATCCACAATGGTTCTTTCTCTCTCTGTGTCTCTTTCTCTCTCTATGGGTGTGTCTAGACTACATGCCTCCGTCGACGGAGGCATGTAGATTAGCCAGATCGGAAGAGGGAAATGAAGCCGCGATTAAAATAATCGCGGCTTCATTTAAATTTAAATGGCTGCCCCGCTCTGCCGATCAGCTGTTTGTCGGCAGATCGGGGCAGTCTGGACGCGATGCGCCGACAAAGAAGCCTTTCTTGATCGACACAGGTAAACCTGGTTTCACGAGGCATACCTGTGTCGATCAAGAAAGGCTTCTTTGTCGGCGCATCGCGTCCAGACTGCCCCGATCTGCCGACAAACAGCTGATCGGCAGAGCGGGGCAGCCATTTAAATTTAAATGAAGCCGCGATTATTTTAATCGCGGCTTCATTTCCCTCTTCCGATCTGGCTAATCTACATGCCTCCGTCGACGGAGGCATGTAGTCTAGACACACCCTATGTGGGAGAGAGAGAGAAATTCAAAACAAAAGTAGAGGGTAGTAACTGTTCCTACCAAGGTCCTCCTTCCTCCTATTTTTTGTTTTGTCTTCCTTTTATACACATAAACCAAGACCGTAAGCTATTCGGGGCAGGGAGTGTACAGCACCTAGCACACGGGATGCGGATCTCTAGTTGAGGCCCACGGAGTGTGATGATACAGACAAAGAAGGACATTGACACAACGTGAAGCTATTTTAATATCATTTTACATATTCCACCATGCTCCCTGAATGAAAACTCAGGGGGAAGTCTTGATTTATGTATAGAGTTCTGTCTGGTCAGATGGGGGAAGACTGGGAGTTGAGTGCTAATCAGGGACCTGGAAGGGTTTTTTGGATGTGACTAATTGCTAGTTTGCCAGCTGAGCTGTGTTGAGCTAGGCACACTTTTTCTTTAAATACCTCCCAAAGAGACATTTCTACAGTCAACTCTATGACAGTTCCCTTAGCTATGGGACCAGCATCTCCAACTGAAAAGAGACCTTCAAGGCATTCTCTTAAAGGCTGGGTAAATCTTGGCAGCTGATCAGACCACACAGAAAAGCAAAGCCAGGGAGGCAATTACAGTTTTGGAGAACAACAGATGCAGAACTCTCAGGCTGAGGGCGCCTTTTATTTTATGAGTCCAGGTGACTTGACACACTATCCCTCCCCTGCCTCCCTCCCCCTCCCCCCCGACCCCACAAGCAGTGTGAAGTGTTTGATTCACCTACTGCAGGATGTCCCTCTCTGACCTTACCTCTGGGTCTTTACTGTCATCCCATCACTGCAGTTTCTGCGCCCCTCCTACATTAATTAGATGGGGTGGTAGCAAAATCTGTAGCGGATTTTGGTTCTTTGATTCTTCTCCTTTTGGGGGTTAAAGGGACCTGGGTGCTTGGGACAGGTTTGTCTCGTTAAGTGTTGAAGTGAAGGGTTGAGTGGTGTTTGATAATGGGGGGAAAGCATTACTGGAAAGGATAGTTTTGTTGGGTTTTCTGTAGATGAGTAAGTTTTGGCATTTGTCTGATTTCCTCTAGATGCTCATTTACAACTAGCTAACTTTGACTATGGCTGTTTTGATTGCATCCTTCTTAACTTTAGGATCGGCATTGTCCCAGAAGAGCTCAAGCATCTTAGGGTACGTCTCCATGGCTATTTTGAAATAAGCTATTCCGGAATAGTGATTCCGAAATAGCTTCTTTCGAAATAACATGTCTACATTGCGGGGAAGCCTCAAAATTAATCCAAGGCAGGCTTCCCTAATGTGGACATGCTATCTCGATTTAGAGCCCCAGTAGGTACTGGGAAGGAATAGCTTAGAATGGGCCTGGTGAGGGGCTATTTTGAAATAGCAGCAGTGGAGCATCTACACAGGCCTTATTTCAAAATAGCTGTTTCAGAATAGGTGTTATTCCTCATAGAATGAGGCTTACAGATTTCAGAATAAGCCGTCCATTATTTCAAAATTATTTCGAAATAATGGAATGGCTGCGTGTACGTTCGCATTGTTATTTCAAAATAACACTAGTTAGCTCGAAATAACGGTGCAACATAGATGACCTTAGTGACCGTTTATGAAATGCTAGAATCTAATTTATGAATGGCTTTGAAGATGAGAACCAAGCCCTTAAACTGGAAGTGGACAGTATGGCTATGTCTACACAGCAGTGTTATTTCGGAATAACTACCGTTATTCTGAAAACACAGTCCGTGTCTACACACAAGCAGTTAGTTGGAGGCCTAATTACTCCGACTTCTGTAACCTTCATTGTACAAGGAGTAGGGGAAGTTGGGGGGAAGAGTGCTCTATCTCGAAATAATTACTGTGTAAACAGTGCCAAAAGCATATCTCTAGGGCTACGTCTACACTGGCATGATTTTCCGGAAATGCTTAAAACAGAACAGTTTTCCGTTATAAGTATTTCCGGAAAAAGCACGTCTACATTGGCAGGATGCTTTTCCGGAAAAGCACTTTTTCTGGAAAAGCGTCCGTGCCAATGTAGACGTGCTTTTCCGCAAAAAAAGCCCCGGTCGTCATTTTCACGATCGGGATTTTTTTGCGGAAAAGAAATCTGTGCTGTCTACACTAGCCCTTTTCCGGAACAGTTTTCCGGAAAAGGACTTTTGCCCGAACGGGAGCAGCATAGTTTTTCCGGAAAAGCACTGATGATTTTACAGTAGATCGTCAGTGCTTTTCTGGAAATTTAAGGGGCCAGTGTAGACAGCTGGCAAGTTATTCCGGAAAAGTGGCTGATTTTCCTGAATAAGTGGCCAGTGTAGACACAGCCAAATTGTGTAGCTTATTTCAAGTTTAGCCCTGCTGTGGAGCCATGCTCTATCTGAGAATCTCTGTCAGCTTCCAGAAGGTAAATATTGAATTCTTCTGCATGCATTAAAGAAGGAATATAATAGCAGAAGTGTAATACAGAAAAGCAATGCTCAAACAGTGCGTTAAAACAAATTCTTTAGAACTGGTCAGAGCCTTTCACCCACAATGCCTTTCAAATGCTTAGAAAACTGCGTAGTGGCATTTCTCTGTTCTCAGCTTTCCACAGCCTTTCTGTGTGTCAACAAAATTAAAAGAGAGAGCCCCATTGGGATATGGTCACTGCCACACTCTGGGGCGGAGTTCGGCTGTCTCCTGACACACAGGAGGGTGCCCAGTGGGAAGAAGTGAGGTTCTGCTTTGGGGAGGGGGGGAACTAAAGGGTGACTTGATTTGATTCCTCTGGGATGTAGAGCCTTAACCCACACAATGGCTGCGTCTAGACTGGCATGGTTTTGCGGAAATACTTTTAATGGAAAAGTTTTTCCGTTAAAAGTATTTCCGCAAAAGAGCGTCTAGATTGGCAGGATGCTTTTGTGCAAAAAGTGCTTTTGCGCAAAAGCATCCGTGCCCAGTATAGACGCGCTTTTGCACAAGAAAGCTCCGATTACCATTTTAGCCATTGGGCTTTTTTGTGCAAAAAATGAAGGTGCCTGTCTACACTGGCCCTCTTGTGCAAGAGGGCTTATCCCTGAGCGGGAGCATCAAAGTATTTGTGCAAGAAGCACTGAATTCTTACATTAGAACGTCAGTGTTCTTGCACAAATTCAAGCGGCCAGTGTAGATAGCTGGCAAGTTTTTGCGCAAACTCTTGCCAGTCTAGATGCACCCAATTTGATCTCAGCAGGAGTTTTGCCACAGGAGAACAATCAGGCCTTTAATGCTTCATTCCAGTCTCTCCATGACTTCTCCACAGGCCAACTTCCTGTATCCATGTGTGGGCGCTGTGTTGTCTGGTGGACAGAGCACCAGAAAGGGACTCAGGAGAGCGGACCTCCATTGCCACCGGCCTGCTGGGTCACCTCAGGCAAGTGGTGTCCTTCCTCCGTGCCTCAGTTTCTCGATTTGTAAAATGGAGTGATGGCTGGCAGGGGGAGTGGTAGGGCACTCCCAGCCTGGCTCCCTGGGCTTCCAGCAGGCTGGTCCTAGAAGCAGGCAGCCTGGCAGGTTAAAGGGGCTGGCTGGGGCTGCGGAGTATCTGGGACTGCCTCAGCCCAGAGCCTCCTGCCCCCTTCCTACAATTTCAGCGGGGTGGGGAGGTGTTGCAGCTGCACCAACCCTAGTTGCTGAGCAGCTTTCTTTTCTTTTCTTTTCTTTTTGTTGAGTAGGGAGTGAGGTAAAGTTCACAGGCTGCTCTCACTACTGGCTGCCAGGGGAGGGCAGAGGAGGAAGGATGCAGCCTGTGCGCTTGGCCTCACGCCCTGGTCAGCAAACAGAAAAAAACTCACTCAGCGACCCTGGTTAGTGCGGCTGCAACCCCCCTCCTCCAACCTCCCCGCTTGCCTCTAAAATGTCGCACTCCCCCAGGGTTGCCAGGTGTCCGGTTTTGAACCCAACAGTCCAGTATTTGAGTTTTCTGTTGGGGAAACAAATTGAGAAAATAGAACTGAGAAAATAGAACTGTCCAGTATTTTCTAAATAAGATGTCATGTAGATTGTGATGTATTGTCAAGTGTGTCCGGTATTTTTGTTGAAACCATCTGGCAACCCTACACTCCCCCAGCCCCCTACCCTGAGCCGCCTCCTCCTACACCCCAACCTTGATTCCTGCGTCCCCTCCCAGCCCTAACTCCTGCACGCCCCACACCCCTGCCTGAGGCTCCTCCTCACACCACCTGCTCTTGGCCCCCATACACCCCAACCTTGACTCTTGCACCCCCAGTCTTAACTCCTGCACCTCCCCCACCTGAATACTCTGTCCTGAGCCCCCGCACACTCCACCCCACACTTAAACTTCTTACACCAGTGGTCTCCAACCAGTAGATCGGGATCTACTGGTAGATCTTGGAGCCTTTGACAGGTGATCCTGAGAGGTTTGGCTGGGAGGCTGTCAAGGGTGGGCACTTCATCTGCCCCCCTAAGCACTGCTGTGCAGCTCCTGCCCTCTGCCTTGGAGCTGTTCCCCACCCGTAGGAGCCTCCTGCCTGCTATAAAGGGCATGGGAAGAAGAGGAAGAGGGGGAGGGGTGAACCTTCCTTAGCCCCCTGCACCACCATCACCCAGAAGCCACCTGTGGTAAGCAGGAGCAGCCTGAGGCCGGCTGCACCAGCCAGCGCCCTAGGCAGGGCAGCACAATCGGTGCCCCTGCCTGAATGGCCGTCAATGGCCATGATGTCATCACGGGATGCCCGGGCCAGCAGCGCCCTAGGCAGCTACCTAGCTCGCCTAGGCTCACGGGCCACCCCTGGTGGTAAGCGGTGCCCAGCTGGAGCCTGCATTCCAAACCCTGGCCCCAGTCCTGAACCCCTCCTGCCCCCCGCCTAATAAAAGTGAGTGAGGATGGGGGAGGGAGAATGGAGTGAGCAGGGCGGGGCCTCGGGGAAGGGGCGGGAAGGAGGTGGGGCCCGTGTTTGGGTTTGAACTAGATCCTGGATTGCACTTAAATTCAAAAACTGATCTCATGCTTAAAAAGGTTGGAGACCGCTGTCTTACAGGAACTGTTGTAGGGCCTTCCTTCCCAAAGGCGGAGGGGTTGTCAGAGCACAGTACCTGTAAGAAATTTAAGTGATTTTCACCCTATGTGCACGACCCCGAGGACAGCCTATGGGCCGCAGCTGTGCCCTTTGGGTGGCGGACCACTGCTTTACATACATGCTTAACTTTACACAGGGAAGTGGCCCCTTTGCAATCCATAGGGAAAATTATGGCAAACTCCTTATAGGGGAAGATGATTTTCAAACTCCTGGGCTACGTCTAGACTGGCAGAATTTTCCACAAATGCTTTTAACGGGAAAGTTTTCCGTTAAAAGCATTTGCGGAAAAGAGCGTCTAGATTGGCACGGACGCTTTTCCGCAAAATCACTTTTTGTGGAAAAGCATCCTTGCCAATCTAGATGCGCTTTTGCGCAAAAAAGCTTTTTTTTTTTTTTTTTTTTTTGCGCAAAACAAATCTCAGCTGTCTCCACTGGCCCTTTTATGCAGTAGTTTTGCGCAAAAGGGACTTTTGCCCGAACGGGAGCAGCATAGTATTTCCGCAAGAAGCCCTGATTTCTTACAGTAGGAAGTCAGTGCTTTTGCGGAAATTCAAGCGGCCAGTGTAGACAGCTGGCAAGTTTTTCCGGAAAAGCGGCTGATTTTCCGGAAAAACTGACCAGTCTAGACACAGCCCTGCAGAATAAAACTCTAATACACTTCTCCGAGGAGTTCGGCTGGGAGATCCGAAAACACTCATGGGACCTGTTTGTTCCCTGTCTTTATTAAATCCTTAGAAGGCCAAGGCTACAGGTTTCCTTCCCAGCGGACTACAACTCCCAGCATGCCCCAGCCGGAGAGCGCATGCCCGGTGGAGGTCAGTTTGAGTGGCAAGTTGTTTGTTACACTGTAACACCAGCTGCTTTCTGCACTCTGTAGCTTTTGCTGCCTCTGAGCTCGCTTAACCCCTTTTCCCTTTGGTTCTTGGCTTCGCTCTCCCTTTCCCCCGTCTTCTCTTGCTTTAAATCTCTAACTTTCAGATCGTTTTCTCCCACCCCAGTCCTCCCTCCCCTTTCCTGGAGCCTTAAAGGGGGAGAAGAAGAAAATAATAATAAAAAAAACAAAGCCTCCCATTTAAAAAAAATATTAGTCCTAAAAAAATTAAACCCAAACATAGATGAACTACAAATGAGAAAAAGGAAAAGATGGAGCTGCACATTTTAGAGCACAGGCTAAAAGTAGCCAGCATAGCCAAGGAGAGCATCCAGTTGTTTACCTATGGATTAATCAAACTTGCTTTTCTTTCCTCCAAGACCAGGTAAGTGCCAACCGAATAAAGAAGGGGCGCAAAATGAAAGCTGGAAAAAGGGCCGGCAAGTGAGCTTAGACTGCCTTGGCTAATTCCATTGCAGAAGCTAGGATAGCGAGGGGGGAGGGGGAGCAGGGAGAGAGTGGAAAACAACTTCGTTCCCTTGCATAATTTTCTTCCTTGTCTGGTTGTCTCCAAACGTTGCAGGGTGGTGCGGGGGTTTCTGGTTTTTCTTCTTCTTCTTCGCTTCGGGTTTGATTGTTTGTTTGCTTTACAAGAGGGAGAAAACCTCAGCCTGGCTCCTTGTTTAGCTCTTCTATTCTTTTTAACATGCATATGTCGCCTGAGAGCAGTTCCTTGTAAATGAATGGATGAATGAAAACAGGTGTGGGAAATGTGCGGGGGGGAAGCGGCCCGCAAAGTATATTTTAGTATTTAAAGAAAAATAAAAAGGCGATCGGTCTGGACAACAAAGACAAGAGCAGAAGCAGGAGGAGGAGGAGTGGGGTTTTTTTTTTTTTTGCTTACAGCAGTTCTTTAAAACAAACACCCATTGCACGATTTGCTCTTTTAAGCGTCCTGTTTAAATGCTGAGTACACTGGAGTAAGGAGGAAGTGCATGCATTGTTGCAATAGTCCAGTCTTGTATTTGATGATTTATTTGTTTGTTAAGCGTTGCGGTTGGTGTGGGGGGCAGCTGAAGGGGAGCGCGGGGGGAGGGGGGGGAAGCAGCGAGAGACAATGTGTATGAATATTTTGTTCTTCTTTGTCAATCTGTACAAATATATATGTGCATTCTGCCAAGGCATCTCAGAGGAAAACCATTTGAATTGCAGGCAAACTGTATCTAGTATAAAAATATCGTCAGCTTGTTGACTTTTGTTGCTTTACGGGGATAAAGTGTGAGGTAAATAACATAACCCAAACTCTTTTGTTGTTGTTGTTTGTTTTTCTGACCCTGCTAACTTGTATCTAACATTTTTCCCTACATCATCCCAAATAGCATTTCTGTTTAAAGACAGACGACTTTTGCTGGCAAGAGAAAGAGAATAAGTTAGGGTTATTTTTTTAAATTGTTCCATTCCACATTGTAATTCAATCTGCTCTCTTCAATAATGCGTAGGGATGAATGGACCTGTTTGTGGTGTAATTTGATTGCAGTCCCTTATCTGGTACAGTTAAACTTCTTGCATTGAAATTTCACTCTGATTTGTGACTCATCCCAGTTGGCTCTACACTGGCATTGTTTGCAGTGTAATATATATCAGCACCTTGTTTACTGCCGGCTCTGAATACTCAATGGGGTATTAAAGGCTTAAATCTTAAATGTCTTTTTTAATATACAGTTTCAGTACTAATTAAAAGTGACTGCTGACCTTTGTTCCATTCAATTGCTAATCAAGTCACTTTGTTTTCTGATGCTTAATGTCAGCATTAAAGTCTTCCCTTGTATGCTGTGTTATTGTAGCCTTGCCGGTCCAGCTATCCGACATGGGTGGGTGAGGTAATATCGTTGACGTTTTTGTTAAAGTCATCATTTTGAATCTTTAAATCGGTGGTGTCTAACAAACCGGTTGTTTTCCAAGTTTAGGAATGAGCTGGATGAGTTGTCATCCAGCTTCTCCTTGCGGTTCTTGTCCACAAAACCGGGCAACCACGGATGGAGCTAGGATTGCAACAGTCATCCCTTGCACAGGCGGTACTCTGTCTACCTTCAGGTTTCATACCAACGCCTTCCATCTACTGTTAGGAGAAAAGTCCTTTAGAAGCCTCGTGGTGTTTTGGTTGCTTCTTTCTTTTTCAGGGTCAAATCTCTGCTTGGGGATGATTTTATATATATATATTTTAAAGATGTTATTCCTTCCCTCTTTTTATATTTCTATATTGCTGCTGTTGGAGAGATTTAGGTACAGTTGCCAGATACCTTCACAAAAAATCCCAATCATAGCAGGGTGGAAAAAATTGGTTGGGCAAAAAAAAAAAAACCTCACCCTTGCCAGATACAGCCGGGGAAAAACATCTCCGCCAGCCTTCATGTCCTGTAGTTTCCGTTTTTTTTTTACCGGACGGAAGGCGCGATTACCAAACTGACCGAGCGAAAACCAGACACCTGGCCACCCTAGATTTAGGGATTGAAAGTGGTGCAAAGGTGGTGTCATTCTTCTGGTGATGCGCCACAGAAGTACTGTTCTGTGTCTGTAGCAGAGGGTTGGGAACCTAAGGCCTGGGTCCGAGGCTTTGTTACCCCCCCGCCTCCCCAGCATTGGATATCCATGGAGCTGGAGCGCATACAATCTACTAATCTGGGCCCTCCAGGGTCTGGTGTGTGTGTGTCTTTCTCCTTCGCTGTTGAGGGCTCCGTTTGTGTGTGTGTGTTTACCGTGCTTTGGAAACCGAGGCCCTTGGCCAGGGGAATGTTCTGGTGGATGTAGCTCGTGAGGATCAGGCATGAAAGTGGGAGCAGATTTGGTCGATTTCTTAACATACTTCTCCCTCATTCTTACCCTCTCCCGATCTTCTTTGAAGTGAATCGGATGGTGGCTTGATGATCCAGATCCCAAAAGCTCTCTCCTTCCCCTTCGACTCCCTGTCCCTAACTCCCCCTCCCTAGCAGTGCTACTAAAATCTCAGCGTGGAGTGACCAGAGAAGAAGATGAGTAGGGACCTGAACCTCCACCCTACCGTGACGTTTTTGTGGTGAGATATTAAAAGTGCCTTCGCTATCTTTATATGTGGCACCTGTTCTGCCATTAAGCTGGGATAACTTTTGAGTACCCATTAGTTTGGGATGGATTTCAGCCAGAGACCTTTCCATCCATGTGCGGATTTTTTTTCTGTCCGTGTGTGGAATAAATTTTGGTGTGCGAATGTGCACCACCAGTAGAAACAAAAAAACCTATCTGTGGGCACTCAGCTCATCAGCTCGACGGCCTTTGAATCTCTCCTGAGTGGCTGCACAAGCGCACCACTTACAGGGAACCCTGCCTCTGACTCTGTGAAATCTTTCCATCACTACAGCGGAATGAACAATTTTAAAAATAGCACAATTAAAAAAAATTGGTTTTGGCGGGTGGGGAGGGGCCTTGCTCACGTCTCTCCTAACGATCTCCCTCCAGTTAGCTGGCCTTTGGCCACTTGTAGGCCACCCCAGCTCTCATGCCTGCATTCATTATTCTTTTCCGTAAGCTCGCATTACAATCAACACATTTATTTTTAAAAAGAAGGAACGGTGGAAGTAAGCTGATGGCCATGAGTACCAAGACAGTTGATGAAATGAAAGGTGAGACCCTGGCTGAATGTGGGATGAATTGAAGCAAGGCTTAAAGTTGTGTTTTTAAAAATAACAAGCACTAATTTTGAAAAGGCAGCTAGGCAAAGGGTAAATATATTTTCACACTATATTTTATCAGCCAGGCGCTCAGCTGATATTAATCTCTTTAGGCCTACTGTCTTCAATGGAGCTCCACTGGAATAGGAGGCAGGTTCTTACCTGGTATAAATTGGTGACGCTCCAGTGAAGTTGGTAAACTATTAGGGATTCACACCAGATGACGATCTGGACCATATATTTTTAATAGCACAGGTGAGAGCTGGACATACCAGAACAGTGATTAACACAATTTTCCTGCTGCTACGTTTGTTTCCCTCCCATTGTTTGCTGCTTTCTTTTATGCACCATGTCTAGGCTTGGAAGAATTAGATGTTTTTGTCGGTAAATGTTCATTGCACCATACACATATGAAGGAAGCATAGGGACATAAGAACAGCTTCACTGGGTCAGACCAAAGGTCCAGCTAGCACAATATCCTGTCTGCTGACAGTGGCCAATACCAGGTGCCCCAGAGGAAATGAACTGATCCGCACTTGATGCCCAGTCCAGCTTCTGACAGGCAAAGGCTAGGGATAACGTTCCTGCCCGTCCTGGCTAATAGGCATTGATACACCATTCCTCCATGAATTTATCTAGCTCTATCAATGATTATCGGAATTTCCAGATAGGCACAGTAAGAAAAACTTTGCTTGAGAATTTCTTGGGGTTTGATTTCAGAGTATTTACTTTGTGTATTTCCATATGTGCTGTTACAGGTTCCGGTTTAATGGTTGTGAAACCTGAACTGTTTCACTCTGTCTGCAGTCATTAAATAATTATTTTCTAATATTCCCTATTGTTTGAAGTCCCCATCATAATTTCCCACAGTTTTAAAGCTTATCTGACAAAGTGTTTTTTACCCATGAAAGCTTATGCCCAAATAAATCTGGTAGGGTAGGTCTACAGAGCAGTGTTATTTCAGAATAACTGACGTTATTTCAAAATAACTTACTGTGTAGATGCACACTATGTCGTTATTTTGAAGTAATATCGAGTGGGAGGACTTCTTACTCTGACTCCTGTAACCCCAAGAGTGCTCTTCCTTCAACTTCCTGCTGTGTAGACCGCACCAAAAGCCAAATTAAGCGATTTCTGCTTCTACTATGCAGTTGATGTAGCTGAAGTTTTGTAGCTTAATTTGACTTTTGCTCTGCAGTGTAGATGTGCCCCTTGTCTTTAAAGTGCCACAGGCCTTCTTGTTGTTTTTCCAGATACATACTAACATTGCTACTCCCTGAGACGTGTGAATATTTAAATTGCTAAAAGTTTAAAAAATGTTTAAACGCCATAATTATGTGCAACTGTGAATTTCTACAAAAATAAATAAATATAAATATATATTTTACAGCTTGGAAGCAAACATCAGTATTATCCATCCAAATTATAAAACCAAAAATACCTGAATAGTCTCAAGCCTGATCCTGTCTCAATTTGTCTTATAAACTTGTCGGTGGCAGGGAACTTTGTATTCTGTATAACACACAGCTTGCTTTTGGAGGCTTCAGAAAGCATCACCAACACTGTCAATTATCTAGTTTCATATTGCACTTTTTCTCTTTTGTTGTTGTTGTCTTTGGGGCAGGAAGCTGGTTTCTTATGTCTGAGGCAGCAGCGCGGAGTGACAGGGGGTTCCTCGGGAGTGGGGCCAGAGCGCACTGGCTGCCGGCCCTACCCCCAGGGACTATAGAATAGTAGAGTAACCTGTGATAATTCATGAGGTTAATCGACTTATTCAATTAACCGATATTTAACATCCCTAATCCAAGATCTACCTCAAACCTAAATCTCCTTGTCCCGCCTCCTTTGTGCCCCTACTCCGAGGCCCCGCCCCTGCTCACTCCATCGTCTCTCCTTCCCTCATCCTCCCTCACTTTCACCAGGCAGGGGCAGAGGGGTAGGATCTGGAGTGTGAGAGGGGCCTTGAGTTGACCTTGGGGCAGGCAGTTGGGATGACGGAGGGGGTTCTAGGTGCAGGCTGTGGAAGGGCGTTTGGATTCAGGGATGCTTGGGGCTAGGGCAGGGGCCTGGGGTTAATGAGTGGGGTAGGAGTTCGGGATGTGGGCTGCAGCTGGGCACTGCTTACCTGAGGTGGCTTCTGGGTGGTGGTGCAGAGGGGCTAAGGCAGGCTGGCCCTGGCCTTGTACCACTACCAAAAGCAGCCAGAAAACACCCTCCTAAGTCCTGCTGTGCCGCTCTGTGGACATAGGATACAGGGTGGGAGAGGGGGTGCCTTGATATCAGCACCCCCTCCTTTGCCTCTCCTGCCCTGCACAGAAAGCAAGAGGCTCCTGAAGGGCAGCTCCAAGGCAAGGGGCAGGAGATGCACAGCAGTGGGAGGGGCAGCTGAAGTGCTGGCACTTGGTAGCCTCTTGGCCAAACCTGTCTTGGAGGCTCCAAGAGCTACCAGTGGATCCTAATCTACTGGCTGGTGACCACTGTTCTAGGGCCCATCACAGTTTGGGTTTATAAAACAAGCCAGGCTATTCACAGGCAGTTCTGTTGATCACTGAACCATTAGGTTTCCTGGGCATCAGTGATGACCCTAATTAGCACACTGAGAATTATAAACAGATCCACCATTCGTATTCCTGAATTCACATGCAAGAATGATACATGCACAAAAATGGGGTTAGACCGACCCTGCAGGTTGTCACTGTAAAATTGATACGCTACTGATATTACCCTGTTTTTCTTGGAGTTATGAACAGTCATACTCCTAAGCAAAGTCTCATAACGTATGGGGGAACCATCACGAGGGGCTGCACCGCGAGCGATGGAGAAGAAGGCGTTCTGTTTGATGCCTATTCATTGGTTGATACGTTGTCCCTTTTGCTTCCCTTTTGCTTGAAATGTTCTCTCCTGTCCAGGAGTTAGAACAGGCATTGGTAAGATACAGCCTGTGGCCTGTGGCCTGGATCCGGCCCACCAAGCCTTTTAATCTGGCCACCTCTCCGCCTCACCAGAATCATTGGGTTCAGAGAAGTTCCACGCCACGCAGTGTGGCTGGCTGTACCACGTGGCTCTCTGAGCCATGCACTGGGGAGGGGTGGAGGCTTCGTGAGCTGACTCCAGCTTCCAGCACAGAGTCTTAGCTCCTATTGGCCGGAAAGCAGCCAATAGGAGCTGAGAGATTGTTCTGGGGGTGGGGATAGCATGAGAGGCACGTGCTGCAGGGAGCAACATGGAACAGCCAGTTGCTTCGAGAGGTCCGGTTCCTGGAAGGCAGGGAACGTACCTGAGGGTTCCTCTGGGCTGCTGGCTGGGAGCTGCCTAGATAAGTGCTTCCTGGTCAAAACCTGCCTCTGGCACCCCACCCCCTCTGGCACCCCAATTCCCACCCCTTTGCCCCAGGTCTCAATCTTGCCCCAAGTCACCACCCAAACCCTCTGCACCCCCACCTGCTCCAGACCAGAACACTGTCCCAGACCCTGCACCCTCCTTAACACCTTCCACCAGGTTAGAACCCTCTCCTGCACCCATAGCCCCTCACAGACCCTGCATCCCAATCCCCTGCCCCATGTCACGACCCCCTCCTTCATCCAAACTCCCTCTCCGATCTCACACCCTCTCCTGCTCCAAGCTCCCTTCTGCACCTACCCTCCATCTCAAACTCCACACCTCCTCCTTAGAAAAGTGAAGCCCTTGCCTACTCTTGGAGTGACCTCCATCAAAAATTATTACCCCCTTTGTTAGAATATAAATCTGGGCAGAGGGGTGTCTCCCAAATCTTTTGAGCAAAGACTCATCCTGGAATCATGATAATTATTCTTTCGATAAGTCTCTTAGCATTCATGAGTCAATCTGATTTTACAATGTCATGAGAGTTTATATAGCAGGTCCCTTTACTTACAAACGGGTTACGTTCCAAACACCTGGTCGTAACTCGATTTGTTCGTTAGTCAGAAATCCATGCTTTTACATACAGCTACGCTGTTCATAAGTGCGGATGGTGCGTTCATAAGTCGGGGACCGGCTGTAATGGGGTTAATGGGAGGTTGGTCGTAAGTGCGGATGGTTGTAAGCCGATGCTTTCGTAAGTCGTAATATGCATATAAGTACTTTGTTTATTGCTCTTGATTTTTGTGACTTCTGAGCAATGCTGCAAACTATCCATCTTCTGGGGTCAATAGGTCAACATGTACCTCATCCCTTCTCAGTTCCCAAACAGCTAATTAAAAAGATAATTAATGGGTGTTGGTTTTTCAAGCAGGGTGCAGTAGCATAAGATGAACTCTTACCCTGACAAAACCCTCATCTGAGAGATTGCTTTTGCAAAACGATGTGACACAGCTCCCAAATGCAAAAATAAGAGCGATGGGCAGCAAAAATGAGTTTGAGATGAAGTAAGTAACTTTGATGGGATTAATTTATTGAGTCTGTGTAAAGATTTCTAGAATCATCAGTTGCCTGATATTTTTGCTCTCAAGGTTTAATAGTTTTGGGCTAGAATAATCTTACATTCAATTCAGAGTGAAGTTGAAAAGTAATTGATTGGGGGAGGAGGGTATGTTTACAAACCAAAAGATTTGTGTGTTTATTTAGGGTGTTTTGTTCTTAAACTTTGGCTAATGCAAATGTAACAAGGAGGCAAGTACAACAAACTGCATATATGTGTCTACATTGGTTTTTCATCGGTGGAAACTAAATAGAGGGAACTTTCTTAGGAGAGATGTGAGTTCTTTGGAACAAGGTGAATAGGGCTGCAAATGAACAATGTGTTGGTGCAAAGAGAAGACATTTATATTCAAAGAACCCTTGCTTGTTTTCTCATACATGTCTGGGCTGCAGATAATTTAATGGAAGATGGTTCAACATTATAAATTTCAGACCTTGTGATGTGGTAGCATGAAGAAGACCTTAAAACAGGGGTGTCCAAACTTTTTTCAAAGAGGGCCAGATTTGATGAAGTGAACATGCGTGAGGGCCGACCATTTTGCCTGACATTCTTTGAACCATTAAAATTAAATGCAAATTAACTATTTTATGCAAAGTTTATTGCAAACAGCATACTTTTCATTTTGTCACATGGATGACAAATCTAAACAGGTGTTAAATCACTCTGCCTTTCATATCTGAAGGCCAGATGAAAAAAAAATCCAAGAAGCTGAAATATATGTCAGGAACATTGTAAAGTACATTACATATTATTGGTAATAAAGGTTGTCTGTCAACTTTTAAGTTCAAAAAATATGAACAGGAACATAACACCAAGTATACATGTTGTGTCCAAATATATTTATAACTGATTTAGACCAACTGACATTAACTGAGATTTTACAATGTATTCATCTCAATACATATGGATTCGTTGGGGGCCATAAAAGATAGATATTGCCAAATTACCTGTGGGGCCGTATTAAACCGGAACACGGGCCGCAATTGGCCCGCGGGCCGGACTTTGGACATGCCTGCCTTAAAATGTATCCAGTTATGTCATGTGGGGTCACCATATGTTCTAGATGTTCAAGAGAACTGGGGTCTGTTTCCAAGCCTGCCATTCTGTATAGGGTTGCCAGGTGTCCAATATTGGCCCAGACAGTTCCGTATTTACGTCTTTTGTCTGGTAAAAAAAAACAGAAAATACAGGATATGTAAAATTTTCTGTTTTTCTCGGACGGAAGGCTGCTTGGTGGAGGTCAGGAGAGCATGGGGATTTAAAGGCGCAGTGGCTTTTTTTTTTTTGCTCAACAACTTTGGTCCTTTTTATTTTTTTTCTCTCTCTCAACCACGTAACCACGTTCGGTATTTTTTGTGAAACTATTTGGCAACTCTACTCTGGGCAAGTCACCTTCTTGTGTGTGATTATCTGTTATGAGTTATAGGGAACATCCAACTCTTGTGAAAGGCTAGGAGATCGTCATCCAAATGCAAGTTCTTGCTGTTACACAGTGACTCTTATTTCAAGTTCTAGGTTCTAAGGGACCACCAACATTCGTCTACAGGTAAGAGTACCTTTAATCCCAAAATGCTGGCAGGAAGTTGGCTGGTTTGGGTTCTCCTCTCTAACTCCCCCGCCCCCTTTAGTGAACGTTGGTATGGAGGAGATTGTATTAAAGGCCTATATGCCTTCATTTGGTTGTAAAGCTGTGTGTGAGATATCAGAAATGTCAGAATAATTTATGATGATGATGACAACCCATTACTGAGCACAATCTACCACGTTCCCTGTAAGCTGTGCACTTGGGCGTCTGCTCAGGAGAGTCAGATGCTGCCCAGCTAATCAGCAGAACATACACAGCGAGGCTTTGGTTCTGCTGGTGGCGCACCTAATGCGCATGCCTCAGTGCACAAAAAAATAACTTTCTGCACATGTTAAAGGGACCATGATCATGACCACACCCTGTTCAGGGGGGAGGGTGGTGACTGGATTAGGTTTCAAGGCTTATGGCAAATTGGTTTCTGTTCTGCCTGCCTACCCCCTTCCTCCCCCCTCAGTTCAGCAGTCTCCCCAAATCACTCACCACATGCATCTGCATGCTGGCATTCTGCCTGCGTACCCTCTGAACTTACCGGTAGCGGTGCAGCACCCACACGTTTGGGGTGAGTAGGGAGTTTGGGGTGGGCAGACAAGTTTGGGGTGAGTAGAGAATGAATTTCACCCCCATTTTTTGTTTATGTACGCTTGAGAGCATAGCTCTTGAATTTACCCTTCATAAGCATGAATGGCTGCAATTCCTAGTCATAGGATTTCCATGCACAGCTCTTCGAGGACATTATCCAGTGTTTATAGTACCAAGGACCTTGGAAATAACAGGTTTCCTCCCTGCTGATCTGCTCTGTTTTATAGTTTATCTACCAACATTGTTTCTTATCCACCTCCCTTCCTCTGTTTTCTGATCTATAGCCAGTGTGGCTGTGCCTTAGTTTACATCCTTGTTTGTTGTTACCATTGCCCGAACCCTTGACCTGTGAATTCTGTCAGAACCGGCAAGTTGAGCCATGCGAGCTCACGGTGTTACAATGCAACCGTGTCCCGGATCACCGTTCCCAATCGATGGGAGCTGTGGTGAGTGGTGTGATCAGGGAGAATGCTTCCTGCAGCTCCTGTTGTCCGGGAAGGGCGATCCACGGCTTCCGGGAGCTGCGAGCGGCCGTACCTGTGGCAAATAAAGCCTTTGGCGGCCCATGGATTTTGCCCTTAAGCGGTGTTCCCTGTACACTGTGTGCTTGTGCAGCTGTGCAGGAGAGATTCAAATGAGGGACGTTAGAGTTAAACCAATTAACCGATATGCTGATGCGGGCAGAGGCTTTTCTACAGGCTTTATACTGCATAACCTGTAGCTATTACATGTTGACCTTATTAAGTGACTTTTAACATCCCTAATTCAAGTGCCTCTCGGTTGACTAGCAGTGTGCCCACAGCTAGGTTTTTTTGTTTCTACTAGTGGTGCACATTCGCACATGCCCTGGTGCACATACAATTATTCTACACATGGATGAAAAAGATAAGAGGGAGTGTTGCTCTTGAGTGACATAAATTTTGCTGCCAAAGCAGAAATGTAGACCACTTTAGTTTCCCAGACTGGAGAAAGAGCTTGGTGTACACTCAAAAACTTGTCTCTGTCACCAAGAGAAGGGGGTCCAATAAAAGATATTACCTTACCCACAAAGTCTTTCTTACATGAACTGTGACTAGGGTTACCAGGTAGACCCCCCCCCCAAATATGGACACACTTGATTGTGAGCGGGGGGAAGGGGGATGGGGCTGGCCGGGAGGAAGGGGGGCGGGAAGCAGAGCTGGCGAGGGGGAGGGGAAGGTACAGCAACTGGCTGCAGCCAAAGTCCAACAGGCTGTGCCCCCGGCAGGTGCTCCCTCTAGTTGCTCGCAAAAGCCGGGCAGCCCCCACCCGGTGGGGTCACAATCAGTGCTGGGAACCTCTGTTTGTGCACAGAAGTCGGGCGGGAGGAGTGGCTTGGAGTCCCAACCACTGCCCCCTCCTCACTCCGCCCCGCATGGCTTTTGCACGGGACCACAGGGCTCCCGGCACCAATCATGGCCCCACCTCCCAGTCGTTCCCCCGTCAGGCTTTTGTCTGGCGCCCAGCCAGAAATTCAGAAAATACTGGACATTGCACATGTCTGGTATTTTCTGAATTTTTCTACCGGACAAAGAGCGCAAATACCGGACTTTCTGGTAGAAAACTGGACACTTGGCAACCCTAACTGTGACTGTTGGGCGTTTTTATGATTTCTTCTTAGTAATAATGTTTTCAAGTTGTTTATTGACACAGTATTTAGAACGAACAGGAGAGTCCCCCAGTATATTATAGTTTAGATTCAGTCTAGTTGAAGGCTTAAACCTATTTGGCAATATCCCATTTTTGTTCTATAAAAATATATACAATTTTTTTTGCCGTAGAATTCTCTGCTGGACAGATTCGTACATTTATTTAATACATCATTTCCTAATTATCTTGCATGCCTCAGTGAAACTGTTTTAATGCCTTTGGACAAGCATAGCCATTTCTTTTTTCAGAGGAAACACAGCACAGATTTGTTCTTTTGTTCATTGCCAACATTAGTAAACTCCGGCTCTGATCTGCTGATAATTGAATGCTGCAAAAGGAAGAATTACACAACAAGAATGTTCGTGAGGAAATAACTATTCATTGCAGTTTAAAAATCAACAGAGCAAAGCTTGTAAGTAGCAGTTGTCATTTCTAAGTAGAAAGATCTCCCTCCCCCCCGAGCTTA
This sequence comes from Pelodiscus sinensis, assembly GCF_052426305.1. Lineage (NCBI taxonomy): Eukaryota > Metazoa > Chordata > Testudines > Trionychidae > Pelodiscus > Pelodiscus sinensis. Next base: position 4,407,124 of record NC_143072.1, on the reverse strand, counting down.
ATTTGCTTTTGTGTAACTAATTAGAAGATATCATTATTAAGAGAGAAAGCAATTAACAAATAAACAAATGTTTTGTTTTAGCATAATGGACTAAGATAGTTCGGTGGTGAAAGAGACCAAACTAATTTCCCATTCGTCCCAGACCCTATATAAAACTTCCTGTACTGATCTTGGTAACTGGGCTGTTGTTCACTTGTGAGGTTTGATGTGTAATAAACATCTTGTACTACTTGATATAAAGCTTTATTCTGACATCCAAATCAAGTCGTTAATGCCTTACAAGCCAGAGCTGACTTCCTCCCTGTCGGCTGTTAAATATACGTAACTAAAGGTTAAATAAAAGCTAGAAGCAGTCCATCTTAGAAGGTTTGTGCTGGTAATGGTTAGGTCTCAAAAGGGCAGGTTAGCTCAAGGTGGCAGAATATAGAAATGAAGAAGTCTAGATTCAAGAGAGTCATATTATTTGCAACCATTTTTGGGGTGTCTTTGGTGAACGGCACATAATTATTGAAATTTCTCAGCACCTGCCGTCTTGATGAGCAGGAAGGGGGTGTGTTTCGGATATGATAAACCAATTGAGAAATGTGACTGCCAAGTCCTGTTTAAGATGCGGACGCTATTCAAGGAGATATGGGGCAGGACTAAGCAATTATAGGCTGTCATTGTCGGAACTCTACAATGATACCGTACTGAGGTGGCAAGGAAGATTGTCTCAAGCTGCTTGTATATGTGCAAATTTGTTTTTCTTTTTTTAATAAATATGTGATAGGGGGCTGGACTTGATGACCTTCTGAGGTCTTTTCCAGCTCTATGATTCTATGCTTCTATTCCAAATGCATTGTGAGTGGTTTTTCATTGCTGCAAAATTTGGGCACCGCTGCTAGAGACTAAATTGTGTATTCAAAACAGTACCAATTACGTCGTCATAAAGTATATCCTTAAAGCCTTCCTTATTAAGCATTACATTTTTTAAATATTCATTTACTTGTTTGCTGTGAAATTTCTGTAGCGAGAGGTTCTTCTTAGTTCTGTCCGACTAGGATTCACAGATACTAGTACTACAATGAATGTTAAAAGTTGGGAAGTGGGTAAGCCAGTTAAGACAGAGGTGGCTGTCTGTCTCCCACTGTAACAAGACATAAAGAATGTACAGCCTTTATAAAACTACATTCAGGACAATGTGACTGTCTTTTCTGTTCTGGAGCTTTTCAAAACAGTAGTGTGCGCCAAAGGACCTTGCCAATGTTGCTGGTCGCAGTGATATTTGAATATTGCTCATAGTACTTGAAAGAAGTACCGCCCATGGGTAAGGGTATCAACTTGGAACCTGGGAGATGCAGCTTCAGTTTCCTACTCTGCCACAGACCTTCTGTGTGACCTTGGGCAACTCACCAAGTGCCAGATGTTTAAAAGTATTTAGGCATCTAAGAGGCATTGAAATCAATGGGAATGCGGCACTAAGGCACTTTAGAAAATCCCACTAAGTAGTTCTTTGAACCTTCAGACAGCTTAATACATTTAGAAATCCTGTCCTTAGTCTCTCTAGGTCTTACCCCGCCATCTGTAAAATGGGACAACCACAGAGGTACCATGAGGATGAATACATTGAAGACTGTGCTGTGCTCAGATTCTGTCATGAGGAAGACCATATAATATAATTAAGGAAGAGGGAGTTTTACCTGCTGGGTTTGTTCACAGGCCAGGCCTTGTGTTAAACTGCATTTCTGGCTCATCATATGTGCTCCCTTAGGCAAGGTGTGAAGTTGTGCACAATTACAAAAGCTGCACGTGGTTGTACTGTGGGTGAGTGCTGGAGACCAGGCCTTGAAAATAAATACCTACTTCACTGTCGTGAACCAAAGAAAGATACATTGAGACGTTGGTTTATTTTGCATTTCTCTGTTTAGGAGGGCCTAAATTTGAGGGCCAAAGTTAGCATCAGCAGACACTATAAATGCTTCCCTGTGAAATAATTTCTACCAATGTTCCCTCTAACTTTTTCTAGCCGTGTGTGGAATAAATTGTATGTGCACCAAAGCATGTGCAGATGTGCACCACCAGCAGAGACACATGGCTGCAGCGTGGGCGCTTTGCTGATCAGCTAGGTGGCACCTAAATCTCTTCTGGATGGCTGCCCGAGTGCTCCGCTTCCAGGGAATACTGGTTTCTACAGCGCAGTGTGGAGCTGGGATTAACCACACCGGGTGTAGGAAGGTGATGGTTACTATTGGGATGGAACAGTGAGCATCTTGATGATCAGCTACTTGCAAAGGCAGTGGGTGAGTCCCACAACAAAGGATGTATCAGAGAGGCCTAGTAATTGAATGAAACTCAGCTGCACTGTGTGAATCTGTACTTACAGCTTTTTCTATGGTGTAGGTAACAGGTTTTTCTTTTCTCTGTGTATCTGATTGACACACAGATGTCATAATATTCTGATGGCTTGATGACTGCCAGGAACAAGTCTCCTCGTAAATACTGAGCAGAGTCATATCAACTGAGTGCCGAAGAGTTTAGCGAGAATGTGGCTTGACTTGGCACCTGACTTCATTGTGTTTGGGGTGGGGGGAGGGAACAGAGTGGTGTGGTACAGCGTAGATGCCAAGTCAGTCAGCATCAATGTCTCTCCAACACTTGGGAGTCTCACTCAGGACTTTGACAGTTAATTCCAGAGTGAAATATTGACACCCGGGGATCTAGTGCTGGTGTACCAGCTCTAGTCTGGCGCTGCAACTCTACCGAACAAAAGTGTATTAAAAAATCTAGATGTTTGCTTTACTCTCACTTTGAACTTGCCACTCCCTGCCATCACACAGGTATGTAGAGATGTTCTCGATATCGCTGGATCAGTTTGTTTCGCTTGGTGTGTTGCTTCCCTTCTAGTATCATTAAGTATGCCTGTTGCTTCTCCATTAACAGGTACAAAGTATTTGCTCACTGAAATTACACAACTTCTCACTTGTCTTTGGAGAAGGAAACTGAAAGAGGCTGGAGTTAGAAGAATGGAAAGGGGAAGCTGCCTTCTTCCCAGTTTCTTGGGTCTTTGAATTCTCTTGTGAGAATTTTGCATGACCCTTGTTCCTAGCAATAGGAAGCTGTTAAAAACCAGCATATGCTCCAGCTACCTTGAGAATGCTTCATCGTAAACTAGAGCTCAGATGCTGTCCTAGCTTCTTGGGCACTGGACTAAAGGAGCTTTGGGACAGAACCCTGGTGCAGAAGATCTGTGTCTTTTTCCATGGTCATGAAATGAGGTTCCCTGTGCACCATCTCACTTGTACTATGCAGATTAATTAATTACCATTTGGAAATGTTCTCTACTGATGTGGTTTTTCTGACTGCAGTTGACTACAGCAGTGTTTCTCAGCCAGTGGTACGAGTACCTTTAGAGGTATTTGAGAGAAGTCTGAGGTACGTCGACACAACTGAAATGTGAAGAAAACTGAATTTTTGTTCTAAGTTTTATAGCGCTTTATTATTTTTGTACTTTTTACACCCAAAAATTTCATCACTCACCCGGCTATGATTAAGTTGTTTAAACAAATGGGTTGCAATGGTAGAAAAAAATGTGTCTGAAAACTGTAGGTACTGGGGGTACTTTTTTTTAAGGGGGTACTTATAATTATTTTTTATAGGGGGTACTTTATTAAAAAAAAAAGGTTGAGAAACACTGGACTACAGCATTAGCTACGTTAATTAGTTAACCATTCATGGGAAGTTATGTATTTGATGCAATTTAGCAACAACTATTACGTCTGCACTATGTCCTATTCTATCTTCATTATGCTCTGAGGCGGTATGCATGTCAGTAATAATTATCCTTTGGTTAATGCAGACTTCTTGGAAACTCACTGTGATAAGTCTCATGTGATGAAACCACACTTCACAGAAAATGTTTTCCTATTGAAAACAAGCAACCTTGCGTTCACATGGTTTTGGATGGTTATTGTACTCCTTGTGTAGGCATTCAGACTCCTTATAGTGAATCACAAGCTAAATATGAGTCAACAGTGTAACGCTGTTTCAGAAAACAGAGAACATCATTCTAGGATCTATTAGCAGGCATGTTGTAAACAAGACACTAGAAGTAATTCTTCCCCTCTGCTCCAAACTGAACACACCTCAGCTGGAATAGTGTGTCCAGTTCTGGGCACCCCATTTCAGGAAGGATGTGGACAAGTTTGGAGAAGGTCCAGAGAAGAGGAACAAAAATGATTAAAGGGCTAGGGAACATGACCTATGAGGGAAGATTTTAAAAAACTGGATTTGTTTAGTCTGGAGAGCAGAAGACTTAAGGGGGCCACGATGTCAATTTTCAAGTACATTAAAGATTTTTATGAGGAGGAAAAGGGGGGGAAATCTCCTTAGTCTTTAGGGTAGGACAAGAAGCTATGGGTTTAAATTGCAGCAAGGGCGGCTTTGGTTGGACATTAAGAAAAAACTTAAAACTGGCCAGTCTAGACACAGCCTAGGAGTTTTTCATTTAAAACTGCACTATTTGGCAGAGTCAAATGTTCCTGGACTCATAATACACTGGATCCTCCCCCATTTAAAAGCAATGAATGTACTCAGTGGTTCTTGGCTTGCGCTGGGAGAGATTCAGGTCCGGTTGAAAGATGTTGCTAGAAAACCCAAATGGGCAACAGAACTCTTCCCAAGAGTGTCAAAACCAGCGCCTGCAAACACATCGGTGCAGTGTGTGTCATTCCAAAGACAAAGCGGGCTTGAAATGGAAATTGACTCCGCTAAAATGAGAGGTTGCGGACAAAGGCGTGTGTTTTGAGGGGCTGTCATTGCTGTGCTTGAGGAGAGAGAACGTTTCGCTTCCCAGTATCATATGACAGCTGCCATCACACAGGCTGACTATGAAGTGCACGTTTTCAGCCCGCCTTGTATAGAATGCTAGTAAGACTGTAGCGTACTGAACAAGAACAGAATACTGAACATACCAGCAGGGTGTCTCCAAGTGGACCAGTGTAATCATGTGCTGTTCTGCTTTCAAAGGAAATTGCAGTGCGTGCATTTGACTTGCTCATAATAGTGATGCATTGTTTAGCCTAATAACTAAGCAGCACTGCTAATCCTTCTGTTCTGCTGTCGTCCCAGAGATGAACTAATCACCTGCCCCATCACCTTGTCAAACTGGCAGATTGAGCACACTGTAATTTTTTTTTAAAGTGGAGAAACAATATTTCCCTCCCTTTTTTGACCGTTCCATTTATACGCCTTATCGTGTGCCATGTTGCATGCATGTGCAAAAATGTGTGAGTAATATAAAGTTAAGAGCATGGTCTGAAACGGTCAATTTTTTCACTATGTGCAAAGTCTTTCTTCAATCACAGCAGCTTCTAATAGCTGGTAGCTGTTTTCTTGTAACTCTGTCTCCCTTGCCCCTCCATATGTGCTCTTGTAGTAACATTTCTGCGGTGCTAAGCTCCTCTCAAATATTAGTGGATTTTACCTCACAGCACCCTTTGAAGCGGAGAAGAATTCTTGTCACTGTTAGATATATGTGGAACTTAGAAGCCCAGAGAGAGTAAATGACTTGTCCAAGGGCCCACGGTGAGCCTGGCAGAATGAGGAATGGAACCAGGATGGTCTGAGGTCTAGTCTGTTGCCTGGTCCTCAAGGATCCATGTTGTAGGTACAGTAGCTCCTTACTAAAGGGTTCTTTGTGAGAGAGGCCATTGAAAGAGCATTCAAGGCTCCACATGTATGTGAATGGAGTTTGCAAAAAAAAAAAAAAAGCCTGAGGAGGAGCTGAATTTGTGATGTCAAGAAGCCATTGACCTTGTGTGTGTGTGTGTGTGTGTGTGGGGGGGTGAACTTGAGCATATGTTTGAACTTTGCTTTTTTCCTCCCTGTTTACAGTATTATGAGGTGTTCAACCACAATGTCCTTGGCTGTTAATCCGAGTTCGACAATGTTCCCTGGCATCACCCTTTCCCGCGAAGCTGTTCCCAGTGATTACAAAAGTACCACAATGTTCATGTTTAAAAACTCGATCACAGTGTCAAAAGTGAGTGTCCAGATGTTCGGTTAGTAGCTGTCCGAGGCTACAGCCTCTCTTGCCTGTGTGTCTGCTGAGGCCCTTAGGCGTGGGATGTGTGCCCCTAGAATTGTATGGGGGATGCTCATCAGTGTTACTAGTGTAACGATTTGAGTATTGCATGTCCTTGTTACCAACTTAAAAGAACCTCAAACAACAACAAAACCACCACGAGAAGCAACTAGGTGTTTTTCTTTTAAGACTGTACTATTTGACAGTCAAATGTTTCTGGACTCAAAATACACCAGCTCCTCCCCCATTTCAAAGCACTCCCTTTTGCGCAGGAAGAACCAAGGGAAAGGGACAATGAACGTATTTTGTGGTGCTACGTTACTGAGCCCTGCACAAAATAAGGGCCTCAGCGACTAGTCCAGGGGTGGCCCACCTGTGGCTCTAGAGCAGTGGTCTCCAACGCGGTGCCCGCGGGCGCCATGGCACCCGCCGGGCCATTTATGTGCGCCCACAAAGCAATCTGGGCTGGCCCTGCTCCCGGGTGTGCGGCAGCCCCAAAACGTTGGGGACCACTGCTCTAGAGCTACCTGTGGCTCTTCTGAAGTTAATATGCGGCTCCTTGCTCAGGCCCTGACTCCGGGGTTGCAGCAACAGGTACCAACTTTCCAGTGCTCAACTCCTGACTTCACCTCTTCCTCTTCCAAGCATATTGCACCCTTGCTCCTTCCCTCCCCCACTGAGCCACCTGAGGGCCGTGAAACAGCTGACTTCAGTGGGCAGGAGGCGTGGGGAAGGAAGAGGAAACGCTGATCGGTGGGGCTGCTGGTGGGCAACAGAGATGGGAGAGGAGGCATCTGATAGGGACTGCTGACAAATCACTGTAGCTCTTTGGCGATGTACATTGGTACGCCGTGGCTCCGTCTCAGACTCGGGTTGGCCACACCTGGACTAGTTGACTACCCGATAAGCACTTAAAAAGCAGAGATGTCGTGTCAGGGAGCAGGCGCGAGCCAGGACAGCGGATTCCTAGCTCACACCTGGTCTCTCTTCCCTCCTCTGTGCCTCTGCCTTACTAATGTTTACTCTTTCATTAGCTGATATGGATTTAGGCCAGGTGTACCTTATAGACTTCTGCTGGCATTGCTGTGTTGATATGATCTGTGAAACAGTATGATCTTTGGCTTCCGTTCTTGACGCATGCTGCTCCTCATTCATGATCCTTCTGCCTGGGCAGGAATGTTGTCTTCTGGATAGAAGTATGGGTCTCAATCAGTTGGAATAGGGAATTAAAACAGCAATTCTGTTCCAAGGCTTTATTACTTGACTCACCATCCTCGCTTGGGACATGTGTATTCAATATGTGACTATCACTGCGTCGCCTTTTCTAATTGCATCAGAAAGCAAGGTGTATGTCAGGGGTTCTCAAACTCTTTGATACCGTGACCTCCCTCTATGTTACTCGTGACCCCCCCTCTAAGTTGCTCGCGACCCCCTGGGGGGTCGGGACCCACAGTTTGAGAAACGCAGGTGTGTGTTGATCAGAGTATTTCTAAATAACACAAGAACATTGTATCAGCCTGTTCCAACACCAAGTTGTGTCCAGAGCTGACAAGCCTACTACTGCTGCCAGCTAATGGAGTTACTACTTTAATTCAAATGGTAGAGGCCTGTGCTTCTGGCGCTGAAGCGAATTAAACCATGGAGCTCAGGTTCATTCCAAAGTGGTATTTGAACTCTTGTGTACCTCAGATGGTCAGTGTAGCATCCGGACTATGTATTTAGTGCCCCGACTTTCATAAAAGGCAAAGAAGTACCTGAAACTTACATCATCCTAGAAAATAGGTAACAGGGTTAGGGTTTTCATTGGAAAGCTTCATATCTTCTCACCAAGTTTTATATGAATATTTCTGTTTTACTTCTGAAACATTTAAATGTACCGTTTTAGACCCTATCGAGCTACCAGATACTATTAGGCTCCGGACCCCTGGGTTAAATCAGTTAATTATAATTTTGGCACAGATCAGAAGCAGGGTTCCAACTCAAAATAGCAGGGGAATTACACGCTAGAGATCTGTCACACCAAGAAGTTCTACTTGTGTGGCTGCTCTTATTGAAGTGTTACCAGTTTCACGTCAGCAGGCCATAGCTGGAAGGTTATGCTAACTGCAACAGAAGACTCTTCTCCTGTTTGCCAGTCCTGCTTCTGTCGAGGGTACTGTCAGAGAAAAACAAAAACCCAGCCATCAAGTCCCTAAATATCGGATCCTGAGTGCTCTGAAGTCTGTGGGTGTCTTTCCATTGATTGCCATGGGATGTAGAGTAGGCTGTAAGTGTCAATTTAGGTGGAATGCTTTTGCTCACTCAAATTGGGCTTTGGTACACTTATTTTCTGAGAGAAAATGTTTTTGCTGAGAGCTGCAATATGCTGGTCCTTGAAATGGGTGCTTGTTAGCACTGTTCCCAACAAGCCCTTCAGCTGGCTCCAGAATGATTGGAAAACTTTGTACATTGAACGGCGGGTTAGGAAGATACTGATAATCTGCTTAATGGTACAAAAGTTCGTCGTCCTCTGACGCGGTCTGTGAGTCTCTTCGTGGCTGTGGGGTTGAATGTCCGGTCTCAGGCTCTGTCTTCACTTGAAAGGCTAGAGAGGCATAGCGGCAGTTGCACGACCGTAGCACGTCCCCGTAGGCACTTGCTGTAGCAATGGGAAGAGTTATCCCATCCTGGTAGTTGATCCTTTCCTCCAGAGGCAGCAACTGTTTTATGTTTGGTGTTAGATTAGCTTAACTGTTGCTTGGGGGTGTGTGGATTTTTCATATCCCTGATCAACATAGCTGAGTTGACCTCATTTTCCATGGTAGAGGAGCCCTTAGTGTGCATCCATAGTGCAACTAGGCCATATTTTCAGAGCCCAGCTACCCACTGGTTTCCGAGTGAGTGTGGTCTGGAAACACAGGGAGGCTTCTGGACTTGAGGCCAGATAAAAATGCTAATAAAACTGGAGCAGATGAGTTCCTTCGACTGCCTGTCCCAGTTAGAAATCTCTGTTAACACTCTGCTTCTCAGAACCCAGGTTAGTGATCCCCAAAGACATTTTGGTTTTAGTCATCACCTTGAGCTAGTGGGCAGAACCTATTGCTCAATAATAGAGTCCCCGGGGCTTCAGATCTTCTCAAAAGGTGAAAGACAAATGTCCTGCTCCCATTTGCTGCCAAAGGAGGTAGGGGAGGAGAGGATGCCGCCAACCTTAGCTCTACTAAAAAGCTTCAGGCAACTGGACGGCAAAAGGGAGGGAGCTGTCTCTTAATTTTAAATCCATTGTTGAGTTTAGTGGAGGAAGTTGATTAGTCGGTGGCCAAATGTGAACATGGAGATGTCGACTGTTGGAAATTACCTTTGGGTTTGACCAGGAAAGCCTTAGTTTGAGAGCATTGGAACAGCAAATCAAAGCTGCATGCTGTGATGATTTCCTTATTTTGTTTATAATTTAGGAGGCACATTCAGTTCTTCTGTCAAGGCCAAAGAATCGTGTGTTGATAGTATTGCAGTGGGCTCGGAAACAAGCTGATTTGCGTGATTTGAATAAGGGCAGTTCAAGGAGGAGGATTAAAGGTACCTGGCTTGGTGTCAGATGATTTTGCTTGACCATGATGAGACGAGGCCTCTGTTAAAACAGGAAGAATTTTGGTCCCATTGAAACCATTAGGAATTTTGCCGTTGACTTCATTAGGAAAGATGAGATTGGCCTGATCTCATCCATAAATTATTTCTCTTGCATGTAGCACACTGAGTCAAGTTAGTTACGGCTTCCTCTTCAGGCAGGCGTAGTAGTTTGCCTGGGTCCTGATTGCCAGTCAGCTGTTTCCAGAAATACAAAAACAGAGATTAAAGATGCGCCGCTGTATTGAAGAACTATAGCAATTATAACTTGTTCCTGGCAGCGTTATTAGGTGAAACGGAGAGTTTGTTTTTACAGAGATCCACAGAAATGTGTTTTGGCTCCACTTTGCTCATCTTGGCAATGGTCAGCTCTGAACATTGGTATTCTATCACATTTCTGATAAAAGGAAACATGTTTATGACTTGGGGCCAGATTTGTAAAAGGTGTTTAGGCACCTAGTGAAATTTCAAAAGCCTCTGAGTACCTAAAGTCCACTGAAATTAATGGCTATTAGGTACCCAGGTGCTTTTGAAAATCCCACTGGGCACCTAAATACCTTCTACAAATCTGGTCTTTAGCAGATGTTTAATATACTGCTAAAAATTAATTTTAGGCCAAAAGAAGAATTATGCCTGCCTTCTTCCATGCATATATAACTGCTAATAAACATACAGGGGACATCAGTGCTAAAGCTGTTTTGTAGGTATGAAATAACTCTACACAGGTGGGTTTTAGTATTTTTACCCGTAGGTTCATATAACAAGGTGGTCTGTCCCACACTGTGAAGTTTAAATCTGTGGATCAATATGGAATGGATTATTCTAATTTCTTTGCAAGGGCGGGACAAGGAATGCTGTCCCTAGGATGCAATGTAGAGAAGTAGTTTGCCCCGTTTGTTGTCTCTTCCTCTAAATAATTCTTGGGAAACCAGCACATCTTGTGAATACATTTTGAAATCTCCAAGACCAAAAGAGAACCCCTCCTTGTATGTGTTTGGGTTCCCTCCACCCCTAGACATTTCCTGTCCTTCCAGTTATGAAGTTTGCCAAGAACTCTGCCATTCTTGTTTTGATCATTTATTTCCCCCCAAATTTCTTTGTTGCGTGCGCTCTCATATTAAAACAGTTTGTTTTGACCATTTATTTTACTCAACATTTCTTGGTTGCACACGCGCGCTCTCTCATATTAAAGCAGTTTGTTAATAGACCAGACCATAGCAGACCTCCTGAAAATAATTTTTCCCTCCTTGGATAGGAGAAGCAACTGACAAGTACTTATCAGAGTCTATTCTGCTTTGGATAGTACCTCTGGGAATCTATCAGAAGTCCATTCTTCTCTGAGACTGGTGCTTAGGGATTTTATTAATAGTAGCAGCAGTGTTTTAAACAGAAGGGTTCACTTAGCTGGCAAATATTCAGTTGCAGTTTGATTGGATGAAAGTTTATCAGTCTGATGCACAAGACACTGAATAAGAGACAGGACTCATTTCAATGCATCTTGAACCATTTTGTATGCCAAGAGATGGGCAAAAATTGGGCTCGGGAGGGGGAGGGGGGCGGGATCTGGCTGCCAACCGTTTCTCTCTGTCCTGCCCAGCTGATGAGCAGAGGTGCAGGCTTACAGCTGGCAGCATGAGTTCAGCTGGCCCGCCCGCTTGCTCCGTCCTGTAGCCGAGCTGCTCCCAGGATTCTCCTGCTAGCTGTGCAGTGGGGAAGGAGCGGAGCGCTGAAGTCAGGGTGACCCCTTACCCCTGGACCCATCTCTGCAGAGCAGGGGGTGGGGCGAGGGAGACACACCGTGGAGCTGCTCCAGTCTGAAGCATGGATGGTGAGTGACATGGGGGAGAGCCTGTCTTAAGAGGCAAGAGTTCAGTGCTCGTGTGCTCACTCACTCGTGCACTCTCTCTCTCTCACAAACACACTCACTTTTCTGCATAGTGGGGGAGGGGGAAGACGACAGAGCAGGACAGCTTTCCCTCACGTAAAACCCTACCGTGGCTCCTCTCAGAAACTCACCCAGCAGCAGCCAACACACACACACTGTGTCACTGTCACACATACTCAGTCTGTGTCACAAAATCTGTCCTCCACACACAGTCTCTCTCTTTCACACTCACTCTTTCTCACTCTGTCTCCCAGCCCCACCCCTTCTGCCCGAAGCCCCACCCCTTTCCGGGGGGGCAGAGCCTGCCACTGACCACGTACCAAAATTCACGAAGCATCGCCTCTACAAAAATTGTCCACCCCTGTCATATGCTCTCTAATGTCCTGGTAAAATTGGGTTATGTGTCAATATGGCTTTTTATATTTTCTTTAGGGAAAGGGGGGTTCTTTGTGGACCATACCTCCTTTATCCTGTCTGAAGCTTTTTGTTCTCACAGCTAAACCCAAAGACGGATGCTTCAGAGAGAGAAATGCAACGTGGTTTGAAGAGTAAGAGTAAAGGGATAAGCAGCTGTTCCTGGGATTCTATAGCTCATTTGGGACAGCTAGCAAGTGATAGGGTTTAAGAAATGCTTCACTTGGATTGTAAGCTTTTTGATGCACGGACGGTAGATGTCCAGAGTACAAGCTCTGTGACTATTAATGCACATAACAAATAACAATCATCCAGTGGGCAGGATGAATGTTGGAGGCTCACCAGAAGTTATCGGTTTGATGCAGGAATTTCTTGGCGCTCTGTGTTCATGCAGGAGATGATGACGATGATCGTCCCCTCTGGCCTTCACATACCTGTGTAGCCAAAACTCACTCACTCTTTCTCCAAGATGAGCCGTGGCCAACCCGAGGCTCGTGAGCTGAATGTGGCTCTTCTCCTCCCCCGCACTCTGGGTGTGGCTCATGAAGCTCCTCCCCCTCCCTCCAGTGGCTCGTAAGCTGCCCCTACGCCCCACAAAACAGCCCTCTCCTCCCGGCTCCCTGTGCTGACCTGAGTAGGGGAGCTGTCCGGCGCGGCCATGAAAGATGTAGAATGAAAGATGGCGTTGGGCATCTGGAGCCTGCTGTGGCCAAAAAGCCTCAAAACGCGTTTAAATGCGTTTTCTTAAAGGGGCAGAGCTTTTTTTTTTCTTTTTTTCAACCAAATGCAACCGGGGGCCTTCTTTGGGCAAAATGGGCAAGGTGATCTCTTCCCCCTGACTTTTAATTTTTACTAGGAGCAGCAGAAATGAACTTCCTACAGAGAGATGCTTCGCATCAAAACCAAGAGATGGCTCACACTGGCATGTGGTACTGAACTATGATTTCCATCACAGAGCACTTGGACATGTGGGCCGTGTTGCTTATGGAAGTTGCTTGAATTCAGATTTTCTAGGGCATAATGTCCTTCGCTGATTTTTTTTTTTTAAACTATGTTTGGGAGATCAAAGATGAGGTATGTGTGTGAAGAACATAGGAGAATCCAGCAGAGCTGGTGTAGAAATTTTTATTTAATGGGAGCAGGCACTGGCCTTCTCGGAGACATGATGCCCTCTGGCAGCATTGTCCAGTGAGCACAGGTTTGAGAACTAGGAACTCTCTCAAGTTCTAATGCTAGTGCTGTCGCGGATGTGTTCTATGTAAAGCCATACCTAATTCATGGCCATGAAAAATGTGTTATAGGTCATGAAAGCAAGCATCCCCTGTGAAAACTGGCTGTTGTAACTGGGCAACACAGAAGTGGCTGGTGCTGGCGAGGCCCCCAGCTCTGAAGGCAATGCTGCCACCAGCAGCAGCGCAGCAATAAGGGTGACAATACTGCAGATCTCCCCCCCCCCCCCCAATATCCTTGGGACCCTCTCAGAACCTCCACAATTACACTACTATGAAATTTTAGATTTAAACTTCAGAAGCTGTGAAATTTGAGATCTGTAAAATCCCATGACTGTGAAATTTACCAAAAACTGACCTTCGATTTATTATGGCCCTACTCATAAGTTCCTTATGGCCTGATCTGATGCCTGTTCCAGCAAAGCTCCCATGGATTTAAGTGATGTGTGGTGGGTTAACCCTTTTCACTCCGTTGAGCTCTCACTAGTAGAATGGGGCTAATGAAACCCCTCTGGTTTTGCCGTGGAGTTGCGAGCTTGGGTTAGTTAATGTTTGCGAAGCAGTGATGACGCATTTATGTATTACTCTTACTTCCGTGGGCACTGGCCTCTGTAAAGGGGAGTGGTTGATTGCAGTCCTCAGCTCTGAAACGGGATTGTTGGCTCATCTCGTCAGAAGACAATTTTACTTGATTATAGAGGATAATGCTGGAAATTCCTCTGCTCTGGGTTGACGGCATGTCCAGATGGTGAGGTCAGTATTGCACAGACCCCACTTAATTACTTTGTATGCTGGGATAAGCGCTGCTATTTAATTTTTTTCCCCAGCTGACTCCGTGATCGCTCAATCCCATTGTTGTCAGTAAATATAGGAAGCGGAAAAAACAATAGCGGCACTACGTTCCTATTTTAATTGGAAGTAATCGGTTAATTTCCCACTTTTTTTGTTAGTACAGACAGAAGTTGAATGGGAACACCAGTCCTGTGGTTATCACTCCCAGATGACCTGAATTTTCAGCCTCTTAAAAGAAAATTAAGTTAGGAACCTCTGCGATACCAGAATTGTATTCTCTCAAGTCTGTCATGAACAAGATTTGGTAAAGTACAAAAAAGACCGTTAAACTAGCATAATCTCATCCCGCCATTTGCTAATGGTTGATTTTAAAAGTGAGATTATACTGCTGTTTAGTACAGGAAGGAGCTGAAACCTATCCCAGCTCATACATCATCCACAGGATCATTCATTAAATTCCTTTTGCGGGATCATCATCCGTGTTCCCGCTAATCTTTTCCACCCATATGCGGATTTTTTCTTCCGTGTATGGAATCATTTTTATGTGCACTGAGTTATGTGTGAATGTGCACCACTAGTAGAAACAAAAAAACTTATCTGGGAGCACTCTGCTAATCAGCTGGGTGGCATTTGACTGTCTCCTGAGTGGCTGCACAAGCGCATAGTTTACGGGGAACACTGATCATCAAACCAGCAGAAACCTCAAGAGTATGCCTACGCTGCAATCAAAGGCGACTGCAACACCTGGAGACATGTAGCTTTGATCTCACTAGGTCAGGTGAAAACAGCAGTGAAGTGGCTGCAGTCCAGGTAGCGGGGTGAGCTTGTTTCTCATGGGCATTGTGACGACGTGTTGGGGATCCCCCGACTCTGCACCCCCGTCCGCACCCAGATGGGACTCTGTCAGTCAGTAGAGTAGTAGGTTTATTGGTTCTCAGGGACACAGGCGATGGTAGCGGGATACACGATGAGAGCTGACAGCCTTATCCCCCCCCTGCGGGGTAGGGGTTCAAGGGCCCCTGAAGCCCCCCTGTCCTGGCTTTAGCCTGCCTTGCTCTTCTTCCTTCCCCGGACAGCCACCATCCCTCACTCCCCCCAGGCAGCCACACCCCTTCCTTTGTTCAAACTCCTGGCCAGGTGTGAAGCTGTTGGGCCATTGTGTCTTGGCTCAGGAAACCCCAATCCCCCGCTGGGCCCTGCACAGACACTCCCAGAGTCTCTGCAGACCAGCATCAGGCAGGGTCACACCAGTACAACAGTGCAACCAGTGAATGCAAAACCAGAGTGCACCCCCACTACCTCATAGACATACCCCTACTGGGCTGGCTGATCCAGCTTGTGGTATGCTGGCTTCACTGCTGCTGTTACTCACCTGAGCTATCTTTGATCTCGCCGGTTAGTGTCTACACCTGCAGCTGTCCCTTGCGGCTGTAATGCAGACAGGCCCTTAGCGAGGCCAGGTGGAGCGTTAAGTGCTGGCGGTTACAGGCGAGTTCCAGGGTGACTCGGAGACAGACAGACAGACACACATTTCTAAAATATAGAGTAAGAAAGACGCTGGAATGGGTATAGATCTCGCCTAGGGTGGCTGACCAGTTATGAGTATTCCTCATTTAATACGTACCCGCTTAACATATTTTAGTGATAGCACGTTTTGGGTTTTTTAGGGAACTTTTTTGAATTGCACGACCGTCCCCGGAATAACACGATTTCCCCAGCTGGCCCGTTGCTGGCGGCTGCACGGGGCTTCCCCCGCTTCCCTGCAAAGCGGCGGAGGATTCGCCACTTGCCGCACCGTTCCCCGGCGACCCCCCCTCGCCGGACGCAGTGCGGGCCCCAGCAGACCCGTCACAGGGGAATACTCCCAACCCAGTCCCCTTCCCCTCTCCTCCCCTTCCCTTCCCAGGAGCCAAACACCTCCCCTTTCTGCTGTAACCCAGTCCCCTTTCTCCCCCGACCTTATGTCCCGGTCCCAACAGACACCCCCGCTTGAAACTCAACCCCCACCTTTTCCATTATTTTCAATGGGAAAATGGACCCCGCATAACACGTTTTTTTCTTAAGACGATCATTTTCTGAAACATATCTATTGTGTTAAATGAGGAATTACTGTATAGGCAAGGCTTCTCGTTTGGATCTTTTTGCTGATGATCTCTTATTAACGCTCCCTCTGCTCCTGGGGCTGATTTTGAAGACTAAGACCACCCCAGCAAGGGGCTAGTTCAGCTGAAACTGGGTGTGTTTAACAAGTGCTGGTGACCTCACAGGTGCATCTGCGTATTGTAAATGGTAGGTTACCCTCAAGACAGCATTTTACAATAGGACTTTCTGTAGAGCTGGATGGGAAACTCTGTTGTGGTTTAAAGTTTAACCACGCAGGTTACAATGGCTGGTTTGTTCTCTTAGGCAGGACAGGGCTGGGATTAGCAGGAAGAAGGATTCAATGTAGCTATGTATCATTGTCGGTTGCTCAAGCAGACAGAGAAATTTGCTAGAGGAAAAGACTTCTGATGCTGTGTGTTTGTACAACAGGAAATGATTTTGATCCATGGGAGGATCTCAGGTTTTCTTTTCTTATTGCAGTGCAACATGAGTGGAAAAATTCCTCAGAGGACTGACCCTGGAGCTTGTAGTACTTTGGCTTTTGTTAAGGTCGGGTTAAGGTACGCAATTCCAACTACGTAAAATACATAGCTGGAGTTAACTTATCTTAAACCGAGCTTGGCTTCGTCCTTGCAGAGGGAGGCCAGTGGGAGCAAACACTCCCATCGGCTTCCCTTACTCGTTGCGATTGCAAGGAGCACTGGTGCCGACCAAAGCAGCCCTCAGTGTTTGACTTAGTGGGTCTTAACTAGACCCACTAAATCAAATTCCGGAAGATCAATCTCTGGTGCGGCAAGTGAAGACATGGCCTCAGGTTTCTCTGCAAGCTGAGCACTTGGGCAGCCATGCAGGAAAGATTCAAATGTTGCTTAGGTGATTAGCAGAGTTCCCGCAGCTGGCAGCATGTGTTTCTACTGTGGTGCATCTGCACATGCTTCAGCGCATGTAATAAAATGTATTCTGTACCTGGATGGAAAAAATTAAAGGGAACATTGCTCAGCATCCCCACTTCCTAGGGTTCAAAGGAGTGTTGTTGAAAGGGGACCTTTCCTCGGCAACTGCTTATTTTAGAAACCGCATCCCCCTGGGCTCTCTGAATAGTAGTTATAATAATCATCTGAGGGCACCAAGATACTTTATAAATGTTGGTTAAGTCATAGACCACCTGTTTGAGTTGGGGAGGCCATACTGTTTCCAAGGATGTCAACCCTTACTGTTCAAAAACCATGAATCGGGCCCTGAAAAATTGTGAGGTTATTTTTGTAAAGAAAAGTACATTTGGGTTCTTTTTATTTGCTTTTTTGTTTGAGCTTTCAGGGTGCGTTCGGTTCATAATTTCATGCGTCTCTGCAAGTGCGAGGGCTAGAGACTTTAATTTAAAAGAAAATTAAGAGAATTCAGGTTGCTGTCTGGCTCCAAGATTAGAGGCTTTGAGGAAGATCATCAAATACCATAATAAAATTGCTGGAGTTGGCCACAACACAGAGGAGGAGGGACCTGTTTGGGCCAACAGAACGAGCCAATAGTAATATAATTGTTTGTATTATCATAGTACTTAGAACCCCAGTAATAGACCAGAATATTCCTATATTGAGGCACTGTACAAACACTGGTCCAATCACAAGGCATGCTGGGCCAAATTCATCCCTGGTGTAACAGCCATTGAGATCATTAATCTGAATTTGGCCTACTGCTTTCACAGAAGAGTATTCCACCCTGTCATTGGCACTGGTCACTACACGCTAATATTATTTAGGGACTAGTAGTGGGAAGCTCAAGGATGCCATAGGAAAAGGGGCAGGTGAAATGACTCTGAGACCAGAAATGATGAGCATGAATACTGGAGAATGAAGGCCGATGCACACAAGCTGTGTGGGTAACCTTGTTCCGGGTGCTTTACAGCTTCTGTTTCATATCTCACATTCTGTACAAGCAACAGTTCCTTCATTTGGGACTGGCAGATCTTTGTTGGCAAGTAGCAATTTCTTGCACCACCTTTAAAAAATTCCATCCGCAATGATCTTACAAAGGAGCAAAGTAGGAAAAATGCCACCTGAAATTTAGTTTGATATAAGGCTGTTTACTCGGTATGCTTTGACGCATGTTGACAGTTTGTGTTTTAATGGTTGTAAAGCTTTAACTTTTTGAATCCCGGTGTCTGCTGTGATAAATAATTACTGTATGATATCCCCTGCAATTTCTTGCAATTGTGAGCATTTAAATTGATTTTGAAATGCTTCAACATCATTTTGCCCAACTGTGAAATATTCAAATAGATGAAACTAAAAATCAAACCTCTCTGTGATCTGTCGAAATGATTAAAATAAATAATGTAAGGCTGCTCAGATTTCCTGTATTAGAAACCACCTTCCCTCATTTTCCACCTGCTTGAAGATTGTTAGTTAGTGAATGGAGTTGACGGTGCAACTCTCTGCTTGAAACTCTTCCAGGAACGACCTAAAATTGTGTGTTTAAAAACAAGGTTGATAATAAAGGGAAGTGTGGAAAGGCTTCCTTCACGGTACTATCCTTTGCCCTTAGTGCTAGAGCCCAGAGTTGGTCTTAGGGGCGGGTGAGCCGGGTGGTCTCCTGGGGTTGCCATTTTCAAGGCACCGCTGACAGAGCTGGTCTTAGCAGTGAGCCACAACCACAGTTCAACCCGGCCTCCTGAACTCCCCAAGCCTCTTTTTTTGCTTGACAAATTTTCCCCAGCGGTTTTTTTTTTTTTTTTGCTTGGCTCGGGGTCGCCAGTTGGTTAGGACCTGTCCTGCTATAGCCCTACAAATCCGCATATTTCTGTGAGTATTCATGTCCTCAGATGTGGCTATAAATATCCACGGCTCAATTTTGCGGCTGCAGATGCAGATGCAGATACAATGTTTGTATTTGCACAGGGTTCTACATAACATATATGAAATTGCTATCCTTGTTAAATTAGATATTCTTTTTTTAGCCCCGAGAAGTAGAATACCTGTGTTTCTGCTGTGGTGGCCAGAGACTGAATGGATAAATATGACTTCACACTGTGGTCTGTGGAAGGTTCGTACCACTTCACTTTTCTGTGGCCGCTTCTGGGAAATACCTGTTTGCGAGAGCCCTCAAGCTTGACTTCAGAGAGAAATTTTCAGTGCAGTGGGCAGGGCAATTTGGGGTTTGGCTTCTGTAACTGCCAGTGCCAAATGCGGGATAGTGTCCTCACCTTCATGACTGCTGTAAGGTGCCAGCCAGCCTGCTGAGCGATACATGGGCATACCCGGCCGTCCTGCCACGTTATCCCGAACCCTGTCTGAATATTGCATTTTCTCCTTGGTGTCTCAGTTCCTCAGACTGTCTTCACGGGCTATGCGGGATCCTTGTAGGGATGTCAAATCCCGGTTAAAAAGTTAACCCGTTAAAACGGAATGTTAAACATTCCATTTGACCGGTTCACCAGGATCTCGTCGCATGGTGCGGTGGGCCCGCCTGGGCCTGCCACACAGCAGGCTGCCCTGGCCAGGCTGGGCCCGCCACACCACGCCACATTGGGGGCCGTTCCAGCTCGGCAAGGCCCGCTGCACTGTGTCATGGGCAGGGAGCTGCTTCAGCCCAGCTGGGCCCACAAGTTAACTGCTTACCTGGTAAGCCGCTTTACTGGGTAACTGGTTAACTGGTTTAATAACATCCCTAGATCCTTGTGGGTTTCACACTTGCATTTCCAGCAAACCTATACTGCTTCCCTGGGGGATTTACTCTCTCCTTATCGTCTTGTTCTCTTTTCCCATTATTGCTCCGCAGAAACCCCGTACCTGACAAGTGGTTCTGCTTGGCAGAGCCAAGAGCCATTGACAACTTGTCCTATTCAGGAAGCCATGTACCTTCCATCTCCGTGGTACAGTGACCTGTCCTCAGTCACGGTCTCTTTGGAGACCTCAGGCTGCTACATCTTGACGTTACAATAGGGAATCCCGCACTTGCTTAAGCTCCAGCTATTGGCAGGAAAAATGTGTGGGGTAGGGCACGGGGATAAGAGAGTACAGCTGGAAAAGTCAGAATCGTTTAGTTCAATATTTGGAATCGGCTGGTTCTTAGGTCAGCAACATGAAAAGGCAATAAAAGAAAATACTGCAGGGTAGGAGACTGGGAGCTTGGGCACAGATGTCTGGTACTAGCCTGTGATAGTTCCCAGGTGTCTGACTTGCTGCCATAGTGGTGGTTGTATAGACCTACCTGTGGCCCACAACATGCATGTAAATGTGGCGGTGTCCAATGGACCACTACACTCAGATGCAGCAGGCATGGTAGCGGTAGGTTGGTGAGTTAGATTCTTTTGCGGTTGCTTTGCTCATCCCTTCAGCAACTCTCAGAACACTTTCATGGGAACATGAATTGTTATGGGTGTTCAGTTAAAGTGGGCTTGGACTAGGGCATCAGACTTTTTCATTCCCTTCCGTTGCATGTGGGCACTGTTTTGGCACCTTGATCCAATTGTCATGATTTGGGCCCAGCATCAGCAAGTTTGCCTCTTACTCTTATTGAAAGGTGGTTGTGAGCGGGAGCAAGAAGGGAGGCTAATTGAAAATCTGAACCTAATGCTGTGTTTAGCTCTTAAAGACTCTCCATATTTCCTGGGGGCTCTTCAGTTTCTTCTTCAGAGTGCCTTTAAATTTTTAAACACATTATGAGCCTAAGTGCATGTAATCAAAACCTTCCCCCTCCCCATGTCCTGCTGCATGAACTTTCTGTCAACTTGAGATTGCAGCCTGAGATACCAGATACTCTCCTTTTTATAATTGTCACCTTTATAAATAGAATTTATTTATACAGTATACAGATGTGTCAAGGCATGGACCCGCACTGAAAAGATCTCCTAGAGCCACGAAACCCGTCTTAAAACTTCAATCTTGTGCTGCTTAGAATCTGTAGCAGATGAGACTTTGTTAGGTTGTATTTAGCAGGTTTTTGGAGTTATGAAGGATGAGATGAATTCGGGGAAATATTCTCTTAAAACCATTTGGAGTTTTTACTTGGTTAGATCATCAGGACACTTTGGAAGGGGAGGGAAGGATGAAAGAGCAATGCTTCCCTATAACATGAGCTAGGATTTAAACTGAGGTATATGCATCTCAATTTAAGGAGCAGCCGCGCAGTAACAATTCCCCGTTCTCCCTGTAAGTCCAACAGTCTGTTTTGTAGACCTGTGTAGAGTTGCTGATATGTGACTAGTGAGTTATGGTGCCCTTATATTTTGCAATTAACTCTGCAGGTGCATGAGTGTGCCCGCAGGTCACAAGTTGCACGATGAGGGCCTTCGTGTCAGTTTGAAGAGCAGCCTCTGTTCTTGCGCGGTTCTAACGTGTACATGGTCGCTTCTCCGCTAGCACAAGAAATCTGCAGCTAAAACTGTAACCAAACAGCCAGTGGTGGTGCCGCACAGAGAGACTGCGTCACAGATACTGGTAAACAAGCTTAAAAGCAAACAGTCGCCTTTGGTGAAAAAGGTCTTGGTCCTACTAGTAGTGCAGCCCAGCGGGGTCTCTGGGGGCAGGGAGGAGTGGGGTTTCGCGCGGCCTGCGGCGCGGCCTGGCCGCGGAGCCTCCCCCACCGACCCCTGCGGCTGCAGGGTCTTGTGCTCCCGCTTACCCCTCCCCCCCCTCCCGATGGTTCTGCAGGGTCTTTCCTATTTCCTCCCATGTCCCCTCTCCTCCCGCCCAGCTTTGGGTCCGGCAGCTGCTTTCCCCCTTCTGCAGACCCCTTCGCCCAGCCCATCCTCCCCTCCCACTTCCTCTGGGCCCGGCGACCCTTCTGTGCTCTCCACGGAACTGGGCCCGGCAAGCCGTTGGTGCTCCCTGCAGTGTGCTGCTGGGGCAAGCAGGCACTGCCTGTGGGCTAAGCAAGCAAGCTCCGTGTCCTCAGGCGAGACGCATGGTGTCCAGCCCCCCCCACCACTTCTTTCTTTCCACCCACCCTAAACGGCCGAGTTGCCCCCATGCTAGTAACTGAATAAAAGCTCCAAGGCTAGAACTAAAATACTGCTGGATCTGTAAAATAATTTCATGGTGATTCCACACGAGGTGGATGCCTCTATCCATAGGGCAGCCCTTTGAAACCATTGCAGGCCTGCTGGTACCAATCAAGTTGTGGGATTAAAGTTTAAGCTGGTTACAGCAGAAGTTTGGGCAGTGGACTCTTAGGGTGCATCTACACAGCACCCTTAGCTCGAAATAAGCTACGCAATTTGCGCAGCTGATTTCAAGTGTATTCGAAATAGCCTGTTTTGCAATTCGGTGCTGTCTACACAGCGCCAAATTTCAAAATAACTCGCTATTCTGAAATGCCCCTTAACTCTCGTGGAACGAGGGTTACCGGGACGTCGGAATAAGCCGCCTGTTATTTTGAAATCTATTTCGAAATAACGGGCTGCTTCAGCAGACGTGGAATAGCTATTTTAGGATCCTGAAAATATCCCGAAATAGCTGTACAGTGTAGATGTACCCTTAGGTCATTTCCCAACTCTAAATTCTCTGTGCCTCCGTTTTTCTCCGTTTGAGGTGAGAGGGGTAATTTCTCTACTTCCACAGTGCGGTTGTGAAGCCTGACTGAAATGTCCGTAAAGTGCTTTCGAGACCCACTAGGCGACGGCTCTGTAAGCCCCAGTATCGCAGATTCCCGGCCCTGCTGCAGAGCCCCATTGGCTTCACTTGGACTCCACATCTGCCCGCATGGGACAGCTTGCGGAATCCAGGCCTAAGTGCTTCTTAAATAGCTGCTGAGATCACTATTGTTAATGTGATTAGGTGAACGGAATAATGACCACCCTGAGAACGTGAGTGCTGAGAAATATAACGTATGGGAGACAGCATCTATTAATTTCTGTTCCTGAGGAATCCGCCGCAGCCAGGCATGGCTTCTGTCCATCTACCATTTCTGTGAAGTCAGACCTGCCCTTCACACCAGTAAATGAATATACGTAGCAGGTACAGCACTGTCAGTGGCTGGCCTGGGCCAGAATACCCATGTAAGATGGCAACAAAAGTAGTTTTGGGGTTTTTTTGTTTTGTTTTGTTTTGGTGTGTGTCAAAACCAAGCAGAAACCAATTTTGAGTGGTTTTAGTTCTCTCTCCCCTGCTTCTTTTACCCCCCTCACTGTTAAAGCCAAAAAGTTTTGATCAAACTGAAAAATGTTCACAACAAACGAAAATAAATTGCTCATGGGGGTAAATATGGAGCTCCGCTTGCCACTTCTGGACTGTGCAGTGTATAACGTGGAGAGGACTGCTGCCATTGTGTCCCTGGGGCTGTGGGGGGGTCTCAGCAGTTCTCTGCATGTTGCAAACGGTAATATCAGGACCAAAGAATGGATCCAGTCAGTGTTCAGAGACAGGGAATCGTGTAATACCTAGCTGAGTGAGTAGTAGAACTGGTTGAATGAAGGGGGGAAAAATTGCAATTCTCCCTCCTTCCCCCCTGCTTTTTCATGCGAAGTACGATATACATTTCAGCAGATGTGGATTTCAAAAACCTTTGCTACCTCTAGAAACAAGTTTTGGTGATTTGGTGATTGGATTGATTTAGTTGGGATTGGTCCTGCCTTGGGCAGGGGGCTGGACTTGATGACCTCCTGAGGTCTCTTCCAGCTCTAAGGGTCTATGGTTAATGGACAAGCTTGTTCATTCTTTAAAGGGCTTGTTGAATGATTTTTTTGAAAAAGCAAAACAAAACATTTTCCCCATCTTAGTGTGCTTTGAGACGTAGGCCATGTGCCCATAGTTTTCAGTAGATGCTGAGTCCTATTTTCCAATATTTACACCAAAACACTGGACCGTTTTCCCTTCCGTGTTCTCCGTAAAAATCCAGAGTCCCAATAAAAGTGAATTATTTTTTATTTTAAATAAAATATTTTTCTCAGAAAACCTGTTACCACATCATTTGGACACAGGGCTGAGTTCTGAGACAGTATGTCTCCATTGATCTTAGAACGTTAGCTTCAAAAGCAGGGATCCCAGGCCCAGTATATCTCGAGTAACCCAGTGCAGATCCAGAATGTGTGTGTAATCCAGAGGGGTTACAGCATGCTCGGATTAAATACTATGATACAAGGTTGTAAAATTGGAGCAGTTAATCTGAGTCAATAACATGGGAAGCAAAATATGTATTTAACCAAGTCAGTAACAAACTATTGCTGCTCATTAGTGAACTCTTAACCTGTTTTTAAAACTATGTTGACACAAGCCTAAATACATATTTACCTGCGAAGCCACAGCAGAAAATAAAAAAACAAAACAAAAAAAAACCCCAAACCTTTTCTGCTCTCTCTGGCAAAAACAAGCTAACATTGCACAGATTGTTCCTTTCTATTTAAAAGAGGGCTATTCAGGAATGAATGAAGGATCAAATCCAGAGAGAATTCACTTTATAAGGGCTTAGACTATATTCTGTTTGGTGTGATTGCAAAGTCTAGTATAGGGCGACGGATCCAACCCAAGATCTAGCTGGTAGCTGAGTGTGTCCTCATGAGGAGATTAGACGAGGAATTTGAGCTGGCTGATTCGTCATTAGGCATTATAAAAGGAGCACGTGACCTTTGAATGGGAGTGGATAACCCTGTCCAGTAATGAGCATTTCCTTTAGCGTAGAAGTGATATCAACAAGTTCTGAAGAGATTTACCGGGTAGTGGAGTTGAAGGACAGGCTGATGTGTGTCTGTGGAGGGGGCTGGAAAAAAAGCTTGAAATGGAAAAAATGGGTGGCAAACTTCGAGCATTCAAAAAAACCCCCAAGCTTTAAGGCAGACATTTGACCCTTACCTGTACTGATACTTGTGCTCAGTCTTGGATGTGTGTCTCTAAGGCTGCCATGCTGGCCTGAACTTCCTAGTGTGTGGTCTTTGACTTGTGTTACAATGAATCTAAGTTTGTATTTAGGGTTGCCAGATATGTTCCCTAAAAATACCAAACATGGCGAAGGAAAAATTGGTTGAGCAAAAAAAAAAACCCACTCCAAAAAAAAAAAAGAGTCACCGTGCCTTTAAGTCCCCACGCTTTGTGGTATTTTCTGTTTGTTTTTTTTAACAGACAGAAGCCGCAAATACTGGACTGTCCGGGCCAATACTGGACACCTGACAACCCTATTTGTATTTGATCCACATCCTCTCACGCACAGAAACATTAACGCTTTTTGAGGCCTTCCCCCTAAACTGTCTGTCTGAGGGAGGGTAGTACAGGGATAAAGTGCCATATGGGGGTGACTGAGGACTACAGTGACACGTTCCTCTCTGGAGCTGCAGGGCCAATCTGACAGTCTGCGGGTAAGGTGGGAGTAGGGAGGCAGACTCACCGTTCCCAGAAGGGGTAGGGCGGGAGCAGCAGTGCTTCCCCGAGCCCTCAGAGCTATCTGGAGCGTAGTGCTCCAGAGGAGACTTAAAGAGGCTGGAGTTCCGGCTGCCACAGTAGTATTGGTGGTTGCTGGATGCCCCCGGCCTCTTTGAATCTCTAGGCCCCAGCGGGACTACCCCTTTCCCTTCCCTTCCCTCCCCTCCCCTCTCCTCCCCTCCTAACTACTCACCCACTTGGGGGGCCTGGCTTTGATAGAATGGACATCTCCATTGTCTACTTGGCAAATCAGCATTTTTTGGGGGGGCGGTAAAACATATTTGGAAGTCAGAGCTATAGTATTAGTCTGGTTTTGCTCCTTGTGACAGGGCGCTCGCCCTGCACTGACCCTTTAAGGGCAGACCCCGGCCTGAACCAGGGCTGGGGAATTTAGCCCAGCTGAGGCTGTACTAGCCCATTAGGGCCCAGCTGGGCGCTATAATAGAGGATGGGCTGCTGCTGTGAGAGGAAGCAGTGAGAACCTGGCTGCTGAGGGAGGAGGAGGCTCCCTGGAGCTAGGGCAGGGCTGGGGAGGCCAGGCAGGGCTAGGGGAGCTCTGGCCAGCAAATACTCGGACTGCAGGGCTTGAAAGAAGGCCCGCTGGAGGAACATCAACCCCCGGAAGGGGGGCTCAGAGACAGACTTGGGCACTGCCGGAGGGCAGTGTGGCGAAGAGGACGCCGCAGCCGGGAGTAAAGAGGGGAGGCACCACCCCAGAGAAGGCACCCTACCTGCCAAGGGAGCCAATTCCGGAAGACAGACGGCAGGGGGATACGGTGGTGAGTGCGAACCCCCTCACACTCCTGCTTTGGAGAGAGAAAAGTGACCTTCCCCCATCACCGCTTTGAGCTGTGTCCAATGGCTCCTTAGTGCCGAATCGCCTCCCTCCACTTGACCCAAGAGTACGAAAAAAAGTAGGTGACGACTAGCTAGTACATTCATTTTTATCCTGGTGAATTCCACGTACTCACTGGTGCTAAAGAGAGTGTGCACTTAGATTTTTGTGGCCTTCAAAATAATACTGATCGATAGGAGTGGGATTTCCTTTTGTAGCCAGCCATTGTCACGTTGCTCACATTGAAACCCCCTTGCAGTTTCCAAGAGCATTGGGAAACCCAAGATGGTACTGGAAGGGGGTAAAGAATTGGCTGCATTTGAAAGATCACATTACAGGAAAACTTGAATCACTCTGCAGTGATATTTATTACTATGGTGAGGAGTGTTAAGTAGCCTGGCAGATGCTTTGTGAGTGATAACCGGAGCTCTCTTCTGCTAGCATGTTGACTATGAATGAGTGGCAACAAGGGCATTTTAAGAAATGATCTGTTTCCTTTACTATGGTGTTAGATTATTGCTTCTCCTGTTACTTACTTGGGCTGGGAGACAAAGTATGTATGGCAACAGCCAGTGACTTCTAGTAATCTCTAGAATTCAGTGTTCCAAAGCAGCATATTAATCGCATGAGAGTTTATGATCCATTGCAAAGCAAAGCTATTGGCGTCTCAGGAGATGGAATAGCCTGTGTCCAAAGGAGCACAAAATAAAGTGGCATGCTGGGTCCAAATTTGGTGTCTCTTTTGTGTGTGTTAGAAATAATTCCATGGAGTTATGCCAGTGTACACAAACATAAAAATAAACCAACGTATGTAGCTACACAACCACGGGGGAGAGCAAGAATTGCTTGGCTAATTCACTGGACAAGTGGGTAAAATGGCTCCCCTTCTGTGTATCCTTTACAATTCTGCTTGGATTTTTTGTATTAATTGAAGAATTCAGTGTTGGCGAGTAGCCACCTGCTTGAATTGTAATTTTAAAAAATTGCTCACTTTATCTTGTGAGAATGCTTGTGCGGATGTGACTTTGGAGAATTTAAATGCCTGCCTTTCTCTAACGAGTGTTGGAGCAAGAGACTGAGCAGCCACTATGCAAATTTTCCCAGTTGGCTCCCTCACGCCTGTCTACAATGAGAAAATGGAAAGCCTCACTTGTTCCTGTAAGGCTTAACCTGACCTTTTCCTGCCTTCAGTTTCCTCCAGTTGCCAAGTGAATCCTCCAAGGGTGGGGGGGGCTTCATAATTGTCTTCTGTGCCGCCTGCATGATGTGGAAATAGTCTCCAATCTCTGCACAAGAAGAAAAAAGCTCTTGAGGCGCAGGATGTCATGCGTCTGTGTCAAGAGGAGCCATGGTCTCTCTTTGGGTGCCTGATGGGGACACACAAGTTAGATATCTCTGTGACTTAGGTAGTCTTTTTGTTCAGCAGGGTTTGGGAGAGCTGATTCCTTTTTACTCTGCCACAGACTCAGTGTATGACCTTGGGCTAGTCACTTGGGGCCAGATTTTCCAGTGCCCGGCGGGTCAGGTTTTTATACCATGCTTTTTAAAATGTGGCCTCTTATTTCAGTGCCTCAGTGGGAGCAGAAGTCTGAAACTTGGAGTCTTGGTTTCTTTCTGCCTCAATTCCCCTTCTCCCGTCTTTTTTCTGTTTTGTCTGTCGTAGGACTATAAGCTTTTCAGGGGAGGGACCAGTGTTCCCTCTTAAGATTTTCCACCCGTGAGCGGAGTGAGTTTTGGCTTGTGCACCAGTGTTGATGTCATGTGCGCTGATTTGCATGTGTGCCACCGTGGCACCCAATTTATTCACACACATGTTCCCAGCTGCTGGAGCAGTATCTCCCCCGCCATGTGGCAGGTCCCATTCCCAGCCACCAGAGCAGACCCCGCCCCCTCCGCCATGCGGCAGGTCCCATTCCCGGCCCCAGCTGCCAGAACAGGCCCTGCCTCTTCTCCTCCCTCCCCCCCCCCCCCGTTGCCATGTAGCAGCTGCAGCCACTGGGGCAGGCCTCTCCCCCCCCCCCCCCCCCCCACCACATGGCTACAGCAGGTCCCAACTCCCTCACCATGTCGTCTCAGCCGGCTCCGCCTGCCACACGGTTCTCCAGAGGAGGTGGGTGGGGGAAGATTTTTTTTGTGAGCGGCCAAGCAGGTGCGCACCATAGCGGGAACTATGGTAGGTGCCAGTGCAGACCCTAGCACATGGGTTCCCAAACTGGGGGGGGGGGGGGGTGAAGAAATTCCTGTACAGGCTGTTGGCTCCCCTGACCAGCCCGGGGACTTGTGATGGGGATGAGATGGCCTGAGAACATGATGGGGGAGGGAGGGCAAACATTCCTACATGCTAATCCTGGCTCCGAGCTATGGTTTACGGAAAATAGTTTCCATGTCGGAATGAGTCTGATGTGGATAATGATATTTGCTCACCTGCTTCAGAGAGGAGAGGTAAGGGTTAAGTATTGCTCGTAAAGTGCCTTTACAAACGCAGAGTGTTGTGTATTGGTGAGTGGTAGTGGGTGTGTTTAACTGCTCATCTCCAGAGAGTTCTGTTGAGTGGTATCGGACACTCTCTTTCTTTGCTTCTATTTTGTGAGCTCATCACCCTCTTTTTTTCCCCCCCATTTCTTATGAACAAGAGAGTGGGGTAACCCTTGCTGTGGCAGTCACATCCCGTTCTCTAGAGCGGTGAGGGCCCTACCACTGGATCTCTGGGTTGCCAGGCAGTAGAATATTTATCTCTTCCCCTTCTTCCACCAGGACTTCAAATGCTACAGCTCTTCCACAGGGCTATAATTACATAAGCCATAGAAGTGGTACATCAGTGCCCAAGCAAATGGTGTTGATTTTGCCAGTAGTTGAAACCTCTCATTTATTCTATTGTTAAAGTGATATAATTAAAAATGAGGCGGGGAGTTAAATTTGCTTTGACCAAGACAATGAAAATGGGGCGCGTGTGTTTGTCCGAATAGACCCTATAAATGGTTTGTTTGCTTTCTAACTACCAGTCTCTGAAGTGCTGATACGATAAACAACCTCCAGCCCCAAGCCTGGTGCTATTTAAAAACCGGTTATTGGCATAAACATGGGCAGAGGTAATTAGAACCCTGTGTTAAAACCGAGCAAGCCTATGTGGTCTTGACTGGTGGAAAGGTTTTCGTTCTGATGCATGTCCCAATACTGCTTTGTCTTGTTCTTTTTTTTGCTGGGTATAAATAAAGGTTCTGGTAATTCAGCATCACACAAAAGCATGCAATGGCTTGTGGCAAAAATGTTGCTCTAACCATGGGGGCCGTTGGCCAACATGTGCAGTCTTTGAATGGCAAGTTGGTTTCCTGCATTGTGTGGAACTGACAAGCAATGGGCAGGGCGGAGGGGGGAAGGGGAGCTCCTAGAACTGTTGTTGTTTTCCCCTTTGGATTGCTAAAAGAAGAAAATCTGGAGGAGTGACTGCTTGACTGCTCTCCAGAGTTCCATGAATTTAGTGGGAGCGTCTTCGTTAGTTCCTGTGGTGCAGAAAGTACTGTGCTGGCATTAAAGTCTGGCTAGAAACGCGCTGCCTGTTTTGTTTGCGTTACCAGCTTTCAGGTGCTTGTGGTGGTTTTGCTGGCCATGCAGTCCGTGCTCGGCTCATGCACAAGGGCTTATCATTTTGCAGCTGCTAACTATGTCATTACTGCTGTCCCCATGGAAACGCAGGGCCTGCATTTTTGACACGATACTGATTCTGAAGCTTTGGAGATGTTATTGCTTACCCCCGGAAGCTTGGCCATAAGGGTGAGCTACAGGGCGAGCATCGAGTTAGAGAGCTAAGTGGCAGCTATTGCTTTGAACTCTCTCTGACAGGGTTAGGGACAATACCACCTCCCCTTCCCTGTGCACAGAGGAAGGGGACTATGGAAAAAAGGCAAGTCAGAGGGAAGAATGCCTGTGGAAAGGCTCATCTACTCACCTCAGCTCTAAGCTTTGGGTTGAACTGGAGACTGGGAGATGGTTTTGTGTTGCCACATTTGTTTGTGGCTTATGTTGACTTGTTCTTCTTTGTGACTGGTCCTGCCATGAGTACGCGGGACTGGACTTGATGACCTCTTGAGGGTCCCTTCCAGTCCTGTTGTTCTGTGATTTGTACATGTTTTGTTGAGGAACAGAAACATGTTGGTTCTTTCTCTTTATTTCTACCTAGTCGTCTCAAATGGCCTTTTCCATGTTCTTACAGGAGATGGTTAGGAACATGGGTGCTCAGGAGTACAGGTACTTTGTAGTGCAATTTACAAGTCTTGCTCTTAAATGTTGAATCTTAAGCTAACCAGTCTGCTAATTGCTTTCTAGTTGTAAGAATGTCATTCAACCCCACTTTCTTAGATCCTTTCTTGAATGGGCTTGACTTACCCAGTTTACTCTAAAGCAGTGGTTCCTAATGTATGGTCCGCGGACTGCTGATGGTCTGTGACAGTACTGCAGGGGGTCAGTGGAAAATGTAAAAATAACGATCGGGCCTTCCAGGGTGGGTATGATTCTTTCTTTTTCTCTTTCTTTCTTTCTCTTCCCCAGGGAGGGGGAGAGGGTCCATGAAATTTGTATAGCTTGAAAAGGGGTCTGTATGCTCGAAAAGGTTGGGAACCACTACAGGCTGCCCCGAATTGCGACACGATCGGTTATTGGGATAGCGTCGCACGTCATGGGCGTTATAACTCAAGCCCGCATTTATGACCGGTGTCATGCGCTGTCGTAAATGCGGGGCCGAGGATGTAAGTTGGGGGATTTTGGCCCCTTCCGCACCTACGGAAAAGGTTGTAAAGCGGGGGGACTCCTGTACTCTAAAGAAAGCATCTGGCAGTGGTAGGCCGACCCCGCAGCCTCTTACAATTACTTTAACCAACAAGGCTCCTTGCTTACGCAGACAGGATTAGATCAGGAGTCAGTGGTGTGAAACTGGTTTAGAGTGAAGAATCAGACCCTTAGTCTCTGTGGAGTATTTCTTGCTGTTTTGTGTGCCCTCCAGAACACCTTTTAAAATGATTATCTTTGTCAAGAAGGCAGGTTTCCCGAGATCAGCATTACATCCTACAACTAATAATCTTTCTAATGTTTCTCTCATGTTTTCCACGTGGTAAGAATGACTTGTTTACACACCAATTTTGTCCTGATGTTTCCTTTCAGAATGTGTTTGTGAGAAGTGCAGTTCGACAGCAAAGGTGGCTATGAATTCTTCTGTTTTATTCATGCCCCCAGCAGTGGCAATATGAGCGTCCCCATAACTCTGTACTGGCGCATTTGGCTGTAGGGACTAGTTCAAAGACCATGCTTCACTGATTGCTTGGTCTCTTTGCTGAGACTGGTCGCAAAAAGAGGGCAAATCAGTAGCATTTGTCATCTGGACACTAAACTAGAAACACCAACTTTATTTTACAGAGGACACCATCAGGTCTTAGGCAGCAAGGAATGTTCATTTAATGCCAACTTCGTCCATACTTGAACTAACGACCTGTAGATGTACATATCCATTCTGTAACGTATTCTCTAAGCCCCTTTTGCATTACATGGCATCAGTCTCTGAAAGTATTTTTTTTCTTGTAAGTAATAAGCAACTGAGTCACAAGAAACAAGAACTGTTGAATTCCATTCGAAATCGACAAGAACATGGGAAAGTGATTTATGGTTGCTTCTGCCAAGAACAGGAGATGGCTGCTTTTGAGCCTGGAAGTGATACTTCCAATAATCTATTGAAAATTAACCACTTTAAAGTGCTTCAGGATTCCACAGAGATCCATTTTTTATGGTAAATGTACACCAAATATAAAGCAAAATTAGGGTGCTTTGTATATTGCTTTTCTGTCTAATGAGTCTGGACATATTATTAAATCTGCTAATGGAGTTAAAAAAACACAAACTCATCAGAAGAGACCTCTCATGAAATTTATTTTTTATACGGATCATTAGTGTGTTTTATTGGATGGGTTTCTCCCTGTGGGATAGATCTACTGTCCATTAGCTTGCATCGGGGTTTCATGAAATTATTGTGCAGAAGGATCTAGCGAGACTTTTATTGGATGGAAGGAATGTAAAAGGTTTGGATTTATAGAATTAATGGCTTGCAGAGCTGGAAGAGTTAGGAACAATATTGCGAGTCCCCCAGAGGATCTGAATGTTTCTGGGAGGGTTTGTTTCTTGATTTTTCTTTTGGTTGCATTTATATTTCCCTTCTCTCTGGGGTCATTGTTATAGATCATGACATCTGGTCTTCAATAGCCTGCCTTTCCACCACCCTTGTGGACAAAGCCATTCCATGAAACTCTAAAACAACAGTGTTTTAATAACCACATCCACACTATTTAACATGAAATCCTAAGTGGTTTGAGGCTGGGTTACCCCCCAAAAAATCTTTCTCCCTGTGATACATAGCTATAGCTGAAATCAACGGACATTCTCCAAATGGAGTTGCTGTGATCTCAATGGGCTAGGACCATTGGCAGGAAGGTCTCGGGGAAACGTAACTGTGCTATCTTAACACAAGCGCATTATGGAGATAAATTGAGATGCTAAAATATGACAGTATCAGGGGCCCTATAAATACCTAAATTAGGGCACATCTACACAGCAGGGCTAAAGCCGAAATAAGTTATGCAACTTGAGCTACGTCAATTGCATTGCTTAAGTCGAAAGAGCCTATTTCGGCTTTTGGTGCTGTCTACACAGCAGGAAGTCTGAGTCCTCCGACTTCCCTTACTCATAAAATGAGGATTACAGGAATCGGAGTAAGAAGTCCTCCAACTTGCCATTATTTTGACATTGTCAAAATAGCGGACTATGTTTTTTCGGAATAGCGACAGTTATTCTGAAATAACACTGCTGTGTAGACACAGACTTACATACAGAGGTGTGCCGTCATTTTGAGAAGGTGTCAGGCCAGCGTTTCTTTTGTCACTAGACAATAAGAATGTTTTTGAGCAGTGAATTCTTTGGGATAGGAACTGCGGGGGTGGGTGTGTGTGTGGGGTGTGTGTGTGTGTGTGTGTGTGTGTGTGTGTGTGTGTGTGTGTGAAAACACAGTGGGGCCGAGTGTTCTCTGTAAACTGTGTGATCACTCAGGAGAGATTCAAATGCCTTCCAATTGATTAGCAGAGTGCCTGCAGCTAGGTTTTTTTTTAAATGGTGATGCACATTTTCCCATAAGAATTGATTCTGCACATGGATGGAAAAGATTAGAAGCAACATTGTGGGCTTCAAAGCCTGACTCAGGATTGGAGTGCTAGTGTAACCTAAATAATATTCTTCTCTAATATTGGTCACCCCAAAGGATACAAAGGTGCTTTATAAATGATATACCTACAGCGCCACTGAAATGCAGCCAACCCAGAAGCTGCATGTGGAAGGGACATAATTCCTCAGTGGGAGCAAGAAGTGAAGTATTGGTTAAGGATACTAATATGCACTTCTGAAATATCCCATGGTGACATGAATGTACACACAGAGCAGATAGGAGCTAAGTTTTTAATATCACATATAAAGTCCCACACTTCTTTAATCCTGGGGCGTTCCCTATATTATCAGGCATAACAAGGACTGAATCAAAAGGCAGATGATAAATTTCAACATCTGGGTCAGCGGCAGCCGCTATTTCTGTAAAATCGGAGCGAATGCCCCTGCTGAGGGAGAGCTATTGCAGGGCACATGCTGGTGCACCATCTAAATCAGTCCTCTGTAAAGTGTCTTGGGATATTTTGAGCACGGACAGAGCAACTGTAGTTTAGAATCTGGTTCTGTTCTCCCCCCATGTAGACAGTAATTTGAGAATACAGCTAGCAACAAGAATCCCAGGCTACAAACTGTGGCTGCTTCAATAGTTTTGTTTGTTTGTTTTGCGACAGCCAAGTACCTGGGCAGAATGTTAAAACTGGGACCAACGCTTTCCAAACACAGGGCTTTAATCAATAGGGAGGTGAGTGGTCTGGTTTCACCCGCCCCTCCCCATGGTGACTTCAGTGGGCTTGGCTGACTGCGCTCCTTACTCTGGGGCCTGAATGCAGATCTTGGGGGCTAACTTTAGGCCCCCAGGTTTCTCAGTGTTGGCCGGGATTACCTAAGCAGATGCATGGGAAACTATAGGAAGGAGAGACATAAAATGGGATTGGAGAGGTGAAAGCGCAGTTCCACTTCTCTTTTTTCATTAAAAAAATGCTAGAAATAAACCTGTTCCTGGGATTCATTAATTGTTTCCCTCTTAATGGACTGCCGCTCAGTCAGCACAAACCCCAGCTGTATTAAACTGGCGTGTGAGATTTAGCTCGGGATTGAAAAGGGCATTGCTCACACACTGCTCTACTGCATACTTTTATTTCTGGTTCCTTCCCTGATAGCCCACTCCTGCTTCCATTGAAACCAAGGGCAAAATTCCCAGTCGCTTCATGGCTTGATCTTGAACAAGCTTGTAGGCCGGGGGGCAGGGTACGTGAAGAGTGCAAACACCTCCCTCCCCCAGTCCTTCATGGTCCACAATGGGGCTGATTCCGGTAGGCCAGGGGAACACAGGAGTGATGTATTGACCCAGGCTCCCTCCCTGGTGCTCCAACCGGCCAGGGAAGGCTTGGGCTGATTTCCTTCCTTCCTCACCCACGAGTGACACGGTGGGCGGGGCTTGGCCTCGTGGGGGGGCAGCCACTAGCCCCTCCCACAGCTCACATCCCTCCACCCCCCAGGGATTCCTGTATACGGGCCTGTTGTATATTTTCTTACCAAAGTGCTCTCCCCTCCCAATGCTCTGTGTTCCGCTCAGACCCCCCAGCACAGAGCCATGGAGGCAGGGAAGAAATTGAACTTTTGGGGAGTGACATTATTAAGAGTGGGAGAGGGAGTGCTACCACCCCGTCTTAACCCATCTTCCACAAGGCTCCGTGGCTGTGGAACCCTTACGTAAACAAACCGGAGCGGCCCGTTAGCAGCTTTCTCTAAGTGGGGGGTGGCCTAAAGCCACGGCAGGGTGTTTGTGCACCTAAGCCCAAGGTGAAAGTGTCGAGTAGGATGAACTCAGTTCTGTACTGAGAGCAGCAATGCTGCCACCAAATCTCTCCTTGATAGCAGGAGAGGGACCTCTGAGGGGTGGCGCATAGCTAATTGCTTCATTACCATGTTGAGCCTCATGCCAAGAGTCGGTCTCCTCAAATAAACTTTTCTGCTCCTACCCTGCCCTTGTTTCCCTCTGAAAGCTTCCAAGTAAAGAGCAGACTTGCAGGGCCTTGCACAGACTCTGCCTCACAAATAATTGTTCTTTAGCTCAAGCCTGCACTGGAGCGCAACCTTCTTGAATACTGTGTCACGTACCTTGTTGGTTCACAGCCCGGGATGGCAATGTTCTCCTTTGGTCACCTTCTCTCTCATCCTTTGCTGGGTCTACAATGCAACGAGTCTCACGTAAGAACATAAGAGAGGCCACACTGGATCAGACCAAAGTCTGCCTAGTCCAATATCCTGTCTCCCAACAATGGCCAATGCCAGGTGCCCCACAGGGCATGAACGGAATCATCACGTATTTTAACCCCGGTCACCCATTCCCAGCTTCTGACAGAGGCCAGGAACACCATCCCTACACGTCCTGGCTAATTGCCGTTGATGGACCTGTCTTCCATGTATTTATCTAGCTCTCATTTTGAACTTTTTTAGTGTCTTGTCCTTCACAAGGAATTCCGTAGGTTGACTGTGTTCTGTAAAAACGACTTTTTTGTTTGATTTTAACTTGCTGACTCTTAATTTCATTTGGTGACCCCCTAGTTCTTGTGTTTGAGAAGTAACACTTCCTTATCTTCTTTCTCCGCATCAGTCATGTGTTTAATGTCCCCTATCGTTTTATAGACCTTGTCATCTCTTTTCCAAGCAGAAAAGTCCCAGTCTTACTAATCTTTCCACATATGGCAGTTATACCATACCCCTAATAATTTTTGTTACCCTTTTCTGGACTTTTTCCAATTCCAGTATATTTTTTGTCAGATGGAGCGACCACATCTGCGCACAGTAGTCAAGGTGTGGGCATACCATGGATTTATATTGAGGCAATGTCATATTTTCCATCTTATTTTCTAGCCCTTTCTTAATGATTTTCAAAATTTTGTTTGCTTTTTCGACTGTCCCTGTACAGTGAGTGGATGTTTTCAGAGAACTATCCACAATGGACTCCAACATCTGCTGCTTTAGACCTCATCATTTTATATGTATGGTTGGGATTACGTTTTCCAGTATGCATTACTTTGCATTTATCAACATGAAAATTAATCCACCATTTTGTTGCGCACTCCCCCGGTTCTGTGTGATGTTTTTGTAGCTCTTCACAGTGCTCCTTTAGTAGCTTGATTGTCCACTGGCCCAACTAGTTGTTTCACAGGCTTCCTGCTTCTGATGTAGTCAAACTTTTTTTTTTTGGCTATAATTTCTTATTTGACTTTGCCTTCCTAAACTATATTTTAACGCTTCATTTGCCAGAATTCATGCTCCTTTCTATTTTGATCACTAGGATTTAACTTCCATTTTAAAAATAATGCCTTTCTAGCTCTCGTCGTTTCTTTAACTTTGTTGTTTTATCACAATGGTGCTTTTTTGGTTCTCTTACTCTGTTTTTTGGTTTGGGGAGGATACATTGAAGTTGAGCCTCTATTATGGTGTCTTTAAAAAGTTTCCATGAAGCTTGCAGGGATTTCATTTCTGGCACTGTACCTTTTTAATTTGTTTTAACTAACCTCCTCATTTTTGTGTAATCCCACTTTCTGTTCTTCTCATTAACCTTATCAGTGAACCAAGTGTGAAGACAAAAAAGGATTCATCTTGAAAAGTGAGCTGGTCAATTCTAACTTGTTGGTGGGTCGGGATGCAGCTGAGACATCAGAATGGAAGCTGCTCGGTTAAACCCCCCAGCTTTGAAAATGTCAAGCAATGTCGGCAAGCTGTACGCGTGGCAGCCTTACAGCCCTCAGGCTGTATTAACATAGCCCAAATCGTACTGGGCTTCCTGTCATCTCTTGTTTCTTTGCAGAATAAAAAAATGTAGCGCCTCTCTAATAAACGTACAGAGTGTGTTCAGGGATTGTTTGATCAGCCTAAGAAGCTTCTTGGTTAATTTTGGGTGCTTCTCTAACTCCGTGTATGCAGCTACTGAATTTGGCCTGCAGAGTTTGTTTTGCGAGTGCTTAGCCACATTTGTCGGGGCAATAGACATCTTTTTTCAGGGAGGTTTCTTTGGTTGTAGGTTCATGGCTTCCATGGATATTTTAGAGCGTTTTGTGTAATTTAAAATAAAGAGCAATGCAGCAGCACAAACACAAACCTCTGTTACCAAATAAACATTCACTCGGCACATTTTCCATTAAAACAATGTTCATTTTCCATTAGCTCGTGCCTACGTTAAAAGAAAAATGCCACAAGACTCTCCAGTGCCCGCTTGATGCAGCTTTATTGTTCTGCCTCGAGTTTTCAGAATTTGTTTTCTCTTCCACCCAGTCACCTTTTTGACAGCAGTCTGTGGATATGGGCCAGCTTTGCTAAGCTGCTGCTTTTTAACGGCAGGGAGCAGAAACAGCAATTTCTGTGAGAAGCTGGATCAAAACTTCAGGGATCTGAGGATCCTGTTTCATTCATCCTAAAAGAAGGAGCTGTTTTCAGAATTAGCATCTGGTTCCCATTTTGGATTTCCGACACTTTCCAAATGTTGGTATGTTCACATGTTTGTTTTGGGCCTCTCTCTTACTTCCTATTGATCTGTTAAATGGGAAGGTGCAGCAATAAGTTATACTGCTTAGCTGTTCCATAGCACTTTTCATCTGTAGCACCAAAGCACTTTACAGAGGACATGAGTGTCGTTATCCCCATTTCACAGAAGGAGAAACTGAAGCACAGGACATTAAAGTGACATTAGGGTCACCCTGCAAGCCAGCCCCTGGAAGAGAATGCAGACCTCCAGAGTTCTAGTCCAGTGCTATGTCTGTTAGGCTAGTGGTTCCCAGCCTGTGAGGCGCAGACCCCTGGTGGTTGGTGACGGTACTGCAGGGAGGGGGTCTGTGTACAAAGTTTAAAAATAAGAATTGAGCCCAATCCTTACTTTTTTGTTTGTTTGTTTTGCTCCGGGAAGGGGAGGAAGATGGTCCATGAAAGTTTAATAGCTTGAAAAGGGATCTGTATGCTCAAAAAGGTTGGGAACCACTGCACTAGGCCATACAAAATGGATATATCTGCAGATATTTTTATATTTTTAATGTAAGTATAGCATTTTGATGTGCAGTGGCTGAGTGGTTAAGATGCTTAACACAGTCCTGAAGATTGTGGGTTTGAGTCTCACTCAATCTCACATTATAAGGCCGCCTTTTGTTCACCCAGCTGCAAAATGGGTTCCTGATCCATTTAGTTGGCTGTCCAAGGCAGGTTGAAAATGATGCTAGCCACATCACTCCCTTGTGTACCATTTGCTATGAAACTGATTTGCTGTGTTAGCCCGATGCGGTTGGAGGAATTTTGATTGTCAATCCCAAGTATTCCAAAAGCATAAGTCAGGTCTCCAAAAATCAGGATTTTTTTTTAAATACATTTTTTGTTCTTGTTATTTGCCTTTTGGTTTTTGATCCTTCAGGATTTGTGCTTCAAGGCTTTCTGCACAAACATGAGACTAAAAATGTGCTGGGGTTCCTGTTTTGGTTTTTATAATGGAAGCTGGGAATCTCTTGTAATCACAGGCCTCCAGGATCTGGGAGTTTAAAAGCAAAATGTGTCAAGACTTGAGAGCGAACCAAGAGAGTTTGCAACACTGAAAACATGCAAATTGGGCAGACCCTACTGGAGTTGCAACAGACGTCCGTAACATAGCAAACAAAAGTAACCGTGTTCCTTGCTCTGGCTCTTGCATTTCTTCACCCTCGTCATACGGCGTTGAGAGTTCTGGAACGTTATTGTTAGGCTTTATGTGTACAGAAGTACAAAGAAACTGAGGTTTCTGAAACCATGGTGATCTGCTCGATTTCATAGACTAAGTCTGGGAGAGACCATCACGATCATTTAGTCATTTCCTGAAAAGTCTGGTTCTGGTTTGTAGTGCACAGTAAATTGCTCTCCTCTGTCTGTCTTGGTTGGCCACCATCCTTGGGACAGCTCTTGATACATAATCCCGTTCTTGCTTTCTAAACAAAAGAAGCTGACTGGGTGGGAAGTAGCAAGGAGGGCGGGGGGGGGAAGCTGGGGAGAAGACATTCTTTGGACCAGACTGAAGCATCTTCAGGCTCATGTCGGCAAGGCTTTTGGCTGACCACAAAGAAAGCTGATTTTATTTAGGTTGCTTGTACCTTTTGGAACATTATTGGAAACAGCCGATAAGTTACTTCATTCTTGTTATATCAAATGAAGAGCACAGAAAAACCATTAGTATAGAGCTTTGCTAAATGACCACATATGATTAGTCTCCTCACTTTACGCTGCAGTTGAGCCAGTATTCAGCATTCTTCATCAGCCGGGGCAGAATGGCATTACCCAAGAACAACCTACCTTTACCGTTACCAGATTGATGAGCTGATCTTTCCTTATGTGTACATCTATCCAATGGCATCCAAGTGTTTGCTTTTTCTCTTTGGACAGGTGGGTAAAATACAGTTCTGGAATGATATACCGTGCTCCCACCTTTACGAATTTCTGAAAATTGCTGTAGATCATCAAGGAACCCATACAATCATTTCAAGAATACATCAGCATGCTCTCAGCACTAGTCTTTTGTAATACAGATTGGAAACTCTTAATATTTCAAATGGAAATGCTCTAAATTGACATGTTAAAATGACAGTCTAAAGTCTAATCCAAAAAAGTTTTAATTTTGGGGCTAGCATATAAGCCAGGAGTGCTCAATAAGCCAGAGGCCATTCACTTGGGTTAGCCGCTGGAGGGCTGCTAGCGCTTTATTTACCTGCGTGCCTGCAGGTATGGCTCCTTGCAGCTCCAGTTGGCTGCGACTCGCTGTCCCCAAGAAAGCGGCGCTGACAGAGACCCGACTTCCGACAGCTCCCATTGACCGGGAACAGCAATCCGGGGCCAGCAGGAGCTGCCAGCAGTCGTACCTGTGGACACGTGGGTAAATAAAGTGCTGGCAGTCTGCCAGGGGCTAACCCCGGCAAACCGCATCTGGCCACCCCGGTATAAACTCACATGCAGGATGGATATATACAGTGCTTTTTTTTTTGTGACAGTATGGTCTGGAATGGTGTACTGTCACCTATTTTCCCAACACATAGTAAAGGAATGGCATTCCTCCCGCACATGCGTACCGGCACCTGTTTTCCTGGCGCTTCTCCTGATAAAAGCCTGCTTGGGACGCGAGGTGGGGTTTTTTCCATCTCCCAGCACGGTGTTTTGGCTCTTAAAGTAGCCACAACCGCATGGAACACTGGCACCTTTTTACTTACAAAGAAGGCACTGGGTATATAATATGAATATGTTTAAGTAATGGAATAATCCCACTCACAAATTTACCAAACTCCATCTTAAGTTGTTGGTCCCTGCTATGTTTGTGAAAGTCTGTTTCAGACCCTCGCTCTTCTGATGATTTATTTCCTGCCTAAATTAATTTGTGGCAAGTTTATATTCATACATATATAGGTATTTGGCAATGTTCCCACTGTCAAATGCTTCTCTGCTTATCTCTGCCCTGGACATGCGCAGAGTAATATACTTGAATTTTAGCGGCAATTACCACCTCTATTAATAGCAAAACAAGTTAAAGTCTTCATGGACTATCACAAACTCTTTCTTAAGTACAAATAGCATACGCTGTTGCACGTAATCCATCCTCACATTCGTGGACATTTTTCCAGCCTTCTCCCTCCTTTTTTCAGTGTTATTCCATGTCCACACAAACAATATGAAAAATGAAATAAATTGTCGCACTTATTGGATGGATGTGAGGCTGGCTCAAGATATTTTACATAATCATTTTGCCAGCACACACTTCATCCATGAATCTCAACACGTTATCGGCAGTGATTAAGCTCCCAACACACCTGAGGGCATTATTATCCCTGTTTGACAGCTGGAGGGAAAATGAGGAACAGGGAGGTTTAAGTGACTTAGCCCAATGTCACACAGTGAGTCTGTGGGGGAGCTGGGAATAGAATCCAGGAGTCCTGATGTACTGTCCTCAAATCTGGAGACCATATTTTTCATGCCTGAAATAAAAATGATTTCTCCAGGGACATCTTCTGGGATTTATGGGGCCCTATGCAGTACTATTAAACTGGCACCCTTATCCCTCATGAGAGCTCGGAAGGATTTTTTTAGAGGTGTAATTTTATAATCCTCAGCAACACATTTGAAAGCAAATGTTAAACTCAGGTCCTGTCGACTAACACGGTAAATTCAGAAACGGACAGTATGGACCTAGGGTTGCAAATGCCTGTTAAATGGCTTCATTGCTACTTGACTGGCTCTTTCCCAGGTTCGATCTCTAGCCGGCTTTGTGACTTTGAAGTTAACTAGATCCTCTCTGGAGGAAGCAGAGCCACAGAACAGGGCTAGGTAAAGGGAACGGGTGGACATTAGGACCAAGGATGTGAACAACTAGTTCACGATTTGCGTATCGGATAGTTGACAGGCTAGTGACTAGTCGCTTCCCCACCCCCTTGCTGCCTCTACCAGAAAGAGGCAGGAAGGGGGGAGGAAACGAGGAGGAGGTACTTCAAAGGGGCAGCGCTGCGTGCGGCCCGGGATCAGCTGGGGACTCCCCTGCTGACTCCGAGCTCAGCACGGTGCTGCCGCTTTGGAATACCCTGGGGAGTCCAGCGTCAGGCTCTTAATACATTTAAAAAGCAGAGGCGTGGTGTCTGGGACCAGGCGCAAGCCAGGAATCAGTTGATTCCCGACTTGTTCCTGGTCCCCTGATGTAGCCCTGCTATACCTCTGCCTCCCCAGCTCTCTGCAGAGATGGTGCTGGGGGGAAATTGCTTTTAAGCTAGCTCCCCCCAGCACCGGCTCCTGCTCCTTCCCCCGCTATCTCCCACTGGTAGAGGCAGCAAAGGGGGGAAAGTGACTAATCGAATGCTTATCGGGTAGTCGATTAGTTGCTTACATCCCTCCTGCATACCACTGATTTTTCTGTTTAGGGGTGGGTTTCTTTGTGGATTTTTTTTTTTTTTTTTTTTTTGGTCTGCTCTCTGTTCCAGCACAGTACTGAGTACTGAAAGATTAACAAATCAATGAGATTGATGTAGCCAATTCCCTGAGATTAGTCTCACATGGAATTAATTTTGCTCCCTGTCTGCAATGATGCCCATCGATAGTTGCTAGGGATGATACGCTGATTTTTAGGTATTTAGCTTTCTGGGCTTCGTTAAACCACTGATTGAACTTCAGGGACGTTGAAAGGTTTAAAAGGGGGAAGAAAAAAAACAGAGCAAGAGTCTTAACTGAATCGTGTGTTAGGATGTATTAGGATGTATTTATGTGTATGTAGTTATACACATGTGTCTGTTAACATATGAAGTCCTATATGATTCATAGGGAAAATAAGTATTAAATATTTCCTACAGTTGTTTTCTTTGTATCAATACAGAACAATTGAGCAGTATTTGAGGTGGTAAATTTGGATTTAGACTAATCTGCTTATTCCAGGTGCAGCTAAATGCTTACAAATCTAAAATGGATCTGATAGTCACCACTCTGAACTCGTATTTAGTGTGTCTACAAAGAACCGCTGTTCGAGTGTGTCTGAAATTCATGCACTTTAGAGGAAAACGAGCAAAAGAGAGGACTGTGAAAATTAACCATAAACCACATGCTGCCCCTCTTCCCCATCTCTGTAATCACCATGCACAGAACAAAGGCTTTTGGCACTGAGAGTTAACTTTGAAGTGACTCTTAAGTATTTTGCCGCCTCACAGCCTTCAATAAAGCAAAATCTGAGTGTAACAACATCATGCAGGTTTTCTGTTCTGCTGAGGGTTTGTTTGGCAACACTGTGTAATTCAAAGGTAGCATTTGGGAAAAAGTGAAATTGACTTAATATAAGGGAAACAACTTGTGTGCCGACTCCTCTGGCTTCTTCCAGCACTGACACAAGAGAGGGGATCACAGCCCTTTGCCCTATAATACAGACACTGAGGGTGTGTCTAGACTACAGGTTTTTTTTGAAAAAAGTGGCCTTCTCAATTTCCTGTCCATCCACATACAGTTTATTCTCAGAGCCCTGGGCCGTTAAGTTCCTTGATTACTAATAATGGCCATCACTTAGCATGACTTACATTAGTAATACAAGTTCTTACTTCATATTTTTAACTTCAATTACAGGCATGATACTTGCATCCAAATAGGATAGTCCTATTCAGTAGATTACAAGCTTTCCAATGAGCTCCCACATGAGATATTTTTCATAAAGCATATTCCAGTTTTGTTATATTCATAAGCACACTGTATTTTCCTAAAGCATGAAATGCCCGGTCACAACCATGTCCGTGAAGGACCTAGAGACAGTTATACATTGTTTTCACCTCTGTACGACTGACTAAATCAAAATCCTTGATTCAAACAACCCCTCAACT
The DNA here is from genome assembly GCF_052426305.1 of Pelodiscus sinensis. NCBI lineage: Eukaryota > Metazoa > Chordata > Testudines > Trionychidae > Pelodiscus > Pelodiscus sinensis. Next base: position 4,363,318 of record NC_143072.1, on the reverse strand, counting down.
TTCTGGAAATTGATGTTCAGAGCCAAGCATTGTAGCTCGGGGACCCATGTATACTACACAGTAACAAACCCGCAAAACTACCATCCAGGGAGGATTGTAGGCAGCCTGTTGGTAAGGGGTTTATGGCTGTGTTATAATCCAGATGGAAACAGCTGATAGTGAAGACTGAATATACTACGTTCTGCTGTCACAAGCCCTTAGATCCAATTGCTCATGTGCCTCAGGATGATGCTGTAGCTGGTTAGTACTTTATTATTTGTGGAGATTTAAATTCACATTAAAATAAATAAAGCTGAGATTCTCGTGCATTCATGTGATATTAGGGGCTGAGGCTTGAAGAAAAACACCAGACGTCATGAGACTTGCAGTGCTCATCATGACAGTGACACTGGGAATGATCCTCCTCCCTCCCCTGTCTCTTCTCTCTCGCATGCATGTGGAGTTTGTTTCCCTTTTGATACCTGAGTGGTGGGATAGTTCATTTCTTACAGGAGTGTTTGTGACTTCAGTCAAATCTGGAATCCATTGGGCCAAGTTGCCTTCGCACGCACGCGCGTGTGTGTGTAATGTTCTTTGATAATAAACGGAATATGCCACCGGTCTGACATAGCTAGGCCCCTTCAGAACAGCAGGAGCTGTTACTGTGAAGAAGAAAGAGTGAAAATTTTCAATTGACGTGTGTACTACGAAGCACGTAAACTAGTCTAGAGTTATCAAGAAACAAGCATTTTAAGCCTGATTTTATTTTTTATGCACTTTCTTTTGACTTCTACTAGTCAATCCATTAATTTCAGTGGCATTTACTCTTAAAAATACCTATCTATCTCATAGAGCTGGAAGGAACCTTGAGAGGTTATCGACTCCAGTCCCCTGCCAGGACCAAGTACCATCTCTGACACATTTGCCTCAGATCCCAAATTGGCCCACTCAAGGATTGAGCTCACAACTGTGGGTTTAGCAGGCCAATTCTTAATGCACAAATCACTGAGCTATCCCTCTCCTCTCTTAGGTTGTGTCTACACAGCGGTGCTGCCTCACAATAAGCTATGCAATTTGAGCTATGCAGATTGTGTAGCTTATTTCAAGCTTATTTCAAGATACAGTAAACTTCCGATAATCCGGCACCTTTAGGACCCAGGGGGTGCCGGATTATCAGATATGCCGGACTATCAGAAGGGGGGGCTATGGCGGGTCTGGAGTGGGGTGGGAGGGGATGCCACCCCAGACCTCTCATAGCCCCCCCTTACGATAGTCCCGCTCTGCCCCAGGCGTCCCTGATTCAGCCGCTGCTGGTCAGTTTCAGCAGCAGCTGAATCAGGGATGCCTGCAATAGAGCAGCTGGGGTGCTACCGGGTTGGTTCCGCAGCGCCAAAGAGCTGCTCTGCCCGGGGCTTCCTGGAATCAGCTGCTGATCTGTTTCAGCAGCGGCTGAATCGGGGACCCCTGGGACAGAGCAGCTTGAGTCCTGCCGGACGGCGCTGCAGGACCAACCCGGCAGCACTCCAGCTGCTCTGCCCCAGGCGTCCTCAAGGGCATGGGGTGCTGCTGGGTTGGTCCCTCAGCCCCGAGGGGCAGCGCTACGAGACCAACCCAGCAGCACCCCAGCTGCTTTGCTCCCGGCTTCCCCGATTCAGCTGCTGGTCAGTTTCAGCAGCAGCTGAATGGGGGAAGCCTGTCCGGCTGCCCCAGCACTTCCGGGTTCCTGATGGTGCCGGACCATCAGGAGTCCCGGAGCATTGGATGCCGGACTAATGGAGTTTTACTGTAGATAGAGCACTATTCCAGCATCTTCCTTATTCCTCATGTAATGAGGTTTACAGGAAGCTGGAGTAAGACACCTATTATTTCGAATGTATTCTAAACGGGCTTCTTGTGTAGACAGTGCAGAATGCTATTTAGGGTTAACATCTGTTATCTCAAAATAGCGCCGCTGTGTAGACGTACCCCTAAATTACCTCAAGTGGTGGTGAATGACATGAAATGTGCACGCATATGTATTATATATTTTGAAAAATTTGTGGATTTGTTTGTGCAAAATAAAGTCATACTTCACGATTACCTACAGATGCCAAATTTACATAAACAATCTTGCTACTTAAATTAGCTGAACGCACTACTTTTTCCCCTGGCATATGCTGGGTGAAAGGCTTAAATAATTATTTTTGTTTTTCATCGGAAAAAATTCATGACTGTTATGATTAGCGTTCATAAAAAAAATTGCTAACAATTAAAATCGAGTCGCTTATTCAATTGTCATTTTAGCGCAAAGAACATTTTTACTGTTACAAATCACAAAATATTTCAAATTTGTTCCAGAAAGAGCAATGGAAGCTTTCCGAGTGTCTGATTCAAATTTACTATGTCTGGTAATTATTCAATAAAATGAATAATGTTTGAAGTTGACATCCTACAAATTTGAAACTTCTTTTACTTCCCTTTTGCAAGAACATTAATGAAAAAATTCTTTGGCAAATATTTAATTTCTTGAACTTTCTTATAGGTGTGATCTATGCAAAATCACTTTACCTGGTCAACAATGGGCGTCTCCTGCTAGTTTATATAATAAACTCAGAGACTTGCATGGTTTTATTTGTGTGTAATTTTATATAGTGATAGCTCCTCACCTTAACCTTACACACAGGACAGTCCAGTATTGATTATGGTCTCTCGCTAATTCTGCTATGTCTTCCCAGGGAATGCCAGGACATTCAGCATTCTCTTTCGTTGTCGCCTGCCAATTCTTCCTTAGCCTTTCTCGCTTTCTCTTTCCTCACTTGGGCAGCTGTTCAACTCTTGCTTCAGGTGTCTCACATCTACCTTAAGATGACCATGCCTTCTTTCATTAAAATAATCTATCTCCCTTATCTTCACCTTTCCTGGTTTGTCTTCCCATGAAATCTGTAGTATTTTCCTCTGCTATCCATGCTAGGCAGCCTTAGTTTTGGTTTGTTTTTTTTCCTACTAGTTTCCATCATTGACCAAGTCTCTCCTCTGTACAGTAGTGTACTCGGTACAGTCTGACCTTTAGTAAGATGGGGGGACTTCTGACCAGATCTTGTTCATCCTTCCCAATGTGGTGATTGCTTTTCCTTGATTGCAGCCACCTTTGAGTGTCACCATGCCACCCAGTTAGCAGAGCTCTCCTATCTATTCAATTTCCTGTCCATCCACGTACCCCTTTGCGTCTGTCGGCCTGCTTCCTACCTGCATAATCGTGTGTTTCTCCATGTTTACTTTCAGTCCAATTTTTGCTGCGTCCCGTTCTGCCTCTGGTGCGATGGCTGTCAGTGCAGGCCACGTCTTCCTTGGTCAAACAGGCTTTGTCAGCAGAGTCAAGCTTGATCCAGTCATTCCTATGTGACATGAATCTCCTTCAGCTTGAATGCGGCCTCTTGCCCAGAATAGGTGTAATGAACAGCTTGTAAGTGCCATGTTTTTCAATGACAACGTGACACACAGCCTGTTGCTGAACTGCACACGCCTGCCGTGAATCTGGGTGGCTTTGTGTGGTACGGGGCTGAAATAAACCTGGCTTGAGAGGGAGGATGGCAGAACGGATGATTTGATCACTGCTCCTCTTCCCTTGGGAAACCCCCATTTCACACCATCCTGTGTCTCCATCTCCCCGATTTCTCCTTTCCTCCTCACTCCCATCAAATCACCCCTCCCCCTAGTTACTCTTCAAGAGATGGGAAACTCTTTGCTCTCCTCCTCTCCCTGGGGGTGGCCCTGTCTTTCCTAAAGAGCTGCTTTCTCTCTTACTAATAGCAGCTCTAAATAAAAGGGAGGGGGAATTGGAGCTCTCAGGAGTAGTGCAGAGCCCTGGTCACAAAGGTCAAGAGTTTCCCCTTTTTATTTTTTTTTTAAGGTTGAGGAACACTGATCTAGACTATCCCTGACAGGTGTTTGAATAACCTGCTCTTAAAAATCTGCAATGATGGAGATTCAGAGTGAGCAGGGCCCATCCTCTGCTCCCCCGTGCTTGCCCTAGAGGAGCTGTCAAAGCCTGGAGCTGATCCTCCTAGCAGTTGGATGTGGGGTTTTTAGCTTGCTGAGTCATGAGGTGCAGCTCCTTAGCCTAACATCCCGTCCTGAGATGTAGGGACTCTGTAGACCAGTGTTTCCCAATTTTATTTGGCCACGGAACCCCTTTTCATCTTAAAATAATTTCAAGGAATCCCTAGGCTGTGTCTAGACTGGGAAGTTTTTCCGCAAAAGCAGCTGCTTTTGCAGAAAAACTTGCCAGCTGTCTACACTGGCAACTTGAATTTCCGCAAGAACACTGACGATCTCATGTAAGAAATCAGTGCTTCTTGCGGAAATACTATGCTGCTTCCGTTCGGGCAAAAGTCCTTTTGCACAAAAGGGCCACTGTAGACAGCTCAGATTTGTTTTGCACAAAAAAGCCCCGATCGTGAAAATGGCGATCGGGGCTTTCTTGCACAAAAGCACGTCTAGATTGGCACGGACGCTTTTCCGCAAAAAGTGCTTTTGCGGAAAAGCGTCTGTGCCAATCTAGATGTGCTTTTCCCCAACTGCTTTTAACTGAAAACTTTTCCGTTAAAAGCATTTGTGGAAAATCATGCCAGTGTAGACGTAGCCCTAGGATTCCCAGGGTAAAATCTGGCAAGGGAAAAAAATATCCCCGCCAGAATTGGTTGAGCAAAAAAACCTGCAAAATACACTGTCTCTTTAAGAGGGGGTGGGGCAATGCCACATTCTCGCGGAACTCTTACTTTCACTTCGCGGAACCCCGGAGTTCCATGGAGCACCAATTGGAAACACTGCCACAGACCGACCACCTAAGCCCTGAAGCTAGCCCAGCCTCTCCTAGTCCTCCCGAATAGCTAGTGTGAGGTCCCCAGAGTTCCACTAGAGGTTTTGACCCTCTGGATTACATGTTGAACCCTCCAGGGACAGATAGAGCAAGGAACCACACACGTTGTGCAGAGGAGATCTGAAACCACAGTGACTTGTTCTCTGAAAGCCTGAGTAGGTGATGGATCTCTAGATGAAACAGCAAACACCGGCATGCTCCCTAGAGTTGCTACTTTTTAATGGCTGCTTAACCATACCTCAAGGCCCCACTGCTACTCGGCCTCTTTACCCAAGACCTCGCCCCTTGCTCCACCTCTTTCCATGAGGCTCTGCCCCTTCCTTGCCTCTTTCTGTCACTCCTCCTTTACCTCCCCGCTCCTCTCCCCCGATTTAAAAAAACAAAAACAACCTGCCTGGACATTAGGGCTTGTGAAATGGCACTGGGACACACCAAGTGAAACCTGGACTTTCTAGGTGAAAACCAGATGCGTGGCTGTCCTAATGCTCCTTTTCCCCTCATAGAGTTTACTTCTTGAGTGCATTGTAAGGCTCAGTCAATGTGTAAGGCGCATGGGTGCTGCTTTTCCACTGCCTCCTGCAGTTTTTTTGTCAGCTGATGGTTGAGGAGCATAAGCAAGCCCATGAGCAGACTTGACGCTTACAAAGTCCAGTCCTCTCTGTCCGGAGTCCCTTGTCAGGTGATAGGTCACTTGCTCCCAGCCTGCTTGAAATCCTGACGAGGAAAATTGGCTCCCTTTGGCTGCAGCCAGCTCATTGTTTAGGAGGGGGAGACCGTTCAGGTCACAGGTGGGCAAAATACAGCCCGCCAAGCCACTGGATTCGGCCCACGGGAACCTCAGACAGGTTTCCACCCACCCCAGCCTGTCCCTGCACACTGCTCAGAAACGCCGACTGCGGGATAACGTGCATCTGTGAATGCTGTAGGGAGGGAGAGTCTTTGTACACTGGCCCCACCCCCGGCACAGTCTTGCAGCCCTTGTTGGCCGGAAACAGGCCAATGGGAACTGCCTGTTTGAAGAATAGGTAGGGTGCAAAGTACCCCAGCCTCTCCCCCCAGACTTGCAGTGTTCAGAGCAGCACACATGGCCCCTGCTGCCAGCTTCTCTGAGCAGCCTGTGAAGGCATGAACGGCTCGGAATCTGTGGGGCTGCTGGCCAGGAGTCACCCAGATAAGCATCGCCTGGCCAGAGCCTGCCTCTGGTACCCCAGCACCTCCCTCACTGTAACCTTGTAACCCCTCCTCTTGCCCCTCTGCCCCTCCTGCGCTCCTACCACATGTGACCCAAATTCTCTACACCCCTGCTCTTGCATCCATACCCTCTCCAAGGCCCTGCATCCCAATCCCCTGCCCCAGGTCACAACCCAAACCCTTACACCTCCTCCTGCATCCCAGTCCCCTGTTCCAGGTCACAACCCCATCCTTCACCCAAACTCCCTCCCAGATCCAGGCTGCCCTCCTGCATTTCAGTCCCTTTACCCCCAGCTGCACCCAGCCGCCATCCCAGACTCTGCGCCTCTTACACGAATATGGAAGAGTGCGACTCTTACTAAATTCTTGGTGTAGCCACCCCCCATTACAAATTATTGCCTACTACAGGTTGACAACACTTGATTGCTCTTTGCTGTTGGTCCTCTGGGGGTGGTCACACAGACTGTCTTCTAAAACCCCCTGGGTAGCTCAGTCTTATATGGAGCATAAAAAGCGTTATAGGGAGGATTACGATCAAAACAAAATGGGTTGTAGTTTGATACAGACATTCGTTGATCTGTCACAGGAGCGATTTAGGAGGCAGAGGGAAATGTGCTTTCGAGTCCCACATCTGTATTTCTAGCCCATGAAGTGAGCTGTGGAAAAAGCCTTCTGCCCATCTAACCCTGCAGAGTGAGACATCATATTATAGAACTGGAAGGAACCAAGCACCATCTAGAGCAGTGGTTCCCAACGCGGTGCCTGCGGGCGCCATGGTGCCCGCCGGGCCATTGATGTGCACCCGCGGAGCAATCTGGGCAGGTGCCAGCCCCGGGCACATGGGCGGCCTGGGCCCCGGGATCGCGGCGCATGCTGGTGCTGGCCCTGGCCCCTGGTGCGCCACGCATGCTTGGCCCCACCCCCAGTCACGTGGCCTGTGAGCGGCCCCACCCCGTACACCCAGTGCGTGGGCGGCCCCGCCCCCAGGCGCCCAGCAGCCCCAAAGCATTGGGGACCACTGATCTAGAGCAGTGTTTCTCCACCAGTGGTCCGAGCAGCCTTAGGGGTACTCAAGAGAAGTCTGTGGGGTGCGTCAACACCACTGACATTTGGAGAGAACTGAATTTTTGTTTCAAGTTTTATAGCGCTTTATTATTTTTGTACTTTTTACACCCAAAAATTGCATCACTCGCCCAGCTACGATTAAGTTGTTTAAACAAATGTGTTGCAATGGTAGAAAAACATTGTGTGCCTCTCAAAACTGTAGGTACTGGAGGTACTTGTAATTTTTTAATTAAAGGGGTACTTTTTTTTTTTTTTTTTTAAGGTTGAGAAACACTGATCTGGACTATCCCTGACAGGTGTTTGAATAACCTGCTCTTAAAAATCTGCAATGATGGAGATTCCACATCTTCCGTAGGCAATTAATTCCAGTGCTTAACCTCCCTGCCAGGAAATTTTTCCTAATGTCCAACCTAAACCTCCCTTGCTGCGATTGAAGCCCATTGCTTCTTGTCCTGTCCTCAGTAGAGATGTTGGATATCAATTAATTTAATAATTGTGTAACCGCATCAAATCTTAGTGGTTACACGACTATTCAGTAGACCCCTGTGGTGGGGCCGACAGCCAGTGCACTCCTGGCCCCACTGCCGGGGAGCCCCTACTACCACATGCTGCTGCCTCTGTATCAGAGCAGCCTCCCCCCTAGAGGAAGCAGTGCGGGAGAGGCAGGTGGCTGTATGGAGCTGGTGCTCATGGGGAGCCAGCTTTTGAGGTGGCTCTACCCCCTCCCCCCCTCGCCCAAATAACCACTACTCTGCAAATAGCCACTACCTTTGGAGTAGATTGCTGTTTAGTAAAAGGGGTTAGGATTGGGCTCTAAAAGCGTTTACTTTTCTTTTGACTTTTGTGTTGCAAGGAAATAGGGTTTTCAGCAGGAATATTTATTGCCAAATGAATTAATTAATGACGTGTTCTCTCAGTGGGATTTATTCAACTCCATGTTTTCAGGAGGGTGGAGAACAAATCAATCTATACTCAGAGTTTTGATTGATTTGTTTAATGTGTGTGTGTGTGTGAGGCTGCAAGTGGCTCTTGAAACGTCTCACCAGGAGACAGTTTTATTGAATTGTTTTTATTGTTGGTTAGGTGAATTTTAAACATATGTATATAAAATGAATAAAGACCATTTTGGTAATTTGTCTCCTTCCAAATCAGTGCAAGTATAATAATAATCATCAAAACTTCCCCAGCTATATATTGTCTTGGCCTTCACCACCTCTTGGTTGAAACCATTCACAGAATTATAGAGTTGGGAGCAGTGCTTTTTTTGTGACGCTGTTCCAGACCGTAGCATACAGTCACCTATTTTCCCAGCACACAGTAAAAGAATGGCATTTCCCCCCTGCGTACCGGCACCTGTTCTCCTGGCACTGCTCGCCTCCTGACGGAAGCCTGCTTGGGATGCGAGGATTTTTTTTTCTTCTGGCTCCCAGCATGGTGTTTTTGCTCTTAAAGGGGCGCACTTTTTTTTTTTTCCTTCTAAGTGTTCCTTTTTTTTTTTTTTTTTTTTTCTCTTCTCCTCAACAAGTTTGAGCCTGGAGTATCGGCACCTTTTTTCTTACAAAAAAAAGCACTAGTTGGAAGAGATTGTTTTGGGACCTCAGGAGATCGAATGTTTTGGGACGTTCAGCAATGTTGTAAAAAGTTAGTGCCACTGGGACTCAACTAGGAGTCTGGACTTGGGATCCCATTGGGCTAGGCACTGTACAAACAGAATAAAGACCGTCCCTGTTACAAGGCACTTGCAATCCTAGTACAAGGATTATTCTAATTTCCCATGATAGTAAGCAGACAGTAGGCAAAAATTGGCCTACTCCGGTGTGAAGATCATAGAATTTCAGGGCCGGAAGAGATCTCAGGAGGTCATTGAATCCAACCCTCTGCTAAAAGCAGGACCAATCCCAACTGAATCATCTTGGCCGGGGCTTTGTCAAGGGATGGAGATTCCACATTTTGTACCTAGAACCCTGCACATTTGTGGATTTACATGCATAATAGAGATGTGAATGGCTAACCGGTAAGCCTCACCTTTAATGGGTTACTGGTTTCAGTTCACTGGTCAGGGCTGGAGCAGATCCCTGCCTGCCTGCTCCAGCCCAATCATCCTCCCTTTTAATCGGTTATCCTGTTAAATGTTACGTTTAACCAGGTAAGCCATGAAACGGGATTTTACATCCCTAATCCACCACTCATTGTTGCGATACAGAGACAACAGAGGCGGATACAGCCTTTTGTATCCGCACGGAGATCTGTATATGAACGTGGCTGTGGAGTGCTGTGGACACTTACAGGTTGGGAGTCAGCTGGCAGTGAACTGAAGGGTTGCCCTGCACTTACTCAAATGTCCTCAGTGTTTTATACAGGATAGGGAGGGGGAAAAACGCCTGCGGTGCATTTAGTCAAAGGAGGACTACGCTTGGGATTCTGACCTTCTGATCAGTTTTGATCCTGGATATCTAGTGATGAAAGGCTCATGAAGTAACCAGTTCAATTATTACCTGGTTCCCTATCTGCTTTTCCCCACTTATTTCGGATCCAGGGATGAGATCAAAGTTCCGTTTGTTTCAGTTCTTTCTTTCTTGAGCAGCTTTTCCAGCTTAGCTCTCTGAGTCTGCTTGAAAAACATGCTGTTTACTTCCTACCACAGGTCAATGGCAGCAGGGGAAAAATTGGTGACTAAGCCAGTTAACTGCAGCCAGAACAAAACTTGCAGACCCTCTTTCAGAGCACCGGCTTTCTACAAACCTGTGGGCTCAGCAGAGCTTTTGAAGCATAGACCGATCTGCTTTTCCCATGTCCCTGACCCTCCTCCCTTCCCAACCCAAAAAGAGCGGGAACTAGGGAGTTACGTTTTTAACATATTTTTTACTCTTCTATAAACATTTTTTTAGACTTCTGCATGCCTGCACTGAAAGGACGCTTGGGCAGCTGGTATGCAGCTGTGTTGGAATCGGTTAAAAAGAGATGGTGGCGTTGGTGCATAATTCAAATGCCCCGTCCGGAACTGAATTCTTTATAGGTTCATAGATTTTTAAGGCCAGAAAGGACCATTCTGCTCCTCTTGTCCAACCTGCAAAACACAGGCTATAAAATTTCACTTAGCATCATGTGAGGGAAATGTCGTTGTTACCTTACGTGTTGAATCTGCAGTGGAATCTAGCTACCGTGTGACTTGGCAGGAATGTGGGTTTTAGATACATTGGGAATGAGTTTATTCAAGAGATACTTGGTTCAGGACACCCACAAACTATGGGAAAGATTCAGATCCTGGTCTGAATTTATCGCTGGCTTCTATTTGCAGAATTGGCCAGACTGAACTCAACGGGACTTCCATCGAACCTGGGTCCATTCCAGACCCACACTGTGCTGCCTTTCTTAGCAGTAAACAATTGTTTTCTGTTTATGTTTAACTAATTGGAGAAGACGATTGTATTGAGTGATATGATGAAAATAAAGAAATCCAAGTACTGGCTCTCTGACAGCTGGGCACATGCTTCTACACCTCGGCCACGCTTTGGATTTGACTACATTCCTGCCTCCATTTTCTTTCAGTATGGTATACGGGTTGGATCGGGTTCTGCCACAGCACAGCTCCCGTTCAGGTCAGACATGAATTTGTCCCGATTTTGCCGTGTAAGGCCTATGCACCAGTCGAGTTTAAATAAAGTCTCCCCAACCTCTGTTTTGAGGGCTTAAGTGGTGCGTTCTTTGTGCTGGTCTTCTGTACCAGACTGAATCGAATCCCTTAGAGTAGTGGTTCTCAACCTTTCTCTCAATTGCGGACCTCTAGAAAATTTCAAATAGGGGTGTGGACCACTTTTTGAAATCTATTTCCTGTAGATATATATAGTTAAATTCTGTTCAGTCAATTTTCAGTCGGAGTCTCTTGAGGCTGCAGCCCACTGGTCGAGAATGACTGTCTTAGCACCGTAGCCTTTTTTGCAGCATTTAAACCAGGGGTGGAGAACCTCCAGACTGTGGGTCGGAACCAGCCCCTTGCTTATTTTTATCTGGCCTGTAGCAAGTCTCTACACCACCGGTCGGAAGCCCTGAGCCTTGGTTTCCCTCAAGCCCCTCCTCTGCTAGGCTGGAACCGCAAGTGCCGCTGCTGCCTTGCAGTGATGAGGGAAGCTCAGCACTCTGCTTGCAGGTGCCACCCTTACAGCTCCTATTGGCTGGGAACCGCAGCCAATGGGAGCTGCAGGGACAATGCCTGCAGGTGAGGGCAATGCGCAGAGCCACCTGCCTGCCTTGCCAGGTGCTGCAGGGACATGTTGGCCATGGTCACTTCCTAGAGTAGCAGTGGCTTGGGGCCAGGACAGGCCGGGAACCTGCCTTAGGTCCGCTGCACCACTGAACAGGAGCTGCCCAAGGTAAATGCCCCACACCTCCTCCTCTACTCCAACCCATGTCCCACCCCTAAATCCCCTCCTGCACCCCCACCTCCTGCCTCAGCCCACTCCTCCTCCCTAACGCCCACCCAATGTTTTCTGATTTTTACTATATAATTATAAAATAAGTCCATTGGAATATAAATATAATACTTATATTTCGGGGTGCAATATACAGAGTGGAATAAAGAAGTCGTATAAAATTTTTGTTTGCACCAACTTGTGCATTTTATGTCATGGGTTGTAAATTGAGGCAGCTATCTAGATGAGTTGCTGTACCCTTGGAAGATCAATGTGTTCCCTCAGGGGTTCTTGTGCTGCTGGTTGAGAACCCCTGATCTGGGCGATGAAGTCGTTTCTAAACCAGCAGTCTTTCTGACATAGCAGTGCTCTCCTGTTCCATCTCCATTCCTTTCTGGCTGTCAAAATGCAAATGTTGAACTAAAAGCAAAGTAAAACCCTCATAATTCTGAAAGGGATCTGCTTCATTCCTAACATCTCACTCTCAGCGCAATCAAACAGCAGGAAACATTTAAAGAAGACAATTGTTCCGCGAACGTACTTGCTGGAAGAGCTCTGATCTCTATGTGCTACAGGAGGCCAGGAAGAATTACTACTTTACACTCTGCTCTGCAAATCAGGGATTCAATAAAGTAGGGATAATAGTACCTACGTCATTATCTTTCTTTGAGATCTATTCGCAAGCAGGAGATACTGTTCTACCTTCCAGCGATTATTTTGCTTTTGTTGAGGGGGAAAGGAAGGAGGAGGAGGAGGAGTCATTTAATGATCTTCTTACTGGGCCCTGGTGAGGCTAAACAATTTTTTTTGCTGGCCAGTTTTAACATTCTGTCACCCATTCCATCTACTTGTGATTGCCTTAGTAGGGATGTTAAATTTAGATTAATGGGTTAATCGAATAGTCGATGCAGTTTACATCCACTATTCGATTAGTCGATAAGGGTGCTTTTGCCTTTGAAGTGTAGCAGGGCTGTTGCAGGAGCACGGGGCCAGCGGAGACTCAAGTAGTCCTCCTTCAGCCCCGTGCTTCTCGTGGCATTTCGAAGCGGCAGCACCACGTGGAGCCCGGGGTCTGCTGCTTTGAAAAGCCGCATGCAGCCTAGGGCCAGCAGGGAGTCCCCCACTGACCCTGGGCTCCATGCGGCACTGTTGGTTTGAAATGCCACACGGGAGCCCGGCATCAGGTTCCACACAGCGTTTCAAAGCAGCAGAACCGCATGCAGCCAAAGATCAGCAGGGGAGTCCCCAGCTGACCCCAGGCTGCACATGGCGTTTCAAAGTGGCAGACCGTGGGTTCCATGCGGCATTGCCTAGGGTTACCAGTTGTCCCGTATTGACCCAGACAGTCTGGTATTTTCGCCTCCTGTCTGGTAAAAAAATTCAGTAAAAAACGGGCACCTAAAATGTCTGGTATTTTCTGATTTTTTTTCCCCAGCCCGGAGGTGAAAATACCGGGTGTTTAACTGGTTCTGCAGGGGAGCTGTCTGGCCCAGAGCAGGAAGACAAGATGGCGGTCTACTGGTTGGTGACCACTGCTTTAGAGCATTACTGGCTTGCATTGCATTCTCCCAGAGTGCAATAGTGTTTCTTCCTTCATATTCCTTAGTCATTATTCTGAATTTTGATTCTCCAACAGAAGAGTTTAGTCATAAGGATTTCAGGAAACCTAAAATAAAATGTGGCATATAGATGAACAAACAATGCTCTTTGCCATGACAATACTAGTTAATGTACTGAAATCCAATAGATGGGAGAGTTTACACAGACTATGCTAAAGTGTGTTGTTTGAAACCCTGCCTTGAGAAGAACCCAGCTGTTCCTAAAACTTTCAGATGTCCCTCATTTCAAGGGGCATTGCTCATGTCAGTTTCATCCTTAAGTATGTTCCATCCAGATTTGGTGTCCTCTCAATTTCATTGCTGAAAACTTATATAAATCAGAAATACCGAATCACAGATCTTCGGCTACAGAGCCTGTTACACTAAAGGAAGGAATCCCATTGCAGTGTAAGGTTCCTGAATAAATAATTGTGTGTCCTCATTTTTGATCTTTGTCATCATGGCCCTTCTTGGTCCTTGGCAGTGTAAGAGATCTGATTGTTAGAAGAGAGTCACTATTATCTTTCGATGCTAGACATTAATACATTGCTGCAGGATTATACAATTACCTCTATGAGACTTACTGATGAAAAGCACTATGTAAGAGCTAGGTGGTATTTTAGAAACCAATTGGGGATTGAGAAGTTTATAAAATCTACAAGCTCATAAAATGGAACACTTCACCGTAACAGTAGAGCCGGAGCACGTCACAGTGCACTGCCTTTCAGTCACTTTTTTTGTCCTTCAGACAACTGCAGAGTGATTTCCAATACACTGTAAGCATCAAAATATGAAGGATGCCACATTGTTTTCATGTACATCACTTTCATTGTGTGATTTCTTCCTTTTCCCCTCCTCCAGCGAGGGGGAAAAACTGGTTTGCCTAGCTGGTTGTTTGTAAGATTGGTCTTTAAAATAATGCAAAAGAACTTTAATTTTACTAAGTTCTTTCCATCTGCACCTCAAAATGCTTACAGATAGCAGTGAGTTAAACCTCGTATTGCTTTTGTGAGGGAGGAAGGGCTGTACTATTGTCTTCATGTTACCTTCTGGTGAACTGATGAATGTTTTAATACTTCCCTTTGTGTCCATCCCATCTTTCCCTTTCCAGATAAATCTATTGTTTGGAAAGGGAAAAAATGTTAGGAACATTCACCACTTTCTAGTTAGGGCAGAGGTTGTATTATCAATCACCCCTAATTGACATACTTTGTGTTGTGCATATCTTGTCCTCAAGTAGACTTGTATGTAGGGTCACAAATAGAAGGACAAAGTCTGTTGTGCGCTAATTTTTATCCTGGGGTGTTTTGTTGTTTTTTCAGTGATTGGTATACTTGAATTTCTGTGTCGCGAGTGTGACTTTGTTGTCTAAACCCTTAGGCGTAACAGAAAGATTATGTGGCTTTGCAGCATTTTGTTTCTGTTTGCTTTAAAGAGAGACAGGTCATTCATTTTATCTGGACCTGAAAAGCAGCACAATTGCCGTTTTCTGCAACTCTCTGGCAAGTGCTTCATGTATCGATATCTGTACGTGTATATGCACTGATACAGTGCAGATGATTTGTCCGTTGACATTTCATAATGCCTGACAGTTTCACAGTCTATGGTTGGATGTTTTGATGGAAGAAATATATAGACGTTGCCGATTACAAGAATAACTTTTTCTCTTAGAAAGGGAATGGACAATACATTAAAATATTAACTAAAATGGAGACTTGAATTTTTCATGTCAATTGCTTCTACATTGAAAATAAAGATGTGAAGAAAATGTTAAGTACTAAAACAAGCCTGTAGCACAGCATCTTTTCACTTCCAAAATACTGGTCCTGGTTGAGAAAATTGGAGATGGAAAGATGTCGTCTGTGCCCTGGGGTGATTACTCTTCGCGCTACGTTACCTGCTCCCTCCTCCTGTTTGTCGGGAAGGGTAAATGTACTATATTTGTTCTAGCTAACATCAAAAGGACCATATTTAAGGCACACCCAGACTGCTGCTATACAAATGCTCTTTACTTTGACTGAGAAAACAGTCTATCGTCATGTATGGTGGCTGTAGGCCCTGAAATCTTACTAATGCCAACTTTCCTCTCTGATTTTTTCCCCCATAAAATTGTAGACAGGGCTGTCCCTACTGGTGCTCGTGCCCTATGTAGCCCAGCACTGGGACTGGCCAGTCCACAAGGAGCAGGCTGAAGCTGTCGGAGAAAGAAAGTTGCCAACTCTCCTGGCGTGGAGGGACCAGATACCATTTACTGCAGTGATGTCCGGTCCGGGAGAGTTGCTAACCTGGAGCATGGCTGGGAGGGAGGCACGGGCCGGAGGACTCCAGAGTAGTATTAGGCAGCCATGTAGCCGGATGGAGAAAAGTGACGCTTTTACGAGAAAGCGCCGCTTCTCTCCAGCCGCCTGAAACACAGCTGCCCCCTGCTCTGTCTGAGTTCTCCAGTCTGTGAGAGGGGCTCACGGATGCCTAGTGAGTGGAAGCTGGGTGCTGAACTCTGGGGCAGAGGAGGGGGGTAGCCGAGGGATGAGGCTGGGGGTGGCCATACCCCTGTGGAGTATGAGGCTGCATGTTTTGCATATGGGTAGGGATGACTTTGGTCATAAACTTAGGGCTAGAAATGACTTCAACTGGCCAGTCGCAATCCAGCTAATTCTTTAGTACCAAAACAAAATTTGATGTACTAAATATTTCTTTCCCATGGCATGTAGTATATACTTTATTATTCTAACTCTGTAATAAGTACTCCTGTCCTGCAGGATTGGCTGGGCTCAGCTCCCTGCTCCCTGCTTGCAACATCGAGGATCTCAGTGCTGCTCAGGTTCGACCCTCGCGTTGAAAAACACTACCCAAGACCATCCCAGACAGGTGTTTTTCTAACCTATCCTTAAAAACCTCCAATGATGGGGATTTCAGAACCTCCCTTGGAAACCTGTTCGGGTGCTTGATGACCTTGGAAAGTTTTCCTAATATGTCATTTAAAACTTCCTTGCCGTGTATAAAGTCAAGTACTTCTTGTCTGCCTTTGAGTGGACATGAAGAGAAGTTGATTGCCATCCTCTTTATAATAACCCTGAACATCTGATTACAACCCCCCCCCCCCCTTAGTCATCTTTTCTCAAGACTGGACATCCCTTTTTTAATCTTTCTTCATAAGATCAGGGTTTTGAAACCTTTTATCATGTTGCTGTCCTCCACATTCTCTCCAGGTTGTTCACATCTTTCTTATAGATATGCTGCCTAAAACCAGACACACTTCTCCAGCTGACTCGGTGGCTGCACCAGTGCCAAGTAGAGCAGAACAGTTCTGTGTCTTACCTAAAACGTCCCTACTATTGCACCTAAGAATGACACTAGCCTTTTTTGGGACTTCACAGACTGTTATGGGATTCCACTAAAACACCCTTCTGGTTGGACAAATCCACTGATCATGGTTTTTGAGTGTGATTTTTTTTTTCCACTCACATCTACAGCCACCGTATAGTAATTTTATCAAGACCATATTTCTTCAGTGTGCTTATAAGAATGTTATGTGTGGCTGTGTCAAAAGCCTTTCTAAAATTAAGATCTATAATATAATTTTCCTTCCCACCTCCACTAGGCCAGTAATCCTGTCAAAGAAGGAAATCCGGGTTTGGTTTGGCCTAATTTGTTTTTGATGGATCCATATTGTGTATTCCTTATCACTCTGGTTTCTCTTAGGTACTTACAATTTGATTAAGAATTAATTCCAATTATCCTTCCAGGTATCAAATTTAGGATGACTGGTCTGTAAATCCCTACTTCTTTTTTCTTCCCCCTTTCAAAGGTAGGGCCAATGTTTTTTCCCTTCTTCCGTTTTCTTTCTGCTTAAAATTTTGTTTTAATGATCATGACAGTGAGGCACTTTTTAGCGCTGGTTAGAGCCAAGCACCGTATAGACAGACGTTGGGTATCCTCCCCCACAGCGCTATGTTAATGAAGGGCCTCAGTCCTTAGGCTTTCTTGAAGAAGGACATACGGCATGATGAACAGGGTGATAGTTTTGTGACATGAACAAATGGAGAAATTCAGGTATAGAAATATCCAGCCCAAGTTCAGTTTTATTGATCTCATCCACAGTTTGAACCCTGCTTCCCCAGCTCCATAGCAGCAGGATGTCTTCCAAACATTGGAGCCCCGTGGTAGATTATAGTAAATTCTTAACCTGGAGAAACCCCGATAACCCTTATTAATGACTGGTATTTTAGTAGTGCCTAGTGGTACCAGCAAACCTTGGGGCTACATTGTGCTAGGCGCTGTATGTTATAGTAAGACATTTGGTTGTACTGAAGAGCTGAGAATCTAAATAGACAAAGGATGAGACAGGGGAGGGACAGTGGCCCAAAGAAGTTAAATGTTTTGCCCAAGGTCTCAGAGCAATTGAGTGGAAGAACTGGGATTAGAACCCATGGCTCCCAGCCCAGTGCCTTAATCTGTTACTCCAGCGGTACCCTCCTGAGTACCTTTAATGGGATGTTGCCTATTAAAGTAACCAACGAATAAACCTCAAATCCCAGAATAAAGAAGAGAATGAGTAACTCCTTGAAATTTTGGAAGCACCTGGTCCACAGACCAGCACCGATCCCAGAGATCTCCCTGACACTTTTTAGGACAGCAAGCCAGTCCCTGGTATCAGAAAGCTTGAGAAATGGCTTAGCACCTCTGAGGTGAATTAAATACAGGTTATATGCTGGTTTTGAGCTGTGCTTGAAACTGGAGCTCATCTGCTGCCCCTACAAAGATCTGAAACAGGAAGTTTGGGGGGGACAAGCCTTCTGGAATTGCTGCAACATTCTTTTTGACACAGAGCCCTACATGGAAACGACTGAGAGTTTGTGGAAAACTAACCACGTCTAATTTCCCTGTCAGTGACTTGCTGTTTCTGAATCAGTGAGCTTGGCCTTCCATAAAGCTCTGGATTGTCTTCTGGAGGCGGATCTGGCTGTCAGATTCAAATGTCAGTTTAAAACAGGGGTGGGGAACCTTTTTGGGGTCGGGGACCGCTGACCCACAGAAAAATCAGTCGGGCCCAGGCTAGTAGATTTTGTGCTCTCCGGCCCCATGGGGAAAATAGCAGCCAGCGCAGGCTCTCCAAAGCTGACAGGGAGCCCCGAATCTCTGAAGCTGGATCCATGCAAGCCTTCGGTTTCCCACCCCGATATCAAGAAAGGACACCGGGACAGCCCCTTCCTTGCTCAAAGGGTTCAAGAGTTCAGGTGTTGGCGGCACACTCTTTAAATAATATGATCTCGCATTTTTATGCCTATCCACAGGGTTTGTGTGTGTGAGAGAAAATCTGTTTTGCCATTTTACTTTTTGTCCCTGTCAGGGCTGTTCCCCACTCTGGCACTAAGCGGCGCCTCCAGCCTCTGGGACTGCCTTTGGGGCCATCCCTGTTTCAGAGCCTCAGCCCCAGCGCTGCCTCCTCTTCCATGGCAGCCTAAGAGAGAGGGGCGGGGCTAATCTCCTCCCTCCTCCCCCCCCGCGGGGCCTTCAGTTAGGGGCGGGGCCTGTAATTGCCTCGCGGGCCAGATCAAAAGCCCAAGGCGGGCTGGGTCTGGCCCTCTGAGAGGCTTTTGCCCAGCCCTGTTCTAAGGCCTCCCTGGCCTTTCTATCCATCCCTACTCTCCTTTCACGCCCTGTTGAAGAGAGCCCTTAAAGGGACAACATTCCTTTTCTTCCAGATAACAACTGGAGAAATGAGTTTCCTTTTTACTTCTGACTGTTTGATGAACTCGTTGTAAGAGAACCCTCCACCAAAATCAGTACCTTACTAAGTTATAAAATCCTTAGTTATGCCTAAAATCTTCGGAAACCCTATTTTAATATAAAGATATAGTGAAGTGTCATAAACAGGAAATTGTTATGAAAATCACATGTAATAAATGAGTGTTCCCTTTTTCTAAAAGCAATGCACTTTGTTTTGAACACACTAAATTGCTCTGTCTGATTATTTAAAATAATGTTTTTGTTTCAGTGAGTATAAATGTGTAGACAAGTATCAGAGGGGTAGCCATGTTAGTCTGAATCTACATAAACAACGAGGAGTCCTGTGGCATCTTATAGACTAACAGATTTATTGGAGCATAAGTTTTCGTGGGCAGAGGCTCTCTGACGAAGTGGATCCTTGCCCACGAAAGCTTCTGCTCCAATAAATCTGTTAGTTTATAAAGTGCCACAGGACTTCTCGTTGTTTATAAATATGTAGTCATCGGGAATGATTACTTTGTAAAAGTTTAAGAGTCTATGTAAAATATAAAATCAGAAATACTGATGAAGAAAATGTAAAATGAAGAAGGGCTGCATCATATATTCCATAATATTTTATGTTGTATTTAGTTGTACAACTGACTTGCCCATACTACAAAGCTTTTTGAAAATAAATCTCTGACAAACCAGGGTCTATCAGAAAACTTGTGACTTAGACATTTTTTATTCCCAGATTTACTGCTTTACATCCCTTCTGCATGTCCAGTCTTCGTAATCTGGCAGTGGAAAATATGCTCCATTTTCTTCAGAAAGAAACTTTAGAAGACAGTTTTTTCCCTAAGAATGTCATTTGCTAGATTTGGGTTCAGGGATTTGTCTGAGATGGGTGAGCAGAGAGAAGAGGGGCGGGGCTGGGACAGTGGGGGAGGGGCTTAGGAAGAGCCGGGGTGGAGTGTGGGCAGGGCCACATGCTGCAGAGTTTGCCTTCCCAAGCAGCAGTTTAACCCACTGCCCTTGTCAATTGAATTTGATTGCTGGTAGGGTTTCAAAGTCAAGGCACTTACACCGCAGGGCTAACCTAGGAATAAGCGATGCAACTTGAGCTATGTCAATTGTGTATCTCAAATCAAAATAGCTTATTTCGACTTTGGGCACGTCTACACAGCACTTATTTTGAAATGGAACACTCTTCCCCCGACTTCCCTTACTCCTCAGACAAAGAGGTTTGCAGAAGTCGGAGTAAGAACCCTGTTATTTTGAATTCATTTTGAACTAACGGGCTTGCTGTGCGACGCGCACTACATTATATCGGAATCACTGATGTTATTCCGAAATAGCACTGCTGTGGAGACATGCCCTTAGTGTTTTGCAGCAAAAGGTATTAAAGGAATACCAGACGAGGAAGAAGAGAACACTCTAATATTGATGTGCGTCATTTTACTGGGTGGAGTACAGGGGAGGAAATGTCGTTTGCTTGTTTCTGCATGTGCATTGTCTGCATCAGATTATCCGTCAGGATCTTGTCAGTAAATACTGAATTTGTGACTTCCTTAAATATTAAATTGTGTCTTTTGTGACTTCCTTAAATATTTTGTGACTTCCTTAAATATTAAATTGTGTCTTCTGCTGTAAACCTTAAATCCCACAACCGCATCTGTAATGTGTTTCTCATCCCTTTTCTAATTTGTGTAGGAAGTTTGTGATTTGGATAAATCCCACATCTCAGTCCGCTATCTTTTGTCTTGCACTGTTTACTCTCCTATAGATGTCATTCTCTGGGTAAGGGAGAGGAAGCTGTTAAAATACAACCTTCTCCACGGAGAAATGGAGGAGAGTATTGTAATGGAAAGGCATTTGAGTGCCCCTCCACGTCTTTTGTGTGGCCATATTGCATCTGAGTTGATGAGCTCTTTAAGATGTCAGTGTAAAGGCAAGGGAAGATGTGTCTGCATCAATTGTGTGATTCTATTAACTTGGGTAAGAAATGAATTGCCTCCCAGCACAGATGCAAACTGTTTCCTTGCCCTTAATAATTCCCTATGTATTGCATCTTTGGAGATTTCATTACAATCCTCTTTGCCAGAGCAAGGATAAATTGACATTTTCATATAACCATTTGTTGTTCCTCCATAGAGATTTGAAAAAATGACTTTTTGGGCACCTCCCAATCATTAACAACCATACAAATGTAAACAATATATTTAAAGAGGCATTAGGGGGAAAAGCCAGCCAGAAGGAACATATGAAAGTCCTCAGATAAAAAGTGATGCGCAATTTTACAGTTATCCACAGGGAAGGATATTAACATCAGATGATGTTTTGCTGCACATTAAAAAGTAGTTTTATTTTGCAAGTCATTTTGATTATTTCTGCAACTTCTCAGACTGAAAAACTTCAGCTATTTTTCTGTGGTGTTTTGGAGTTAGACATATTGGTTCCAACATTAGAAATAGTAACAATAAAAGACACTGAGTGTATTGTGTAGACTTCTGTTTTAGGTAAACAATCTAGCCTACATAAGCATAGCATCTGAGCACTTGACTTAAAAAAAAATTCACAATACCCCTGCCAGGGAACTCAGTGTTATTATGCTTATACAGATGGGGAACTGAGGCACAGAGAGACTGAATGCCTTGCCTAAGGTCACCCAAAAAGGCTGTGGCAGAGCAGGGAATGGAACATAGGTCTCCAAAGTCTCAGGCTAGCAAGATAATCACTGGGCAATTCATCTTCTTTGGACTATATTCTGATGGTTGTTCCTGCAGAGTAGCTACATGAAAGTCAGTGGACCAAATACATCCCCATCCGAGGAAGCAAGGAAACAGATTAACAGAGCCAGACATGTCCCCAGAAGCCTCCTACTACAAGAAAAGCCCAACAAAGAAACCAACAGAACACCACTGGCCATCACCTACAGTCCTCAGCTAAAACCTCTCCACCGCATCATCAGTGATCTACAACCCATCCTGGACAACGATCCCTCACTTTCACAGCCTTGGGAGGCAGGCCAGTCCTCGCCCACAGACAACCTGCCATCCTGAAGCAAATTCTCACTAGCAACTATACACCACACCACAGTAACTCTTAACTCAGGAACCAATCCCTGCAACAAACCTTGGTGCCAACTCTGCCCACATATCTACACCAGCGACACCATCACAGGACCTAACCAGATCAGCCACACCATCACGGGTTCATGTACCTGCACATCTACCAGTGTAATATACGCCATCATGTGCCAGCAATGACCGTCTGCTATATACATTGGCCAAACTGGACAGTCCCTATGTAAAAGAATAAACGGACACAAATCAGATATCAGGAATGGTAATATACAAAAACCTGTAGAAGAACACTTCTGTCTTCCTGGACACACAGTAGCAGATGTAAAGGTGGTCATCCTGCAACAAAAAAACTTCAAGAACAAACTTCAAAGAGAAACTTCTGAGCTACAGTTCATCTGCAAATTTGACACCATCAATTTAGGATTAAACAAAGACTGTGAATGGCTAGCCAACTACAAAAGCAGTTTCTCCTCTCTTGGTGTTCACACCTCCACAGCAGCTGCTAGAAGTGGGCCTCATCCTCCCTGACTGAATTGACCTCGTTATCTCTAGCCTTACTCATGATTGGCACTCTTTTCTTATGCCTGTATATTTATATCTGCCTCTGGAATTTCCACTATATGCATCTAACAAATCTTTGCCCACGAAAGCTTATGCTCCAATAAATCTGTTAGTCTATAAGGTGCCACAGGACTCCTCATCACTTTTGCAGATTCAGTCTAACACGACTACCCTATGGATATACATTTTGTGTCTCAAACCCTGCCATTGTGTGGATATCTGCTTTACCTGCATTCACAGATGTGGTTGTGGATATCTGTGGATCATTTTTACAGATGCGGGTATCAATTTTGTATTTGTGCAGAGCCCAATAAATATCCTTTCTCTTCTGAACGTTTCTGTGACAGGCTACTGTTGGGAATTGGGCCTTTCAGCAAACTGGGGATTGTAACATCTATTTATATGGCATTGTGAGGTCCACCCTGCATTCAGGATCAGAGGCAACGAGGAGGAAAGGAAAAACGTGGAGTCATGTGTCACCCAGTTTTCTGCCAGGGTTTATATCAGTGTTGGCAACCTTTTCAAACCAAAGAGCCAAAATTCAGAACAAGTGGTCCACAAAGAGCCATAGAATGCCCATTAGCATGACTGAAAATATACAACTTAATAGTATTGATAATTGTCATGATGATTAATAATAGCATAAATGAAACATTGTACTCACAGCCTTTATTTAATGGGACTGCATCTTTTCGCACATTCCTTTAAAGTTTACATCATGACTGGTCAAATTCAGGTTCATGCATGCATCTGAGCTCCATGAGTAATTACGTGTTTTTAAATTTTTGAATTAATTTTTCATTTTAATTAAAAAAGTTTGCATGCATTTTGGGAATGATAAGAGCCATATTTGGTTCCATAGTGAGCCACATTTGGCTCGAGAGCCGCGGGTTGCAGATCGCGGGTTTAGATTTTTATTTATTTATTTATTTTTGTGGAGAGTTGGGTTCAAGCTACATTCCTCTGCCAGCAAATCGGTGGGAATTTTGCAGTTGGTTTTAATGGAAGCAGGACCAGCTTCTTAGACTAGATCCTCCTTGGTTCATCTGTCCTACAGTACTGGGATTCCTGGCAGTAAAAAGGATGAGGTTGTATCACTTACTAGTTGCTAACCACCTACATCTTTTCCATAGTGATATGAGACAAGCAGCAATTTCATAGTTCTAATCTCACTCCCCAGACTTAGAACCATGCTTCTGTTCATAGAATCATAGAACCATAGAACTGGAAGAGACCTCAGGAGGTCATCAAGTCCAGCCCCCTGCTCTAGGCAGGACCAATTCCAACTAAATCAACCCGACCAGGGCTTTGTCAAGCTGAGACTTAGACACCTCTAGGGATGGAGACTCCACTACTTCCCTAGGTAACCCATTCCAGTGCTTCCACCCTCCTAGTGAAATAGTTTTTCCTAATATCCAACCTGGACCTCTCCCACCACAACTTGAGACCATTGCTCCTTGTTCTGCCACCTGTCACTACTGAGAACAGCCTTTCTCCATCCTCTTTGGAACCTCCCTTCAGGAAGTTGAAGGCTGCTATCAAATCCCCCCTCACTCTTCGCTTCTGCAGACTAAACAGATCCAAGTCCCTGTTGCTTCGTTAAATGTAAATGTTTTAGAAAACAGATCCTAAGCAGTGTTCCCTGTAAGCCGGGTGCTGCCTAGCTGATTAGCCAAGCACCCGCAGCCAGCAGGATGTCTCGATGCACATAACACAAGTTATTCTGCACATGTATGGAAAAAATTAGAGGGAACATTGATCCCAAAGCATTCCTTCTGGTTTGGGTGTGTTCTTTTCCATTCTGTCCTTAATGTTTGTTGTTGGCTTTTTGTCTGTTTACCTTCCTGTTGTAATGTGCATAGGCACAAACAGTTCCCTGGGAAGCTCCAAATACACAAAAGATGGTGATGACTTATGAGTAGCTAAGGGATGCATCTTTATTTTGTGGCAGAAGGCTAGTGGAATTAAATAGCAATTTGCATGTGAATTTACAAGGGCATTTTTGTCAGCAATGTCCTGTTTAGAATTCATTTATGAGCCAGTTAACTTTGTCATATTATTCCTAAAAGCATTTCTCCCTAATACTGGACACCAGTGTTTCTCAACATTTTTTTAAATAAAGTACCCCTTTTTCAAAAAAAAAAAAAGTACCCCCAGTACCTACAGTTTTCAGACACACACAATTTTTTTCTACCATTGCAATACATTTGTTTAAACAATCGTAGCCCGACAAGCGATGAAATTTTTGGGTGTAAAAAGTGCGAAACTAATCAAGTGCTATAAACTTTACAAAAATTCAGTTCTCCAAATCTCAGTTGTGTTGATGTGCCCCTCGTGCTTCTCTCGGGTACCCTGAAGGGTACTCGTACCACTGGGTAAGAAATACTGCTGTACACTGTCTTTGGCCCTGATCCTGCAAGGTGCAGGAGAACTTAAGGGCATAGATGTCAGCTGAAGCGGTTCACTCCAGGATGTGACTATTTGTCAAATGAGGGTTTAGGACTGTGAGTTTCAGAGACACCTAAGAGATTTAGGTGTCGGTCCCCAGAATTTGTACGTACAGTTTGCATCAGTTAAGTGAAGAGGCATTTAATGTGCAACACTGTTTAGTTCATGGGTTCCCAAACTGGGGGGCATGCCCCCCTGGGTGGGCATCAAGAAATTCCAGGGGGGGGCACGAGTCGACCAAGCCCCCCCCTCAAGTTCCTTTTTTTTTTTTTTTGCTTAACAAGTTTTGCTGGGGGTGAGGGTGGGGCCGTGAGGGTTTTTCAAAAATCAAGAAGGAGGGCATGAAAAGTTTGGGAACCACTGGTTTAGTCTATATTGAAAGCCCCTCCCCTCTCTCTGATTGCTTGTTGCTTGAAAAAGTCTCTAGGAATACGTCGACACTGCCAGGTTATTTCGAAATAAGCTATTCTGGAATAGTGATTCCAAAATAGCTTATTTTGACATGGCACGTCTACACTGCAGGGAAGCCTCAGAATTAGTCTGAGGCAGGCTTCCTTAATGTAGACATGCTATCTCAGTTTAGAGCTCTGGGAGGCACTGGGGAGAAATAACTTAGAATGGCCCTGGTGAGGGGCTATTTCAAAATAGCAGCAGTGGAGCATCTACACACGCCTTATTTCGATATAGCTATTTCAGAATAGGGGTTATTCCTCATAGAATGAGGCATACAGATTTCAGAATAAGCTGTCCCTTATTTCGAAATCATTTCAAAATAATGGAATAGCTGTGTGGACGCTCGCATTGTTGTTTTGAAATAATGCTAGTTATCTCGAAATAACGGTGCAATGTAGACGCACCTGGGTGTGCATGTGTATAAGTATAGGTAGAGAACTAGATATAAGGAAGTACAGTAAAACTCCATTAGTCCGTCATCCAATCCTCCGGGACTCCTGATGGTCTGGCACCATCAGGAACCCGGAAGTGCTGGGGCAGCCGGACAGGCTTCCCCCATTCAGCTGCTGCTGAAACTGACCAGCAGCTGAATCGGGAAGCCGGGAGCAGAGCAGCTGGGGTGCTGCTGGGTTGATCTCGTAGCGCTGCCCCTCGGGGCTGCGGGACCAACCCGGCAGCGCCCCAGCTGCTCTGCCCCAGGCGTCCCCAAGAGCAGCTGGGGTGCTGCCGGGTTGGTCCCGCAGCCCCGAGGGACAGCGCTACGGGACCAACCGGGCAGTACCCCAGCTGCTCTGTCCCAGACGTCCCGAAGAGCAGCTGGAGTGCTGCTGGGTTGGTACCGTAGCGCTGCCCCTCGGCGCTGCGGGACCAACCCAGCAGCACCCCAGCTGCTCTATTGCAGGCATCCCCGATTCAGCTGCTGCTGAAACTGACCAGAGGCGGCTGAATCAGGGACGCCTGGGGCAGAGCCGGAATATCGTAAAGGGGGGGCTATGAGAGGTCTGGGGTGGCATCCCTTCCCACCCCACTCCAGACCCCTCATAGCCCCCCCTTCCGATAGTCCGGCATATCTGATAATCCGGCACCCCCTGGGTCCTAAAGGTGCCGGATTATCGGACGTTTACTGTA
Organism: Pelodiscus sinensis; assembly: GCF_052426305.1. NCBI lineage: Eukaryota > Metazoa > Chordata > Testudines > Trionychidae > Pelodiscus > Pelodiscus sinensis. The sequence continues at coordinate 4,336,833 of NC_143072.1, read as the reverse complement.
TGTATATGTGCTCAGGGCAAGCCTAGCTGACGTGGTTACTAAGTCCGTGGCCTGTCTGCCTTCAGGCTGCCAGTGCTGCTAACATCCGTGGTGCAGAATGGATGTTAGCAGCAGCTGAGACATATGTGCTGCTATAGGCAAAGTGGTAGGTCCTGTATTTTCAGTTATACTGTGGATCTTCTAACTGGCATGTCTACACTAGGAAATTATTTCGAAATAATAACTCTTGGAAACAACAAAATCGAAACAGCGTGTCCCCACTATGGGGAAGCCTCGCAATTAGTGCAAGGTAGGCTCTGTTAATGTGGATGTGCTACTTTCACTTAGAGGCCCAGGAAGCACTGGGGAGTAATTACTTCGATTGATTGTGGGGAGTAGTTATTTCAGAACAGCAGCGGAACGTCCACACTACAGATTTCGAAATAACCAGCTCGTTATTTTGAAATAACAGGCTTGGTAGTGTGGACACTCTGCGTGTTATTTCAAAAGAAGGGGGTTATTTGGAAATAACTCCCCAGTGTAGACCAGGGCGTAGAAACAGAGCTGTTAGTTGCTCTGATTGGGTTTGGTGTGGCAGTGTGCAGGCATGCCAGGTATTTCAATTTAAGGTCAATTCACAGCTACAATGTCCCAGTAGTGTTGCGCCTGATTACAAAATTCATTGACATTTCCTAACTGGCTCTGCAAAAAGCAGACCTATAACATCTAGGGCAGCAGGTTATATAAGGTGTGGAGGGTGCTCTCAAGCCAAAGGTTGAGAGAATGAATGGGAGGAGCGTAACTCACATTTCATGTAATTCAGAGACATGCAAGTGGTAAATTTGTTTCCAACGCTAATATTAAAGGCACAGTTCTGTAAAAGAAATCACACGTTGTTTGTGCCGTTTACTCTCTTTGTGTTGCAAAAAGGTGGTCTCTGATTCGTCGTTTTTTGTTTTGTTACGGAATTGTTTTGTGATTGGAAGTCAGAGCAAACTGCAACAAAAGTGTGTTCAGCAATTGGACAGCCTGTGAAATGGCTCATGAAACACATACCTGGGGGAATGTTCTTTTGCCAAACCGGGTATATATGCCATGTGTGCTTCAAATTTGATTTTATATCATTTTGCCATTTTGCTGCTTATTGGTTGAAGTTTATATCAGTATTTCTCTCTCTGAAGGTCCGTTTTGCAAATTGAGTTACTGTAACACATCATCCAAGTTTGTCTAATGTGGAATTTGTGGGGAGTTCCACCAACAGCTGGAGAGCTCAAAATAAAACCCTTCTGTTTGGGTTCTGCTTAGTCTCCAGAGAATATGGCTCTATAGCCTCATGCTGTCCCAAAGCTGAGATGCATGACAGCACATTCATTCCCTCAGAGCCCGTAACTTGGCAAACACAAATCTATTGAGGTTTTCCTTATGCTTCCCATTGACCAGAGAGGCAGGTGAATAGATGGTGACAGGCTTTGCTAAACTCCTTGGCTTTAAGTTCTCTTCGTTTTTGCCTTAGCTTCATGAGTGTAAAAGTGAAGCAAAGCTGCCCGAGTAACAAATGCGGTGTAGATAATCCAAGGACATTTTCTTCTAGAGGAAGCTCGACAATAGTGTCCATGATTGGTGATTAGTAGTTTATAAAATACTAAGAGATGCAGAGAGCATTGTTAAGCCACCAGGTTGGTTTCTTGGACCTATCATGGCTAGCACCGTCGTGCATCATATGCTACATTCGGAACAAACAGTTCATTCTCCACAGCCATGTGTCCCTTGCTCAGCAGAGAAGGAAAAGCTCCAGGAGTTTCCAGATGTTGGGAGAACTTTCTTTCATATCTAGGGGCTTGTTACAAAGCACAAGAGGAACTCTGTGTGTATAAAAGAGCCTGCGCAAATTGAAGTGCTTCTGGAACATAATCCCATATTCCATATCTGGGACTAGGGTTGCCAGATGATTTCACAAAAAATACTGAACATGGACAGGAAAAAAATGGGTTGAGCAAAAAAACAGAAAATACCAGACATTTTACTGGACAGAAGCTGCAAATACCGGACACCTGGCAACCCTATCTGGGCCAATTGCTGGGTATCTCAGCCAAATGTGCCTATGTCAACTTTGGAAGGCATGTTTGTTCAATACTTAACTGCAGCTGGGCAGCGTGATGCTTTGCTTTTCTTCCTTTTGAAGGTTCTCTCAAGGTATGTCTACACTAGCCCCCTACTTCGAACTAGGGAGCTTAATGAGGGCGACCGAAATTGCAAATGAAGCGCGGGGTTTAAATATCCCGCGCTTCATTAGCATGTTCCCGGGCGGTCGCCATTTTGGAAACTGACTAGCCCCGAATAACTGCCTGTGTCCACACACGGCAGTGAAACGGGAGTTCGAAGTAAACCTCTTAATTCGAATTAGCTGTTAAACCTCGTTCCATGACCACTAAAGTTCCTCTGTTTCCTCTTGCTCTTTTGCTTCTGCTTGATCTGCTGTAAGTCCGGAGGCCCCTGGTGCCTGCCCGGGGGCACTGCTGTATGTTTCATGTAGAGCTGTAAATCACCTCACTGGTTTTTCTTTGTTGAGCAAAAAGAGGCCACTTCCGTGAGGTGCTTGCACTTCACAGCCCCGAACAGCATCTGACCTCGTCAGCTCCCTGCCCCATTCCTCCCTTTCACTATTCCATGATGGTTCGCCCGCAGGAGTCCTTCCGAGTCATGCTCCCAAACTTCCAGCAGAAGCTTTTGCAGCACGAGAGGGGAACTCAGACTATCAGTGCTATTCGGCTTCACTGGCCACCTAGTTACTGGGATGACCAGGCCCACCGATGGGGGAGGGGAACTATTCAAAGGGGCCTCAGACTCCTGGCCCCTTCCACTGCTGGGCTCTTTAAATCGATGCCAGAGCACCACCCTGCATGCTCCACGTGGCTCTGAGGACTGGTAGGGGAGGGGGGGCAGAGTTGTGCTCTGGGTGGCACTGAGGGCTGGCTGACCCCATTTCCTCTCCTGCCCAGGGACCTGTCTTCCATTGTGAGTCCCGTGGGCACGGAGCCAGTTCCTCCCCCTCCACCGGCCCTAGCAGGATACCAAGAATACATGCCTATGACAATGGACTCAGCTTGGTCAGTGACACGGATTCGCTATTGCCCCCTTGGCTGGACAAAGACCGCTCCCTGAGGGAACATTTTCATATGTAGGTACAAACCAGTGACACATGGCGGCCACCCTCTGACACAGTGATCACCAACCAGTAGATTGGGACCTACTGGTAGATAGACTCATAGACTTTAAGGTCAGAAGGGATCATTATGATCATCTAGTCTGACCCCCTGCACAGTGCAGGCCACAGAATCTCACCCACCCCTCTTAGAATAATCCTCTCACCTATATCTCAGATATTGAAGCCTTCAAATTCTTTGAAGACCCCAAGATTCAGAGAATCCTCCAGCTGTGATCTGTACCCCAGAGGAAGGCGAAAAACCTCCAGGGTCTCTGCCAATCTACCCTGGAGGAAAATTCCTTCCCGACCCCAAATATGGCGATCAGCTAAACCCTGAGCATGTGGGCAAGACTCACCAGCCAGACACCCAGAAAGTTCTCTATAGTAACTCCTATAGTAAAGGGTACAGAGAAGAGCGACAAGAATGATTAAAGGTCTAGAGAACATGACCTATGAAGCCAGGCTTCATGAATTGGGCTTGTTTAGTTTGGAAAAAAGAAGATTAAGGGGGGACATGATAGCGGTTTTCAAATATCTAAAAGGGTGTCACAAGGAGGAAGGAGAAAATTTGTTGTTCTTGGTTTCTGAGGACAGGACAAGGAGTAATGGGCTTAAAGTGCAGCAGGGGAGGTTTAGATTGGACATTAGGAAAAAATTCCTAACTGTCAGGGTGGTCAAATATTGGAATAAATTGCCAAGGGAGGTGGTGGAATCTCCCTCTCTGGAGATATTTAAGAACAGGTTAGATAGACATCTGTCAGGAATGGTGTAGACGGAGCGTGGTCCTGCCTTGAGGGCGGGGGGCTGGACTCGATGACCTCTTGAGGTCCCTTCCAGTCCTATTATTCTATGATTCTATGATTCTATCCCTCCATTGACCTATTTCCCACTGATCATGAATGGTCAATTAGTTACCAAGATCATGTTATCTCATCAAACCATCCCCTTCAGAAACCCATCTAGTTTAATCTTGAAGCCAGAAGGATCTTTTGCCCCCACTACTTCCCTTGGAAGGCCGTTCCAGAACCTCACTCCTCTAATGGTTAGAAACCTTCGTCTAATCTCAAGTCTAAACTTCCTACTAGCCAGCTTATATCCATTTGTTCTTGTGTCCACATTGGTATTAAGCTTGAATAATTCCTCTCCCTCCCTGGTATTTATCCCTCTTGAAGCCTTTGGCAGGTGATCCTGACAGGTTTGGCCCGGAGGCTGTTAAGTGCTGGCACTTCATCTCTACCTCTCAGCTCTGCCAAGCTTCTCCTGCCCCCTCTGCCTTGGAGCTGCCCTTGAGTCCCAAGAGCCACTTGCTTGCTGTGCAGGGCACAAGAAGAGGAGAGGGTGCTGATGTCAGGGTGCCCCTCCCTCTACCCAGTACCCCATCTCCACAGAGCAGAGGGGGGCAGGAATGGAGAGAGTTTGCTGGCTGCTTTTGGGAGTGGTGCAAAGCCAGGGTAGGGATGAGCCTGCCTTAGCCCCACTGCACCACCACCCAGAAGCCACCTGTGGTAAATGGTGTCTAGCTGGAGCCTGCATTCCAAACCCCGGCCCCAGTCCTCAACCCCTCCTGCACCCCAAACTCCTGCCCTATCCCTGAGTCCCCCTGCACCCATCCTGCACCTCAACGCCCTTTCCCAGGCTCAGCTAAGAACCCCTCCCACACTCCAAATCCTTTAGCCCAAGATCAGAGACCACATCCCCCTCCCTCGCACCCCAGCCCTCTACCTCCAGCCTGATAAAAGTGAGTGAGGGTGGGAGGATGGAGTGAGCAGAAGCGGGACCTTGGAGAAAGGGCGGGAAGGAGGCGGGGCAAGAGTGTTTGGGTTTAAGATGGATCCTGGATTGAATTTAAATTCAAAAAGTGATCTCATGCTTAAAAAGGTTGGAGACCACTGCTCTGACATATCTGGATATCACCCATTACCATGTACATGGGGGTTTGTTCATTATTGTGCTGAACCTGGGTCAGTATGTCTGTGGTTTGCGGGGAGTGTGTTGGTACTAAGATATTTCTTCATGAGGTGTTCTGTTCCGACCCCTCCGGAATGTGCTTCCAGCCTGTGCCTGGTATCAATTAGTGTTTTACACCATAAAGCCTGTTTGTGACCGATTGTTTTAGCAGGGCATGGCTCTTGCTTACAGCTTAACTTGGCTTTATTTTAGCAAAATCCTGACCATTGTCGCCAAGCCGAAGACACATGCGCATATGTTTTAGGCTCTCGTCTTACTGCATGCAGTCCTATTGGTTGTGGATAGTTCTGTGTGGCATTGAAAGGGAGTTGGTTGTGGAACTGAATGTTATGAGGATGGTGCTAAGGAATGTGTGCTAAAGCTAAGACAGATGGTAGCGGGGTCTTTCCTGGTTTCTTTTTCTTGTCTTTTTTCTTCCCTAGTCTGTGTGTTGAGGGAAATCACTTGAGCAACATCAACTCAAAACCAATGAACTTATTTTTATGGGGAAATGTGTAAAGAGACGCACATGTTCCACTATTCTTGAAGGCTGGGGTCTTACCCCCTATTGCCTCGCTGTAACTACCAAGTTAACTATAAAAGCGACGAGGAGTCCTGTGGCACCTTATAGACTAACTGAAGTGTAGGAGCATAAGCTTTCGTGGGCAAAGACCCACTTCGTCAGGTCATGTTCTCTAGAAGCCAGGCTTCATGAACTGGGCTTGTTTAGTTTGGAAAAAAGAAGATTAAGGGGGGACATGATAGCGGTTTTCAAATATCTAAAAGGGTGTCACAAGGAGGAAGGAGAAAATTTGTTGTTCTTGGTTTCTGAGGACAGGACAAGGAGTAATGGGCTTAAAGTGCAGCAGGGGAGGTTTAGATTGGACATTAGGAAAAAATTCCTAACTGTCAGGGTGGTCAAATATTGGAATAAATTGCCAAGGGAGGTGGTGGAATCTCCCTCTCTGGAGATATTTAAGAACAGGTTAGATAGACATCTGTCAGGGATGGTGTAGATGGAGCTTGGTCCTGCCTTGAGGGCGGGGGGCTGGACTCGATGACCTCTCGAGGTCCCTTCCAGTCCTATTATTCTATGATTCTATGCTCCTACACTTCAGTTAGTCTATAAGGTGCCACAGGACTCCTCATCGCTTTTGCAGATTCAGACTAACACGGCTACCCCTCTGATACAAGTTAACTAAGTAAGCTTCTCTGCCATCTTTGCTAATTCATCTCAATCAAGTCCCTTAACTGTCCTTAATTTCCCACCCTTCCGCTTCCCCTTTGCAGCAGCTGCCAATCATTAGCAGCTTGTGTGCTGTGATTTTGTGTTGTGTGCTGATTGAACCAAGAAATCCAGAGGTTTGAAAGAGGCTCAGATGCCTTCTCCTTTAATCAAAGCTCTCTGCAGATTTTGATTCCTGGGACGCTAGGAACTGGGCAAACAACTACTCCCCCCAATGAAACTCAGAGGTGCCGAATTTGTATTGCGATCAAAATAAGAAATCAAGCTGTTGGAGTAGAAAGGAGAGTTTATGATTTACCCTCAGGATTCCCTGTTTGCCTGCAAACAGTCAATTCTAAACTCCTTCTATAGTCATTGGGCTTAGCTGTATGGTTCGTTTAGTTTTTTGCTCACTCGTCGGCTTGATGAAGTGAGTCTATAATTACTGCAGAGCCACTGCAAAGGACACAAATGTCTTCTAGCATGTTGTTGTTCTAGAGGCGTGAGGGTCAGTGGAAGATGAATGGCTCTTCCATTGCGTGATCCCTGCCTTTGGAGCGTTCCATCTGTTTTAAACACACAGCAAAGAAAGCGGGGGGTTGTATTAGCGTAGGATATAGATCTGGAGCAGTGGAGGCATTTAAGCATCTGTAGCCCATGATATCAAAGCCCTGTCAAGTCCGCAAGGGGGATTCCTGGTACAAAGACATAGTGTAGTAGAGCTGCAACTTGCCCTCCCTGTGCACTACAAAATGGCGTCCTTCAGGCCTGGAGGACTCAATATTATAGAGCAAAATGGCATCCTCTGCACAGTTCAGAGTCCCTGAAGTAAGCTTGGTTACAGGCCCCCACACAACAAAAACTGCATTTTAACATCCTTACTCCAGCTACGTGAATAGCATAGCTGGAGTCGACATACCTTAGTTCGAGTTACTATGGCGTTTCCACTGTGGCGGTCTCCCATCGCCTTCCCCTCTTACTCTTCTAGAGTACTGGAGTTGACGGGAGCACAATCAGCTGTCCATTTAGTGGGTCTTTACTAGAACCACAGAATTGACTCCGGAAGATCGATCTCTACAGCACTGATCCCCTGATAAGTGGAGACAAAGCCTCAGTCCAACCTCAGAATCATTACTATTGGTGACGTATAAGCCAGCAGGATAACTTCTTGGTTGCAGGTTAAGCATAGGCGGTACTAAGGACATTGGATGGATTTATATGGAAGTCACTGATACAATCATTGTGATCTCAAGAGAGCTGTTTTCATGAGCCTCAATGAGGATGGTATCACACTCTGTCCTCCCTCCACCTTAAGCAAATTGTTACCAAAATGCAATATGTCGTTTTGGTATTTCTTGCTTTACAACTGATGGAAGAACTTGCTTCTATTGGCAGTTCTGAAACATGATCTCTGCAGTGTGTCACTATTGTGGGTTACAGCTGAGATGAACATGCCTTTCTGAACAATGAAGGATTAAACATTGAGGCTTCTCCCTAGTAGTTGATCCTCCAGTGTCCCATGTGTTTCTGGTTAGACTTGGTTGAAAACCAAGAAGTATCTTTCATGAGCATTTTTTAAAGAAATAGGAAAACATTCCTAGGCTTTTTTGATTTTTGAATGTATTTTGATTCCAAACAAAAAAAAATGTCAAAGGTAATAATTATTTTCTGGTTTTGGCTTGTGTTTTGATGAGTGATTTTTAGGAGAGAGAGATTTTTTTTGATAGATGTGAAGATGGAAGAACCTTATAAAAGCCAGAGTGGCATTTTCAAAATCTCCCTGATAATTGCTTTTAGTGGGAACGTGTTAAAGATCTGGCATAGTGAATGACATTGCTGGCTTCATGTCAGGGGCAAAGATCAGGTCTGAAAAAATAGCAACACAGCAAATCATCTGCTTTGAGAGGTGAAAACACCAATGATTTGGGCTTCACTGGTGTCACAACTTAAACTAAAAATGCATGTTAAACCAAAGAATCTATTTTTGGTAGTTCCTTGGAATGTAGGTGTTGAAGTCCTCTACCATTGCAGGTTGTGCTCACGCAACTTGGGGAGTCTAGGTTGGCCTTGTCTGGCTCTAAAATTAAAAAAAGGAAATCCTACCAGAGTTACCAGTCATATTCATTCCAAGCTACCTTTACTCTTATATTTCCCATAGGTATTTTAATTTGCCTGGGCTTCCATTGTCCATACTAGATGGGTTTTCATGGAGATTGAACCAGGGTTGATATTAATGTAATGAGACTAAGGTTCAAGCCAGGTTGACATTTTTAAACCTGAGCATGATTGGTAGGTGAGCAGTGTCTCTTCTCCAATGAAACTAGTATCTTTTCTGTTTTATGCATTGTGACAAAGTCCCTTGTTAGCTCCCCATGTGTTTTGCGCTTCTTGACAGTTTCTTGTATGTCTCAGAGACTCATGGTGACCCTTTTGTTGCTTTGGGACTTCCCCAGAGGCAAGGGTCCCTGCTTACCGAGTCATTCTCATCATAGGCAAATCCTGAGGTGGGGGGTGCGGTGGGGGAGACAAACGCCCTTTTCCTGGCCTTTGGTCTGTTCCCGTCTCCCTGACAGGTAATCCTCCAAGAGAAGTCCATTCATTGGGAAAAGGTTGGACTTTTTGGAATGAATTGGCTATGGTCATCACAGTGACTCTTAAACATCACAGCCATTACAGATTCAGCAACTGCTCTCACACAGCCTTGGATGTGAGAAGGGCTTGAGACCTGACTGTAAAGAGAGAGTCCCTCTTCTCCAATTATTTTCTAATTGCACCATGAGCTGTTTAATTTTTCACTTGGACGGCTGGTGGGGATTATAGAAGGGAATTTGATGTAGTGTTTCTTTTGACGGATGGTCCTTTTAACAGAGCAGCAGCCTTCTAGTACTGCACAGCAGGGTTAGTTTGGGAGATCAGTAACCTGGTAAGATGTGAAGTTGCAACTTTTAGACCCCAAAGTGAGCGTGCTCCCAGCTGATACCTCTATGAAGGGTGCTCTTTTGCTTCTGGAGTTAGTTGAGTTGCATAATTTCTTGCCAATAAGGCAGCTAAGTGTTTTGACTGGCAAATAAAGACGGCGTTTAGAGACCGCCAATCAATTTGCTCTTTGCAATTTTCAGCTGTTTGACTGTACAGTCTAGTAATTAGATGGTGTCAAGTACTTAATATGTTACACAGATGTGTCAAAATGTATTAACAGCATAAGTATTCTTTGCTGCTCTAAATGGGCTTCACAGTATGTCATGTTGGAATCCATGCATTGTCATTATTTTAGTGAAAAGTTGAGATCACCAAAAGACAAGTCGGGGGAGTTAGCCTGAGAGTTTTCCTGCATGGAAAGATACTGTCTTATCATAATGTAAAGAGAGATGTCTATAAATCCTCTGGTGTGAATACATGAATACAGACTGGAAGTTGCTACAAACAATACTTTCTTGATTGATCAGCTCAGATCTTCCTGTTGGCTCTTCTATTCCTGTTCAGATAAACCACGCCTGTGCCTACTCCCGTTTGATATGTGGCAATGCTGGCAGCTGTCTTAATGTTGTTTTCTACAAACCAAACTGCTTTCCTCCCTCTCTTGCTCTTCTCTGACATCTAATGTGCATTTAATTTCTTTCCAGTCAAGAAAGCTGGACTTATCACTACCTCTTACAGCCATCTTCCGTGCTGATCTTTTGACTACCCCAACAAATCAGTGGCCTAAGGCAAGCCTGACCCAAAACCCATTGATGTCATATGGAATTCAGTTGACTTCAGGTTATGTTCTAATTCCAGGTTCCGTCCTATTAGCCAACTGAATCAGGCCTGAGGAGCAGGTATCTGGGGGACATCTCTAAGCCTAAGGCTCCCAATACAGACGTGGTAGTCCAGCTGACAAAATAAACCTGAATGTTTGATTTGGTTTTCTCCCTCCCCCTTCCCTCCCATGTTGGCTAAGAGCCGCTTGAAAACCAAAATTAAGGAGCTGTGGTCCTAGGTCTGCTTGGATGTTTTGTGCAAGCTTCAGTAGTAAGGATGTTAAGGGGTGGGTAATTGACTAATGGTGTAGTTCAGGGGTGGCCAACCCATTTAACAAAGGAAGCCGAAACAACGGTGGAAAAAATGTGAAGAGCTGCACCAGAATTGTTGAGGGGAAAAAAAAAAGGGAACCCCCCTCCCGAATTATCAAGCAAAAAACCCAAACGAAAAAGGAGGCTGCCCCGTTAAGGAGCAAGCAAGCTTATGCTTTTTGGCCATATCAGGCTCCTGTCGACGGCTGCCATCTTGGGTGCCATTTTGAATTGCCAACCTGGTGAGCACAGGAGAGCCGGGGGTGGGGGGGCGCAGGAGCGGCTTCGCGAGCCGCACTTTTCATAGAATCATAGAACCATAGAGCTAGAAGAGACCTTAGAAGGTCATCAAGTCCAGCCCCCTGCTCTAGGCAGGACCAATCCCAACTAAATCAACCTGGCCAGGGCTTTGTCAAGCCGAGACTTAAACACCTCTAGGGATGGAGATTCCATCACCTCCCTAGGGAACCCATTCCAGTGCTTCACCACCCTCCTAGGGAAATAGTTTTTCCTAATCTCCAACCTGGACCCCTCCCACCACAACTTGAGACCATTGCTCCTTGTTCTGCCATCTGTCACTACTGTGAACAGCCTTTCTCCATCCTCTTTGGAACCTCCCTTCAGGAAGTTGAAGGCTGCTCTCAAATCCCCCCTCACTCTTCTCTTCTGCAGACTAAACAAACCCAACTCCCTCAGTCTCTCTTTGTAGGTCATATGTTCCAGCCCCCTAATCATTTTGGTTGCCCTCCGCTGGACCCTCTCCAATGCATCCACATCCTATCTGTAGTGGGGGGCCCAGAACTGGACACGATACTCCATATGTGGCCTCACCAGAGCCAAATAAATGGGAATAATGACATCTCTGGATCTGCTGGCAATGCTCCTCTTAATGCAACCTAATATGCCGTTAGCCTTCTTAGCTACAAGGGCACACTGTTGACTCATATCCAGCTTCTCGTCCACTGTAATCCCAAGGTCCTTTTCTGCAGAACTGCTACTTAGCCAGTCAGTCCCCAGCCTGTAACAATGCTTGGGATTCTTCCGTCCCAAGTGCACGACTCCGCACTTGTCCTTGTTGAACCTTATCAGATTTCTTGTGGCCCAATTCTCTCATTTGTCTAAGTCGCTCTGGACCCTATCTCTGCCTTTGCGCGTATCTACCTCTCCCCCAAGCTTAGTGTCATCTTGCTGAGAGTTTAATCCATCCCCTCATCCAGGTCATTAATAAAGATATTGAACAAAACCAGCCCTAGAACCGAACCTTGGAGCACTCCACTAGAAACAGACCGCCAACCTGACATCGAGCCGTTGATCACTACCCGCTGGGTCCGACCTTCTAACCAGCTTTCTATCCATCTTAGCATCCATTTATCCAATACACATTCCCTTAACTTTTGAGGGGGAAGAGCCACATGCGGCTCGCGAGCCATGGGTTGGCCACAGCTGGTGTAGTTGGTACAATTTGTATCGACTGCACCATTAGTCAATGAGGGAAGGCGCTCTATACCGGCTCGTGGTGGGTCAAGAAGCTATCCCCGCTGTGGCTCTGCAGTTGAAATGGAGTAGGAGCCAGGCTTGCAGGCAGCCCGGATCTTACTGCATTTAAAATGCAGAACTGCAGTGGTCCCAGACTGGCTTGCACTGGGTCCAGCTGTCCCCGTTTGCAGGCGGGTCCCAGTGGGAAGCTGGGATCCCCCGCAGACAGGGCTGCTGCTGGAGCAACCTCTACCTGTGGCCAGCCAGAGCTGCCGTGGATAGGGGATGCTGCTGGAGCAGCCTCTGCCTGCAGCGAGCCTGGGCCCACCGTGGGCAGAGGCTGCTTCATGGCAGCCTCTCCTCCCCCTTTTTTGCCCCCAGCAGCAAGAGGGGGAGGAAAGCCAGAAGTCGTAAGAACATAAGAATGGCCGTATTGGGTCAAACCAAAGTAGCCTGTCTGCCAACAGTGGCCAGGGCCAAGTGCCCCGGAGGGGGTGGACTGAAGACAATAATCAAGCCATTTGTGTCGTGCCATCCATCTCCAGCCTCTGACAAACCGAGGCCAGGAACACCATTCCCACCCCCTGGCTAATAGCCTTTTATGGACCTAACCTCCATGAATTTATCTAGCTTCTCTTTAAACCCTCTTACAGTTCTAGCCTTCACAGCCTCCTCTGGCAAGGAGTTCCACAGGTTGACTATGCGCTGTGTGAAGAAGAACTTTCACTTATTAGTTTTAAACTTCCTACTCGTTAATTTCATTTGGTGTCCTCTAGTCCTTATATTATGGGAATTAATGAAGTACTTTTCTTTATTCTCCCTCTCCACACCACTCATGATTTTATATACCTCTATCATATCAAGTCAATTTGACTACCCGATAAGCTTAGGCTCCTTAGGTAGGTAGCCACTTGCCTATGCACTTCCGTCCCTAGTCAGTATTGCTTCAACTTCCATAAACAGTAAGGTTTTGCGATTCAGCCATGGAACCTAATAATAGATTGGTCTGTGTTTGCTGTGTTGCCAGAAAAAGACATATGTTGTAAGACAGTCAGAGCCAGCAACTGTGCTGAAGTGGAAGTGTGTTGAAACATGAAGAAGGCAGACATCTAGAGGACTCTATTCATGGCTTGACAATTAGTGTACGAAGACGATTCCCTTTTACACGTGTTCTCCCCACACTCACTCAGGGCAGTGTTTCTCAAACGTGTCCAACAGGAGCTTTACTTGTAGTTACAGCGTCCTGGTGGTGATTGGGGAAGGGTCAAAGCAATGGCCCCTCCCACAGTGGCCCCATTTTCCGACACGCATATTGGAGGAGAAGGCACCCATTGCTCCAAACCTGCTACCTCCCTACTGACCTCCCCATCAGTGTTCTCTGTAAGCTGTGGGCTTGAGCAGCGGCTCAGGAGAGATTCAAATGCAGCCCAGCTGATTAGCAGAGCTCCCACAGTTTGCTATTTTTGTTCCTACACGCCTCAGTGCACATACAAATTTATTCCGCACATGGATGGAAAAAAATCTGCACATGGATGGAAGAGATTCCAGGGAACATTGATCCCCATCCAGGACTTAATTTGTTCCTGGGCTTTCCAAAGCTGAATAAATCTGCTGTGAAAAGGTATATTTGTGTTTGGTCAATATCACTTTTCACAGCAGACTTCATAGTTAGCTGGGAGACTGAAAAGTGATGTTAACTTACAAGTATCATATTTCACAGCAGCAAACTTACTAGCTGTCACGTCTTTTAAAAAAGCAACCCGAAAAAAGCAAATAAAAGAACAACAAAAAAGACAATAACGTGCAAAGCACTTTATGTGTGTTTCTATTCTGTTTAGATCCAGCAAAGAATAGAGACAGCTCTACATTTGTACCATAGAATCTGCAAAAAGAAAACCCTATGTAAATAAATAACAATGATTTGGACATGTGTACATGCATAATTAACTTTAGGAAAACAATAAGTAGATCAGGAAAAACTCTTCAAGCGGCCTCCTGTGAGAGTGGATGCCACACTCTGAGATCTCCAAAAATGTGTTCTGAGACACTTAGGGCACTTCTAGACTTTGTTTTACTTTTGAATAAAGATATGCAAATTTGTCAGGAATTTGCATATCTTCTGATCACTTTTTCAAAAGATTTTTTTTTTTTTTTTTTGAAAAAGCAAGCAGTCTAGATGTGGTTCTTTCGAAAAAAAAAACCCAACCTTTTTTTGAAAGCACCGTCTTCCTCAAAAATTGAGGTTTACAGGTTCTTTCGAAAAAGGGTTTGTTTTTTTTTTTCAAAAGAACCGTGTCTAGACTGCTTGCTTTTTTGAAAAAAAGCCCCCTTTCGAAAAGCAATCGGAAGAAGATATGCAAATTCGGTGAGAATTTGCATATCTTCTTTCGAAAGTAAAACGTAGTCTAGACATGCCCCTAGAAAGCGTGCTTTCCTGACAGCTCTAGCTCTTGAAAAGTAGATACCTCTCCCTGATTGGCTTCAATGTGAGGTTTGGGGATGCTGCTATTCTTCAGTTCTGGCATAAGGCAGGGATGTAATAGTGTAGCTGGTTAAAGGATTAACGGATAAGTGAAAGCTTCTCGGTTAATGACACTGACTACCCACTCTCCCTCTTCCTCCCCACTACCAGCTCTGCCAGTACATTTTTTAGAGAGCTGGCCAAGCGGCCTACTTTAGTTGTGGCTCATGCTGGGTCCTGGGAGCTACCCCACTGCGTCTCTGCATAAAAAGTAGTTTAGGAGCCGGGCGGGCAGGCAGCCCGGCTCAGTCCAGATGCTCACCTCTGCTCCTAAATTACTTTTCACGCAGAACCGCAGTCGGGTAGGTCCTGGGACTGGTGCACGCCAGGCTGTCTGCCCGCCTGCTCCTAAATAACTTTTTATCCAGTGGAGGTAGCTCCCAGGACCTGTGCGAGCCAGGGCTCTGTGCTTGCCATGCTAACCCTTATCGATGAATCGTGTAGTCGACAAAAAATGTAGTAGGAGCCGGGTGCGCAGGCTCCTAATACATTTAAACTGTAGAGCTGCAGTGGGGGTAGGTCCCAGACCTGATGCAAGCTAGGACTGAGCAAATCGCTTACATCTCTGTGTAGGTTATGGAGTGTGGCAATGTCAGGCTGAACAGTTGTAAGAGCCAGCAACAGTCAGGTTCCAACTGGATAGATTCTTTGAATAAAATCACTTTATTTAGACATGTGCGGAGAAAAATAGCACACGCTGTGTGTCTGTGCAATTTCTGGGGGCGCAGTGAATCAGTATTTGTGTAGTTGCGTTAAAGGGAACTGAAAGGCAAAACTCCCCCATAAAACGCTCCCACTGTGTGTGAAACTTTTCCTGTCTTAGGACCATTTCTTCCACGTATTCAGCACGCACTTGCTGCAGGGTAGCAATTCAGGAACCTTCCCTGTGAGTTCAGTGTTCTAACAGGTTTTCTGTTAATACAGCTACTATTTACTACAAGGACATGTTAATGTCAGAACAGCTGGAAGTTCTGGCTTCACAGAAACTTTGGAGGTTTGATTGGAGCACAGGTGTGTGTGCATTTGAGGAGTAAGACTGGACCGTGATTCTCCTGCTCCACCTGTCCCTGCAAATGAGCTCTCGTGAAGGACGAAAAGTTCACGAATAGAGCTATGGTACTTGTGGTGTTCGTGATATTAACTAAGGTCTGGTGTGCTAGTCTGCACCAGCAAATCTTAATCTGCACTAGAAAGTTTCATGTTAAGTGGCCTGGATGGACACTCACTAAAAGTTCCCTAATTAATGTGGCACTGGACTATGTTAACGTACACGAGACGAGTGTTTCTCAACCTTTTTTTATAAAGTAACCCCTTTTAAAGAAAATAAAATTAGAAGTACCCCTAATATCTACAGTTTTCAGAGACACACAATTTTTTCTACCATTGCAACACATTTGTTTAAACAACTTAATCGTAGCCGGGTGGGTGATGGAATTTTTGGGTGTAAAAAGTACAAAAATAATCAAGTGATGTAAAACTTACAACAAAAATTCAGTTTTCTCCAAATTTCAGTTGTGTTAATGTACCCCCAGACTTCTCTCGAGTACCCCTAAGGGTACCCCTAAGGGTACTTGTACCACTGGTTGAGAAACACTGCACTAGAGGACTTTTAATCTATGACAACAAAATCCACGCAGGCCAGTTAGTATGCGACGTGCTAGCACGGCTGAAGTTTCCATCCCTCCGGTGCAGGCTAAAGCATTGTGTAGAGGAGCCCCGGGAAGGTTTAAAATTGGAACTTTTCTTGGAGCAGACTTTTATTTTCACTTCATGTTGCTTGTTTGCTTCTTTTCCTCCCACTCCCCTTCCCTTCTTGTTCTCCTTTTGTTTCCAACTCTTGTCACACTGGTTTGCCCTCTGCCAAGAAATCACAGAGAGATTGGAATGACTCAAATGCTAGTGACATCACAGATATGGGGCAAGTTCCTATTTTCTGCCCAGGCGGCCATGGGCACATCCTATTATTAGAGATGGCACCAAACCAGAACGAGAGTGGTCTGAATAAAGACTTGCAGATATGTTGTTGTGTGGTATCCCATGACCCTACTTCAGTGACCACAAAATTCTTCTCTCGTGTTGCTGTTGACACCAGTTTGCAATCTCTGTGTTGGACTAACTAGAAAAAAAACCCTGAATTAATATCTTCTCCTCCCAGATCTCTCTTTCCCCCCTGCTCCCTGACCGCGTTTGAGGCACATAGAAACAGAAAACTGATCTCCAGTCCTGTGTTCCACACATTTCATCCCTATCAAATTCATATCGTGAACTAAAGGTGAATATTTATTTAGGTTTAGATATAAAGTATTGTATAAATGAATCAAAAAAATCTATAACGACATGTTGCTCTAAAACGAATCCAAAGGAAGATCCGTTTACCTGCAAAATGGATGTATGCGTACTTATATATAGTACGCTGAGTGTGCATATACCCTCCCCAGTTTTGCTAGACGGCACCATACTGCATTGCAACTTGTTTTATGGATGGTAATAAATTTACTTGGCCAGAAATCAAAAGTTTCCTTTATAAGCAAGATAAAAATCCTTGTGAAACATTAATTCATGGATATCCAATGTTGTGTGACAACTCTTTCCTTTAGGGCGATAAATCTAGTGGGAGGTGATACAAAGGAGAGCATAAGGCCTCATAGTCAGGTTCAAGATTACTAATTAGGGGGAAGCTGTTAGCAGAGCCTATTGTTAACCTGTCTAACACTTTCCATTTATAAAGCATTAGTCTCATCACTTTTTTTTTTTTAGACATTCTATCACTTCCATTGTTGCAGGAGATCTTTGAAATTTGGCAGAAGGGAAGCCATGGGGCTGGTGAAGTACCTTTCCTTTGTCCTGTGTCATTCCTGTCAAGCTTTGCTGAGCTGTCAACTTTGGGAAATCACCATTTCCTTTCAGTTGCTTGCCTGTCTCAGAATAGCAACGGACCGTGACCATTAACAGGAGTGTTGTGAGCAAGACACGAGAAGTCATTCTTCTGCTCTACTCTGCACTGATTAGGCCTCAGCTGGAGTATTGTGTCCAGTTCTGGGCACCACATTTCAAGAAAGATGTGAAGAAATTGGAGAAGGTCCAGAGAAGAGCAACAAGAATGATTAAAGGGCTAGAGAACATGAGCTATGAGGGAAGACTGAAATAATTGGGCTTGTTTAGTTTGGAAAGGAGAAGACTGAGGGGGGACATGATAGCGGTTTTCAGGTATCTAAAAGGGTGTCACGAGGAGGGAGAAAATTGTTCTCCTTGGCCTCTGAGGATAGAACAAGAAGCAATGGGCTTCAACTGCAGCAAGGGAGGTTTAGGTTGGACATTAGGAAAAACTTTCTAACTGTTAGGGTGGTTAAACACTGGAATAAATTGCCCAGGGAGGTTGTGGAATCTCCATCACTGGAGATATTTAAGAGCAGGTTAGCTAGACATCTATCTGAGGTGTCCTAGATGGTACTAAGTCCTGCTGTGAGAGCAGGGAACTGGACTCAATGACCTCTTGAAGTCACTTCCAGTTCTAGTGTTCTAGGATTCTAAGGCTGGGCACCCACCACCCGTGGTCACCGTCAAAGCAGCAGCTGCAGATGATGCACTGGAAGAGTCCAGGAGCTGCCAGATCAGCTGTTGCATGGGAAAACTGGTCTAATTTCTTCTAAATCAAAACTAGCATAAGACTTCAGAGACCCATCCCTCCATCGGAGCACCACAGAGGCAGTGGAAAGAGCAGAGCAGATTAAAATGATTTTTTTTAATTAAAAAAATTGCTTTTTTTATTTAAATCAGTTTTTTTTAAAAAAATCATCAATCAAATCCACATTTCTCATTAAAATAGAACAGTTATAGTTAAATCACATAGTCACAGACATGCTATTCCTACGCTAAGGGTACATCTAAACTACGCCCCTCTGCCAGCAGAGAGATGTAAATTAGACATATCGAAAGTGCAAATGAAGCCTTGATTTAAATATCCCGTGCTTCATTTGCATAATGGCAGCTGCTGCTATTTTTCGAAACGGGGCTTTTCGAAAAAAAACGGCAGTTTAGATGGGGCATTTTCGACAGAAATGCCCCGGTTCGAAAGATCCTGTACTGCTCAAAAAATAGGCCAATAGGAGCTGAGAGATTGGCTTGGGCATGGGGACAAAGCAAGGCTCTTCCCCCTCCTGGCTTCATTTGCACTTTTGATACCTCTAATTTACATCCCCCTGCCGACAGAGCAGTGTAGTTTAGACGTACCCTTACAGCCTCATAAAAAATGAATTAATGGTTCTAATCTGTCCAGCCTAGCAACCAGCTCTTGCTCCTTGAAAGTTCTGGGCTTTCAGTTTCTGTTAGTCTGCTGAGACAAAGGCGGGAGAGGATTGTTTTTGTTCTGTGCTTATGTGGTGGGGAACCTGGACCAGGCCCGGCAAAGTTAGTTAAGACATTGTCTAAAGACAGACAATATATAGGAAAGGAGGAGGCAGCACAGAAGGGAATATTAGAGTGGACTGGAAAGGAAAAGGGAAGACATTCAGCATACACAGCTTCCTGTATTTCCCTGCACTGTTGATACAGAAAATCGATCATGGCTTCTGAGCAGGAGAGAGACAAGGGAATATTTTGAAAAAATCCATTCTCTGGGTGAACAAGCCAAACGTTTCAAGTGTAAGTAGAGCAAGAAGAAGATGCAGGGCCTACCCTCAAGAATGAATCCTAAGGAAAACTGATTCTTGGGAGGAAAATGATGTGGATATTAGGGATGTGACTGGTTAACCAGTATGCTTCACCCTTAGCAGGTGAGCCTTACCAGTTAAGGCAGGGCTGGGCAAAATATGGTCTGGGGGGCTGGATCCGGCCTGCGAAGCCACAGGATCCACCCTGCCGGGACTCTCAGGCACACCGCTGCTGTGGGTTTAAAGTGCAGTCCTGTGGCTCTCTACTCTGGAGGAGAGGGAGGCTTCGTGTAATCTCCCTACCCCAACCCAGTCTTCAGCTCCTATTGGCCAGAAACAACCAGCCAATAGGAGCTGAGAAATTGGCGTGGCCATGGGGGCAAAGCAAGCCTCTTCCCCCTCCCGGAACAGAATGGCCTGCAGCTCTAAGTGATCTGGGGCTGCAGCAGGCAGGGAGCCCCACCCCCCTTGGGGGTGCTGGTCAGGAGATGCTTAGATATACGCCTCCCAGCCAGAGTCTGCCTCCAGCACCTCAACCCCTCCTGCATCTCAACTCCCTCCCCCTGGTCACCATCCAAACCCTCTGCACCCCCCTACGCCAGGTCACAACTCCCTTTACCCTCTCCTACACCTGTCCCCCAAGCCAGAATCCTCTCCTGCACCCAAACACCCTCCCAGACCCTGCACCCCAAACCCCGACCAGGTCACAACCCCCCTCCCTCCACCCAAACTCCCCCTCGGACCTCACACCATCTCCTGCGTCCCAAGTCCCTTACAGCATGCGCTCTTCTGTATCCAGCTGCCATCCTAGATCCCACATTCCCTCCACAGAAAAGTGCGGCCCTAGACCACTTTCCAAATCTTGGAGTGCCCTGCCCCCCACTAAAAATTATTGCCCACCTCTGGATTAAAGTTAATTGGTGGGGGCTGGAGGAGCTCCCCACCTGCTGCGGGCAGAGGGATGCTCCAGCTTCTGTCTGCGGCAGGCCAGGGCCCCTGCCCCCTCCCCCCATTAATCAGTTAACTGGTTAAACGATATGTTTAACTGGTTAACCAATGAAATGGGATTTTACTTCCCCAGTGGATGTGTCTGAAGAACAATGAGGATCAACTTTGCAATGCATCCTTCTTCAAGACTTTCTATGTCTTTGAGTAGAAGTGGGATTTAACCAGTAAATTCACCAAGCTGTTTGCTATGTTGGCTGTTACTAGAAAAAAAAAAATTGAATTTAGCTAATCTTCATGGCTTATTTAATTAGTTAACTAGGTTTAGAATCTATTACCCAAGTATACGGCACAGAAAGCTGCAGTAAGAGAAATCTAGAGTTGCCAGTTGCCACCGAGTGTCATTTTCTTATTTTATATTATACTAGGAGGCTACACCCCCTGCTCGCTATGCTCCCCGCCGCCCCCCACCACCATGGGAGTAGGCAGCCACAGCTCTCCCCCCAACCGCTGGGGAGGGACAGGCTGAGGTGTGGCAGCCCTGGCCTGTCCCCTCCCGGGCCGAGGCCGGCCTAGCCCCAGTTCTTTCAACCACCGGGGAGGGCCGAGGCTTTGCCTGGTCCTGTGCTCTCCCTCCAGCTGCCGGAGAGAGTGGGGGGCTGGGCTGAGACCTCACTAGCCCCGGCTCTCTTCTTCTGTCTGCCGTGGCACGGGAGCGAGGCCATATATGGCGGGGCGGGAGGACAAGGCTATATATACCTAAAGTATATCACTTAGGTATTGTAAAATGCTGTACTGAGCTGTAAATTGCCATGTTTAGTGATCAGATTTGCACTGTTGTTAAGAAATATGTGAAGAAGTATCAGTGGGAAACTTGATTTAAATCAGTCCTTCCTGCGAGAGAGAATAGCTGGGACTACCTGTCCCTCAACACTCAGCAAGCCATCACTATCATGGGATAAAAGCATTTTGTCTGATAGCTCATGTAATTTGTCCTGAAGCTGAAGTAAGCGCAATGAGTGATAAAGATTCATGGTTCAGATCTTTGCTCGTGATGGTGCAGGTTGATATGGCTCTACATAATTTTTTTAACCTTTTTCCTAGGAAATTATATATTAAAAGCTACACTAAAAGAATATTATTGAAGTTGCGAAGTGAAGTGCATGAAATTTTGAAAATGCCAGATTAAAATTTGCTGGTACATGGGTAACTCAGGTAGAAGGTGATGACAATGTACTATTACACAGTCTTTAACTGCATGATCACACACTTTTTCCGCCAAAGGGTCCTGCCATTTCCAGTGCATTTGTTAGATGACTAAGGGGATAGAAATAACTTGTCCAAATGTAATTAATGTGGTCAATGTTAAATCTAGCGTTTCCTAGCTTTTGAGTATTTAACTTTGCAACCTAAACAGTGTTTATAATGGGATTATTATAAGTATTATGCTGAGATTATTTAAGATTAAGATGTATAAAATGTCCTCGAAATAGTATAATTTGGGACATTTGAAACCTAAACCATTGGTCTAGATTCTTATCTTGATTTATGCCATCCTAAAACTAGATTAACTACTGATGTCAGTGGACAGTAAAACCAATGGAGTTACTTGAGGTTTACACGAGTGTTACTCAGAGTCTGGCACTGTCTTTGCCAAAGTTAGTGAAACTAGCAAAGTTAGCAAAACCAGTTTTTGTGAAGGCTTTGTAGAATATTCTATGGAAATTAAAATTACTCAGAATTCGCAGTATTTTTGATTACCAGGAATATCCATAAATATTCCTACCTGGCTATATGGAAGGCGGTGTAAATATTGATACTGTTTTTCTTCTGATTGGCAGGGTTGAAAATGTTTTTTATTTCCATGAAAAATGCAGACCAATATTTCCCCTCTCATATTTGGGGTGGAGATGGAATTTTCCCCTGGGACAGATTGGCAGAGCCTCTGTGTTTTGTTTTTTGTCTTCCTCTGCAGTATGGCACATAGCTCGCTTGTGGGTGTAAATGGTAGATTCTCTGTCACTTTAAATCTTTAACCCATAATTTGAGGACTTGAATAACTCAGCCACAGGTTAGGGGCCTATTTCAGGATGGGTGGGTGATGTTCTGTGGCCTGCAACATGCAGGAGATCAGACTAGATGATCAGGATGGTCCCATTTGACCTTAAATTCTGTAAGTCTGTAAGTGACAGCACAGGGAGAGAGAATTGTATTGCAGCTCCACACAGTGATTCCTATGGGAAGTGGGCCTATATTTGATTAATGCCGCACAATATGAAGTTTCTGTGCCATTGCTGGGAAGCAACCGGATTGTGTGTGGGCGGGGATGTTAGATATCATATAACTGAACAGTCCTGTAACTGCATGAAATCTTAGTGGTTACACCACTACTCGATGGTCCCTGGGGGCGGGGCCTGCAGCCAATGCGCTCCCGGCCCCACTCCCAGGGCGCCCCCGACACCCCGTGCTGCTGCCTCTCTAGCAGAAGCTGCATTGCGTGGTGGCAGGCGGGAGCCAGTTTAAAAACCGGCTTCCCGCACAAACAGGCTCTGCCTGCCGCCCTGTGCTGTTGCCTGTCCATGGGGGGGGGGGCCTGAACTCCAGTTAATTGGGTAGTCGTCTACATGCTGACATCCTGTGCGTGTGAGACCGAGAGAGACTGATTGATCTCACTGCACGCTGCTAATCATTTTTCTTTTATGTATCTAGCATGGTAGAATATTCTATGGAATTAGTCCTCGCTAGCCCCAGCTCTCATTCAATGTTAAGCGGGCATCATTCAAAGTTAAGCTGACATTCTATTTATTGTATATGCTAGGGACGACACTGGTGCTATGCAAAACTCAGAAGCTGTGCCCAAATGGCGTGTATTGTCAAAAAATAAGGCCCAGAGAGGTCAGGATGCACTGGCTGATTCAGAGGGGGAAACGTCTTGGATTTTTCATTTAATGCTGCTGTTATCGACTCAGTTCTGCTAAGAACCATAGATGAACATCTAGTTGTTGGGAGGTACTGGCATGAGGGCAAGGCGAGCGGCTTGGCCGATGGGATTGGGAGGGCGTTCGGCCTGGGGAAATGTGGAAAAGACTCTAAGATGGGAGGAGAAGGAGCTAGCAGGTCATAAGGTAGCAGAGCAGAGGGGTTCAAAGGTTCATATCAGAATGTAGAACTTGGACGGTTAGGACAAGAAATTTCAAACACGATGTGGCAGACAAAGGGGAGTCTTTGAGCGCTTTAAAGAGAGAAGCTGTATTGTCAGATCATTGGCCAAAGCAAATAGTCTTAGCAGCTGTATTTTGGATATATAGGCAATGGGTCACTCAGCAGGTAATTGGCAGAACCCGAAATAGAATTCTAAACACTCAGAAAACTTAGAAAGACAACACAGATGACTCGGCGGATGCTAATCGAGCTCCCATCTGTTCCCTGATGCAGGTGCAAGTTCTTCAGCCTCACAGAAACGCCAGAGGACTACACGATCATTGTGGACGAAGAGGGGTTTCTAGGTAAGTTGTGCAGCGCCCGCTGCTTTGTACGCCGAGCGGAGAGTGAAGCAGGGCGTGTAGATCAGTCGGTAAATGGGAGTGTTTGTACAGCGGTTCTGTTTGTAAATACCAGACACACAGTGACTGAAGAGGCTTTGATCGGTTAAGCAGCTTGCCTCCCTGCTCCGCTGCAAAAGACATGTCACATACGGAATGTGAATAATTTTTAGTGCAAGTTGCCAATTTAAAAAAAAAAAAAAAAAAAAAAAAAAAAGGAATATGAGGGTTTTTTTGTGGGGGTGGGTAGACGGGGAGAAACAAAAAAACAACCATCTGCACGGGGGCGGGGGACTTCTGGAAATGCACAGACCCAGAGCACCCCCTCACGATGTGACATGGCATTTCGGCAACTCTGCCCCACTCTGCTACTCGGTTCTTTACAGGGGTGTGCGCAAGGGTGGAGCGAGCAGAGGCCACGGGCCCTTCCTCAATCAGTGGACACGCATCGCGAGGTCGACAGCCGCCATGAGCCCCGGGACAAGGTGTGGGGGGCAGCTCTGTGCCCCCAGAAGGGGCGGGGCCTCAGGCAGAAGGGGCGGAGTTGGGGCTTAATGGGTGGTGCTTACCAGGTAACCAGTTAAGCTGTTACCCGTTCACATCCCTAGTTCCCACCCCTTCAGGTGTATCTGTCCCCCAAACAATGTCTGACCAAAAAGTTTTAATCAGCACAGTGTCTTCTGCCCTTCCTCAGCCTCACTCTCTTTCTAGTGTACTGGCTCATAGTAGGGACGTTAAATATCAGTTAATTGAATACTCGAGTAACCTCATGTATTCTTATCGGTTAGTCGACTATTCCATAGTCCCCGGAGCCGGGGCCAGCAGGCAATGCACTCCAGCCTCACCCCGGAGAGTCCCCTACTGCTTCTGTATCAGACAGCAGCGCAAAGTGCCAGGCGGGAGCTGGTCTGTGAGGGGAGCCAGTTTAAAACCCAGCTCCCCTCATGGACCGGCTGTCTGTCAGCTTGTGCTGCTGCCTCTGATAAAGAGGCAGCAGCGTGAGGTGGCAGCAGCCCTTGTCTAGGGGGGATCTGGGCTCCTCGACCCGACACAAGTCAGAACTGAGCCGAGCTGCCTGCCTGCCTGGCTCCTTTAAAGTCAGAGCCACGGCGAAGGTAAGTCCTGGACCCAGCATGAGCTAGGACTGAGCCGGGCAGCTGGTCAGCCTGCTAAAAATTTACTGGCAAGGGAGGGTGGAGGGAAATGCGTGTAGTCTATAGCATTAACCTGTAAGCTTTTGCTTACTGGCTAATCGGTTAATCGACTACACTATCACATCCCTAGCTCATAGGGCTCCACACTGGAGTCCCTCACCAACTCTCCAACACCAAACGAAAATGCCAACTAAGGAAATTCTGTTCCCCGCCCCCCAGGCTCAAGCCTTTTTGGTATCTCCACAGAGAGTGTTTTGAGGTGAGTCCCCCAAGCTTAGGTCAACAGTCAAGCTACAGCCTTTGTGCTATTGAAAATAGCTGTGTAGACATGGCCCTGAAGTGGTTTGGGGCCCGATCTGCAACGTCTACGCACTTGCGTACACGCCTGTTTTGAAGGCGCTGATATCTGCCCTGCTAACCCAGGGCTGCCAACCTGGGCTGGGAGGCTCATCCCGTTCGCTTCTAAATGCTCCATGGATGTGCCCCGGGTGCCTGTCAACTTCCCCCTCCACGTGGTTTCTCTCAGGTTCTCCCCCCGAGAGAGAGCGCCACCCCTGTCTCTTTCCTCCCAGCTGCACTGACTGGATTGCTTCCTTCAAATTCCTGCCTGAGCCTAACGTACCCTGTCAGTGTAAGGAAGCGGCGCTCGTACGCAGAGCCAGCCCAAGGGGGTTGGGCGCCGTAGGCAAACTGACTTGGGCTCAATATAGAGAAATTTTCATCTTACAAGCCCTTGTGAGTCTCCTCTTGCAGTCTTGTGAAAACCTCCCACCAATTTTTCAAAGTCCAACACAATACAAATTCTTTGCACCGCGTCTTCAGGATCGCGGCTTGTCATGGCAGAACAGCAGTTGCAGGTTGCCGACCGGCCTTCAGCCAATGGCGAGCAAACACTGACTCAGCTGTACGACTAGGTGACCAAGAGTGACTGGCCTGCCAGGTGGCAAACCCAGGCGGGGCTCTTTTGAAGGTACGCCGTGACACCAGGGAGCTGGATTTACAGTCGCAGCCGTGTTCCACGATGGGAGATTAATAATAGAATTGGCTTCTGAGAGTAGTGATAGAAATGTAGCCGTGTTAGTCTGGTGTAGCTGAAACAAAATACAGGTCTATGTAGCACTTTAAAGACTAACAAGATGGTTTATTAGATGATGAGCTTTCGTGGGCCAGACCCACTTCCTCAGATCAAATAGTGGAAGAAAATAGTCACAACCATATATACCAAAGGATACAATTTTAAAAAAATGAACACACA
Organism: Pelodiscus sinensis; assembly: GCF_052426305.1. Taxonomy (NCBI): domain Eukaryota; kingdom Metazoa; phylum Chordata; order Testudines; family Trionychidae; genus Pelodiscus; species Pelodiscus sinensis. Next base: position 4,310,883 of record NC_143072.1, on the reverse strand, counting down.
TGAAAAGGACAAATCACATTTCAGAACAGAAGGGGGATGTGGGGGGGGGGGGGAGGAGGTTTGTCCTTTTCATATGTGTTCATTTTTTTTAAATTGTATCCTTTGGTATATATGGTTGTGACTATTTTCTTCCATTATTTGATCTGAGGAAGTGGGTCTGGCCCATGAAAGCTCATCATCTAATAAACCATCTTGTTAGGCTTCTGAGAGGGCATTGATGCTCTGCTGGCCGAGTGCCGTATCTGATATGTTTGTTTTTAGGAGACATGTTAATATTTGTTTTTTAAGGAGAGAAAAAAATTCACTTCCCCCTCACTTGGCGCCCCTCAAAACCTGGTGCCCTCGGCAGTTATATGGTTGGGCCGGCTCTGCTCGTACAGCTCTCAAACTCGAGTTAACCCTCTTTGATTATTGTGGGGTTTATACGTGACATTGCAGCCAGCCACAGTTAAAAATGCAGCCCTGAGGTAAGCAGGTTCTGGGGTGCGGCCGCTAAAGCCTATGTGTGCTGTGGCTTTGCCTGGCTGGAGGGGTGGGGAGGGGAGGAAGCGGCTGTGTGTGCTGCCATTCCCCCTCTCCTGCCCCCTGCCTGGAGCTGTGTGTGTTGCCACCGGCTGCACTCGCTTGTAGACTCCACCTCCACCACTTCCATTGGCTGGGAACTGCAGCCAATGGGAGCGACGGGGGGGTGGAGAGTACCTGCTAACATAGGGCCGCATGGAGCCACCTGTATAGCCCTCCTTCCTGGGAGCTGCACCAGGTAAGCACCTGAATCTCCTACTTCCTCCCTGCCCCCTCCCACAGCCTATCTTCCTCCTTAAACCCTGCACCCTACCTCACCCAGGCCCTGCATCCCCACCCCACTTCTGAACCCTACCATCCTCCCATAGCCTGCAATCCCAGCTCCAGCCCTCTTCTGAACCCTCCTGCCCAGACCCTGCGCCCTCAGCACTACCACTTCCTGCACCCAGACCCCCCCATCACCATCCTAAGTTCACTTCTGCACTAAGGATGTTAAGACGCAGATAACTGAGTAATTGTGTAGTCGATACAAATTGCATCGACTACACGATCAGCCAGTATGGGAAGGTGCTCAAAAGGAGCTACCCTCGCCGCGGTTCTGCAGTTTAAATGTAGTAAGAGCCAGGTGTGCAGGCAGCCTGGATCCTACTACATTTAAACTGCTGAGCCACAGCAGGGGTAGTTCCTGGACCCAGCACAAGCAGGGACTGAGCCGGACTTGCTACAGGGACTGAGCCATGGGCTGCTGCCAGGGGCGGGGGGGAGCAGCGGCACCACAGAGACAGTACTGGGGGGAACCCAGCACTGGCTCCTGTCCCCCCTCCCCAGCCACACACACACACTTGCTGCCTCTGATATAGAGTAGTCGACTCGACTACCCGATAAGCCTAGATTTATCGGGTAGTCGACTACTCTTACATCCCTATCTTGCACCCTGCTCCCTCCCAAACCCTGCACCTCCTCCCTGCTCCCCAGCAGCCTCCTCCAGCACACCGATCCCCCTCATTTCTGGCATCACCCCAGAGCTATGGGGGTCCCACAAAATCCACTAGCCCCAGGCCCCCAGAACAGTTAATCCGGCCTTGCTTAATGCTGCATGTTACCTACTGAGCTAGCGACAAGGAGCATAAGCTTTCACGGGCAAAGACCCACTTCCATCTTTGCCACGAAAGCTTATGCTCCAATACATCTGCTAGTCTATAAGGTGCTACAGGACTCCTTGTTGCTTTTGCAGATCCAGACTAACATGGCTACCCCTCTGATACTGAGCTAGTTCATCAATTCTCCATGTGCATATCTGATCTTGCCCCTCCTTATTAACCTAGCCTGGCAACTAAAAAACATGCTCGAAGAAAAATATTACATAGCCAGCCCCTTTTTTCCCCCTAAATAAAGCCAAGAAATAACTAGATAACTCTTCACCCTGCAGTCATGATTTCAGCTTCTCTCTCTCCACCATCCATAACAGACACGCTCCCTCCTGCCAAGCAAAATGTGCTGCCTTCAGCTCTGACCCTGTGCAGTGGGCAAAAGTGGATGTTTTCTAACTGCTTGGGATGTTTCATCACCCATGTGTTGCCAAAAAGTGGGTTTGCGAGCTGCTTTAAGCATGCGGTATTGGACAGTTGTTTAATGGAGGGAATGGTTTGGCGGTGTACGTGGAAATAGCTTGCAGTGCTGTTTATCATGTTGCGATGTTTTTATTTGCTGCTGTTTTATTTAGGGGATGGAATGAGGAAGTGTAGCACTGCTATTAATATTTTTTCAACAGCTGCTGTTTGGGGTTGCAATTTAGAAACCCATTTTGCGAGTTTGGAGACAAATTCAGTCATGAAAGTGTGAAACAGGAATTTAATTAGCCACAAAACTTTAACTATGCAATTACTTCCAAAGCCACCATAATATTTAGTAGTTTTTGTGAGTGCTTATGACTTAAGTATCAAAGCATTAGGTGGAAAAATTAAAAGGCACGTCATTATTAGTGGTAAATGAATAATTTGTAACCAATGATTATTTCGGTGAATTATAGCCTTGTTACAAGAACAGATCATGGTTTTCCTGATTGTGTTAATCTGTTCGGAAGCGTAGGTTTAAATAATTTCATTAAGCATTCCTTGGCCTGTAAATTATCCACGAGGGATGTTGGCTTTGATGGAAGAGGCAGATCCCATGCTACAGTTCTGCTTCCTGATAGGAAGAATGTAACGCCCACGTTTGTGTCTCGGGAGCAAAGGTTCGTAGTTACGGATTCAAAACGTGTTTCCTATGAGTACTCTAAAGCAGGGATGGGAAATGATTTTTAATGAGACGGGCCACTCCAAGATTTTGGTAAGTGCTCAAGGGCTGCTCTTTTCTATGGAGGGGAGCTGCAGGGCTGGGTGCAGAAGGGAGCTTGGGGCACGGGCTTGGGGTGCAGAGTCCTGGAGGAGTGGGAGTGTGGGGTCTGAGAGGGAGTTTGGGTGCAGGAGGGAGTTGTGACCTGGGGCAGAAGATTGGGGTGCAGCAGGGAGTGCAGGATCGGAGAGGGGGCATGGGTGTGGGAGAGGATTCTAGCCTGTGGGTGTAGGAGGAAGTGCAGGAGCTGGGAGGGAGTTGTGACCTGGGGGAGGGGGGTGCAGAGGGTTTGGGTGGGGACCTGGGGCAGGGAGTTGAAGTGCAGGAAGGGGTGGGGTGCCAGATGCAGGCTGTGGCTGGGAAGCACTTACCTGTGCAGCTCCTGGCCAGCAGCCCAGCAGATCCCCTCAGACAGGGTCCCCAGTTTCTGGCCAATGGGAGCTGCAATGCTTGCGCTGGGGGCAGGGGCAGCATGCACAGGGAGCCTGCCTGAGGGTCCTGGCAGATCATGGGCTGGATCCAAAGCTTGGCAAACTGGATCTTGGCCACAAGTCACCAGAGCCTGATGAAATGCATCCTAGAATACTCAAGGAGCTGATAGAGGAGGTATCTGAACCTTTAGCTATCATCTTTGGAAAATCATGGGAGACAGGAGAGATTCCAGAGGACTGGAAAAGGGCAAATCTAGTGCCCATCTATAAAAAGGGAAATAAGAACAACCCAGGAAACTACAGACCAGTTAGTTTAACTTCTGTGCCAGGGAAGATAATGGAGCAAGTAATTAAGGAAATCATCTGTAAACACTTGGAAAGTGGCAAGGTGATAGGGAACAGCCAGCTCGGATTCGTAAAGAACAAATCATGTCAAACCAATCTGATAGCTTTCTTTAATAGGATAGCGAGTCTTGTGGATAAGGGAGAAGCGGTGGATGTGGTACACCTAGACTTTAGTAAGGCGTTTGATATGGTCTCGCATTATAGTCTTATCAATAAACTAGGTAAATACAACTTAGATGGGGCTACTATAACGTGGGTGCAAAACTGGCTGGATAACTGTACTCAGAGAATAGTTTTTCATGGTTCACAATCCTGCTGGAAAGGCATAACAACTGGGGTTCCACAGGGGTCTGTTTTGAGACCGGCTCTGTTCAATATCTTCATCAACGATTTAGATATTGGTATAGAAAGTACGCTTATTAAGTTTGCAGATACCACCAAGCTGGGAGGAGTTGCGACTAATCTGGAGGATAGGGTCATAATTCAAAATGACCTGGACAAATTGGAGAAACGGTCTGAGGTAAATAGGATGAAGTTTAATAAAGACAAATGCAAAGTGCTCCACTTAGGAAGGAACAATCAGTTTCACACATACTGAATGGGAAGCAACTGTCTGGGAAGAAGTTCGGCAGAAAGGGATCTAGGGGTTATAGTGGACCACAAGTTGAATATGAGTCAGCAGTGTGATGCCGTTGCAAAGAAAGCAAACATGATTCTGGGATGCATTAACAGGTGTGTTGCGAGCAAGACACAAGAAGTCATTCTTCTGCTCTACTCTGCGCTGTTAGGCCTCAATTGGAGTATTGCGTTCAGTTCTGGGCACCGCATTTCAAGGAAGATGTGGAGAAATTGAAGAGGGTCCAGAGAAGAGCAACAAGAATGATTAAAGGTCTAGGGAACATGACCTATGAAGGAAGGCTGAAAGAATTGGGTTTGTTTAGTTTAGAAAAGAGAAGATTGAGGGGAGACATAATAGCAGTTTTCAGGTATCTAAAAGGGTGTCCCAAGGAGGAGGGAGAAAACTTGTTCATCTTGGCCTCCGAGGATTGAACAAGAAGCAATGGGCTTGAACTGCAACAAGGGAGGTTTAGGTTGGACATTAGGAAAAAGTTGCTAACTGTCAGGGTGATCAAACACTGGAATAAATTGCCCAGGGAGGTTGTGGAATCTCCATCTCTGGAGATATTGAAGAGTAGGTTGGATAAATGTCTATCAGGGATGGTCTAGACAGTGCTGGGTCCTGCCATGAGGGCAGGGGACTGGACTCGATGACCTCTCGAGGTCCCTTCCAGTCCTAGTATTCTATGATTCTGTCTCCCCCCCCCCCCATACTCTTTGTATTGTGCTGGCCCCATAAGAGATTGGCCGCCAGCAGCACAGGATAGTTCTTGTCCCTGAAGACCTTAGTCTAGCAGAAGAGACTGACGGGGGGGAGGGGAGGAGATGAGCTGAAGATCCTAGAGCGTGTCGGCGTCGGAGCAAGGAGCAGAGCCCCACGTGTGGCCCCAGTGAGTAAGCTGCCAGCACGGAGCCCTGCTGGCTTTCCATATTTGACACCACCGATGAGCTGGCCGTTGCCAGGGTGCCACTGTGGCAGTAAGAGCCATATGGAAAGTGCTCTTTGAGGACTTGCCCTAAATCCAGCCATTGGTGGCCCTCCCCCTCTATACCGGCATCAGTGCTATCCCTAGAATCGGTAGGTAAAGCTCTGTCTGCACGAGTGAAAACTAACCCTGTTTGCAAGTGGGGTCCACTCAAATAGCAGGTTTGCCTGTTTACAAGAGGAGGTGCACTGAAGTAATTCATTGGTTGTAGTAGGAGTAAATCCTCCAACTAGAGCAGGGCTACTCAACTTTGGAAGCCCCCAGGGGCCACAACGATACTTGCAGCACATACAGAGGGCCGCAACTTAAGTGCGGTTGCATATACATGCAAATATATATGCAAATATATGTAAATAGCTTCTTTCACACTGAAGGGCATGAATACAAAGCACTTCCCACAATGCTCTGGTGCTCCTAGAACCTCCTTCCTGGGGGCAAGAAACGCCGACAGTCTGAACCCGCCTGTTCCAGCCAGCCCGTCCGCTTGTGTCTTTCATTGCACCTGGGAGATGCCTCGCCGTTGTGGAGCATGTTCCCAGTGGAGGCCACGTTCAGAGGAGCCCACCCGCGGGCCACGTGTTGAGCCCCATGTAAACCCAAACCGCACCTCAGGCCTCAAACAAACGGGCTACGGGCCGCGTGTTGAGTAGCCCTGATCTAGACAGACCCTTGTCTCATGTACTGCATGAATCTATATTGCCCCAGGACACCTCAGGGAGTCTGATGGTGCCACCACTCTAACGTAGCAGTTCTTTCTGATTTCATGATTTCGACTTAGTATACCCAAGAAGGGGAAATTGCGGCTTTCCTGGGTTTCATGCTTGTGTTGATGATTGACCTACTAATGCTGTATCCTCTCTAACGTTTGGGGTTCAGTGATGATGTATTAGGTGGTGGTGGTATAAGGAGAATAGTTATTATGGTATTTTCTTCTAGACAGTCATCCATCCATCCCTCCCTCCATCCATGCATCTCCATTCATCCCTTCACACACCTCCATCCACCCACCTCCCTCCATCCATTCATTCACATACCTCCAATCATCCATCCATCTCCATCCATCCACACACATCCATCCATCTATCCATCCATCCATCCATAAATACCCTTTCTTTTTCCCTATATTTGAATACGTTCTCTGTGACTGGTTTCTCCAAGCCAGTGGGTAACTGCGTGCTGGTATGGTGTCTAAATGGTATTTGAGGACAATCCTGTTACATTAATCCACAAAGTGTGGCTCACCCACAGGAAAATTGCTGTGGATGTGTAACCAGAGACTAAAGAAAGGTGTTTTGTTCTCTGGCAAGACCTGCAATTCCAGGAGCAACTGTGAATGCAAAAGCATCTGCCCCTACAAGTCTGTTAAATGAAGCGGGGACAACAAAGGTCGGTCCCCCGTCTTGCTAATCTGACACTCTCTCTGTCAACTGCTCAGAGCAAGACTTCGCAGGTGCAACAGTGTGGAGGCTGTCCCCTCGTCCACTGTCTTTTTGAACTATCCAGTTCTTTTCCACTTTAGGAAAAAATGAAGCCGGAAAAACGTTAGCAGTTTCAGCTAGGTTGAGGGTTTGCAGGCTGTCATGTGTGTTAGCATGCCAGCCTTAATGATGTGCCATAATCACTATTAACTGCTCTGACAAAAAAAAAAAGTGGAGGATAAAATTTATGTGCACGAATAGGGAGAGAGGCAAACTAGTATGAATGGAATGAATCGGATCTATCCTGCATCTTTGCTTTAATTCCATGGTGGTGCGGTGAGGTTTATATGAACATGGATGCTGATTGGTTCCAGTGATCGTTTCTTGTGTCTTTTTCCTGGGGAAAACTATTGCATTAGACTGGTAACACTAGGAGACAATGCGCCGAAAAGTCTTTGTCGTAAAGATGTGGCTGGAAGCTTCCTGAGGTTGGTACAAATGCTTTTCTCCCTCCGACACTCACACCATGACCAGATTTTCCACTGCTTCATCATCTCCAGCAGCGTGGCCCAGCTTCTCACCAGCTGAGTGTGCAGCCTGTACTCTCTTCCCATCCTTTTGCTTTTTTTCATCCAGCATTTTAGCTTCCGTGTCCTCTAACAGGGAAACGAATGGCGGCGTGTCTGGAGGTAGCGGCGCTTTGAGACCCTGTGTAATATATCCTGGGAACGAGTTGCTGGCATTGCATTCTTGTCCTGGAGAGGCCATCAAAATAAAAGATTCAGAGATGGAGCTGAGTTAGACTATAACTAGAAAAACTTAAAAAACAACTAATAGACCAGTAGCACCTTAAAGACTAACAAAACTTGTAGATGGCATCATGACCTTTCATGGGCACAGTCCACTTCTTCAGATGACTGGAGTATTAAAAGTCCAGATCCAAGAATAAATAAAAGGATGGTTAAAATAATGGGTGGGTGGAGCTGTGTTTTCCTTCAGTGGAATACCCATCAGCGTTCATGCTGTCGCTTTTCAACAGCCCATCTGTTTTTTATTTCTCCATTTCTAATACCAGCTGACTTGTGTGCAGTTCTCTGTATCCTTTTCCACTTGGGAGTCCACCACAAGGCTTTAGTGATGGTTCTGCTCGGGTGGCTTTGGATGCAATGCCATCTATCTCTGCTCCGATTCTACAGTGCACCGTTAGAATTGCACCGTGCGATGCGAAGTGAAGAACTGAATCACTCTTTATCCGCCTTCTCACCTCAATGCTTGAGCGTGCCGAATGGCAGTAACCGACGGGGCCCATATAGCTCGAAGCAGCGGCATAGAGAGGGGAAGATGTTAGGAGTCTCTCTCTTGCATTTCTTCATTGTTGGATTTCTCTCAGTTCTCTGTAGGACCAATATCATTCTGGCCTCCCCCTTCGCTCTGACAAAGAGAAGGGATGGTGTGTAGCCTGTCACTTTTATAAGAAACTAATTTTCCACTGTCTCATCCCAACAATTTTGACAGTGGTTCTTATTGGGTCACTAGAGTGGCTGCTCTTGTTTCCAGAATATTGGACATTTGGTACTTCCGGGAATGGCGTGGGCTTGCCTATGGTTTTGCTTGAGTACCATGGGTAGGGGGACACACGAAACACTCGAAAAGAGTACTGTCCAGCTGGGAACCATAGAAAGGGCCCACCTAAGAGTCAGAGGAATAGGTCTGTGTAACTGTCCTGTAGGTAGTGGATTGTCCATCATATAGTCGAGTGGTTTCCAACCTGTGGTCTATGGACCCCTGGTGGTCCACAATGGTGCAGCAGGGGCTCTTGTGCATTTCAAAGATTGAAATGCTGCATGGATCCCGGGGCCAGCAGGGAGTCTCCTGATCCCGAATTTCATGCGGGTGCTTCCACTTAGAAATGTACAAGAGTCCCTGCAGAAGCGCCCAGTTGGAGCCCAGGGTCAGGGGACTCCCCACTGGCCCCAGGCTTCACGTGGTGTTTCAATCTTTGAAATGCCATGCTAGTCCTTATTGACTAATCGAATAGTCGATGGAAATCCCTTCGATTAATCGAAATTTAACATTCCTGCTGACAAGTGCATCTGATCCAATTTTTCCTCTCTTTGGCCTCCATATTTCCCTTCCCCAACTGTTCTCCCTTCCCTCATCCCTCTTTATCCCTCTTCCCTCACTGCAGCCCCAGTCCCCGCCCATGTATTCCTCTGCTCCCTCACGTCCCCGACTTCCCCGCGAGGGTTTGCATGTTTAATTTCTTTTAAAAATTTGTCATAGGGCTTTCTCAGGTTGCATTTCCCCCAAATCTAAAACCCCTTTAGCAGAGGTGGACTCTAAGAACAGGCCTTTTCATTTCAGATTTCTGCTCACAGTAGGGCTTACCTTCATAGTGCCCAGGTGATGAGCAGGTTGAATAGATACCACAACATTGCCGCAGAGCAGTGGTTCTCAATCTGTTTTCTATTGTGAATCCCATATGCAGTTCTCTGTGTGCACCTCCACACAATATACACTACCCATAGGGCCCTGAGGATGTTACACGCGCTGCAGCTGTGTGCTGATTGGGCGACAAGCGCTCTGTGAGCTACAGGCTAAGAACCCCTTCCCCAGAGCCACACACTTGCTATGAGGAAAGCTGGCTTCCAGCCCTCTTGGCTTTTTCTCTGCCCATGCTCACTATAAACCTAACCCTAACCCTTTCAGTGTTTCCAAGGGAGAGCCGTGTTAGCCTGTATCTAAAACAACTTTAAACCCAACAGTGGTCCTGTAGCCACCTTAGAGATGAACAAAAATACATAAATAGTATGAGGAGCTTTTGTGGGCACCACCCACTTCTTCCGATGACAAAGATGGAGCAAGGGGCAACCTCTGTGCCCCGTTGCTCCATCTTTGTCACCTGAAGAAGTGGGTTGTGCCCACCAAAGCCCCGTGATCCTAATCCTTTAATTCAGTGTTTCCCAAATGGTGCGCCGTGGAACCCTGGGGTTCCGCAAAGTGAAAGTAAGGGTTCTGCGAGAACCCGAACGCTCCCACGCCCACTTAAAGAGACAGAGATGAGCCCGGCGTGCAAAGATGCCGGCTCCTTCTCTGGTTCCCTGCTGGGCTTTCAGACACCTCCCCTCCCCTGCTTCTGCTCTGCCTTTACCAAGGGACCTAGCAGCAGCAACAGCTGCTGGTCCCACTTCTCCCGTTCAACCCAAGATTCCCCTCCTCCCGTCCCCCGCTGCTGCTCTGCTTTTACAAAGGGACCAGCTGTTGCTGCTACTAGGTGTTGTGGGAGGGGGGTTGTTTTTGTTGTGTTTTGCTTGACAAACTTTTTCCCTGGCTGTAGGGGTTCCTTAAAATTTTTCCCAGTTTAAAAGGGTTCTGCAATTGGGAAACACTGCTTTAATTACATCTATTTTGCAATCACAATATTGGACTTTACAAATCCTCTTCGGGTTTCAGTTTTTACTTCTTGTCAGGTGCAATAGTCACTTCTGGTCTGATGTGATATAACAGTACTGTCTGGGCCTCGCTCGTAGATGGTAAAGGTGCATCCTCTTGCGGTTTTATATTCAGTGTATAAACAGAGGTTGGGACAACTTCCCCCCCTCTTTATTAGATTAGTCTGTCGTGTCAGGGGCACAATTTACAGTGGAAAGTAATTTTCAAAAAATGCCTCCTGAGAACGAACATACTCTCCTCTCCCCCACACACACTCTTAGGAGGGATGGGTTATAATAGAACAGTACCTGTAAGAAATTGAAGTTATTTTCACCACTTAGTACAGAGCTGCTGGTTAAAAAAAATCTGATACATTTTGGAGGATGGAGATGTTTTGTTAAAATTCACCAGCCCAATAAGGGTCTGCAACGTGGAAGTGACTCTGCCTAGTTACCAGTTCTCTTCAGACATCGTGCCTCAAGTGACCTTGGAGTCTGTCTGATTTTTCTATTTTGCTTCCAGTGGCTGATTCACTAACAGAAAAACATTGCATTGCCTTTGCATCCATTCCTCTCCCTTAGTAGGCAATGGACTGAAAGTCACATTGGTCAATTAGTACAAGCACTAAGCATAATTAGTTCAGTTCATATTGTATTGAAAAAAAAACCTTCACAAGGGGCAAACAAGCCAGTAGATATAAATATCTCCCTTTTTTTAACCCAGTAACTAGCCCTTTGTACCTCAGACACAGTTGCTTAATTTGCTGTCTGATATTTCTAACCATGAATTCCTTCCCTGGTTCACCACACTCTGGCTATTGGGAGTGCCTGTAAATTGCTAGGCAGAATATATTTTTTCACTTTCTTTCTCTCTCTCTCTTTTTTTTTTTTCATTGATTTAACAGGAATGCAGGAGATTGTGTGTGTGTGTGTGTGTGTGTGTGTGTGTGTGTGTGTGTGTGTGTGTGTGTGTTTGAAATAATGTGCTAATCATTATATAAATACAAATAAAACATGTTGGGAGTTGACAAATGACTACTCAGAAATGTTTGGAAAATTACTTTCCTCCCCCTGATATTTGTGTGTGTTCTGCAGGAGGCCTCGCAATCTAGCGGATAAACCCTGAAGTGACAAATTAGAATAATATGGATTACATTCCTTATTTTGTACTGTGTCCGCTTGGGAAGGAATTTAACTTCACTCTTCCTCAATTTGTCCTATCTCTAAAACTGAGATTAAACTACCCTTTCTCACAGTGTGGTTGTGGTGCTTAGTGTTTGCAAGGATTATTTATCATGTCTGTTACCCTACACATACAGTCTTTTGACTCATTTTTTTTATGTTACTTTTTTTTTAACTCTTGCTTTTAATATTTGTGTTTACATTTTGCCTGGGATTTGACGGAACAGTCCACAAGAGTTGAGCCATACAAATGCTACATCTCACCCAACCAGGAATGTATTGGCTAAGTCTTAGAAACATTCTAGACTAATTTGGAATGAAACTTTGTGCCTGTCCTGCAAAATGCTGTCTTGAAATGCAGTTTATTTTTTTTAAAGATTAATTTTTCTTATTGCAAAATATCGAATAGGAAAATAGAAACTGATAGAACTGTCAGACTGTATCCACTTCGTTTTCTCTTTGTTTGCTAGAAATACATAATGTGCTTTTTATTTTTCAGCATTCACCTGAGAACGTGTCCCGCCCTGTCCCACTAAAATCTGGCCTTTTTCTTTCAGTGGAGCTGCAAATGTAGCCCACACACCTGCTGGGTGTGGTGCACTGTCAGCTATCTTTTAGCTCCTGTGGGAGGATCATGCACTGGGCTCCAGAGGTCCCACGTTCAATTCCACCCACAGCCAACCAGGGACTGCCAGTGTTACACAAACTCTGTGAGCAAAGCCCATGCCAAGATATGTAGAGGAAGTTATGTCGGAGGTGGAAATCTGCTGATTTTTGTAGTTTGTGTGTCCTAATGACCATAAACCACATTCCTTGTCCTTTCAGACTGTGAAAACCCATTCATTGGTGAGGTGCTCAATGGGTCATGGAGGGCTGGCTGCTCACTCTGATGTTGAAAAATTACTAAGCGGGGCTTTCCTGATTAAAAGTAAATAGCACTGGACAATAGTTTGGGAAGGAATCAGAACTTGATTGCTGTATTGGGGGGAGTGAACATTTGGAGAGGGTGTTTGCTTGCTGTGCACACGTACACATCCACACAGTCCACGTGCCCATCTCTAATAAGGCCTTAAAATACTAAGAGTGAATGTTCTCTTTTCTGGATCAAACTCCATGTTGTGACGTTGTAGCTAAAGCTGCCTAGAGCAGGGCTACTCAACATGTGGCCTGTGGTGCGGTTTGGGTTTACGTGGGGCTCAACACACAGCCCACAGATGGGAGCCACAACAAAAAAGTTGTCAATATAATGGTCTTCTGTTGACGTGTTTTAGTAGTTAAATTCCTAGACTGTCATTGCTCATTAAAAGTGCTGTCAGATGGGTGGAAATCAGGTAACTATTGCATGTCATTAATATCTGACTTTTAGAAGATGCTGAAAATGTAAAGGGTAAGAGGAATCTTAAAACATGTGCATCACTGTACATTTTTGCCAGTCACCACATCTCTAAAGGTTGATATCGTAGACCTACCTCTACCTCGGAGTAGAAACTATTGTGATTCAAAACTGAAGGACCTGATCTGCGTACTTCAATGGGACAATGAGGATGAATAAAGTCTCTGATGCTAATTGCCCAAGTAAATATCGCAGGATTGGGCTTTGTACATGGACAGCATGATGTAATACTAGCGGTGCTGATCCGTCTACCGTATTCATCCTCATCCCATTGAAGTTACTGGTACTAATTGCCCAGGATTGGGTTTTGTGCGTGGGCAGTTCCACATTCCAAGTTGCCTTCAGTTTCCCAACAGCTGATATGTTCTGAGACAGTGAATGGTCTTAATTAGGCAAAAGCGTCAGAGGGGGAGCCGTATTAGTCTGTGACTGGAAAAATGTAAAAAACCACAAATAGTCTAGTAGCACTTTAAAGGCTAACAAAACATGTGGATGGCATCATGAGCTTTCGTGGGCCCAATCCACTTCTTGTCATCTGACTATTGGTCGTTTTTTACGTTTTTCCCAATTAGGCAGTTATGCCTAAAGTAGTCGAATGTTTTATTTGACCGTGATACTGAGATTTTGGGCAGAGAGGACACATGAAAAATGAATGTTTAACTTCATTCCTGTCTGCCTTTGGGCAGAGTTTTGTCCTTTTGATACTCAGTGTCTAAAATTGTTGTTCTAGAATCTAGGGCAGGGGTGGGCAAGAGGCGGCTAGCGGGCCGGAACCAGCCTGCCAAGCCGCCGGATCCGGCCCCCGGCCGCCTCGCCAACACCCTTACAGCAGAGTAGGAGCACCCGCTTTAAACAGGCAGCTGCTAATTGCTCTGCAAGCTGGGCCGTGAGGAGAAAGCGTTGCATACTGTCCCCGCCTCCTAGCAAAATCCCCAAGCTCCCATTGGCCAGTTTCCAGCTAATGGGAGCTGTGAAGTTTTTGCTGAAGGCAGGGAGAGAATGAAGCCTCCTTGCTCCTCCTTCCCCCCTATCCCCCCCGCTGTGCTGGAGCAGAGCCACGTGGAGCAGCCCACGGGAATGGAGTCTGCAGAGCTACTGGCTGGAAGCCGCTTAAGTAAGCACCTCCCAGCCAGAGACTGCCGCAGGCACCCCGGCCCCTCTCTCCCCTCAACCACCTGCTCCAGGCCACCACCCAAACCTCCATATCCCCTCTCCCCACCTCCTCCAGGTCACAACTCCCTCCCAGACCCTGCACCCCCTTCTGCACCCCTACCCCACTCCAGAATTCTCTCCTGCACCCATCCCCTCTCCCTGACCCTGCGCCCCAAACCCCTGCCTCAGATTATAACCCCTTCCTTCACCCAAACTCCCTCGCAGACCCCACGCTGCTTCCGGCACCCCAGTCCTCTATCCCAAGCTCCCTTCTACACCCCACCTGCTGTCCCAGACTGTGCGCCCCCTCTAAGAAGTGCAGCCCATGACCACTTACCAAAATCTTAGATTGCCCCCCACCATTAAAATTACTGCCCACCCCGGATCTAGGGAATCAGGCCTGCGAGAAGGGCTGACGGACAGGTTGGGGGATGGCTCTAGGCGCCCAGAAGCGGCAGAGTCCGGGGCGGAAGGGGTAGGGCTGCGGCCAGCCCTTCAGCACCACCCAGGGCTCTGGCGGTGTTTTAAAGGGCCTGGCGTTCCTCGCCACCCCTCCTCCTCTTTAATCACTGAACCACAGGACAGCTGCCTCCTTTGTCGCCATGACGAGCCTGGAGGCCTGCTCTTCTTCCCACACCACGTCTCCACTACAAAGCTTGCTTGGTGTGGCTACATCACTCGGGGGCTGTGAAAAACACATCCCCCTCGTGAATGTAGCCAAGTCATTGCTAGCCAAAGCCCCCGTGAAGATGCAGCTGTGCTGATAGGTGCATGCTAATAACATGGGGTGAGGGGGAATTACTCTGCCAACATAAAAACTCCTTCTGTTGACATAAGCAGCATCTACGCTAGGGGAGCTTTGCTGGAGCAGAGTTGGTCATGTGGACAAGGCCTCAGCCAAAATCCCAGCGGCCCTTGGGTTAAAACACTTCTCTCCCTTTTATTTATCATCGGTAAGTTTATTTTTCAGCTGCAACAATCATCCGGAAGTGCTTTCGGTTCAACATGCTCTGATAAACAGGATATGCTGGGCTGAGTCCACAGTGTATTTTGGATACAAGCAGGCAATAAGGAAGCATACGAGGTTTAGCTGTAGTTGAGAACTGCAGTTTCTCAGGGGTTAGATTATACCCCAAAGCTCCCCAGATGTTGTCTTTATGCCTGATGCACTTAGTACACCATCAGGCATTAATGAAAGTCAACATACAAGTCAACTGTTCTTCCAAGTCATTTATCCAATTTGGAAAGCGTGTTCACATTGGGTTAACTTAATTATATGGGATTTCGGGTTTGTGCTCACGATAGTTTTAAGCACTGAACTATGCAGATCAGTTATTTTTAAATTCCTTTCTGTGATGGCAGAAAATAATTACAGGCAGTCCCCGGGTTACATGGATCCGACTTACATCGGATCCCAACTTACAAACGGGGTGAGGCAACTCCGCACTAGCTGCTTCCCCCCAGCAGACCAGGGAGACGCGGACCTAGCGCCCCCCCCCCCAGCAGACCAGGGAGACGCGGAGCGGCTTCTCTCAGCAGACACCTCAGCTTGAGAATAAAGGACTGAGGGAAGTGAGGTGTGGGAGAATAAAACTGAGCTCTGGAGAAATGTTTGGCTAGAGTTTCCCCTACAATATGTACCAGTTCCGACTTACATACAAATTCAACTTAAGAACAAACCTACAGTCCCTATCTTGTACGTTACCCGGGGACTGCCTGTACCTGGGAATCCTTCAATACTCCCAACCCTTCATTCTTCACTGAACTCCCCAGGGAAAGTATTAATAAATCATTTGGGATGTGTTTGTTTTTTAGTGTTTACTCCCATTGTGACTCCACTTACAAAGCCCAAACCAAAGAATACCAGTGGCTGAAAAACCTGGTTTTTGCAGCTATTTCCCTGCCAAGCCTGTACACGTTTCATGCTCGTCTTACAGCTTTCTGATTTAAAAAACATCTTAGGGTATGTCTAGACTGCATCTCTCTGTCGGCAGAGGGATGCAAATTAGGCAGATCGACATTGCAAATGAGGCAGGGATTTAAAAATGCCGTGCCTAATTTGCATAAAAATACCTTATGCCTCCTGCAAGGAGGATTACAGGATCTGTCGAAAAAGGCTTTCTTTCTCGACAGATCCCCCTCTAGACTGCCGCTTTTTGCCGACAAAGTGCTGAGTCAGCAAAACACATCGGCCATTTTATGCAAATTAGGCACAGCATATTTAAATCCCTGCCTCATTTGCAATGTCAACCTGCCTAATCTGCCTCCCTCTTCCGACAGAGGGATGCAGTCTAGACATACCCTTAATGTCTCAGGGTACGTCTCTACAACAGGGCTAAAGTCGAATTAAGCTGCGCAACTTCAGCTATGTCAATTGTGTAGTTTAAGTCGAAATAGCTTAATTCAGTGTTTAGCACTGTCTTTACAGCAGGAAGTCGAAGGAAGAACACTCTTCCTTCGACTTTCATTACTCCTCATGAAATGAGGATTACAGGAGTAGGAGTAAGAAGTCCTCCAGCTCAACAGTATTTCAGAATAAAGGCTTGTAGTGTAGACGCACACAGTGTTATTTCAGAATAATGTCAGTTATTCCTAAATAACACTGTGGTGTAGACATTCCCTTAAGGTACAGTCACGGTTGCATAAGTGTCATATTTCTACATATAAGTCACGAGAACTGAATTTGGACACTTTTTTTGCTCACTTTAAGACTGCAGCGTAAATTGTAGTTGCCAGAAGGCTGCTTGCAAGATTAAAGATTGCAACACTTGAGTTCCTGTTTGGCACCCTCCATAGCAGTGTTAAATGTACTCCTTTGCATTTTCTCTTTTTCCCAGGCCTGAGGCACTGCGCAGCAGGCAACAAAAACATGGCCTGAGGATCTTGCAGTAATCATGTTGGTTATTTTGCCTAAGCTTTCTTAATTTTGCGCTGGGCTTGTTTTTGGCATAACTGTACTTTGTGGAGAATTTTTTTAATGTTTCTAGTTTGTCTTCTGCTTAAAACAACTTGCTGCATTCTCTGATCTAAACTACTGGTCACTTCTCTGATTTCTGCAGTGACAATTAACTGTGTCAGTGGAATAAGAAATATAGCCGATGCAGGCTCTTGGACTATGTGGCTACGACTAGACTGGCATGATTTTCCGGAAAATCAGCCGCTTTTCCGGAAAAACTTGCCAGCTGTCTACAGTAGCCGCTTGAATTTCCGCAAAAGCACTGGCGATCTCATGTAAGATTGTCATTGTTCTTGCGGAAATACTATGCTGCTCCCATTCGGGCAAAAGTCCTTTTGCACAAAACTTTTGCGCAAAAGGGCCAGTGTAGACAGCTCAGATTTGTTTTCCGCAAAAAAGCCCCAATCGCGAAAATGGCGATCAGGGCTTTTTTGCGGAAAAGTGCGTCTAGATTGGCACGGACGCTTTTCCGTAAAAAATGCTTTCGTGGAAAAGCGTCCGTGCCAATCTAGATGCTCTGTTCCGAAAATGCTTTTAACGGAAAACTTTTCCGTTAAAAGCATTTCCAGAAAATCATGCCAGTCTAGACGTAGCCTGTGTGTATTACAATTCCACAAACCTGTGTTAAAGTTCTCTTCTCCATGGGCTAAAGGTGTTGCTAATACCAGTTATATGGCATGCAGTGACCCTCTCACCGTGAGTTCTAGTCCCCCACTATGCACGTCTTGCACCGCATTTAGCAGATCGTTGGCATTAAATGAATAATAATCTGTTGGGGCACGACAAAATGGAGGGTAGCTCTTCACCAGTGTTCCCTGTAAGCTGAGCTTTTAGACAGCCACCCAAGAAAGATTGAAATGCTGCCCAGCTGATTAGTATAGCTCCCACAGCTGAGAGCATGTGTTTCTACTGGTGGTGCACATCTGCACATGCTTTGGTGCACACAACACAATTTATTCCTCATGTTGATGGAAAAAATTGGAGGGAACATTTGCTCCTTCACTTCCTATTTGTATTTCTTTTCTGCTTGGGGTTGTAGAAAGAGTGATAATTGGTGGGAAATCAAAAGGTTTTAGGCTGGAGTTGGAGCCAGAAGAAGAGAGAGAAAAAAAAAAAGACAGGAGTTGTGAGGGATAGAAAATCTCAGTGGTGGGAGCCAGAGGACAGAGCACAATGACAACAAGGGAAGAGCAAGAAATATTGTAATACTTGGAGTCACAAGGGTTTGGAAAATGAATGGAAAGGAGCTGAGCCTAGTTGAATGGACCTGAGAATAAACCAGCTGGGACGTGTGCAGTACGCGGTCGGATGTGTCCTCAATGCTGTTTTCTCCTCTGCCTTTTGCTGTTGTGTTTTTGGTTTGAAAACCACCCTCGCTGCAGCTGAAAGATGTATTTGGGTCACCTGGGTGGATAGGTTTCTGGCGATATTTGTTCTGGCACCTTCTGCCAGTGAAAGGGAAAAAAAATCAAAATAGCCCCCTTGTAAATGCAAATCTCAGCTGTTTGGCGCGCGGGCTGTTTACAACAGCTCCCCATGCTCTAAGCAGGGGAAAGATATTTTTTCCTTCCAGGCACATTTTTTTTTTTGAATTTGTATAAACAAATTTTGACCTATGTGAACGCACTAACATGCCACTGTGCTTCCTGTTCTTAGCCATTTGTACGCACTTTTACTATGCCAGAGCCTCAAAGTGGGACAAGTATTTGTTTGTTCAGGAAGCCGGGGCAATCTGTCGCCTACTCAGATTGTCTCACAATGGAGTAAAAGCCAAAACTAGTCAGAAAACGGCTTTGCTTTAAGAGCAGTCCATGTTGTTTAGATGCAGAGTTTGAAAGACGTACAGAACACACAAACTCCAAAGAAAGACACCTGGAAAGATTGGAGGATCAATAGCAGTGTTCCTTACTTAGCAATTGCCTCTCACACTGTGGGCTCCGATTCTGCAAATACACATGAGCCTGCCTAATATTAAGCATGTGAGTAGCCCCATTGAGGCCAATGGAACCTAAGCCAGGACCTAGTCATATAAAGTCTCACTGAAATGCAACAGCCTCTGGGGTGGATGGCGGCAGCCAAATGGAACAAACAAGACTCCTTAGGGTTGGGAGGAAAGTAGGAATAAGAGATCCTCCGGAAAAGGGCTTTATTCCAGAGGATCGCGCCAGTCTAGACGCTTTTTTCCGGCTTTTCCCCAAGCCGGAAAAAAAGCGGCGGACATGTTTATTTAAATCCCGCGGGGGATATTTAAATCCCCCGCGGATTTCCCTATTCCAAAGTTGGAAATTAGCATGGCTATTTCGGAATAGGGGCCAGTCTAGACGTAGCCAAGGAGAAGAGGCTTAATATAAAAGTTAGTTATACACAAATATGCCAGCTTAAAGGATTGCTTTCTAATGAGCACACAGGATAACCATTACGGTTAGAAGTATCATTTCTGTGATGATTAGATAGGGCAATACATCTGTTGTTTTCCCTGCTGGTGTTCGCAGCTTTTAAACACTTTGGGTAAAGAAAGAAAAGCTCTGTGAGGTTTGCAGAATAAAATGAATGCGGCCTTTTTCCAGTGAGGAGGCTAAAACAAGGCAGTCTCTTGTTAATGTAAGTTTGCCGTGACCTGCTGTCCTCTCAGGTTCTGCAAGGTGCTAGCATAAAAGCCCAAATCACTGGAGCATGTTTAAATAGGAGGCCTAAGCCACTTCGCCTAAAATTCGTGCCGCTTAGTAGAATGGGAAGCACACGATAAAAAGAAGGCCCTTGTACTTATGAAATGCCAGAGATAAATTGTGTGGAAAATTCTTTAAACTAATGAGCTGAGAAATATTCTGCAAAGGCTATTTTCCACCCTTCGTTCTAATTGCATCTTAAACATTCATAGCCCGAGCAACCGGAGAATCGCGCACACTCAAGTTGTGGTTCGCTTGGAGCAATTTATTTGATAAGATAATAAACAGTATCAGCAGAAGTTGAAGACAGATGATTATGGATGGGGCTTGGAGCACCACCTATCTTTAGGGTGACCTGATATTTTCCCATTATAAAGCCCTGTTTTTCCCAGTTGCTTATAACTTTGTCAAACTTTAACTGTCTGGGGGGTGGGGGCTGATATTTTCAGTGCTCGGTGTGTGTCTTTGTCAGGCTGAATTGGTTTGGAAAGTTTCAGCCAAAATGGTTCAGGCATTCCCAAGAATCAAGTCAGGAACACTAAGGTGCAATGCTCTTCTGGGAGGAACAGGGGTGGGGGGATGAATCTGGAGGTGTTTTCTCTGAAATGTTCTAGTGCCCCAATGTTCTCCAGAAGAGAGTTGAAATGTGGCTGAAATGTGGCTTTTTGTCAGCCACAGGCCCTTTGCCGTGTCTGTGAAAATCCACCCAAACTTGGCCAATTTATAAGCTTATTTGAAAAAAAAAATCAAACTTTGCACCTGCTACAGATGTAATAGTGTAGCTGTTTGAACGAGTAACTGATAAGCTCATGCTTCTCGGTTACCCAAATGGTTACGTGGCTCCTAGTCCGGCTCCCTGTGAGCCACCTGGTGTCCTGTGCTGTTGCCTCTAACACAGAGGCAGCAGCATGGGGCAGGAGGCGGGGGTTGGTACGCGTGGTGAGCCAGCTTCAGAGCAGGCTCCCCACACACACCGGGTCCCTGGGAGAGAGGTGGCCGGCGGGTTCTCGTGCACACTTGGGAGCCGGCTTAAAAGCTGGCTCCCAGGGAGCTGGCTGCCCCCATGTGTACTCTTCCGAAGTTACACGGTTAATCGATGACACACGTTTTAACGCCTAGCACATGCAAGAACTTACTAGCAAAAATATTTGTGGCTTCATCCTCTCACAGTTCCTCCTGCTGACCTGAGCACATGTGCATGTCATATCTGACAGGTTAGGTTTATAGTGACTCAGCAATGCTTTCCATGCAGTGACTGTTCTGGGATGGCGCAGAGCCGGACACTGGGCCTGTGAGCAATAAGACTGTCTGTCATGAACTCTCCATACTTTCCTCTCGCCCACGCGCTCCCGTCCCGCTGCTGGCCGCCCGCAGTTGTAATTTGGATGCAGAAAGGACAAAAGCCAGACCAGGAGTGGGGGGAAGTAGTAAATGAGGAAAGGAACTCCAGGGAGACTGGGATTGGGGTGGGACCAGGGGAGGGAAATGGGACGGGAGCCCGGAGGAGAGGGAAAACATGGGGGCCATGGTGGAGCTAGTTGTCTGAATTGGGGAGCATCTGAGACCAGACAAGCTGGGGAGAAAGGAGACTGGGCGTAGGAGCCAGTGAAGTGGGAACAGAGCGGGACGGGGAGAAGTGAGAACTGACAAGGTGCAGGAGGAGAAGAGGGACTGGGACTGTGAGCCCAGGAATGAGGCGGGGGAAGGACTGAGATCGGATGAGGATGCCAAGGAGGGAGACTGGAAACGGGGGAGCCATTTAACTCATCTGCTGCCCGGAATGCCCTCTCCCCCTCAAAAGCAGTGCTGTTCCTTGTCGCTGCTTTGTCTCGGAAGAGCCGAGTGGCGTGGAAACCGGTTCTTGCAGTGTGGCCTGAAAACAGCCAATCTTGAGCTGAAGCATGTTTTGCAGCTCTGGATCCTCCCCCAGGAAGACCTCCCGCCCTGTGCCAGGGTTACCTCCGCAGCTGGCACATCCTGCTTCATCACTGTCGCTTGAAAAGCCGCCATGGAGGCGTCTGGGTGCCTCCTTTGGGGGAAAGAAGGTTGCAGGTGTGGAGACTGATCCACTCCAGTTCAGGAGGCATTCAGACTTGTTTACCCTAATGAAAATATCATGTGAGTCCGTTTGCGGATACAATGGCTTTGTTCACCCACACGCGTCACTTCTGTGCTCCCTTTCATCCCATGTGCCATGTGGTGCTTTGCCGCAACAATGGGCTGCGTTAGAGTCGAAGCAGTTGGCTCGTCCTTTGTTTTGAATGTCCAGGCTTGGTGTCATTTTGTGCAAGTCAGAGCTTCTGCTGGGCCAGTATATTCTGTGCAATTGGACAGGGTAGGATGTCTCTAGAGACCCCGGCTCCAAGCCTCCTAGCTAGCTCACCAAGCAGAATGGAACAGCGCAGGTAGGCAGCAGAAAGGCCATTTGTGATGGTTTGCTACCTGCGTAGGCCCAGTCTCATCCGTTGCTCTGGGTCAGTGCTTTTTTTTTAAAGTACCCCCTTTAAAAAAACCTGTAAGTACCCCCAGAACCTAGTTTTCAGACACAATTTGTTTTTAAGCCTTTGCAACATATTTGTTTAAATAACTTAATCGTAGCCAGACGGGCAATTCAATTTTTGGGTGTAAATAGGACAAAAATAAAACGCTGTAAAACTTAAAACAAAAATTCCATTTTCTCCAAATATCAGTTGTGTTGACGTGCCCTCCAGACGTCTCTCAAGTACCCCTGAAGGTACTCGTACAACTAGTTGAGAAACACTTTTCTGGGTGATGGTGCTTTTCTGCCTTCCTTTGGTCAGTCTTTGGAGGATTGAAACAGCACATTAGTGGTTTCAGTAGCCCCTGTTCAGCACCCCCCTTTCCTCACTAGCTTCCCTCCTGCCTCTGGAAACCCCTCTCCTCCGTTGCTGGGTTCTAACCTGGCTGCTATTCTCCAAAGAGCACCTGACCCTTTATTTTTTGTATTCTTGTAGCCCTGAAGATTTAGCTCTTGGCTCCCTGAAGTACTTAGGGAATCAGTTCTGTTTCCCCCTCCTCTCATTTAATCTTTTAAAATGAATTTAATCCGTTCCTGTCTGGCCGAGTCTCAGCGGTGACCGAATAGCCCCATCGCATTCTTATTTTGCTGTGGGAATAAAATACGCACTGTCCAACTGTGTCAGGTGAGTGGATAAGAGCTTTGGAGCAGGGTTTTTCATTGTGTGTTTGCACAGCATCTAGGGCAGCGGGATCTTGGGCCATGGCCTGGTGTTCTAGGGGTTATCGCAATACGTAAGAATATATAATATGTCTGCCTGGCTTCATCTTCCCGAGGAGCCCTTGAAATGAACCGTTGAAGTGTCTGCTTGATGAAAATCTATCTTCCCATGTCCATACGGGGTCAGACCATCTATCCCAGGATCCTGTCTGCTGACAGTGGCCAATGCCAGCTGCCCCAGAGGGAGTAAGGAGAACTTCCACTATTTGATCTGAGGAAGTGGGTCTGGCCCACGAAAGCTCATCACCTAATAAACCATCTTGTTAGTCTTTAAAGTGCCACATAGTCTTGTCTTTTGTTTCAGGGAATCATCAAGTGATCCCTCTCCAGTCACCCATTGCCAGTTTCTGACAAACAAAGGCCAGGGACGCCATTTTGGGTAATAGCCATTGATGGACCTAATGCAGTGGTCCCCAACGCGGTGCCTGGGGTCGCGGCACATGCCGGTGCCGGCCCCAGGCGTGAGGTGCATGGGTGGCCCCGCCCTCGGGCACGCGGCGTGTGAGCGCCCCACCCCTGGGTGCCCGGCAGCCCCAAAAGGTTGGACCACTGACCTAGTGAAATACGACCTTGATGCGGCTATTAGAAGGCGGGTGCATAACTGGCTGGATAATCGTTCTCGGAGAGTAGTTATTCATGGTTCAGAGTCATGCTGGAAGGGCATAACAACTGAGGTTTCACAGGGGTCAGTTTTGGGACCGGTTCTGTTCAGTATCTTCATCAATGTTTTAGATGATGGCATAGAGAGTACAATTATTAAGTTTGCAGATGACACCAAGCTAGGAGGGATTGCAAGTGCTTTGGAGGATAGGGTCATAATTCAAAATGATCTGGACAAACTAGATAAATGGTTTGAGGTAAACAGGATGAAGTTTAATAAGCACTAATAAGGAAGGAACAATCAGCTGCACACATGCAAAATAGGACGCGACCATCTAGGAAGGAGCACTGCAGAAAGGGATCTAGGGGTCACAAGCTAAATATGAGTCAAAAGTGTGACTGTTGCAAAAATGGCAAACATGATTCTGGGAGGCATTAATAGGAGTGTTGTGAGCAAGACACAAGAAGT
Source organism: Pelodiscus sinensis (assembly GCF_052426305.1). NCBI lineage: Eukaryota > Metazoa > Chordata > Testudines > Trionychidae > Pelodiscus > Pelodiscus sinensis. The sequence continues at coordinate 4,287,121 of NC_143072.1, read as the reverse complement.
CATTCTTCCGCTCTACTCTGCACTGCTTGGGCCTCAATTGGAGTATAGTTCTGGGCACCACGTTTCAGGAAAGAAATAGGAGAGGGCTCAGAGAAGAGCAACAAAATGATTAAAAGTCTAAAAAACATGATCTATGAGGAAGACTGAAAGAATTGGGCTTGTTTAGTTTAGAAATGAGAAGAATTTTCTGCTTTTTAAAAATGTTTTTTAAACTGGCTCCCCTCGTGGACTAGCTCCTGTCTGGCACCCCGCATGGCTACCTCTGATACAGAGGCAGTAACACGGAGTGCCGGGGGGTCCTCTGGAGTGGGGCTGGAGCGCAGCAGCCCCGCCCCCAGGGACTATAGAATAGTCTAGTAACCAATAAGAATTCATGAAGTTAATCGAGTGTTCAGTTAACCGATATTTTAAATCCCTGCCTCACACCTCTGTGAAACGGGAAATATTATTGTGACAAGTTGAGTCACACAGATCCACTTGAGACCGTCACCTGATGGGCTGATCGTACCACTGAGCTCACCTACCTGCCCTCTGGGGTGCCCCATCACCTTGGCCTGCTGAGCCAGAAGCTTAGGTCTCACCCACCAAAGGCACAGAGCTGGGGTCACAGCCCACAGCCGAGCAACAAAGACACAGAATGCCGCTGACCTCTGGGAAGACTCAGTCCCAGAGACTTGACACAGCACCTGAAGGAACATCGCAGGGAGGTCAAAACCCCCAGCCAAATCCATCTTACTCTGCGTAAAAGTTTTATACAGAGAATGTTCATAAGTTTGTTCCCTTTATCAATGAAAGAGAGAGATGCACGGCTGTTGTCCCCCCAGATAACAATTATTTACGCGGGGTTTAATAATAAACACAAGTGATTTGATTAACTATAAAAAGTAGGATTTAAGTGGTTGCAAGCGATAACAGAGAGATCAGAGTAAGTTACTGAGCTACATAAAATAACATAAGAACATAAGAATGGCCATACTGGGTCAGACCAAAGGTCAATCTAGCCTAGTATCCTGTCTGCCGACAGTGGCCTATACCAGATGCCCCAGAAGGAGGGAACACAACAGGTAATCCTCATGTGATCCCTCCCCTGTCACCCACCTCCAGAGAAACAGAGGCTAGGGACACCATTCCTACCCAGCCTGGCTAATAGCCATTGATGGACCTAACCTCCAGGAATCTATCTAGCTCTTTTTTGAACCCTTTGGACTTTGTTAAAGTCCTACCCTTCACTGCATCCTCTGGCAAGGAGTTCCACAGGTTGACTGTGCGCTGAGTGAAGAAAAACTTCCTTTTGTTTGTTTTAAACCTGCTGCCTATTAATTTCATTTGGTGACCCCTAGTTCTTTTATTGTGGGAATGAGTAAATAACTTTTCCTTATTCCCTTTTTCCATACCAGTCATGATTTTATAGACCAATATGCCAGCTTAGCCTAATACACTAAGAGAAGTTGTTATAAACCATGATTTCTCACCCTAATTCTTATTTCAGGTAAAGTCTCTCTCAGGCCAGATCTCTTCTTTTTGACCTGGGACCAAACACTCTTCTCTACCCCGTTGTTAGAGTTCTTTGGTTTCCAGGTGTTTTTGTGTATCCTCTCGGAGTAAGGAGCAGTCTGTGACACTAGATGAAGAGAATCATCATGTACTTCCCATTTCCTGGTATAGAATTTACCCAGGGTGGGAATTCTTCTTTCAATTTCCCAAACCCTGTCGAAAAGTACCAAATTCAAGATGGATTCCTGCACCAGGTGGCGTGATCACATATAAGACCAACCATAGTTCAGGCTCATAGGAAAAAACAAACTATTCACAGATTTTTGCCTGCATTCCTTGAGTACTGCTAATAGCTTTCACATTCAGGAGACGACAAACTCTTCAGCGGTAAATTACTTGCTCCATTTTGCGTATTTGAGTTGGGCATATTCATATTCAGAAACATGTTTCCCATAAAAAATATGGGAGCACATTGTCACAATTATCATCTGCGTTTTACAGATGGGGGTAACTGAGGCATGGAGGTTTAGCAGTTTATCCAAAGTCACACAGTGATTCAGGACCGGAATTGGGACTGGTAATCAGGAAGTCCCACTCCCAGCTCCCACTCCCAGCTAATAATCACCCTACCTTTTGAGACCTTTATGCAATTACATCTACGTTGTAGACCAGGGTTAGTCAACATGCAGCCCGTGGGCTGCATACGGCCTGCAGCCCGTTTGTTTGCAGCCTGCGGGTGGGAACCAAAACAAAAAAGCAGTCACTATAATGGTCTTCTGTCCATATGCATTTTAGTAGTTAAATTCCTGGACTGTCATTGCTCAGTAAAAGTGCTGTCATATGGGTGGAGATCGGGTAACTATTGCATTTTATTAATATCAGCAGAACTGACTTAAATGGGGCCTGTGTGTTGTATAGTCTTGCCTTAATCTTTGTATTCATGCCTGTCAGTGTGAAAAGTTATTTGCATATATTTGCATGTATATGCAACCACACTTAAGTTGTGATCCTCGGCATGTGCTGTATCATTGTGGACCCTGGGGCTTTCAAAGTTGAGTAGCCCTGTAGTAGAGAGTGTTGTGTCAGTCCTAGGCTAGTAGAGAGACAAGGTGGATGAGGCAACATCTATTCTAAGGCCAACTTCTGCTAGGAAAAGCTCCATGTAAGCTCAAAAATTAGTCTCTCACCACCAGACGTCGATCCAACACAAGGTATTACCTCGCCTACTCGGTCTCTCCACTGCTATATTGGCATTAGATGAGTGCTGTTTACCAGTCTACTTTTATCAATTGCTCATTTTAGACAGGCCCATTTTAAACCTTTTTAGCAGGTTAGTTTCCCACAGTTCCATTTTACTCCCACTTAAACCGTTTGTTCTTCTGGTGTAGTTAGAGATCATGTTCCGTAGCAATACAAATAGCATGCTCTGCTTGGCAGGAGAGAGTAAATGCTTTTTTTTAGTTTTTTAGAGATGCCCTATTTTACTCTGCACTGTTTTTTAAATTGTGAATATAAAGCACGATTTCAGTAACCATTTCAAACGGTCAGACCAGTTCTATGTAGCTTTGATCCTAGGCAGGGTAGCATTTCTGTAATGGGCCGGGCAATTTTCTAATTATGAAAGAATTTCAGCACATCTGTCTCCCAGCCAAATTAGCAATGGACCACTGGTTTGAAGGATACATGAAATATCTCCGTCTACCTGGGCAGGTTCAGAACACCCTCTGGACAAGGGACTGAGATTGAGTTTGGTGGACTGGTTCTAGCAGCAAGTTGTAGATCACAAACTGCTACCACATGTTGTAGTTTGTTTGAATTATAGGAACACCCAGAGGCGACCATTAAGATTCGGATGCATTGTGCATTTGTATACATAGGTACGCTCCATTCTTTCCAGGTAAGCTCTGACTGGGGTGCCGGTACGGCGTCTGGAGGCGGTGTGACCAGGTAACGTCTTTTGCCCAGAAAGCAGGACAAAGGCCAGAGGAGAGCCTGGCTGGAGGCTGGAACCAAGATGCGGGGCTTGGGTCAGGACAAAAGCCAGCCCCCTAGCTCTGGGCTCCCCTCTCCCAAAAATGGCTGGTACTGGCTGCTTCTGGTTTCTGTGCTGACAAGTCTGTTCTACAATGCGTCCCTGCTGATTCATAAACCTTCTGCCCTACCTGCCAGCTCAGAGTGGCGGGGGGGAGGAGCGCCAGGCCTTCTGACTTCTCCACACTTGGGAGATTGGAGGGGGAGGGTGGGCCTTCCATCATTGTACTAAATCCACCTCTCCAGGAGGAACATACACATTCAGGAGATGACTAGGTCAATGGAAGAATTCTGTTGACTGCATGGTGTCTGTACCAGGGCTTAGGTCGGCTTACCTACATTTGCACAGGGCGTGGCATTTTCTGAGGGCGTTACTCCCTCCTGGCTTTGTAGTGCAGACCTGTCCACCGAGAGAGCGCCCGGATTGTATTAGGAGAAGGTAGGAGAAAGGAAGCCCTAGTCTCACTTTAGAGGCGGCAAATCAAGGTACAAAGTTATCCAAGATCACGTAGGATTGGACTCCCACTCTGCTGAACCGTCCTATCCAGGCCCTCAACTGCCAAACCAGCTTTTGTGTCCGAATAAATGTAAAGCTTGACACCAAGCTTCCTTTCCCCGTCACGGGCTTCCAGCATCTGGTCATTAGCGAGTTCACAATCCAGTCTCCTAAGGGGTCTGTTCAATTAATAATTCCCACACGTCGTCTTTCTATTATGCTATTTGCTACTTACCCTTTCTGCTGCTTGAACGCATTTTACTTTTTGTTTAATTCATCGGACTCCTCCTTTCAAAGTCCTTTTTTAAAACAGTGATCCCTGGGGCTGGAAGAGGCAGTCGTTAGTTAATGATTATTTGCCATCCTGTTAGCACTGTCATCAAAGTGCTTTAGGAATATGAATGATTTTACCTTCAGGACACTGCCTTCAAGTAGACTACTGTACCCCCTTGACAGACAGGAAACTGAGACACAGGAAGCCACGTTCAGAGGGCTGTGCAAGGACAGCTGTAAGGTACAGGCTGATGAAGTGGTTTGAATGCGAGCTGGGTTGTACGTAGGGTTGCCAGGTGTCCACTATTGAACCGGACAGTCCAGTATTTGGACTTTGTGTCTGGTAAACAAATTGAGAAAATACCTGACATATAAATGTCTGGTATTTTGTAATTAAGGAAGTTTGGCTGCTTTTCCTGGGCCCGGCTCGGTGCCTGACGGAAGCCCACTCAGGACATGTGGCAATTAAAGGGTCCACGACTGCATTTTGGCATGACTTCCCGAATTCCCCCCTCCCTCCCCACTCCCCAGGTCTCCCTGGTTACTCCCCAGCACTTTTTTTATTTCCCTCAACACATTTTTATCCAGTATTTTTTTTAAACCATCTGGCAACCCTAATGTACCCTTCAGTTTGATCAGGGCAGGTGAAGGTATAAGTCCCTAGCTGTGAATTTGGCCCAGTGGAGTTAAGTGGCTAGCTCTGGGTCACACAGTGAGCCAGGATCCCAGGAGTCTTTGCTCCCAGCACTTGACTACTCTCCCTTCCAATACACTGTTGACAAAATATTGACTACAGGCAGTCCCCGGGTTACGTACAAGATAAGGACTGTAGGTTTGTTCTTAAGTTGAATCTGTATGTAAGTCGGAACTGGCGTCAGCCGCTGCTGAAACTGATCAGTTTCAACCGCGGCTGAATCTGGACACCAGTTCCGACTTACATACAGATTCAGCTTAAGAACCCCAGGCGTCCCCAAGTCAGCTGCTGCTGAAACTAATCAGCAGCTGATTCCAGGAAGCCCGGGGCAGAGCAACTCTGCCTCGGGCTTCCTGTAGTCAGCCGCTGGTCAGTTTCAGCAGCGGCTGACTTGGGGACGCCTGGGGCAGAGCAGCTCAGGTGCTGCTGGATTGGTCCAGTAGCACGGCCACTCCTCGGCGCTACTGGACCAACCCAGCAGCACCCCAGCTGCTCTGCCCCAGGTGTCCTGATTCAGCTGCTGCTGAAACTGATCAGCAGCGGCTGAATCAGGACGCCTGGGGCAGAGCAGCTGGGGTGCTGCCGGGTTGGTCCAGTAGCGCCTAGGAGCGGTGCTGCGGGACCAACCGGCTGCACCCCACCTGCTCTACCACAGGCCCCGGGCTTTGCACCACGTCTCCCTGGTCTGCTGGGGGGGGGGCACTAGCTGCATCCCCCCCCCAGCAGACCAGGGAGACGCGGAGCAAAGCGGCGGAGGACCCGGGCTGGACCGCGGCACTTCCAGATCAGCGCCGCGGTCCGGCCCGGGTCCTCTGCGGCTTTGCTCAGCGTCTCCCTGGTCTGCTGGCTCCCCCAGCAGACCCGGGAGACGGGGAGCAGCTTTTCTCGCCCCAGAGGAGGCGGGTGGCGGGACCAGGCATCCCGCCGCTCCAGTCCTCCGGGGCGAGAAAATCCCCGTTCGTAACTGCGGATCCGACATAAGTCGGATCCGTGTAACTCGGGGACTGCCTGTATTGTGGCACTTTCATGGTACTATAAATAGGGTTACAAGCTATCAGGGTGCACTACAAGAAGCTTCCACTGTGCATGATGAAATAGAATCATAGAATAATAGGACTGGAAGGGACCTCAAGAGGTCATCGAGTCCAGCCCCCCGCCCTCAAGGCAGGACCAAGCTCCGTCTACACCATCCATAACCATAAGGAGTTATCGGTGGACCTGTAGCTGCTCGCAACACCATCACCGCTGGCTTGGCTTCACAGGACAGCAGAGAGACAGAGACAAGACAGCTGGAAAGGTTTAAGTGGGAGGAAGAGGGACCTCTTTTCTAGGGTTCAGTTGTTTTTCTTCAGTCAAACCTTGGATGTCTTTCACAGCTAATCCCTCCCCTTGAGTTCAGTTAGTTCATTTGATCCAAGTACTGTTTTTCCCCCCCTTTTCAATTAAGTGTCCTTTTTCAATAACTCGCTGTGGCAGGGAGGCAGACAACTACTTTGTGGTGTTCTTGTGTGGTTTACAGGCGGGCTGTTGGCTGTGGACTAAAACAGAAACATTGCAATACGAACTACAATCTTCTGTTTGATAAACAGCACCCAGACCATATGTTCCGCTGTTTATTTCCACGGATGCCTTTTCCATTTCACATACCCGCCCAGGAACAGATACCGATGCCTGTTCACCACGGTGTCAGGTTCATTGAGAAGGGACATTGGGGGGTTGTGCCGCTTTGTATGCTGGCCTGTAAAAGAGAGCTTTGATCCAACAGTAGAGAAAAACAGCCACCACAAATTCCTTTAGCCTTGCACCTGGGACTGCTGGCTTGCCAGACTCTGCAGGTTTGAAATGACCTATGAATGTTTGTTTGCCCTCAGACTGGAAACCTTCCCTTCTGTTGAGTTGGGATTTTCATTTCACTGCTCGGTGGCTGAGAGGGATCAGATATTTAAAAATCCATTTGTGACTTTTACAGAGGAGACGAATGCCACGGCAAATTGCAACCAAGCCGCTGGCCTCTTGCTTATCTTGCAGTCAGCTCTCTAGCCTCGACTTTCTCCTTTCAGCGGCTTGCACAGACCACGTGGAGAGCACTGTGAAATAGACGCATCTTGCTTTAAAGTGTGTGTGGTACATAGTTAGGGAGCTAAACCCTGAAGAACTTTTTGCACCAGCTTTGGTCATTCTTGTATTCGCTGCTGTTGTCATTAATGACACAAGATAATAGTGGTTAGTGCTGGTGCAACCCATGCACCTAGTGTGGTTCACTGTCCCATGCAGTGGCACCTAGACCACAGCAACAGATAAGAACAAGAGACCTCTACAGCAGGGGTGACCAACCTGAGGCTCATGAGCCGCATGCGGCTCTTCCCCCCCTTCCCCCGGTATGACTCGCGAAGCTCCCCCTCCCCCATGGCTCGAAAGCCACCCCCGCGCCCCAAAAACAGCCCCCTCCTCCCTGCTCCCTGTGCTGACCTGGGCTGCGTGGCCATGAAAGCTGCAGAAATAAAAATGGCGGCAGGCGCCGGAAGTCTTCTGTGGCCAAAAAGCCTCAAAACGTGTTTAACTGCGTTTAAAGAGGCAGAGCTTCTTTTTTTTTTTTCTTGACAACTTTGCCCCAGCTCTTCGCGTTGGAGCCACTGTTATCTTGGCTCTTTGCCCAGAATGGGTTGGCCACCCCTGCTCTACTGCATGGGCTGAGAGCCAGCTAGCTTTTAGCTCAGAGGGTAGAGGCTCCTATGCCACGCTTCAGAGGTCCCAGGTGCAAATCCGCCTGGTGGTAGTGTCACTGGCAAAGGCCTATTGTGCATATCCAGTTCCTGTTCCTTGTATAGTAATGTACCTCAATGTGTTTGATCTCCCTGTAATTAGGATCAAACCTGTAATTCCGCACACTTCCCTGCCCTGGGGGTCTGCTCCTCTGTACACATGCTGCTGCCGTCTTTGTCCTGTTCTCCTGCTCTGTTCCTTCCAGCTTCAGCTGTACATTTCTTGCTGGTATAAATGACGCCACAAGGCCTTCCTCCTGCATGGAGTGCGGTGATTGCTCTCTGCAAAGCCCCGAGTGGCAGTGCCCTGTGCACTGATCGCTTCATTTTAATACCAGACAGCTTCCCTTTGACTTTGCTCAGCACATCCCGAGCAGCGGCCTCGATATTTCTGTGTGCTGTGTTTGGTTTTTCAGAGTGCGAGACAATTGTACTGTGCCTCTCTGGTCCTCTTCCACATCTAGCTCACTGAGGGCTTGTTTTTATTTGTAAACCCAGGGTCCGCCAGTGAAGCATCACAGATATAGGCATTGCAAAGCTCTGCATCGCGGGGAAAAAGAGGGTTTGGAGGATGACGTTAAAGCGGAAGAATTGTTAGCCGCTTGCTACCTGGGGACCAGTTATTTCTCAGACGATTTTCTTTCCATCGTTCTTGGATTTATTTGAAATAGGACTGATCTTAAAAGGAAAGAGTTACTGACACTGCTGTGACATTTGGATAAACAAACAAACAGAAAAAACAAAAACCCAGCCCCAAAACCTCAGACATCGCAGAATGATGTGAACACACGTCATGCTAGTGGGCTGATATTTATTTTTACATTCAGAGGCTGAGTTTAGCAGTTGGTAAGCAATTTTTAGGTCCAGAGATGTTTTGGAGGGGGGATGTTTAATAACACCTAGTTTTGGAAGAATTAGTCCCTGTTTCTCAGCCTGTCCAGCCATCAGGAAGAATAATATAAACCATGCCAAGGGAACATTTTAAACAACCATTTGGGGGCTGTAGATTTGAGATGATCTTGTGAACAGGCCGAGAAATGTCCTTCAATAGCAAGTTTGCCTCACCTAGTTTTAAAAATAACTATTTTGTGCCATGGTCAGGAGATTAAAAACTCTGACGTGTTGAGAATGTTGGTGTATGCACAAAACTCCAGTGTGTGGCTATAAACTACAGATAAGCATTAGTGGAATTTCTATTTTAGGGACGGTTAATGCTGTTGGAGTTTGGCTGAGAGAGAGAGAGAAGCGCTAGCAAGCTTAGCAACAATATTTGTATTCCATTTTATTTTCTTATAAGAATTTGCCTCCCTCATTTGATGGAAAATGCTCTTATTGATCAACACTCCAGTAAGAAGATTTTCTATTTTTAAGCCCTGGTTGGAGGAACTCTGTCTGGACAACTACATGTTACGCTTTCCCAAACCAAATGGAATAGTTGTGTCTGTAGTGCTGTTGTATAATAGCTATTATGTAATGGCTGGTGGTGCCAACTAAAAATATACTCCAAGATAACTTCCAATTCTGTGAAGCATTTAACTAGTGTCCTCTTTAAGTTTCTCCTTCCAGACTTCTCTCCTTGCCGTCTTTGAGGAATAAATAAGGTTTGCATAGATGCTGTATCCATCCCTTCGTGCTTCCTACTCCTCCTACTTCTCATCCCCTCTTTCTTTCTCTTGCTGTGTTCCCCTTTACTAATCTTTCTTTCCTCCCCGTTAGGTCGTATCCATTTCTAAAATTCGACATATTAGCTCACCTCTTCCCTCGGCACGCAGCACATCCTCCCCCCCAATAAACCATTGTTCCCGGCAACTCCTTTTCAAATGCTTTGTACGGTTCAAAGGTACGTGCTGCAGGTTGGATCTCAGAGAAAGGCCTGTGTAAAACCACAGGGGGTGGACTTGGCTTGATGCGCTCTCCGTTTAGCATTAGGCTGCTGCATGTGCAATATTGTGTTGTCACTTTTCCTCCTCCAGCAGAGCAAGAGTTAAAAGGATGGAGGCTTTTTCATTGCGAGCCTCTCTTTTCATGACTATTGGAAAAGGCAGGCTGAAATCTAGCACTTGAGGCCAGTGCAGATTTTTTGCGAATGGTTTTCTAAACCAGTGAAACTGTAACCAGGCCCTTTCCCCTCATCTCTCGACCCAACTTTTTTTGCAAGCTGATCAACAACTGGCAAAAGCAAATCGGTCAAATGCACGGCTTTGCCAAGTACGTGGGAGGCGACCCCTGCTGGGAGGCAGAGGTCTGTGAGGAGGTAAGTGGCAATGCCAGCCCTGCATGGGAGGGAAGATTCAGGAGGGGGCGTGGCTTGGGCTGGCCCTGTGTGTGGTGGGGAGAAGGAGGACGTTGGGTGGTCCCACCTGTCGTGGGGGAGGAGAGCCATTCCTGACTGGTGCCCTGTTTTCCCTTTGGAAAAATACTGTCACCGTCCATGCTAGGGATGTTAACAGGTAGCCAGTTAAACGGTAACAGTTAAATGGTACCCAGAGCAGCCCCCCATACACAGCCCGCTCCAGCCCCATCGGGCCACCAATGGGGGGCTGCCATAAACTGGGGCAGCCCCCACGGGTGGTAGCCGGGAGCCATGGCAGCAGCCTCTCGTTTGCAGGGCCAGGAGCAGCCTGCCTGTGGCGTGCCCCCCTCCCCGCCCGCATCCCGTTAAACGCAGAGTCCGCGCTACGTTGAACCGTTTAGCCAGTTCAACGGGATTTTACATCCCTTCTGCGTCCCATAGGTGGTGATGGCGTGAAGCATTTTGTTCTCGGTTTGTCGTCAGTAACTACGGTTTGTGAGGAACACCGCTGCGGCTGTGATGGCCGTGATAAAAGTACAGTGAGGCGTGACTGGAGGGTTGTGTGAGAGAGCTCTCAGCGCGTCCCTGGCAGCGCGGAAGGCCGAATAAAACGCCATGGAAAACGAAGAGCTTGTTATGCTCACTTGGCTTGTGTGAGGGCTGTCATGGCAAGTGCTTTTCCAGCGTGCCCGAGGACTGGGTCCGTAATAATCCCCACTATGAGAAATGAGGTTTTTGTGACGTTTTAAAATGAGGCTTTGATGGAAATGGCCTTCGCCCTGCCACTTTGCCCTCTGGCTACAGGCCAGACGTGGAGAAGCACAGTCCTTCTTGGCAGACGGGTGCAATGAGGAAAGATGGGCTTGTGATCCAGGCACTAAGTTGGGATTTGGGAGAACTCGGTTTAGTTCCCAGCTCTCCCATAGGCGCTGTGGGCATGTCCACACAGCAGAAAAACGGCCCCGGCAGCAGTGGGTGTCAGGGTCTGGGTCAGTTGACTCAGATTTGTGCTGAAGAGCTAAATATAGCTCTTTCTTCACTCAGCGCACAGTCAACCTGTGGAACTCCTTGCCAGAGGATGTGGTGAAGGCTAGGATTTTAACAGGGTTCAAAAAAGATCGAGAGAGATTAATGGAGGTTAGGTTCATCAATGGCTATTAGCCAAGCTGGGTTGGAATGGTGTCCCTAGCCTCTGTTTCTCTGGAGGTGGGTGAAAGGGGAGGGATCATGTGAGGTTTACCTGTTGTAATCCCTCCCTCTGGGGCATCTGATATAGGCCACTGTCGGAAGACAGGATACTGGGCTAGATTGACCTTTGGTCTGACCCAGTATGGCCGTTCTTATGTTGTTTTATGTAGCTTAGCTGGCATGTTGGTCTATAAAATCATGACTGGTATGGGAAAAGCGAATAAGGAAAAGTTATTTACTTGTTCCCACAATAAAAGAACTAGGGGTTACCTAATTAAATTAATAGGAAGCCGGTTTAAAACAAACAAAAGGAAGTTTTTCTTCACTCAGCGCACAGTCAACCTGTGGAACTCCTTGCCAGAGGATGTGTTGAAGGCTAGGACTTTAACAGGGTTCAAAAAAGAGCTAGATAGATTCACAGTGGGTGATAGGGGAGGGATCACGTGAGGATTACCTGTTGTGTCCCCTTCCTCTGGGGCATCTGGTATTGGCCACTGTCGGCAGACAGGGTACTGGATGAACCCTTGGTCTGACCCAGTATGGCTTATGTTCTTATGTTCTGACACCCTCCCACCTTGGCACTTGTCAGCAACAAGGCTGCTACCCAAAACTGAGCATCTACATTGCTATTTTTAGCTCTGACCTGGGCTAGGAGACTCGCTGTCATGAGGGCTGAAGCGGGTTACTATGTTGCTGTATTCTCTGTGAATACAGGCAAGTCTCTTTCTTTGGAGCAGTTGGGTGCTAGCATAATATAAATGCTTATGGCAAATCGTAATAGTCGGCCAATAATACTTGTGTAGGGCTTTGGAAGCTGGCTTTAGGCTCACACAGCCTGGCGTTTGTGTTCTTTTTCTTAGTGGAGTAGGGCGCTGTTTTCACCCTACTCCAATATTAACGTTTCTAATAATCATTCTGGTGCATCCTCTTCTGGGAGGGTTGGGGAAAGCTTTTTCTTGGTCTGGATTTTGTCATCAATTTCCTGAATGATTTGGTCAGCCATGTTTTTTGGAAGGGGCTTACCATGTCAGTTTTCCTGCCCATCGCTTTTTCTTGGAAAGAAAAAGAGAGCGCGCGAAAGCAAAATGAGTTCCAGACACAGTGATTTCGGCTGGTGCGTCAGCTGGCGGAGGCAACTCGCAATATACTCATGGCTGTGTGTGTGGGAAAGGCCAGGCAGCAAACTGGCTTAGAAGTGAAATACAACATCAAAGGGAGGTGGGGCAGACATCAATGTTAACGAAGCCGAGCCAATCCAGCCCAGCAGAGTTCTGCGCTACACTTGCCTGGGCTGTCCCAGGGTGGCATCCTGGTGCACTAATTCACGCAGTGGCCATGTCTGTTCAGTGCCGGCAGAGAGCTGAAAGACTGACGCCTTACAGCCTAGAGATCCTGCAAGCCAACCCCAGAAGCCAATGGATCTCACTCCAGCCCTTTCTACGTCTCACTTGAAAAATCCACGTAATTTTCCACCTAGAAGATGCCCCGGGTGCTTCTACTTCATGGCTAGATGGGTCATCGCCACATGAACTACGCACCTGCTGTCACTTTCCAGAGTGCAGCCCCACTAGGGATGTCAAATCCCGTTTAATCAGTTTACCGGTTAAATGTTAGGTTAACCTGATGCTTAACCCATTAATTGACTAAGCAGAATCCCAGATTGCTCTAGCTGAAGCAGCCCCCGGCCCTTCATGGGGACACAGCAGGCTGCTCCCAGGCATGGGTTAACTGATAAGCATCACTGATTAACCAGTTACATGTTCACATCCCTAGTCCAGACCACTAAAGGGTTATGTCACTACCTGCCCTATCACCCTGTGTCTTAACGGCTGTCGCTCCCAGTCCGGACACACCACCAGCCAGTAGATAAACATGCCATATCCTGAGTATCTGTGCTCTTTAGCACTATGACCCTAGCATCTGGCGTACAACACTGCCACCCGAACCGAGGCTCTGTGCAGAGCTGACCCCAACACACTCCCAGTCATGATTTCCACAGAACCATCTGCCTGGGGCTGTCCAGCTCCCTTAGCACTCAGCAAAATAAGACAAAAGCACATCTCCGCTTATTCAATGAAGTGGGCAGATACACCCTTCCCTGCAAACACTGCACTGAGCTGCAAAAAACAAAAGTTTATTCAACAAAAGTCACAGGTCGAGTGATTCCAAGTAGAAGGGATAAAGGTTAGAAATAGGGATGTGAAACTGGGCTCACCCGTTAATGTTCATGGTTACATGCAGGTTTACGGTTACAGAGGCAGCTGTGTGGGGCGCCAGGCGGGAGCCAACTGCTGCCCTGCATGTAATTACTTAATTACACGTATGTTAACATCCCTACTTAGAAAGGGATACAAACTAACGAAGTAGGCCTACTTTTCTAAGATGAAAACGTAATTTCAGTCGGTTACAAATCTTGGCTTAAGCATTTTTTCTTGCCTATAATCAATTTCCAGAGACTCGGTGTTGCCAACGCTCATGGTTTAGTCACGAGTCCCATAGTCGTTGTTTTCCTTAAAGTCTCCGCTCCTGGAGCCGAGTGGAGATGTGATGAGTTCAGTCTTGATTTTTAAAACAAAAATAAAACCCTAAATTTGTTGCAGAAGGCAAATAAGTGCACTACATCTATGATTTTTCTCATTATTTTGGGCAAACCTGACTCATGATTTATGAACCTTGGGGTATGCAATACTGGAGGCTTCAGTCCTGTTGGTTGAAGGACCCATCCTTCTACCATCTCAAGAGTGCTGGCCTCTTTAGCCCCTTAAGGGATGGATAGCTTAGGGGTTCTTTGCCCCTCCTTTTAGAGCACAATAAACGTTTGAAAAGCGTCTCTTGGAATGTACCGTCCTTGTGTCAAGAAGCCGGAAGTCTTCCTAGGACTTCCCTCCCCTGTCGAGATTAAGCAGTCTTCTTCTCCACTTCCTTTTATGGTGTCTTTTTCTAACCTTGCATGAAAATGTTCCTTCCTTGTCAAATAGGCAGTCGTTTGTGATCAAGACAGGCTGCCTCCTCAGGCATCTTTCGGGCTTGGATGGCTCTGTTTGCTGCATATGTAAATTGCTTTCCTATTGTCCCTGGCCACCCAGCTTCATTTGTATTCAAGAGCTGGGTGGGCCTGTTTTCTACTGCATTCAAACACAGACTTAAAACCAGTACTGGAGAACATTTCTAACTCCACACAGCGTTAATACATACATGTCACAGGGGGTATGTCTACACTACCACCCTAGTTCGAACTAGGGTGGTAATGTTGGCAACCGGAGTTGCAAATGAAGCCTGGGATTTGAATTTCCCGGGCTTCATTTGCATAAAGCCGGGCGCCGCCATTTTTAAATGTCCGCTAGTGCGGACTCCGTGCCGCGCGGCTACACGCAGCACGGACTAGGTAGTTCGGACTAGACTTCCGTTTCACGAGGAGTAACGGTGGTTCGGAATAGGAAGCCTAGTCCGAACTACCTAGTCTGTGCTGCGTGTAGTCGCGTGGCACGGAGTCCGCACTAGCGGACATTTAAAAATGGCAGCGCCCGGCTTTATGCAAATGAAGCCCGGGAAATTCCAAACCCGGGCTTCATTTGCAGCTCCAGTTGCCTACATTACCACCCTAGTTCGAACTAGGGTGGTAGTGTAGACATACCCAGGGAGAGCAGTCACCAGTGTGCCATTCATTTGCCACTAGGATAGTACAGGACACTGCTTAGACACAGATCGTGAGGCCCGTGAGTTGGGGTACCCTACTCAAGTGAGCTGAAACTTTCTGCCAGATCCCGAGGAGCTCTTGACTCATTGCACACCTCCCCCTTTACAAAACTGCAGGAGTAGCCCCTACTAAAAGGGTGTCATAAGGAGGAGGGAGAAAACTTGTTCATCTTGGCCTGTGGGGATAGAACAAGAAGCAATGGGCTTGAACTGCAGCAAGGGAGGTTTGGGTTGGACATTAGGAAAAAGTTCCTAACTGTCAGGGTAGTCAAACACTGGAATAAATTGCCCAGGGAGGTTGTGGAATCTCCATCTCTGGAGATATTTAAGAGCAGGTTAGATAAATGTCTATCTGGGATGGTCTAGACAGTATATGGTCCTGCCACGAGGGCAGGGGACTGGACTCGATGACCACTCGAGGTCCCTTCCAGTCCTAGTATTCTATGATTCTATGATGCCAGAGGATGTTGTGAAGGCCAAGACTGCCACAAAAGACTAGTTAAAAAAAAAAGCTAGATAAATTCATGGACGACAGGTCCATCAGTGGCTACTAGTCAGGATGGGCAGGAATGGTGTCCCTAGCCTCTCTTTGCCAGAAGGGGAGGGAACATTTGTACCCTGTTCTGTTCACTCCCTCTGGGGCACCTGGCACTGGCCATGGTCAGAAGACAGGAGACTGCGCTAAATGGACCCTTGACGTGACCCAGTGTGACCATTCTTGCATTAGGCCCACTAGCAGGTCAGAACTCTCTTTGCTGGGCAGGGTGTCTTCCACCATATTTTTTTTCCCTTTAGATGGAAGAAACCTCCTATTTTGCCTCCTCTGTCTGTTTACAGCCTCCACAAGATACCATAGAATACACATAATTTGACCTCAGAATTGTTACAAGCATTGTACAATGGCGTCGGTGAACAGTGTAGTGTTAGAGTTCAAAAGATACATGTCACCTTTTAAATAAATCTCATGATAGCTGTGTGTGAAGTGCAGGGAGTACGTAAGGCTTGACGAGAATTGCTGACAAAGCCATGAACCGCGAAGGGGTGTCTGTGTCATACCTGCATATCTTTAAGTATTCAAATGAGTTCTCCAAATTAAGCTTTTAGGATTAGTCATCTTAGCTGTGCAGCATCATTGATGGGTTGCCAAGGACCCGAGTTTTGTCACCATGACTACTAAAACAGCGTTACTGGGACACACAAACTGTGCTAAAGTTTATTAAACAGAAAATTCACGTGACAGAAAATGCCTGGGTGGAGTCTCAAGGTGCATCTTGTTTAGCTGATGGAACTCTCAAGGGTTAATGCAAAAAAATCATCCAGCCATCAAAAGTGGGGCTTCTGCAGAGGGAAAAACTAAAAATCTAAGGCTATGTCTGCACCATAGCCTCTTGCGCAAAAACATATGCAAATGAGGCGAAGCGTGAACTATCGCCAAATGAGGCGAAGCGTGAACTAAACCCCCTCTTGCGCAAGAACCATTCTTCTGCATTTTTTGCCTCTTGCACAAAAACGGAGCCTCATTAATTATGCAAATGAGGCATGGCAATATTCCACGCTTCACCTCATTTGCATATTTTTGGCGGGAAACGTGGGCAGTGTAGACATAGCCAGTGTGTATTACCATGTACACAGGATGGGTCAGGACCCTCTTGGGATGCTCATCTGATGTGCTAAGAAGACTCCACTGGAGCCTGCTTCCACTGACAACCTGGGCACCCTATAGCCCTGCTTTGTTGAGCTTAGCTCTCTGGCCTGCTTTAGCCAAGATGCAGACACAGGCTGAAGGCAGTACAGCGGAGACCTTTTCCCAGCTCACGTTCACATGCCCTCTGGAAGCTGAACTCCAGATAATCTGCTCTGTGCTGGATAGAGAACTGTACGGTGCAAACTCATGAAATTTGCTCTTTTTCCCACTGTAAAGAGAGACGGCACAGACTCCTTGCTCCCCTAAGCAGTAATTATTTACACTGGGTTTTACTACATACACGTGATTGTATTCAGTGCTAAAAGACAGGTTTTAAGTGGTTGTAAAAGGTAGCAGATGGAACAACGTACATAACTGAGCAAAATAAACAAGCACAGTAGCTTAATACACTAAGGAAACTAGTTCCATCGGTGATTCCCACATTTAGGGTTGTGACCCAGTACTGGGTCGCAGGACATGGGTCACTGGGCTGGCAGCCAGATCACCTAGGCGGGTGGGGGGTAGAACTCCCTGGCATCTGTGCAAGGAGCTCCGCAGGAGGGGCAAGGGGCTTTAAAGGATATAATTATTGGCTCATGGGCATCAGTCATTTTTCCCAACTAGGACACAAGAAAAAAAGTTTGAGATGAATGGATGAGCCCCTGGCTTAACGTGGTTACATTCCAGCGTAGACCTGCCCTTGGTTCTGGAGAAAAATTTCTCACCTGGGAAATAACAACCAGACTCTGAGGAATTGGTGGGGTGTGCGTGTGCGCGTGGGTGTGTGGCAGTAGCATCGGAAGGTGTTTCTTTCTGTCTTGATGGCTGGCTCCGAGCACAAAATGGAGCCATCTACCTGGGCTGGATTGTGGCTCATCAGCTACTAAGTACTAACCGAAAGCTACAAGAAAGAAAAACAAACTTCTGTCCAAACGTTCTTATGGGATACCCTTTTGGCTACAGGCATCATTTCCTTCTTGGGGCACCCCCCTCCCTCATACATGTTGATGCCTGAGGGCAGGAAGTATTGTAATAAAATGTTAATGTTTGGGTGAGCCTAGCTATGAGCAGGTGTGTTGTTTTCCCTGGCTGCACCCGACATCAAACAGCGGTCAAGGCAGTGTCTGGCTTCCTCCTTGCTGAAGGCAGCCAAATCCCCTGCCAGAGTTTCTCTGGCACAGCATCTGTAGGGAACAATGCAAACCATTATTGGCGCTGCCTCCCCTGGGGAGCTGACTATGCGGAATGCCCTATCTCTAATGCTCCTTATCAGGAACCAGCTTTGTTTACCCACATCATTCCCTGGCTGATTTATCAGATTAGCAGGATTTCAGAGTGTTAAGAGCATCTGTGCTTGCAAGAATTTTGCACTTGGCTCTCTGGGGTTCAGATTAAATGTAAACACATTCCTGACATTAGACAACCGCATGGGCAAAGGTGATGGGCTTTCCATATAGCCTAATAAGAGCTGTATGGGGGACCTGTCAGAGGAGAAAAGCTTAACCCTGCAGTTACTGAAGCCTCCGTATGCCAGCCCTGCCGGAGTGACAAGGAAAGTGCACATGTAACCGCCACTGGGCGGATTTGAACCTGAGATCTCTGGAGCTTAGTGTAGGAGCATCTACTGCTTGAGCTAGAAAACCAGCTGGCTCTTAGCTTAGGATGTAGAGCTCCCTTGTTCTTATCTTTCACTGTACACGGTCTAAGTGCCACTACATGGGACGGTGAACCACACCCACTAGCTGTGTGGGTGACACACACCTGACCTGTCATAGATTCACAAGAGCTAGTGCATGCCCGAGCCTGGAAACAGGCCCTTGGGATGGCTCGCTGGAGTGTGCTGGACTCAGGCGAACAGATTTAGTAAGGCATATGCTTTCGTGGGTAAAACCCACTTCATCAGATGAACTAGAGTGGAAATTACAGAGGCAAGGAGTATATATATGAAAGAAAGAAGTTACTTATCAAGTGTTAATGAGGCTAACCAAGTCAGGGTGGATGTGGCTATTCACTGCAGCTGATGGTGGGAAGTGAACATCACAGCTCCACAGCCGGCAAGATTAAAGCTAGCACGGCTAGGTCTACTTAAGCCGGACAGCCATGCCTGTGCCTGCAGTAAAGGCACATCCGAAGGACAGGAAGAGGGATGCAGGTGAAACAACTTGCCCCAGACCAACGGCGGAGACAAGAACAGAACTGCTCTCCAGTCCTGTCCAATGCTCTGGACCTCACTGCAATCTCCTCTTTCTGTTGGTCATTCCCAAGCCACCATTTTCCTCTCTGCATACGGTATGTGTAGAAGAAATTAAAGGAGGGAATATTTATGCCCTTCAGAATGGACATAAATTCCAGCCGTGAGGCTATCCAATGTTAAGTGCCATAGAAGCAGCAACACTACTCCTAATTAAAATGAGATTCCCCAAATCTCGCTGGATACTCTGGAGACACCCAGTTCACTCAAGCAGAATTATAGCAGGCCGGGCTTCTTCTTTCTCCCCTGCCCCCTTAACCATTAGCTCAACATAGCCAGCCCCCAATGAAATTCATATGCACCACGGCAGGTTTGAACCAAAGCATATTCTTGATTTCCCTGCGCCATTCAAAACTACCCAAGACACACACAAATAAGGAGCAGCCTGAAAACTGGAAAATAAATAGAACCTACTCATCCATCTAGACCTCTAACGAGCTCTGCGCTGCAAAAATAAAAATCCCCTGCGGGAAAAGTGAATCTTGTGCCGTGCGGTATGGAGTTCCCAGCCTGCCCATTTGTGGGAAATTAGAGGCATAAACAAAACATGTCGGAAACCAAAATGGCCTAAGTGGGAAACCTCCAAATGAGGAAGCAGAGACCTTGTGGTAGCTTGCCCACATGCCTGAGTGGGGGCAGGGAGTAGAACTATACCGCAGATCAACCAGGGAAGCAATGTTCTGGTGCAACCTGGGCTACATTTGGGGTTAGTATCAGGACCTGGGTCTGGATTTGAGTTTGACAGGTAAGCCCTCTTCATTAAAAAGGATTAATAATAATAATTTTAAAAAAGCTTCCATTTTTAAATATTTTGTTTCATTGGATTTACAATTCATAATAATAATTTGACCAATTTCCAGGCATATTTAGTTATGTACTTGTTCCCGTAATATAAGAACTAGGGGCCACCAAAATGAAATGAATGGGCAGCAGGTTTAAAACAAATAAAATGAAGTTCTTCTTCACACAGCACATAGTCAACCTGTGGAACTCCTTGCCTGAGGAGGTTGTGAAGACTAGGACTATAACAGGGTTTAAAAGAGAACTAGATAAATTCATGGAGGTTAAGTCCATTAATGGCTATTAGCCAGGATGGGTAAGGAATGGTGTCCCCAGCCTCTGTTTGTCAGAGGGTGGAGATGGATGGCAGGAGAGAGATCGCTTGATCATTACCTGTTCGGTTCACTCTCTCTGGGGCACCTGGCATTGGCCTCTGTCGGCAGACAGGATACTGGGCTGGATGGACCAGTCTGGCCATTCTTATGTTCACCTTGAGATCGTTAGCAAACAATAAAATCCCAGAATCATCATTTCAACAGGAACTCAACTCGCCAGCCGTCTACAGAGACTCCTTTCCACTCTTTCATCATTTCAGGAAACACGTTCTCAGCTCCCTCATTCCCACCGACCTAAGTTTCAGCGTGGACAGTGCTATGTCGGCAGGAGAGCTTCTCCTGCCAACATAGCCACAGCATCTCCAGAAGTGGTGTTGGTTAAGCTCTCAGGCTACGTTTACACTACAAGATTTTTGTGCAAAGACAGCTGGGGTTTTTTGCAAAAAACTGCGGAGCATCCACACCTCAAATGAGCTCTTGTGCAATTAAATGGGAAGTTAAACGGCAGAACAGAGGGCTTTTTCCGCCGCAGGTAAACCTCCTTTTCTGAGGCATTACTGCATTTAGTGCGACAGCTATTGTGCAAGAAGGCAAATGTGGATACTCCAGACCCTATCAGGAAAAGCACAGATGCTAACAGAGCTTTCCTGTGCAAGAGCATCCATGCAGTGTGGACGCTGTCTTGCGCAAAAGCACATTGCTTTTGCCATGTGCTTTGAGGTGTGAATGTGCTCTTGCGCAAGAAGTTTTTGTGCAAAAACTCTTGCACAAAAGGCTTCTTGTGCAAGAAGCATGTAGTGTAGACGTAGCCTCAATGGGAGAGTTCTCAACAGTCAGCATAACGCATCTTCACTCGCTGTGCTACAATGGTGCAGCTGTAGCAGAGTAGCCTTTAGATTTTATGCTTTTTAAGGAAGGGAACTTGCCTTCTATCTTGTCTGTAAAATCCCAAGCACACAAATAATGTGTAAATACTTATTAAATTATCCAAAGGAGAAGACGCATGGAATCAGAGGACCAAAACTAAGGGAATGAGATGATGATGTTGGGTGGAATTTTCAAAAGAATCTAAGTCATTGAGCAGCTGAAGTGCCAAGGAAAGTCCCTAGGACAGTGGTCCCCAATGTGGTGCCCGCAGGCACCATGGCACCCGCCAGCACATTTATGTGCACCCGCCTAGTTGGGGTTGTGACGCGGGATGGCCAGGGGAGGATGGGCCGCATGCGCTGCGGGGCTGAACTTGCGCCGTGACGAGGCGTGGGGAAGCACCGGCGGCGGGAGAACCTGCCAGGAAGCCATGGGAGCAGGGCAGCTGGTCCAGATTAGCAAAATGGCCATGATGGGGGGTTTGGCGCCAGTGCAGGCACACTTGTTATGGGGCCAGCCAGCCAGGCAATGCAGCGGGATGACGTCACCCACCGGTGCAGTGCCCGACCACTGCCCTAGGATCTGTGCTCTTAAATCCCATGGTGCTTCTGAGAATCCCACCTGCAAAGCTCTAACGCTTCTATCACATACAAAACAGAAATAAGGCTGCTGTGTAGACGTACCCTCAGCGCTTCCCTGGTTGCAGGCAAATCAAAGCTCTAATCAAGATAACTGGCCTGTTGCTGTGCAGGATTTCGATGGGTCCAAGTTTTGGCTTTCATACTCCTGATACAATCAAATCACACAGGTGCGAATTACAACCCAGCTTTGCCATGTCTTGGTTGCAGTTTGTTCTATAGACAGGATGTTCCCAGCTTGGAATATGGTCCCCCGGTTTGCTTGTGTATTGGTGTTATGGATTAGGGATGTCTAGAGGATTATCCGATACGACTCGGCTTATCAATTAATCTATCAACTACTCTCATGCCCCCATCCCTTGCTGCCTGGGGGGGTGAAAGCAGGAGACAGTGCTGGGGGGGGGCATCTTAAAAGCTTCCCCCCCCCAGCACAGCTTTGCAGTGCCACCTGCGGCGGCAGCATGGGGGAAGGGGTAGTGGAGGCTGTTGCCAGAGCAGCCTCTGTCTGTAGCCAGCCCAGGCCGCCATGGGCAGAGGCTGCTTCGTGGAGGCAGCCCCTGCCTGAAAACTTGGGCCCGCCATGGTCAGAAGCTAGTCCCCAGCAGCCTCCTCTGCCCCCTTCCTCCACCAGCAGCCCTGTCCATGAGGAGCTCGACTCCCTGCAAACAGGGGCTGCTGCCATCCCGTACTGCTGCCTCTGTATCAGAGGCAGCAGTACAGGGCGACAGGCAGCCAGTCTGTGCGGGGAGGGGGTATGGTTTTTAAACTGGCTCCCCTTGCAGACCAGCTACCGCCTGGCATCCCGCGCTGTTGCCTCTGATACAGAGGCAGCAGCAGGGGATGATAGGGGGCTCTCCAGGAGTGGGGCTGAAGCACACTGGCTCCCAGCCCTGCCCATGGGGACTATGGCATAGTTGACTAACCGCTAAGAATTCATGTAGTTAGTCAACTAGTCTATTCCCCGCTATCTAACATCTCTAGTATGGATGTGTCCTTAGTCCCCCATACTCCTCGCCTTGAAAATATCATCTGCTTTCTGAGTTTGTGTGCTTCCTTCTCTCTTCTCCTTCCCTTACCACCCTACACTTGTAGCAACATTTCTGATGGCCTCCCCTCCCTGGACCATGTCAGTTCTATAGCTCTGTGAGCCATCTTTTTTCCATCTTTCCCAGTTAACTTGCAAAGACATCAAACAGCAAGTTTGTTACAGTGGCCTGGGTTAATACTCATATTCAGCTGATATTTCTGGAGTCAAGTATTGTCTTTCACAACTGTGAAGAGCTATTATTTATTATTCTCTCCATCATCCCCTCCTTTTGCTGAATAATTACAAGGTGTTAATTGCCTGCCCCAGGAATCAGTCCATTGATACGGAACACAAATATTCTTGAAATAATTTTCTGTCTGAGCTGGTCCGTGGCTTTCGAAAGTACCAGCATTTGTGGTTTTCAAGGCAATATAATTTAAGTGTATGGGTGGGAATTACAAGTTCTGCTTGGTCATGTCCTTTCATGGAGGTTGCTGCCCTGCATTTATCATATGCAGTAACGACTAGTGGCTCTATTACTCACCTAGAAATTTTAGATTTGTGGCAAGCCCTGCTCCCATGGACTATAGAACAGTCAAGTAACCAATAAGAATGTATGAGGTTAATCGACTATTGAATTAACCGATATTTAACATCCGTATCTCACGCCATGCACAAAAACGTTCTGTACTTGAAATAGGCTAGGGAAGGGACTGCCATTTCCTGGTCTGTAACACTTCCAGCACCGCAAGCAGATGTACCCAGAAAGCTGGGACTGCTCCTGACCTTACACTTCCTACCATCAAAGGATGGAATAAGTAAGCAAACACCACAGACGTTCCCGCATACTGTTCTGGTTTCCCAGGGACAATGTATTCTAGTTTCTTCTGGGCTTTTTATCATCCCCTCTCTAGAGATCTCTGGTTCACTGCAGCTTCTGTAGTAGTGATCATAATTGGATAGTAAAGCTCATCAGAAAATAGAAAGTATTTTCCTGGAATAAATGTTCACTTTTATTTTCGAAATGCATTTTAGTTGTTGTGCCGCTACAGTGAGCTTCTAGCAACTCTCTAGGCCGTGGGTGATTTTTGTTAATCTACTTGATATCACTGCGTGTGAGCCACTTCGGTTTGGCAGCATAGCCTGGTGACATGTTTTGATTGGCCAAATTGGCTTGGAAGCCGCTTTCTTAGTCTCCTCGATTTTATTAAATAGCGGGAGGACTAATGAGTTTGTGATTCACTCAAGTGAAGGGGGTAAATAGCTCCCACGTTTGTGGATAATAAGCACTCTCACAGTCAGATGAAGTTAGCGACTTTGGGGTCATGGTGTGAAATTCTCTGTGAGCGTAATCTGTAATATCCGCATGAATGGTATGAAATCCAAACCCGTGATTACGCAGAATGTTGTTTGAATCGGACTGTCGCTAAAGCATTAGGCAGTTAAATGGGATATAGTTATTTGCTATAACGTAGCCTCTCAAATCGCTTTTTTGGACAAGTAACCCAAAGCGAATGAGAGCCTGAAACAGCGTCTGGGGATCTGGAGACAAATTTCGCTTGAAAAAACGTGCGCCAGAAACCAATAAAATGCAGATGTTGCCGTTACTTATTTCACGGATCGAAGCGTGGGTGGTCAGGCCTAGGAACCAGGAGCCAAGACAAGGGTCAGAGCCAGAGCCAAGAACCAGGAGAAAGGCCGGGCTGGAGATGAGGCAGATACAGGAGAGGCCATAGCTGCCGGCAGGGCCGTCCTGAGAGGCAGGGCTGTCCCAGGGCAACCCCCCCTGCCTCAGGCTTGCCCTACACCAAGCCCTTCCCCTGCTTCACCCCACCCCATTGTCCAGCCCCAGTGGCTTACAGGGGTGTGGTGCAGCAGCAGAAGGGGTTGCTCCCCCCCCACACACACACTTGCCATGTAGGCTGTGGGTGCCAAAGGGCCCTGGGGCAGATCACGCTACTTCCCGCCGCTGCTGAGAAGCTGTGTGCATCAGGCCTAGAGAGAGTGGGGTGGAGCAGGCTGCTGGGCCACTCCGGCTCCCGCCACCCCTGTGGTGAGTGCGAGGGAGGCGACCCCTGCTGCTACCGCCATGCCAGGCCCCTGTAAGTCCTGGTCCTTCCCATCCATAGGCTGGTTGAAGCAGCTGCTGTGGGGCCTGGAGCGGCTGCCCCGATTCCTCCTCTGGCTGCGGGTGAGCATGCTGAACAGCTGTGGGCCAGGTGCGATTGCTGAGCTTATGAGCCGTCCTGGCAATGCCGTTTAGCCAATTAGAGGTTTCGGCTGATCCCACTTAGCTGCAGGCCTTCATTCCTGGCATGATTATATGCATTAGGGTAGCTCCTTGGAGCCCCAGGTATGCGCCGGGACTGCACTGTGCTGTGCCCTACACAAGTCCAGCCCCAAGAAAGGATCCCTGCCCCAAGGAACTTGGGAAGGGAGAGGGCAGGTCAAGTTTCTCATGGGTGTTTTGGCTTCATTCAAAGCAGTGGTCTTAACCTGGGGTGCACGCACCCCATGGGGGTACAAAATGCCCTTTCGGGGGGTGCGAGACATGCCAGATTTTTATGATCTAGCTTAGGTTTAAAGAACTGACCTACTTCAATGATTTTTAATAAGGGGTGCGAGAACATATTTTGAGAACCAAAGGGGTGCAGGCTGCAGTAAGGTTAAGAACCGCTGATTTAAAGGAAACAAATCTGTTCATGTCTTGTGGCCGGCAGTCGTGTGCTTATTGCACTTCATCCTCTCTCTCTCTCCCTCCCTTCCTCTCTCCCTCCCTCCTCTGGTGCAAAGTTATGGAACTTTTCTTCCTGGCCTCATTCTAACCACTGAGTTGTAATCAGAACCTGTCCCTTAACAATGAAAATGCTCGTCTCCCAAGGAAAATGTTAGGAGAGTGAGACGCATATGTTATTGGTGCATCTTGTGGTACCCACTGTTGGAAAGGTTGCTGAATGTTTCCCACCGTGAGATCCTCTTTCAGTGGCTTACGGCCTTGTCGCACCTTCAGAGTCAGGGCCGAAGTTTTCCGTGCTGGAATTCTGCCTCAAACTGATTTGGTGAGGGAGGATAACATTTCAGTCAAAATGGTTCAGCCGTTTGTAAGAACAAGGCTAAGGGAGCTCATGTTGTTTTACCTGTGTTAAAAAAAATTACGCTCCTTTAAAAAGAAAAGAAAAGAAAACCCACCCATGTGCAGGAGAAGGAGTGTTGTTTGTATTAGCAATGGGATGTTTCCTTGGATGTTTGACTCTGCAACCTTAACAATGTTCCTTTTAACATATTGGTGTGCATGCGCACATGCGTGCACGTGTGCAATAGTAACTAAATATGTTAATAAGAGTTAAGGTTTCACAGCTGACTTAAGGGGAGGGAGTTGGAATGGAAATTTGCATTCCCATCATATCTGCAGAAAAGAGCCATGGATATCTGCATTGACGCTAGGGTTGCCAGATGGTTGAAACAAAAATATCAACCCCTCCTCCCCCCCCAAAAAAAAATCAATGAGAAAAAATTCTGTTGAAAAAAAAAGGCGGGGGGACCAAAGTTGTTGAGCAAAAAACAAAAAAATGACTCCAAGACTTATTAAGCGCAAAAAAAAAAAAAAAAAAAGCATGTCCCCTTTAAGAGTGAGGGATCAGAACAGGAGAGTGGTTGAGCACTGAGACCCAGAGGAGACATTGCTTCCCTTTGGTCTTTTTGCCAGCAGCCTTGTGGAACCAGGTAAGCATAGGGTCAGGGTGGCCTCAGGTGGTGAGGGGGAGGCGCTGAGTGTTTGTAGGGTTGCCAGGTGCCCGGCATTTTCGCCTCCTGACTAGAGAAAAAAAATTAGAAAATACCGGACATCTTAGGTGTCCGGTATTTTCTGAATTTTTTTTACCAGACAGAAGGTGAAAATACCGGACTGTCCGGGTGAATACCGGACACCTGACAACCCTAATTGACACCCATCAATGAAAATATAAATTGGATATCGATGGATTTGCAGGGTTCTGCAAATTAAGTCTTTTCATCCATTCGAGCTATTGTGTTTGGCTAAATCGCTCACTAGAGCGGCCAACTATGGCACTCAACTCAAACTGAAGCCAGGAACTTCTCTGCGTTGCAATTGATTTGCATCACATGGGTGCCTGGAAACTGCCAACTGTGGTTGCATATCGTTTGTGTGGCAAGAAAATTGTCTTTAGTGATCAATTATTAAGCCAGAGGCACATGGACATTAAAAATATAGAAGGAGGGAGAGCTTTGTGTTCCCCCCAAAAGTTACTATTTGAATTGTGACATCCCTGAGATATTTAATACATTGTTAAATGTTGCAGAGTTGCCCACGAGTGGTGCCCATGTGGATGGGTTGGTTTTGCTTATCTTTGCGTGCTTTTGTTCTGTGCTCATACAGGAGTAGCCGGTTCCTGAATGGTAAAGGACTCACAGCTGTGAACATCTTTCTGTGTCCAGTATGGAAACATTTATTCACTTCCCTTGCCCCGTAAAACTTTCGGAAAATCTTTTAAGAACATAACAATGGCCATACTGAGTTAGATCAAAGGTCCATCTAGCCTGGTGTCCTGTCTTCTGACCGTGGCAAATGCCAGGTACCCCAGAGGGAGTGAACAAAGCAGGTAGTCAAGTGGTCCCTTCCCTGTCACCCATTCCCAGATTCTGACAAACAGAGGCTAGGGACACCATTCCTACTCATCCTGGCTAATAGCCATTGATGGACCTAACCTCCATGAATCTATCTAGTTCTTTGAATCTGTATTATGGTCGTAGGAGAAGCAAGCTGCTTTCATTTTTCCCAATTGTGCATCAACATCCTGCAACCTGCCAGGCATTTCTCAATATGGGCCAGTGGAAAGAGTGCTAGGTGTTGAATAAGGCCTTAGATTGCAAGTTAGGAGGCAGGATTTTAAACTGCAAAATGATAAAAATCTTCTTTTAAAAAAAACAAAAGCCTTTTCCTAAAGCTCTGGCTGTCAGAGTTACGGCGTCGCATGAAAATCTCAGTGTTCATAGTTAAAAAGTAGATTTTTAGCCCTCGTGGTTGCAGAGTGAAGCTTGAAAACATGATGCAATTGTGCCCTAAAAGCTCGAAAAACAGAAAGTCTTTAAAAGGGGCACACAATTTATTTAAATATTTTTAAGATTGAGTCTCCAGTACTGAAAGGAAACATTTAACCAAACAGCGAGGAATCTGTTGAGCAGTCATTCACGATTTAGTAATATCATATAACATATGCAATTCATTGCTGTAATAAAAACTATTCATACAATGAATTAAGATTTGACTTTACTGCTAGTGCTTATGACATGAGCCAACAATTAAACAACCCAAATAAACAATTTTTATGTGTAAAAATAAAAATAAACAAAGCGTCTTTGCTTCTCTCTTCTCCAGTACAAATCTATCACACATGTATATTTGCACCAGTAAGTAAACACAAGTCCTTAAATAGGTTAGGGATGTTACATTTTGAGTAATTGGCTAATCGAATAATCTAATCAAAGCAATTTGCATCATCGATAGGGCGCCTCCGCCTTTGAAATGCTGTAGGGAGCCCAGCATCTGGCTCCATACGGCATTTCAAAGCGGCAGCGCTGCATGGAGCCCAGGGTTAGTGGGGAAGTCCTCAGCTGATCCTGAGTTCCATGCGGCGCTGCTGCTTTGAAATACTGTGTGTAGCCTGGGGCAGCCTGGAATACCGTGTGCACTGCTGCTTTGAAGCATCCTCTTCTTCTCCTCCCCACCCCCCATTGCCTCTTTCTGATAGAGACAGCAGGTGGCAGGGAGAGTGACTAGTCGACTCGACTATCCAATAAGCATTTGCTTATCTCAGTGTTTCCCAAATGGTGCTCTGCAGAACACCATGGTTCTGTAAAGCGAAAGTAATGGTTCTGCAAGAACTCGGAAACCTCCCCCCCCCCCCCCCCCCCCCCCCCCCCCCCCCCCGGATTAAAGAGACAGCTCTCACTTTTTTTTTTTTTTTTTTTTTTGCTTTTCCTGGCTGGGAAAAGCCTACAATTTACCCTTTCTAACAAAGGGAATATTTTCCTATGTGACTGTACACAACATAGCGCTGATCCAATTTTCTGTGTAAGCAGATGATAGGTACAAAACTTTTCATTTTCCAACTGCTATCATAGCGCTTTCATTGTAACCCCTTTGGAATCAGGTGCATCTTATAAATAGGAAGAAAAATTGATGCATTTGCTGTTTCATTGTTCCACTCTTTTACATTCTTACAGCGCTTTTGTTGCGGAGACAATAGTGTGCATGCATTTTACAAACATTAAGTAAGCCTGCAGTTTCTCTTTGAGGTAGGCAACAATGTATTTATGCCCATTTTCCAAATGGGGACACTGAAGTACAGAAGGATTGCCGTGGTCAAGGTCACAAAGGAAATCCGTGACCGTGTGAGGAAGAACCCTTGGAATCTGCATCATGAACTGTCATAACTTGTTTCCTCCCCGTGAATGCTCTACAGTAATTGTCAGAGTTGTCTGAAGTTGTCCCAAACATCTTTCAGAAGAGAACTATTCAGGCTGTGAATAAGTGCTACAGAAAAATTGTCACTCATGCTTCTAAGCCAGTCCAGCAAGGCTAGTGGTACATTTTTCATTTTTTGATTCTGCGTGGTCCACATCCTGTGCTCCTTCTGCTGTGGGGAAATCACGTATTCTGTGCTGAATCTGTCTGTGCTCAGTGGTAGTTGCAGATTTCAAAAGATCTGGTGTGCTTTAGAGGAACGAGGCATAGGAGTGTGTTATTCCAGCACGAAACATTAATCCATGTGGTCCGATATCCTAACCACCTCTCTAGTGGCCTATAATGGGTCACAGGGAGATGGGCACAGAAGCTAAGAGTTCCACTGAATGATGGTGTGTCCTTGAAAGCAACCAGTTCACTTAACATGAGTGAAAGTGATGACACATGAACTGACTTTTTGAACAACTAGAACAGTGTGAACAATTAGAGGGGGAGACAGTGAGTGAGGTTGGTTTAACGAGGACACGGGCAAATTGAACTGAACGACTCTGCCTTTCCCAGACAACGTGCCCCACAAAACATTACCCTGTGCACACCTTCACGCCCAAGTCAAACCCTACCTGAACCTGAGTGGGAGCTTCGTTTAAAAAAAAAAAAAATCCACCCAGACTCAAACTCTTCTAAAAATTGTCGTTCATTATCACACACGTCACACGTCCGTGCTCTGGTGGTAAGAGAGGCCATCGTTCTGGTTAGAAGCAGGATGCAGCTGCTAGGAGCGAGGGAAGTATCACTGCAAGGGTTCCATGCCAGTCCTTTTTGCAAACTTGGCAGTTGCATCTAAATTCCTAGGTGCTTTTCCTATCTGCGGTTGCCAGGCATTGACTAGTGAAATGCTGTTACTTAGTTCTGGCCGCACCTTTGCGGGTCGCCATTCGAGGGGTTCTCCTTTCTTGTTCCAGTGCTGGGAGAGGCATTTGTAAGCAGAGAGAGGGAGGCTGCTTGCTGAATTTCCACAGGTGATCAAACACCAGCACTTGCTTTCTTTCCTTTTTATTTATTAGCTTATTCTAGGGCTACGTCTAGACTGCATCCCCCTGTCGACAGAGGGATGCAAATCAAGCACATCGAAATTGCTAATGAAGGGATTTAAATCTCCCAGATCTGTCGAAAATAAAGCCTTTTTCCATAGATCCTGTATTCCTCAAAAAATGAGGTTTACAGGATCTGTCGAAAAAGGCTTTATTTTCAACAGATCCGCGTCCAGACTGCCGGGTTTTTTTCCCCCGAAAAAAAGCGGCGTCTATGTTTATGCTAATGAGGCATGGGATATTTAAATCCCTGCTTCATTAGCAATTTCGATGTGCCTAATCTACATCTCTCTGTCAACAGAGAGGTGTAGTCTACACACACTGCCTCCTTGAATGTGTGTTACTGTTACATTTGGTATTTCCAGCACTCTTTGGACCTTGCGCATTTTACAGCTCTTTGAGCAAAGCACTTCCCCTCCTCCCCTCACGCTGCTGGTATATTTGATGCTATTTAGAAGAAATTGCCGCTCCTTCCTTGTTTCATTCAAATTTAGGTTGCACTTTTACATCCAGCTGCTTATTAGAATCAGTGTCCAGAAGTGGTAATTCAGTCACTTTCCGTACTCATTTTTTTTAACGTTAATTGAATTACAGGACATGGGTTACTTAAGCAAAGAAAATGGCTGTAAGGACGCTTCACAAGGTTTGTTAAACCCAATTAAACATAATAAACATGTTGCAGTCATTACAAACATAAATGGCAAACGGGCTTCTATCCCCCTTGGAGGAGTAGGTCATTGTAGCCAAGAAGGTGAATGGCATATTAGATTGCATTAAGAGGAGCGTTGCCAGCAGATCCAGAGATGTCATCATTCCCCTGTATTCGGCTCTGGTGAGGCCACATCTGGAGTATTGTGTCCAGTTCTGGGCCCCCCACTACAAAAAGGATGTGGACGCATTGGAGAGGGTCCAGCAGAGGGCAACCAAAATGATTAGGGGGCTGGAGCACATGACCTACGAGGAGAGGCTGAGGGACTTGGGTCTGTTTAGTCTGCAGAAGCGAAGAGTGAGGGGGGATTTGATAGCAGCCTTCAATTTCCTGAAGGGAGGTTCCAAAGAGGATGGAGAGAGGCTGTTCTCACTAGTGACAGATGCAGAACAAGGAGCAATGGTCTCAAGTTGTGGTGGGAGAGGTCCAGGTTGGATATTAGGAAAAACTATTTCACTAGGAGGGTGGTGAAGCACTGGAATGGGTTACCTAGGGAAGTAGTAGAGCCTCCATCCCTAGAGGTGTTTAAGTCTTGGCTTGACAAAGCCCTGGCTGGGTTGATTTAGTTGGAACTGGTCCTGCCTAGAGCAGGGGGCTGGACTTGATGACCTTCTGAGGTCTCTTCCAGTTCCACGAGTCTATGATTCTGTGATTGAGAGATACATGGTTGGGTCTTCCCCATGGCAGCTCTCTGGTTCTCCTTCACTGCCTACTTGTCATATGCATTGAAGGTTCATTCTACAGAGCTAAGAGCACTTGGAGCCGTAGAGTTTAACACCAGATTCTCTAATGTGATCCTCTGAACGTCACAGGCCACCGATGGCACCCAGGACCTGCAAGTTGAACCCAGCCACTGAAATTAGACCTGTGAGAGGCAACCTAGGCTAGGGAATGGGTCATATGAGTGACCCTCCTCCATCTCACTGGGCCGCAAGATTGCCATAACCGAGCTGGTGTCGTGGGATACCTAGAATTTGTGGACTGTGCCATTTGAAGCATAGCAGCACTTGGATTGGATGCAGAGGGAGCGCACGGTTCTCCCAGTGTTGGGTGCAATCAGCATGTGCTTCATTTCACATATCCTTGTTTTCAGTGCATGTCACTTTTATAATACCAGTAGGAAGAAGACCAGCGGAATCTGGCATCTCTTTGCATGGGCAACAGAGAACAAAATGTCTTGCGGGCCACACCCAGAACCCTGATGGGCCGCAGGCGGCTCAGCACTGAATTAGACCAATGTGTTACAGCCCACTCCACTAGCTTGAAAGAACTCATAGACTTTAAGGTCAGAAGGGACCATTATGATCATCTAGTCTGACCCCCTGCACAGTGCAGGCCACAGAATCTCACCCACTCCCTCCTAGAATAATCCTCTCACCTAGGTCTCAGATATTGATGCCTTCAAATATTTTGAAGACCCCAAGATGCAGAGAATCCTCCAGCCGTGATCTGTACCCCATGGGGTCTTCAAACTGCAGGACGGTCCACATCATGCATGTGAAACAGATCACTAGTATTGTCCCCATTGTATGGATGGAAATCGAGGCTCAGAGAGTCTTGAGTGCATTGTTGAAGGTTACATAGGGAGTCATTGACCAGACTAGGAACAGAACCTTGTTTTCCTGGTCCCTGCTTCTGTGGCTTAACCCCGAGGCCAGACATCAGTCTTGAGTTCCACCTACGTCCAAGCAAGACACGTGAGCTACTAAGTGGTGTTTGTGTTAAAGGAACGGGCGGGGTGGGGGGGGATATGAGAGCACCTCAGACGTAGGCAGAGCTGAAAGGGTTAATTATTGTTCATTTCTCTGCAGCTTTTTGATGCTAGTTGTGGGGGGTGTCCGGTCAGGTGCACCATTAGCACAGTGAAGGGTGTAACACATGAGCCCATGGTACATAGGCTCCTGCTAAGGCACCATCCATGTCAGTGTTCCCTGGAGACTTTTCACCAGACACGGCGGTGCTGCCTTACTGTTGCTGTGCTGTCCTGTTGACCATTGCCACGGAGCGAGAGAGAATCCCACAGAGCTACCACTCGCACACTGCGGCTTCCGTCCCCATTGGCCACCTCCCCCTGCTCTCGGTGTGTCTAGACTACATCCCTCTTTCGACAGAGGGATGTAAATTAGGCACTTCAAAATTGCAAATGAAGCCGGGATTTCAATTTCCCGCGCTTCATTTGCATAATCGCATCATGGCGTGCTTTTGAAAAAGCGCCATTTCGAAAGTAAAACCACAGTCTAGATGCGGTTGTCTGGCCGGCCTCAGCTCCGTCCCTGCAATCCTCACCACAGGTCAGTGCGCATGGCTGCTTGGGGGACCAAGTGTGTGCCTGGGACTGGAGACCAGGAAAAGTGGCGAGGGGTAGCTCTACTTTTCCGTGAGATCCAGTGGAACGTCTCGGCTTTAATGGCTCAGTGAGATCGGAGCAGAACTGTACGTTTGCATGATGTGCAGGTGGCCTCAGTGTGAGTTGGTCTGCCTGGCTCTGCCAAGAAGTAAATGTGTGTCCTAGATGTTTCTGGAGAGAAGAGCTGGGGGAGAGGGGAGGAATAGAGGACGAAAATGCAGCAGGGGCGAATTAAGTGGTAATTTGGGGAGCTGGTTTCTCCCTGCCGATTGATGTAATGTATTGTTTCGTGATGCCAAGTATAGTCTGATCAGAGAACAAGCGTGGGGACATGGCTGAAATAATTCCCCATATGCCTTTTGCACGGCGGCCCCCAAGATGACATGCTAATGATTGATGCGCCAATTTACCCAGCTTCCCTGGTGCCTCGGGCCAGTGCTGTGCAGCCCTTCTTAAATTCTGATTTCTCAGTAATTGGCCTACAAAGCTAAATAGCAAAGCACAAGAGCAGCACGCTCCACACTAAACTCCGTCCTTTGTTCATTCGGGGGGGGGGGGTTTTGTGCTACATTCAGTGGTGGCTGTTGAGGGAAGCAAAGTTAACACAACATTTGTCAATTGGTCTACAGGTTGAACCTCTCTAGTTCCACGCTTTCTGGTCCGGCAATGTCCATGGTCTGACATGATTGTACTTGGACAGATGTCCACTTTTCATGGGTGTTGACAAGTTTCCCGTGGTCCTGTGAAGTTTGTTTACAGCCCCTAGTCTTAGCTCTTCGTGTTCTGTGCTGCTATTTAGCTTTAATTTACCCCAAATGCCTTCTAAGAGCCCAGTGAGCAGTGGAAGTGTTGGTTATGCTGCTAGACAATATTGACCTCCCGTGGTTTGGCAAATTCTCTGGTTTAGCACTGGTCTGGTCTGAAGGTGCTGGACTAGAGAGATTCCAGCTGTAGTAAAGATTTTCCACACTCTCTTTACTTATCATGGTGGTACCGTGTGTTAATTGTGTTACTGTGGTATCTCTTTGCTTAGTGCCGTTCCACCATACAGTAGAAACGGGCTGGGTCTCTAAAGAACATACAATCTGAAAAGAACAGGCTGGCAATAAGCGGGAGGTAGGGCAATGGTTTTCAACCTGCGGTCTGCGGGCTTCTGGGGTCTGCAGAGAAAGGGGTCTGCAACAGGTTGTCATTGCTGTAGCGCAATGGTTTTCAACCTGTGCTTCGCGGACTATGTCTAAGATTTCCAAAGGGGTCCATGCCGCCACTTACTTTCAAATGTAAAAACGGTGAAAAAGGCAAGGTAATGCAGTTACCCTCATTTTACCATCTTACTACCTAATTCTTTACATCAGTAGGTTTCAGAGCACTTTACAAAGGAGATCACCAGCAAGTGAAGTAACTCAGCCAGGTCACCGGTAGAGTTGGGAGTAGAACCCCAGTTTCCGGCCTCTCACACCAGTGCTTTATCCACTAGGCTACTCTGAAGCAACAAGAAACTCAGTGACTTGCCTAAGAACACACAGGAAGCCTGTGACAGAACAGGGAGTTGGATCCCAGTCTCCCCATTTTTGGCTAGTGTCCAAACCACTGGACCACCCTTCCCTTCTCGTTAGGGATAGTTATGAATAGAAAGAAATCGAGACAGACAGCTGCAAAAAACAAGGAAAACGAAGAAAATAGCTGAAGGAGAACAGAGCGAGAACCCAGTGATATTATGCAGATTTGATGCCACCTTCTATGCTGTAGCATCTGTGCTGCATGCCACCAGTGGTCTGGCATATGGCTTCAGCTCAAAGTAAACATTCTCCAGATCATTCCCAAAAGGATTCTGAAATGGAAAGGGGGCTGATGCTCACCTCCTAGATCTAGGTTTCTCTGGCACTGCAATTGACCCGTTTACCCTTCCATCTCTTTCAGAGCTTCCTTCATCAGAACACTTGAGCGTGGCAGATGCTACGTGGCTGGCTCTCAATGTTGTTTCAGGCGGAGGTAGCTTCTCCAGCTCCCAGCCCATCGGAGTGACCAAGATCGCCAAGTCCGTAATAGCGCCACTGGCTGACCAAAACATCTCCGTGTTCATGCTGTCCACCTATCAGACGGACTTCATCCTGGTAAGACGCAGTAGGATGGCCGGGGCTACTTGGTCCCCAGCGGATGAGAATTTGCTGGAATAGGGGCAGCGAAGAGGTTTCAATTCTGCCTTTTTTTTTAAAAAATGTAGCAAGCATTAAATACTTGAAGTAATGCTGCACTGGGGTGTTGTTAATTGTTGGCAGTGGACACTTACAGCCCGATGCAAATGTCATTGAGGTTGACAAGAGACTTTCTGTTTAATCCAGGGTGGGTCAAATCAAACCCCCGATAGTTAGACAAAGGCTAGTGCACTCATTTAACACAACCCTCTCCCTGTGATTTTGAGCCTATGTGGTGCATACCTCTTCTTATGGCTCAGCAGTGTAAAAGACCACTTGTCATCCGCTCTGTGGTCCAGTTCAGACAGTGCGGAAGTGGGAGCATTATCACATGCCCATTTCTGTCGCTGTCCTCAGATACGCGAGCGGGACCTGCCCTTCGTGATGCACACGTTGGCTGCGGAGTTCACCATCCTCAGGGTCGTGAATGGGGAGACGGTGGCTGCAGATGACTTCGGGATAACAAATGGGTTCGTCAAGCCAAAATTAGGTAAGGACCTGCCTGGGCCCTGCTCCTCAGTGCTTCTGCGGTGGAGTCAGTAGGCTCCAGAGTTAGTGCGGGGTGCAGGTCTTGGGGGTGCGTTTTCTGTATTCTTCAAGTTTTTTTGTGGACTGTTCCATGCTATAGAATCCTAGAACACTAGAACTAGAAGGGACCTCGAGAGGTCATCGAGTCCAGTCCCCTGCCCTCACGGCAGGACCCAGTACTGTCTAGACCACCCCTAATAGATGTCCGTCCAACCTGCTCTTAAATATCTCCAGAGATGGAGATTCCACAACCTTGCTAGGCAACTTATTCCAGTGTTTCACCACTCTGACAGTTAGGAAGTTTTTAGGAATATGCTATTCCAGGGTGTGAAACCCTTTTTTCAGCAGCTGAGGAAAAGTAAAATCTAAAAAGACATATTCCTGTATTCTGCAGACAGCAATATTGCCTATTTTCATGAGGACACTAGAGCTGAGTAGGAGAGAGACTGCTTCCCACCCCTTGTGGGTCCTTAGACAGTCATGCTACTTTGTTGCTAAACAAGGGGAGAAAATCTCATAGGAGAATAGTGCACAGCCGGACTTCCCTGGCCTGCTACCCTCTTGGCAGCTCAGTGCCTTCCTCCAGGCAAGCTGTGTCCTTCCCTTCCTGAGAATGGTTCCTGATGTCCGTCCAAAGATTGGACATTAGGTGGTGGCACAGAGAAAAGCGACAGTATCTGGGGGGATGTGAACTTGATACCTACTTGGCTTTATACCTGTATGTGTCTCTTTCAGTTCAGAGGCCTGTTATCCACCCTCTTTCCAGTCCAAGTAATATGTTCTGTGTCACCAGCCTGGATCCAGATACCCTTCCAGCTGTAGCTACGCTGCTAATGGATGTCATGTTTTACTCCAATGGGTACGTTTATACCAGAGACACGGGCACACAGCTCCCTCTTAGGGTTGCCAGATGATTTAAAAAAAATACCGAAGCAAAAAAAAAAAAGAGCGTGACCCCTTTAAGAAACGCATGGTGAGGCTTTTTGGCCCTAACAGGCAGCCATCTTGCTTCGCTGCGCCAGGTTGGACAGCTCCCCAGTAAGCACTAGGGTTGCCAGTTTGCCTTCGTATTGAGCCAGACAGCCTGGGATTTTCACCTCCTGGCCAGGAAATAATCAGAAAGTACCAGACATTTTAGGTGTTTGGTATTTTCTGAATTTTTTTACTGGAGAGGAGGCGAAAATACTGAACTGTCTGTTTCAATACCGGACATCCTGCAACCCTACTCCCTCTGCGCTAGCATGGCCTAAGTGTGTGGCTGTACAAATATGCACCATTTCCGTCAGGACGGGCGAGAATCCTGGTGCAATCTAAAATGAATCACGTGGGTTCCTCGCAGGCTGCAACAATCAGCTGAGGTTTTTCAAAGGCCCCTGGGAAATTAAGCTGCCCAATTCCCAGGCGTGGGTGCCCGCTTGCTATTGAGACGCCTTTACACATTTAAAGCAGCAGCACTAACTCAAGCCATCAGCTTGTTTGGGCATGCTGCGGGCTAATAGCACTGTGTTGCTACCACTCATTAACACCTCGCAAGTGAGGCTTGGATGGCATCGCATCCTGCTGCCAAAAAGTGGGTCAGTCCCAGGAAAAGTTAGACCTAAAAATAAAACCTTTCTTCTCAAAATGCACCTGATATAATTAGCACATTTTTGTGGCAGGAACAAGAGCGTGAGTCCGTGTAACATTTTTGCCAAGAGTGCGGGGGGAGAGACACGCACAAAACCAGAGACATCTCAGTCCCTCAGAGTCAGATGAAGGCACGAACTGCTCTGATTTCAGAGGCCGTGTCCTCTTTGCAAGGTTAGGCTTTGCAGTGCTGGCTGGCTGGCACTAATTCTGTTGCACTTTGTTTCTTCAGAGTGAAAGACTCAGCAGTGGGCAGTGAAGACTCTGGACACATTCGCTTTTTCTCCTTCTCTCTCATTGAGGGTTATATCTCCTTGGTGATGGATGTACAGACGCAGCAGAGGTGAGACCCGTGACTGACGTCTGCATAGGGTTTATCTGGAAAGACCACTCGTAAGATTTTCAGACACAACTGAGTCTTCTGACTCCAGTGTTCAAAAATTACATAGACACTTGGGAGCCTGAAAGCCACAGAAATACGCTGTTCCTTCCAAAGTCACTTTTAAAAATGGGACTTAGGCTCTTAAGTCTCTGGGATGCTTTGGGAAAATGTTACCCCCGTGTTCTCAGCTTGACCTCACGGAGGAGGTTCTAGATTTCCAAAGAATCAGAGCGGAAGGCAGGCTGCTTTGAATGACACTGCCTCTCAGCAGCACTTTCTCATGGTACTGCTCATGGTAATGCTCTGCATCTTGCCATTGCAGCAGCAGCTCATAATACATTTGCCCAGCAAGCTGACGGGAATAAAAAGTATTGTCCTGTGGGATTCGTATTCTGCTCCAACGTCCTGTCCCAAATGAGAGCACATGGCTCTTAAAGGGCAGAGGGGCTAACGTTGCACCCGACGTGGCCAGAAACAGTCTGGGGTGTTGACCATGGCCTACAAGACCATGTATGATTAGAGTCAGCTGGATTCTGCAAGGTGCTAGTTGCCTCCTTGAGATTCTTTTTTCGTATCCAGTGACTGGAACTTGTCTATGTCTGTGTGATGGGGCGTCTGCCCGGCACTGGCCCTTTCAGGGTAAAACCCAGCCCTGGGAGAGGGCTGAGAGCAAAGCTGTGGCAGGACTTAGACAGTAAGGGCCCAGTTGGGGCTGTATAAATAAGGGCTCCAGGAGGGAGGAAGACAGTCTTGCCCTAGCTAGGGAGCAGGAAGGACCTCGCTGCCAAGGAAGCATGGGGGCTTGCTGAGACAGGGCAGTGTTAGGGAGCTCTGGCCCTGACCTTACACCCAGGCTGAGGGCCTGAGGCAAGCCTGCGAATACAAGGGCTGAAGTTAGAGCAGGGCTGAGAAGAGGCAGGCAGAGTTGGGGAAGCTCTGGCCAGGCTGTAGGGCCTGACACAAGGCCTGAAAGCACTAAGGCTGCAGAGGGGAGGCAAAAGCTCAGCTCCACACCCCCTTGCCACTGAGTGGCCATTTCAGACCCTGAGGTAAGGGCTAGATGACTGGCAGTGGATCACTGAGGCAAGGTGGGCATAGGAGGTTGGGGGTTCCCAGAGGGGAAGGACTCCGGAGTAAAGGCCACTGTGGTAGGGCAGTACCCAGAGGTGGAGAACGTAGGTAACCGTGGGTGAGACCCTGGCCGAAAGGGGGCACTCCAGGGCTGAAGGAGCGAATTCCTGGGTGACAAGCGGAAGTGCCAATGTGGTGAGTGCTCACCCAGTTACAGCATGGCAGATCCAGCTCGTAAAGGGTGAAAGGATAGCATGGGCGCCATCTTGTGATTCCGGGTCCAATTCCCTCCCCTGCCACAGAACCCTGGTGTGACCATGACCAAGTCACTTCATCTCTCAGGCCCCCGTCTGTAAACTGGCTGTGACTGGCTTCCCTGCCTCGCTGGGCACTGTGAAGATAAACACTTTGAAGACTGTGAGGTGCCTCTGACACGGTTCATAGAACACGAGAACTGGCAGGGACCTAGAGAGGTCATTGAGTCCAGTCCCCTGCCCTCACGGCAGGGCCAAGCACCATCTAGACGATCCCTGATAGATGTCTGTCCAACCCCCTCTTTATCTCCAGCGATGGAGATTCCACAATCTCTCTAGGCAATTTATTCCAGTGTTTAACCACCCTGACAGTTAGGAAGTTTTCCCTAATGTGCAACCTAAGCCTCCCTTGCTGCAGTTTAAGCCCATTGCTCCGTGTCCTATTCTCTGAGGCCAAGGAGAACAATTTTTCTCCCTCTCTCTTGTAACACTCTTTTAGGTACTTGAAAACTGCTATCATGTTCCCTCTCAGTCTTCTCCTTTCTAAACTAAACAAGCCCAATTCTTTCAGTCTTCCTCATAGCTCTTGTTCTGTCATGAGCAGGGCTCGACAAATTATAGAAAACCCTACTCGCCAGACAAAAAAGGGACTTGCCACCCCCACCGCACAGGTGCGTGCCACCCAGAGAACGGGACAACCAGGACGGCTTCTGTGACGGGGCGGGGCCGCTCCACAGCGGCAAGGACGACCTGCCCCACACTTCAATAGTGCCGACCCCTGTACTGCACGGGGAGTGCGGCATTCTGACAGCAGTCTGCGCCGCTTGCTCCCGTGCGGCCGCCCAGCTGAGCGGCATGCAGGGGGGCCATGTTCTGGGACGGGAGCCGGAAGCGGGGGTGGGGCCGTGTGAGGGCTTAGGGCAGGGCCAGAGTGTGCGTGCATCCCTGACGTCAGGCGCCGGCACAAGAGAGTCCTGCATTCAAAAGGGGAGCAGAGGAGAGTGGAAGAGAGGAGGGAGGCGACGGAGGAGAGTAACGGAGGGAGAGGGGAGAACAGAGGAGTGAGCTAGAAGATGGTGGTGGGCGGAGGAGT
Organism: Pelodiscus sinensis; assembly: GCF_052426305.1. NCBI lineage: Eukaryota > Metazoa > Chordata > Testudines > Trionychidae > Pelodiscus > Pelodiscus sinensis. The sequence goes on along the minus strand of NC_143072.1, from coordinate 4,246,832 downwards.
GAAGGGTGAGAGCGGAGGAAGGGGACGGGAGTCGGAGGAGGTCAGAGAAGGCAGGAGGGAGACGGGGAGTGGAGCAGAGAGCAGAGCGTGGGGGCAGAGGACATGAAAGGAGAAGCAGAGGTAGGAAGCAGCCCAGAGCGGAGACTCTAAGGAGCCATAGGCGAGTGGGCGAGCAGATTTGTCGAGCCCTGCTCATGAGGGCCATCTGAATGCCTAAAATAGACACATTGGGAGTAGCTTCTCTTTGCATGTGGTTTCACACTAGGACACTTGAAATAAGTCCCTACATTTGAGTATGTGGGAAGCAGAATTTTTTTTCAGAAAGCCCAGTCTGTCCTCTCACATTTGCATGCATGGCTGTGCAGGTGTGTGTGTGCGTATCTCTCGTGCGCATACATACATATGTACGCAGCTTTTCAGATTCAGAAAAAGGGTTACATTGCTCCTGGAGCCTGCTTCATCTGTACCAATTGCCTTGTTTTGCCTCAACATTTTTTTTCTCCCACTGCTGTTCTTTTCAAGCTGGGTGGGGCTAAAGATAGCCCAGGCAACATTCCATTTAAAAAAAATAATTGTAACAGGTAAATAGCATTGTTCATTTTTTAGCATTTTTCATTAGATTTGTATCCACTTAAATTTTCGCAGTGCTACAAAATTATGGGATTTAAGCGATGGTTTTAAATTTTCACAGTTCAAAAATTGTCAGATGATTATTTAATGAGAGTAATAAGAACAAGAACATAAGAAAATATGTATTTAATGTTGAGATTTAAAAAGCTTTATAACAAAAATTGTCAGCGTCATGTATCAAAATAAACAAAGTAAATATCCTTCAATCAAACTCTAATAAGCAGCATTTTTCTTATTTTGCCTGTCTTCATTTTCTTTTATTATCAATGGAAATTGGTTTACATGAGTATGAATATGTAGAGCAAAATGGACATCTAGCTATATGCAAGTCTAATCCTTCCAAGCTCAGTTATGGACCTGGGGGGTTGTTTGAGTTACTACTACTTTTAATTGCCATCTTTCCTTTTTTTTTTTTTTCCCCAGGTTTCCTAATAATTTGTTGTTTACAAGTGCATCTGGAGAACTCTGGAAGATGGTTCGGATCGGTGGGCAACCACTTGGCTTTGGTATGTATCCATAGATGTAGATGAAAAGGGGGGAAAACAGTTTTGCTTTGGCTGAGCCTATTGCAGAGTAGAGGAACACATTTTTTTAAAATATTTTAGTTCCAACTAAACCCAAAGATAAATATTCTGATTTTCAAACAGGCTGTGCATCTGGAATCTCCTCCTGCCCCAGATTAGAGTTAGTTGCTAAACTATGGAATTAGCTATGATTCTATAAAACTAAATGTAGCCCATGGATTTAGATTATTTTGGTCAAGAGGCAGAGCCCTGCAAATCCACAGACATCTGCTTTATATCCGCATGTATCCACATCCGTGGATGTCAGGGCGGATATCCGTAGCTCACTTTTGCGGATACCGATGCAGGTGAGGATACAGATTTTGTATGCATGCAGAGCTCTACCAAGAGGCTTTGATTTCAACGTGAAAGAGTCGAAGGCTAGCTTGACTCAAACCATCCGTGAGACCAGGACACAGATATTAGTCTGACTTACACCACTATAAATTCTGGGCAATTGTGCGGCTTCATTGGATTTAGGATGGGTTCTCACAAGTTATGAGAGCAGAATTTTGGCCCCAAATTCCCTCTTTGCTGATCCAACTTTAAAATCAACATGGCTTTTACAAAGTGTATCTGGCGGAGACCATGTGACGAAACTGCCCACGCTTTGCAGAAGTGACTTAATATTCTGGGTTAGTTGTCCAATTCACGAGCTCTTTAAGAGGCCCAATTTTCAGAAAATGTGGTGCCACCTGCCAACTATAAAACTATGGTTCTTTTAAAATGCCTCCGGTTGGGCACCCAGAGAGAGAGGCACCCAAGAGCATCAGTCACTTTTGAAAATTTTGGCCATTTGGTCGTGAATTTTTCGGCGCCTGTCCTGAAAGCTGAGAGAGATCCGTATTTACATGGCATTTTGAGTAGGCACAGTGGGTCCACAGCGCATTTCAGCAGCAGCTAGTTAAAAATACACAAATGAAAGTTGAATGAAATAGCCACGGTAGCTCAGACTCTTAACCTAGGTTCCTACAGGAAACCCTGGGGATTCAGAGGCCGAGCTGTTGGAATTATGCAGCTATTCGGGGAATTATATAAACCTGTTGCATTATCTTGGGTATTTTGAGTTCCTTTTCTCACCTTTTAATCACCCCCAGGCTGTGGCACTGGAAGGACTGAGAAAGTGAGGCACTAAGCAACCAAAACGGGCCAAATTTGAGTGGCATTGCAACTTGGCACAGGTGGTCACGGTGCCATTCGCTCCTGTTTGGCCAGCCTCGGACCAACAGGGCAGAGGCTCCACCATCATGCCGGTGGCAAGTTTGGATTCTCAAAAGTTGAGCGGCATGGCCTCCCCCATCCCTGTCTTTTGGCCTGTGCCCCTGAGTCAAATGCTGGTGGGTTTCTTAGCTCCTTCAGCCTCATTACCAGAGGCTAGTTGGGCCTACAAGTGCTTTCTCCTGCTGGCTCTTGGGAACATTGGGAACATTATTTCTGTTCTTTCTCTTCCCCCTAGATGAGTGTGGAATTGTCGCTCAGATTTCTGAGCCTTTGGCCGCCTCTGACATCCCAGCCTATTACATCAGTACTTTTAAGTTTGACCACGCATTGGTAAGTATCTCAGTAGCTCAGGGGAGTGGGGAGGAGAGCAAATCCTGTTCCACACAAGAAGAATATCCTTGGCATTTCTCTTTGCAATGGCTTTTTTAAGTACCTTGGGCTCTGTTAGGGCTGTTTCCCGCTCTGTCTCTCTGAGGGTGTGTCTAGACTACAGGTTGTTGTTTTTTAAAAGTGGCCTTTTTTAGAAAAAACTTCTCCGCGTCTAGACTGCCGCCGCATTCTTTAGAAAGTAAATCGAAAGAACACGGCTGTTTTTTCGACCGCGGAAAACCTCGTTTTACGAGGAAGAACGCCTTTTTTCGAAAGTGCTATTTCGAAAAAAAGGTGCTATGGAATGCAAACTGTGCTTTTTCGAAAGAGAACATCCAGACTGCCTGGGTGCTCTCTTCGAAAAAGTGGTTTGCTTTTTCGAAAGTACCGGCTGTAGTCTAGACGCTCCTTTTTGAAAGAGGCTTGCAGTCTAGACGTAGCCAGAGAGCAGAAGGTGGGGGCTTCAAAACCTTGCCTCTACAGGCACTGGTTACAACCCCCTCAGCCCCCTCCCCGAATCATAATACACAGATTTTGGGGAATTGCTTCCCCCATCAAGTGTTTTTATCCCTAAAAAAACAGGTGAACACTTGAAATCACCCTCCAAAAGAGCTTGAAGAAAAAAGAGAAAAGAAGCTGCAGTCTCTGGTAGCTGACCCCTCAGTCAGAGGCCTGCAGGTACACACAGACAGACCTTCCAGGACAGGAGAATCAAATCACTGCCTTTAAAAAGTGATTTTTGTTACAAAACAAAAGCTAAACTTGAGAGAGCATGCTTGGTTGCTAGATTTTGCAGAGCAACTAAGGGAAACAAATCAAAACACAGAGAAAAGTCTCGGCACAATACTTAGATGGTAGTACATGGGGCGGGGAGGAATAGATTCACACAGAGCAGTTCAAACCAAACTACAAAGTAAAGAAAAATACTCTGAACCCAACTGGATTCACTTTTCCCTCTTACTTCTAATTTTTCTCTTTGCTCAGTTCTCTCCCATGCCCTGAATTCCGAGCGGGCATGGTTTGTTTTCCTGCCTGGGTTTAAATCATTCTGTCTTTCAACTCCAGGCTTCTCTCTCCCACACAAAGAAAGCAGGCGAAGAACCTATATCCAATTCAAATTTCAACCCTCGATCTTCATTGGATCTCCCGGCCCCCTGGCTGACACTTTTGCTAGCTTTCTGAGTTCACCCCTTAGTCGCCGGGTGCTGATCAGCACTCCGCCTGTCCTTTACAGGGCCAGTGTAGCCAAGTGCGGAGGGACCAGAAACCCCTCTAGTGTGTCTTGCTGTCGTGAGCATGCAGGGTTGCCAATCATCAGTAAATTTACAGACAGTCCGTAAAAAATTAGCCAAAATTGGACATGTCCGTAAAGTCCGTAAAAAAATGTAGGTTTCCGTAAATTTCGTAAAAGTGCAATACATTTTCAAAAAGCAGTCATTCTTCTATAGCAATTAAATTTCTTCTGTGCTGCTTCAGTCATTTTGCTGTGGAGCAGCAGAAATTGGACATTTTCGTTGTTTATTTAAGCTCACTTTTGAGCCATTGATGTCGTCTTAATACAGTATAAAAATTATGTCCATAAAATAAATACTGTCTGTAAATTTTTCCCATTTTGTCTGTAAATTAAATTCCTGTGGGTTGGCAACCTTGAGCACAATCCTCCTGACTGTCGTCCACTGCTGAGTGACACTGAATTCATGTCTGTGTCAGAGGGGTGGGAATGCGTGGAGTGGTGGAAAGAAGGTGCCTCATCTCTAACCAGCTTTTACCCATACACCCTGCCGCACGCCTATGTTTAAAACTTGTCTACCAGGGCTGGCCAACAGGGCACAGCAGCTTGATGGCTGCCCATTGCTTGAGCCTGGCCTGGCGTCAGGCCTGTAGGGTAGTTTCTACCTATCTGTTGTGCTCACTCTTCTTCACTCAGTTCCCTCTCTACAGCCCAGGCGCTCCTTAGCGAGTGACACCAGGGCTCTCGTGGCATCCTTTGATTACCTGCCTCCTAAAAGCCCTGGTCTGACCCAGCATGCCAGGCAGGTAGATCTGCAGATCCTTGCAGCTGGGTTTCAGCTGCCGTTTGTCAAAGGCCACACAAGCGCAGTGAGGGTTCGGGCCAGAGGTTAGTCCCTGCAATGTGATAGGATGCTGCTGAGACTGCTCCTCTGCAGAGAAGGGGAGAGAAGCGCAGAAGATTTTGTCCTGCCTGTGCTGGCGTAGTACAGCCCTCTAGCTGGGATTGTCTTGGTCTTGCTTGTCTTATTGCTTAGTCCACTGTTGAGCAGGTCTCCTACCTGCAGAATCTTTTCCATCCCCACGCTAACTCCTTGCAAACGAATGGCCTTGCTCTTTAGCACATTGCTGTGGTGGCTATGAGGCTGTGTGACCTGGGTGCGGGCATGGGGTGAAGTGCCTAGTCATCCCTTTTGTTCTTGGAAAATTGTGTGTGTCCCCCCTACCTCCGAAACTCCCTCTGTAAATAACGACAGCAGACACCGTAGACCTCTGACTTCAGGAAGTATCACACCGGGAACAGAGTTTCAGGGGAAGTCTTAGGGCAGGTCTTCATTTACTAGGTCAGCACTGTGGCGATCAATCCCCCAGGAGTCATTTGAGTGGGTCTAGTCAAGACTTGCTTAATCAACTGCTGATTGCTCTCTTGTCAACTCTGGTACTCAACTGGAACGAGAAGCATGCGGGAAGTCGATGGGAGCGTTTCTCCTGTCAACCTCTCCCCCCTTCCACAGTGGAGACGCACAACAGCTTGACCTAAGGAACGTTGACTCTATCTACGCTATTCGGTCGACATTGCCTCATTGGGTGGAGCCATCTTCAGTCTTTGCCTGTTTTTGGAAGCAAATGTTTTTCAAGGCTTGGAACGCCTTTCGTTGTTCTGCTTTTCATTCCTCTTTGTGCTTCCAGGTTTCAGCGAGGTCTGGGGCCCTCATGCTTCCAGGGAGCCTGATTTCAGTGCAGTCCCGGCTCAGTTGCACCAGCCGCTGGGGAACTTTACCTAAGCAGCTGAACTTACAAATGCCTGTCTCAACTGAATTGGGACTCCATCGCTTGGGCCCCCCTCTTTGCAAATTATTATTACCCATGTGAGCAGCCACCTTCCAGTCAGTAAGTCCATTCCCTTGGGCTCCAATCCGGTGACGCATTGAAGCATGTTCTTTACCTTAAGCCTATGGGTAGGTAGTCCTGTGGAAGCCAGTGAACAGTTTTGCAGTTGTTCTGGCCTCATTCATATGGGGCCATTGTGGAGCAAGGATGTAGCCCTGACAAAACTGTGCAGTGACAAAAATCTCGACATGCCTCTTCAGCCATTGCAACGTTGCATGGTCTTACCGGTGTCTTTATCCCACCTGATGAAAACATGGGACTGTTACCACCTTACTACCTCCTTGTAAGGGCATGTGACGTTTGCCAGGATACGTCTAAACTACATGGCTCCGTTGATGGAGCCATGTAGATTTGTTTACTCGGCAAAGAGAAATGAAGCCGCCATTTAAATAATCATGACTTCATTTAAATCAAAATGGCCGCCGCGCTGTGCCGATCAGCTGATTGTCGGCACAGCGCGGCAGTCTAGATGGGGATCTGCCGACCCCAGAATCCTTCATCAGCAGATCCTGTAAGCCTTGTTTCACAAGGCATAAAGGATCTGCCAACGAAGGGTTCTAGGGTCGGCAGATCCCCATCTAGACTGCCATGCTGTGCTGACAGTCAGCTGATCAGTCAGCGGCCATTTTGATTTAAAAGAAGCACGATTATTTAAATCGTGGCTTCATTTCCCTTTGCCGTGCTGACTAATCAACTTGGCTCCGGCGATGGAGCCATGTAATTTAGACACACCCCGAGTGCCTAAAGTCTGTAGTGTTCGGCCTTGATTCTGTTTAGGTTAAGGACACTGTGCTCCGTACGCTCAGTGTTATCCTAGATACCCTGGCCTCAGTGGGGACGATTGTACAGCTTTTATTTCCAGGTGTATTTTTGCAAATTCATGTGATAAATCTGCCACCTGTGGGGAGAGAGCCAGAAGTCCCATTTCTCTACTCCAGACTGTCCAGACCACGTGCCCTGCCAGATTTGAAAACCCATCTGCCTTTAGTTTCTGTTGGAAGCTGTGCAAACTGAGAGGGAAAATGCGGGATTGGATTTCTTAGACCAGCGTTTCCCAGCTGTGGGGCGGCAGCAGCTCTGGTGGCCAGGGCCGGGCTCTGCCACTCCCGTCGTGGCTGTTGGGAGAGGCGTGTCCTGCCCTGCCTCTCAACCAGCCAGTGCCAAGCAAGGGTGGGGCCTCTTCCCAGACGTGGAAGAGCGCTTTGCTGCACGGTGCGAGGGCCGCGTGGAGCCCTGCACAGCAGCCTTCAAGCCACTGCAATCAGGGCAGCAGTGCAAGGATGGGTGAGGCAGGAACTGGGGGCTCCAGTGGTGGGGCTAGTGCTGGGGGGGCTCTGAAGGTGGGGGGCTCTAAGAGGCAGGGTCCTGGCACGGGGGGGCTCAGAGGGCAAAGCAAATACGTGTGGGCTCTGGAGGCAGGGCTAGTACTAGGGAGCTCTAACGGGTGGGGGGCTCTAAGAGGCGGGGGGGCTGACACTGGGGGCACTGGGGCATCTGGGGTGGGAAGCTGGTACTGGAGAGCTCTGGGGTTGAGGCTAGTAGTGGGGGGACTCTGGGGGCAGGGTTGGCACTGAGGGGCTCTGGGGATGGGGCTTATATTGGAGACTGGGGGCTGGCACTGGGGAGGGATCTGGGAGGGTTGGGTGCAGTAGGGCTCTGGGAACAGAAGGCTGGCACTTGGGGGGGTCTGATGGTGGGAGGCTCTAAGGGGAAGGGGTCTGACACTGGGGGGGGGTTGGGTGCAGGGGACTCGGGTCAGTGGCTGGCTCTGGGGGAGTAGTGGAGGGGTGGGGGGTCTTGGGGTTAGGGTTGGCACTGGGGGTTCTGGGAACTGGGGCTTTTGATGGACTGGTAACATTTTTACATATTTGCATATTCATTACTTGCAAATGAATATACAGGCAGTCCCCAGGTTACGTACAAGACAGGGACTGTAGGTTTGTTCTTAAGTTGAATTTGTATGTAAGTCGGAACTGGTACATATTGTAGGGGAAACTCTAGCCAAACATTTCTCCAGAGCTCAGTTTTATTCTCCCACACCTCACTTCCCTCAGGCCTTTATTCTCAAGCTGAGGTGTCTGCTGAGAAAAGCCGCTCCGCGTCTCCCTGGTCTGCTGGGGGGGGGGGCGCTAGCTCCGCGTCTCCCTGGTCTGCTGGGGGGGGGGGGCGCTAGCTCCGCGTCTCCCTGGTCTGCTGGGGGGGGGCGCTAGCTCCGCGTCTGCCTGGTCTGCTGGGGGGGGGCGCTAGCTCCGCGTCTCCCTGGTCTGCTGGGGGGGGGCGCTAGCTCCGCGTCTCCCTGGTCTGCTGGGGGGGGGGGCGCTAGCTCCGCGTCTCCCTGGTCTGCTGGGGGGGGGGCGCTAGCTCCGCGTCTCCCTGGTCTGCTGGGGGGGGTGCGCTAGCTCCGCGTCTCCCTGGTCTGCTGGGGGGGGTGCGCTAGCTCCGCGTCTCCCTGGTCTGCTGGGGGGGGGGGGCGCTAGCTTCGCGTCTCCCTGGTCTGCTGGGGGGAAGCAGCTAGTGCGGGGTTGCCTCACCCCGTTTGTAAGTAGGGGTCCGATGTAAGTCGGATCCATGTAACCCGGGGACTGCCTGTACACATACAATGTTACCCGTCTGCCAAAAGTTTGTGAATGGGTTTGCAGGTCCCTGGTGTAAAAAAAAGGTTGAGAACCACTGTTCTAGGGAAAAAGCACACCATTGTGTGATGGGGTACACAGTCACTACGGTTGCACACACAATCGCCATAATTGTACATACAAATGAAGGGCAGCGGCTTTATGAAAATCTTTCCCTACAAAATGTGCAAAATTTGAATGGTGCAGCACCTGCAGGATGCAGCCAGGCCGGAGTTTGCTTTGGATCTGTTCCTCAACAGGGCAGCAAATCGGCAGTCCATTTGATAATCTCCGCTAACATAAATCTGTGACAGGGAGCTTTTTTAAACCCTGTCCTTTATTGTTTGCATTCCAGTTCCCATTACCTCACCACAGACTTACTACCCTTCCCTGACTTTTGACCTGTAAAAGCTCAAAGAGCAGATTCAGGGTTTGTTTTATTTATTTTTTAACTAATTGCTTCTGCCTTTCACAGTTGACACAACCCATTTACAGCCCATGGGCTGTGTGTGCACAGAGTAAAAGTCAACATTATTCCAGATAGCAAAGGTCAAATTGTTGTATACATTTGGCTTATTTTCTTGAACATTAACTACACTGATAAGATACACCAATAAATCACCATTTTTAAGTCAATACTGTTAGCTTTGCCCTGCATTCCTGATTGTCGCTGTGGGTCCAGGTTCACGTGGCTTTCTGCATGTGGCAAAAGATGCCGAGAGCTGCTTGCAAAGGCCGCGATTTGTAGGCCCGCTGGCCATTTGCAGCCCAATAGCAGTGGTTGTAATTGTCGAGATTCTGCAGGCAATTACCTCATCTCAGAGTCTCTCTCCGCTGGCCCTTTAAACACCTTTAAACTTTCTGCTGCCTTGGCTAGAATCAAGCCAGCTGTTTAAGCTCCCCACCCAGAGAGACCTACTGAACTCTCTCTCATTTTCCTTGCAACATTTTCTTTCATAACATTGTCCAGAGCCCCTTTCCAACCAAAGGAAATTGTTCCGTGTGGCTTCCCAGAATGCTCTGCCACGCTGCTTGACACAAGCATCAGTGCCAGAAGTTTTTCCCTCAGCAGTATCTGCAGGGGACTGGCTCCAGTGCCCCTTAGAGTGGCACCCGTAAGGTGTTCCACCAGCCCTTCCCACCCTCCGTCCCTTCTTACCACCAGGGATGGTGCTGGAAGGCTCCTGTGCTCTGACAAAGCTCTCCCCACAGATCTGTCTGGTCTCAGCTTTCAGGTGTAAATAGTTTAGTAGTGAAGTAGTTCTCGAAGGGTACATCTAGACTACAAGCTTCTTTCGAAAGAGATTTTTCGAAAAAGCTTCTTTCGAAAGAGAGCATCCAGATTACAAAAGCAGATCGAAAAAGCGATTCACTTTTTCAAAAGAGAGCATCCAGACTGCTCGGACACTCTCTCACAAAAAGGGCGCCCGGAACCACGTCTGGCAGGCCTTTTTTTTTTCTTTTCTTTTTTTGTTTAACTGCTTCCCCCACGTCCACACATGCCTTTTTTCGAAAGAGCTCTTTCAAAAAAGGCATTCTTCCTGGTAAAAAGAGGTTTGCCAATTTCGAAAGAAGCGGCGCGTTCTTTCGATTTACTTTCCAAAGAACAGGGCTGTAGTCTGGACACAGGTGACGTTTTTTTTCGAAAAAAGGGCAGTTTTTCTGGAAAAAAATCTGTAGTCTAACATACCCTTAGTGTGTGTGAGATTAGAATTAGTCCCTCAGAGGGGATTTAGCCTCACGACAGGGCATCCCTCTTCCTCGGGCTTTAAAAGCTGTGACCACTGTAAAAAGCCTGGCAACAGAGCCAAGGGGGTTTACAAAATGCCACTAACTTCTACCCACCTCCGTTGGTAGAGTTTGGGAGCGGGGCCGGATTAAGACATGCCAAGGCCCTAAGCTGGGGTGGGAATCCTAGTTGATTTTGTGTGCTCCAGCCCTGCGGGTGGATGGCTGGAGCGCCGGCATGGGCTCCCCAATGCTGATCCTCAAGGGCCGGATCCAGACAAGCCAGACCGGATCCAGGCTGCACCCGGCCCCCAGGCCCGAGATTCCCCACCTCAGCTCTAAGCGAGGTCAAGTTTAAGAAGCCCCATAGCATTCCCACAGAAAGTGTAGTACTCTCACAGAAAGGCCAATGAAAATAGAAATACTAAAGTCTTTTTTTTAAATTTATTTAGAGGCCTGTCATAATCTGGGGCCCTAAACTGTAGTTTATTTAGCTTGTGTATAAATCCAGCCCCACTTGAGAGTCCTCTGATGTGGAAGGGGCAGGAAGCACTCGAAGAAGAAAAGATCTGTTCTGCAACTCGTGTTCTTCGAGATATGTGGCTCGTGCCCACTCCATGACCCGCCCTCCTTCCAGCAAGAAGGGACTGAGGTTAGCCGTGTTTCTACCAGCACCAGAGCTGGTTCCCCTCAGGTGCTGCTAAAGGAAAAGCTTCCGGCACCGGTGCACGTGGCAGGCACACATGTCTACCTTGACAATGACCTGAGCAACACGTCTGGAAGGTCAGCAGTTGTGGAACAAGTTACTGCCTTTCACTGCACCCCTGGCGAACACGCCACATTGACTCCGCTCCAGAGACCAGGCCTCTAGCCTTTGATTGGCAAGGCTCCCCCGTGATTCCTGGCCCTACTTCTCCAGCTTTCACTCCACTCTTCGAGAGCTTGCAAGGCTTCAGGGGCTCCAAGGCCTGGAGACTGATTGCCTCTGAATGCTCCTGCTGCGCAAAGAGGAATGGCTTTTGAGAGCTCTGTTGTTTCAGACAGCTCTTGTAGAAGCACATCAGCCCCAATCTACTTCAGAGATTCTTCAGTCCCAAGGAGAGCTCTCTTGCTACAGGCTTGCCAAAATACTTGGTCTTCTCATCCTCAGTTCTTTTTCATTTTGGGAAGTCTGCCAGAGCTATTAAGATTTAAAAGGGGGAAAGCAGTTAATTCCTTCCATCCCCTTTCTTCTCTTCTTCATTTATGAAACAGCTGAGAGGAGCTTAACCCAAGTGTTGCATCCTCCAAAGAAGCAGCTGCCGTGGGGCGCGTCATGTCCCCTCTCCGCCTGCTGAAGGCGGGACACGTCATTAGCCGGTGTCACCCCAAAGTGGCTTTGCTCTTGTTTTGAAGCTTGTGTGTCAGTAAAACTCCCAGAGTTGGTTCCTGGCAAGAAAGTCTTCTCTAAGGGGGAGCCGGGGCCCCAGTTTCCATCATGCCAAGGACCATTCTCTCCCTAGATCAGGCCTAGGCAAAATATGGCCCCAGGGGCCAGATCCAGACCACGGATGCAGCGGGGAGCCGTGGGTAGATTCCCCGCTTTCCCCAACACCACCACTCGGAAAATTGGCTGCTGCAGCCGTTTCTCTTTCTCAGCTGTGAGCCCGGGGGAGTGGGGAGTGGGGCTTCCCCATTGGTGGATTTCTGGGCAATGGGAGTTGCCTGTTTAAAGAACAGGCAGCATGCGAAGCACCCTTCCCCCGCCCCCACCCTCCACTCAGGCTCTTAGTCACCAGCGCACGTGGCCCTGGGGGGAAGCTGCCTGAGAACCCTGCTGGACTGCTGGCTGGGAGTCACTCAGGTAGGTCTCCCAACCAGAGCCTGCCTCTGCCCCCCAGCATCGCCCTCCTCCCAATCCGCTGCCCCCCTTCCCCACATAACTCAAACTCTGTGCCCCCCTCCTGAACCCTATGCCCCCTCCCAGACCCTGCACCTTACTCCCCTACCCCAGGCCACAACCCCCTCCTGCCCTAGGTCACAACCCAAACCCCTGCACCCCATGCAGGTCACAGCTGCCTCCTTCACCCAAACTCCCTCCCAGACCCCACACCTCCTCCTGCACCCCAATCCCTTACCCCAAGCTCCCTTCTGCACCCAACCTCCATTCCAAACCCCGGACCTCTTCCTAATGGTGATCACATGGAAGAGTGCGGCCCTCAACCACTTTCCAAATTCGTAGAGTCGTCCCCCCCCCCCCCGCCATCAAAAATTGTTTTCCACTCCTGCCCTAGATGGAAGATGCGCACTGGCCTGGCCAGACACTCCTGCGTGTTTCTCAAGAATTAAATGCATCTTGTGTCCCCTGCTGATGGCCCCTCTCCTCCCTTCATGCGCTCTCCTGTGAAAGTTGTGCTGTTGGCGGGTGGGATGATAGTCCCCTTTGGCCGGACGCAGCGGAGGAACCTTGGCGGTGTTGCCAGTTGCATTCCCCTCAGGGGGCCGTCACATCTCTCTTTTCGTTCTCTCTCCCATTCCTCGTGCTGGCTGGTGTTGCCGGCATCTGCTCCTCCATCTGGCAGTGCCCAGAAGCACGCGGTGGGGAGAGTTGTCTGCAGCTGCAAGCGGAGTCCCTGTTGATTGCCCAGAGGAAGTGCTTTTTAAAAAACAGAGCTGCCAACATGAAATTCCTTGCCAGTTGGCTGTGTCGCTGCCGGGAAAGACTCCTGAGGGGAAATGGGGGGCAACCCACTTGGAACCTAAGAAAAATTGATTTACTGCTTGACCTGAGACTTCCTCAGCCCTGGTACAACGTACAACACTGCTACCGACTGCCTAGTTATTTGCCAGGCCTCCTGGGCAGTGTTGAGAGCCAGCCATCCTGTGCTGTCAGGTTATAACACGTAGGACAAGGCAGTCTGTTTCTTAAGACCACTAAAACCAGACTGAGCCTGGAAACATCTGGTTTTTATTAATGATGGAGCTCCAAGAATCCTGCCCAAGGTAAATATGATGTTCCCCATGGTTCACGTTAGTGTTGTGTGCTGCCTTTCTTAACTAGCCTCTCTCTCCACAGTTGGCCCTCCGTGGCTTTTACTGGAAACATTCCATCTCTCTCTGGTTTTCCACAGGTACCTGAAGAAAATATAAATGGCGTAATCAACGCACTCCAAGTCAGTCAAGCCGAAAAGCATTAGAAATCTTCTGAGCTGGTTGCAGATGCTTTTTTATTCTTCTTCTTTTTCTCACAGTATTTCTTGAAAAATCTGACTCCGGAGAGAGAGATTGAAGTGCCATGAAAAAGAGACTGTGAACTGATGAGCAGAAGCAGCTCCAACAAGCTTTTTTTTCCTACCCCCCTCCCCCCCCGCCCCTAAGTGGGGAGGGCCGGGGGTTGTTCTGATGGCTTCCTGATGTTAGGCTCCAAAGCAAAACGCTCTCCTGCTTTTTTTGGTGAGAAAGGAATTGCACGTAGATGTGCAGGCTCTCCCGGAAATGCAGAGGTATAGACAGATCGCATACACCGTAGCTTTAGGGGGAGCTTCAAAACAACCCCCGAGGGGAAAGGGCTGCTTTTTTTTTTTTTTTTTTAAGCAGAACGCATGGAAAACACAATGGAAAGCAATGTGGAATTAAAAGTGAAAACAGAATGTTGAATCATATTGATCTTTCTGCAAGCACCAGACTGTATAAAATGGTAACAATCCCTTCTGATCTGCATTCAGCTAAGATAGTAAGTGGGTACTCTGTCTGTGCACGGTTCAGGGTGAGGGCATGGAGAATAAGCTGGTTTGTTCCTTCTGCAATTCAGAATTGGCTGCACAGAGAACATTGCAGCCTGGTTCTTTATCAAGGGCTGTCTTCTGCCGACATGTTCGTCGGGGGGCTTCTGTGTCCTGTTGAAGGCATGTGTATTAGCTCCATTTTCCATAGTCCCCCTAACGTCCTCTTACTACGACATTGGGTCCAGGAACCCTTCCAAGCCCAAGGAAGTTTGATTCAATATCATCTCATGCCCCCCCTGCCCTTTTCCCCTATCCTGAGGCTCATAACATGGCTGCCATGAGGCCTACTTGCATAACAAGCCGAATAGAGGCAGGTGATGAAGACTCAAATCCACTCTTTTCCATTTCTGCTGAGCCACTTCCCCTCTCCCGCTGCTGTTCCGCCACATCTCTAGTCACAAGGGTGAGGCAGCTCATGGTCCTGAGTTCCTGGCTTTCTCAAATTAGGACTCTTCACAGAAGCAACATTGGTAGCTCCTGGCTCCCTGGCCTTTCTAGGATTTCCAGATACCTTCACAAAAAATCCCGAACATGGCGGGAAAAATATTGGTTGAGCAAAAAAAAAAAGGGGGGGGGGGGACTAAACTTTTTGAGAAGAAAAAAAAACCAACGGAGACCAAACTTGTTGAGGGGGAAAAGTGGGGGGGCATAATGCCTTTAAATTCCCGCGCTCCCCCTGCCAGACGCAACAGAGGTAACATGTCCCCCGGCCTTCCATCCAAGAAAAACGGAAAATATCGAACGTTTTACATGTCCGGTATTTTCTGATTTATTTATTTTTACCGGACAGAAGTCACAATTAAATCGAACACCTGGCAACCCTAGGCCTTTCGACTGCTACACACGTCCTTTTGTGGGCGGGGCTCTTGATGAACGCGTTGCCATCCTGCAAAACGGTTGGCCAGAGCAGGCGATGTTTTTACCCGTGCTCTTGGGATCCTATTGATTTATGCTGGATAATGTCTTTGGTAGAACATGGCTCTGGTTTGGTGGCAAAGGTAGGTTTCGATCCAGTGGGAGTCTTTTCACTGACTTCAGTGGCTTTAGAGTGGCCCGCAGGGCTTGGACTTTAGAAACAGGATCGAGTCCTACAGAAATGCCCCGACACATAGGGTCATTGGCCTGGCTTCTTATTACCAGTTTTTTTAGAGGAAAGTGATGTTGGTCTTTTACAGACAGCCCTCTGGTCTGCAGTCCCGCCCGGAGCTGCGTACATTTTGACATCCCTGTGCTAAAGAACCAATGAGGCCAATGTTCTTCCGGGCCCCACACATCGTCAGCCTGCCTCCAAACTGGCACGAGTCAGGACGGGGTAAAGCCAAGGTACCCAGCTGATGGGGAACACAGAATGGAGAGGGCAAGCATCACTTACGCGTCTGCAACAGAAGCCCCTGATGTGCGATATGTTGGCAACAAACCCACACTCTGATGAGACACAGGCCTTGTCAATGCTGACCCCTGCTGTCGATCTAATCTCTGTGGCTTTAGCTATGCAAGTCGACGTACTTACCGTGGCATCTTCTGTGCGGTGAGGTTGGCCAGGGCTGCCCTTCCATCGACTCTGGTGGTTCTTCTCATCATGAAGGAGTACCAGAGTTGACGGGAGAGCACTCAAAGATTGATTTATCGCATCTAAGCAGACACAATAAATGGATGGCCAGTGGATCGATCGCCACAGAGTGGATCCACCGCATAGTGGAAACAAGCCCATAGAAATGGCAGAGATTGGGACTGTGAGGAGGAAGGCTGCATTCAAAGAACCCTTGTTTTATAGTTGGGAAACTGAATTTCTCTTGCCATCTTTTGGCCTGTTTTACCTCTTCTCCCCCCACCCTCTTTCCTTAATTAAAAAATTGTACATCCTGTAACTTTAGTGAGGATTTACAATCCCCTAGAACTTTAGAGAGAACCATTAACACCCCCTGCATCTTACGGATTTTCTCTAGGCTTTGGCTTCATTCTGTTAAATGCTGTTAAACAGGCAGCTGCTACCAACGAGTACATGTGACAGTCATACGTGTGTGTGTAATTATTCGCTACCTACATAGATACACACATGCTACTTCCTGTATTATTCAGATTACTCAAGGATTGTGACGGACTGGGTATTAAGGATTCATTATCTGGTTTATCCGAAAGCTCACTCTAGCCCTGATGTTGCAATGCCCACAAAATTAATGGAGGATTCTTTGGGAGATTTTTTTAAATCAGCCAGTCACCCAGTTGATGGAACTCAAGCGTCTTTCGGCAATAACATGGATCTCTTTCCTTTTTAGACCTTAATTCAGTCCACCCTCTCTACGTGGTTAAACCCTTCTCTTTGAACACCTGCTGATGTTCCAGTGACCTCAGCATATGCTCAAGGTTAAGCACGTTCTTCAGGGCTTCACTGAATAGGGGCCTTAAAAAGAACCTTTTGGTTTCCCTTTAGGTGGCTTTCCAACCACTCCCTGGAGAACTAGAGGAACTGCAGACTTTGGGGGTGAATGCTAATTACAGACACAGCACCCTGTGTCTCTGGATATTTGCTTATAAAGCTCCTTTCCTCATGCTCTTTGGCAGCACATATGCAGACTCAGGCTCAGGCTGTACAATGTGATTTTTAAAAACATCCCTCCTACGGTTTTTAAAACTGTGATGCTCCTGAGAGCCTTTCTGTCAAGCCACGGTCTCCTGAAGTCTGGCTGAGTTGTGAGAAGGTTTATGGGGGTTGGTTTGGTCATTTTTCAGTGTGTAGGTGTTTTCATCCATTGGAACAGTGACTGTGTCCCTTTGGGGCGCTATGGATTTATTTAGCCATGCACAGATGTCTTGCCTGCTAGAAGAGATCACAACTACCATGTACTGCTTCCCATTTCAGTTCTTTAAGCAGCAGAGCTGCAGATAGTTTTGCAATGTTGTGGGGTTCGACAATTTTGCTTATCAAGATTAGTACCTATTGGAAAACGATTATTAATCAGTTGACACTCTGGAGAGCCATTCCATTTGTTATTCTCACCGAGTGATGCTTCTTCCTAAGGGCGAAGACATTTATATGAAGGGATTACTTGAACCGAGCAGCAGCTTTACTGCCTTAACTGAAAGAGAAAAACAATGATCTTGTTTTGATTGTGATTTACACTGTTCCCTCAGGCTATTTTAGATGACAGTTGTGTTGTTTGTTTTTTCAGGGAGCGGGGCCTTAAGTTTATGAGATTAGCAGATGTCTCTGGGGTGCTTTAAAACTCTCTTCCCCTGCCAGGTTGATACCCTGTCCTAGAAGTGCTAGCCTGGAAAAGTCAGGAGGTGTGTGATGAAATTAAGTGATGCAGTATCTCTAAAGTTACATGGGGATTGGCTGTTTTTAACCCTCTTTTTGTCTTCGTGACCCCCGAAAGCCTGGATTGTTTTGTACAACTGGGTCTGGATCATTTGACATGGTAGTAAAGTGCAATAGACAAAGTTGCACGATAACAATAAGAACTGAGCTGTCATTTCCAGCTTGGGAAATCGTAACTGATCAAGCTAATATGCTAAATGGAGCCATGGAGCCAGGGGGGCCAAGGCGCAGCACAGGTTTGCTGCTGGCAGAGTCTATATCCAGATGGGATCTTACTCAAAGCAGGTAGCAAGTCTGCTGCCACTACAACTGTGCTGCTCTTTGTAGCGTGCTAGCGTGAGCAGAGCTAATGTGGGTATGTCAAGTCACGCTGGGACTGACACTTCCAGTGCCAGCGTAGATGTACACAAAGAAACGAGCGAAACAATCAGGCATGGTGCCAGGATGGGGCCTTGAACAACCTAGAACTAGTTCAAGACGGGAATGGGATCTTCGTGGCTTTAGCGTATCTTTGTAATTGGCATGAACCGAAACCTCCGACTTGGGGAGAGTTCAGATCCATCTCTAGTTGGTACAAGGGCTGTGTTGTGCTTGTATGGTGCAGCAGCCGCTAACTCTGCAAGCAACACTTGCTCAGTGGGGTGAGGCGGGTGGGGGGGAGTCTCCTAAAACAGTGGTTCCCAACCTGTGGGCCACAGACCCCTGGTGGTCCACAACAGTACTGCAGGAGGTCCGTGGAAAGTGTTAAAATAAGGATTGGGCCCATTCAGGTGGGCACAATCCTTATTTTCTTTTTCTGTCCTTACTTTTCTTTTCCTTTTTTTTCCCTCCGCCACAGAGCAAAGAGGGGGTCCATGAAATTTTAATGGATTGAGAAGGGGTCCATATGCTCGAAAAGGTGGGGAACCACAGTCCTCAAACAATATGTCAGAACCCTTCCTGGAACTAGTCCTTTTACCACCTGAGGAAACCCAAGGGTATGTCTAGACTACAGAGTTTTGTCGACAAAAGTGGACTTTTGTTGACAAAACTATACCTTTTGTTGACATAACGTTGACAGAACTCGGCAGTTTTGTCAACAGTGGTAAACCTCATTCTACGAGGAATAACGCCTTTTGTCGACAGAGTTCTGTCAACAGAAAGTGTTATTGCATCTACACTGCCCTTTGCGTCTCCACTTTCATGTCAACAAAGAGGCTTGCTTTATCAACAGAACAAGTCTAGACACTCTTTGTAGACAGAAGCTTTGTCAACAGTATCTGTCGACAAAGCCTCTGTCGACAAAAACCTGTAGTCTAGACATATCCCAAGTGGCTGGACCTTCCTCTCGATGCTGATCCCAATGACACAGCTTACTCCAGGGCTGTGAGCCGAGGGGCAGCCCCCTTGTCCGCCCAGATCTCCCCTGCATGGAAATCCAAGCTGCTCAGCTATGCTCCAGATGAGTGGGATCGTACAGTGGGGGAAGGAAAGGAATCCTTTCCTAGGATGCGGTCAGGAGCGCTGCAACCATTTGGTCTCACTGCCACTCTGCTGAGTTTGGCACCTGGTTTTGTGCAAAAAATATAGATATGTGTAAGCCTTGCAACAGTTGGGTCTCTGTAAGGATGGGTCTCTGTAAGAACTGCACCCTTCCTCGAACATTACATATGTGAGGGAAGAGCGGCAAAAAAGCATGTGAGAGGTATTCTGTATTTCTTCAGGCATCCTGCAAAAATAAAACCACGAGTCTGCCTTTAACTTGCCAGAGCTGAACCTAACTAGGCGAGGGTCTCGCTGACCCTTTGGGAGAGTTTTATTCAGCTATGGTTGCTGATCCAGTTGGGTGTTTGAAACTTACGTTAATGACATAGAATCCTCTTCATTTTCTCCCTTCCTGCCCATTTTCTGCCCTTCCGCATCATAGATAGATTCGTGGAGGTTAGGTCCATCAATGGCTATTAGCTAGGATGGGTAGGAATGGTGTCCCTAGCCTCTGTTTCTCTGGAAGTGGGTGATAGAGGAGGAATCGTGAGGATTACCTGTTGTGTTCCCTCCCTCTGGAGCATCGAGTATTGGCCACTGTAGGATACTGGGCTAGATGGACATTTGGTCTGACCCGGTATGGCCATTCTTATGTTCTTAACATTCAGCAACCACCAAAATGTTGATGTGCCTCTAACGGGAGGCAGGGGCAAAGTAGTTCTCAGTCTTTGTTGTTTCCGAGGCCTTTGTTTACTTAGAAATATAAACCTCTGCTGTGTATTACAATGAAGCAATGACGAGTTTTTCTCTTTTTCCATTGGGTTTCAGTTGCAAATTCCTTTTTGCTGTGCAAGTGTGCGAGTGCATGTGTGTACGGTCATAAAATGTAACGTGTTTATAGAGAAATACTAGTATGTATCTATTGTACACATATATATATAAATACCTGTGTTTTCTGTTTCTATAGCTATATAGTGTACATAGTATATATACTTGAGCAATATAGGTTAATATATACTGTGTGAATGTATGTGTGTATATTCTAGGCACACGCTTAGCGTGTGTATTTGTAAGAAATACTGTATACACACATATATTTGCCATATATTTTTAATTCAAGTATATAGGCAATATAAATATTTAGATATGCTGTCTGGATTTCTCAAACATTTTTTTAAAAGGAGCAGCAGCAAGCTTTTTCACTTGTCGCCAGTAGGCAGAGACCTTTAAAAATGTTCGGAGCAAAGTATCTAGAGGCTGATCTTTTTTTGTCAGTTACAGAAACACACTTTTCCTTTCCGCTTGGCTACCTTGGATAGAAAGCTTTCTGGAAAAGATTGTGGGGTTTGGTTTGTTGTTTTAATCGCTGCACTGAATTGCTTTACTGAGTGAATAATGAAAGTTCTGTTTCAGAAAGCCCGTTCAAACCCCAGAGTCCATTTTGGCATAGAATAGGGTATTCACCCATTTGTTGTTTTGTGAACAAGTGCAGAACTTCTGGAGTTCAGAAGCAATTTTTGTTCAACACAACCGAGCAGCTTTCTAACTTCAGCCTGTAGGAGGAGCACATTCTGGAAGCTGTGAATGAAAACTTGTGAAAAAAGCTGCTGTCTTTTGAGCCCGTGTTGGCTAAAAGCAGCTCAGTCAATGTGGAATTCTGATAGCTCTCTCTAGGCTAGGGCACAGATGTGTTTTTTTGGTGGGCTTGGGATATTTTAGCTGGATTTTATCATAGACAATTTTGGGGCGATCTGGCTGTTGATGATTTAATGGTAAAACGAGCTGCTGCTCATGCAGATGTTGCTATTTATTAAAAAGCCTTAGTATTTATTGCCCTGCTTGAAGGTTTAGCTCAACACATAATTTTATAACGTCAAATTAGGGGGAAAAGGTTTTTTTTAAAAATAAGAATGGAAAATCTTGACATGGTATTTGAAAGTCGGTTATTCTTGCATCTCATATTCAGAATCCCCTGACGCCTGAAGTGGTGTTTGTAAGAATTCAGATGAGAAAGGTACTTTACCAAAAACAACTAGTAACTTTGTTTTCTTGTTTCTGTAAGCAGATCCTTTCTAAACCACTTCAAACTACTCACTCTTGTGTGCTCAATAAGTACATAATTGGATATCCTTTAGAGATTTGGATAACTTCCTTTTTGCAACCCTTAAGAAACAGGCGATGCATCTGAGGAAGTGGGTTTTACCCACGAAAGCTAATGCCCACAGAAATGGTGCCACAGAACTCCTAGTTGTTTTAATTCAAGATGTTGGCTTTCTCCATTCTCCCATGACGTACTGGCAGTTTTCGCTCCTAAAGAAGTAGGTGGCATTGCAGAGGCAGATCTTCTGCTGCTGTTAATTGATAGCGCCCCATGGACTTCAGTGTGCACGTGGCCACTTAACACCAGCTTTGGGCCTGACCTGAGATGCCAAGTCCTATGGGAATCCTCACTTCAGTCCCGAGCCCTGGCCTCACAAGAAAAATCACAAGTGACTGCAACTGCTGGTATTGATTGGGCCCTTCTAGTTATGGAGTGAAGGGCCCAATCCTGATCGCACAATTGCCGGTGCGATCAGGATTGGGCCCTTCACTCCATAACCAGAAGGACAGCATGTTCTGGATGGTGTTAGGTCAGGCAGTGGGGAAGAGGGTGGGTGAGAAGTGATGGCAAGGTTTTGTTTCTGACTCTGCAAGGCATCTGGGCATCAGCGTTTTGCTTCCGTCTCTGCAGGGCAAGGGAGGGCTCCTGACATCAGGACGCGAGGCATGATTGTGGAGCAAGCGTGGAAGGTTCATCCCTGTTGTGAGACTCAAGAGTGTGCAACAAGGAAAGGTCAGGGAGATTGCCATGGCTCCTTCCCCACTCTGGCACAATAAACGCAGAAGTGGGGCCAGCAAAAGTACCCCCAAAACCTTATCTACCAGGCTTTGGTATAAAGCTTCCCCCCAAAATCTTAACAGCCCACATTTTGGGAATAAAATGCCGCTGCCACCACCCAAATATTAATAAAGCAACAAGGGAGAGACTACTTGGGAAATCTCACCCCTAAAGTACAAACTAGGACACAAAAATTATCCAATACCAAGTTTATAAAAAGACAAGAGAAAGAACTTTAATTATCACCACAATATTCCTGTTACAAGCAGAATGACTAGATGGAACAGTAACAAAATAATATACTCATGGAGGAGAAATTTACCATGGGCCAGGAACTTATTTACAAAGGAGAGCAAAACCCATTTTTAAATGCACAGACCTGATCCCATCTCCCAAACCATAAAACAATAAAACCTAACGGAGTTATCTAAACTTTATCCTACTTACAGACTCTGAAGAGCATTTTCTTAGAGGGAGACATCCTGTCCCCTTCAATAGCTGGAGAGAAACTACTCCAGAGACAAAGGAGAGAAAAACCCAAAAATTCCTTTGTTCCAGTTTGAAATTCCTACCTGCATTCCTATTGGCTGCCTGCCACCTGATTTAGGTAAGGGACATAATTAACCCCTTAGTCCCCAGGGTGCAGGCTAACCCTCATGATCGTGACAGAGATGCAAAGCGGAACAACGCAAATGAAGTAATTTTGTTGTTATTCATCTTGCAGAAAGAACAGATGTGTCTTTGGTTTAGTCATGAATCCGAAATGAATTTCATTTTTTTTTAAGACAACCATTTTTTTCCTGGCCCCCGTTAGAATGATGTAGCTTTGTCTCTCAGAGCCAGCCTCAGAGCGAGAGAATGGGCCCACTAAACGTGGAAATTTTCAGTAAATCCTTTGAATGCAGCAACCTCTTTTCTAAGAAAAACTTCGAAGGCTTTCCTTGCCGACCGATCCGTGTCTTGACTCCCGCGTTGTGCTGACGATCAGCTGAGCTGGCACAGTGCGGTGGCCATTTTTCTTTTAATGAAGCGGGCGATATTTAAATTCCTGCTTCATTGACTATGTTGGGTAGTCTAATTTACATGCCTCTGCCGGCAGAGGCATGTAGTCTAGACATACCCAATGAGAAAATATGAATGTCTGGTATTTTCTAAA
This sequence comes from Pelodiscus sinensis, assembly GCF_052426305.1. NCBI lineage: Eukaryota > Metazoa > Chordata > Testudines > Trionychidae > Pelodiscus > Pelodiscus sinensis. The sequence continues at coordinate 4,224,008 of NC_143072.1, read as the reverse complement.
TAAGATGTAATGTAGATTGTGATGTAATGTCAAGTGTGTCTGGTATTTTTGTTGAAACCATCTGACAACCCTACGGGTTGTCAACTGCCAGGTTTCTGCCATCAGATTGTGCACTGCTGACCTTTGCAGCTTGGGTTCATGGAGCCATTTTGCCATGAAAAACTGGACCCAATTCACCCTTGGCATGGCTCTGATGATGTTAGTGTCCTGGGAGCTTTGTTTTCTGGCATGCCTGCGAAGCAGTAAAGAGTGATTTGTAGGCACCGCCCTTCCCAGAATGCAATGGTTCTGGTTTTAATCCCAAAACGGAAGGCCACTCAGACCACGCTGGGCCCGGTGCCTCCAGAGGCTGTGGTAACCTTGTTAAAGACTAGGGTCAGATGTCCTCTTCTCCTTTTTAGGCAGGTTAGGCTGATCTTGGCAAAGCATAAGTATCGCTCTTACTGGGGCAAAATTTGAGTATCAGTTCTCTGCTACCTTGGGCCATCCACACCCACCACAACTGAGATCACAAACACAGTATTAAATGCAAGAATTGGTGTCAGGACAGTTCTCCTTGGCAGTAGCCATATGATCCCTCTATTTAAGAGCTGATACCTCTCAACCTGCAGTATTTCAGCTCTCCTAGACTGCTCGGAGTCTTTTTTTCTTAAAGACCTAGCTACTGGAGTCATGGGAATACATGAGAATCTCAGCTTTCCTTTTGTAAATAAGTTTCTACCCGTCCACCTTGTGAGGGTGATCTGAATCCAAACTGAGAGCTCTGTAACCAGAGGGCAAAGAGAAAGAAACCTAACTGTTGTCATTTAATAAAATCCCAATTCATGATTTTTGAATGCTTTAGGTTGGTAAGTCTGCTAACATCAAAAACCTTATGTAAAAAGCTGGTGCCTCCGTTTATCTCTGGACAAGCAGAGAGCTTTACCCTTCAGCAAGACGAGGATGTGTGGTGGGAGAGAGCGGGATCTTTTAAGCATAACACATTGTCTTGAGCGCACACGGATGTGCTAGGGCTGTTCTGGACAGTTACTTGATTAACTTGCAGCAATACACATAGATAGTCTATTTAGCTAGTCTCGTATTGAAGAAATAATTGAATTTTGAATGTCTCCTTTCTGCCAGTGTTTTACTTTTGTTGTGTTTGTGCGTGTGCGGTGCCGTGTCACAAAGGCTGAGGTGAAATCCAGTCAGTCAGTATTCAGGAACAGCGTGGGGCCAGATGTTTTTGCTTATAGGTTAAGTTTATTCCCCCCCCCCCCAAAAAAAACAGTTCTGCAGTAGAAGCTTCCAGTTTTTCCTTTGTACGTTAAGAACTGGTAGTGTCTGCTTTGAAATCTCGGCTTTACTTCTGTGGTGCATTTCATTACTTCTCCTTCCTCGTTATCATCACCCCGACGTCTCTCCATGGCTGCTTGTTCTCACAGCGGCAGGTTTTGATGACTAAACAGTGTTCTGTCTGAGCTGCATTGGGCTGCAGGCCTCAGCGACGCAATTAAAACTGCGGCGGGGGGGGCAGAATTCTCCCCAAGGTCCAAATTATCATTTTCACCAAAGTCGACTTGCGCCATCCTGGCAGTGCCAAGGGAAATTCAAGTGGGCGCAGACTATGTTCACCCCCCACGTAAAAGCCCTTTAGCCCTGCCAGGGCAATGTCAAATGTGGCCTTTATATCAACGAAAATGAGACCTTTCCTCCCCCGCCGCGTCAGCTCTTCACTGCTCCCCCTTCCTCTGGATTTTTATTTGCTCCGACTTTGTAAATGTGCAGATTAGCCTAGGCCAGGGGTTTCCAACCTGTGGTCCGCAGACTCCTGGTGGTCTGCAGAAAGTTTTTAAAAGTAAGGATCGGGCCCACTGGGGTCGGCCCTATCCTTATGTTTCTCTTCCTTTTCGTGTCTCTGCCCTCCTCCCGGAGGATGTGTGGCTGCTGTGGGAGAGGCATGCGCGGCAAGCACTTTCCCCTCACTCCCTTAGCATCCAGGGAACCGGATCAAAAGCGTCCCGGGGTGTACGGCTGCTGTCCCTCCCACCCCCACACACGCGCACACACTCCCGAAATTCCGCCCTTGCCCCCTACCCTCCTGAAGTTCCACCCTTGAGGTGCTGGGAGCTCGCTCTGTGGCTGGGCAGGGGACAGAGGGGGTCAGGAGCTGAGGAAGCCGTGCGGGTGAACAGCAGCCAATGGGACCTGAGAAGCTCCGTGCCCTGCGGTCTGCATGTCCCTCGGCCCACGCTGACGCTGACAAGTCCCCTGGGGTCGGTCACTTTGCACCTTCTTTCTTTTTTTCTTTTTTGAATAAGTCACCCCGCTCTAACGGTTGAAAAGCAATTAGAGCGGCGGGAAGGGTCTAGTTGGGCTGCCTGCAAAAACGGATCCTTTGGGGGGGGCCGTGAAATGTTAATAGATTGAAAAGGGGCCCGTCTGCTCAAAAAGGTTGGGAGCCACTGGCCTAGGAGGTGGGGGTGAGAAAGCTGCGGCTGGTTTCGAGGGGGGGGCTGTTTTAAAACTCCTCTGGGGAGGATAAGAATGCCCATTTTTCCCAGTGGTGTTGATGGCTTCTCGGAGTGCAGTTCTCGAAATGTTTCCCTGTGCAAAGGCAATCCTCATTGGCCAGCTGCTTTCTAGAGCCCTGCGCGGGTACAGAATTTGTATCCGCATCCGTATCCACGAAACTGAGCCATGGCTATTCGCCCCCACAGATGCAGATACCCAAGCAGCTAGCCACAGATGTGCAGGCTCTACACATTTCTTCTAGGCAGGGGTATACCTGCTGCTAATATTAATAACAATATAGGGGACTGCTCCTGTCAGATGCAGGAGCCGTGACCTTAGGTCTGCAGTCCGAGAGCAGAATATCACTGCCTCTCCTCCACTTCGGAAAGCCGTCGCAAAATTCCCATTGATTTCAATGGGACACTAAGCCGTCTGTGCCGCTGACCGTCTTTCTTCAGTCTGACCCTCTGTGCATTACCTGTGGTAACTGGTATTCACAGCAGTCACGAGAGTCAGTGTTGCAATGTCTAACTGATTCTTCAGCCTGAGTCTTATCTTTCAAAGGGATTTAGGCACATAGTTGACAGGCAATGTGATTTTTGGCTCCCATGTCCTCTCATGTAGCCCTTGAGCCCACAATGTAATAGCAGTGTTCCCATGGGAGTGACTGGTCCATGCCTGTCCAGCATTCTCTAACATTACCTTTAGGGTTGCCAGATATTTTCACAAAAAATCCCAAACATGGCAGGAAAAAAATTGGTTGAGCAAAAAAAAAAAACGACACTGCACCTTTAAAAAATCTCCTCGCTTCCCCCACCAGACACATTTTACATGTCCGGTATTTTCTGTTTTTCTTTACTGGACAGGGGCCAGAAATACTGGGATATCCAGGTGAAAACCAGACACCTGGCAACCCTAGGTCATGTGTTTAACACACCAGCTCTCAGCACCAGATCCTGTGAGCCCTTAGTCACATGTGTATTTAACCTTGTTGGCTCCAGTAGGACTATGAAGGGCCAGGCCCGAGTTCCTTGGTATTCCCAGGCCTGGTAGTTGGGATTTTGAATGGGGGCGGAAGGGACTGAAATCCTGTTTCTGGGTCTTGGGAAAGACACACGCAAGTGGGGCTTTGTGGAGCAAGCGGTGTCAGACCTTCCCAATAGCTTGGTTGGCATCAGCGTTACTTTGCTTCAGAAAGCTTGACCCTAGACGTCACCTTGAGAACGTTCGTTTGGATGGGCTGTTTTAATAGCCTGGCCATGCCTGGTCTTAGCGGAGCATGTTGGGACCAACTCCAGTGTGACGCCTGAGAGAACCTCCTTTGCAGCCAGCGCGTACCCCAGTGTAAACTCTGCTGCAGTTAGCAGAGTTACTCCGGATTTACACGAGTGTCACTCACATCAGAATCTGGCCCTTTCCCTAGGCCACTTTGCTGCTAACAGCCATTTTATTAGTGATGAGTTCCTTGAACAGGGCAGGGTGGCCCTTTTTCTGTAATTAAAAAAATCCAACTTTGGTGCCAGGGGGCAGGATGTACAGATCACACCAAGGAGGCTGTTATGTGGCTCAGGTTCTCTGGCAAATAAAGAGATTAGAAAAATTCTCACACCTATGCTTTGCTGACCCGAGGGCCTATGGCCAGTCACTCTTCCTCCCTTTTGCTCCATTCAGCCCAGTTGGAAAACTGGAGTAAACACCATTGAAGTCTCCAGAGACTCCTTGAACACCTTGCATTTGAGCTGAACTTTCCTCTGTAACTTAGTCGTCAGTATGATACGGTCAAGCCCCCAAAGGCTCCTGAATCTTAAAGGCTCCTGCTGCTGAAAGCAAAATTGTTGCTGGTATCTGACAGTGAGGGGTTGGGGACTGGGGGTGGGAAAAGAAACATTTAGTGACCTGGCCTTGTTTAGTTTTTTGCTGGTGTCATGCAGAAATGGGAACTGACAAAGCTGTTCCTTGATTAGGGTAAATGATGTCATGGAGGCTTTTCTTAAAATGCTACTGCACGCAGCTAACTTGGAGGGCAGTTCACCCCTATGCAGGGAGCTGGTGCAACGCCTGCGTTCAATCCTGCACAGACCGACGCACATACACACGGTGAATCGCTCGGCAGGGCTGCTTGCCCCGGTAGATTACGCACATGTGTCAGTCCTGGCTGGATTGAGGCAGAATGGCCTTGGTCAGACTGAAATGGCTGATAGCTCTTGTGCCAGGTCTCTGCCTGGAGGTGAATTTCACACCGTCCCATTGCAACGGGAGCAAAGCGCGGCGCTGGAAAGATGGATGGTTTTGCTTTACACAGAGAGTGCACATGCTTATTTTCCTTGCTGGTCTTTTGCTGAAACTCGAGATTTATTGTACTGTATGGAAAAGAAAAAAAAAAACCTAATGTTCCAAAACAAATGACAGTATATTTTGTACTTTGTAAAAGTGTTAATTAAAATGGAAAAAAAAGTGAAACATACGCTGTCTGCTTTTGTACTGATCGAACTGATTAAAATAAAGCAGAGCTTGGCATTGTCTTTGTAAGATGTAGCTCTCTTTTGTGAAGCCTTTCCAAAAAGGCAACAAACGCCGGGAAAGAAAAGTCTGTACTAGCTCTTATCCCAGTACCCAGCTGCTCACATCAAATGGTAATTAGGCGGCTAAGATCCTGAGCAACCTGTTGGCCCTTGAAATGACACCCAAGACCCATTGAATTATAATGGGCCTCTAAGCAGTTGCTAGAGCCTGCTCAGAGAGAGCCAATGGTAAGATCAGGGTTTGGGCGGTAGCAGACACTGGAAGGCCATTGGCCAAATCCATCCCTGATAGGTGGTGCTGGAACACTGCTCAACACCTGGACAGGGCGGTTCCGGACTGAAATCAAGCCCTCCATCAGGCCTTGGGCTAATACCCATGTGTGCACAGAGGGATCATAGAATCCTAGGGTTGGAAGAGACCTCAGGAGTCATCAGGTCCAGCCCCCTGCCCAAGGCAGGACCAAACCAACTAAATCATCCCAGCCAGGGCTTTGTCAGCCAAGACTTAAAAACCTCTAGGGATGAAGATTCCACCACCTCCCTAGGGAACCCATCCCAGGGCTTCACCACCCTCCTAGGGAAATTGTTTTTCCTAATATCCAACCTAGACCTCCCCACTGTAATTTGAGACCATTGCTCCTTGTTCTGTCATCCGTCACTACTATGAACAGCCTCTCTCCATCCTCTTTGGAACCTCCCTTCAGGAAGCTGAAGGCTGCTATCAAATCCCCCCTCGCTCTTCTCTTCTGCAGATGAAATAAGCCCAAATCCCTCAGTCTCCTCATAGGTCATGTGCTCCAGCCCCCTAATCCTTTTGGATCCCTCCGCTGGCCCTATCTCCAATGCATCCACATCCTTTCTATAGTGGGGAGCCCTGAACTGGACACAATACTCCAGATGTGGCCTCACCAGAGCCAAATAAAGGGGAATAATCGCTTCTCTGGATCTGCTGGCAATGCTCCTCCTAATACACCCTAATATGCCATTCGCCTTCTTGGCTACAAGGGCACACTGTTGACTCATATCCAGCTTCTCATCCACTGGAATCCCCAGGTCCTTTTCTGCCGATTGCTACTTAGCCAGTTGGTCCCCAGCCTGTAACAATGCTTGGGATTCTTCCGTCCCAAATACAGGACTCTGCACTTGTCCTTGTTGACCTCATCAGGTTACCTGGATGCCGATATTCTCACTAATGCCATCCTACAGGTGCGCCGGTGAGGCTGGGCCCCTTCAGCATTTCTACAGGGGCCGTTGCACTGTTTGAAAGAAGGTGCCAGTAAGCCTGACACCGTTCTCGGGGAGCAGGGGGAAAGGCAGAAATATCTCCATCTATTGCACTGTACAAGTGACAATAGCCAGCGCCCTGCAAATCAGCAGATGCCCGCTTTTTAGCCATGGGTATCCACGTCTGAGAATATGGATGCAGATATCCGCAGCTCATTTTTGCAGGTGTGGATACAAATTTTGTATCTAGAATCCTGCACATTTTCGGCTTTCTGTTGGGTATCTACGGATGCGAATATCTGGGGCTGGTTTTTGCAGACACAGCTGCAGATACGATATCAACGCAGGGCTTTCGCGGTGGCACCTTTTGGACCATTGTGATGTCACACAGCAGTGCTTGTTAGTAAGTGCTGGCAAACATTCCAGCAGGTCTCTTCCAAGCAGCGGGAGCCAGCAGGGCTATCCCCGGAACGTGTTCCTCATGTGGATGCAGCTACGCAGACTCGGTTGCTCTTGCTGTTGGTACAGTAAAGCCACCCCGCTATGAGTGAACAAGCTACACTGGCATTTTTGTCAGTACCGCTGCCTGAACACTAGAGGCTTCAGCTGGGTCAGGCAGGGTTCACACCTCTTCACGCCTGGCCGACATAACTATGCTGGCAGAATTCACTAGTGTAGACCCTGCCCTAAGTGATTTAGGAGCCAAAAAAAATCCCATTTTTCAAGACCTTGACAATAATCCAAGTCTCACTGATTTTTCCATGAGATTTACACTCTGACGACACTGCTGAAAATTGGACTTAGGACCTTCAACTTTTTCCTCACCCCCATACTTTCAAGCCGACGCAGATGGGTGTGAACGTGGATATATTTGAGAATACAATACACATTTGTATATGCACATGCACATTTTCACTGCCTTTGGCACCAGTTAACCATTTGCTGCAGGTGGGTCGTTGCTCCTAAGGCCAGATTTTGCCTTTTGGCTATGTCTATACTGGCATGATTTTCCGAAAATGCTTTTAACGGAAAAGTTTTCCATAAAAAGCATTTTCGGAAAAGCACGTCTAGATTGGCAGGATGCTTTTCCGCAAAAGCTCTTCTTGCGGAAAAGCGTATGGGCCAATCTAGACGCAGTTTTCTGCAAAAAAACCCCGATGGCCATTTTCGTGATCGGGGCTTTTTTGTGGAAAACAGTACTGTGCTGTCTACACTGGCCCTTTTGCATAAAAGTCTTTCGGAAAAAGACTTTTGCCCAAACGGGAGCAGCATAGTATTTCCGGAAAAGCACTGACAATCTTACATGAGATCGTCAGTGCTTTTCTGGAAATTCAAGTGGCCAGTGTAGACAGCTGGCAAGTTTTTCTGCAAAAACAGATGATTTTGCGGAAAAACTTGCCAGTCTAGACACAGCCTTTGTGTGTGACTGGTTTGCAGATGTCTGTGCAACAGTTGTGCAAGCTACTCGATCTGCTACTGTCTTTCATGTCATCATGAGCATATTTGGATACCCTGACCATACCTGATCCTTTTTCCTCAATGTGTGCTCAGCATTTATAGGAATGGCCATACTGGGTCAGCTCAAAGGTTCATCTAGCCCAGTATCCTGTCTGCCGACAGTGGTCAATGCCAGATGCCCCAGAGGGAGAGAACACATCAGGTAATCCTCACAGGATCCCTCCCCTGTCATCTACTTCCAGACAGAGGCTAGAGACACCATTCCTACCCAGCCTGGCTAATAGATTCATGGAGGTTAGGTCCATCAATGACTAACTCTTTTCTGAACCCTGTTATAGCTCGGCCACTTGGTATTAGTGACCATAATATAATTAAATTTAACATCCCAGTAGCAGGGAAAACAAAAGAGCAGCCCAACACTGTGGCATTTAATTTCATAAAAAAGCACTACACAAAAAATGCGGGGATTAGTTAAACAGAGATGAAAAGGTACAGGGCCAAAAGGAAATCCTGCAAGCTGCATGGAAGCTTTTTGAAGACACCATAATAGAGGCTCAACTTAAAGGCATAACTCAAATTAAAAAACAAAAAAAAGTGCTACCATGGCACCCCAGCACAATAAAAGACGCTGTGAAAGGCAGACCGGCATTGTTTAGAAAGTGGAAGTTAAATCCTAGTGAGGAAAACAGACAGGAGCGTCAACTCTGGAACGAAATGTAAAAATTTAATTCGGAAGGCCAAAAAGGAATTTGAAGGACAGCTGACCAAAGAATCAAAAAGTTATAGCCATTTTTTAAGTACATCAGAAGCAGGAAGCCTGTTAAACAACCAGTGGGGGCCACTGGACGATCGAGATGCTAAAGGAACACTCCAGGATGATAAGGTCATTTGGAGAAATTAAATGAATTCTTTGCATCTGTCTTCTCAGCTGAGGATATGAATAGAACTCCTGAACCTGAGCCATTTTTTTAAGTGACAAATCTGAGGAACTGTTCCAGACTGAGGGGTCATTAGCGCCGGTTTTGGAACACATTGATCAATTAAACAGTAATACGTTTCCAGTCCCTGGTGGCATTCACCCAAGGGTCCTGCAGGAGCTCAAATGTGAAACTGCAGAACTGTTAACTGTAGTCATTTAAATGAGTTTCTATACCAACTGACCGGACGATCGCTAATGTGACTCCAATTTTGAAAAAGGGCTCTCGCGGTGCTCTCAAGATTGAAAGTTCCCCAAATAATCCTGGCTTTGTAATACAATCTGACTTGTGCCGGGCTAAGGGTGGAGAATGAGCCATCCCAGTAAGATTTGCAGGTATGGAAGTGCAGAAATGAAGAGCTGGAGCCAAGCACAAATAAAATCATCTTTCCACGTAGGTAGCAATCATTTTAATTAAACCCCTGCAGTTAGCGATACTAGATTCCCAAGTGTCAGCTGATTCACCATGGGCTGCATGAGTCAGGGAGATTGAATTTTCACTAATCCTCTAACGCTCAGAGCTCATCCTTGTGCTTTATTGTAGGAATCACTGAAGGATGGCATCTGCTAGTCTTGCCAGCCCACTCTCTTACCGAAGTATTCAATTTGACTGCACACCCCAGGATTTGGATTTTCAAAACCAAGTTGGTGGTGGTGTATCGTCTTCAGGGTGAATAAATGAACCCCTGTACAGTCTGGCTTTGAGCCCTGTTGTGCTCGGAGCTGTACATGGACTAGAAGGAACCGTTTTCCTGCCCTGAAGAGTTTTCACTCTATTTTAAGCCAAAGATGAACGCACAGCTGGATTTGTCAAGTAAATGACTCTTGCTAATCAATGCAAATCAGGTAGGTTATTTTTGGTTCTTCTAATTTAAGATGCTCCCTATGTGCCTTCACTGCCCCTACTGCAGGTGTATTTATGGCTGTCTAATTTGCTATTTCCAAGGACAAAGTGGTGCAGCAATTCCTGCCTTTGTACAACTCCTCAGCTCCCTGCTGTGGGACTAGATTGTTAATTATACTGCCAACTGTGTTCCTAAACAGACTTAATCCATCAGTCATTGGGAGGAAGGGGGATGTAAACTTTGCAACACCTGGGTTCCTCTGACAGGTAAAAATCTTTCCTCTGTTGGTATCCTCTTAGCCAACGTTTTTTTAAAAGGTTGATCCTGCATGGATAATAGAAGGCAATTGAAAATCAGCCATCTTAGTTACTGAGTGGAAGATTGAAGGAAAACAAGGAATCCACTGCAGATGTGTTGATAACATAACCTCAATAGGATGCGAGATTTGCAGCAGGATATAATGCCTGACACCCCTGGAACTTGTACCATGGCCTGGAACTTGTGCTGTTGAGGGAGGTGCTGGATTTGCTGGTAGGTGGCACCTGAGCAGCATGCAGAGAGGGGATTGTGTGTGCACAAACCAAGTGTGCCATGTTTCAATTCAGCAAGATGCTAGGCAGGGGTGCTGTCAGTCTCCACGGCTCCCAGGCAGGGTGGAGAGGCCAGCTCTGCATTAGCAGCAGGTTGGGACCTCAGGCGGGAGGGGCAGGGCTGAGCCAGTCAGCCCTCTGTGCCACCCGGAGTGCACCACACCACGCCAACCCAGCCCTTTGAGTGGCCAGGAGCATGTGGTGTGACGCCCCTGCAGCGATTTAAAGGGGAAAGTAGGGTCCCCTTTGAATCTCCAGGCCCCAGGGCAACTGCCCTCTTCCCTCCCCCATCGGCAGGCCTGATTCTAGGAACGAAATTCACCTTCTATCCAAAAACTCATCTGTGCCATCAACTAATACTGCCCTCGCGAGAATCGGCAGAGATGATGCCAAGAGGCCTACAGGAGAGAGTGCGTTTACCAATGTCCCACGTGTCTGCAGCAAGAGGATTTCTCTTTCCAGTTAATTTTGTTTTGTTCTGCACCTTTGACTCATTCGCCTGGCAATGCCCTGTAGCGGAGGGGAGAACTCCTTGCCTTGTTCAGATTGAACCCATAGCTGCCACCGGATTCCATGACTCAGCTGTTCATGCTAGTCTCAAAGAGACTCACTGGCTTTGACAGATGCACCTCTGAAAACTAGAGGGGAGGCCAGGTTGTCTAGAGCAGTGTTTCTCAACCAGTGGAACGAGTACCCGTAGGGCTACTCGAGAGAAGTCTGGGGGGTATGTCAACACAACTGACCTTTGGAGAAAACTGAGTTTTTGTTTTAAGTTTACAGCGCTTTATTATTTTTGTACTTTTACACTCAAAAATGTCTTTGGCTACGATTAAGTTGTTTAAACATGTATTGCAATGGGAGAAATAAATGTTTGTGTGTCTGAAAACTGTAGGAACCGGGGGTGGTCATGACCATGAGGGTTAGCCAGCAGCTTGGGGACTAAGGGGTTCACTATGTCCCTTACCTAACCAGGTAACAGGCAGCCAATAGAAATGTAGGTAGGAATTTCAAACTGGAACAAAGGAATTTGGGCGTTTTCCCTCCTTTGTCCCGAGCAGTTTCTCTCCAGAGGGGGACAAACAAAATATTCTCTGAGGGGGGCAGACAAAATGTCTCACTCCAAGAAAAGACTCTTTACAGTCTGTAAGTAGGGTAAAGTTTAGATAAATACGTTAGGTTTTAGTGTTTTATGGTTTGGGAATGGGAATCTGATGTCTGTGCATTTAAAAATGGGTTTTCCTCTTCTTTGCAACTAAGCTCTTGGCCCATGGGGGCGGGGGCATGAGTATATTAATTGGTGACTTTTACATCTAGTCACATGCTTGTAACAGGAGTATTGAGGTAATAATAAAAGTTATTTCTCTTTCTTTTTTATTAACCTGATATTGCTTAAGTTTTGTGTCCTGGTTTTACTTTAGGGGCTGAGATTTCCGAAGTGGTCTCTCTGTGGTTTCCTTATCATTACTTGGGTGGTGGCATCAGCTTTTTATCCCCAAAATCTAGGTTTTTAAGATTTTGGGGGGAAGTTTTATACCAAAGCCTGGAAAGGTAAAGTTTTAGGGTACTTTTGTGGGCCCCCACTTCTGCATTTATTGTGCCAGAGTGGGGGGAAAGCCTTGACAGGAGGTACTTATTTTTTTAAAGGGATACTTTATATAAAAAAAAAAAAAAAGTTGAGAAACACAAGAGTCAGGCATTTGCATGACATGGTTCTGTTGCCCACTGAAGAACCCCCACGAGGTCACTTATCTCTGTCCATTGCATCCTACCTCACAAGGGTGTTGTTTGTCAGACTTCTCTACTTCAAGATCCTCCATGGACAGGCGCTATAGATGTGTAAAACAGTGGTGGCCTGCTATTAAGCAAATCCCTGAACTTCTGCCCAGAATCAACAGACATGGACAGGGACTTCAACTCATAGGTCCTGCCTGAATCTTCCTGCAAATCTGAGAGATGTAACTCCTTTGTTTTCCAGTGAATTTATATGGAGTTGGTCTCCTAGGCACGTGTGCCAGCTTTTCAAACTCAGTCAGGAGCAGCCTCAGCACTAACCATGGCCTCAGGTTATCACTTTGAGGAATGCACATTTTAAATGTTTAACCAGACTCCCTCAGTTCAGTCAAGTCGGGGATGTTTTGAGCAACACTTTTTAAAAGATTCCTCCCCACACTTCTTTTGTTTTCTCTGTCTCAGACGAACAAAACTTGCTTGGAAGGGCATTTTAACTAACATCTTTAAAAAAAACAAAAAAACAAGCAGGTTTTACAGAACATGTCTCTGAAATTCTTCGAGGAGAGTTGCAGAAGCACCTGCACTAAAGAATTCACTGTGAAGCTTTTGGGTGCACTGGATCGGATCTGTGTATGTAAATTTAATGGGAGAGGTGCTGCAAGAGCAGCTCACCCAGCATACGGAGCAGTCATAAGAGTGGCATTGAGCCATTCCCATGTAGAGGCACTGCCTAGTTGTTATTTTGTTGTTTATATCTTTGTGTTTAGAGTAACAGCTACATTAACACTATGCAATGTGCTATGCAAACTCATGGTAAGAAACCGTGCATGCACCAAAGTGCATCTACTGCCGGTAGACAAAGCCTCAGAGAAAAGTAATATGGTATTTCCCATGATGGAATTGGGAAATGGAGGCATGGAGCAATTAAGTGACGTGCCCAAGGTCATACATAGAGTATGTGGCAGAGCCAAGAGTTGACTCCAACACTCCTTCATCCCAGTGCAGTGTTTTAACCACAAGACCACTGGCCCTCACTACCACAAGGCCATTAAATGCCTAATGATGAGGATGTCAGTTTGGCTAAACAATGATTTAAGTGGCGTAGACACCTGTTCGCTAAGGGTGAGTCTTAAACCATCAATCCATGTCACACAGGCCAATGCACCAGAATTGGAAGGAAACAGCTCTCATTCCCCTAGACCAGTGTTTCTCAAAGTGTGTCGCGAGCCTGCACTGAGACCTGCTAACAGGCCGTTCTGGTCTGCTTAGCTACCAGCTCCACAGCCATTTGCAGCTGTGGTTCGCCGTTTGCATCCAAAGGGAGCCGTGGGACATAGCGACCCAGGCCATGCTGCTTCCCACGGCTCTCCTCGGCTGCAAACAATGACCCGGAGCCAATGGAAGCCTCGAGGCTCTGTGGTTGTGGAGCCGGTAAGTAAACAAACAGGAGCAGCCCGTTCGTAGCTTTGAGAAAAATTGCTGTAGACCACGTGCTTTTTTTGTGACTGCCCAGCACTTCTGTAATGAAAAAATGGCCAACACCCACATTTCTTAAAGGGGTGTGGGTTTTTTGGGGGTTTTTTTGTGCTCAACAACTTTTCCCCTGGAATACCGGCATTTTTTTTTAAATAAAAAAAGCACTGGGTAGACCCCTAGGTAGCAACCTGAACCTAACATGAGCTATCATCCCTGTGAGCCATCCAAGTGTGTACAAGTCCGATCTCACTGATTCAAAGCCAATGCAAAACTGCAGCCAAGGGGCAATGAAGAGGAAATGGCAGGGCTTCGCCCTTTCCCCCCGAGGAAAGGCTCCACTCATGCTGGAACACTGGGGTTTGTTTGCACTGTCTCCTCTCCACCTCCATGGCCATGTTAGCCAGAAACACCACAGAAGCTTTCAGAATATTTAGATTCCTCTTCTCTCTTTCCCAGGCACACGTTAAACCCAGGAGAAGTCCCCGCTGCATCTTCACTGTCAAATTCAGTGTCTTAAGTTGTTTTACAAAGATGAATCAGGGTTTATCCTGAGGGTATAGTATTAGGAAAAATTGCTCTCCACAAAGTGAGTGCAGGGCTTAATTCAGCTGTTTACCACAGCTCTGTAAATGACCTGACATTGACATTTATATAGAGCTATATTCTCTGTTGTGTTACCCCTTGAGCTTAGTAGCTACTGTTCCATTCATAATTAGTGTTTGTTTTGTTTTTATAGACCGCTGCCTTACGTAATGGACACATTGGGCTTTAGCCAGCCTGTGTGCTCAGATGATAGGAAATAATAGCTGCTTTTCCACCACTGACTGGCAGATCTGTATCCAGATAACGATAAACGACATGTTCTTGTGTGAACTCCTCTCGTGCTGATGGCTTTCTCAAAGCTCCAGTGGAGAGCGACACCACAGCAGGGAGGGAAACTGGACTCACCCAAGCAGGGGACTGGCAGTTTCTTCGAAGCCTGGCCACATACACCCTGCTGACAGAGGAACCCAGTAACAGGCTTGCCCCTGTCTTTTTTGTCGGGGGGGGGGGGGGGGGGGAGGGCTGCTGACCCACAGAAAAATCAGTCAGGGGCTGAACACAAGTGAGAAGCCAAAAAAAAACCCAAACCAACCTCCAAACCCTCATTGACGCGGCCCCCTGAGAAGCAGAAAGACATTCCCCACATTCCCCTCGCACACCAGAGCCTAGTAGGCCCAGTCTAGCAGATTTTGTGTGCTCCAGTCCCTCAGTAGGTACGGGCTCCCCAATGCTAGGAGGGGAGCCCTGAGCCTTGGAGGCCAGATCGAGGTAAGCCAGGGGCTGTACCAAGCCCCCAAGCCTGAGGTTCCTCACCTGCTTACCTCTAGTGCTACTCTCCTGGTGGCCTTTGTCAGGTGATTTATGCTTGTGTTTTTTGCATAGCTTCACATCAAAGAGTTTTTCTGAGGTGAAATATTATGGCACTTGGAAGGCAACAGCTCATAACCGAGACAATGGCTGGAATGGGTGAGAAGTGCTGTAGTATCCAGATCCTGAAGTGATCTTGGTAACCAAGTTAGTTGAACAAGAAAAGCGTTTTTCCCTGCAGCCTGGCCACGTCTCATGAAACAAACACTAGTCCCATGGCCTGTGATGAGCCTGCAGCTATGACCTCACTCACATCTCTCCAAAGTACCCAGCACTTGGCCTGTGGTTTGGCGTAGGGTTGCCGGTTTTGAACCAGACAGTCCAGTATTTGCGCTTTCTATTCAGGAAACAAATTGAGACAATATAAACGTCCGGTATTTTCTAAATAAGATGTCATGTAGATTGTGATGTACTGTCAAGTGTGTCCGGTATTTTTGTTGAAACCATCTGGCAACCCTAGTTTGGCGAGAGATGTGCAAGGACACGTAAGCCTGTGAGATTCGTGTGGAACTGTTCTTGTCAGGGTGACATTGCACTGAATGTTCCGGAAAGGCACATTCTGAGGCGAGTTGGGAAGGCGAAGATGCTCCCCTTGGCCTAACGGCTTTCTTGCTTCTTTCACCCTTTATTTCTCTAAGCAAGGTTTGATCAAGTCAGAGCAAAGGCGGGAGCTGGCTGAGTAACCCGTCACACAATACATTTAACCGTGGGAGATGCTGCCCTTTTCCAGAGCAGGGCCTCGAGGAGTAGGCTCGCTCTCATGCTAGTAGTTTTGTCACACACGCAGGAGCGGGCTGGGAGGCAGCCTAAACCCATTGTCTTGCTTTTGTTTTTTAAGTCAATAGCACTGATGGGTTAACACTACTTTAATACGGTTTCTGGATCTGTACAGCTCCACTCAAGCCAGCACAGCCTTCTTCATGGAAAAACTGTGCCTCTCAACATATTCGAGCATTTTTTGAAAAAGTTAACCTAAAAGGCTACGTCTATTCTACGAGTTTTCTTGGCAAAAAATATGCTAATGAGGGACTCATTTGCATATTTTCTGCAGATCCATTTTTTGCACATGGATCTTGTGGGGAAAATGTTTTTTTGCGCAAAAAGAAAATGTTCGCACTGCTTGTTTTTGCACATAAACCTTAACAACAACAAAAACCAAACAGATCAGCAGAAAATATGCAAATGAGTCCCTCATTAGTATATTTTTGGCAAAGAAAACGCATAGTATAGACGTAGCCAAAGACTATAGATGCATTTACCTGTAGTTTCCAAAACCTTTCACTATTGTGAAGGATTGTTAAAGAAGATAAATAACACCACGAGTTACAGGCAAAGTCTTTTTCAGGAGAGTGAGTGCACTGCTGTAATCTAGTATGTAAGGACCTGTGGGAATTTATTAAAATGCCCATTGACTTGCAAAAGGAGCTGAGCACCTAATTAATGTAAGCTTCTTTGAACTCCCAGATGAATATATCTTGATTGCCTGATGCTTCATTACCATTTAAGAATGGTGATGCCATGTTTTCCTATCAAGGTGATAGGAAACGTTAATTCAATATCGCAGTAACCTTCTGCAAAGTTCTCAACTGTTCTTTCTGCAAGCGCTCTATGGTGCTTGGACACACTAGAGCATGAGTTCCCAAACTGGAGGGGCATGAAACAACCCAGCCCCTCCCAGAAGTTTTGCCGCTATTTTTGTCTTTTGGCCCCGTTAAGTTGTTGTTTTTTCCTCAACAAATTTTGCTGCTATTTTGGGTGGAGGAGGGGAGAGTGGGGGGAGAAGGGTATGATGGTTTCTCAAAAATCAAAAAGGGGGCATGATACTGAAAAGTTTGGGAACCACTGCTCTAGAGTTAGGTTTTTCCCATTTTGTCAACTGGGTGCTGACAGTCCCTCTATCATGCCACTCCATACAGTCGCATTGTCAGTCTATAGCTTCCTCTTGTGGGAGTGCTATTTTGCTCTGCATGTGCACAATTCCTAGCCCATGACTGGTAATCCAAGGTACTATTACGTTACAATAGAGTATTAATGGTCCACGCTCACCTATAGGCTATGAGCTATCGTCTACAGTTGCTGCTACTAATAGCGTTCTGGTTATTGTCCATTCAAACCTTTCCCAGTAATGTCTTGTTCTCAGATTTGCACTTCAGCTGGAGATGGCAGAATCTGTTGTTCTTCGCGTTTGCCAGCTGGGCCACTTTTGGTTGGATGTCTTTGAAGGAGCAGAATGTGGTGAGTTATCCCTAGTGGAGGGGCTTTCTGAAATATTAGCCATTTTTTCCTTGCTGCTGGGCTGTTTACCCACAAAACGGAGAGGCTGATACTGTTGGCTAACCAATTGCAGAGCAGACCTTTGAAGGTGCTGCAGCTGGGAATGCCAACCAACCCTGGCTCAGCCCCACTGCCTGAACAGACAGCTTTGGAGGCAATGTCCAAAGCAAATATGCTGAATGCTAGCAGATGTGGAATCTTAGGGTCGTGTGGCATCAAAACCAATGAGCAATCATCATCCCTATAAAACTTGGAGCTGGAGAGTGCAGCTTAGAGGTGGGTAAGAGCTGGCTGGATAGATGCATGGTTGTATGAGGGTTTACCTGACGGGATACATTGTGTGTAGGAGAGAGACAGGAACAGCCATCTGCAGCAGGGACTGCTGTGCTCACTGCACAGCTTGGAAGGAATTCAGGCAATGTCGTGCCCAATGTAGTCTAGGGCTCTAGCATGTCCAGAGGTACAAAGGCTGTGTCGTTTGCTACCCCCAGGCCTTGGCCATGTGCTTATACCCTCACTCCTGAGCTAACCCTTCCCAAATCCACCCTGTTCTGGTACATTTGTGACTCCACTGGCATCCTATGAGGACTGAGATTTCCAAAAACAGGAGCCTCACTAGATGGTGAGACTTCCAAAAGGGTTTAGCACCTCAATTCCACTCCGCCCATCCCCTGGGGGAAGAGGGCAGAGGCAGAGCACAGATGGTACCAAAATTGGCAGTTCTGGGTAGAGCTGCATGTTGGAGCCTGGGGAAAAGGCAGCATTCAGGGAGCTGTGTAGAGGAGTTAGGGATTAAGGATGAGCACAGTTATCCTTAGGAGTCTATTGTCTCAGTGTCCTTGCGCTCCCCCATCTATGTTCTGCTGTTATCTGTCTTATGCTAATAGCTTGTCTACACAGGGGGACACAACAAAATTAATCCACATTAACTAGAGGTGTGAATTAAAAGTGGATTACTTTGAACAGTGTTTATAAAAAAGTTGAGAAAGTACTCCTTTTTTTAAAAAAATTATAAGTACCCCCAGAACCTACAGTTTTCAGATGTGCAAAAAATGTTTCTACCATTGCAACACATTTGTTATAACAACTTAATCACACGCAGGCGGGCAAAGAAATTTTTGGGTGTAAAAAGTACAAAAATAATAGAACAAACACAAATTCAGTTTCCTCCAAATTTCAGTTGTGTTGATGTACCTCCCAGACTTCTCTCGAGTACCCCTAAGAGTATTCATACCATTGGTTTAGAAACACTGACTTAGAGCACACTAAGCCCTTGTGTGGATGTATATTCATAATTTCAGGGGGCTTAATTTGGTCTGGTCCAATTCACTCTGGAAGTGAATTAAAGGTATTTTAATTCAGAATAAGAGCATCCAGGCAGCAGTTTTGTGAAGTTTAATCTACATTAAAATTGCATTTAGAGTAACTTTGAGTGCTCCCCAAAAAGAGAAGAGCTTAATCTGTAATTCCTTTGGGGGACAAGGCTCACCTTTTTGTTCTGTTGTCCAGGACCAAGTGCAGTGAAGTCCTGTGCATGAATGGAGAACCTATGTCCTATCCTAATACAAACAATAATAATGCTCAATGCTAATAGATACTGGAAACCTGATAGGAGACCCTCACTTAATGAATCTGCTGAAGTACATCAAATGAGAGAAATACTAGACGAGGCAGAAAATGATTGAGTTCAGCTCTGGGTATGGTGACAGTTAGCATCTCCAGTATCATTCATTAATAAACTCCTGCTGCTGTGCTGCAAGGGTTATTTGGAGTTCAGGAAACACACCACTAAAGCAGGAACAAGCAGTTCCTCCACAGCATAGCCCTCTGGAAGTTCAAAAGTTAAGAGCCATATTTGCATAAGGGAATGTTTTGGGGAGCAAAGTTTTTAAGCTAGCAGACATACCTAAGCAACTGAAGGTGGCAAGAAGGATTGGAGTCGTCCGGAATTAGTGGTTCTCATCCTCCTTTGATGTTTAAAGATATGGAGAGAGACTCTCAGCTTGTGTAATGTAACCCACCACTTCTGAATGTAAGGGAGTCTGAGCTAGTGAAAGTTATGCGCAGAGGAAGGCCTGGTGGTCTTCAACTAAAAATGAAATCAACTTCATAAAAATCAACAGAATTGATAATGAACAGAACAGGGAATCATCAAGTGATCTTACCCCTGCCCCCCATTCCCAGCCTCCGACAAACAGAGGCTGGAGACACCATTCCCACTTCGAGGGGACAATCATCCCACTAAGGGATATAATAATGTTTTGCTGTCTTAAGTAAGCAATGACAACAGCTAGTACTTTGGAATACAGAGTGAAAGAAATGAGCAAGTCTCTGTGCTGCAGGTACTGATGGTGCCGTGCTTGGCTGTACCAAAGCCACTTGTGGTGCTAGTTGTAATCTCTGCACCGAGCACACCAGTGACCATCACGGGAATCGTGATCAGCACCGGAAGTGCTCGTGGTGTTGAGGCGGCATCCTTGGTGCCCGATGCTGCCCTTATATGCGAGGCAGGCAACTTAAAGCCTGTGGCCTCCGCATGGGTATTCTGTAAACCCGGCCCTGTGGTGGTGCTGGAGACATCCAGTGCATCGTAAGTACTGAGGGGCAAGGCCATGGCTGTTCTCGACACCCATGTTGGTGAATGCTTTTTCGGTGCCATCAGGTTCTGTGGTAATGAGGAGGCTTGCTTTTCAGCAGGCTTCTCTCTACGTGCCTGAGCGGTCGTGGAGCCTTGTCCTGGGTCAGAAGCAGGGCACAGTGGCTTTTCCAGTAATGTAAGTATGAGCCCTAGGTCTCTGTCATGACTGGCTCTTGATTTCAATTGTGTGCAATGGGGGCACTTTTGAGAGACGTGTGCTTCCCCGAAGCAGCGGACACATCGTGAGTGTCTGACACTGGAATGGAATTGTTGCTTGAAGAGCAGCGTTTAAATCCCAGTGAACCGGGCAGAATGCTAAAACTAACCCGTCTGAGGGGAGAAAAGGTTTTATTGTTTAGAACAGGGAAGGAGAACTATTAAGTAGCTGACAGAGATGAAAACATGGTTACTTATCTAACTAAACAGAACAAGGTAAGGAACATGCAGAGCTCCGTTTCTGGCAGAAGACAGAGAAGGAATGGGTGGGGGGAAGGGGAGAGAAAGGAGCTGGCACATGCACGATGCCAACACACAGAGTGTGTGGCTTGGGATCTGTGCCTGCACGGCTCCAGCGACACTGCTCTGCAGACTCCGATCCATGGCAGGAGGGCGCGCCGCTACCTGATGTGAAGCACCCACAGGGACATCTTGCAAAGAAGAACTTTGAGTTTTTGGCTAACTGTTCTTCAAATACCTTTTTGCCCTTCCTTATTATATTACTTCATTTGACAGCGTTTATACTCCTGTATATTTTCCTCCCCAGGATTTAACTTCCACTTTTTAAATGATGCCTTTTTCTCTCTCATTTCTTTCACTTGGTTGTTAAACCACACAGGCACTTTTTTGGTTCTCTTATTCTGTTTTTTAAATTTGGGATATACATTTGAGCCTCTATTATGGTGTCTTTGAAAAGTTTCCATGCAGCTTGCAGGGATTTTACTTTTGGCATTGTACCTTTGAATTTCTGTTTAACTAATCTCATTTTTGTGTAATTCCCCTTTCTGAAATTTAAATGCCACAGAGTTGGGCTGCTGTGGTGTTTTTCCCACCACAAAGATGTCAAATTATATTATGGCCACTATTTCCAAACTGTCCTGCTAAATTCTCCTCTTGGGCCAGATCCTGTACTCCACTGAGGACTAAATCAAGAACTATTGCTCCTCCTGTGGATTCCAGAACCAGCTGCTCCAAGAAGCAGTCATTTAAGGCATCCAGAAACTTTATCTCTGTATCTCATCTTGAGGCGATGTGTACCCAGCCAATAGGGGGATACTGTGTCCCATTGATCTTCATTCCATCACATTTCTGTGATGCCTATTATATCAATATCTTCATTCACTGACACTCCAGTTCACCCATCTTACTATTTAGCATTTGTATATAAACCCTTTAAAAACTTGTCACTATTTAGCTGTCTGCCATTTCCTGGTGTGATCAATGGAAGAATTCTTCCACCACAAAGGTAGATTAATTACATCAATGGAAAAACCTCCTGTCAGTCAAGGAAGCATCAGCACTACAGCAGTACAACTGTAGCACATACCTAAGCTGCTGTACTGTTAGTCATACCTAAAGGTCACTGCTTATTTAACATTCACCTTCCTCCCACTCCTCAGCATATAAATCACACCGAGGGGGACGCTCACACCGATCTGCAGGTAGAACCGAAGGAATTTGCTTTTTTAAGTCCAATGGTGGAGCACTAACACTTTGGAGGAATGGAACCCTCTGTGTACAATGGAGCAAGACTGGGCTCCATCTTCATCCATTCACAGGGAGGTGAAATGCTGCATAGCTCTGTTTCCAGTGTAATCACAAACGTGGGTCCAACGGTGCAGGACTGATAACAGACACCGAAGAATAGGCTGGCTTAGCATGAATTTATTTCATCCCATAATATAACCTTCCCTTTAGGAAGCATGGCTGGCTATAATATCACACACTGAAAGCGAAAACAGTGATGTATACCCATTTAGATTTCTACCGCCTGTCCAAGTGCGTGCATATAATACTACGGAGGGCAATTTCCTCATGGAGGAAAACACAGTGAAATGGTCATAAAACAGCTCTCCTTCTGCCCTTAATCCTTACACATTAGAGCATTTGTGCCTGTGGGTTTGGCTCCAGGATGGCTGGACTCTTCTCAGCAGCCAATTAAAAATGTTAGACAAGCTCATCTCCAACATTGCTGTGGGAGGAATGGTAGGCTCCTTCCCCAAAATAGCTGGAGGCTCTGTTAGGTTCCAATCATAGCAGAGATTCTTCACACAGTGTGTGCGCACGCAGCGTGCACTCCTGTTCAGTGACGTATTACTGCATTCAGACTTCTCCTTACTGAGAGTGATCGGGGTTCATCTTTCCCATACAATCCCTGGGCTCTCAAAGAACAGCTGAGGCACAGCATGGCTGCTAGATAAATGATTTCACCAGAGTTACCATATGATCAACTCCACAAGCCACATCAACTACCTCACCCGGTATTGTCACCTGGAACAGAAAAAAAAAAGTTTGCTTTCAGGTTCCTTAGGCCATGTGTGCATGCCTCCAGCCCAGCCACGCTGTGTGCTACTTACAAGTTCAAGATATAAAACAACTGAGTGACAGGGTTCAGTGAAGGGAATTGTGAGATTAGACTGAAGAAATGTCAGCTCCAACTGCAGGCAAAATAAGAAACACAGAAATCCCTACAGAATTCATCATCGTGCTGTAAAGCACAGGTCAGGCTCACACATGAGCTGTTAGTGCAGACTAGTATTTTTCCATGGAAACACAAAGCATTTATGGAGTGAGCTGAAAGCTCAAACTCCAACAAGGCTTCAGTTCCACCAGCTTGCTGGGAAATGCAGGGGACTGTGGTCCCTGCCCATCTGTCCTGAAAGCAGCACTTTGTGTGGAAGGGGCACTGACTAGAGCACATGAAGAGGACGTGTTTAAGCACCACACAGGTTGGCATAGCTCATCACCGAGGACAGATAAATAGTTAAAGCCATGGAGATGCCTCCATATATGGAATAGTCTTCACATTTTGTCAGGGTTAAAGGCTGGTTTTTGGAACTGTGAATATAAGCAGGTTAGTTATTCAAGTTATACTGAGGTCTTTCACTTTAAGAACAGCTGAATACTAGAGCTTCAAATATGCAGAGTCCTCAGTGAGAAAGGAAATAGCTGCTAATGGCCAAATATTGCTCTATTGTTATGCTAGGTGGGGGGGGGGGGGGGTCATTGAGCATTCAGGGGGACAGTAGCTAACATTTTAGCTAGTGTCAACTAGCCCCACACTGGGAAGACGAGAAGCTAAGCAGCCCTCAGAGAAGCTGTGCAGAACCTCACTAAATAGGGGGGCAGCTTGGTAGGGCAGCCAATTGGGGGCAGGGAGGGGACATATAAGAAGGGCTGCAGAGCAGTCAGGCTCTGCCTGGAGCATACCTTTAATCAAACAGTGCTGGGCAGGGCGAGGGGAGCTCCAGACTGAGGTCCTGATATGAAGGACAAGAAGGAAGTAGGCAGCAGATGTTGGAGGAAGAGCAGAACCTGGCTGCCAAAGTTAGGGAGCCTGAGTCCTTCCCCCACCTGGTCACTGAGGGGAGACGCTGGCGTACAGATTGCAGCTTGCCACAGAGGCAAGTGGCTGGATTACATACTACAGAACAGTGGCTCTCAAAGTGTGGTCCGTGGACCGACTGTCTTGCAAATGGGCCGCCGGCTCAGGGCTTCCCTTTCCCCTTGCAGCAGGGAGCCTGCACTGGCGCCCCAGCCCTGCGGCCCCCCCACCCATGCGTAGTTGGGAGTGCCAGTGCCAGCTTCCCACTGGCGTGGGAGAGGGGAAGCTCCAAGCTTTGCAGGCTGGATGAGATCATGGGGGTGGGGGGATGTCCCCCCACTGCCACTCTCCCTCCCCCCCGCTGGGGGCAGTGCCTGGAAGCAGCAGTGTGTGCAGAGCCAGGTAAGCACCTGTCATCCCCCTCATGCCCAGACTCCTCCTGCCCAGACCCGCTATGCCCCACACTCTACACTAGCCTGCTCCCCGGCAGTCGTCTCCCAGACAATGAACCCCTTATTTTGGCCATATCCCAGAGACTAGGGGGCCTACAAAATCTACTAGCCCCGAGGCTCCACAAGAGTTAATCTTCCCTTCATTTCCCCCCACACTCCATGGGGCTGGAGCGCAATTAGAGTGAGGTGTCTCAATCAGGGCCACATCAGTGTGGGGTTTTGGTTTTCTGCTTTCACTTGCGTGACCCCTGACTGATTTTTCTGTGGATCAGTGGCCTCTGACCCTAAAAAGGTTCCTCACCCCTGCCATAAAAAAAAAGACAACGTTGGAACCTTTGTATGGTCATAAATTAATATTTAATTTTAACTTTATCAAGTTAGTTTACCCAACTTCATTTTAAATAAAGTACTTAATCTAGTTAATGATCCTGATGAATATTTCCTTAATGTGTCCCCTAAGGTTATAGCTACATTTTTTATGTTCCAGCAGCCTAATATGAATTTACTATTTTAAGGAATTTAGAGATAGCAAATGCATTTTGACATCCTGGGTGGTTGGCATGTGCTCTGCAGAAAGGTTTGTGTTGAGCAGGGTGAGCCGTGGATCAACAAGTTTGAGAACCACTGCTATACAATAATGTGTAGCAAACCTTAATGATCAAAAGTTACAAACACTTTTCCTCACTTAACTGAACTTTTGCAGGAAAGTATCCCGGCTGCTTTAAAAAGTTTTTTCCTTCTCTCGCTTTTCTGTTTTTAATATGTCAAAAACTACGTGCATGCAACGTGATGGCTGACACAGGCAATTAAGTTAGACAATTATGCCATGTGCCTGTGGAAGCTTTGCTATAGAAGCCTAACTCAAGTTGCTTTACACAGGAACACGAGCGTCACAGGCCACTGTCCAACTTGATGCTCCGCAAACACAGGCGTGGGGATTTTTTCTTTAATTTAAACAAGATTTGATCTCACCTTCGTCCACCATGTCTGCTGGATAGGGCTTGACTCTGACACTTGGTACTCAGTTCTTTGGTATACAGTCCACTCAACTAGAGCTCAAGTCTCATCATTCCCCTGGTACTGTATAGACTAACTATAAAAGGTGAGAACATATACTGGAGACAAAATAAAGCTCTGATCTGACTCTTCTGGTCAGAATCTTCAAGGAGGAATGGATAAGATCATCGTGCATTTGAAGTTTTCATGTTATTTTCAAAGCCAAGATCCAAAACCAGGCACTTATCCTACTTGTAGTACCTTTTGATAGAGCATGTTTAACTCTGTCATATTTGTGCTTGAATGTCATGTACTTACCCTCCATGGGAAATATTGGTCTTCCATTCTTCCAATCCCCAAACATCCTCTTATATTCTTGCCCCACACAAACAGCTCTCCTCTGTCTGCAATAAGCAAAAAGCCCAGGTCAGATTGCCTTTAAAAGGGTCTTTACCTATGCAGAAAATAATTTTATGATGGAGGTTGCAAATGTTGTGCTTATCAAGATACAGCCTTCTAGTCAATAGCCAAAGATAATCCAGGACGAGAAAAAAACCCAGGTTCTGTAAGGTTAGTTAAGAGAACACTTGATAAAGAAATATTGTCCAGAGAAGCTTAGGGAAGAGAGGCAAATAAAGTTTTCTGTCTGACTCTCTTCTCCCACAACTGACAGCTCCAGTGCAGGATTCTGTTTGAAAGAACAGCATGACAGAGTCCACTAGCAAATGCTCAAGTCAATGGACGCTCCAGGTCCTCATTTTCAAAAGAAAGGCTCAACATCTGCACACATGTTCTTAGAAACAAAGCAGGAGCTGTGAGGACAGACAGCAGCGATGTGACCATCAAGATGTTTAACTTTAGGCATCAGAGCAACAGCCACAGTGAGCGAGGTAAGCAAAGACAGTGAAATCCAGAACACTCCAGCTGATAAATCTGTACCTTACGAACGGTGTCTTTCAATACGTGTAGAGCAAAAAACTGTATCCAGTACATCTGGGCTGTGTCCAGACTTGGGTTTTTTCAAAAAAAAGTAGCCTTTTTTCAAAAAAACATCACCTGCGTCTAGACTGCAGCCGCGTTCTTTCGAAATTAAATCGAAAGAGCGCGGCTTTTCTTTCGACGGCGGTAAACCTCATTTCACGAGGAAGAACGCCTTTTTTCGAAAGTGCTCTTTCGAAAAAAAGGCGTTCTTGAATGCCAACAGGGCTTTTTAGAAAGAGAGCATCCAGACTCACTCGCTGCTTTCTTTCGAAAAAGTGGCTTGCTTTTTCGAAAGTACTGTTTGCAGTCTAGACGCTCTTTTTCGAAAGAGGCTTTTTCGAAAGATACTTTCGAAAAAGCCTCTTTCGAAAGAGGCTTGCAGTCTAGACATAGCCCTGGAGAGGTCTTGGGTAAAATTTGCCAAGCTACGGTGACTTAGAAGCCTGAATCCCCATTTCAAAAATTACATATACCAGTGAAAGAATTCTAGATAGAAAAGGCCTAGCTATTTCAATTAGGAGCGTGATTTTTTTAAACTGAAATAGTTAGAGGAAGAATCCCATGGGTAGACACAGTTCTACTGGTTGATAGCTATTCCTGTATGAGACCAAAAACACCAGTATAAAGCACCCCATCTCACTTTATGTAGACAAGCACTTATGTCTCACTGAAACTCAAGGGGACTTAAGCTCCAGAGTCCCATTTTCAGACATGGCTTAGGTGCCTTGAAAAATGTTATCCATCCTGGTACAATGACATACTCCGTAAAGCCATACAGTATGTTCTCCTTGTCTGGGGTGTCATTTGAAGGAGACAGGAAGGGCTAGAAAACATTTATCCTATTTGCATACAGCGCAATTCCAAACCAATATTTTATTTCAGCCTAATATCAAAATATTTTACCCATCACTGTAGAGCTGTCATTGAGGTAAGCTTTTATTCTTGGTCCGTAGTAGCTATCCTCTGCAGGCATTTATACTGACCTTTGTGATTTAACAGGTTTTCATTTTCAAACTACAATACTTTCTTCACATACAAGCTTCGTTTATGACAGCAACAGCATTAGGGTAATTAAGAATGTCATGTCTGTATTTGCACTGTGATGCTGTAGTTTTTCTGCTTCAGACACTAGGTTAATTGGCTCAACTTGCACACATTCTCTGTGGAATAAAAACTGAGACTTAAGGTCTCACCTTAAAATAATTTTAAAAATGTGAAAGAATTAACTGTGTTTTAAGATAATTCTTTTGCACTCTAGCAACTCTTATAACCTTTTGATTACAAAAACACACTGTGCAGCATGGTGGTATTGGAATGGAAGTAAATCTGGGCTGTTTGCACATCAGGAAGCAGAGGGAAGGAGGACAGATCTGTTTTACTGAACCCAGATTAAGAATTTATTACAGCAATGTCTATAGAGGCTAGGTTGCCATCTGTCATTGACACAGTCTGACCAAAAGCATAAAAGCCCTTGCACTGTTTCAGCATGGTATTTTTGAGATTCATATTTAAGAAGCCTGTTTTAGAAACAAACCTCTCAGTAAGATTTTTTTAAGGGGTTCAAACTTCACCACTGACCCATGGCCTTGAAACTTACTGTTCAGTGCAGCAAACTGGCTGAGTCCACAGCGAATGCGAGAAACCCGGGTATCTGGACTGAAGTCTGACAAACCAAAGAGTGTGGGTGGGATCATTTCTGGAGTTGCTGTTTCCATCAAGTTTGGTCCTTTCCCAAGAATTCCATATCCCCAGACAAAAACATTTCCTTCTTCTGCATTACAATAAAAAAAATCTGTAAGTACAGTCACTCTTATGAAATTAATACAGCCTCAGAAAGCTAATTAGGACCAAATGGCTATTTTCTTTTTCTTTAGGGTTGGCAAAACACAATGTGTTTCCATTTGGCTCCTTCCTGCATTTGAATTTTCTCTAACTTTGGTATTAAAGCCAATTTTCCTTGGATTATATTTCCTTTGCATTATGAAAACTGAGTGTTTCCAGTTTGTCTCAGATATAATGGGCTTGCAGTGCCCAAGGTATAGCATACAGAGTCACTCAGCATTCCTACCCTCTTAGATTTGCGACTAAGACCTACGATAGTGGGCCTTCAAAAAGAATTCTTCAAGTTCAGTACTTGTGAAAGCTGCCAGATGGACAGAGTGGGAGAATTAAATCATATAGATACAGCTAAGGCAAAAGCAGTGCATACTCCCTGTACAAACATGCCTCAGCCCTGACCTTCAGGAACTTCTTCTAGGGCTAAGTATTTCAATACAAACAACCCATTTAATCCTTAAAATAACAGCTTATAAAGCGTCTGAATGTCAATCATGTCAGACATCTGTAAAAGTCATACCAATAGTATAGCAGCCAGGGTCCTCTCCCACATTATTACATGCAACTGGAGTCTGTAGCAGCAAAAATGCACTCACCATTTACAATAGCATTGCCTGTCCCTCCACATGCAACATCCTTTATCCTCCCAATTTTGAATGGTAAGTGCCTTGGAACATTCACCTAGTGAGAAAAAGCAAACAATTCAGGCCTCAGAGTATGCCTATACGAGCCATTAGAACTGGACATGTGCTGGCATTTTTTACTTGTTTTTGGAAGTTTCTCTTAGGACAATGAGAATATAGACAAGGTATACAGCATGTCAAGTATCAACCCTTCAAGTATATAAAAGGGTGTTACAAAGGGGAGGAGGAAAAATTATTCTCCTTGGCCTCTGATGATAGGATAAGAAGCAATGGGCTTAAATTGCAGCAAGGAAGGTTTAGGTTGGACATTAGGAAAAGCTTCCTGTCAGGGTGGTTAAATGCTAGAATAAGTTGCCTAGGGAGGCTGTGGAATCTCCATCTCTGGAGATATTAAAGAGCAGTTTGAGTAGACATCTATCAGGGATGATCTAGATCAGGGCTACTCAAATTTGAGAGCCACAATGATACTTACAGCCTATGCCAAGGGCTGCAACTTAAGTGTGGTTGCACATACATGCAAATATATATGTAAATATATGCAAATAGCTGATTCACACTGATGGGCATGAATACAAAGATTAAGGCAAGACTACACAACACGCAGGCCCCATTTAAGTCAGTTCTGCTGATATTAATAAAATGCAATATTTACCTGATTTCCACCCATAAGACAGCACTTTTAATGAGCAATGACAATACAGGAATTTAACTACAAAAACATATATCAACAGAAGACCTTTATATTGACTCATCATTGTGGAGCGTGTTCCCAGTGGAGGTCATGTTCAAAAGGATCGCATCCGTTGGCTGCGTGTTGAGCATAAACCCAAACTGCACTGCAGGCCGCAAACAAATGGGCCCCGGGCCGAGTAGCCCTGATCTAGACGGTGCTTGGTGCTGCTCTGAGGGCAGGAGACTGGACTTGATGGTCTCTCAAGGTCCCTTCCAGTTCTAGTGTTCTATGATGTTATGTCTATTTTGTAAAAATGACCATTCTCCCCTAGATCTATAGGGTTGTTCAGGTAGTTACATAAACTATGAGAGCTTCCTCTATCTCCTGGACCGAGGTCATGGTGTATGTCATCCGTCAGCAGGAAAACGAACAACATTCAGTTGAATTGAAGTGAAGACAATGGATTGGGGAATGTGGCAAAGCTCAAATAATCCACACTGTTCTACATAACTGAGTAACTATAAGTGGTTCATACCTAAAAGTATCCATTCACTCCAGAGCCGAAGAACTAGTTGTCACAAGGAAGCTAGCCTCTAAACAGGTAGAACAGTCAATTTCACCGACTTGGCTTGAAGGTCACATCTTTGGGGACCGAGCATCCTAACCCCAGTTCCAATCATTCTCGGTATCCTCTGCAGGAAGCCTCATTGGAACACTCTGACCCAATACCTACGAATTATCTCAAACATCCTGCCCAACTAGATAATTAGCCCTAAACTGGGGACATATCAGGGTTAGCAAAGGGAACTAAATTAAAAATGGACTAAAATGGCATTAATTTGATGGTCTGCTCTTAAGTTCCTTCAAATACAGCTAAACTAGCAGACTTACCTAGCATTGCCAAGGTCCTTCAGGGCAGGGGCTGGCAGAGCGGAGTGGGGGATGCAGGCGACTGGGGGCAGGAGGTGAGGGTGGGCACTGGCTTCTCCCTGGAGGTGGTTTTTCCCCCCAGGCACTTTCCCAGCCTGGGGCAAGGCAGGCAGCAGGGGCTCTCTCTTCCTCCCTCCTGGAGGAGGAGGGGCTGGCAGAGGCTGGGCAAGGGGGCCCCCACTTATCTTTTCTGGTAGCAGACAAAAAGACAGAGCCCCAGCCCTGCTGACCATTCCCTTGATGCTGTGGCTGCCCCCAGGGGCCACTCTCATATCACGTCCCTCGCAAGAGCAGCCCGTCCCTTTGCATGTTATGTAAAACTGTCCTTCTGCCAGGGCTTCCAGTTGTCCTGGCACCACTAAACCCTGACCTTGCTTTACGTTAGGAGAAGAGGAAGCTACATACCAAATTTGGTGGCCCTAGCTCTTACCATTTAGGAGAAATTCTTGAGTAAATAGACTTGCAGACAGACACACATTCTCTATAACAGATACACAGCAATGAACGAGGCAAACATCTGCTTAATTACTACAGCGCCAAATTCAAGGTTGAGTCAGCATTTCAAATCTATTGCCCATAAAATACTTGTTCTCAGAAGAAACGTACATTTGGGGAATGACCCCATGAGATTTGTTAAAAGTTTGTTCTAGAATCAATTCAAAGAAGGAAGAACGGACTCTATGCACATGCTTCTGGGTCTCTCAAACCTACAGCACTCGCCTTTTATCCCATAAGTGTTGAGGGAGGATAAATTTGTCAAATTACTTTCTGCTCAAGTACTTGAAAGCAGATTACAAATAAATTTGAAACAGATCATTAAAAAACAACAGTTAGAAGTATTTGGTCATATCATCACATAGTACTCTTCATCAACATATGTCAAAGGAGGTGAGTGCCGTCATGCCTCTTTTACAGATGGGGAAACTGAGGCATTGAGCAGGGGACATGGCTTGCTCAAAGTCACCCAGCATGTGAGTAGCAGAGCCAGGAACTGAACCCAGTCCAGTGTTCTATGCACTAAGCTACACTGCCTCACAAGGCACCTGGTATTTCTGTTTCCTAGCAGGATGCCAAAAATGCACTCCTTCCCCGTCACGGAGGCTGCTCTTTCTGCAAAGCTTCATCTCTGTAAAAGGGTAGGGGAGCCTGGACGGCCCTCCCTTGACCTGAACAACAATATCCTGGCCCTGGCCTTGTCCAAAGTACGGTCTCTAACAAAGCAAATCCTAGAGCTGTCTCAAGTCTGGTGCACGTAAGCACACGGACGAGGCAGGGGAAGCTGTGAGAGGCAGGAATGCTTTGCACAATCATGCAGAGACTGCATGATACTGTGAAACCATGTCAAGACGACCAGAAACAACCTGGTACATCCCATTTTTGATGAGCAAAACATTCCAGATACAGCCATAAAACTGTTAATTAAGCGCTTAGTTTTGCAACATCCTGACTAGCAGGATGTACCCCAAATATTGGCATAATAGGTACCTTACACAACATGCAGTTAATTGGAAGGTATTATTAGAATGATCAAGTCGAGTATAAATACAGGAGTAAAAACCTAATCAGTGGGAGGGATTGGGTAAGGCGGCCTCACTACCTTACTCACAGCAACTAGCAGGTGAACCTGTTCCAATGCATTGTGGACGCCTCTGCGCATGGAGAAAGAAAAAGGCCATGAATTCCCATCTGAAAATCATAAGGGTCTGAGGCAGGGGCAGGGGCAGGGGCAGGCCCGTACCTATAGGCAAACTAGGCAGCTGCCTAGGGCACCAAGTTGCATGGGGCGTCAAATTCCAAACCCTGCCCCTTCCATTTCCCATGCCTTACCTGGAGCACGGCTTCCCTG
Source organism: Pelodiscus sinensis (assembly GCF_052426305.1). NCBI lineage: Eukaryota > Metazoa > Chordata > Testudines > Trionychidae > Pelodiscus > Pelodiscus sinensis. Next base: position 4,192,472 of record NC_143072.1, on the reverse strand, counting down.
CACCAGGAGGGGGGTAAGTCCTGGGAGAGGCAGCGCGCGTGGGTGGAGGTGGGGGGGGGGGTTCCCCTGTGCTGCTGTCAGCCCCAGGGGAGGAGGAACACGGGGGTGGTTTCCCCTGCCCCGCCAGGGGGGGAGGGGTCGGCCCCGGGGGAGGAGGAACACAGGGGAGGTTCCCCTGCCCCGCTGGAGAGGGGGTCGCCTTGGGAGAGGCGCATGCTGGCTTCTCTGGGGGAATCTTGGGAGGAGGCGGGTGCAGGGGAATCTCTCCCCCAACTGGCACCCTGTTCCCTCTCCCCGGCCCCCAGCCCCTGAACTCCATCCTCAGCCCCCTGACCCCCAGCCCCAGAACTCCAACTCCATCCCCCAGACCCCCAGCCACCAGCCCCTCGGTCCCTAGCCCCAGAACTCCAACTCCATCCCCAACCCCCTGCCCCCAGAACTCCATCCCCAGCCCCCCTCTTCCCAGCACAGAACCAAAACCCTCAGTCGATATCTGCCCTTGGGGTGGGGGTGGGAGGGTGCGCGCCGACCGCATGGTTCGCCTAGGGTGCCAATTGCTGGCAGCTAGTCTAGGGCCACCCCTGGTCTTAGCATTGGAACTGCATGTGATTTATAGAAATAAGCACATGTATATTCATATTCTTAAAATCGACATCTTGTGTATTGTCCTAAGTGTAGGTGTTGTTATATTGTCTGTGCCAACTATTCCATTTATTGGAATAGATCTATGTAACTTTGCATTGACTTCCTTTACTATTCTGTGCACAGTAAAGTGAGAAAGAGTTTATCTGAGGTATTTACTGGCTCCTCTCATGTCTAAAACAAATCAAACCACACAACAAAAAGCCAGCTGCACCAGCCAGTGTACATGAGGAGCAAGGGTGACAGAAACAAGTTCAATTTTAAAAATCAATGGAATGTCTGAAATTGGTCTGATTTTTGCAGCATTCAGCCAGCTCTGGTCCCCAAATAATTTCAAAAATTACAGTGTGACTAACATCATAGATTGCCTATCCCACTTAAAATAGATTTATAAAGCATTCACCACGAGCCTTTATGGTCCACCGAGTCATGGTACAATGAAAAATCTTTGTGGGCTTCTGGCACTCTGCAGAGATTGTTTATAATCTGACAGAGGAGAGTTCCCACTGCATGGCAGGCAGTAAATGCCAATTCATCAGCAAAACAGTGTCAAATGTAAGCTATGACGTTATCAGCTGTGGCTATTTTAAGAGATGACTTGGTACTGAATTAGAGTTGACAGATGCTATTATTTTCTGCCTTAAAATTAATGATGGTATGTTGGAAAGGACTGCAGTGTTTTTATATGAAAACATGGTTTAATTTATTTTATGCTTAATGGATTTTGGCAGCTATATTTTAAAATGTTTTAAGCATAGTTAATCAAAAAAGGGGTGTAAGCTAATCTAGGAAACCATTAGCCCTGATAACAAACTAACAACTATAAAACAGAAAACAAACTGTGCAAGTTGGACATTTTAAACTTCTCTATGTGCAGATTTCAAAGTGTCTTACAAAAATGATCAAAATCAATCTTCTCGTAATCCCTGTGAGATTGATTCTCAGCCCTGTCTTACATACGGATTGCAGAAAGCAAAAGTGACTTGTCAAAAGTCATGCAGGGATTCAGTGGCAAAAATGAAATGAGTCCAGGAATGCTGCCTCTTGTCAAGGCAATACCATTGGGCCAGACTGCTCCTAATCACCCCAGTGTAAATCCCAATATTCACTATACTTGTTCATAACCCAAATTTTTTGGGTGAAAAATCCCGCTGTGAAGAGTGGGAACCAGTTTATGAATGGGTTCTTCCACTGGGGGGCAGGAGTCAGCAAACTTCCCCCGGCTCCCATTGGCTAATAGACTCCTGCTCACTGGTCTTTTACCTTGGGTGCATGTAGCTCAGCCATACAGCCTGCCCTGCCCACCTGCCACTGTGATCCTAGCGTTCCCATTGGCTGGGAACAGTGAACAGCAGCCAATGGGCTCTGAAAGGCTCCATGCCTGCAGGCAGCACTGAGGCTGACAAGCTGGGACTGGAAGTTTGTGCACTGGAGTCGGCTTATAAACGGGTCATTGACTTTTCCCCTGTAAGTTTGAGGGGTCAGCTTATGAACAAACAGGCTTATGTTCGAGTATATACGGTAAAAGATTTACCTGGCATTGCTTTGGTACTTAACTCAATTTTTGTTTTTCCTCATTTCAATCATTGCTCTCCAGTGAGGAGGAGGGGTTCAGTGTGCAGGCTGCCCCAAGGAGAGAAAACTACCCCAGCCCTCTCTCACCGCAGCAGCTTGGGGCCAGGTGAGAAGTGCCTCTCCATGGCCACTGCAGCTCCAGCAGGCACAGGAGGAAGAGGGGAGCATGCTCCCCAGCTGAGGTAAGTCCAGGTTTGTCTACCCCCAGCGCTCCCCACCCAGAGGGAGAAATTAAGCAAACTGAACTTTTCCACGGCTTCCCGACCACAGTGAAGAGCCAGCAATGTCCCCGTACGAATGGGAGAAAGGAGGAGTTTCAGCCCTCTTCCCCCCACACACACACCCTACCTAAAGGGCTCCTGGAGTGGGAGGGTCAGGACTAAGGCAGCCCTTTTCACCTGCTTGGTGACTGCCTCTTTTCTGTATGGTTTTATGAGAAGCAATCCCATTCTAGGCATATCCTGTTTTCCTGGCACAAACAAACCCTTATATGGCTTTAAGTTATGCTAAGAGGAAGCTGCATACCAAGTCTGGTGGGCCTAGCTCTTACCATTTAAAAGAAGCTCTTGAACAGAAAGACTCATCTTCAGATGTACAGACAAACTCTCTCAAAAATATAGTTGATGAGTTGGGCCCACACCCTCACACGCCGGCCTCTGGGCAAAGCAGTTACCTGCACTGTCTCCCTACCCTTTTAGGGATGTAAAATCCCATTGAATTAGTTAACTGGTAAAATGTTAATCAATTAAACAGAGGGAGGGGGTGCTCCAGCCCAGATGAGCCGGAGCAGTTCCCCTGTCCACCGTGACCCAGCTGGAGTGGCCCCCTACCCACCACAGCTGAGCTGGAGCACATACACACACCCCAGGATGTAGTAGCATATTCAATAAACAGATAAGCAAAAGCACACAGGTTAATGCTATAGAATACACACATTGCCCCCCACCCCCACCAGTACATTTTTTGGCAGGCTGGCCAGCAGCCTGGCTCAGTCCTGACTTGCAACGGGTCCGGGACTACCCCGCTGCAGCTCTGCATTTAAACTGTATTAGGAGCTGGGCGGGCAGGCAGCCCCACTCAGTTCCAGCTCACCTGGGGTGCAGGAACTCAGACCTCCCCCAAACAGGCTGCTGCCACCCTGCACCGTGGCCTCTGTATCAGAGGCAGCAGTGTGGGGCGACAGGCAGCCACTCCATGAGGGGAGCCGGTTTTAAACTGGCTCCTCTTGCGGACCAGCTCTTGCCTGGCACCCTGTGCTGCTGCCTCTGATACAGAAGCAGCAGCCCAGAGTGGCAGGGGGCTCCTCAGCAGTGGGGCCGGAGCACACGGATTGCTGGCCCCACTCCAGGGGCTATAGAATAGTCAACCAATAAGAATTAATGAGGATAATCGACTATTCAATTAACCGATATTTAACATCCCCCCCTACAGCAGGCCCCGTGGCACTGGTGGTGGTCCAGCCCCAGCAGGTTAACCATTCATATCCTATACCCTTTATGGCTGAGAGAATTAGGCACCCAGCTCCTGTTGAAATTCCCAACAGAGCCTTCCAGTTGGCTGCAGTTTTAAATTAACTCTCCCTTCATGACAAAGCAGCAGCAGGGCTCTGCAGAAAACTCAAGGCCAGTGAGAAACAATTTATTTGACAGACATTTTAACTACATTAAATTGGCTGCTTTGAGTGGGGCCATCTGCCCCTTGTTAGTCAGTTCACAATGTGGGAAGTGTGGCTGGATCCCCAGCCAGTTCAGGGAGCAGCAATGGTCAGGCCAGGCTGAAAATCATTTCCCCAAGCCAGGAGGTCCCACCGCTGATGCCTTTGGTGCCTTTGTCCCCTTGTGATTTGACTTGATGCAAATGGGGCTACACCATAAATCCATTTGGAGACTGAAGCTGGAGTTGAATGTGGCCCCCTACCTCATCTGAGAAGGCTTCTGCACTGAGCATGTATTTCCAGAGTTCTTAGCTGCACTGGCTGCCTGATAAACTTCCCTCAGAAACCTAAGACATTGCTTTTAGCTTATAAAGCCCTAAATGGCATGTGACCTGCCTATTGCCAGTGCTGCAGCGAGAAGCACCCCAGTTAGAACACCCTTGGTTTGCAAGGTGGCAGGGCCTTCTGCAGGAGAGGCCCTCAACTTTACAACAAATTCCCCTTGACTGACCTGAAACAGCCATAATCCATTGACTTCTCAGGCTTTTACGGCAAAAAACTAATACAACAAAGTAATTATTCCTGGCAGGGAGGGCTTTGTAATTCTACATTGCTAGTTGTGTCACTTTATAGTGATTGTGTTGTCAGTGACCTGAAGCAGGGTAAGTTCTTATTTTACAGCTTCACTAGCAGATTTTCCCAGCTGCTTGCTCCTTCACTGCCTGTCCCTGCAAGGCAGCAAGAGCAAAGTGCACAGCTCGCCTGACCCCTGCACCTCCAGCCCGAGTGAGGAATGCAGCAAACTGCTCTCTCCCCTGGCTCCCTGAAAAAGGGTACAACCAGCAAATCTGAGGGGGGAGCTTCAGTCCTTCCCTTAAAGGGCGCCAGAGGGGCAGGAGGCTCATGGCTCGAGTAGTCCAAGACTGGGAGTGGAGGGCATATCTCATCTGGCTGGTGGTGATTGTGTCTCTTTTCTGTATGGTGTTCTGAGAAGTAATTCCATTTCAGGCACATCCCATTGTCCTGGCACAACCAAACCCTCCACCTTGCTTTGAGGAAGCTGTATACTGAATCTGAAGGTCCCAGCTCTTACCGTTTAGGGGGAGTTCTTAGACAAACTCCCTCAAGTATGCAGATGTACAGAACAGTTACAGCGAAGCATGTAGAACAGGGATGGGGAACTTTTTTGGGTCAGGGGCCGCCCACACAGAAAAATCAGTCAGGGGCCACACAAGTGAGAAGCAAAAAACCAAAACCAGTCCCTCCATGATGTGGCCCCTGACTGAAAAGACACTCCCCACATTCCACTCTCGCACCAGAGCTGGCGGGCTCGGCCTAGAAGATTTTGTGTGCTCCAGCCCTGTGGTGGGGAAGCGGGGGTGGGGGCTGGAGCACCACTGTAGGCTCCCCAATTCGGGGGGAGCCATGAGCCTCAGGGCCGGATCCAGGCCAGCCAGGGGCTGCATCTGGCCCCCAGGCCTGAGATTCCCCACCCCAATGTAGAAACTCCATTATTATTTACATAAAGGCAAGCAGGTAAGTTGCAGACAGAAATTCATTTCAAGCAGTATGCATTACACTGGAACATCTCATCCAACCTGTGTCGTCTCTGTGATGGACGCCAGCTGCATGTATTCAGAGTTTCCCCACCCAAAGAGGTCTCCTTCATCAGATAGAGCCAGACAGCTGTCCCCGTAGGAGGCGACCTGAACGATATTTACTCCAGCCACATCTCCGCCCAGTTTGGTGGGCACGCTGGTGATATCATAGTGACCAAGACCTGACAAAGACAGAAAGTAGCATACTGTAGTGAAAGGCTGTACTTGGTCATATCAGACAGCAGGCAGTGACACCACGTGTCAGACTGGATCTTCTGAAGCAACATCAACAAGAAAGCAAGCTCCAGGCTAAAGCAAAAAGCTGTGTGATGAGTCCCTTGCCTGCTCCAGTGTAGACCTCAGCTCAAATCCTGTTTTCTAGCAATTAGGTTACATCACTCAAGAGCATACCATGAATACTACAAAGATCAGTCTGGTGCCACTGCCTGGCTCTGTGGAAGATACACACTGGACTAAAGTAGAACAGCATTTTAGGGCAGGACAATGATAAACTAAATGCTTGATTTCAAGAAGCTAGCCAGACAGGGAACTCAAGGAAACCCCGTGGCCTGTGTTCTGCAGGTCAGACTTAGAGGAGCACAATGGTCTCTTCTATGAAAGCGTTGCTGAGAACCTGCATTTTCAATGGGAGGTGCAAGTGCTCAACATAGCCCGGTGATATCAGGGCTATTTAAAAAGAGGCCCACCATCTCAAGTCGACACATGATCCTTCCAATGATATCTGTATTATGACTGGACTGTTCTGAGTCATTCTAGTACCAGCCCCTCACTCTTGTTTGATGTTGAGCAGACCAATTAGTTTCTAACTCTGATACCAGTTTTAAATGATAATTATTGTTAGTAATACAGGCAGTCCCCGGGTTACGTACAAGATAGGGACTGTAGGTTTGTTCTTAAGTTGAATCTGTATGTAAGTCGGAACTGGCGTCCAGATTCAGCAGCTGCTGAAACTGACCGCCAGTTCTGACTTACATACAGAATCAACTTAAGAACCCCAAGCGTCCCCAAGTCAGCTGCTGCTGAAACTGATCAGCAGCTGATTCCAGGAAGCTCGGGGCAGAGCAACTCTGCCTCCGGCTTCCTGTAGTCAGCGCTGGTCAGTTTCAGCAGCGGCTAAATCAGGACGCCTGGGGCAGAGCAGCTGGGGTGCTGCTGGGTTGCTCCAGTAGCGCCGCTCCTCGGCACTACTGGATCAACCCAGCAGCACCCCATCTGCTCTGCCCCAGGCGTCCTGATTCAGCCGCTGCTGAAACTGACCAGCAGCGGCTGAATCAGGACCAGAGCAGCTGGGGTGCTCCTGGGTTGGACCAGTAGCGCCCAGAGCGGGCAGGGGGCTGGACTTGATGACCTCCTGAGGTCTCTTCCAGCTCTATGATTCTATGATTGTATGAACAGATGGCTTGAAATATTCTCACACACATTTGGCTGGCAAGACAAAAACATGTTTTAACACAGGTGAGTTGCAATATACCTTATCTCCGCTTGCTGCCACTATTAAATACCTGGCATTCTGTCTTATAGACAGTTGACCAGAGCAAACCTTGTTTCAAGCTTTTACTAATCCTCACAGATTTGCTGCATAGCGGCTTCAGCCAGGTTTCCATTTTCTGAAATGCCTACCTGTTTGTCCATCTGCTCCCCAGCCGCAGGAGTAAACCTCGCCTTTCTCAGTCCTGAACAGACTGTGATCCTGCCCACAGACGACCTACATGCAAGTGAAAAGCTAGGTCAGACCATGCTGAGAATTAATGTGCTGTGACATCACTATGAATGGGAATCTCTAGTGCTCAGCTTGCAAGTTCTTTGGCTGGAACTTGCCAATATTTTGGCCTTCTGTCCAGAGCCAACACAGATAATAGTTCTATGTACAAGTGGGAAGATTAAAATCACCCCAATGCAAGCCTTGGTGAACACAATAGAATTCTGTCTTGTAGCGAGCATTCCCCAAAATGGAAATCTAATTTGTTGCCGAATTCCAAACAACACAGTCAACTAGGGATGTAAAATCCAATGTAAACAGCTTAAATGTTATGTTTAACCAGTTAACCGAATAAACAGGATCCCATGCTCCAGGGCTGCCAGCTGCCAGCCCCAGCTGGGCTGGGGCAGCCCTGCACATGCAGCACATGGGGAACTGTTCTTGGGCACCAGTTAACCGGCTTCTGGTACAGAAAGGCATGAGCATGCAACAGCTCAACATCATAAAATGGCGTCAGTGAATGACAGAAGAGAACTCTCATTGCAACTGCTAAAATACTTTCCCTCCCAGAATGATATTTTTGGCTCACAATGAAGTCAGCTACACTTTGTGATTTACTTCTGTGACTTACCCACAGCAACCTCAAATGTCTACATCTGTTCTTGAACTGACTGATTAAAACTATCTCAATACCCACATCTATCATGGGATTAGTATGAGCTATAGAGCCAAAATTTCCAAAAGTGAAGCCTAAAGCTCCAAAATCACTAGGTACATTTTCAAGAACAGTGATCACCTAACAGCTGACATCAATATCACAGGACGCTGCTCCTTGCTCAGCACACCTAAAAATGTGGCTAGTGATAGTAAGAGCCTAAATGTGGATTTGGGCTTTTAACTTTAAAACACGTACTTTTGAAAAATTTGGCCAAATAGAATGAGGTCCTCTCCGATCCCACTGCTTCCTAAGGAATCCTTTGGTGGATTTTATAGGCCAAATTTCCCCAAATGCACACATGCAATCCAGATAACCTGCCAGTTGTGCAGATTAACAGACCACTTTGTACATGCAATTACTGTAGTTACATGAAACAGCAGGGTAAGCATGTGTGCTAACCTAATCCAAGAAACCCTCATCTAGAAATCTGACTGTGTGGAATCTAGTTGGCAATTTAGAGAGAATAGTCTCATGACTAAGGCTCTGGATAGCACTTGGGACTTCACAAATGACAGTTCTCATCGCCTAACTGATAGTGGTAAAAGGAAAGATGGTAGGCACAAAAGAGAAGGCAGAGATGACTTAGAAATGGTCAGGGATGGGCCTCTCACAACAGATAATACCCTTCTATTCAGCAGAGGCTGCCCGTCAATCAAAGTATCATGTTTCCTGGTCCTCCCAGGAATTCAGGCCTAGTAAAGTCAATAACAATAGCTGGGCAGTGGTTTAGGGTAAAGGACAATTGCTCAAGCCACTAAGAATTAAGCACTAGGGACTCGTTCCCATTTTAATAGGCAGCAGCTGAACAACCCCTACCCTTAGACTGAGAAAAGGCTCTTACCTGAACAACCCTGCCTTCAAACTCTTGCAGTCGGTTAATTACATGACTTTCGCTACATCACCAGCAGAGATTGGAAAGTGAAAAAGCAAAACATAAGAGGATTTTAAGAGTTTGCTACAAACATCCAGAAGCAAGCTTGTGCACTTTGCAAAAAACATCTGGGGAAAGGGAGTCATCACATGTACTCAGAACACTCAACACCGTAGAGCAGGGGTGGGCAATAAGTTTTGATGGGGGAAGGGAGGGCACACCAAGATTTTGGAAAGTGGTCAAGGGCTACACTCTCCCATGATGTTAATGGAGGAGCAGGGTCTGGGATGGAGGTTGGGTGCAAAAGGGAGCTTGGGGAAAGGACTGGAGTGCAGGAGGGCCTGTGAGGGAGTTTGGGTGAAGGAGGCAGTTGTGACCCAGGGTTGTGTGGCATGGTAGTGGGTTGTGGGGAGGGAGGAGCTGGGGTATCAGATGCAAGCTCTGGCCGGGAGACTTACGGGCGTGACTCCCGGCCAGCAGCCCAACATGTTTCTCAGGCAGCCTCCCTGCCTGCCCCGCCCCCACACAGGCAGCAGGGAAACCTGCCAATGGGATTTTACTGGGGTCAGGGAACTTGAAGCCTCTCCCCCCTCCCTCCAGTTTACAGCTAAGAAACACAAACGGCCCAGCAGCCACTTTTCTGAGCAGCGTGCAGGGTCTGGGGCAAAAAGGAAATCTGCCCCAGGCTCCCTGCTGTGTCCACGGGCTGGATCCAGTGGCTTGGTGGGCTGCACCCAGCCCACATGCCCTCTTTTGCCCAGCCCTGCTGTAGAGCACATTCCACCTCCTGAACAGTCTTCTGCAGGGAGGGAAAGGATGTCCCCTTTTTACAGATTAGTTAAGTGACTAGTCTAAAATAACAGGAGGGTAATTGGTAGATATGAGATTTTTCTCTCAGGAGCTCCTGATTCCAGCCCCTGGATTATGCTGCCTCTCCAAATTAATTTAGCACTAGACTACCTACCCTCAGAGGACACTACCTGGCACTACTTTAATAGGGATGGAGAAGGTTTCTACTGGAAACCTTCACTGAAGGGAGTATGAAAGCAAAGGAGAGAAGAAAATGACATTGGTAATTTGGTAGTGACGGTCTCAACTGAGGAACCAGGCAAGGCAAGGTAGACTTTGACTGTCTCCGCTGGAGAATAGAATTTAAGTACCAGTGAATTTCTAAGAACCAACGCTGGGAAGTACTAACACCACCGTTCAGTGCGCAGGCATCAAAGAAGAACAAGCTAAAATACTGATTGTCTCTCCATAGATTTAAAAAAAAAAAAAATTCCTGCGGGACAACAGAGCGACATCATCACGTCATTCTGCATTCCCACAGCCCCTCTCCCCTTAGCCACCCTTCCTCCTCCCTCCCACCTCCCTGACGCTAACTCCATTAGCCAGGAACACAGCCTGCACTGCCCTGCACTGTCCTCTGTTGGCAGGAGGGGGGCGGAGAGGCCCGGTCTGTCTGCGGGGGAGGGTGTGGGGCACTATCCCAAGAGGCCTGGATTGGCTGCAATGGAGGGGGGCCCCCCAAGATGCCCAGGGTAGCTGGGGGGGTTGACCTGGGCTCCCTTCCCTGGTGACTGAGGGGAGAGCCAGGCCCGCCTACCCCCAGAGACGGGGCTGGCAAGCACAGCGAGCAGGGGACACAGCCCCCTAGCACTTCTATATATTTACAGAGACCATGTCATCTTTTGGATTCAGCACAGAACTAGGAACCAGCAGCTGCTGCGTGCTAGCCCCTTTAGCTCTATGTCTCTCTGTCCACATTCGGTGGAACAACAATACTGCCCTCCCTTCACTGGGGTGCCTGGAGAATTGTTGTCTGCAGGATGCACGTGAGAGCTTGGCTCTACGTAAGTGCCTATTACTACTGCCTCTTCCCCAGCTGCAGATTCAGAGTGCGCTGTAGAAGGACTTGTTCGGGATCAAATGTTGGTTTTACCATTTTAATTATACATACGCATTGACGCATCTCAGCACTATCACCATCTGGGAGGCTAAAGATTGAAAACTGGCTGAAAAAAAAAATCACACTGTACCATTTGGGTAATCTGGTATTTTCTTGCTAATACCCGTGAAAAATGAAGCCAGCTCCTTATGCTTTTTTCCTCTCTCAAGAGCAGAGCGACCCCACAGTGCTCGGGCCCTGTGGGGTTTTACACCCCGTTCCAGCAGAGAGTAAGATTTCCCAGGCACGGATGTTAATTTTTGGACCCATCGATCTTGAGCAATGTTCATTTACAGTCACACGTTCCCCATTAGTTCCAAATGAAAATTGAGTATATGAAAAATTCTATTATACGAAAAGAAAGAGTATGAATTTAGCAGGATGAGTCTCACCTGTAAATTTCACCTTTAATAACTTTTCGGCCACATTGCCCATAGGAATTGTTGCCCATGCTGAATACTGAAAAACAAACATTGCATGCATTTAGCTATTAATACCAGGGAATTTCTCTCTCTCGTAGATGCTGGTTCCTAATTACAACAGCCTGCATAAGCCTAACACGCACCTAAAACGCTTAGCTCTCAAGCACCTACAAGATGATCCCGAACCTTCTCACCAGAGTTCACCTATGAGAGACTCAAGACATTTCAGGCAAAAATGCCTATGTAGTAATGCCATATGCACTGTATTAGGACCTGGAGGCTAACTGGCCATTCATCCATAATTGACTACCTCATTCCACTGTTGCCTAGGAGAATTAGAAATAAGATCAGCATTTCCACAGAAGCCCTAAACCAAGTGTTCAACACTCCCCCAGTGATCAACAGCTGCATTGGGATGCTATATATTGCACTGAAGTTGGTGTGCTAAAGAATTCTTGAGGCAGCTGAAAGCCAGTCAGCATGGGGGTTCATCTACATAGATAATTATTAATTCATTAATTTTACCAATGCAACATTCTTCCCAGACAAGTAGCACTTATGACTTTTTTTGTGAAACCTCTAAGGCAGTGGTTCTCAAACTTTTTGACTCATGGACCACCTGGCTCAATGCAAATCTTTCTGCAGACCACCAGTTGCTAAAGGAAATTCACCATTAATCACATAATTATGCCTGAACCATTTTGCTAGTGCTGCAGCTAGGGAGAATGGTTGAATTTAAATCAGTGGTTCCCAACCATTTCAGGCATACAGACTCCTTTTCAATCTATTACTATTTCACGGACCCCCCGCAAACAATATAGCTGTTTTCAAACCGTCCATTACTTGATAATCACTTGAAATGTATAACAGTTCATGAAGTTCAAGGGTGGAACTTCGGGAGAGTAAGGGGTCAAGAGCAGAACTTCGAGGGTGCAGGAGGGCAGCAGCCAGGATACAGCTTGCTTTTGATCTTATTCCCCGGACACTAAGGGAGTAAGAGGAAAGTGCTTGCATGCTGTGCATACCTCTCACACATCAGCTAGGTATGAGACACATGCATGGCATGGAAGCACTTTACCCATGCTCCCTTAGCGGCCAGGGAATGAAATCGAAAGCAAGCTGTGTTCCGGCATTCAATTATTAAATAGATTAAGCATTTTAACTTCCTTGTGTTAGTTTATCAAACTTCATTTTAAATAAAGTAAAATATTGATTTATGTTCTACATAAAAGATTTCCATGTTTTATTTATGGCAGGGGTGGGGAACTTTTCTGGACTGGGGGCCACTGACCTACAGAAAAATCAGTTGGGGAACCACACAAGTGAGAACAAAAACACGCCTCCAAAATCCCCCAACCCTCACTGATGTGGCTCCCAATTGAGACACTTCACTACTCGGACGCTCCAGTCCTACAGAACGAGGGGAAGGGAAAGGGAAGACTGAGGCTCGGGGTTCCCATAGGCTGGATTTACTTTTCTGGGGTTCCAGAGTTGGTGGATTTTGTGGACCCCCTTAGGCTGTGGTGCGTACCAAACTGAGGGGTTCAGTGTGTGGGACAGGGCTGCCAGCAAATGAGATAGGGATGTGGGGGACAGGAGGTGGGTGCAGGAGGAGGTGACGGTGCAAGATCTGGATGGGATGTAGGGTGCAGAAGCAGGCTGGTGTCTGGCTAGCGGAGAGGGAGCAAGAGCACTGGAGGGTGCAGTGTGTAGCCAGGAGGAAAAATGCAATGGTGGATGCAGGCACAGGGTGGGGATAGGTGTCTAGCCAACAGTGCAGGAGCAAAGGAGGGTGCAGGAGCAGGGTTGGGGTAGGGTGTCTAGCCAGGCGAGAGGGTGCATGAGCAGACAGGAGATAGGGAGCATGGCAGAAGAGAGGGTGCAGAGTGTGGCCAGGAGAGAGTGTACAGGAGCAAGTGAGGGTGCAGGAAGGAGCAAGCTAAGGTTACAGGGCCTTGGCATGTAGGGGGGGTGAGTGAAGCGGATTTGGGTGCAGGAGTCTAGGCATGAGGAGGGATGCTTATCTGGCTTCATGCCCCCACTGCTCCCATTGGCTGGTGGTTTGTAGAGAGCTGCGCCCCTGTAAGACTGTGCTACCAGTAGCGTGAACTGCTCCTATAATATATTGCTACCAGAAGTAGCACAATCCTACAGGCTAAACAGAAAACCAAATGTTCATAATTGCTACCTATTTCAGCACTGGGGAGCTCCTCTGTTGTCCTATGCACTGGCTTTGTGTTTATGGCAACCCAAATGGTACCTTGTCAGCACATGAAATCCTGAGACTCCAGAAAGTTTTTTGCGGTGGTACAGAACAAGCCAGGGGGTGGGGTGCACTGGGAGCAATGCAATTCAGAAGCGTTTCTCGCTTTGCATCAGCTCTTCGGTGAGGGATGAAGGTGGGGAACAGTCACTTAGTGACCCTGCTCCTTCTGGCTGCACCTCCATAATCTCCTGGGGAGACAGGCAGCCCTCTCCCCTGGCTTCTGGAGGAACCCCGCTCTGCACGGCTGCCCTACAGACCAGCCCTCCCCTCTTCAGAAAAGCAGCTGCTTGCACCACTGAGCAGAAGGCAGGCTGAGCAGGTCTTATAGGGAAAGGCCTCTGGGCTCCTCTGGATGATTCCCCAGCCCCACAGCGTGACAGCACCAGCCCTGCCACTTCCAGGGCTTCGTCAGCACAGCACCTCCCCCCAGGCAGCACCTGGAGCAGCAGGGCCCACTGGCAGATGCCACGACACAGTGCGGGGAGGTGGATGCCAATCTTCCATCTAGCAGAGCTGGCTCCCTGCAGGCAGGGCTGGATGCCAGGCTGCGGCAGCACTAGAGGGATCCCAGCAGCGGTGCTGCGTGCGGGCTGCTGCTTCCCCATTGGGTGCCACCAGGACCGCTGCTCAGTAGCGCTAGCGAATGGCAACAGCAAGGAACACCTTATTGCTGTTCCCCAAGAGGAGGAATGGGGGAGAGCTCAGTCCCCCTCCTCCCCTCACACAGTGGGGAGGCAGTGTGGGTTCCCTGTCTCATGGGAGAGCAGAGAGAGGCTGTGCTCCAGCTGTGGACCACCTGGGAAGCAGCCGCGGACCACTAGTGAGAACCACTGTTCAAAGGTATTTGCATAGCTGTTCCAAACCTGAATTAGAAAATACATCCAGCTGAAAAAGAAATATCCTACATTTGATAAGTCTTGGAGCGAGACAAACTAACCTTATTTTACAATACTTGCAGTATAAAACCATCTACAGCTTGTGCCAGATGGAACACAGAATGAGAAAAAGTCTTAAGCTTATCCTCCATTGAACAAACAGTGCTGTAAAGGTTGAAAAGACAATTCCATGTGCAATATTTATCCAGCGAGGTTTGGCTTCAGCGCACAAGAAAAAGAAAAGACTTCAACAATAAGATTCTATTGTCCCTTGCCACCACTATAAGTGATACTGTACCTCCTTCGATGTCCGTCAGGATCAGGGAATGAGCTCTCCCACAAGACACCTGCAAGATCCGAGTCTGCTGAGGAGTGTCCAGTGGTAATGGAATGGGAGATGGTTCCAAGACATACTCATAGCTTTTAGCTTAAAGGAGGAACAGACAAATCAGAAATTAGCAACATCTACAAAGTGAATTTAGTGTGATGGCTGGCAGATCATATTCATAAATGCACACTGCCAAATCCCATTAGGGATTTAAAAAACGTTTTTAAAAAGTAACCGTGTAACTGTTAAATATTCTAGAGGTAACACGTGCTATGGGCTCTGTAATAGAGAGCTTATACTGCAGAGCCCACAGTGCAGCCGGCTGCCCGGAAGCAGGGCCAGTGGCTGGAACCAGTGCACACTGGGAGCCAGTTTATACTATAAGTCAGCTCCCAGCACGCACCAGCTCTGACTACCAGACCCGCTCCCAGGGAGCTGGTTGCCATGTAACATTGCGGGCTCTGATACTACAGAACCCGAGTGCGGGCCAGCAGTTGGTGCATAATGGGAGCCAGCTTTTAAGGGAAAAAGGAATGCAAGGAACAAGCAGCAGCAAATGTGGCTTCACAAGGGATCAAAGATCTAAAGTTTTTTTTTTTTTTTTTTAAATATTACACTAGAAATGAAAGGAGTAGGTACCTCACCAGAATATACAATTAGTTAAGGCCATCAGGGAAAGAAAAGAGCAGCAAAAAAGCAAAATATAATTAATGCTAGACAAAAGTTTAAAGAGATAAAAGCTTTTACAAATATATCAAAGGAAGAAAATATACCAGAGGGAAAATGATTCCCTTAATATCTGACTATGATATCTTTATCACAGTGAGCAGAAGTACCTTCTGTCACAAGGTCACCCCTCTTGCTGCACAAGAGAACCTATTCAGTCAGATATTCATTTTGTCAGGTACTAACGATCTGGCTCTTAGTGACTGGCGGGAACTTAAAAAACAGGAAATGCAATAGAGGGGACTGCCTACCTACACAAAGGCAGTTTCAAAGGGAAATGACAGCTATTCTATTGCTGACACAACTACACCTGCACCTCAATAGCAGAAAGGTACTGACTGCAGGAGAAGTTCTAAGACAAACTACACTATGATCTAAGTCAACCAGAAGTTTGTATAAAAAACAACAACAACAAAAAGTCACATTCCCTACTGAATGTCGTAATGCTGGTAAAGCAGGTGCCAGTGTAACCCATGCACCTAATAGGGAGCCATCTCTTTAAGAGACCCCAGGGGAGGGGGCAGGGGTAAGAACAAGTTGAGTGTTACAGTTACTGGGCAGATTTAACACTCCACACCTTTCTGGAGTTGGGTATGATAGTTTGGGGTCAGACTTCATGACCAAGCAGGCAGGGCAGATGCTTTTTTGAGGCCTGTGTGAGCTGGGAGAAGCTGAGCCAGGAGCAGAGCGGAATGTTGTTCCTTACTCTACAGCACTTTGCAGCAGGTAGGGATGCTGTTAACCCTCTACCAGGGATCATGGGGAATGCTCCTTAGAGCAAGGAGAACCTGGGAGGGAAAATACCTTCTTCTGTGTTAACTGTATGCTTTAAATGCTGTTTTGATTTTAGCCAAACTGTTGTAGTTCACTCTCTCAGTCAGTGTGATTTTTCAGTTCCTTTTTAAATACAGTAATGGGGAAAGAGTCATTTCTATTTTGTTATTCTCGGTTT
Source organism: Pelodiscus sinensis (assembly GCF_052426305.1). NCBI lineage: Eukaryota > Metazoa > Chordata > Testudines > Trionychidae > Pelodiscus > Pelodiscus sinensis. Next base: position 4,176,177 of record NC_143072.1, on the reverse strand, counting down.
TTCTATTTTCTTGTAACAGGGTTTCTTTAAGTCTGTTGACTTGTGAGTTAACTGACCGGTTAATCAGTGAGCTGGCTGCCTAGGAGTGATCCACAGCAGAGGAGGAGTCTGCCTAGACTCCAACTGAGGATTTCCTACAAGCAAGTGGAGAGATAGTTCAGACTCAGCATATAGTGCAGATTTGATGATCAGAAGCACAAACTGAGATTTTGGTGAACTAAGACTTTCGGACATCTCAGTCTTTTCTTATTGTGTTTGTGTGGACTGAACCGTTCAAATGTACTTTTAGTTTTCTCTTTACTTAGGTTTACTGTAACTGTGGACATTATCTGTGGGTTATAAAATAGCTGTGTTCTGTTATAAGAATTAGATTTGTTTCTTCATAAGATTTAATAGTTATTTAATTAAATTCATTTCTTTAGTTTCTTTTTTTACTTGAATGTAGGGAGGCTGACAGTAGGCAATCAATCCTTGCTGAAATTCCTTACAGACTGAACTCTGGGCTTCCGGTGCTGCTGGGGGAGGGAGATGGGAGGAGGATTAGACACTAAAGAAGGGCAGTGAAGTCTAGCCCACCCAAGGTTACACCAGCTCATGCTAAAATCCCCATGTTTCAATTAAACACTGACACAAACTGGAATGTGGCTGTCCCACCTGTGTATTAATATTGTTAAAATAGATATTAGAAGAATGTGTTTCGTGTTCAGACTTTATGTAATGGTGGTCAGTCGCTACATGTATTAAAATAAGTTATAGCAGTGTTTCTCAAACTGTGCTCCGCGGAGCCCCAGGGCTCAGCGAGGCTGACAAACTGGAAACATCGATAGGTACAACACATACAAATCACTGGACCACTGGGGCTCCACATAAATTTTTATGCATACAAAGGGCTCTGGAGCCCAAAAAGTTTGAGAACCACTAACTTATAGCATCTGTATCCCATCCTTTAAAACACTGTTTCCCAATTTTATTTGGCCATGGAAACCTTTTAAACTCGAAAGAATTTTGTGGAACCCCTATTAACAGTCTTATATATGGTATATAACAGGCGATCGCACCACTGACTGACTGCTCTCTGGCATTGCACAGGAACACTTAGGCTACGTCTAGACTGGCATGATTTTCCGCAAATGCTTTTAACGGAAAAGTTTTCTGTTAAAAGCATTTGCAGAAAAGAGCATCTAGATTGGCACGGACGCTTTTCCACAAAAGCACTTTTTGCGGAAAAGCGTCTGTGCCAATCTAGACACGCTTTTGTGCAAAAAAGCCCCGATCGCCATTTTCGCGATCGGGGCTTTCTTGCGCAAAACAAATCTGAGCTGTCTACACTGGCCCTTTTGCGCAAAAGGACTTTTGCCCGAATGGGAGCAGCATAGTATTTCCGCAAGAAGCACTGATTTCTTATATGAGATCCTCAATGTTCTTGCAGAAATTCTAGCGGCCAGTGTAGACAGCTGGCAAGTTTTTCCACAAAAGCAATTGCTTTTGCGGAAAAACTTGCTAGTCTAGACACAGCCTTATTGCGGCAAACACAAATAAAACTTGTTTTCAATAAAATTCATAAATTAAAAAAATAATTAATATTTAAGAATCCTAAAATGTTATTGTAATGAAAATTTCTCACCGAACTCTTATTTTCACTTCACAGAACCCTGGGATTCTGCGAAACACCATTTGGGAAATACTGCTATAAGGTAATATTTGAGCAGTTGTACAGTAGAGTCCGGATTATCCGACTTTCGCTAATCCGACATTCCACTTTATCCGACATAGCTGGCTCCTGAAAGCAAAACTAAAAGCCTGCACTGCCCCCGGCCGCCTGCTATGTGACCTGGCCCGTTTCTCCTTCTCCAGCTGCTGACGTCCCTGCTGCTGCTGTTGCTCCTGCCCCTGCCGGCGCCTCTCAGTCCCCATTCCTGCCTGGCCCCTTCCTTCCCTGCAGCCCCTGGGCGTGGGCCGGGAGAATGGCCCTGCTCGCTGCCCCGTTGCTCTGGAGGCTGTAGGGAGGGAAGGCGCCAGGCAGGAATGGGGACTGAGCAGCACTGGCGCCGGCAAGAGCAGCAGCGGCGGCGGTGCCCGGAGCGAGGGGGCAGCGAGCGGGGCCATACTCCCGGTCAGCATACGGGGGCTGCAGGGAGGGAAGGGGCCAGGAAGGAACGGGGACCGAGCGGCGCCAGGGGGCTGCAGGGAGGGAAGGGGCCAGGCCACTCAAATCAACTACTGTACAGGTGATCCCTATTATCCGACATTTTCGTTAATCCGACCAGCTGTCGGTCCTGTTTAGGTTGGATAATCGGGACTCTACTTTACTGTAAGACAGGAGAAAATCATTAATTAGTATACAAAGACATTAACTGGATGTCACATTATAAACCAGTCTCCCCTGCCTTTAAAATTGCATTTTTAAACATCAAAAGCCAAGTACCAGTCCTACAACTGACAGGTACCTACGGATGTTAAATATCCAGTAATTAGTCAATAGGGCACCCTAAGGCTGTTGCTACACTTCAAAGGTGAAAGCACTGCATGGAGCCCGGGGTCAGCTGAGGACTCCCCCAATGACTCCGGGCTCCATGCGGTACTGCTGCTTTTGAAATGCCGCGGGGAGCCCGGCGTCAGGCTGCACACGGCGTTTCAAAGCAGCAGCACCGCATGGAGCCCAGAGTCAGCAGGGGAGTCCCCAGCTGACCCCGGGCTTCATGTGACGCTGCCGCTTTGAAACGCCGTGTACAGTCTGGGGACACCAAAGCTGGCCATGGGGGGCATAATAGAGGCAGCAAAGGGGCGGGGGGAAGCGACTAGTCGACTATCAACCAAGCATTTGCTTATCGGATAATTGACTAGTCCTTCACATCCCTACAGGCACCCTTTTTTTTTTTTTTTACACTTTTATAAGTAACTTGGTTTCTGTTCTTTCCACTCCAGCTCATCATATGATTAATTTGGTTTTACCCAAGAAAGCTCATGATACTATTTATTTTTGTTAGTCTCTGAGGTACCACAGGACTACTCATTTTTTTAAGTTACAAACTAACCAGGCTACCGCTCTGAAATTAATTAGTATGACGTGCTGATCTGCAATGCAAGATGTTACGTCCTTTCTAACAGGAAAGGTCTAATGACACCAGACTATTGTGGGATGTTAAAGATGACAAGAGACTTTTCTGCTCTTCCCCCATGAAGGTAAAGCATGCACATGGATTTCTCCCATCAGCTGAGTTGGGATCTCAGAGCACAGGATAGGAGGGATGAAAACACCAAACAAAAAGAAATAGATATCTCTATACTGCTTCAACTCTGGTGGGGGGGGGGGGGGAGACAAGTTTTCTAGGCACATACAAGAGAACCCCAGCAGTTGGTGCTCTTACGCTTGAGTCATTACAGGCAGCATTACTGTTACGTCTGCTAGAGGTGTGATAAAAAATTACATGCCCATGTCAGCACAACTTTGCTGGCAAAATGCCTGGTCTAGACAAACCTGCTACCAGAGCAGTTCTACTTATAGTTTAGGGAATATTGTTCAGGGAGATGATGTAATTAGGCCAGCAAAAAAAAACAACCAACCAAACAAAAAACACACACCCAACAACTTTTAGCCTCCACTAGGGGGCTCTGTCAGCAAAAATATGCAAAGGTTCTGTAGTGTAAACAAACCCAGAGACAGCAAGCAAGTGATCAGATAGCTGGAGAGGAAAGAGCTAAATATTTATAGTTTGCCCTCGAGTTGGTTGAGGATGGAAGGGAAAGAGAGAGTATGAGAAGAGATATCAGTGTAAAAAAATATAAATTAAAAAAAGGAAGGATATATCTATCAGGGATGGAAAAGAATAATGTAGTGTTGTTGCTGAGACATAACTAGCAGTAATGGGATGAAGTTAAGAAAGGGAAATTTAGGCTGAATATCAAGAGAAAGATTCATGCAAGACCTCAGACTGTTGTACAATACTCAAAGAGGGAAATCATTTAACTGTGGTATTAGAAGCCATAACTTTATGAATGATTCAGTGAATCACCGGAAATAGACAGTACTTGACAACTGCATGAACAATGATGTTTTCCCAGAAGATGAGAAGAGATGCATCAGAGAAAGCTCGATCATGCCTGAAAGCCTCTGATGATGGGGTGAAGACACAAAGAAGTGGAAGCACAGAATGTTCAGGCAGACTTTATGAACAGAGCCCAAATCCCCCTCTGCCTGTCTGGAGAGATGTAAACAGCCATTTCCTAAATGCTGGGCTCTAGTTCTACTAGAGGTCAACAAATGAAATTATTAGGAAGTTTTAAAAACACAGTATTTCTTCACACAAAGCCAAGTCAACCTGTGAGAACTCTTTGCCAGAGGATGTTGTTAAGGCCAAGACTGTAACATGGCTCAAAAAAAGAACTTGATAAATTCATGGAGGATAGACCAATCAATGTGTATTAGTCAACAATGGCCTCCTTCAGGCAGCACGTGAAATAGCCGATTATCAGTCAGGCTCAAGCAACAGCTCATGTGTCCACTGCGAACAATGCATGGGTGATAGCTAGCCCAGGATGTCTTGCTAATGAAACGATGTTGCATTGTCTGCACCAGAAGCCATCCTCACTTTTGGGCAGTGTAGCTGCAAAAGTACCTGCTCAACAAGGAAGTGCATAGGCTGCAGGGAAGATTTGGTGTACTCTAATGCATACAGCTGTGACAGTGAGGAGTGTAGCAAGAGAGTACTAAGCACCCCCAACACAGATTCTGAGGGACAAACATGCTTCAACTATGTGCAAGTTATGGGACTATTTTTGTAAGTAAATATATAGATGCCTGCAAATCTGCAGATATCTGTGGATGTGGATAACCACGGCTCATTTTTGTGGATACAAAGTTAGATGGGGATACAAATATTGTATCCACCCAGGGCTCTATAAATATAGCATGAAGGGGCGTCACATTAGACAGTCAGTAGCTCATAGTTAGATGTATGGGTTACATAAGAATGTGTGGTTAAACTTTGTTATTCACAAGCTATATTCATACAAGATATTCTACAGCCCTTCCACTAAAGGTGATTACTGTTATATAAGAAGTTTACACGAATTATTGTTGTGCAGTGCTAGTAAGAAGTCAGGATGTTACATGTTTAATTTAACAATCATGTAAACACACCAAATCTAACTGGTTACACAATTATTCGATGGTCCCCAGGGGCAAAGCTGGCATCCAGTGCACTCCCAGGGAGCCTTCTGCCACCCTGCACTGCTGCCTCTGTTTCAGAGGCAGCAGCACGAGATGGCAGCAGCCCCAGTTTGCAAGAGGCCCGAGCTCCCCGCAGACAGGGGCTGCTCTGGAATCCTACCTGCCTCAACTTCCGTGATGCTGCCGTTGTATCAGAGGCAACAGCATGGGATGGGGGAGGTGGGTCCATTAAATTGGTGCTTGGTGGGTGGGAGAGCTGGTTCTATGGGAGGCAGCAAAGGGGTGCAGGCAGCTCCACAGAGCTCCCTGTGCAAATCAGCTCCCACCTGATCCCCCCCACCCTCCGCCTCTATATCAGAGGCAGCAGCATGGGAGGAGGAGGGGGGGCGAGCAGCTCCACAGGAGCCAATATGCATAGCAGCAGGGGGTAACAAGGGGGAGTGCATGTAGTCGTTAAGATTAACTGATAAGCCCAGATTTATCAATTAACCATTTAAATGACTATACACTAACACCCCTTGAAAAAAGATAATTACAGCGGTTATTGTAGTTAGAATCATAGAGCTGGAAAAGACCTCAGGAGTCATCCAGTCCAGCCCCCTGCCCACGGCAGGACCAACCCCAACTACATCAACCCAGCCAGGGCTTTGTCAAACCGAGACTTAAAAACCTCTAGGGATGGAGATTCCACCACCTCCCTAGGTAACCCATTCCAGTTGTACCACATATGCTTTAGACTTACATCTCTGGCCAAGCAGAGAACAAAAATATGTTTTATAATTAGAGAGCACGGGTCAAGTCTGCAAAATTTCATAAAAACAGAAAGAAAAAGGTTTTGCCAAATCCGACCATTCTAAAAATAACAAGTGCATACTGCTGTATGACTACAGGCAGTCCCCGGGTTACGTACAAGATAGGGACTGTAGGTTTGTTCTTAAGTTGAATCTGTATGTAAGTCGGAACTGGCGTCCAGATTCAGCCGCTGCTGAAACCGATCAGTTTCAACAGTGGCTGAATCTGGACGCCAGTTCTGACTTACATACAGATTCAACTTAAGAACCCCAGGCATCCCCAAGTCAGCTGCTGCTGAAACTGATCAGCGGCTGATTCCAGGAAGCCCGGGGCAGGGGCTTCCTGTAGTCAGCCACTGGTCAGTTTCAGCAGCGGCTGACTTGGGGACGCCTGGGGCAGAGCAGCTGGGGTGCTGCTGGGTTGGTCCCAGCTGCTGTACCACAGGCGTCCGGAGCTGCTGTACCACAGGCGTCCGGAGCACGGTGGCAGCAGGACAGCCCAGACGCGCCGTGGCTGTCCTGCTGCCCTCGGGCTCCGCGGCTTTGCTCCCCATTCCCCTGGTCTGCAGACCAGGGGGACGGGGAGCAAAGCGGCGGAACACGCTGGCAGCGGTCTTACCAGGGGGACGGGGAGCAAAGCAGAGCAAAGCTGCGGAGCACGCGGGCAGCGGACAGCCCAGACACGTCTGGGCTGTCCGCTGCTCGCATGTTCCGCCGCTTTGCTTCCTCTCCCTGGTCTGCTGGAGACCAGGGAGAGGACCCCGCTCGTAACTGCGGATCCGCCGTAACTTGGATCCGCGTAACTCGGGGACTGCCTGTACAAACTTCTGCTTTAACAAAAGGCAAAAAAATGTGGGGAAAATGCACTCAATACATCACCTGGAGCTAAAGATTTCCCAAACCTTCCAAAGCAGAACTATTTTAGGTACATAAGATAGCTGCATTATCAATTGTATTTAGAAGCTGTCTGCCAATTTTGGTCAACATTAAACTATGTTTTCATGGGTTATGGCCTTTTTGGTAATTTTATGATTTGTTCAGATTGAATGCCCAACATTTAAACATTACCTGATACAGAAAAACTGCACCACCACTTGAATCTACACCACTTTGGTGATGACCACCAAATACGTGTCTAACACGTGATTTCAAAGACATGTTCCTAGCTGATGGGTTACCCTTTAATGCCCAAAATGAGTCGAGGCTGGTACACTACAAATACAAAATAAATTTTTAAACCACTCCATTGACAGATATAAATTCTTTACAAGACGATTCTCAGAAACCACTAACGGTGCAACCTCAGTCATAGTCTTACCCATCCTCACTGGCTCTCCACCCCCAAGAAATTCCCAAAACGGTCTGTCTTAAAGGTCCACCAACTCTGCTGGAATTTAAACTTCTAGAAGTATTTGTGGTGTTTTCCAATACTGTATTTATGAACCCTCAAATCCCTAGAAGAGCTGAGATGCTTACTTTGATCCTTCCTGCTTCTCTGAAAGCCAAGCTGAGAATCCTTGTTCAGCCCCATGCCCCAAAGTTTGGTAATGTCAGTGGTTTTTGACGATATTAGTGTGAAGCCATAGCCACAGGCTGCAGAGGATATCTTTAAGAAAAGCAAAACATTGAGTGATCAATCCTTTCTGGAAAACTGAAGCTTATTTGATTTTATTAACTTACCAATTAAATCCCTGCTGGAACCCTCTAAGTACTATCAGCAGGGTTCAACAAATTATACAATTTACTCGCCAGGTTTGGGCGATCTGCGCATACGCAGATCGCCGGACAGCACGGCTGGTAAGCCCTGACTATCAGCATGTAAATAAGAGATTATTAGAGACTATAATGAACCATAATTATGGTGACACAAACTCTCCATCAGGACACTGACCCAGCTATGCTACCCAGCAGCAACAGAATCAAAGTAAAGCTGTTAAATTAATCCCCAAAAGCTTCATCCCATCAGTCTGATTCATTGAGATATACCCATTGATTTTATAGCATTTAAAGGAAGTTTTTAAAGTCAAATTCTAATGAATGTTACTCTGCATTTTTCAACATAACATTTAAAACCTCAGACCTAGTTATTGTGTTCATTCGAGTGGCTGAGACTCCTGCTACACTGAGCTAACATTTCCCAGTTTTTTTACCTTAGAGGTGAAGCATCTCAATAAAACACAGAAAAAAATCCTCATCCTCAGAGGAAAATGTTGTAAATACTTCTTAAAATAAAGCCCTCTGGGAAAAAAAAATCAGAGCTGGGCCTAAACAAAGTGATTACATCAAAGCTTTGGGAAAATTCTGGTGCTAATTTTTCACCTTTAACCAAAACATTTGTGATTATGGAGAAGAGACAGGATCTGAATATTGGCTCCATCTCCACCCCAAAGCAGCGTCCTTCCAATAGAACTTAATGGGTCTCCCAGCGCTTTTCACTCACCTTCTCAACAGTGTCCAGACGGTAGGGTGTGGGCTGTATCCTCCGGCTCTTTTTCCAGCCTGCATCAGGCTTAACAAAACTGGGGATCCCCAGGGCTCCAGCATGACAGAAACCCCAGACAAACACCCGCTCCTTCCGCTTGGCCTGCTTCCCCACATACTGAAACACCGGGGCAGAGTCCTCAGCTTCTCTCAATTCCCGGCTGCTCCTGGTCCGGGCTACCTTGGCAAAGCCTCTGGAGAGGCCCTGCAGTGGCAGCTCCCGTGGGGGCCCCAACAGCCCCCTTTGGGGCAGCAACTCCTGCAGGGCTACCAGGGCCCCCCCAAACCTCCCCTGGGGGCCAAGAACATGCAGCCCCCTCAGACCCACCAGGGCCCCCCCAGACCTGCCCTGGGGGCCAAGAACGTGCAGCCCCCTCAGACCCACCAGGGCCCCCCCAGACCTCCCCTGGGGGCCAAGAACGTGCAGCCCCCTCAGACCCACCAGGGCCCCCCCAGACCTGCCCTGGGGGCCCAGAACGTGCAGCCCCCTCAGACCCACCAGGGCCCCCCCAGACCTGCCCTGGGGGCCCAGAACGTGCAGCCCCCTCAGACCCACCAGGGCCCCCCCAGACCTGCCCTGGGGGCCCAGAACGTGCAGCCCCCTCAGACCCACCAGGGCCCCCCCAGACCTGCCCTGGGGGCCCAGAACGTGCAGCCCCCTCAGACCCACCATGAACCCCAATAATCCCCTCTGGGGCGGCAGCCCCCGCGAGCTTCCCAGGGCCCCCCCAGGGCTCCTCGGGGCCCCCAGCTCAGGCCGCCCCCGCTGACCCACCAGGGCCCCCCCGGGAAGCCCCCGCCTTCGCAAGCCCCGCTGGGGCGCCAGGGGCCTCCGGCTGCCCGCGCGGAGCAGCAGAGCCGGGGCCATGGTGCCAGCGGAGCCCGGCCCGTTCCCCGCTACGCCGGCAGCGCCCCGAGCGCGGGAGCCGCCATCTTGGCGACCCTTCCCCCCCGACCTCCGCGGCGCACGCGCCGGAGAACCAGCGGCAGGTCACGTGTGCGGCGGCCATGACAGTCGAGGCACGCTCGGCGGCCCGGCCGAGGCGCGCCACGTCTCGCGCGATTTGCGATTTAAAGGGGCAATGCCCAAAGTGGGGACGGCGGGGTGTGGACCTGCAGAGGAGCCAGAAAAGCCTCCCGCAGGGCCCGCCTGCGCCATCCAACCCCATCCTTGGCTCCTGGCTGGGATGGCGCGGGCCCCGCTGCACCAGCCCCCTCTTCGGTGGGAGCCTGGCACGGCCACATGGCCGCAGCTGGCAGCGCGCCTGCCATGGCGGGAGACAGGAAGCTGGACCAGCTGCCCCTAGGCCCACCTGCCCAGCCCCCGCCCTAAGGCTGCCAGGTGTCCGGTTTTCTGCCGGACCGTCCGGTATTTGCACCCTCTGTCCGGTAGAAAAAATCAGAAAATACCAGACACGTGCAGCGACCGGTATTTCCTGGATTCCCGGCTGGGCGCCGGGCGGAAGCCTGGCGGGGGCGGGGGAGTGACCGGGAGGCGGGGCGCAATTGGTGCTGGGAGCCCTCTGGTTGCGTGCAAAAGCCAGGCAGGGCAGGGCAGTGGCCAGGACTCCCAGCCACTCCCCCCGCCTGGCTTCTGCTCGTAACCAGAGGCTCCCAGCGCCAGTTGCAGCCCCACCTCCCAGCTGGGAGCCTCTAGTTGCCTGCAGAAGCTGGACAAGGCGGGAGTGACTTCCAGGCATTCCCTCGCCCCCGCCCGGCTTCTACCAGGAACTAGAGGGAGTGCCTGCAGGGGGCGCAGCCTGTTGGGCTGCGGCCAGTGGCCGCCCCCCCCCCCCCCCCCGCCAGCTCTGCTTCCTGCCCCCCTTCCTCTGGCCCCCCCAATCCAGCTCTTCCGGCCCACGATCTCCCCCAGCTCTGCTTCCCGCCCCCCTTCCTCCGGCCCCCCCTCCTCCTGTCCAGCCTTCCTGGTCCCCGATCTCCCTCCAGCTCTGCTTCCTGCCCCCCCTTCCTCCCAGCCAGCCCCGCAGCCCCCGACCCTCCCCACCCGCCCCACCTTCTCCCGACCAGTCCTTCCCTCCCTCCCCCGCCCATGATCAAGTGTGTGCAGTATTTTTTTGGGGGGGTCTACCTAATAACCCTACGCCCCACATCCCATCTTCTCCCCTCTCCAGCCTACGGCTCTTTGCTTAATTGCCACGTACAGTGGCTGTGGCGTAACTGCATCTGCGGCTGTCCTGCTCCCCAGACGCTCCCTCGCCCCCGCGCTTTCCCCTTGTCCTGTTCAGTCCCATCTCTCTTTGCCCAGCAGGGTGATGCCAAGGCAGCTCAGAAGAAGATGCGGAAGACGAAAAACCACTGAATTCAGACTGAAAATACAGGTTCCGAACAAGAGAATTTTCTGGACCGTGGGAGGTCAATATTGTCTAGCAGCAGTACCTACACTTCCACTGCTTACTGTGCCGTTAGAAGACATTTAGGGGTAAATTAGAGGTAAATAACAGCACAGAACACTGAGGGCTAGGACTGGTGTAAACAAACTTTATGGAACCACAGGAAACTTGGCCACGTCCCTGAAAAGCGGACATCTAGCTAACTAAAATCATTCTGGATGACGGATGTTTCTGAAGGAGAGACTTCTGGATTAGAGAGGTTCAACCTGTACTTGGAAAGTTCCTATTGACTCGCTGTCAGCCACACATAACCCGGGGAGAAAAGGATCTACATACTTACACTGTAAGCTCAGCAGCGCAGGCACTGTCTTTTTGTTATATGCATAAACCAAATCTATCACATTAACTTCCCCAACCCTTAATGTAAATGCTAGAATGTAGTTTTGCCAACTTGCACCAATTTCTCATAAGTCTCAATATTTGGTGTTTTTCTCAAATCTGCAGCTCCTCAAATCATATGATTGAATGAGAATCTCCACTTCCATTTAAAACGGCCGAGTAAGTTTTTAAGGTTCATGGCTGCATAGAAAAGCTTTAAAAAAAATCAAGGCCTCAAAAAGTAAAAGGCAAACTAAAAAAATCTCAACTTTGTTTCATTAAAATCTCATGATTTTAAAGCAATCTGGTGCTTTTCGGGGGGTTCACTGACTGTTTTAAACATTTGATAAAATAAGAAATAGTCTCTTCTCCTTTCTGGTCTCCCACTAGAAGGCAGACGTGAGCCAAATGTTATTAAAGGACAACAGCCATTGGACACTTCCCAAAAATTATCAGTTACACTTGCAATCATAGATTACTACCCTAGATTGCCAGAGTGGATTTCCTCTTTGACATTAACATCTTTTGCAAGAAGCCCTTGATAAACATTCTGTGCAATAGTCACTATGTGCTGGGAACTGTTTGTCAGGATTTCTTCAGCAGCTTTCTTTAACAGCTCTTGCAATAGGCAACACATCTTTTGTTGAGGATGCAGTACATCTTGGCGGAAGGAGAGAGACTGCAATTCAGTAGCTCATTTTTCTGACTTGTTTATAATCCTTCATTTAGCCAACATGAAAGTATTACCCACATATAGTAACTTTTCAAACCACAGACATATTTAGCTAGTAAAACACTGTACAGAATAAAAAGTGATATATGTATTAACAGTACATGTGAGTCTCCTACAACAAGAATCACCCAAAATGGCTATATTACAAAGCAAGCTAATCAGTGCACCTTGATGATATGGTTTGCAAAGTATAAATGGCAGGAAAGGACTCCATTAAGAATCTCTCTTACAGCTCGATGCAATGAAATGCTGAGCACCTTCCTCTACTGTGAAACAAGTCAATGGTGGAGGAGTTCACTCAACATCTCACCCGATCAGTGCCTTGATCAATCATATTATGTGTAGCGATTCATGGTAAACTTAAAAAAAAAAGTGATCATTTACTGAGATTATCTTGCCAAATTCTGTCCTCAAGTTTAGAACAATTCAGATTTATCGAGAGATGGATGGTGAGGACTCTAATTCAAGGTATCTCTGAGAAACTCCAGGAGGGCAGCTGCACTTTTTGATGTGCCAGAATTTACCAGGACTGTCCAGTCTGGCTATAGAGTCCTGGCAGAGAATAAGCATCAGCTTTTTTTTCTTCTTCTTCCCGTGGCATCATTTGATCTTGTTCTTTGTGCTCTCTGTACACCGATTCATGATCAGGTCCTTACTGGGTCGTGGTGGAATGGCCGGCTGGGCCTTGGATTTGGTTTCTTCCATTTCATTTTTCTCTCCTACAAATGAGAGGACATAAAAATATGGGAAAGTTCCATGTCCCTGGCACAGTTCGAGGAGGCCAAGGGAATTAGGTATCCTATTTTCACTGAATTTTGATCCTAGAATAAGTGTTCTATTCTTATGCCATTAATGTTGGATAAAGTACTAAATTGGCTTCTTCTAAAGAGAAGACGGGAGCTGAAGAAATAGGTTGAGAATCTGGGAGGGATTCGTTACTACCAACTTCCTTAAAGTCATTTGCTCTCTCATTCTAAACATTCAAAAAATTCCCACTGAGAGCATATTTTTCCCTTTCTTCTCTCTACATTTCTCTGGGGTTTGCTTTATTCTTGGATTTTCCAGGCCAGAAGGGACTTTTAGACCATCTAGTCTTACCTCCTCTATGAGTCAGGCCAGAAAATGTCACCCACTTATATGATAGTCTGTTAAATAAAATGGGCCCAATCATTTGAGGGGAGCAGTGCAACTTGGGAGGTGCTGAGCACCCTCAATTAGTCCCCGAGTCAAAGCACTAAGCAAGTACTTAAGTTTAAACCCCTGCTATCAAGTTCTGTGGGAATGAAGCAAATGTTCAGAGTCAGACTCATGTTTATGCATTTTGCTGAACAGGGATGCTCTTTGCTAAACATAGCTCTCACGCGGATCAGGCCCTAGGCTAATCAAGGGGTTGATGTTACAACTTTTGACTCCAGTCCCACTTTCTGATTTGCAGAATTGCAGGCAAAGAAGCCAGTGGCAGAGTTTGGCTCAAATTGTGTCTCAGGCACTTAGCTGGAGGCTTCTTGCTCCAGAGTCTAGCTGATCGCTGGATGTGGGTTCGGGAAGGAATTTCCCCAGGTCAAATTGGCAATGACCTTGTGGGGATTCCCCTTCCTCTACAGCATGGGGGTACGGGGCGCTTGCTGGGCTTATCAGTCAGTTCCCTGCCATTATAGGGGGCTCAGGCACCAGTATACCTGGGTCCCTCCTGTTCTTTCTCTGTGGCACATCAATAAGCTAGTCTCTTGAAGGCTGTCACACTTTGGTTTAATTTTGGTTGTTGTGTATTGTATGCAGGTGGCCTGTGGAAGAGAGGTCAGATTAGATACCCTGGTGACCCTTTCTAGGCTAGGCCTGTGAAGTCTGGATCCAGAGTGGGTGTGAGTCTTTCTCTGGCTAACTCAATGTGCTAGGTAGTTGGCTGTGTAGTTTTCCATTCACTAGGAATGTCACAAATGTATCAGCTGGCTTTCAATACCTTACCCCCCATTATCTGCAGGCATTTCAGATCTTTTAGAAATCAGAAACCACTCATTTCAGCCTTTGGGTGGTTGGTCCCTGCCCTTCTAGGACCTGCCTTAATTCCACCTCCATGATTTCTCATACTTTCCATACCCTGCTATTCCAGAAATGAACCTACACATCTCTCATACTCATTCTGTCTTCTTTGCTTCAGTGGCCTCTCCCTTTTACTGTTGTAATGCTTCGTATGAAACCCACTTCCCCATTTACGGCTCGTAGAAGACTGCTATGTCAGGATTACGAATGACTGTAACCACCATCAGCTTTATCAGGCCATTTCACAACAAAGATAATTTCTCTAGACCCCTCGGCTTGCGCTATTGCAAATAGAATCAACCCAACTCCTGCATAGTCTCATTCGTGTCAGTGCTGGGTACCCATGACCATCAGTGAAGGCCATAGGAGGTTCCCGTCCTCAGTACCTTGAAAATCTTATTCTTGACCATTCCTTACTGTCTGGATTGTCCTGGCTGCCTGACATGGCTGTAGAAGTGCTGTCGGTAGCTCAGAATTGGACTGAGTAGCCTTCATTAGCTTTGGGGTATGAATTCTCCCTCTGCCACTAACGCCGCTAAGCAACCTCAGAAAGGCAAGAGGACTTGCCTTGTGGAAGGTAGACTAGGGCTGTGTCCAGACTCAGGGGTTTTTTCGAAAAAAGTAGCCTTTTTTCGAAAAAACCTCACCTGCATCCAGACTCAAGCCGCGTTCTTTCTAAATTAAATCGAAAGAACGCGGCTTTTCTTTCGATGGCAGTAAACCTCATTTCACGAGGAAGAACGCCTTCTTTCGAAAGTTCCTCTTTCGAAAGAAGGCATTCTTCAATGTAAATAGGGCTTCTTCGAAAGAGAGCATCCAGACTCACTGGATGCTTTCTTTCGAAAAAGCAAGCCGCTTTTTCGAAAGTTCAACGTGCAGTCTAGACGCTCTCTTTCAAAAGAGGCTTGCAGTCTAGACATAGCCTAGGAGGAAGAGTGACGTCCACCAGCCCTGATGGTCTCCTTGAGTACAAACATCCTCCCCCCCGCTGTTCATGACACAGGCGTTCTATCTAATGGGCACGCCAGGCTGGAACTTACTGATCACGTTGGACTTGTTCTGGAGATTGCCCTTGGTTTTCCTCTTCATATACTTCACACTGTTCCGTCTATACGTCTCCTGGCTGATCTGCTTCCGGCTTTGGTTGTGGATGCTCTTGACATTTCGGATGGTCGACCTGCATAGAGAAAGAGAAAAATCTTCCAGCTTTTGCCATTTTAACTCTCTATGCTTTCGTACCATACGGTCCCCACTGGGGGAACTCTCCCCTTTTGTAGGTTTGGCACAGCCTCATCCTAGGGAGGGCAGTGGATTTAGCCTAGCCCAAGCAGTGGATTTAGCCATGATTGCTTTGGGTTATACCAGGCAAAATGACTGTGAGTTAACGTCAGTAGCTGTGAGCAACCTTCTGTGATTTGTTGCATAAAACATTAGTCAGGCAGCATCTAACTGTTATCCATGAATGTTTTTTAAAAGCGCAAAGTGAGACTTTAATTACAGTAAAGAGCAATACTTAATTAGTTCTTCCAATCGACCTCAAAGTACCTTGCAGAGGAAGGGGAGCATCAGTTACATCCCTAAGTCACATAGCAGGTGAGTGGTAGTGCCCATCCATCCAAGCTCCACCCATTAGGCCACACTGCTTACATATGCCTATTTAGATCCATTATTTCTGGTATAGTGCCATTGTAATTCCGAGGCAGGACATTCACTGGCTACTGTAACATGTCACTTTGTGTGCGTGCATGCGTGCGTGCGTGTTTGCACATCTACACATGTGTGCAAACTCCCATAGATTTCAGCAGGATCGGAACCTGGCCCACATGCAGATCAGATCAGTGAGCATAGATTCAACACGTTGTTTCCCAAGCTACACCTGTCACACACAAGTACTGAGCAAAGTGAAAATTAACACAAAGGCCTGTGGGAAGGAGGGCGGCAGGGGGTTAGAGTCTCAGTGGGAGTAAGACAGCCTGCTGCCCTGGAGAGTTCTGAGCAGGAGAGACCAAGCCCCTCTTCTAGGATCTGAACTAAGACCAACACATTTTCAGGACTGGTGCCTGGAACAGTTACAAGCAGATGGTTCCTATTCCCTACCACCGCTATTGTTTCACACCGGGTTCACACCATTTACCTACGAATCAGCGGCATCGCGCTCTATTACGCTGCCTCCCGTTCACGCCTAACATTTCAACACATTTCACATCTGTGAAATTAGAGGCGCCTGTTTCATAGCTGCCCTAAGTGGAAGCAATTTTCTTCACAATGGGATATATAAGGACCTTACACAGACTATTTTGCTCGGCTAATGCAAAAGAACAGCAGAGATTTTGGGTGCTTACCCTGACTGAACCCACCCTCATTGCTTTTTATAGTTCATCTCTCTCTCTCTAGTGACAAATGCATGGTCCCATGACTGGTGCCCTATAGATATCAGCTTGATTAGATATTTACTGCAGTGTTCACAGCAGTGGAAGAGTGAGAGTCCAGCTTCTCAGATGGTGTAAATCAACACATCTGCATGGAAATCAATGGAGGCAGGCCAACCTGCACCAGCTCCCGGTCAGACCACAAGCTGGACTGGGGAGATGATGTAGGAAACCTGCTTTGGGATGATGCAGACAGTTCAGCTCAGCACTTGCCATGCTTGTAATCACCACTGGGCAAATTTGAACCTGCGACCTCTGGAGCTTGGTATAAGGAGCCTCTGTAGCTTGAGCTTGAGCAATGAAGCCAGCTGACTCTCAGTTCAAACTATACAGCTCCCTTGTTCTTAGTTCTCACTGTAAGTGGTCTAAGTGCCACTACATGGGACAGTGAAAAACACCCGCTAGGTGTGTGGGTTACACAGGTACCTTACAAGTTCAGTTTCAAATGGTGTGAAATTAATGAGGAGCAGGTTTAAAACAAATAAAAGGAAGTTCTTCTTCACACAGGGCACAGTCAACCTGTGGAACTCCTTGCCTGAGGAGGTTGTGAAGACTAGGACTATAACAGGGTTTAAAAGAGAACTAGATAAATTCATGGAGGTTAAGTCCATTAATGGCTATTAGCCAGTGTGGGTAAGGAATGGTGTCCCTAGCCTCTGTTTGTCAGAGACTGGAGATGGATGGCAGGAGAGAGATGGCTTGATCATGACCTGTTCAGTTCACTCCCTCTAGGGCACCTGGCATTGGCCACTGTCGGCAGACAGGACACTGGACTGGATGGGTCTTTGGCCTGATCCAGTCTGGCCATTCTTATGTTCTTGTAACGTTCTTAGGCCAAAGTCTTTCTTTTCAGAAGAAAGCCCTGTAGCAACTCTCTTCCCCCACCCTACTCACTTAGCACTTAGGTTCCTCATCTCTAGGACAAGCGCTAGGTATCCCCAGCCACAGTCTAATTCACTTCATCACACTGTCCCAAAACATGGGGCAACCAGACCCGATTTGCCTTCCCTACCTTCGAGGAGGAGCGCCTCTGTTTCTCAGATCATTCTTCACAGGGTTATTCTCTTCCCCAGATTTCTGCAGATACATGGAGGGGTAGTACCCGGTGATTTCTTCCTTCCTGGGGTGCAAAACAACACCACTTACACATACAGCAGCTTTGTCAAAACAACAGCCTGGCTGTCCAAATCCGAGGACCCTTTTCCCAAGCATCATGGAGGAGTCACCCTCAGAGATGATGTTTTCAATTGAGATGGGATGTTTTTCTAACAGATCTGCTCAAGGAATGATTTGGGGGAAGTTCCTGGTCAGACTGGTCCTTTTGGGCCTCGGCATCTATGAATCTCACCTCC
Organism: Pelodiscus sinensis; assembly: GCF_052426305.1. Lineage (NCBI taxonomy): Eukaryota > Metazoa > Chordata > Testudines > Trionychidae > Pelodiscus > Pelodiscus sinensis. The sequence goes on along the minus strand of NC_143072.1, from coordinate 4,158,452 downwards.
TGGCAGTTCAGCAGTTCCGGGGTGGGGGCGTTCTAGTGGTGGCGACAGCTGACAGGATCCAGCCTCTGAACTGCACTTTGCCAGCCCCGGAGTGCGATCGCCATGCTCCTGCAACCCCACTCAGGGCCCGCTCGAGGCATTCTGGTGCCCCGGGCACGGGCGCAGGCCCGCCTGTGGGGAGCAGGCCCGCCCCCCTAGGGTGCACAGGCCCGCCACCAGGGTGCATGGCGCATGCGCGGCCCGGCTACGGCCACTGGCGTGCAGCCCGGAGCCCACCCCCGGGGTGCAGGGTGCAAGTACGGCCCAGTCCGACCCAGCCATCACTGTTGGCGCGCACGCCAGGCCGTGTAGGGCCCCGCGACTGTGGGGGGAAGGTCATTGCTAGCCAGCGCCACGGGGATGTGGGCAGGCCGGCGCTGCGGGAGCTGGCCTGATGGCAGCTGTAAGGGACACCGCGCACCCCTTACAGCTGCCATCAGGCACCCCCCATCAGTTGGAGCCCTGGGCAGCTGCCCGGCTCACCCATGCCTCCGTCCGGCCCTGACCCCACTCCCCACGCTCTTTTCCCCTCTGCTGTCAAGTCAGGCAACTTCCTCTTCCTTGCTATGTGGCACCAGCTGCAGGGTTACTGAGTGTAGCCGAGACAGCCCCCCTGCTTCTCATCCCTGGGTCTGGCCCCTGCACAACCCAGAGCAGAGCTGCAGTGTCAGGGGATGGAGGCTGGAACAGGCTCCATGTGAACAGAATCTTCAGGGGTTTTCGCCAGGCTGGAGCAAGTCTCCACTGAGCAAGTGCCGACTGCTGGCCCAGGGGGTCACTGGGACGGCAAAAGGCACATCCCTGAGACAAAGGTGACACACGTCTCAAGGTCCAAAGCGAAGGCACGAAAGCTTCTCTCTGGCTTCTAGTCCTCCGGCCTGCTCTCGTGCCACTTGCCACCTTCTGGTGAGTGGGGGCTGGGTGCATGCCAGGGGGTGGGGGTGAGGCTGGCCACAGGAGCCGGCGCAGAGCCCGCGGGGGAGGGGAGGAGATGGCGACCAGGGGATGCCCAAAAGTCCCTTCAGAATCTTCACCTACCCCCTCATCTTCTAATTAAACCTCAAGCCCCAGCATTCAAAGTTAAATAAAATATTTCCATTATTTTTCATTGCACATACGCACTGTTTTACTCACATTGTGGGTTAAATAGGCTTTTGTGGGCTAGTCTGCGAACCTAAGTTTCGTTGAGAACGTTGTTTCTATGGGGAAATGCGTTCCGAGTTCCAAGCAACCAAATCTCAAACGAACTTTTGGAAAACAACCCGTTCTTGAGACGGGGTCTTCCTGTATTATTTTCCCCCAGCTTTGTTCTTGGGAACAACTGAATGTTTGGCGTGAAATTTCTTTCCCGCCCTCTTCCCAAAAAAATCCATCTGCAGCAGACACCTGGCAAAATTCAGCTCAAATGTTTAAAGACTGGCAAAGTTATAAACAACTGAGAACAGAGGTAGGGGAAGCAAAATGCAGGACAATGTAGCACTTTAAAGACTAACAAGACGGTTTATTAGATGATGAGCTTTCGTGGGCCAGACCCACTTCCTCAGATCAAAGAGTGGAAGAAAATAGTCACAACCATATATACCAAAGGATGCAATTAAAAAAAAGTGAACACATATGAAAAGGACAAATCACATTTCAGAACAGGAGGGGGATGCAGGGGGGGGAGGGAAGGAAGGTAAGTGTCTGTGAATTGATGATATTAGAGGTGTCTGTGAATATCATCAATTCACAGACACTTACCTTCCTTCCTTCCCCCCCCCCCCCGCATCCCCCTCCTGTTCTGAAATGTGATTTGTCCTTTTCATGTGTGTTCACTTTTTTTAATTGCATCCTTTGGTATATATGGTTGTGACTATTTTCTTCCACTATTTGATCTGAGGAAGTGGGTCTGGCCCACGAAAGCTCATCACCTAATAAACCATCTTGTTAGTCTTTAAAGTGCTACATTGTCCTGCATTTTGCTTCAGCTACCCCAGACTAACACGGCTACATTTCTATCACTAGAGGTACGGGAAGCATTCATCAGCCTTACCAAGTGATGCTCCTGGCCTTATCTGTAAGAACCACCCATTATAATTATAATTCATCTCAGGTTCTCTTTCGGTTCCTTCCCCTGAGTGACCCAAAGAGCCAAATCCAATTTATCCTCGCATGCTCTTACCTGACAACCCACCAGCCATCAAGGAGCTTATGGATAACTTCTATGGTGTCGCCTTCTTTCAATGTCAGCTCATCATCCTCAACACCAGAGTAGCCTTTTCTGACAACATAGAGTTCCCCTGAGCACAATAGAAACAAAGGAGGTTTCAAGGATCTATTGGATGTTAACACCCAAGGAAGAACATCTCAGTGATCCAGACCAGCGCTCCAAAATGACACAGCCCACACCCCAACAATGGATCCCCATTTTAAACAAGAGCCGACTCCATAGTGATTCTGCATAAATTCCCGTGCCGTGGCACCATGATCAATGATACTCATTGGTTAAGTACCTCACAACTGACCTGGGACTCCACACAGATGGGCTGTGTCTAGACTGGCCCCTTCTTCGGAAGAGGCATGCTAATTTCTAACTTTGGAATAGGGAAATCAGCGGGGGGGATTTAAATATCCCCCGTGGGATTTAAATAAAAATGGCCACCGCTTTTTTTCCGGCTTGGAGAAAAGCCGGAAAAGAGCGTCCAGACTGGCGCGATCCTCCGGAATAAAGCCCTTACGGGCTGGGCTCATTGTGAAATCAGAGATGGAACATCTTAGTGCATTTCCTTCTGCAGTTACTCCAAAACCCTGCTCGGGACCCTGGAGGAGACATCCTATGTGGCTATATTGCTGGGGGGTTGCGGTTTTACCTGCATAGTTAGGATCCTGGTCTTCAGATTCATCAGGACCATCCATAGGCTCCAGATAAGCAGCTGGGACCCAGCCACGTTTATTCTTTAACTGACAGAACCACCAGCCTGTAACAAAAGCAGCAGCAAACACCACAAGGGTCAGCCCCATTCATTGCAGTGCCTTGTACGCTGTAAGGTGCACCTCAAAATAAACTCTCCCCCCAGGCCTGGGGTGAAGGGAGCAGTCATTAACCCCGTGGGAAGAGAGACACTAAAGGACTTCTATGATGTCACACAGTCACCAGCAGTGTGGAGACTCAGATCTCTTCGCTCTGTTCTTTAACTGTGGGACCACTATGTCACAGAACTATAAGACAAGCTATCTTGATATTTGTCTTCAGGGGGTACGGTTATGCCTCTTCTACCAATGAAGCAAGAACAGCATAGCTGGAACTGACTATGGCTTCCAAGGCTAGCAGATTCGATTAGATTCCCTAAGGCCTTGTCTACACTTGAAGGCAACTTACAAAACCCAAACTCCATATCTTTTAACTGGTTGGGGGCCCGGTCTCTATGCGAAAGCAATGGGATGAAAAGGAATGGAAGGTGGACTGGGAAGGGTTGTGGCAAGGCCCACTGGGGTAAAGAGGTGTCTGCGTATGTACAACTCAGTCATATATGTGCCTGTGAAGCAATCATAGTGACCTGACGGGTGTAGGACATGAAGCAATCAGTGTTTCTCTCATAGATCCTGTAAGTCACGGTATAGAAGTGGTTCTCTGTGTCAATCACCATGAGAACAGGGGAGGGGAAGTCAACTTTTGTTTTGTTACCATGCGGATCCTAAAGTTAGAATGTTATTTCCTGGTTGAGTGCCAATCCCACCCAACCAGTCATGGGAGAAACTCAAGGGCTTTCGAGGATTGCATCACAGCCTCACCAAGAGAAGTCCCCCATCATGTGACTGCACATGGTGTTTTTCTCCGTGTTTCCCTCGCTAGGGGCATGGCTGTGATCCCAGAGTGCTTGCTGTCTGTACATATAAATGCTCTCAGCTCCCACACTTAGGGCACGGAATTAAAACATTTCAAGATACAGATGCTCACAGAGAGATAATCAGCAGGTCGTCATGAAGGGCAGCAGTAGCAGCCAGGAACCCCAGCCCTGGACTGCCAGCTCCCCGCCCCCAAGTTCCGTGTTGTACAAACACAGAGCAGCGAGCAGTCCCTTCCCTAGACAGCTTCCCGTCCACACACATAGTCCGTTGTGGGTTTAAAGCACCACACACGCATTCACTAGCTCAGCCGCACCTCTGGCGGGAGGCAGGCAGTGTTCCCTCTAATTCTTCCTACCCCCTGAGCGGAATGAATTTTGTTAGATGCACCAATCTGGTGGTAATGCGCGACACATCACCCTCCTATTTGTGCACATGACAAAACGGATGTGGCGGGGTTGGGGCTAAGGGATTCTGAGTGGGGGAAGAGCTCGGGCTGAAGCAGAGGGTCGGGGTGCAGGAGTGTGAGGGTTCCAGCCGACCCTAGGAAGAGAGGGCTCCTAGGGATCGCTCCATCCCAGCTGCCCTAAGCAACTGGACAGGCACGTTGCCTCCCTACAGGGCGGGTCTCTGCTGGGAGCATCCAGGCACTGTCTCAGGTCACAGGATGAGTCAGTGGCAGAGCCAGGAATGGACCATCTGTGTTCAGGCCTTTCCCCAACCCACTGGGCCAAGCTCCGTCTGCGAAAGGGGCTCTGAAGAGCTAGCGCTGGGCTCTGTCTCTGCACCGGGCCGCAAGATGGCATCTCTGCTCAGCCCTGAACTTTGCAGCCCCGTCCCAGAGCAACGGCCTTTACCGCTTTCGCTCTTCTCCACCACGTCCACCAGGTCCCCGGTTTTCAGAGCCATCTCGGAGCCAGAGTTCTTCTCATAGTCAGCAATGGCTCGGTATGTCTGCAGGATGATGGGGCCAGTAATGTCTGCAAGAGAGAAGCGGGGACAGGATTTCATGAGCTCCTTCCATGGCTTTCCATCCGCGTGGCTCCACTGATTGCCCCAGGAGAAGCTGGAGAAAACGCCACAGAAGCTCAGAGGAAAGTCCAAAACACTCCCTGAGGGATAGCAGTGCCGGTGTTCTCACCACTCTAGGTAGCTACGCTCGGAGGAGTTCCTTTAAAAAGGACCAAGAAAACCAGCAGGGAGAATGGTAAGTGCTCGAGCAAGGCAGCTACGGCTTCTTTAGGACCCCAGAGTATTATATTCCTAGCAAAGCGTTCATCAGTGAACATTCGAGTTTAGCATGCTGCATCGGTGTCCCAGAAAAGGTCTGCCCCTCTCAGGCTGCCGGCACTCGTGCATAAACTGTTGCTACACATTTGCTGCTGCTGACAGTTAGGGTTGCCAGGTGTCCAGGATTGACCCAGACCGTCCGGTATTTTCGCCTCCTCGCCAGTAAAAAAATTCAGAAAATACCGTTCACCTAAAATGTCTGGTATTTTCTGACTTTTTCCCTGCCAGGAGGTGAAAATCCTGGGTGCTCACCTGGTTCTGCAGGGGAGCTATCTGGCCTGGAGCAGGAAGATAAGATGGTGGACGGCCGCTAGCAGCCTGTTAGGGCCAAAAATCCTCAAAGGGGCCATGCTGGGTTCTTTTTTTGTTTGTTTCTTTTGGTTCAAAAGTTTGGTCTCCCCCTTTTTGTTCTCAGCAGAATTTTTTCCCTGGTGTTTTTTTTGGGGGGGTGGGGAGGGTAGAGTATTTTTGGTTAAACCATCTGGCAACCCTACCGGCAGTGTGGCTCTGCTGTGTGGGGGTCTACCAACACTTCAGCTCTCCCGCTGACAGTACAGCAGCAGTAGCTATGGGACAGCAGGGGTAGGTGACCCTGTAAAACACCCACTGGCCTATAGATCTACAGGGTGCTGAGCGGAAGATCATGTTTGCAGAAGGGAGGGGCGGCTCCCCAAGCCGAGCAGGATTGAGGTTTGCAATCTTACAAGGGAAGAAGGATGGGTTTGATGGCAAGGTGACCCAGCCCCCACAATTTAAGCACCTGATTCCATCTTCCCTCTGTTTACAGGGTGCACGTGCTTCAAGGCACCAGGGCTGAGTGGGCTGCTGGAATTCAGGCTGCAGTACAATGCGGTAGCCAGAGCTGTTCAGGAAGAGCATGGCTGGAAGGCCTCCTTGACACCAAACCAGGCCCTTCAGGTTGACCCGGGGCCCTCCATATTCCAGGCCAGGAGCAATTTCTCAATTCACTGCATCCACCCTCAGGCCGCTTCCTCTGAGATGTCTCCTGGTGCTCTGCTACCCATGGCTCAGGAGCTGTGCCTTGCAGTGGGGCCAGCCCTACAGTCCCAGGGGTCAGGACTCTCCTGCAAGCCGGTGAATTGTGCTGAACACTCTCCCACCCTACAGATTATTCTCACTTGGTCAATAGTTTCCTGCAAGGCTGGCAGAACCAGGTGTTCTCAGTGGCTAGGTCTCTTGCTTATCAGTGTCTGAATCACCAGAGCTTCTTCTTACCTGCAGCATTTTTCTTGGAGTCCTTTGGCACCAAATATGTCTCCGGCTTCTTGATGCTAGAAAAAGAAGAGTGAACTCAGTTGAATGCCAGGGAATGCTGCTCTTTGTTTGGAATAGATCCCATATGAAGAGAGATTAAAGAGATGGACTTTTCAGTTTAGCAAAGAGGAGACTAAGGGGGGGTATGCTAGAGGTCTATAAAATCATGACTGGTGTGGAAAAAGTGAATAAGGAAAAGTTATTTACTTCTTCCCACAATATAAGAACTAGGGGTCATCAAGTGAAATGATTAGGCAGCAGGTTTCAAACAAACAAAAGGAAGTTTTTCTTCACTCAGCACATAGTCAACCTGTGGAACTCCTTGCCAGAGGATGTGATGAAGGCTAGAACTGTAACAGGGTTCAAAAAAGAGCTAGATAGATTCATGGAGGTTAGGTCCATCAATGGCTATTAGTCAGGATGGGTAGGAATGGTGTTCCTAGTCTCTGTTTCTCTGGAGGTTGGTGATAGGGGAGGGATCACGTGAGGATTACTTGTTGTGATCCCTCCCTCTGGGGCATCTGGTGCTGGCCACTGTCATCAGGCAGGATACTGGGCTAGATGGACCTTTGGTCTGATCCAGTAGGGCCGTTCTTATGTTCTCTCTCTTCCCAGCAACAGGGTTCCCTTCCCTCCATACAAAAAACATACTGGCTCAGGCCAATGGGCCATCAAGCCCAGCACCTGGTCTCGGACAGTGGCCGGTACCAAAACCATCAGAACAAGGCCATTTGGAAAGATCCATCTGGTTTCCCCTCCTGGCTTCTGACAGGGCATATGGGCTGCCCTAAGCGTGATGTTACATCCTGCCTGTCTTGAGCATTATCTCTGCAGTAGAGACGTACCCTTAAAAGGTGGCGCAGACCATCCCAGGGTTCATTCAACTATTTAAAGGAACAGCACCCCAATTCTGTGCAATACAACAACGAAAATAATCTCAGGCAGAGGTCCAGCCTGAAATACTTCAGCCTGATGGGTCGAATTTTCAGAACTAAGAACAGAGGCTCAGAATGGAAATGACAGCTGGTATTAGTGCTTGGGTTAATAGATCATATTATTTATACCCTCTAGCACATGGGTTCCCAAACTGGGGGGGGCATGAAGAAATTCCAGCGGAGGCAGAAGGTGACCCAACCCCACCGCCCCCCATCAAATTTTGCTGCTCTGGTCAGTGGTCAGTTCCTTTTTTTTTTGCTTTTGTTCAACAAGTTTTGCTTCAATTTTTTTTTGGGGGGGGGGGCTGAGGGTTCCTCAAAAATCAAAAAGGGGGCGTAATGCTGAAAAGTTTGGGAACCACTGCTCTAGCATGTTAGTCTTGTGTTATATCAATGGAAGAAATCTGATCATGTTACTAAGCTCAGCTGTACAGAACTGAGTGGACAAGCTTTCTCCTCCTGACCTGGGTAGAGACAAACACAAGAAAGTCGCGTAGAAGTGTGTATATTACAAATGGAATGTCAGTTTGTGTTAGAGTCACAGATTGTGAAGCCAGAAGAGACCATTGTGAACGTCTAGTCTGATCCACTGCTTGACACAGGCTGCCAGGTTTCCCTGCCTTAATTCCTGCTTGAACTCGAGCAGACCCAGTTGCAAAATACCTAGACTAGATGTTTAAATGGTTCAGACGCTCTGCGTTCCTGCGGACGCGATTGTACTCACTGGCTGTCAGTGGGCGGGTTCAAGTCGTCAGGCCTGACTTTGAAGAAGTTCAGAACATGTGTGCATCGGGAAATCTTGTGCGGCAGATTCACCAAGGTGTAGCAGTATTCAGTCAGCGTGCCTTGCCTGTTCTGGGTGGACCTGTGGCCATCAAACCATTTGGGTGCTAGAGAAGAGCAAAACCAGAGAGACTCAATTTTTGTGACGAGCACATTGGGTAGCACTGCCCATGCGGTCACCCCTATGCAGAGCCTCTGCACCTCGATACCACACAGCGACCTGCTGAGCAGAACCCCAAAGAGTGACTTGTCACGCGAGTGTGGGGACATCCCGGGGCCCTGCACCCCATCCGCAGTCAGGTGTGATGCTCAGCCGGCAGAGAGAAGAGAAGGCTTGTGAGTCCACAGGGACACAGCGTAGACCAGCCTTCAGTAACCAGAAGCAGCCAGGACATTCCATCTTGGGAAGAGGGAGACCCAAAGACAGGCCTGTCTCTTGTTCTGCACCCCAGGCCAACTTCCAGCAACTCGGTGCCAGCCCCCCGCCAGGCACCTCCTCCCACCTTTGTCCTACTTCCCGAGCAAAAGGTGTAACCTGATCACAACCTCTTCCGAGCTCAGATTACAAAGGGCGTCAATGTGCAAGAGCCTATCACACCCAAAATTCCCATCACCATCTAGGTATTGGTGCAGTGCCCCGGGAAACTGAGGCACACGCCCGGGGTTACTACAAGACAGCGGAACTCACATGCCACATAACCAGGGGAATAAAATCCCCCAGAGTCCCACTTCGTCACATGACTTCTGCAGACGGCTCCTTGCTCCTGCCACAGGTAAAGCATTTGGGTGTCTCTCAAAGGGAAGGTTACCGTGGGTGTAACCCTCACATCTAGTGTGGTTCACTGGTCCATGCAGTGGCACCTAGACCACAGCAACAGCTAAAACCAAGAGACCTCCCCAGCATGGGCTGGGAGCCAGCTGGCTTTTAGCTCAGCTGGTAGAGGCTCCTCTACTCAGCTTCGGAGGTCCCAGGTTCAAATCCCCCTGGTGGTGGTTACACGGGCACCAAATGGGTGCGGTCAGCGGAGCTGCAGCCTAACAGTGCTCTGGGAGAAATGGCTGTTGTAACCAGGTCCTGTGTTTTAAGGAAGCTGTGCACTCAGAGCACAGAGTTCCTCATTTTGTCAAGGCAGCAGCCGACGCGCAGCGCAACCCAGCGCACACCCTGGGTCTCAGCAGGAGCTCCGCAGTGAAGGTAGACAGAGCAGCTTGGGGGAGACGTGGCTACTCCGAGCTGACGGGGAGCATCACCAAGCGCTAGAGAAAGCCCCCGTATTAGCGCCGTGGCGCCGTAACGCAATCCCCACAGCCATCACCAGATTACGCCCCCTCAGCTTCTTCTGGGCCAACCCTTCGGCCAGCGCTGTCGGCCTTTGTCCTAACTGGTCCTGCTTCGGTGAGGCAGAGCGCGCCCCTCGCTCCTATCAGAACGCAGGCTGCAGCTTCCCAAGCTTCTATCGGGAGCCCTGGCCCCGGAGGAGGAATAATACCCAACACCACCGGAGTGGCACAGTTCCACCACCCTTCACCCCTCCGTGAGCAGCGCAACGTCAATGGGGGAGCTACTTCTGTCCGCACCGCTGCGGCCCCTGGGGCTGGCGCAGTAACCACGTCAGTGGGTGGAGCATAGAAACCTAGAACGCTAGATCTGGAAGGGCCCTCGAGAGGTCGAGTCCAGTCCCCGGCCCTCACGGCAGGACCCAGCACCATCTAGACCATCCTTGACAGGTGTCTGTCCCACCTGCTCTTAAATATCTCCAGTGATGGAGATTCCACAACCTCCCCAAGCAATTTATTCCAGTGTTTCACCATCCTGAGGCTACGTCTAGATTGGCATGATTTTCCGGAAATGCTTTTAACAGAAAAGTTTTCCGTTAAAAGCATTTTCGGAAAAGCGCGTCTAGATTGGCAGGATGCTTTTCCGGAAAAGCACTTTTTGTGGAAAAGCATCCGTGGCCAATCTAGACGCGCTTTTCCGCAAAAAAGCCCCGATGGCCATTTTCGCGATAGGGGCTTTTTTGTGGAAAACAAATCTGAGCTGTCTACACTGGCCCTTTTGCGCAAAAGTCTTTCGGAAAAAGACTTTTGCCCGAACGGGAGCAGCATAGTATTTCCGGAAAATCACTGACGATCTTACATGAGATCATCAGTGCTTTTGCAGAAATTCAAGCGGCCAGTGTAGACAGCTGGCAAGTTTTTCCGGAAAAGCGGCTGATTTTCTGGAAAAACTTGCCAGTCTAGACACAGCCTAACGGTTAGGACGTTTTTCCTAATGTCCAACCTAAATCCCCCTTGCTGCAGTTGAAGCCCATTGCTTCTTGTCCTATCTTCAGAGGCCAAGGAGAACAATGCTCCATCTTGACTGAAGCACTACACGGGTGCAGAGGCAGCAGTGCCGACTGCGTGTTTTAAGTGTAGACCTGCCCCCAAATAACCTGCCCAAAGTCACCGGGGAAGACTGCAGCAAAACAGACTTGAATCTAGGTCGCCCATGCTGTAGGCAAGTGCCCTAACCCAGTGGTTTTCAACCAGGGATGTGTTTCCCCCCCTGGAGGAATGCAGGGCTCTTCTGGGTGGCACATCAACTCCTCTACCAAGGCTATATGAAAAGCAAGAGTGAAGTCAGCACAAAGTAAAATGTCACACAGTGACTTGTTTATACTGCTCTATATGCTGAAATGCAAGTACAATCATTTATATTTCAATTGACTTACTTATTATTCAAGGGTAAAACCAAGAAAGTCGCCAAGTTTTCGGCAACAGTGTGCTGGGAGACTTTGATCTTTTTATGTCTGACTTTGTGAAGCAAGGAGGGTATGCAAGCCAAATCTGACTCCTGAAAGGGGTACAGTCGCCCGGAAAGGACAGTGGTTCTCAACCTAACCACTGGAGCATCCCACCAAACAACTTCCCTGGGCAGCAAGACTGTGCCATTACCACCATTTGACAGGTGGGGCTCTGAGACACAGAGAGGCTAAGCGTAGGTCCACCCTTAAAAGGCTACAGCAGCACAGCTGCAGGCTAGGCATTACTGACACTGATGGAAGGGGCTCTCCCATCGGCATAGGGAATCCATCTCCCAACAGGCAGTAGCTAGATCAATATAAAAATTCTTCCAGTGGCAGTATATGCACTGGTCAATACAACTACCTCTAGGTGCATGGATTTTTCACCCCCTTCCTCCCCCGAGACATGCACCTATACCAATGCACCTTCCCAGCCTAGAGTAACTCAAAGCTCACACAGAAAGTCTGCAGCAGAGAGAGGAAGCAAACCTGGATGCCCCAAATCCTAGCTAGAAGCCGAACTACAGCCATCCTTCCTCTCGATTTCACTCTGCGTTGAATTGCCATGTGTCCCTGTTAAGAGACGCCTTACACCTACTGAACAGAAGCCTTCAGCTTTGGGATTTAATAATTCAACATAATCATCTGGGGAGGGAAAAAAAACCTCCTCAAACCAGTGACAAGGAGTGGCTAGGTGAGGTTAGAAAATCAACCTGAGTTGATAATTTGTTGTTAACTTTTCTGTTGTTTACCGATTGTTCACACAGATGGGGGAAAGGCCAGGAGGTTTTAAGGGCAGGGCAGGCGATATGAGGTTGGGCTACGTTCCTGGCAGATGCTGAAGGGAGAATAAACTGCGACAATCAGATAAGACAATGAATCTTACTGCATCTTTTACTGTGTCACCTCCCCCAGCATGTTCGCATTAGATAATTGAAATGACTAGCGTATTGCCTTGGTCACTCGGAAGAAGGTGCGTGCATAAGTTACACCAGTGTTTCTCAACCTGTGGTGCGAGTACCCTTAGGGGTATTCGAGAGAAGTCTGGGGGGTACGTCAACACAACTGAAATTTGGAGAAAACTGAATTTTTGTTTTAAGTTTTACAGCGCTTTATTATTTTTGTACTTTTTACACCCAAAAATTTCTTCGCCCGCCTGGCTACGATTACGTTGTTTAAACAAAGGTGTTGCAATGGTAGAAAAAAATGTTGTGTGTCTGAAAACTGTAGGTACTGGGGATACTTATAATATTTTTAAAAGGGGTACATTTTATAAAAAGGTTGAGAAACGCTGAGTTACAATTCAGTGCAACCACTGACTTCACCCATTAAGGGGAATTCTTTCATTTCCTCAAATCGATGTGACTGCGTGTTCTTTCTGAAACACACCCATGTGCATGTAGGCAAATGAACACTATAAATACACTGCGGGTGTGCTCAGGTAGCAGGCAGGGTACCGAATCTCAGCCCTGTTACAGAAGGTGTCATTTGCATTTGAATTCTTTCTTTCCGGGCGGGGGAATGCCGACCTTGATACAGGCCTTTCAAAGGTGCCTGTGTGTAAATGGAAGCCAAAAAAATGTCAGTTGTGTAGTGTCGCTGCTTACAAACACGTATTAACCCCTAGCCAAGGACTGTGTTTCCTTCCACACTTCCAGCGAGCTCAGCTAAATGACGGCAGGGTCAGGTTTGCAGACGTGCTTAGCACCCAACCGCTCCTACTGTTCCCAGCTCTTCCGACTGTACCAGTAACTTCATGCCAACCCTCGCACAGGCAACACACCTCTGGCTGTCTGGGACAGGGCAATATTCATGGGGTGTCTTGGACGACCTGAGGGACTTTAAAGCCTGTGGTGACAATCACTCTCCAGTGAGTCCTTTGAAGTGTATAATCGAGTATAGTTTCCTGCTGTGTATTTCACACACCTACCGGGGACATGGAAGACAATGGGCCAACGCATCAGCTGAGGTAAACAGCCGTGGCTCCATTTATAAAGATTTTGGTCTGTTTCCTGAGTGGTTTTATTTTTAAGAAAAGTGGAACAAAGCATTTTTCCTGCTCGTGTGCCTTGGCACGGGCTGGATGGGTTTCATTCGGCGTTTCGGCAAGCCCCATGTTCCCCCCCCCCCCCCCCGAGCTTCCTGGGCCATGCCGGTGGACGTGACAACTTCCTCAAACTGACGGATGTCAGTTCTAGGGCCTCGCAGCTGCACCACAACACAGCAGCTGCAGCCTGACCACAGTGGCACCTTAGCAATGGATTTCCATGTGCCAGGCAAGGAGACAGAGGAACAGGCCGCTTTGCCATCCCTTCTACAGTCAGCACCTTTCACTGCTAAAGCCAACTGGCCAGCTGTGGGGACTTCCTCATCTCGGAGAGATTTCCTCATTAAAAATAGAGCAACAAATGCTGACAGAGAAATCTGAGCCCGTCCACCACAGCGATTGCAGTAACCAGTGTCGGGAAAGTAAAATAATCTGTGAGAAACTGCTACTGTAAATTCCCCGAGATTGGGGGACGGCACAGAGGGGACTCTGGGGACATTCCCCAACCAACAGCAGTGGGTGGGTTTGCATTTACTCAAAGGTTACTCAAATCAGGGATAGGCTCAAGTGCCAAACCCAGCTCCCATTAAACCTCTTGATTTCAGTGCCAGCTTGACTGAGCTCTAAATCCTAAACCCCACCAGAGTCTTATTAAAGGCAATTTCTCTGCATTCATTTCCTCAGACGCACTCAGTGAAGGAGATGGGGAAACTGAGGCACATTGCAGCACCGTGGCTGGCTGAAGAATGGGAATGGAACCCAGGTTTCCAGCCCCTTCACTGCATGAACACGTAGCCATGGGAGCGGCGAAGCTTTCTGCCTGCCGGGAATGGTGCCTTTACCACAGTCTCTCATTGGATGGTTAGATTGAAAGGGAGAGGTTGTCCGGGGCTGAAAACGGGTGTACAGGAATGGGGCAGTTAAGTCGCTTTCCCTGCATCGGCTAGAAGGTGAGTTCTAGGCGGTTACTGATCGTGAGGAAGTACACAATAAGCAGGAGTAGACCAAGCAATCTGTGGTGGGTGGGTTGGTGGGTGTCCATTTGGTCACATCTCCCTCTAGTCAAGTGCTCCAGTTACTAGAGCAGTCTGCTACTCACACCGAATGGAATTTCTCTGTACTCTGGAGGGTCTCAGGTTCCACCCCCCACTGAAGACCCTGGTGTCTGTGTGTTTGCAGCCACAGTACAAATTACAGAAGGGCGGCCATCCCTTTTCCTTATAGCCTCCTGCTTTGAAAGTCTGGCGGCTTCATACGTTTGCTTACCTGGTAAGTGAGGGATGATCCTGTTCTCAGTGTTGATGTCCCCAGATTCAATGGGAAACATTTCCTTTAAGGATTTCTAGCATGAGAAGAGAAACCAGAATTAGGTGCACAGTCCAGTCAGCATATCCAAGGTAAAATTCAGTCAGACTCCTCGGGGGCTCAGAGGGAGGACAGCAGTAGAAGAGACTCAGGCTCTGGTTTTCCAAAGGCCTCAGCTTGGCCTTTGCCTGTGTATCCAATAAAGAGCTCAATTTTGCAAGCCCATTTGACAGCACCTTGCCAGGGAGCTAGCAGCTTGTGTTGACAAATCAGGTAGCTAGCAACAGAAGGGCAGATCCTGAGAGCAGAGGGAACTCGGCACTTGCAGGGTTGGGCACCAATCAAAGGACGTCAGGTCAAGTTTTCGTCAGTGTTTATGTGGCTTAGGAGCCTGGTCCCATTTTCAGATTAGGAGCCTAAGTCCCATTGCCTTTCACTGAGGATTTGGCTCCTAAGTCTCTTTTGAAAAAGGGAATGTTTTGCCCGTTTGTAATAAATTCTTAATACATACTAGTATATTTGAAAAGTTTGTCCGATCAAGAACTTTTTCTAAACGGTACGAGCTAGGATCACCCCATCTGGCATGCAGCTTCCTCTTGCCATAACTTAAAGCAGTTTCGCAAAGTGGTCCGCGGACCCGCTCTCAGAAACCTGCTCCCTGGCCGCTCTGGTTTGTTTACTGACCAGCTCTGCAGCCATGGAGCCTTACAGCTCCCATTGGCTCCGGTTCGCCATTTGCAGCCAAAGGGGGAGCCGCGAGAAGCAGCGTGGGCCAGGTTGCTACTTCCTGCAACTCCCTTTGGCTGCAAACGGTGAACCAAATTAGCCAGCATTGGTTGGGTCCTTAACTCCATTAAGTTGGGGGGAAGGGGTTGAAAATAAACGAGAAAATGCACATGCTTTATTTAAATGATCGTATCTTTCAAAAATAGGGTTAGTTTTATCAAGTTAATTTTTATTTCGGATTTCTTTTAAAAAAGGGATTGTTAGCATTTTTCCGTTTAAATTTTTTTTAAAGGGAATTCTATCAAGTGTGGGGTTTTTTTTTCTTCATCCCAATAAACTCACTAGTTGTAAATAAAGGGAAAAAAAGAACGCAGTAACAGTCTGCCTGTGTTGGGGGACTGGAATACTTTCCCGTCAGCATAAGGCACGGATTGTTACCCAGATGGATACACGCCATTCGTGGAACTGGAAACCTTCGCTACACAGCAGCACCAGATGGCCCTTCTGGCGTGTGCCAGTGGAGAGATGGAGCTAGAGTGGCCACTTCCCCAAGAAACCCTGGTGCAGGATGCTTGCACTTTGCGGTAACCAGTTCTCCTTAGGATAGTTAGTATCCAGCTTAACTTCTGACTTCACTGAATAAAACGTTGCAAGAAAGAAAGATCAGTTCTCGACTCCTCTGTCTGGTGAAGGCAAAGCCCCCCGGGATGGTACGAACAAAAGGCCAAGAGTCTTGTTCCAAATCAGCTAACAAAGGGCTGATATGCTTGAAAATGGTATTTGGGCCAGTTAAGTCCTGTCGCTCTCCTGAGGAAAGCAGATCACATATGCTCTGAGGTCAGCACAGTGAATGCTGCAAGCTTTACATTATGGTTTTGAAAATAGATGTCATTGTGAGCCTTCTCTCACCATGCATAAAAAGCTGAGGCATTCCTGTACCACAGAGCTAAGCCTGTGATAAAGTCCTAACTAGACATAGACTAATTATAGCCGCAGTTTTCGCCTCATAAGCCCCTCCAACGCAAGCGAGACTTAGCCTGAATCAATACACACCAAGAGTTGACTTACGTGAAATTCGTATATCTCGGTAAATTTTCGATAGACTAGTTTTTCGGTTAGATCCTGCCATTTCACCAGGAACATGTAAACCTAATGAACAACAAAGAGAGTTCAGATTCTGCAGTTTCCACTGTGGGACACCCATTTATACCACCAAGTAGGGACAATCACTGTTTATGAACCATTTTCCAAGAGAGACCAGATAGAGTCTTGTTTTCTGGAAAAAACACACACTCACAATCTCTAGCTACAATCCATTTCAAAACCTGGGTCAGCGAGGCTCTGAATTTTTCTCTATTCACAGAAAATTCAGCAAGCACAGACAGGACAGCAGGTTCTAGCACATGCTGGTACGAAGAGCCGATTTCCTATAAACATAGCCACTCAGCAGATATAACACAGGGGTGCATCTAAACTACGAGGCTCTATCGAAAAAAGATACTTAAAAAGGGCTCTGCATTTTGCGTATCTTTTTCTGATACTTTTGTTGGAAGAGGCTTTTCTGAAGATTGGTCCATCTACACTGGGCCAATGTTGGAAAAAAACCATCTTTCAAAAGCCCCCTTCTTCCTCGTGGAACAAGGAATACAGGGGCTTCCAAAAGAGCACGTTTGCTCTTCCGCAAAAAAAAAGCAGAAGAGCAAACGCGTTCCCTGGATGCGGCGGAGTTTTTTCGGAATATCTCTGGTATCCCGAAACCCCCCCAGAGTCTAGCCAGACCCTAGGACTTCTCCTCACTACCATCAGTGTGCTTCCTTTCACAATGCCCCCATTAATGGAAAGTCACCCAGAACTGATCCACTAAGCTAAAGTCCCATTCTCTTTCATATCTCTTCTCTAGTACAGTGTTTCTCAATCTTTTTTTAAAAGTGCCCCTTTAAAAAAAATTACCTCCACTATCCACAGTTTTCAGACACACACAAAAATTTTCTACCGTTGCACCGCATTTGTTTAAACAACTTAATCATAGCCAGGCAGGCAAAGAAATGTTGGGGTGTAAAATGTACAAAAATAATAAAGCGCTGTTTTCTCCAAATTTCAGTGATGTTCATCTACCCTCCCCCCGACTTCTCTTGAGTAACCCTATGGGTACTCGTACCACTGGCTGAGAAACACTGCTCCAGAACGGTAGAAGAAAATCAACTCTTTAGCAGCTCAGCTGAGGAGCATGTCAGAAGAAACACCATTTAATTACAAAAACATAAAAGACATAGCAAATGTAGAGCAAAATGACATCCTAGTACTGGTTGAAAACATCTATTTTCTTTCCATGAACAATTTCCATTTTTTCCCACAAAATCCAGAATGAATTTTGCTTTGCCATTTTGGTTCAAATCTTTTTCACCCAAAAACTGAACAATTCAGCAACATGGATCTGTTTTCACAGAACATGTGTATTATTACAGTGAAACTGCCTTTTTTCCCACCCCGCAAAAAATTGATTATATACAACAGAGCTAGTTGGAATTGTTCAGAGAAAGAGATTAGGGATTGAAGAGGTTTGTTAGAGAAAGAGACTAGAAATAGAAGGTAGAGAGACTGGTGAGGAACGAGAGCCAGGAGAATTGCTCTTCCCACAGTGACAATAATCAAAACCCCACAGTGACACTCGCCATCTTAAAAGCGAGTGATGATTGTGAGCCATAGAGCTCAGTACTGATCAACGCTTCTTTTGGTTCAGCCTGTTACAAAGACAGGAATCAACCAAGCAGCTGACATTTGGATCCAAACTCCCCTGAAATTCATAGGCATTCAGGTCTAGAACAGATGTTCCTAACTCCAGTCCAATCTGCTGTCTCAGCTCAGAAAGCAGCAGCGTTCTCCTATAATGTTACTTCTAGAATTTCTCTTTCAAGGTATTATTTGAACTAGAAGATGAAACGACGCCAAGGGGAACTACGCCTAAAGAGAAAACCCGTCAGTGTACTGCTCTGCAGTGTAATCTCGGAGTACTTACATAATGTTGGCTTGGAAAAAACCTTTTCTCAAAGCCCAGCAGCTCAATGTGTCTGATGTATGCATCTTCCATGGCTGTGGTGGGTCCCTGGTACTGAATGCTAGAATCGGGCTGTTTGGCTGCAAGGAGCTTCCAACTGTTTGTCTGGACGTTCAAGGCTGCCCTTGCCGTCTTCTCTATCTGTGCGTCGGGTGGCTTTTTGTATCCGCACTGAAAAGGGGAAGTTGCACTGAGTTCATCAACTTTTAATTGCTTCACCAATTGTTGGGTTTGTGAGTGATCCGCTTCCTGCTACAAGCCTCAGGACCAGGAACTAAGTTCCACCAAATTCGGGTCTCTCCTTTCTCATCGTCAACAGCCTGTAGACGCTATAGGGAGGTGCAGGGTGAATCATGGTCCAGGTGTAACCCACACATGTAGTGGGGGTCACTGTCCTGTGTAGTGGCACTTAGGCCACTTACAAGTGAGAGCTAAGAGCAAGGGAGCTCTACAGCCTAAGCTGAGCGCCAGGTGGTTTTTAGCTCAAGCTGTAGAAGCTCTTAAACTCCAGAGGTCTCAGGTTCCAATCTGCTTGCTGGCAATTACACAGTCACCTCACGAGAATGAGGGGCCCTGAACTCCCAGGAATAAGCAACTGAATGAACACGGTGTCTACAGTGTTGTTGTAGGGAAGAGGTAGATAAGTTGGAACAGGGCTACTCAACACGTGGCCTGCGGTGCGGTTTGGGTTAAGTGGGGCTCAATATGCGGCCTGTGGGTAGGATCCTTGGAACGTGGCCTCCACTGGGAACACGCTCCAAATGACGAGGCATCTCCCGGGTGCGGTGAGCACTGAGAGACGCAAGCGGAGGGGCTGGCTGGAACAGACGGGTTCAGGCTGGTGGTGTTTCTAGCCTCCAGGGAGGAGGTGCTGGAAGGGAAATGGGAAGTGCTAGCTGCTTAGTCTTGTGGGCAGAGCCTGAGAGGTGCTGACTGGCTCGCGCTGGCCACATTTGGGTCCGGCGCCGCGGCACACAGCTTAATCTTTGTCTTCATGCCCATCAGTGTGAAATGAGCTATTTGCATATATTTGCATGTATATGCAACCACACTTACGTTGTGGCCCTCGGCATGTCTCATTTTGGTCCCGAGGCTTCCAAAGTTGAGTAGCCCTGCATTGGAGAGTAGGGATAGGGCCCAGAGTGACCTAGACAAATTGGAGGATTGGGCCAAAAAGAAATTAGATGGGGTTCAACAAAGGACACGTGCAGCGTCCTGTACTTGGGACGGTAGAATCCCAAGCCTTGTTACGGGCTGGGGACCAACTTTCCTATTAAATAAACCCTTAGTGGTCTGTGATAATCCCAAAACACCTCAATGGGACAGTTGTTATTGCGAATACACCAAGCATTTGCAGTGACAGACCTTACTGGATTCAAACTGAGGGAACGACGCACAAGGCTTATTGTCTTCTTTTGTTTATTTTGGGTGAAGGGAAATGGCACAAGGAAAGGGGGAAGTGCTTGGACACCGTGGACAAAGAGCAGCGTTGGGCGCTTCTGTCTGAAATATGGTTTCCCCCGGAGGGGAAATCAGAGGATCTGAAAAACCTCAAACGCTAAGGATTTTCAACGGGAGGAGGCGAATGAGAGAGAGGGCCCACAGCTGCGACACCAGTCAGACCGTACGGCTTGCAGGAGATGGCACTCGGACAGGGCTGGCCAGATGGCAGCGGTGCAGGGAGAAAGAGGCGTACAGCCTCCAGACGGCGGAGCTCGGAACATAGGACGGGAAAGCAGAGGAGCAGACGCACTGGTGCCGAATGCAGGTGGCACACACAGGAGAGCGAGCGTATCAGTGGTTGACAGCAGCCCAGAAGTTGCAGCTAGGAGTACTGGAGCAGCAGAAAGGAATTCCCCAGTCTGCGGGCAAACCCCCTCCCCCCAGCAGTCACCCAGCCTGTATCCACCTTGTCAAGACCCAATAAAAGTCTACACGAGTCCCCAAGATTTCAGGGATACTTTCCAGGTCTGTGGTGGCATGGGCACTAGAGAGGAAGAGGGCGCAGTGAGCTACACTGAGTAACAGCAAGCTGTGCCGCTAAGGATCCGGCTTAGTCCAGAGGCAACAGTGTCAAGTTTAGGGAGCTAGAGAAACACGACCGGGTCAGTCAGGGGGAACCTATGTGTAAAGTCTGTCCTTACAAGGAAAAGCTGGGCAAAATATAAAGGGGCAGAAGGGGATTATGGGAAATTGGCTGATTTATATGCCCCAGAACATGTCTTTAATGCATCCTGACAGAGTGCGGGTAACTGCTTGGGCTGCCAATTTGTATTGGGGATTGAAAGAAATCCCCAACAGTAAAGAGATAGGCCCAGATTTGTGGGAGGACGAAGGGAAGGGAAGTGAGGCTAAATATACCTCAAGCGGCTACCCTCCAAGTAACCCACTTGCAACCCCCCGTTCCAGGCCTGAGGCCTTGCGTTGAGCACGACTCCAATGCGCACGTGAGGAGCCTGCCTCCACCTTTCGTCCCATCCTGCCCAGGTTAACACAGCGACGGTGAACTGAGGACACAGAGGTGCCTATGGGGGTGGGGGAGGGTTGGTAACAGCGTGGAAAGTAACTTCAGATTTCTGACAGGAACGGTCCTATTGCAAGCCGGGTCCCTGCCAGCTCCTTAAATCGCTCCCTCTTGCCGGAGCTGCGCCCCACGGCGCCCCTGCTTCCTCTCACCTCTGGTTAGTAAGCTTTATAAGGTCTGGACCGATGGAGGTGTTCATCGAAGACACCAAGGCCCTGGTTAAAAGGGAGATGCTCGGCGAGTCCGACAGGCGCCTGGGGAAAACAGCAGACTTCTCTTTCCGGGTGCGTCTACACTGCAGAGCTATTTCGGGATATTAGAAGTATCCCAAAATAGCTATTCTGCATCTATTGAAGCAGCCCCTTATTTCAAAATAGATTTCGAAATCATGGGCGGCTTATTCCGACATCCTGGTAACCCTCCTTCCTGCGCAGACCGTGCCAAATGATGAAATAAGCGATTTCGAACGCCCTTATTTCGAGCTAAGGGGGCTGTGGGGCTGCTCCCAGTGGGAACATGGAAAGTCACAGCCCCCTGAGCCTCTATAGAGTTGGAGGGGGAGGGGGTGACATGGTATCTAACCATGAGAGTTTGGGATGGCTCCCCGCAGGCTCTTTGGCAGGAAATAGCGTCAGATCTGTGCTACGGGGAAGTGTGCAGCACAGAAGCCCTTTGTCTGGCCCGCGGGGGGGAGGGGGGCAGGGAAAGCCCCATTTCTGGGCAGGGACTTGTCCACAGGGAGGAGCGCCAGCTTCCCCTGTGAAGCAGCCCTGCAAAGCGGCGTTGTTAAGAGTCAGGCTCAGACACTAGGGAGCGGGGCTACTGGACTTTGGAAACCCCGGTGGCCACAACGATACTCACAGCACATGCCGAGGGCCGTAACTTAAGTTACGTCCATGCAAATATATGCAAATAGCTTCTTTCACACTGACGGGCATGAATACAAAGCACTTCCCACGATGCCCCGGCACCTCCTCCCTGGGGCCTAGAAATGCCGGCAGCCTGTACCCGTGCGTTCCTGCCAGCCTGTCCACGTGCGTCTTTCATGCTCACCCCACCTGGGAGACGCCTTGTTGTTGTGGAGTGTGTTCCCAGTGGAGGCCACGTTCAAAGGATCCCACCCGCAGGCAGGGTGTTGAGACCCACATAAACCCAAACTTCTCCGCAGGCTGCAAACAAATGGGCCTTCATATATACGTCACCCTTACTGTACGGCATACACACGTCCCAACGACCAATCCTCTTGCTCCCCTGGTTCCTGCTAGCAGCTGCTCCGTCTGAGGTCCTGCAATCCCTTCCGCCCACCAGGAGCGCTGTGCATGCCTCTCCAGCTCCAGCGCAGCAGCAGACGCCGGTCTCCTCCATAGCCCCTCTTATACAAACCTGCCACCCTCTGATTGGCTAGTCCCTAGCCCTGCAGCCTCTCTAGGCCACTGGGAAGACTTGGCTCCTCTACTCCTTTCTGGGAGGGAGTGTGGTAGGGCCCTGATGCTACCAGCAGGGGACTTCTGTGCCCGGTCCGCCCAGCAGAAAAGAGGAGCTATGGAAGTGCCACGAAGCCAAAAAGGGTGTTTTCTGGCAAATCTGGTCTCACCTCAGAGACCATCCCACTAACAGGGAGGAGACATCCCAGTAATGACAGGTTGAACCTTTCTAGTCCGGCACCCTTGGGACCTGACCGGTGCCAAACCAGGGAATTGGTTGAACCACAAGAAGTCGATATTGTCTGGCAGCACTACCAACACTTCCACTGCTTGCTGGGCGGTTAGAAGACATTTGGGGTAAATCGGAGCAAAATAACAGCACAGAACCCTGAGAGCCAGGACGGGTCGCTGTCAACAAATTGTATGGGACCGCAGGAAACTTGGCCACACCCATGGTAAGTGGACATCCGGTGAACTAGACTACGTGTTTTTTTCCAAAAAACTTCACCCGTGTCTAGACTGCCGCCGCGGTCTTCCGAAAGTAAATCGAAAGAACACGGTAGTTTTTTCGACAGCGGTCAGCCTCATTTTATGAGGGAGAACGCCTTTTTTCGAAAGAGCTCTCAAAAAAGAATCTGTTGCACATCCCACACCACCCGACCCGATTACTGCTGATGCGGATTTCTTTATAATGTAATGTGTACTACGCAACTAAGGAGTAAGAGTGAGCAATGCTTGGCAGAGGCACTGGTGGGGGTGGAGGAAAAGGAAACGGAAGAGGGAGGAAACGTGGCAGGGAGTTTGGTCAATAGGCTGAGTCTGGCAAATTCATCTCTGGGTCTGCGTATGGATTCAACCTTCTCCCTTCCCCGCCCGCCAATTGCATGTGGGGAGAGAGACGAGGGATCCATCAGGGCAGAAATTCTGGGTTCCAATTTTCAACCTTTTCTCAGAGTGGGCTTCCGTTGCACAAACTCAGCGCCTCTCACCCGCGAACAGGGCTTTTGCCAAAGAGAGCCTCCAGATTGCCTGGGTGCGCGCTTTCAAAAAAGCAGATCAAAGAAGTGGCGGCTGTCTCCAGATGATCTCCTTCGAAAGAAGCGGGAGTCTAGACGTACCCTAAGTAAAATCATGCCGGACCACGGATGTTGCCGGATCAGAGTGCCGGATTAAAGAGAGTCCAGCTGTAGTGGAGTTTACAGGAATACAGACCGGGAGTCACCATGGTTCTGACAGACAGAGAAGTTCTGCTTCCAGAGATGCCCTAGCCCTTAAAGGGCTCAAGGAAACTGCACCCTGCATGTAAACTGCCTTCAACCCACCAACTGACCTTGTGGGGTAAGTGGTAAAGCCTCCAAGGTAAAGGATGTCAGAGCAGGCTGAAGCCCCAGATTCAGACACACAGGTGTAAACCAGGGGTCTCGCCAGTCACGTCATGCTGGATTAGGTCTGGAGTTTAGAGTCTGGCCCATCTTGTCTAAGGGTTAATGTGCAGGACAATAAATTGCAGGGATGGGCACGGTGCAGACTCCGAGTGCAATCTATGTAGGACCAGAAGGGAGGGTTACTCAGTACAACCAGTCATTGCCAGTTAGTAACCCGTCAGCCCGTGGGGAGCCACCCTCGGATCTGTTTCAAAGCCACCACTCACTGAGCTGGCCCCTTCTCAGAGCACATCCCACACCACCCGACCCCATTACTGCTGATGCGGATTTCTTTCTAACGAAACATGAACTACGCAACTAAGGAGTAAGGGTGAGCAATGCTTGGCAGAGGCAGAGGCAGGGGCGGAGGAAAAGGAAATGGAAGAGGGAGGGAATGTGGCAGGGAGTTTGGTCAATAGGCTCAGTCTGGCAAATTCATCTCTGGGTCTGCGTATGGATTCAACCTTCTCCCTCCTCCCCCCCTGCAAACTGCATGTGGGGAGACGGAGGATCCATTGGGGCAGAAATTCTGGGTTCCAATCTTCAACCTTTTCTCAGGGTGGGCTTCCATTGCACAAACTCAGCATCTCTCACCCCCCCAAGGATGCTCATAGAGGGCACGCTGGGACGTTCAAGCTCTGGTAGTGTAAAGGAGGTGAGGTTACTCTGAACAAAAGCAGGGGGGTGCAGGCTTTAGCTCGGACTAGACGCCAGTGGGCTTCGGACCGGGCTAACTCTCTCTTCCCTCAGCCCAATCCAGCACAGCAAAACAACCTTGGGAAGAGCTTCAATCTCCTCTCATGGGGCAGGCACGGACTCACATGAGACACCCTGCCCTGAACACGCAGCCTTCACATGCCCAAAGCCACAGGCCAGGCCGTCTCCGGGCTGCTGTGGAGAATTCCCCTTTCCTTTCTGGTCTTGCTGCAAGCATGGGGCTGTCACGGCAGCGAGACTGCATTAACAGTTGACCATAACCAGTGTTTCTCAACCAGTGTACAGGTACCCTTAGGGGTGCTCGAGAGAAGTCTGGGGGGGTACGTCAACACAACTGACATTTGGAGAAATTAAGTTTCACAGCACTTTATTATTGTTGTACTTTTTACACCCCCACATTTCTTTGCCTGCCCAGCTACAATCAAGTTGTTTAAACAAATGGGTTGCAACGGTAGAAAAAAATTTCGTGTGTCTGAAAACTGTCGGTAGTGGGGGTACTGCCAATTTTTTTTAAAGGGGTACTTTTTAAAAAAAAGTTGAGAATCATTGGCCTAAACGACCGCATCGACGTCACGGGGCGCTGCAGCAGCTCTGCACGTTGGCCACGGCGGATCTTTCTTCACCGTCCATGGAAGTGTCATCCGTGTGGCACAGGCGTTTGTGTCAATGGCTCCCTGTCACCTCATTTAAACATGTCGCTCGGTCCCTTGACAGTAGATTCTCAGGGTTTTTTTTTATGGACTCCAGCATGAGAGTAAGTTAATGGGGGTGGGGAGTGTTTGTTCCACCAGGAACAACTCTATCTGACCTACACAGCGGTGCTTTCGCCAGGCCCGTTTTAAGCGCCCCACCAAACGAGTCAGGCTACGAGATCCCGGCTTTAGCTGGACGCCGGAGGCGATATTCAGGTTAATGACAAATTTTATGGGGGACAGTCCTGCCCAGGCCTTTCCTCCCGCACCAGCTCAAAGAGCCTGACCCGTTGAGGGCGTGTCCATCAGCTCGCCAGCGGGAGATGCCCCTACACCCGTCGGCCATGGATCAAGCCAGCCTTCCCCCATCTTCATTCCCGTCCCGCCACCCACCAGATACAGCTGGAGCTGGCTGCCCCTTTAACACACTATCAGTGGCCGTGGCCATCTCTGCTAGGAAAACCTTCAGACAGCACCCAGACCAGCAGATTTCAGAGCCCCCCCCCCTCCCGCCGCAATGCCAGACGTGGCTCCCAGGCCAGTTCTTTGCAGCCTGCACGGTTTTCCAGGCTGCCCACCTGCTTCTTCTCCTTGCTGCTGGCAGATCAGGCACAGGGATCTCTCCTCCAAGTCCACTCTGCCGCTCCCACACCAGGACAAATAACCTCAGCCAAGGTATTCTGTCTAGTTGGGGGGAGAGGGAAAGATGATGCTTACCCAGCCCCCATTATCGCAGTCCCCAAAGGCCTCACAACCTTACATGCATTTATCCTCACACTGTTTCCTGAGGCAGGGCAGTGCTGCTGTCTTCATTTTAGAGCTGGAGAACTGAGGCCCAGAGAAACTAAGGGACATGCCCAAGGTTACATGGGGCGTCTGTGGCACAGCAGGGAACAGCAAATTAGATTTCCCAAGTCCCAAACTAGCCCCCTAACTGTCCTTCCTCTCTGGTCCAATTCCTGCCACCTGAGGTCCAGGCAACTGGAGTAGGCCCTGCACCCACTTTAGCAAGTCTCATGGTGTCGGTTGGGTTGCAGTATGGGGGCTACGTTTCTCTCTGCGGGATTACCCCATGTTTCCCGCCTTCTACACCTCTTTTGTGGCACAAGGCCTTTGGGGGCCAGGGCCAGGCTTGCTGGGTGATTTGTACAGCACTGAGCACCAGAAATGAAAAAAATAAAAGCCGGGTATTCACAGCCTTAGCACCTGGGTTCAAAGCCAGCCAAAGCGGAGGAAGATTGCAACACAGGAGCGACTCGGTGCTCAGACATCCAGGAAGGTTAAGCAGCATGTTCCTTCCCCCACCACAAGCCTAGGCAGGAAGCAAGGAGCACGTAGACAATGACAGTTTACCCCTCCGGTTTTTATTTTGAGACGAAACAATGAGAGCATCTTCTCTAGCAGGGTTTCCTAGGAACTTGTGGCAGCAATAGCCCTTTATTTTTAATTCACTCCACCCATCTTCCTGCTGCGGGTGAGCTAATCGTGCCTGATCTGGCAGCAGCATCCGGAAAAACGCTCACGGGATGGGCCGGATCCAAATCTTGACACGTCGTAGCTGAAAAGTGACAAACGCCTGTGGCATTTTGGCTCCTTTGTTTTGGAGCTTTGTTCATCACTTGGTACCTGAAGCCTGTGGGGGGTTGCGGTACAGCATATGGGGCAAATTTCAGCTGGGGAGGGCAGTGTCACTCCCCTGCCACCCTGGCAACATCTGGCCCTATGCCCTTTGTAGGGCTCCAGTCCCTGAAGAGAAACAAGCAGTCCTCAGTAGCAGCATGCCCTGTAAGCTAAGGTCATCTCAACCCAGTAGACTCAGCTGATTAGCCAAGTGCCCGTATTTCTATTGGCGGTGCACGTCACAAAATGTATTCTGCACATGGATGGAAAAATTAGCGGGAACCCTGCTCAGCAGCTCTGCTCTTCTACCTAAGGGAGGGCAGGAATGTACAGAAACTCCAGATGACCGGTCTCCTCCTTCACGGTGCCTCCTCCCTCTTCCCCCTGTATTATACTAGAGCCCCCTGTACTTCATGAGGGCCTTGAAGGGAGCTGGAGGAAAGGACTCAAGGACATGAAAGTAACCGCTTCAGCCTATGACCACCTGTAATAGTATTCTCTGAACAACGGTCTCCCCAGACAGGACCCATTATGTCTCTTCAAATGAAGCTCCAAGACAAGCTGACCAACCCCAGCCCTGAGCGTGGGCAGCAGGGAAGAGCGTGGAAGAGCTGCAGTCTCTCTTTATACAGTGGCAGGGGCATGTGGCATGGGCTGCCGCCTTGTGCATTGCACACAATGCCTGGGTACTATTTTCCAGTTGAAAGGTCTGTAACAGTGCAAAGGGAGCCTGAGAGAAAGAGAACAGCAAGGAAGGAGGCCAGTGGAATAATGCATTGAGCCAGCAGCCTACCCAACACTCCTTGCGGTGCCGAATGGACGTAGGGGAGGAAGGGAATGCTAAAAGGAAGGCCTCGTAGCAGACACTCCTGGCCTGGTCAATGGAGGGGTAACACTTGGGTCTTGTCTGCACTACAGAAATGCACTCTGGTAGACATGCTCACTCCTGAATGCCAGTGCCCAGTGTAGACAGAGCACACCGTATGAAAGGGGGATGTGCATGTGCGCGCATGGCCACTCCAACTCTCTTTTGGACGGGATTGTCCCCCATGCTCGTTAGCCCACAGGACCCCAGGCTGGCTGTGGCCAGCAGCGGGGTCAGGGCCTCCTGCACTCACTGCAGGGAAGTAAAGCTACACAGCAGCCTGCTCTGCTCTGCCACCATCTCCAACCCAGACCATGCTAGAGCTGAGCCGCCCTGCTTCCTACTGCCACAACGAAACAGAGGAACTGGGCTGGCAGCGGAGCAGAAGCTACTTTGTCACTCCCCTTCCTCGCATTTCCCATCACCGTGGTGATGGTGGGGGGAACCTATCCTTACTGCCACGCTGGTATTTGGACCACATCCCTTGAGGGAGGGGGCCTGAGGAAAGGGGACAGAAGAGAGCACAGACCCTCCCCCTGCCAGCAGCCACCTGGGGCGAAATTATGGAACTGCTTGGGACGCAGAAGGCCCCTGATGCAGAGGAAAACTTGCAACCATGAATCCTAACGCACTCTGAACACCACTAGGCGAACGCTAAAGGAATCATTAGGATCTTTAAGCCAAACTTGCAACTTGGGGGAGTTTAACTCATGATTTTTGAACATTGGGTGTTTGCAATACTGAGCAAAGGGACTGGAGCAGAAGTATGTACATATTGGCCTGCATTCAGAGAAGACAGGCAATTGCATTCTGGACCACTGGCTGGATGGCACCTTCATTATTTGGTTGCTGCAAACCCAGCTACCGGTGGACTGTTCTGCTGAGTGTCAAGGTTATTCCTACCGCAGGAGTATAACCTGATGTGGTAAACATGGGGGTACCTGTTTAAACATTGTTCCTGTTACTTTATGGTACTTATACACCATTTTACAACTATGAAATACTTTAAACAAATTCAACTTTCCCCACCCTTTTCACTGTATTTGATTTCTACCCTATTAAATAGCTGGCATTCACGTCAGACTTAAAAATAAGGCAAAATATTGGCAACCTAAAAGCATTTTTGTCCTGAAAACTACTTTCGTATAAAAATTACCTCAGTCTGCACCAAATTTAAAATTGAATTACAGAAAGTCACTGACTGGAAATGATGCAGTATCTTCCTTCCTGTTTCGCCATACTTTTAATATGATGCAAGAGATGAAAGTAGACTTGTGGCTCTAACAGAAGATAAGATGCTTCTATAATGAGACAAGGAACATACCCCCACTACTTCATTTGCTTCTCCAGAGCATGGTCAGTAGGCTGTTGTGAAGACTAGGACTTTTAAGAGGGTTCAAAAAAGAGCTAGACAGATTCATAGAGGTTAGCCAGGATGGGTAAGAATGGTGCACCTAGCCTGTCTGGAGATGGATGACAGGGGAGGGATCACGTGTGGGTTGCCCGTTGTGTCCCCTCCCTCTGGGGCATCCAGTATTGACCACTGTTAGCAGATAGGATACTGGGCTAGATGGACCTTTGGTCTGACCCAGTATGGCCATTCTTATGTTTCAGAGATAGGAACCAATATAAATTTGAGTAGAGCAAGTTTAAGAGAGGATTCAGGCTGGAAAAATAAGCATTAACTGACACCTAGTGGTTAAACATGACCTCATAAAATCCAGTAAGTGCAAATGTTTTGAAGGTTAATTTTCTCTCTAGAAATTTTAATCTCTAGCTTATCAGGACCAAGACTCTTGTTTAGGAGAAAAAGACTCCCCTTAGCAGGAGATGAATAGTTCTGTATATATAATGGAACTTTTCTAAGTATTTGGCATCAGACTGTTCAGTATTTCTCTACTATAAAAACGTTCAGGACGCTGGTAATAGTTATTGGCAATTTTTAGGAGCAGACAAGCATGATCTCCCTCACCTCAGACCCCAAAAAGTGATATACCTCTTTTGGAAACGATCATTTTCCACACATGCTACCACACTTGTCAGATGCTGACCTATTGATTTGTGCCTTCAATTAAATATCTGGAAAGTGAAAATTCATGCAATTGCTTGGTCAGTGTGATTTTTCCTTTATAAGTGACTCACACCTGAGACAACCAAAGTGATGCTGTTACTTCTAACAGAGCCAAAGCTGAAGACTGCATTGGTGTATAGACTTTCATATAGAACTGCCATGGGCTGTCTGTAAGGGTTCAGGCTAGGGATGTTAAATATTGGTTAATTGAGAGAAAAGCAGATCAGGGCTCATAGAGCAGTTTAGATTTTTGGCACACAGGAGACAGCTGAGGCATGAGGAAAGAAAGCACCACTTTTCTCCTTAGGGTCAGACTCAAAGTTGACTCAAAATTTGAGTGGTAATTAAACTAGCTCCCCATTCCAGCAACCCTTTAGCAACAGTTGCCACACAAATTGCCAATTTCTAGAATTTTAAAACAATTATGTAAAAGTACATTAATGGAACAGAATCAGGAAGGCAGCACCTCTATCAGTTTCAATTTGATTCCTATCTGGAAGGCCTTCTTTGCAACTACAAGATTTAGACACTTAGGCCTAGTCTACACTAACCGGTCATCTATGTACTTCAGCTATGCAAACAGAGTAGTTGAAGTTGATATAGTGTGACATGTGGGGGGAAAGGTCAGCAGGGGTTCTCTCCCTTCAACACTGGCTACTCTTCTTGCCCTGGTCAAGTTCCGGAGTCGACGGGAGAGCACTTAAAGATCAATTTATCGTGTCTAAGCAAATGTGATAAATCGATGGCCAGTGGATCAATCACTGCAGTGTTGATCCCCAGGTGTAGTGGAAACAAGCCCTCAGAGTCATCTTTTCAAAGGGGCTCAACATGAACCTAACTCTGCTCTACTCAAGTCAATGATAGAACTCCCGTTCATTTCACTGGGACCAGTTGGACCTACACTGAGCACGTTTGAAAAATCTCACCATTTAAAAAACCCAAAAGCATAGATTCTACAGCTCTTTAAGCATGTCCGCAGCACATCTTGCAGCTTTAGAATTGCAGAAACCGTGTACTTGTGAAAATACCTGAGCTGTGCCTTTAAAATATTTCCTCTGCTATATATTCCAAGTTCATATACCTTCATTATATGAAGAAAAATGAGATCCTACAAAAAGTTTCCTCGAAGATGTAATAAAAAGAGCCCTGTAAAGTTGGATTTGTGTCAGAAAGGCATGAATGGATTTTATTTAATCTTAATTTATAAATATGCTACAGCATATTTTACTTTTTGTTAATACTACAGCTACAACAATTTGCAGCAAAATACATCAATTTATACTGCATGGGTACTTGTGAAAACCATCAGAAATGTATTTATTTCTGCAACCTGGAAGTAAGATTTACCCATTTGTGCATAATGCAGTCATCTCAAAAAAGAAAATTTTACAATACTTGATATTTACTCCATAGACCTTAGCACATAGTCAGCACTTTACATCTCTTATGGTTTGTTAAATTTAAAAACTCTTACATTTGTCTTTTACAGGATGTGGGGAGCAATCAGAAAGAACTATAGGTAACTTAACTCTCAACATACTAGGTCTTACAGCAGCTTAGTTGCATAAGTGTCCACGACTGGTTTTAAATGAATTAAAGGGCATCATATGGAAGTCCTCGTATATAAAACTCTCACATAAGTCATTGGGAGTTTTGCTTGCATTAGGGCTACCAGACTGGATCCTTCTCTTACATAAATAACGTGATACCCTGATAAACATGCACTCTTTACTTTGAAATAATGGAACAAAATGTAAGCAGGGCTAAATTTAAGTTTGTTCCTAATCCAGACACTGAGTTGCTGATCATTTCATAGTCCATTTTATTAATGCATACTAACGGTCAGGTGAACGAGTTCATCTTTTATTTATGAAAAACATATGAATTGAGATAGATATCATAGGAAAAATTAGTTCAAATATACAGATACTATTGTCCAATCAGCCATTAAGGAGAAAGAACCAAAAATCATTATTTTTTCCCAAAACAGAAAATTAACTGAACTACTACTGTAGGTATTTTTCTTCATCGCAAAAGCTGAGATGTATCCAGGCACAGTACAATTCTACTTTATTGGGAAATGTAGACAGCTTCTAGATTCCTGTTGATTTTTTGAAAATCTGAATTAATCCCTGTCATTTTTTCAGCATTGCTGCCTCAAATTTAATCCTTATAATATATAATCAGCCTTTCCAAATCTACAGTCACTCTTTGCTTTAAGTCAATTCACAGAACTGCTGAAAAAGTAGACATTTCTATCTAAAAGTACAAAAAGGGTTTGTATAGAAGGTACTTCTCTTATACAATTATATTACACAGTTCAGGACAGTCCCAGCAAGCTCTTCTCCGGACTGCATGCTTCTGACTAGATAGGAAAAAAGTACAAAGGTGAAGTTAGTTTCATTGCAGATATGTATCCTATTACACACACACTAGTACTTGACAAATTGTTGCACAGCTCTTCAGGTCCTCCATTTAGGCTGTAATTCAAGGAAATACTTAAGCCCATTCTTATTCAGGAAAGCTAGTGCTTAAGTATATGCTTGAATGGCCTCTTAAATCAGGGCATTAACCATGTGTTCCACTTGATGTAAATCCTCTCTTGAATCCATTAGGTGAGTGGAATTGCAAAGCAGCAGGAGACACAAAACCAGAGACCAAATCCTGCAGCCCTTAACACAGACAACTCCCACAAGCTTCAATGGGAATTTAAACCAAAGGAAGTCTTAAAAATTACATTAACAGTCATTACAACAACAAGATTTTATACAACTATTAAGTTAAGTCCATCTCCCTAAAAATAAAGTATTCCAAAATTTTCTTATGCTTTTTCCAGTCTAACTTAACTATTACAAAAAGTAGAATTTCTACCATTGAAATACTACTTGACAGACTAACAGACCTATGTGGAAAGTTTTTATTGATATTCAACCTCAAATTATAAACTTCGTAATGCATATAGTTGATAGCATTTTCTTACTTTTTAAAAGGGTGATCATAGCACAAATGTACTAGACAAATACAACCCATCCTTATGTGAGTGAAGTTGACAGGTTACAAAAGTATCCAAGTTCAAAACTAAAAAAAATTATTCCACAGCTTTTTAATAAATTCAAACTTAGAAAAACTGGTGCAGATGCAGTAAGTCTTAATATTTAACATTCCTTTCTGTATGGTTTATAAACAAATAAACCCTTAAGAGTAAATTATAATTTCGTATATTTTTATTTGTTGGCACAACACCACAACTAGTACAGTCTCAACTGTCACCAGAATCCTGTTGTAAGAACAAGAAATGGAAAAACTAGTTCAAATAAAGTAAGATTTACTCTGAATCTTTGTCCCAAAACTTGAAATGAGATTTTTCTGAGATTAAAAGAAAGTGAAAGATAAAACTTTTAAAATGAATAGCAATCACTTTTTAAAATCATAGCTAATTAGTCTATTGTGTTTCTCAAATTCAGGCAATGTTAAAATGAAGAAATACCATGCTTAATTACAATTGTCAGCTATATCGGCTATACCAACAATAATATCCTTTGCATCCAATCATGTCAAAACTCATTAAAACATTAATGAAATTAAACCTCACGTCTTCTTATGTATGTAATCTTAATCCATATGTATTTATAAGCAGTACTATAGGACTCACCAATTTAGTATCTGAATGCCTTAAAAACTTAAAGTGCACAGTACCTGGGTAAGCCAAAGACAGAAAGTGATTCGCATAAAATCATAGGCCAAGGCAAAGTCAGAGCTAGTAAGAAAGCTCTAATCTCCTGATGTCCAGCTTTGTGCCTTAGCCGTAAATTATACATTCTCTACAAATCAGTGTAAAAATAATATCCACTAACAACTATTAATTTTGACAGATACCAAATTATTTTACCCTAATATTGATAAGGTCTACCACGTTGGGTCCGGCTCCTGTTTTATTTCAGAACTTTCTTCTGTTTCTGCTACATCTGTTGGAAAAGAAACAAGAATCTTTTCGACCAACTTTTCATTAATATCAATGACAACACTGCACTGGAAAAGTCAATAACTGCAGACGAATATTAAGAAAATATCCTTATATTTTTAAAAACATAATTCTTGAAAATGATTAAATAGCAAAACAGCACTCAAAATGGTGCCCTTCTATGGAAATAATTTCTTTTCTCTGGTGATTGTTACCATTCTGTGAATTGTGGGAACAAATGAATAAAGACAGACATTTAGAATATGAGCACAGCTACACAAAGTCATGACTTACTAAACAACTCATTAACTTCATTATTAAGCAAAATCTGAGTAACCAATTTTTACAGCAGAGTAATTTTCAGGTAGAGCTGTATGATTATCATGCAAACCAACACTTCATGCAGAACCAGGAGACAAAATAGAATGACATGTTTTGATTAAACACCTCTTCATCTTCTTAATTTTATTAGAAGTGATACAACCTTCTTTAAAATCACCAAAAATACATATTGTTTGTAATAAACGACAGCACTCACCTTCTACAGATACTTCTATTTGGCTTGGTTCAGCGGGCTCTTAAATGAAAAAAATAGATAATAAAATTAACACATACATAGTTTAAACAATGTGCACAAGATAAATATTGTAGCAAGTCTTGAGAAAGCTAGCGATTATTCTCTCCTGTGATCACTTTCAAATACTGTATCCAACTGTGACCTGCTGAAGATAATTAAAAAATAAATTTAAATTAGCCATCACCACAGAGTATGGTGAGATTCACTGCTTTATACATATGCAAGAGTCTTAATGGACTGAAAATACTCATCAGGCAATGATGTACCTAAAGGTGTATGAATGGAGAAAAAAAGCAAACTAAATATACACTTTAACATCAATACAATAACAGCTTCAGAATCTTATGTGTGGGAAATAGGACATGGATGACCTCTATAAAGTCGCTTCTAAGAAGGATGTTCTATTAGCAAGTATGTAAGCAGAGTGTATTGATTTAAATCAGCAAGTGGAAAACCTCTATTTAAATAATTTATTTTAATCAACTTTTCCATTTGTACGTCAGTTATTTTCTAAAGAAAGGTACTTTCTGACTAGTTGACACAACCTTTAAAACATGTGGATTTACTGCTAAATGGAACCTTTACACTAGATTCAGTACATCTTTTTGCTACCTAAGGGGGTACATTATAACTGTATATCTTTATTTAGACATATAAACAGCATTCTAGAGGCACAAGCAGCTATTGTGCTGTTGAAGATATGAACAGGGATTATAGGGGCAAGGTAAAAAGGACAAGAAAAGATCTCAATGTCTTCATCCTAATGAAGTGCCCCTACATTTGCTCCTTGAAAGTGATAGGCCAACTGGTTTGGTTAAACTAAGATCTGGCCAAGGAATGCTCAGTTTTTTGAGAGAAAGATGGAAAGACGGAGGAATGAACAAAAGAACCGCCTTTATATGCTAATTCTAATTCTTCCTCCTTTAAAAAATACCCCATGACCAAATTAATTAAAAAAACAAAATTAAAAAGGGAGCAATGTTTCTTCCTACTCCAATTTTAAAATTCTTCACCACCGGAGTGCGCACACTTTCAAAATATCATCTGGAATATCAACAGCATCAGCCTTTGCACGCCTACGATGCAGACTATATTGGGCAACAATTTCAATCATTAGCAAGCCCCTTAATCTGACTCTTATTGCCCTCCAAAAAGCAATTCATTACTCCTCTATTCACCTTTTACTACTGGCGCCGGTGCCGCAGCTGGTGTTGGTGCCGCAGCTGGTGTTTCTGATTCAGTTTTCTCCATTAACTCTGAGAGAATAAATACAGTCAATTGTTTAGGTTTAAAAAGAAAAGGCTTCTCCAACATTCCAATGGCATTTACATTCTATTGTATGTTCAACCCTACGAACCTGTTGCATAAACAAGTTATATTCACAGTTACTGAATTATATATCCCCTTGTGCTCAATACAAGTGTTTGCCACGTCTCTTCCCTCAGAAGCTCAAGATTCATTATAATCCCCTCCACTAACATCTCCCTTGATGATGTTAAATAAGACTGGTTTTCCAAGGGCAGTATACAATAAATGGTAAGATCACTAACTGTACTGAAGCAATAGGCAATTCTCACTGTACCTAGATACCTCAGATTGCCAGGATCATTGAGGATCTGATGGTAGACATTTGTGGGGGGTTAGAAACAGGACTTGATCCTATTCTCAATCTCCTTCTAATGATGGAAGAAATCAGGTGTCTGTACTGGTATTGGTGGAAGAAAATCAGGTATTTATACTGATAGAAATGTAGCCGTGTCAGTCTGGGGTAGCTGAAGCAAAATGCAGGACAATGTAGCACTTTAAAGACTAACAAGATGGTTTATTAGATGATGAGCTTTCGTGGGCCAGACCCACTTCCTCAGATCAAATAGTGGAAGAAAATAGTCACAACCATATATACCAAAGGATACAATTAAAACAAATGAACACATATGAAAAGGACAAATCACATTTCAGAACAGGAGGGGGATGCGGGGAGGGGGGGGGGGGGAGGAAGGAAGGTAAGTGTCTGAATTGATGATATTAGAGGTGGGGAGAGTGGGATGTTTGTGAGCTAATGGTATTAGAATCTTGAAAGGGAATCCTCTGAACTGTCATTCATGTTAAAATTCGACACTCTCCGAGAAGGAATGAACAAACACTCAAACTATCTTACCCATTACCAAGATAGAGCTTCCCCAATTATCACCTCTAATACCATTAGCTCAAAGGTACTTTTTTTGAAATGAGGCTTAAAACCAAGGTCATGACTATTTAAGAGAACAGAAAATACCTAGGCATTTTTCTGCAATATTTCAGTGGCCTGGCCAAAGTCCTAATTGGGTAATTACACTGTCTCCCTAAATTCTCAGCTGAATACATAATTTTTCACTACAGTGCCTTTGCACTGCTACTGACACACTTCTACATGTCAACTGCTTTTGGAACGTAACCACTCCTGATGTGAAGAGAATACTGTATGAGTCTATAACTGACTTCACTGTGGTTCTGTTATGCTCTGGGATCCTGCAGAACGAACTGTGTAAGTTTGAAGCTGGCACTTAACTCATGTGGTTTTGTAAGTCAGTCACACTGCCCTCCTATAAATAAACCAAGCATGTTTAGATTTCCTGACTAAGTACTAACAAAATAATTTATCCACATTTTGCAGTTAATGCTCTGGAACTTCTGCCACCCTGGAATAATGCTGCAATAATCTAGCATGCCCTGTGGAGTGCTACGTAAGCAGCATTCAAAATGACAAAAAATGGAATACTTACGGTTGTTAATCACAAGTCCTGGAAATGGGCTGTTAAAAAAGAGCATAATATTTAATGTTTCTAAAGATCACTCTTATGTACAATCTTTCCCTCTTATGGAGGGCCTCACCTGAGGGCTCATAATGGAACACAAATTAAAGGGAGGGACTGGAATATTTTGGCACAGTTGCGCCCACAGGGGAGTGGTTTATGAAGCAGTCTCCATCTCTTTTACATCTACAAGAAGGTACAAGTCCTTCTTTCAGTCAGTTGCCAGGACAATCTAATCTTCAAATGGGCCCTAATGCTGCAGGTTCTTATATTGATCAAGACTCTTGAGCTCAGAATCAATCTCAATTAAGGGCTGCAAAATCTAGACCTCACTAAACTGACTTTTTAGAAACTAATTTCTAACTAGTAGAACTGCTGGATTTGATCCCTTGTAATAGAATCTAAGTGTTTATATTTTCACTTTCTTGATTCATCATCTAGAACAGGTGGGAAATGTATGGCTTCTGAGCCAGATCTGGCCCCCAGCTGCATTTGATCTGGCCTGCGGAAAGTCTCTGCACTGCAAACCCCGAGTCTTGACACCTCCCTTTGAGACTGAAGGTGTTGTGTTCTGAGTTGTGTGTGACTGAGGGGTGGGATTGTTGGGGTTTGGTTTTTTTGCTTGTGTGTAGGCCCCCGACTGATTTTTCTGTGGCTCAATGGCTTCTGACTGAAAAAGGTTTCACGCTCCTGATGTATAAATTCCAAAATCTAATTTATTTAACTGTATAAGCAAATGCATTTAATTCTTGATTAAATTAACTTCCAGGGTAATTATCATATTTTATCAAAAATAGTACCTGAACTAGATTTTAAGAGGAACAGTCTCAAGAACATTAGGCAAAACAGAAAATAAAAATCTTAAACTTCAGGTTGTTGTGTACAACTTTTAAAACATAGCCATGCTGATCTGGAAATTTAAATGATTACATACATACAATTTACCATTACGAGCAGGGGTGAAAGAAACATACATTTTTTACAGGTACCGTCCTATCAACACCCCTCCCCCTCAAAGGGGTGCCAAGTTTCCCTCTAAGCTGTGTGGCAACACAGTCTCGCAGCTGCTTAATGAGCTCTGCCTAGCCAGGGGCTCCTGACTCATGCACGAAGCTCCCTGGCTGGGGGCAGAGGGGGCAGAGGCACGTCTCCCTCAGCGACAGAAGCAGACCCCTGCTGAGGACAGAGCAGCGAGTCTCTCCCAGCCGGCCTCTCCCAGCAAAGCTCCATGTGCGAGTCCTGAGCTCTGGGCTGGGTGGGGCTCAAGAAGCAGCTGGGGTACCAAGCAGCTTAGAGAGAGCACGGTCAGGGCAGGGGTGTATGAAGTGTTCCAGGAAGAGGATGGAGGTTTGTGTGGGGGCTCAGGGCAGGAGGGGTTGATGGGGGGGAGGAGTAGTAGTGCAGGAGTCAAAACAAGGGTCTGGGACCGAAGAGGGAGCTGTCAGTACCAGGGAGTGGGGAGCGGAGCCGCGTGAGAATTTTCATGTTAATGATGTGCACCCTCAATTACTTGAATTTAAAATAACTACAACTGATTGTTAGTCAATATAGTTAACACCGCCCCACATTTATTATATTGAAGATTCCTTCCATTTTTGGACATTGATTTTTCCAAACGTATT
Organism: Pelodiscus sinensis; assembly: GCF_052426305.1. Classification (NCBI taxonomy): domain Eukaryota; kingdom Metazoa; phylum Chordata; order Testudines; family Trionychidae; genus Pelodiscus; species Pelodiscus sinensis. The sequence goes on along the minus strand of NC_143072.1, from coordinate 4,120,097 downwards.
GGCTATTCCCATGACAGCTGAATCAACATTGGTTATATAATGTAACTAATGTCAGTAAAATGAGAGTCACATACCGAATGACAGTAAATTTGATAAACTCTGCTGATTCCAAAATCCTCCTCATGGAGCTGATTTCTAGATAACTGGGAGCTTTAAATGCCACTCCAGGAGGCATTCCATCCACCACCACGCACCCAGGATTTATGGTGATTTTTCTGTATGGGACTTTCACAGGGAAACCCATACCAATTGCTTCACCTAAATAAAAGACGTTGTGAGTTGAACTGTGACCCACATATGCAAATCTCCGTTTACAAATTAAGTGAAATAAGAACAAAGTGATGTGAAAACAAGCATTTAAAATAATCTCAAGTGCTATAACCTTTAAGTGCACTTGCCATTTAAAACATTATATTGGGTAGCTTCCAAATGATCAGTGCACCAGGCTACAATCATGAAGGTTATGGCTCACGAGAGTCACCAGTGTCCAAGTATTACAGCTCTATATAGAAAGGACTAAAAATTAGGTTTTATTAAAAAAACACGCACACAGGAAATGATACACATTTTCATGAAAGGAAAAAGATCCCCCTCATAATGACAGCAACGCAACCCAATGCTAGTGAATGATCAACAGAAAGAAACCAAGTAGGCAGATTTCATCGTTCAAGCTGAATGTAGCATAAAAAGTAGAGAAACATGCAACTGTGAAAGGGTAAATAAAATGCAAAAGATTTTTTTCAGCTTTAATATTTTAAAGTGTTAACTGATCAGGACTATGCAGCTTTAAGTAGATTCTGGGTTTACACATGAAGTATTTATTTTGCTCGTGTGTAGATACATACTCACTCTCCTCAATACTGCACATCATGTATAATCTATAATCACAGGGATTTCTATTTAAAAACAAAACAATTTAGCCCTCAAACTAGATTTCTGTAGAAGCTGATGCCTATAAATTAGATTAAAAAGTTACTTACTGGTTATATACACAGTACCAAAACGTCAATTGTAATGGATATTATACCCTATAAGTTATCCTTATTTAAAACCAAATTAAAAGACAGTGGTTACTTTCAAAGCTATTTCAACTCAGAAATAAAAGCAGTTACCAAACTTCCGGCTGAAGAGGTCATTTACTTGTTCTCTCAGCTGTCGAGCCTTTTCTACTTTGGATAATCTTTCATTTTCATCATCTGAAAGAAATTATTAGTGTCAGGGTTTAACACGGGAGTGCTTTTTTAGGCTGGGGGCCACTGACCCACAGAAAAATCAGTTAGGGGCCAGCAGCTGCAGGGAGGTGGCAGAGGGACTTCAGTACTAGTGTGGGCTCCCTGATACTGGGGGAGGCCCTAAGCCTCCGGGGCAAGATCCAGGTAACTCAAGGGCCAGGTAATCAGGCCCCCCCAGTGGAAGGTGGGATAAGGGACGACCAGAAAGTGAGGTGGTGGGGTGGGTTCTGGTGTGGCCTATGGGATAGGGTGTTGGCCGAGGGGGCGGAGGGGGCTCTAGTTCTCCCCTCCTCCCCCACCCAGGAGGGAGGCCTTAAGCTCCCCACACCTAGGTCAGCAGGTGATTTTCTTCTTAAACTAATGCAGTTCTGCAAAAGTATTTATTTAAAACAAGCACAGATGTTTGCTTTATTCAGCATTGACTAAAGTGAACAAAAAGAGGCCTTTTCACTTTTTTTAGCAGTAATGGAGGAGTTTTTAAATATGAAAACTATAAAAAGTTGCCATTTTAAGGATGTAAGTATGCCTGAAAATTATTTCAAAATATTTGCAGGACAATATTAGATTAAAAGGTAACATTTATTGACTCAAGCCACTATTTACAAACCACAATTCATTTTTAGTAAATGTAGCAAAATTGTCAGACTTGGGACTGAAATCCTCTATTTAGCCACAGTGCAAGTTTTCCCACACTGCCTAACCCGTGTAATTTATCCTTGAGCTAAAGTGACCACTTCTACAGAAGAGAACTTCCATGATCATTTAACCCTAATTCTGTCTATTGAGACTGGCAACAGGGTTGCAAGTTAATGCTTAATTTAGCATATGATGGGGTAGAGGAAGAAAGCACATGGGACCTGAACGGAGATTTATTCTTTTTCACATTTCACTAAGTAATCCACAATCATAAAAGTTTAAAAAAATAATCAGCGTGACAACGGTGTAAGCAAAGGTCACTGAAAAGAAGCTATTCCTGGTTACTCTTTGAGCCAAAGGGCAAACCAGGATGGAGGGAGAGTACAGTAGTATATTAGGCAAAGAGCTCCTGTCATGAAGAGTGAGAGCTATAACCAGTAAGCAAGCAAAAAAAATCAGAGTGTTCAAATACCTGGTATAGTCACTTGAATGATGTTAAGATCTTCAACACCTGCAGCTGTGTTCACCACTGGTTTTGTTGTGGTGCTTGGTGTATTTGATGTATTGGATGAACTGGTTTTTCCTTAAACAGAAACAGACATTTAAATTAGGAGAAAAATGGCTGAAGATGAGCTGACATCATTCCAGTATATATATATTTATTTTAAAAAAACCAACACTGGGGGAGAAACACAGATTTGCTGTTAAAAAAAAGTTTAAATGTCCAAGTTTTGTTTTCCAAAAGCACTTAGTCTAAATGCTTAAGTCCCTTGACTATCAATGACACTTAGACTTTAAAGTGCTTAATTCATTATTAAAAATGGGACTTCACATCTCAAAGTTTATCCTTCAACTATTTCTTACTAACTACTGAAGTCAAGAGGAGAAAGAGTTCATTTATGTTACAAGGTCCTAGTTTTTCTTTGCTGAGCAGATTTTCCAATGAGAATTTATTTAAAAAAAAATGCGTGGGTATTTTCATGTTTGGTCAAAGCAATAAACCAGAACACTCAACTTTTAGTAACACTAGTTAAGTCACTAGAACAAATGGTAGAATATTAAATTGTCACCCACATAGAATCCTAGAAAACCAGAACTGGAAAGGACCTCGAAAGGTCACCAAGACCCGTCCCCTGCCCTCACAGCAGGACCAAGCACCGTCTCTAGACCATCCCTGATGGATGTCTATCTAACCTGCTCTGAAATATTTCCAGAGATGGAGATTTCATAACCTCTCTAGGCAATTTATTCCAGTGGTTCACCATTCTGACAGGCAGGAAGTTTTTCCTAATGTCCAACCTAAACCTCCCTTGCTGCAGTTTAAGCCCATTGCTCCTTGTCCTATACTCAGAGGCCAAGGAGAACAATTTTCCTCTCTCCCCCTTGTAGCATTCTTTTCGGTACTTGAAAACCGCTATCATGTCCCCCCTCAGTCTTCTCTTTTCTAAACTAAACAAGCCCAATTCTTTCAGTCTTCCCTCATAGCTCATGTTCTCTAGACCTTTAATCATTCTTGTTTCTCTTCTCTGGACCTTCTCCAAATCTTTCTTGAAATGTGGTGCCCAGAAACTGGACACAATACTCCAACTGAGGCCTAATCAGTGCAGAGTAGAATGGAAGAATGACTTCTCATGTCTTGCTCACAACACACCTGTTAATGCATCCCAGAATCACATTTGCTTTTTTTGCAACAGCGTCACACTTTGACTCATATTTAGCTCACGGTCCACTATGACCCCTAGATCCCTTTCTGCAGTACTCTTTCCTAGACAGTCGCTTCCCATTCTGTATGTGTGAAATGGATTGTTCCTTCCTAAGTGGAATTCTTTGCATTTGTCCTTATTAAACTTCATCCTATTTATCTCAGACCATTTCTCCAGTTAGTCCAGATCATTTTGAATTATGACCCCATCCTCCAAAGCAGATGAAACCTCTGCCAGCTTGGTATCATCTGCAAACTTTATAAGCATACTCTCTATGCCAATGTCTAAATTGTTGATGAAGATATTTATTGAACAGAACCAGTCCCAAAACAGACTGCTGCGGAACGCCGCTTGTTATGACCTTCCAACATGATTGTGAACCGCTGTTAACTAATCTCTGAGAATGGTTATCCAGCCAGTTATGCACCCACCTTTTAGTAGCCCCATCTAAGTTGTATTTTCCTAGTTTATTGATGAAAAGATCATGCGAGACCGTATCAAAAGTCTTATAGAAGTGTAGGTATACCACGTGCACTGCTTCTCCCTTATCCAGAAGACATGTTATCCTATCAAGGAAAGCTATCAGATTGGTTTGACATGATTTGTTCTTTACAAATCTATGCTGGCTGTTACCTATCACTTTATTTTCTTCCATATGTTTGCAGATGAATTCCTTAATTACTTGCTCCATTATCTTTCCTGGCATAGAAGTTAAACTGACTGGTTTGTAGTTTCTTGGGTTGTTCTTATTTCGCTTTTTATAGATGGGCACTATATTTGCCCTTTCCCAGTCTTCTGGAATCTCTGCTGTCTTTCATAATTTTTCAAAGATGATAGCTAAAGGTTCAGATACCTCCTCTATCAGCTCCTTGAGTATTCTAGGATGCATTTCATCAGGCCCTGGTGACTTGTACACATATAACTTTTCTAAGTAATTTTTAAACTTGTTCTTTTTTATTTTATCTTCTAAACCTATCCCATTTCCACTAGCATTCACTGTATTAGCCATTCCTTCATCATCAGACTTCTTGTTGAAGACCGAAACAAAGAAGTCATTATGCACCTCTGCCATTTCCAAGTTTCCTGTTATTGTTTCTCCCTCCTCACTGAGCAGTGGGCCTACCCTGTCCTTGGTCTTCCTCTTGCTTCTAATATATTTAGAGAGTGTCTGCTTGTTACCCTTTATGTTTCTCGCTAGTTTGAGCTCATTTTGTGTCTTTGCCTTTCTAATCTTGCCCCTGCATATCTGTATTGTTTGCTTATATTCATACTTTGTAGTATGTCTTAGTTTCCACTTTTCATGTGACTCCTTTTTGATTTTGAGATTATGCAAGACCTCCTGGTTAAGCCAAGCCATACTGTCTATCTTTCCTATGCAGTGGAATAGATTGCTTTTGGGCCATTAATAATTTCCCTTTGAAATCTGCCAACTCTCTTCAGTTGTTTTTCCTCTTAGTCTTGCTTCCCATGGGGCCTTACCTACCAGCTCGGAGTTTACCAAAATCTACCTTCCTGAAATCCATGGTCTCTATTTTGCTGTTCTCCCTTCTACCATTCCTTAGAATCATGAACTCTCTGATTTCATGATCACTTTCGCCCAAGCTGCCTTCCACTTTCAAATTCTCAACCAGTTCCTCTCTATTTGTTAAAACAGCTTCCCCCCTAGAAATCAACTATAAAAGATTTCCAATGTCTATTTACAACAACTGAAGGTCTGGTCCAATAGGTTTTGTTCCTGAGCCTCCTCTCACTGATATTACCTTTACACTGGTGTAATTTCACCAACTTCAGTGGAGTTACCTCCGAGTTGAACCACTGAGAGGAGCATCAGGCCCAATGAATACATCTCAGAAACCCAACATTAACCAGTATCCTTTTCATATGATTGATACAGGAACTTTACCGCTCTCTCCATTTTGCTCTCTTGTCAAGATTGCATTACAGGTTGGAGCTGAGGCAAAATGGCTCCTTCCATTTCAGAGGGTGCATTTTCAGCACTATAAAGCTTTAGATGAGCCACATCTTCCTACTGCTTTGAAGGAAGGATTGTAACAGCCAATGCAAGGGGATCAGAGGCCCTAGGTATGCTAGATAATACAAAATTGACTACAAAAAAGCCATTATTGAAGCTGAATTGCTGAGTAGAAGAACTAGACAGACGTAAAAAAGAATAGCTTTACAGCTCTTCAGTGTAGGAACATTTTTTTTATTACAGCGATGCACCATGGTTATATGTGGGCTTGATTTCTATTTGGGTAAGACTTTCTAGTGAACATATCATGAAGTTTTCACAACTTGGTTTCCACTGGGCAAGTTCCTGAAGTGGTATAATCTTTGAAAGTAGCACAAGACAAATCATCATCCAAACTCCTTAGCCATCATAAAACTTACTCTGGGGACTTTTAGCAGAACTTTCTTTAATCGCCGCCTCGAACATCTCAGGCCTGCAGATGAACAGATTTGAACATTTTATATAGAACAGGAATGTTACACTTAATCTGTCATTTCCTTCCAACAGCAAAGAAAGTACTAGCTGTCAAAACTGAGCAGTCAAGAGAGGGAGAGCAAAGTTAGTATAATAATGCTAGTCAGGCTGTTACACATACAGTTAATAAGAATACTGAGCAGCTTAGTTGTCTACTTTCACCACAGCACAGCTATCAAATCCCTAACACCCTAACGTTTCTACTTTAAGGACAGCAATATAAACACAGCAGCTCTTGCCCAAGTAGTCAAAAAAGGTTGCAACAGTTAAACTTGCAAAATTCCATATCAAACCCTTGTTCCTATATTTGTGCACAGATTCTTGCAGTTATTTTGAATGCAAAGTTTTTGTAATCCATTAAAAGCTTGATTTAAGATCCTTACTCCTTGCTGCAGTGTTGGTGACCTTTTAGCTACAAATGATTATTAACAGGACCCTACCGATTTCATTGCCATAAAAAGGGCATTGTCAGACCTTGAAATAAGCCCTTCTCTGTGAAATTAAGGGTCTCCTTGTTCCTAGAAGCACCCCATCAAAGGAGGCTTCTCAGCTCTGATTGCACAGAGGAAGGAAGGACTTGTCCTCCCCCTGCAAACTGCTCTATTGGAGGGAAGGGGGGGGGGAGAAGAGTAGGAGACCATACCCACCTCTGGGTGCTTGCCCCTACTGTAGGATGCTGCCTGGGAGTGGGCAGCAGCTTGAGTTTCCTGCAGCTAGAGGAAACTTGTGGAGTTGGATTGTATCTTCCCTATGCTGCAGGGAGTGCATCAAAGGGGACATCCTAGCTCTGAGTGGGCAGTGGAAGGACAGAACTTGTCCATCTCCTGCATAGCTGTTGGGGGGTGAGAAGAGACCACAGATGGACCTCTGGGTGTCTCCTCCTGCTGCAGGATGCCATCTGGCATTGGGCAACAGCCTGAGGTTCCTGCAGCTGCGTGTGGGACAGGTGGTGAAGTGCTTTCTGAAGCTATGTAAAGAGAGACCAAGTAGTATCGCTACCAAGCAATTCAGGGCAGTGAAGCGCCCCCGTCTAGGCTGTTACCAGTAGTACAGGGGAGATCAGACCCACTTCTACCTGTTGGAGCCTCCTGTGACTGCAGGAAGCTCTGCGGATTCTCCCTTCAGAATGCAGCACAGAAATGAGGGTGGCGATCCCATGACCACCCTACAATAGGATTGTGACTCCACCCCACAGTCTCCTTTTGGGTTAGGACTCCATAGTTACAATACTGTGGAATATCAGGTTTCAAACTGCTGAAAATGTGAAATGTACCAATTTTCAAATCCTAAAGTGGGATTAGGGAACCTTTTTTGGGTAAGGGACAACTGACCCACAGAAAAATCAGTCAGGGGCTGCACACAAGTGAGGACTCGCCAATGCTGGGGGAGCCCCAAGCCTCAGGGGCCAGATCCAGGAAAGCCAGGGGCTGTATCTGGCCCCTGGGTCTTAGGTTCCCCACCCCTGGTCTATGGCCTTGAAATTAGCCATAATGGACCATGAATTTGATAGGGCCTTAAATATTAACTGCAAAGCTTGCAACTCGCATTAAAGGGAAAAAGCAACGCCACCATTACAATAAGCCCAGAAATATCACTGCTTCCCATTAAGCAGGCTTTCAGGAGCATTCAACACAGGGATGTAAGTGACTAATTGAGTAGTCGACTACCTGACAATCCTAGGCTTATCAGGTAGTCAAGTCACTATTCAACTAGTTGCTACTCCCTGACCGTGGGGGGAAAGCAGGAGCCAGTGCTGAGGGGAGCCAGCTTAAAAGCTGGTTCCCCCAGCACCATCTCTGCCCAAGGAGAGACCTGGGGAGGCAGAGGTGCAGCGAGGGACCGGGTGCAAGCTGGGACTCTGCTGTCCCAGCTCATGTCCAGTCCCAGACACTACACTTCTGCTTTTTAATTGTAGTAAGAGCCAGGCAGCTCTTACGATACGTAAAAAGCAGAGCCACAGCAGGGTTAGCTCCTGGGGTGGGAGCTAACCCTGCTGCAGCTCTGCAGTTTCCCCCACTTATTGACTAATTGATGGAAATTCCATCGACTACTCAATTAATGGATTAAATGCAATTTAACATCCTTAATTCAGCACAGAAAACTGTTAATGTGTAATTCCCCCGATCTGAAAAACCCTCTGGCTCTGCCTGGTTTGCCTGACATTCCAGTATATATTCTAGTATAGTTAGTGAAGGAATCTAGCAGTTTTCAGGGCTTGACTTGGTTGAGCTCTGCAGCTCATTCTCACTGGCACACACTGTCCTCTTACTTTTTTATGATAAATTTTATCTTAGATTTGTTTCGCAGGATCTTCTCCAGTCTTGGAATGCCAAAAGTGGATGGTCGGCGGAATGGCACTCCCTCTGGCAGTCCTTCCACATAGAAATCCTCTGGGTAGGATTCAAATAATGCAAACGGGACCTTGACAGGATCTTTAAGCCCCAGAGCTTCCCCTAAAATGAAAAAGAGCATGTCAATTACCCCCAAAAAAATCCTGAAGGATTTCCAGCACTGTTGGTGAGAAAAAGTCAGTCATGCTCCTCCAACCCCTTTCACATTCACACAAGGGGAAAAATCTCAAGTCAGCAATAAATCAAGCAAGTATCTCTTCCTGAGAGAGTGTCTGAATCTCTGACAGCACAGCACCTCTTTCAGTCACATTGTCCAGATGAACTACCAGGAGGCACGTGGCAATATAGAACTAATGAGTATCTGATGGACCACAGGATGTCTGTGAATTTTTGAAGCCAAACCTCTGCTTGATGCCTGCACCACTCCTCCATTCCCAGGCTTACATGGAAAATGTAGGGGGAACTGGAATTTCGAGTCCGCAATGTGAGGATCAGCCTCATAGGAAGTAACAGGGCCCAGAGTTTGCAAAACTATTACAGCCTTTCAGAATGTGCTTATGAAAACCATCATGAAGCATAAGATACATGCCTAAATGAGTAACCCCATCAAGTACTCAAAAGGTACATTTATCATATACTAAAAGGTACATGCTTACCACATTTTTCATTAAAAAGATTTTCAACTTTTTGTTTCAGGTCAGTAATTTTGGCATTCCAAGCCTCTGTCAGGAAATGAGAAGAATTAGACCAACATTTGTATAGAGAAAAAACATTTTTTTTTAAAAAGATCACTCTAGGACTTGCATATTTATATTTAAAAAAAACAATTTACCACATTAATTTACCAATTAATGGGACGTCAAAAATGAACAAAATGACCATCCTGCTCTGAGCAGCAGTGAACCAATTCCCTCTAATCCTAAACTCATATCCACTAGTCAGATTCTTCTGGGAGCACAACAGATCTCAGCCAATGAACAAACAGAAGAGCCAACTGTAATGAATCCGATCAGAGGCACACAGAATGACAATCCGAGCCAGCACCCAAAGCTTGGAAAAGGCCAGACAGATGTGCTACTTCCTTGAGAAATGAAATCTCAATGATACTACAGGTTTAACCTCTTTAGTCTGGCACTCTTGGGACCAGACTAAGGCTGAACCAGAGAATTTGCCGGACCATGGGAGGTCAATATTGTCTAGCAACATTGCTAACACTTCCACTGCTTACTGGGCTCTTAGAAGTCATTTTGGAATAAGATTAGAGCTAAATAGCAGCACAGAACACTGAGTCAAGACTGGTGACTGTAAACCAGGGGTGGGGAATCTAAGGTCCAGGGGCCAGATGCAGCCCCAGACTTGCTTAGGGCTCTCCCCGCAGCATTGGGGAGCCCATGCTGGCACTCCATCCCCTGCTTTCCCTCCACAGGGCTGGAGCGCACACAATCTACTAGCCTGGACCCCTCTAGGCTCTGGTGTGCAAGGGGAATGTGGAGAGTGTCTTTCTGCTTCTCTGTCAGAGGCCATGTCAGTGAGGGGTGGGGGTTGGGTTTTTTTTTTTTTTTTTTTTTTTTTTTTTTTTGCTTCTCACTTGTATGCAGCCCCCAACTGATTTTTCTGTAGGTCAGCAGCTCCCAACCCAAAAAAAGGTTCCCTGCCCTTGCTGTAAACCAACTTTATGGGACTGTGGGAAACTTGGCTATACTCATGATGAGAGGACATCCGGCTAACTAAAATCATGCCAAACCACAGATGTTGCCAGACCAGAGAGGTTCAACCTATAGTTTCACGTCAGGATAGATGTTTATCCCGAATCAATACTAACCCTTCTAACTCCAGTCTAAACTTGTACTGAGCAAAATGAAAGGTTTTTACATTTTGTAATTATACTTGAATCTCTTTAACCTAACAACCCTGGGAAACAGGGTATGCTGGATTAAAGAATTTGCTGGCAGCAAGGGCATTGCAGGGCTTGGGCGGGGGGGCCGCTTTACCTGGCACCCCAGTCTTGGGGGCACACGACTCTGCACCCCCCCGCTGCTTTGGTAACAGCAAGAAAAAGCCTCAATAGAAGCATGCTGTTGCACTGCCATACCCCTAGCTGGGGGGAGGGAGGGTGAGTAGCAGTAAGTAGAGCCACTTCCTCCTCCCCTGACCAGGTCCATACCATGGGACACCTGCAGTATGGCTATTCAGGTGTGTCATGTTGATAACCCTGCACAGGGCACAACAAGGAGGAAAAGCTAAAATTCCTACACATGATTCAGCCCAAAATATGTCTTCTAATGGCAAGAAACCATTGAGAGAGAGAGAGAGAAAACTGTTCTTCCATGACCACTGTGAACTTCAGATAGGTGATCATAAACTCAAAAGGTTAAGCTAGCCTATTATTTGCAAACTCAAAGCATCTGACTCAGTCACCACATGCAGAATGAAGGTATCACTGTTAAAAATAAAACCCTTTATTACAAAGTCTCAAACTTTCAAATATCAAAATTAATGAAGAATATCAAGGCAGATGAAATTCCACAGTATTTACCAAAAGAAAATTCTCTTCCTCGTGGCTTGAAGCCCATATTGGACCCATTGGTTTGAGAATTAGTTCGAACATCTGTTGTTTGCGGTTTATTAGGACCTGCAAAAATAAACAGATATATATATAGAGAGAGTTAATATATAAAAGTGAGATATAGCATACAAATAACCACCTTATGTGAGAAACAAAAATTATGAAATATGGCAACTAATCACTAATTAAAGCCAACAGTCAACAGTGGAACAAAAATGCTGTTTAGGAGTGATTTAAGGATTGTGGAATTAAACATAACATACTTTAGCACCAATTTAGTCACTGTTCACTCTTCCCTATTATGTGCCTTAAAATAAGAAAGAGTTACCTTGTGCAGTAATGGTGGTTCTTCAAGATGTGCCCCAGGGATGCTCCACTCAGAGCTAGTGCATCCTCGCACCAGCGACCGGGGATTTTTCTAGCAGTGTCTGCCGTGCACGCACTGTGGCGCCCCCTTGTGCTGTTAGTGTTCATTAGGTGCGCACACGGTGTGGCTGCCTCCATTCTTTCTCTACCCGTGCTAGTACAGTGCAGGGCTCCAAAGCAGGGGAAGAAGGGAGGATAGTGGAGCACCCATGGGGACACACATCTCGAAGAACCACCGCTACTGCACAAGGTGAGTAACTCCTTCTTCTTCGAGTAGTGTCCCCGTGGGTGCTCCACTCTGGGTAACTATACAGCAGTAGTCAGCTCGTAGAGATGGGTTTGGAGTCCTGTTGTTGTCACCGAGGCTGCTGCTTGTCCGACAGTCATGGATGATGTGATGGAGGATGCCAGCGTGTAATGTTGTGCAAATGTGTGGTCTGATGACCAAGTGGCTGCGTTGCAAATGTCCTGGAGAGGAACATTTTTGAGGAAAGTGGTTGTAGAGGACATGGGCCTGGTAGAATGGGCAGTGATGGTGCCAGGTGGTTCTTTGTTGTGGATGGTGTAGCATGTGTGGATGCATGAAGAGATCCACTTGACGATCCTCTGAGAAGAGACAACCTGTCCCTTAGATCATTCCGCAAAGGATAAAAAGAGTCTAGGAGAGATTCTCCAAGCTGTAGTACGATCAATGGAGAACGTGAGCACTCTACAGATATCCATGGTGTGCCATGCTGCATGTGATGGATCAGTGTGCTTGGGGAAAAACGCAGGTAAGTGTATTGGTTTGTTGATGTGGGAGGGAGAGGGAACTTTCAGGAGAAATTTGGGATGGGGCCAAAGTATCACTCTGTCCTTGCTGAAAATTGTATGGGGGGGGAGGGGAAGGGTGGTCCGCCATTAGGGTCAGAAAGAGTAATGGTGAAAGAAGGCAGCCTTGGCATACACCTGTTGTGACCTGGCCTTCATTAAGCTCCAGACTCCCTCTGCAGTTAAAGTTTTTTTTTAATGGGGATGAGTTGTTAGCCCATCGCCCAATCCCCAACCTGGAGGACCAGGGAATCGCTTTTTGTCTGGTCTCTACCTGTCTGGCTTGGGTGGCCCTACTAGGAGCAGTAAGCTCCCGTCGGCATAGTTCTGAGGGTCCTTGAGACACGCAAGCCCCCCACCACATCTAGGTAGTGATCCAATTGCGGGGGTCACAAAAACAGACTGGGTCACAAAAACAGCATATGCTGACTCAGGAAGGGGTCTCCAATGGACTCAAACTAGGAAGCTTGAAGATCTAGAGTTTGTAGACGACTTAGCCCTGCTTGCAGACAAATTAGAGCATATGCAAGAGAAGGCAGACGCCCTACAGGAAACAGCCGAGCGAGTGGGCCTCAAGATTAGTCAAGAGAAGAACAAGTTGATGCGCATTAACAACAGTCAGGAATTGAAGGAAAACCACTGCAAGAGGTAGATCACTGCTGGCGGCACTGATTGGTCAGCAGGCAGTATATCGGTATGGGGTCTCTTGGGTGCTGAGGCTGGTGTCGACTGAGTTGGTGGCTTCGGTGCCAAGCGTTGTTCATGTAGGCTCAATGGTGCGGCGAGTGCCGCTTGTTTTTGTTTGGGCTCCGAGTGTGCCCTCTTATGCAGTGCCAGCACCTTGGGTGGTGCCGTGTTCAACGTGCCAGGCCTGTCCGTGGTGCTGACTCTTGAGGCTGTTGGTGCCAAGGGTAAGGATTGGGTTGGAGAGAGTCTAGTTTTTGAGAGAGATTTGCCAGAAGAGGCAGAGGGATGTGTTCTGTCCATACCTTTCAACTCAGAAGTTGACTTAGAGGCAGGTGGTGTGTCCTCAGAAGGTGGTTGGAGCAACCTTTCAGAGAGGAAGGTTTTTAGCATGTTAGCGTGGTCACCGCATGCTCTGGCCATCAATTTGGAGCAATAAGGATACTTTTGTGTCTGGTGAGTTTCTCCAAGGCACTTTATGCATGCAGAATGCTTGTCAGAGATGGGAATAGCATCCCAGCACAACTCATACCTCTTGAAGCTGGGAGATCCGGGCATTAGGCACGGTGAGAAGCGGCGGGCCGATGACGACGGAAATAAATATATTTTTTTAAAATAGGGTCTGGTGGGCCATCTTAAAACTTGGAAATGTGAGGAAACTAAGAGGAAATAATAGTTTTTGTCATTTTTCTGTAGAGACAGTGGGAAGGAAAGAAGTTTTGTCTGCTGCCGAGGATGGTAGAGAAGGAACTGAGGGAGCTACGCTGCATGCCTAACAGACACTAACAGCACGAGGGGCACCACAGCACGTGCTCAGTGGACACTAAAGTCTCCTGTCGCCAGAGTGAGGATGAACCAGCACCCAGAGTGGAGCACCCACGCAGACAATACTCAAAGAAGAAATTCTCATTTCCCACTTTGGAATGAAAGATCCAAACGTGTAACGAAACAAGCCCTGAGAGAGGCATCATTCTTCTTATAACTGACAATGTTAATCAGAAATGAAAAATAGAACTGAAGTTAAATTAAGTTTTCTACATGGGGAAAAACTTAGAGAAGCTTTTAAAAATAATATAATTGTACTGTGTATGAAAAATCTTTTGCCGTTACTACTGCAATTTACTGTAATAAGAATATTCCCTAAAGGAAGATTTCCTACCTTCTTCAACAGTCACCTCAATCTCTGGGACCTTTGAATTGCTTGCAGGACTTCTTGCTCTCTTTGAACTCTTTGGACTCAGTGCTACAAATCAACAATACTATTACTCTTCAATAACAGACGTAATGCACAGCTGCCAAATGGCAGTACTTGGATACATCCCACAAATAAAATAATCTGACACAATCTGTATTTAATGGTGTGATTTAGAAAGCCCAACCACACAGGTAAGATCCCATACTTTAAGAAGAGAATTTAATACATGTGAAGTAGGTCCAATAGATGCTAATTCAATATTTACTACATTAGTGAGCACCACACAAGATAAATACAGATAAGATCGTCAGCACTATTGGTTTTAAGTGGAATTTACGTTTTTGGTTCTTGTGTTCTCTAAATCCAAAAAGTTAATTCAAAATTATATTTATAAAGATCTTTATTTTGTAAGTGACTTGACAGTTTCTATAAGAAACTGATTTTCTAATTTCTTTTAACTATACAAAGATCCAGTTTAGATACTTTATTAATAGAAAATCTATGGACCTTAGTAATTTCTGTAGTTTACACCTCCAGATTTGTATTGTTCCAGTCATAAAATAAATGAATTGTATACTTAATTGGTGTGCTCTTAAGCAGATACTCATATCTGACTTCTGCTACATATCCCAATGTTTTATAAGAATATAGGTTTTATATTTTTAGGAAAATCATTTAGGCCAGATTGTACCACCATTGCCCATGTTAGGTAGCACCCGTTTTTGGTCAGGAGCCTGTACTATTTTCAAGCACCAAGCTGCTACTCGGCCTAGTAAGGGAAGTGGAATCTGGGCCTCTGAATTGAGGGCAATATGTAATGTTTCACCACTTACCTTTAGTGTTAACTTTGCTAGCCAATCCAGCAGGCAAATAAGAAGTAACAAGCTCTGGCCTAAAAATGTAAAATAGGTTACAGAATGCAGTCTAATAAATTACAGATGCAAAAGTAGTACAGGGAGTTATTTACATAGTTATTGGGATTCAGAAAAATTTATGTAAAGTCACTGCAACAATCTTTTAGGTCATGGACGTATGGGAGACTCCATGTAAAGTAATAGGAAAGAGTTCAAAAACCTAAGGCTAAGTACCTTGATTTTTGTTTGGCTGGAAAAATGCTTCAAGATACAGAACTATTATCTCCTCTAGGTACACGTTGCACGATACACACCAATTATGCATATACACCTCATTTTATGAAATTTAACCAGGAAGGCATGTCCTTTTATAAGAGAAAGTGAATTGCCACTTTATCCATAAGAGACATTAGGCTGCATCTAAAAACCCAAAAGCCTCAGAAAAAGATTCATATAATTTTAGAAATCATCAGTTACAAAATACTGAAATTGTAAACTTACTTTTTAACAATAAATTTGATTTTGCCACTGCCACGGACAATTCTTTCAAGTCGTGGAATTCCAAACCATGTAGGACTCCGGAAGGGGATTCCTTCAGGCAAGCCTTCCACATACAAGTACTCAGGGTTTGATTCAAATACAGGGTACGGAACCTTCACTGCTTCAGAAAGCCCCAATGCTTGGGCTAAAAATAAAGATGTGACAAGCTCAGATGGGAGGCATGTTATTTCAACTGTTCTTCGTAAGGCTGACATTTTTATTAGTTATAGGGGAAGTAGCACATCTATTCAGAAAAGGATAAGAAGAGGAATTTAAAACTATTTTCCCACCACCATTCCACAGTTGGGAATCACTACATGTAGTGATTTTGTGAATCTTACTACGTAGGTTCTTTCAATAACCATCAATCTAGATCCGCAGTTTCTGATACTGTTTTATAAGAGCTCTTTTCACACAAGGATCTCAAAGCCCTTTATAAATGTGCACAAATACTATTCATGCAAATTCAGACAACTGGAGGCACAGAGAATGCTGATATGACTTGCCCAAAGTCACTAGCAGAATGAGGAATAAAACTCAAGATTCCCAGATCTGTTCTGCTACATTTTTAAATGTTTGTTTTAATTTAGTGTGTACCACAATGCTCCTTAGGTAGAAGGTTTTTTTTAAAGCAGAGCAGCACTGCAACATAATTTATTTAAGGCTTAACTTACCAAATTTCAGATTAAATATCTCTTCCACTTGCTTCCTTAGTTTTGTGATTCTGACATTCCAATCTTCTTTGACTGAAAATCAAAAACAGATGCATCCTGGGTTACTGAGTTACCCGAAAGTGGTACTACTAAGCATATTTCTTTTACTACAGGGTTTCTGCGTAAAAACAGCCATAAATCGACAGGACAGAGGGCTTTTGCCGGTAGAGTTATTCTTCTGCCCAAGAGTTCTTGCACAAAAAGGTGTGTGTGGACGCTCAACAAGGGTTTCTTGCGGAAAAAGAGCCTATCACAAAACGGACAGGTGCTTTGATGGCCATTCTGTGAATGGCAATCAGAACTTTCTTGCACAAGGGTGTCTATGCAATGTGGACACTCTCTTGTGCAAAAGCACATAACTTTTACGATGTGCTTTGAGGTCTGGATGCGCTTTTGCGCAAGAAGTTTTTGCAGAAAATCTTCCGCAAAAAGCTTCTTGCGCAAAACCTTGCACGGTGTAGACAAAGCTCAGGAATCTAAATTATCAGTGCAAAAATAGCCTTGCTTTCTAGGATTCACAGTCACATTTTCATACAAGAGGATTTACACATGTACTGCTTATTAGTGGTAAATGAAATATGCATAATATATATCAATGATGGGAAAATATATTTCAGGATGGCTCCATTACTGGATTGCTCTCTTAGGCTTTTTTCTTTTCTTTAAATGGTGATTGCTGCATGGTGGTATTTCCAGGAGTAAAAATGCTATTAAAGCAGTTTCTTTTGTCACCGATATTGTCCATATTTATTGCTGCAGCTATCATGCCAAATGCCAGTTTGATTGTACAGTTGGACAATAAGCAAGGGTTTTGGCAGCAAGAATGAAATTAGATGCTGCCTAAGTCTGCAGAGCAGCTTTCAACTCACATTTCCACTGAGCTACTCCATCTCTATATACAAGTCTTATCCCTGAAAGCCAAGAAAAATCCCCAAGATGCTTTGATAAGAGGAGGATACTACGGAACTGCAAACATTTGAAGGCAAAAGCATCCTGCATTCTCTGCTTAGTTAAAACCCAACTTTTTTTTGGTTCTATGAAAAATTGTGAATACAGTCCTATAACTAAATCGAACAGTTATCATTAACGTGGTCCCCGTCTCTGCTATTGCTGGCAGAGGCAAGGTCAGGGAATAGGATCATTCAAGCGATCGAGGTACCAAACGGCACATACATAATACACCTCCGACCAGATCATCTCAATATGTTTCTCAAATAAATTCAGTGCCATAAGACAACTGTTTGGTAGATAATGCACCGAGATAAGTAAATGGAGGCTAGAGAAATCTTTTAATGCTGGTTCTTTTTCCAGGCTAAATCTCCATAGTATTTTGAGTCCCTTCCAATTGTGTGATAAACAACAGGACCATCTATCATGAGGTATTCTTTTCTTTCTTCTTCATGTTTTTCTCTCCCAAAGTCACCTTTCACTTACCTAAAGGCAGTGTCAAAGCTGAGACTAGAATTGAGAAATTGAGACTAAAATTGAGTATGATTCCTACTTCTGTGCTACATCCATTAGAGGACTCACCCTCTTATATGAAACAAGTTCTGGACTGTATAAAGTCATCTGGGTTCTTTTCCTTCACTACTCTTTGCTTTTTCAAAAAATCATTCTGGGAGAAAGTAAGGCACATCTCACTTTTCGAAGATGATCTTGATAACATAAGAGACTAAGAGCCTGATCAAAGACTCACTGAAATGTATGGAAATATGCCCAGTAACTTCCATGGGCTTTGGATTAGGCCCTAACAGATCTTTGAAATTCTCATGATTTCCCAAAGTTTTAAGTCTGATTCAATTTCTAAAGTCTCAGAGGTTAGCTGGACACTAACCATAATGTTTCAGATCATTATCGTCAAGGATAGCCATATTATTGATCTTTTATAAACCCTCTGAAGAGCACACCAGTATTCCCTCAATCAAAAGTATTAGTGTATTTCATTTTCTTTAAAAAGTGATATCATTCTCCAAATAGGTTTTCCATTCTAAATAACTCCACATTCCTCCCTCACAGGTTCTTAAAATTTACTACTTAATAAAATGAGGAAGGGAGTTAATTGTTGGTCAAGATATATTTATATCAAACACATATTCTCTTACAAAGCTTGTGATTAATTTCTAATTTACCTAAACATGAAGATTCCTTCAAGTACAAATATATTAATTTAAAGAGAGAGTCTCTTCTGTATTAATACATACAGTAAAAGACCTTTTATCTGGCATTCTGGGAGAACGGAAGGTGCCAGTAAATTAAAAATGTCAGCCAAGAAGGAAGAGTTTGGAGTGCAGGTGTGTGCACGCATGTAAATGGAGGAAATTGGGGGGGGGGGGGGGGGGGGAAACACACCGCAGGCCACTGGAGGGAGTTTGGAGCAGACACTCACCTCCAGCAACACCCACAAGTTCCTGGCATAGGTACAGCCAGGTGGCTCTGCTGCAAGCAGGTATGCTGCCTCGAGGCCATCCCCTGCAGCTTCCATTGGCCATGGTTCCCAGCTAAAGGGCTAGGAGCTGCAGAGGGAAGATGCAGACAGCCTGCCTGCAAATCTGTCTGGCCTTGCCTCTGCCAGCAACAGCAGGGACAGGGAACTACTTATGGGGCCACTGGAGGGAAGTACCCCTCCCCCTATCCAGCACTCCGAGTTCCTTCCCAAATGCCCTCTCAGAGGGCGCCCCAAAGCCCCTCCAACACCTCAGCAGCCCTCACCAACTGCACTATAAACTGGGCTTTCTGTGCAGATCAGAAAATCTGTTTCTTGAGTTTGCTGGTTGGTGAGGTGCCAGATAAAAGGCCTCTTACTGTATTTGGTACCACTTTTCTCTTGCACACAGAGGTCAGAAAAATGTGTTTCATGTATCTATTCTGCATATGGCTACATAGATGAAAATTGCACACAGTATGGATCCTACCTGGAGTATTGGATCTTGGTTGAGTGACTTCTGTTGGACTGAGAGTTAGTAGTTCTGGCCTGTAATTAGAGAGCAGGTTATCAAATTGTTCTATAGTGTCTCTATTTTTTTGTTTTATGAATCTATATTTGATTTTAACACTGCTGGGGTGGGCAAGATGCTGCCTCTCCAAGACCAGCAGGCACAGAAACTGCCCCATGTTAAGCTGTTTCCGTCCAATAGGAGCTGAGAAATTGTGCTTGGGGAAGGGGCAGTGCACAAAGTCTTCACTTTCTCCCTGGCGCCCAGAGCAACCATCCACAGGGAGCAGCCAGCCATTTTGAGCAACCTAGAATTGCAGCAGGCAGTAAGCCCGCCTCAGGGTCCTGCAGGGCTGCTGGCTGGAAACTGTCTAGGTAAGTGCTTCCTGGCTAGAGTCTGGCTCTGGCAGCCCAGTCCCTCCCACACCTCAACTTCCTGCCCCTGGTCACCACTGCTCAGTACACCCCTCTCCAGCTCACAACTCCCTCCCAGAACCTGCACCTCCTCCCATGACCCCTTCCCAGGCCAGAATACTCCCCTCCCGTCCCTGACCCTGCACCTCAATCTCCTGCCCCAGATCACACTTCCTCCTTCACCCAAACTTCCTCTCAGACCCACACCCTCTCCTGAACCCCAGTCCCCTACCCCGAGGTCCCTTCTGCACCCAACCATTGTCCCAGACTCCACACCCCCTTAATAGAAAAGTGTGGTCCTTGACCACTTACCAAAATCTTATAGTGGCTCTCCATTAAACATTACTGCCCACCCCTGAGTTAGGTGCAATACAGATATTTAGGAAAATTGTGGCCTAAATTGAGAACGCCAATTTTCTTTGTAATGTGAAATATCTTCTGTCTGCCTGGTACCAGAACCCAGAATGCTTTATGACATTGTAAAAGAGAAATATTTTCTTTTGCTTCAAATCTGTCAATGTCCTGACGTTTTCTTCTTGTTTTTTTCAGTTTATGTACTATGTTCACCTACCTTTTGATTACAAATTTTATTCTGTTGCCCACTTGAATAATCTTTTCCAGCCGAGGGATTCCATACCAGGATGGACTCCTAAATGGAATGTTCTCTGGCAGACCCTCCACATAGAGATCACTGGGGTGTGCCTCAAATTTCTGATATGGGACAGCTTTCGGCTCCGTGCTCCCTAGGGCTTCAGCTGTTAGAGTAACAGAAAGTCAACAAAATACATCCAATGACTGATCAATTCAGCCAAACATTTGATTTAGCAAAAATGATACTACACCTCTGGGCCATCACATAAAACAGAAACATTACATACAAACATACCACAGAACATACCAACCCATGGGACTCTAAATTGAAGATTACAGAGTTTACTGGACTAATTATCATATCTCATCCGATGCTCAGTACATAGCCCATTAACAGTGATAGACTGAAGATTAATGCCACTGAGTTTGGACAGCAGAAAAAGTTAAAACAGCATGTGGCTCAAGGTAAGTATAAATTATTTTCTTACAGTATCACATTTTTCAATTATTTCATTCATGACTTGCATATGTTCCTAAGCAGCTTTCAAATTCAAGCAGATCAGAAATTCCCAGCTATTAATTATAACAATGTCAGAGATGATATACTGTACATTAAAAATAAGCTATTTGCTTTAACATAACTGAAGAGAAAAATCTACATGCAAAAGAGATCAGAACAATAAAGACAATTTTACAAATTAATTCAGTGTCTTTTATTGTAAACTTACCTTTTTGAACAATCACAGTAATAAAAGGTTTATTTTTGCTTACTAGTCAGGATATGAAGCATTTGGAAAAATTTAATTCAAGAGTTTCATCTATTTATGCCTCGGAACGATCCAATAAAGCAGGGGTGGGGAACCTTTTTTAGGGTTGGAGGCTACTGACCCACCAAAAACAAAATCAGTTGGGGGCTGCACACAAGTGAGAAGTAGGAGGAAAAAAACCCTCACTATGGCCCCCGATCGATAAGGAGAAAGACACTTCCCACATTCCCCTTGCACACCAGACCGGGGGGGAGAGAGAAGGCAGTCTAGTAGATTTTGTGCACTCCAGCCTCCAGGGGGGAAGCAGAGGGGCTGGAGCACCAGCACAGGCTCCCCAATGCTGGGGGAGCCCAAGCAAGCCAAGGGCCACCCCTTGCAATAAAGCTTTCCTCACCCCTGCAATAAAGCTTTCTTAAGACTAGCTAGTACAAAACCAATCTATTATGCATTAAAAAGCTGGAGTACTCTCTGTGTACTTACCAAATTTTTTGCAGAAAAGCTGATCTACCATCTTTCTTAATTTGGTGATTCGGGCATACCACTCTTCTTTCACTACAATTAACAGTAACAGAATAAAGATAACATTCCTTAATTGTTTTGATTAACTGCAAGGTTGTAAAGAGAAGTGAGAGACAGTCGCTATTCATTAAATCTACACAAGGAATGGGTTATTAGTTTCCACAATCATAAGAATATTAAGAGACATGAGTGCACTTCATTGGTCTTCAAACTACAGGTTGAACCTCTCTAGTCTGGCAACATCAGTGGTCCATCATGATTTTAAGTGAGCCGGGTCCACTTATCATGGGTGTAGCTAAGGTTCCAATGGTTCCATAAAGTCCTGGCTCTCAGCGTTCTGTGCTACTATTTAGCTCTAATTTATCCCTAAATGTCTTCTTTAGAGCCCAATAAGCAGTGGAAGTGCTGGTAACACTGCTAGACAATATTGAATCTCCTGTGGTCTGGCAAATTCTCTGGTTGGCACTGGTCAGATTCTGAGGTTGCTGGATTAGAGAGGTTCAATCTATACTTCTACTGAACCCTTAAGAAAAACAGCAAAGATATTGGATTTTTAAAAAAATCACAAAAGCAAGAATACAATTATGTTTCACACTCCATCCTTAGCGCATCTTGTAGCTACAACTACCTAAATTTGGTCCTCAAAGCAGGTGGGCAAATTGGTTCACAACAATGGGTGATCTTACTTTGGAGGTGACATACAATACCTTCATGCAATCGGTTAAGGATGGAATGACATCCTTAACTCTTATTTTCAATGCTTAATTCCAACTTTTTTTAAAACAAAAATATTAAATATTTGTTTTTCTTTAAATACTAGTATATGGCCGCATTAAGACTGATACAAAAGTTTCACCAATACAGACTCTTATTCCTAGGTTCTCGTGTCTCTCCTATAGACTCAAGAATTTTCTAATATTCCCAATTGTCCCTCTCAGAAGAAGGTTGAGTACACGTATTTTTGGGGGTTTAGGAAGCTTATATGAGCTAGCATCTCTTTAAATTGCATTACATTTTATATATTCTCTTCACATCCAAGTTTATACAATTAGAAAAACCTGACTCTGATGTAGAGACAGATAGCAGGATAACAACTTAATTAAAACACACAATAAGGAAAATAATTTTCCAATTGTCATTCACACAATGCTATGTATATTTTTCTTTAAAAAAACAAACACGCACAAAAGTAATCTTTGTCCTCCAGGTTCAGGGTAAAAGAATCTGATGGATATGGATAAATGCTTGCATAAGTATCTTGAGTGGATATTTCTGGCACCTTTAAGTGAACTTTGAGTATAGGCAAAATAATCTATTCAAAATATTTACCGTGGAGAAACAATCAAGTGGTAATGTGAATTATCTTTTGCATTTTAAGCCTTACCTTATAACAGTAGCCATGAAGACAAACAATATCACCATTAAAATATTTTAGCACATAACACACACCCTAAATCTCACACTTCAGTTTAAATACATCATCAACTTAACCAAATATACACACTGATAAATGTACCTCTTTAGCCACTAAAATGGCATCAACTGTGGAGAAAGAAATCATTTACCCTACCCTGTCAAATTAATAATCAAAAGGTGGTCTCTCTGGCTGCGTCTAGATTGGCATGATTTTCCGGAAATGTTTTAACGGAAAAGTTTTCCGTTAAAAGCATTTTCGGAACAGAGCGTCTAGATTGGCATGGATGCTTTTCTGCAAAAGCACTTTTTGTGGAAAAGCGTCTGTGCCAATCTAGACACGCTTTTCCGCAAAAAAAAAAAAGCCCCAATTGCCATTTTCGCGATTGGGGCTTTTTTGCGGAAAACAAATCTGAGCTGTCTACACTGGCCCTTTTGCTCAAAAGCTTTGCGCAAAAGGGACTTTTGCCTGAACGGGAGCAGAATAGTATTTCCGCAAGAAGAGAGAGTTACTCACCCTGTGAAGTAACGTCTGTTCTTCGAGATGTGTCCCCCCGTGGGTGCTCCACTCAAGGTGCTGGGGTCTGTCCCGGCGCCACAAAACTGAGAAACTTCCATAGCAGTAGCCTGCCGGCCCGCGCATGCACTCCTGTTGCCTCGCGCCGTTCGCGCCGTTACAGTTGAGTGCGGGCCGGCTTGTCAGTTTCCTCGCAACCAGAAGCATCTGAAAGAGATAAATAGAAGCTCCAAAGCAGGGAGGAGGATGGGTCGTGGAGCACCCACGGGGACACACATCTCGAAGAACAGACGTTACTGCACAGGGTGAGTAACTCTCTCTTCTTCGTCGAGTAGTGTACCCGAGGGTGCTCCACTTAGGGTGTTCTATGCAGATAGAAGGCCAGTGCCCGTCTAATATCGAGGGTATGTAAACGTGCGTCTTCTGGCAAGGAATGAGGCTTTGGAAAGAATGTTGGCAGACTTATGGGCTTGGTTATATGGAAGGAAGAATTTATCTTCAGCAGGAAGGGGGGATGAATGCGAAGCAGAACCCCTTGTTCAGAAAATAAAGTGTATGGTGGATCGGCTGAAAGAGCCGCCAACTCACTAACCCGACGTGCTGACGTGATTGCTAGAAGGAAAGACACCTTCATTGTGAGCATGCGCAGGTCGCAAGTTGCTAAAGGTTCAAAGGGGGGACGAGTTAGTGCGTCCAGTACCAAAGATAAGTCCCACGGCTCCGGAGGGATTGTGAAGGTCGGATATAGGTTATCAAGTCCCTTTAGGAATCTTTTAACTAACGGGTGAGCAAACAGTGAATGTCTGTCGATGTGCGAACGGAAGGCCGAGATTGCTGCCAAGTGCACTTTCAATGAAGCGTTCGCTAAGCCCTCCGTCTTCAGATGGAAGACGTAGTCCAAAGTATGCTGCACCGGTAAAGAAAGAGGGTCCAAGTCCCTTTCCAGACACTATGCTTGGAACCGGTGCCATTTGTAGGTGTAGGCCTTGAGAGTGCTATGGCGTCTGCTATTCATCAGTACATGTTTCACTTCCTGAGAACAAGTCATTTCCGGTGGCTGAAACCAGTTAGGAGCCATGCCGTAAGATGCATGCGATCGATGCTCGGATGCAGCATTGAACCGTGCTGTTGAGACAGTAAGTTGGGCCTCAGTGGAAGCCGTTGTGGCTGAGCGACCGACATTCTGGACAATTGTGTCAGCCAAGTCTGACGAGGCCAACAGGGTGCTATGAAGATCACTGTTGCGCCCTCCGTCGCTATCTTCTCCAGTGCCCTCGGAATAAAAGGAAGAGGCGGAAACGCGTAGAGAAGTTGGTGAGAGCCCCAATTGAGCAGAAGAGCATCCCCCAGGGAATTCTTGCCGGTACCCGCCCGAGAACAATACTGAGGACACTTTTTGTTGTGATGAGTGGCAAAGAGGTCTATACTCGGGAACCCCCAGAGATGGAAGAGACCGTGAACCACTTTGTTGTGTAACTCCCACTCGTGCTGAGTAAGGAAGTGTCTGCTCAGGGCGGCGGCGATGGTAATGTCCTTGCCCAGGAGGTACGATGCGGTGAGGGTTATACCGTGGTGGACTGCCCAGTTCCACAGTCGTATGGCCTCTGCGCAAAAGGGTCGTGAACGCGCCCCGCCTTGTCTGTTGATAGAGTACACCATGCATATATTGTCGGTGAGAATGTGGACTGCAAGACCTCGGATCATCTGCAGGAAATGTCTGCATGCGTTGAATACAGCCCACAGTTCGAGGAGGTTTATGTGTTGCAGGGACTCCTGTGTCATCCAGAGCCCTTGAACTCGATGTTCCTGCAGATGTGCCCCCCAGCCGATCAAAGAGGCATCCGTTGTGATCTGTACCGTGGGCCTGCGTGCGTGGAATGGTACGCCTGATAAGTTTTTGGGGTTGTCTTGACGCGTCCGGGAATGGACACTGTCTTGCTCACAGCGTGGACCCCCGGCGTGTACACCTTGAACAGCCAATGCTGGAGACTGCGTAGGTGAAGTCTCGCATGTGGCACCACATATGTGGTGGCAGCCATGTGCCCCAGCAATTTTAGACAAGTGAGTATGCTGGATCTGAGAGCAATTGAGACAGACTGCACCAAATCCTGGATCAACTGGAGTCTTACTGTAGGTAAGTACACTCTTGCACTCAGTGCATCGAGTCTCGCGCCGATAAATTCCAAGTCCTGACTTGGTGTTAGGGACAATTTGCCGAAATTGATTATAAGGCCCAACGTCTCGAATACTGATGTGGTGGTGGTCACTGCCCATACCGCCTCTTGGCGGATAGGGGCCTTTAGTAGACAATCGTCGAGATTTGGGAAGATCGTAATATTGAGGCGTTGGAGGTAGGCAGCTACCACCGCCAGGGTTTTGGAAAATACCCGTGGTGCTGCTGACAGACCGAAGGGTAAGACGCGGTATTGGTAATGTTCTGTGCCCACCATGAAACAAAGGAATCGCCTGTGGGCCGGGTGAATTGCTATGTGGAAATAGGCGTCCTGTAAGTCGAGGGACGCAACCCAATCCCCTTTGTGGAGAGCCGGGATGACAGAAGCCAACGTGACCATTTTGAATTTTTGTTTCCACAGGTAGCGGTTGAGTCGACGCAGGTCCAGAATAGGCCTCCAACCCCCTGATTTCTTCTGGGTGAGGAAGTACCGGGAGTAGAAACCTCTCCCCCGGAACTGAACGGGTACCCTCTCCACAGCTCCTATAGTAACTGAACGGGACACCTCTTGCTGTAGAAGAATCTCATGAGAGGGGTCCCTGTAAAGGGAGGGGAGGGTGGGCAGTAGGGGGGGGGGGGAGTTGAAAGGGATGGCATATCCTGAAACTACTATGTCGTTGACCCATTGGTCGGTGGAAATCAGAGACCAGTGATGTTGATAAGGTCTCAGCTGATGATGGAATAAAGCTACTTGTGATGCTCCCAATAAAGGGGTTGTCCGCAGTCCCTCGACTGACCCATCAAACTTGTTGCCGGCCCTGTTGTTGACCGGATGTCTTGCCAGGTTGCTGTCTTAGTCTCTGCTGGCATTGCCTTGGTCTCTGTTGTTCATATGGCTTGGGGCGGAATGTTGCATAAGAGAAGGGTCTCTGTGTATTATAGGGTGTATACCTTTTGCGTTTATAAGGAGGCGTATACATCCCCACCGTTCTAAGAGTCGTTCAGGAGTCCTTGCCCGAGTGGAACACCTGATCCGTGGCCTGGGCGAAAAGAGACTGTCGATCGAATGGTAAGTCTTCTACTTTGTTGAGCAACTCTTTCGGGGCAGCTGCCTGATGCAGCCAGGACACACGCCGCATGATTACAGCAGTAGGTGTGGCTCTAGCTGCTGCATCTGCCATGTCCAGGGCGATTTGCAGTGCTGTTCTGGCCATTGTGTAGCCCTCCTGTATTACTGCCCTCAAGATTTGGCGCTTGGAGTCTGGTAGGTGTTCTAGGAGGGGGACTAATTTAGAGTAATTGTCAAAATCATGATTCGCGAGGGGAGCTCCGTAGTTACACATACGGAGGACTGATGTGGCCGAAGAATATACTTTCCTACCTAAAATGTCTAGGCGTTTAGCCTCCTTGTCACTTGCACTGTTTTTATTCTGAGCCGTCTTCGATCTTTGTTGGGTGGCGTCCATAACAAGGGAATTGGGTTGGGGATGCGTAAACAAAAAGTCCATACCCTTTTGGTTTATAAAGTCTTTCTTGTCCGCCCTCTTGTTCGTCGGTAAGGAAGCGGCGGGAGTCTGCCATATATCATTTGCGATCTCCAAGATAGCCTCATCGAAGGGCAGAGCCAGTTTTGATTTTTGAGAGGGCTGCAAGTTTTTCAGCAAACGGTGTTGTTTTTGCTGTATGTTCGTAGTTTGAATGTTCTGAGATTGTGCAACCCTGTCAAAGAGCTCTTGAAACTGCTTGTGGTCTTCCGTGGGAGATAACTCTCCAGGGAAGACAGAATCATCCGGGGATGACGATGAATGATTGGCTGGAGACTCCGGTTCCTTATTCAGAGTATAGTTGTTCTCATGCCCGTCCTGATCAGTAACTGAGATAGCGTCTTCTGCAAACACTGGTGGAATCGTCGGCGAAGGCGCGCGAAGTGTAGACGCTGGCCAAGTGGGTTGTGGGGATCATGATCTACGAGAATATCGACGGTCATCATAGTAACGATCATATCTCCGACGGTGAGTTGGGGAGCGTCTGGGGGAGTAGGCTCCGGATGCATCATACCGGTGTGAACATCTCGAACGCCTGGATAGTCCCAGTGAGACCGATCTGTCAGAAAAACGAGATGGAGAGCGAGAATAGTAGGAATAGCATCGTTCATCACGATAACGGTAGTGATGGTATGAGGATTACCGCTGAGGTGATGCATGGTAGCGGTCCCTGGTGGAGACATAACGAGGAGAACGATGGTTGTTAGAGGAAAATGAAGTTGGTGATCAGGGTCCTGGAGAGAACCGAGCTCGGTCAGGGGTGAGTGAGGGCGTCCGAACGTGCCTCGACGTGTATGGGACCTCAGTCAGCACCGAATGATCAGCAGGTGAAGACGGTGCCATTTGAATTGATGGTCCCTACCACCTGGCTGCTCTGCAAAGGAATCAGCGGTGCCACGGGAGTTAAAGGCTGTGTCGGTGCCGAAGGAGACAGCGGTGCAGAGGGCTGTACGGTGCCGATGATAGACTGCAGAGCCTGAGTCAGTGCTGTCAGCTGCGGCGCCGCTGGAGTCAAGGTCTCAGCCGTCGGCACCGTGGGCATGGGTGCCGATAGAGCCATGAGTGGCTGCGCATGCATGACATCAGCTGGCACCGGGGCCGTCATTATCGGCTGTAACTCGCGGTCCTTTAGCAGGAGCCCGCATCGGGTCTTTAGCGCGCGCCAAAGCCGGGGCTGAG
The DNA here is from genome assembly GCF_052426305.1 of Pelodiscus sinensis. Lineage (NCBI taxonomy): Eukaryota > Metazoa > Chordata > Testudines > Trionychidae > Pelodiscus > Pelodiscus sinensis. The sequence goes on along the minus strand of NC_143072.1, from coordinate 4,091,913 downwards.
GCACTACGGCCCTTGCCCGTCTTCTCTGCCGGTGCCTCGGCACAAAGCCAGAGGTACCCGGTGTGTCCGGCACACTCCTGCGGTGCGTTAGTCCGGTGGTTTTGTGGAGCTCCTTCGCGGGCAAGCGAGGCAGGTGCGCTCCCGAGACAGCGGGAGACGGTGTATCAGACTGAAGGGCTTTGTTAAACAAAATCACCCTTAGTCGCATTTCCCTATCGCGCCGAGCGTGAGCTGTCAATTTCATGCAGTGAGGGCACTTCAACGGGATGTGCCCATCCCCTAAACATTTAACACATTGCGAGTGCCTGTCTGTGTCAGGCATTGCCTCTTGGCATTGGGAACATTTCTTGAAGCCAGGCATGTTATCAGATAATAATAATAAAACAGTTTTTTTAAAAAATTTTTAAGCCTACTAATAGACTATAAACTAGAACGAAACAAAACTAAGAACTAACTAGTAATACTATTAACAACTAGTAACAACTACCCTAACTCTAAATTGTCTCGTAATAGGTTTCTAAGGAAAAGTCTTTCTTCTCCTCAGGCGGAGAGGGAGCTCGTCCTAGATCCGTCTGCGGCCGCGGACGGTTGAAGGAAACTGACAAGCCAGCCCGCGCTCAGCTGTAATGGCGCGAGGCAATAGGAGCGCATATGAGGGCCGGCAGGCTACTGCTATAGAAGTTTCTCTGTTTTGCGGCGCCGGGACGGACCCAGCACCTCGAGTGGAGCACCCTCGGGGACACTACTCGACGAAGAAGCACTGGTTTCTTACAGTAGGAAGTCAGTGCTTTTGCAGCAATTCAAGTGGCCAGTGTAGACAGCTGGCAAGTTTTTCCGGAAAAGCGGCTGATTTTCCGGAAAAACTGGCTAGTCTAGACATAGCCTCTGTGTGACCAATTAAATCTGACAGGTTAACTCAGTAAGAGTCTTAAAAGCACAATATTCCTTAAAGTGAATAAAGTTGGATGGCCAGTTTAGCCATTCATCTCTTTTGTGCAACACATCTGGTTAAATTCAGGTTCATAAATGCATCTTTCTGGACCACTTTATTGTTTCTAAATATAGTAATATAATCTAGCACTTCTTTAGTGGTTTCATAGGTAGATCTCAAAGCACTTTACAAAGAAGGTTAACACACACACACACACACACACACACACACACACACACACACACACCCTACCTTGTAAATACATTTACCATTATGGATATGGCATAAATGGATACCCAGCATTTTAGACTATTCCAATTTCACAAATTTTGATGTAGTACATTATCAAGGATTTTGATTTTTAAGCCCATCTAAGCCTTCAGTATCAAAATCATCATTTGACAGACTATCCTACTAGTGAGTTTTTCAAACCCTGAAAAGTATTGTTCTAATTTTTCAGGCTTGACAACAGTATTTCCAGCCCAGCAGTAGTGTAAAGATACAATGTAAGCAAACATTATTTCTTGCAAATCAGGATCTCTGCATCTTAGCTGTTAAGATTTACTCTCTCTGTCAGTTTCACTGTGGATTGAGATGTGAAGTTGAGAGCGAAACAAATATCAGAACAAAGCTAACTATTTGCAACGTATTTCCAGGAAACCAGGCTTTTCATTTATTTTCTGAAAATGCCTATATTTTTGAAAAACTTTTTTTCCAAAAACCAAAAAGGTATCTTTACAAAAAAGTTACCCCGCACATACTCGAGTATAAGCCGACCCGAATATAAGCCGAGGCGCCTAATTTTACCACGAAGAACTGGGGAAAAAATATTGACTCGAGTATAAGCCTAGGGTAGGAAATGAGGCAGCTACTGGTAAATGTAAAAAATGAAGATAGATACCAATAAAATTACATGAATATTTATTTCAAAGAAAAACAATAACCTAGCTCTGTAAGTGGAAAAGGGGGTCAACAAAAACAATATGGTATCAAAAATACCGTAACTTTAAAAGTACAACAACCTTAGCTCAATCAGCAACCAAGCTAACACGCAAGAGCTAAAATCCTTCAAAACTGGAGTTCTCCTCCTCATCATCTGTATGTCCAAACAGAGCTTCAGCTGGTGTGAGGTTATCAGCATAGACATTGTCATCATCACTGAGTTCACAGTCATCACCATCACTGCTGTCGTTCTCATACAAAGCGCTGTCTTCACTGCCATCCATAGCATTACTAATGCCACATTTCTTGAAGGCGCGTTGCACCAGGTCCTCTGGAATCTCTTCCCATGCATCACGAACCCACTGTGCTATCAATTCTATGTCTGGCTTCCTCAGATTTCCAACTTTTGTCAGTCGAGCTTGACCAGATGACATCCATTCATGCCACATCTTTCGCACACGGTCTTTGAAAGGTTTATTTAAACACACATCTAGGGGCTGCAATACAGATGTAAGCCCACCTGGAATAACTGCCAAAGTAACTTGAGAAGACTTTGCCAATTTTTTTATGTCATCAGATGTGTGGGCTCTGAACATATCCCAAACTAGCAATGATGGTTTTTTCTTTAAGGTTGCTCCTGGTCGTCCGTTCCAAATTTCTTCCAGCCATTTTTTTGTTCTGTCTTCATCCATCCTGCCTTTAATATGTGCACTCACTATAATTCGTTGTGGGAATTTGACCTTTTTAGGCAAGGTCTTTCTTTTAAAAATAATGACAGGCTGCAGCTTAGTTCCATTAGCCAAACATGACAGAACGACTGTGAAATGGTTTTTTTCATTTCCTGTGGTTCTTAGTAAAATAGTTTTGTCTCCCAAACTTGCCACAGTTCTGTTGCTTGGAAGATCAAAGGTCATAGGCGTTTCATCCATATTCCCAATATCTCCCAGGTCATAGTTATGGATCCTTCTTTGTTTTATGATGAATGAATGGAATGACATCACTTTTTCATCGAGGTCTTTTGGCAGCTTCTGTGAAATCTTCGTTCTTTGCCGCAAACATAGGGCAAACCTATTCATGAAGCGGGTACACCATCCTGCTGATGCAACAAAATTTTCAGTGCCTGGTGCTTTAAATTTGTCATCTTTAGCCATTTGAAGGGCACGTAAGCGAATTCCCATGCGTGTTACACAGTAACCATTTTGACGACACTCCATAACCCATTTATGCAATTCAGTCTCTAGAGCCCCATATGAAGTCGTTAAACCACGTCGAGCTTTTTTTGCCTTTGGAATCTTTTCCAAGTCAGCTTTCATTTTCCGCCACTCCCTTACTTGTTTTTCGTCAACACTAAATTCCCTACTTGCAATACTGTTATTGCTTTCTTCTGCTCTTGACACAACCTTAAGTTTTAAACCAGCTTCGTATGACCTGCGTTTTTGTTTTGGTCCAGGATTAGAAGTACCGATATTGGGATCCATTTCTAACAGGATAAAAAAAAGAATTTTTAGGATGGGGGGGGCGCCAGGCCCCGTCCCTCCTTTTTGACCCCTCTTACTTCTCATAAGCCCCACTCCTTATAGAATCCACCCACTCCATCCCCTGTATTCCACATATTGTGTAAGGAGTATACAGCTCAGCGTCATAAGTGGGGTATATTGCAGCCAGTAACACAGTATGCAGCCAGTACACAGGCATTGTAGCCAGAACACAGGCATTGTAGCCAGAACACAGGCATTGTAGCCAGAACACAGTTATGATTTAGCAAGAACACAGGCATAGATGTACTGTATGAATAATATTTTAGCTTTTTTTTTTTAAATGTTGCCTTGACATACATTTTAAGCAGCCACAACCCATAGCTCTTTTCCTCAGGTGTCCCGGCTTCCTAGCTGTTTTCGTGTTTTTAGCTGAGGGAAACTTGCAGATGGCAACTCCCTCTCCACATATACCATTCCCCCGACACAGAGGATAAAATATTTCCACAATCTCTGGGCAGATCCTGCTTTCCATAAGGATTTTATCCTTTCCATTCAGGCCCCTTACCTTATCTCTTCTCTTCAGCCTGCGCCGAGCCGCGCTTCTGCCTCCGGACCCGCCCCCTGCCCACAGCACAGTGACAAGCCAATCACTGGCAGTCACTGTGCAGCCAACAAGCCTATGTATGTGCGCTGTTCATCGCACATACATAGAGCTTTCAGACCTCAGAAATTGACACGAGATACTTTGATGATGAATTTACAGCGCAGTCCATAACAATAACACCTCCTGACAGATACGACAACCTGGATGCCTTAGAACCTGACCAGCGTACTCACTTTCCTCAGTTCTCGAGACACTGACTCGAGTATAAGCCGAGGGGGCATTTTTCAGCACAAAAAATGTGCTGAAAAACTCGGCTTATACTCGAGTATATACGGTAAATGTATTTTAACATCCCTACAGCAAATGTGTAGCAGTTACATGTTTACACGTGATAGGGGGACAGGAGGAAAAGGTGGGAACCGGTGCTCACAGGGAGCCAGCTTTTGTATCAGAGGCAGCAGCGCAGGGGGGAAGACAGCTCTACGGGACCAGCTCCTGCATCCCCTGCCCCACGCTACTGTCTCTGTGCACGTATACCGGGGGAGGGGGAGAAAAGAGGGTTTTCTCTGTAGGGGTCAGCACATGTAGGGAGTTGGCTTAAAAACTGGATCCCCACATGTATTGGCTCCCACCTCCTCCCTCCCCGCTGCCTCTGATACAGAAGCAGGGAGAAGGGCAGCTGCATGTAACCCTGAGGGTTAACCAGTGAGCCCAGGCTCATGGGTTAACCATGTAAATGGTGCATGTTCACATCCCTACTTTGTAATCCATCATACTAAAATAGAAATTGCAATAGGACAGGGAGGACATGAAATGAATACCACTTTGTATCTATCAACAAAAGACTTTCAATCATACTGCCATTAGACAACCCAAACATTTCAAAGTCCTACCTCCTGCAGCTGGTTTATCCAGCGGTGCATCTTCTCGTGTTGAATTCAAAAGTTCATGTCTGAAAAATTTTAACAGATGTAGAGTCTGCAGATTTAACATACCTTTTGATATGTTTTTACCAAATTGTAAGTTACAGCGCACACAGCTTTGAAGCAAATTCTGTTAGCTCCACTGCAGAACTAAAACAGTACAGCCGCTCCCCGACTTACGGCCACCTCCACTTACGACCATCCGCACTTACGACCAAAGTGGACGCCATGTAACTCTATGGGATCCGAGTTACAAACAGTTTGAGTTACGGACCAAGTGTTGGTCCGTAACTCGTTCGTAACTCAGAGAGCAGCTGTCTTCAGGAATCCCAGAATTCTGGTTATAATCAATGCTAACACTGAGGGCTACTCTTACACCTTGTCAGAAAAATTTGCCTTTGTTTGTTTTTGGCTGATATACATGCTGTTTTGTTGAAGCAAAAACTTTTTGCAGACACATACAAATTTTAAAGAGTTCTGATGTCCAAGGTGGACTCTCCAATCCTCTTCACAGAAAGAGGCATACAGAGCTGAATTAAAAACCTGACCTTTTTGATTTTTCAATCTTATTATTTATATTACCGTAGCACCTAAGTGCCCTAATCTTTGACCGGCACCACAGCGTGCCAAGCACTGTATGAACACAGAAGAAAAAGAAGGTCCCTGCTCCAAGGGGCTTACAATGTAAGTCAATACAATTTCATTTAGAAAAATGTTCAAGAAAGTTCGTTTTTATTTATTTATTTATTTATTTTGTTTTTCTTCCACTGTGGAATAAAAGAAAGAAAAAAAAAAGATTTTCACACCTTACAAGCTGCTGAGATAAAAATATTGGTTCTCCAGCTCAGCTCTAGCTTTTACATACAAGAAAAGTAGTGGAAAGGTAACAGAACTGCTGTACTTCAATTTAAGCAGGTTGAAAGATAGTAATATATAAAAATGAAAATCTTGCTTGGAAGAGTTTTTTTCCAGTGGAGTGTAAACTGGTTTTAAGGACTCAACCACATCAATGAAGTGTTTATTGTTAACAATGTGAAAAGGAGAATTTGCTGCATAAATGAACTGAGAAATCTATGCTGTTTTCTTGATATTTGCCAGCCCTCATTACGAACCTATCCATAGTGGTAACTCACTAACTGAAATCTCTTGCCTACTACTGTTTCTTTGTTGTCTGAAATATATTTATTTGCAGCATGGCTGCTAAAAGTACCAACAGATGACACTGTCTATCTGCAATGACTTCAAAGTCTCTTATGGGTAAATGGGATCCTGAAACAAAATTCAAAAATGATTTTCAATAGTTTTTCTTTTCACTCTGTTATTCAGTTAATCATTTACATGTTTTTCAGTAAGAATGCAGATCAGATTCTAAAAATACAAAAAAAAACCTAAGACTGAATGTCCTTAAGAGTACACTTAATTTTTGAGTAAGCCCCAATGAACTCACTGGCACTTCTGTGTTTTGAGAAAACATGTATAGGATGGGGTTCCTATGGGAAAACTGAGTTATGCTGGAGTAACACCATTATAGTCTGTGGCCATGATGTTCCAAAAGAAGGAGCCATGTATTATGTAATATAAAAGAAGAAAATGACACCCAGTGTAAACTGACAACTCTAAATTTCTCTTACTGCAACATTCTATGCTGTATACTTGGGTGATAGATTCTAAATCTAGTTAACTAATTAAACAAACCACAAGAATTTGCTAAATTAAACTTCTTTTCTCTAGCAACAGCCAACATACCATACTGCTTGGGAATTTACTTGTCAAATCACATGTACACAGTTTGATGAAAGGAACATGTAATAGTGTGAAAATAAATGCAAAGCTCCTTACTTCTTAATCACAAAGCGTATCCGTTCCTTGGCTAGTAGTATCCTCTCCAGGCGTGGGATCCCATAGGTAGATGGCCTTCTGAACGGAATTCCTTCTGGAAGTCCTTCCACATACAAGTCTTCTACGTGTGACTGGAAAAGCGGGTACGGGATAGATACTGGACCTTTCGCTTTTATAGCTTGAGCTTTAAGATGAAAGGAAAATAAAAGCGTTAGCATAGCTCATCACCTTAGCTAACCTACTTGCTTGGCACTAAGCTGAACAATATAAGTACAAGCAGATAAACAGGTAACAAATGCTTATTACACCCTCTAAATGCCTAATCATTCTATGCTTTATTTATAGTAGGAACTTCTCCAATTCTCTCTCTCACACATCCTGTTTTCCTTTTCCCCCATTTCTCAGTAAAAATTTTGTAGCAAACACTGCACCTGTTAAAAGCAAGGTTTCATTTTACTTTGGTTTCATCTTCTAGTACCTTGGGGTATGTCTACACTACCCTCCTAGTTCGAACTAGGAGGGTAATGTATGCATACCGCACTTGCTAATGAAGCCCGGGATTTGAATTTCCCGGGCTTCATTAGCATAAGCGGGGAGCCGCCATTTTTAAATCCCCGCTGCTTCGAACCCCGTGTAGCGCGGCTACACGGGGCTCGAACTAGGTAGTTCGGACTAGGGTGCCTATTCCGAACTACCGGTACACCTCGTTTCACGAGGAGTACCGGTAGTTCGGAATAGGACCCTAGTCCGAACTACCTAGTTCGAGCCCCGTGTAGCCGCGCTACACGGGGTTCGAAGCAGCGGGGATTTAAAAATGGCGGCTCCCCGCTTATGCTAATGAAGCCCGGGAAATTCAAATCCCGGGCTTCATTAGCAAGTGCGGTATGCATACATTACCCCGCTAGTTCGAACTAGCGGGGTAGTGTAGACATACCCTTGTAGAGTATTAAATAATCCAAACAACTGCAAACAAAGTTTTCATCACTGGTCTGGGACTGTCCACATGGACCCTGGATGTTGCAACACTAGAGAGCACCAGCTGCAGAGGTGGCTCATGGCTCGCAGCCTACATGGTCGATAGTCGATAGGGCGGCGCAGCACAGCTGATACCGGGATCCATGTGGCGCTGCCCCTTTGAAATGCAGAGGTGTTTCAAAGCAGCAGCGCTGTACGGAGCTCGTGACACTGGGTTCTGTGCAGCGTTGCCTTTTTGAAGGACCTCTCTTTTCCCGCCGCTATCTGATAAGCGGCGGGGGGGGGGGGGGGGGGGGTGTGACTAGTTAACTATCCTAGTCCTTAACATCCCTATTATGGAGCGCTGACAGCTGGAGATGGGCAGTGGCCCAGAAAGACGTTTGGCCAGGGGCAGGGAGCCCCATCGCACAGATTGGGGCCTGCCATCCATAGAGTCATCCCACCAGCAGGCTGGGGGCAGCAGAGCTTAGCAGGCATGCTGGGGTAGCTCTGTGGCTGGAGCTGTGGCCATGAGGGGAGCATCAGGAGAGACTGAGGCCTGACCTCCCCTGATCTGGCAAATGCCCTAGTTCGGGACCACTCAGGTACCAAGGGTGCCGGACCAAGGAGGTCCAACCTGTAATAGAAATTCAGTAATTTATAATGGGCTTCCAATCTTTAGGAGGACTTCATGAAGATCTACTTTATTTCAGTAGTTAAGGTACTGACAAACAGAGCAAACAATGCATTTTGTACAAGGCCAGGAACAAAAATGTGGTCCTCAAAACAACCAGTCTTCAAAGGTAAAAAGCCAATAGCTCATTCACTGGCAGCACAATTCTGACAATAACCTCAGTATGCTTTTACAAGAAGGAGGACATTAATCCATTGGCATGCACTGGTAAATACTGGACTATAATGTGATGGTTTGTACATACCAGCAGGGCTAGTTTCCTTGTACTGGGAAGGGTACAAACAACAAGTACCAATCAAGCTATGTGGTAGTGTATTTTGTTGTTTGAAGTTTAGCTATGAAAACGAGAAGCAAGGTTAACTAAGGATGAAGTATTTTAATGGACCAAAATCTGCCTTGGGGTAAGTGCATATACAACTCACTGACTGAAATGATGTATATGATGGCAGACAGTAATGCACCAAAGAAACCATCCTTCTAAAATACCATCTATACTGCAAGATAAACCATGAGGCTTCTCAGGGAAATTTAGAGTTAACAATGACACTACATACTTAACTGGTTTCAGTTATGTATTTCAAGACAGGATGCTTCAGACATTCTATACTGATACATCGTATCTTAGAAGAACAGGGTTCATGAAGGCAGAACGCCATGTAGTGTCTGTAACTCATTCCCTAACTTCTTGTATTGCCTACATATCGCAGAAAACTCAGTAGTGAGCTTTCATGTAGTAAGTAGGCCTGATCCTGATCCCTTTAAAGTTAATTGGAGTTTTGTCAGGGATTCCAGTGGAATCAGGATGAGGCCCAATAAGTGATCTTATTAAAATCAGCTAGAAGTGCAGCAATCTGAGTGGAGGCCAAGTCAGAGTAATCTCAGATATGTTAATGGCTTCTGAAAGTGTATGGCAGCCAGGGCACTTTCTCAAGTGACACAATTCAACGTGGAGGCAGCTAGTCACACAAAGATTGTATTCAAAACCTTCAGGTTAGCTGTACACCAATGTTTAATCACATCTAGTTTATGGGGAGGAGCCAATCTAGTATTTAAGGGCATTTAGTATGCCTTATTTAAACTCCTATTTTGAAAGAAATGTATTAGTATTATTTCGCAGCCCAATATGCAAGTTACACAAAGGACAAAACTTTGGAAAATATTGTTAGTCCTCTATTCTGAAGTGCATATGGTTACAAAATGGTAGAAAACTGTGTGAATATAGTCTAGGTTAAAGACAATTATTGCTAACATGGTTTCAACACCGGTATATATAGGCCCAAACTGGAACGGAACACTATATACATGAGAAAGATCCACCTGGAGAAATTTTTTGGAAATGGCACATTTAGATCACTACAAAACATCGACCAAAAAACAGCTTTAAAATAATAATGAGAATGCTATTTAAATAAATAACTAACAACAGGTAAGTTTTTACAAAGAGGAAATCTTTATTTTTCTTAATAAAATGTTTAGCAGATTCTCTTATCTCCAGACAGCGCAAAGACATAATCAGCAGTACAGTCTGCAGTGAAGCGTTTCAATTTGGAGTCTTACAAGTTTTGACATTCAAATTCTACTGTAACTAGATTTTCACTTTTCAGATTAATCCATGTTCACCAGCTAAGGAATTGTGCTCACACTAATACATTTGTACATTTACTTTACATCCAAATACAAAAAATAATACTCAAAGTGTCAGTAGTAAATAATAATGACTGACATTTGTAAAGCATTGTTTATCTAAAACCCCCGAGTAATATTACAAAGGATAGGCACAGGAGTAGACTGCAATACAGGAGGACAGAATTTGACTCTGAATACAGGATTGCTTTACTCTTCACTAAAATGCAGCTACTTCTAGAACATAAGGTGGCAGATTGTAAAGCATGCACCATAACCTCAAGTACCAATTCAGATAGATGGTTGCAGGAGTGTTCTTCACTAATTGAAACTTGAGACTTTGAAACTATAGGAAACTTTCATCAAGAAAGATAAATGCATCCACTCAATTCAAAATTAGGTCGTGCTACTGATATTATAAACTAGATTCTCAACTGATTTGTGTCTGTGTAGCACCACTGACATCAGGTCAATATGCTAGCCATTACACTTAGTCCAATGCTGCTATGCAGATTTACTGCAGCTGAGAATTTGGTCTGGGATATTTAATGACTAAGTGGCCAAGACTCCTGTTTTGAATTATATTCAAAAAGACACTACCACTTTTAACAGTAAATAGCAAAAAAATCTACTTTAAAGATAAATAATCTTGTACTCAATAAATAAAATTGATCATTTCTCTTGTACAGATACAGATATTATTCTGACCGCAACACAGGACAATTAGCCTCACATTTGGACACACGTGCTCCCTTCTCCTTTTATGAAGCACGTAACTGTTGCTTCCTTTAAAAAAATCATCTGCCATCCATAAAACCAACCAAACAAATTACCATAGGGTCCTTCTCCCAAGCAACAGGTCTAAATATTATATTAGGTAAGTACTTGATTTGTTGCTAGTAAGATCAAAGTAAAGGACACAACTTTCAAATGGGGATGCCCAAGATTAGAGTTTATTGGAGATCAGGAAGTTCTGCATGATTGAAGACTAATGTTACATTCTTAGATGCCTAGTGTTAGGCACCCAAGTTTGAAAATCCTGGCCAAAGTTTTCATAAAGAGCTATTTTCCCCAACTATAAATCTCTTATGATATTAAACCCTTTGGTGCTATCAGTTCTGATTTGTTCCAGAGCCAACAACAAGATGCATGCCAAAAAGATGATACCTTCCACTGTCAAAGGGCTAGAGGCTATTGTTTGGAAAGTAGTTTAACACATACCATATTTCTTTTCAAATAATTCTTCAACTTGCTTTCTCAAGTCTGTAATTCGGGCATTCCATTTCTCTGTAAGAAAAAAAGAAGGAGATGTAAGATTACAAAAGAGTGTTTTGCTACTGAATTCTGGGACAAACAGTATGTCTTTAGAGCTCTCATGCACACAGATTCATGTGGGGGTATGATACACAATCTACATCTCAATATATATAAGGGGTCTGGTACACATTCTACATCTCAATATACATGTATATCAAAGAAATAGGATAGAATAAAATGTTTAAGATTACCTCCAAAACTTGTGCAGATGTTAAACCCAAGTTTTAAAAAATTAAAGGACAAAAATGGGCTAAAATTAGTCCAAAAACGTTTTTTCTTCGAAGTTTCAGTCAGCAGCTCACACCACCATCAGGGTGAAAGTCAATTTTCAGCAGCTATTGACAGTTATTTAAATCCAGAGCCTGAGAAGTTTAGTAAGGAAAGTTTGATAAAGCTCACACCGAGTATATGAAGCTGTTTTGGCGGAAATCTGTAAACTACATGGGTCAGGAGGCATCATGCCACCCTCTTCATTAATCCAGTAATTGCCCAAATCCTGATGTTGGCTGGATTTGCAAGTCATCCATACAATTCCTATTTCTGAAAGAAGATGCAGACTGCAAGACACACAAGTTATCCAAATCCAGCTGTGTGCTGTACAGAGAACTCAATTTAATAACAGCAATATTCTTTAACAGTTTAAGTTTTGTGATAGAAATTGCATCTTGTTTTCATATAATTTTAAAACCTTTAGGAAGAAACTACTGGTTTTTGAAGATGGTACCAGCTACTGGCTGGCTTTTAGTAACTGATGCCCATCTGTAGACCTTTCTGACCTCTCTAGTTACAAGCCCAAAGTCAGACTGACACATTTGCCATTAAATCTCCTTTTGCCGAAAATCATTCTCTCATATAAGATGAGATACAGAATTCAGCTTAAAATCTGTAACAAAATTGGTTTTACATATTAAGTTTCCTATTGGCATATACCTTTAGAGTCTATTTTTCATAGAATCATAGGGTTATCATAGGGAATCATAAAGGTTATAACTGATTAACTTGAAATACACAGTGTAATAATAAGGTCTTATTCACATGGTAACTTTTTTTTTTCCAGGATAAGTGCCCTTGCAACCACACAATCTGATTTGGCTATAGCAATCCACAGGGAACTCCCCATTATAAGTACCACATTTCAGGAGGGTGGCCTTGGAAGTACCTCAGAGATCATCAAGAGCACCCAAACAATACTGGCTTCATCCAGAAGGAAATTCTTCCAGACAGGGAAGATCTCTTAGGTATGCCAAACCCTGAGCCAGAAACCCAGGAACCAGAGAAACCCCATGTGGCCAGCCTGAAATTGTGTAGGGAAGAACTACTGGTAAGTATTAGGTGCTGTAACATAATACAACCACAGCCGCTTCCCAAGTTACGAACAAGTTACGGACCAACACTTGGTCCGTAACTCGAAGTGTTTGTAACTCAGATCCCATAGAGTTACATGGCGACCACGCTATTCGTAAGTGCGGATCGCCATTCGTAACTCGGATCTGCGTTTACGACTACTTTGGTCGTAAGTGCGGATGGTCGTAAGTGGAGGTGGTCGTAAGTGGGGGAGCGGCTGTATATAACAAAAGTTCTTAAACAATTGTACTCCACCCAAAATGGCAACATCCATTCTGGAGTCCCTGCTTAATCAGCTTCCCCAACCTTCCATCAGTGCACTCAAAATGGCACCTGCCCTTTAAACATTTCCCTGAAATATCAAATTTCACAATCACTGGACAAACATGCCACTCATCACCTCATCCACCTTCCTATGTGATTTTCCCTTTGTTGCCTACCACCGTTCAAGACAGTGATATTGCAGGGGTTAAAAGAAAAACCAAACACATTGCAATGCATGTTTATTGTAATATAATAGGAAGAAAAGCCAGAGAAAGTATGTTGCTCAGAGTTCAATCAGTGCCCCAAGTTTGTAGCTACCTTTACATTTTATCATATAAGTTGCAGACATTTCAAAATGCATAGGGATTATAAAATATTCATGGCTAATTTTAAATAGACCTTCAGCATTAATCAAACCTTGGCTTCAAACTAATTACTGCAACAGTCTACCTATTTTGTAGTACTCCTGATCTACAGAAGTTATAAAATAGAGGGCATTTCCTTTCCTCTCCTGGACTAGACTCATCAGTAATAGTGCTTGCTGCATAGCTCCCTGGTTTTCCAGCTGACTTTGAACAAAGCCATCCCCTGACTACAGAGAACACAATTAAGGGTAACATGCTCCAGTATAAGGGATGCCTGCAGAGAGACCCACATACAGTTAGCAAAAGTGCCTACTCCCATCCTCCATTATCCACCAATCTCCCAACAAGCACCGATACAGAAGGTCTATAGGAAGGGGATGTAAAGTGGAAAATGTCGAAGCATATCCCAAATTTGGAAGAGCAGATGGCGATGGCATACAAAAAAAAAAAAAGAGAGAGAGAAAATACCAACTTACTGTTGTCATAGTGAACACTATTTACTTGTGCTTTTACTCTGTCCTCTCTAGCACATGAAATGCTGCCGCCCTCACAGATATGGGGCTTTAATCAGCTGAGAACCTGAAAAGTCTCTGCATGAAGCAAAAGATGTGGAAAAATATGTTCTCTGACCTTGTCAATACATTTCTGCTAAGCAGCACAGATGAGAATTCTCCTTCCTTCCCCATAAAAACATCAATTCCTAATAAACTATTCTCTCTCATGCTATTCATTTGGTTACAATATATTCATTTTCTACCCACTGCACTCTGATTTCAAAATACAAGCATAGTGTTTCCCCTGACACTGTTTCCCCAATAGCTGTGGAACCTTAGAGGCTATTCATAACATCCAGAAATCTCTCTCCACCTCTACACCCAGCAACCAATGTGGATTTCTCCTTTGCTCTCTGATGCTGGGCAAAATACAGCAAGCATCCATAGCATGGGGCAAATATTTCTCACAAGCATATGGTCTTGTTAGGTAAGACATTTCTACTTTCTCTTTAAGCTTTCAAAAGTATACTCCACTGTCATACAGTAACTACTCAAAGTATAGTTAAACAGCATCCTTCTCCTGTCCATGTGGCCAGTAAAAGGCTTCAGAAAGCCCCAAAAGCAGAGGATAAGCTGGGTTTCCCAGAATGGCAGGAGGAATTGCACACCATTAATGCTCATACTTGTTCTGGGAAGAAATGTTCCTTTTTTCATTGGTATTTATCATAGCTCCTGATAATTTGGATTAGGATGTGAACAACTAGTCCACTATCCGATAAGCAAATGCTTATTGGATAATCGACACATTAGTAGACTAGTCACTTCCGGCCCCTTGCTGCCTCTATCAGATAGAGGAAGAAGTGGGGGGAGGGGATCGGAGGGGGTGTTTCAAAGTAGCAGCACCACATGGAGCCTAGGGCCAGACCTTGGGCTCTACGCAGTGCTGCCACTTTGAAACGCTGCGGGGAGCACGGGGCCAGCGAGGGACTGCTTGAGTCCCCCGCTGGCCCCGAGCTCTCAGCAGCACTTTCACTTATGAAGTGTAGCATCAGTGTTGATACACTTCAAAGGCAGAGGTGCCCTTATCGACTAATTGCATAGCCGATGAAAATCGCATTGACTATTCGATTAGCCAATTAATCTAAATTTAACATCACTAATTTGGACCCTGCCAGACTACCATATATTAGTACTGTGAACCTTCCAAAATGATCAGCCAGGCCTTGCAGCACACCACGGACAAATACCCTTTTCAGATAACGAAGCCTGAGCATAAAGAATTCATACATGGGTCTCATCAATAATAGTCCCAATACAATGTGAAATATCGTTTGTGCAAATCAATAGCCTCCTGTGCTGCACTGCCAAGCTTTAAGACACAGCCCCATCAGCACCTTGTCAACAGCAGTGCACACTTCCATAAGAAGAGTCCACACAGCTGATCTGCCAACATCAAGACCTTCCAGAGAGTGTTGGCTGTATGCTTCTCAATGCAAAGGGGAACTCCCTATCGGGGTACCGCCACTGCAACTCCAGGAGAAAGCTTTGCATAGATTTCTAGAAAATAAGCTTTTGTCATTACGAAGTTCTGCTGCCACTGCTGGTCATGCCAGTTCTGCATCATTATCATGTCCTGCTCATAACTGCTAGTTTGCAGAGTGCAAAAGCAGTGCCCCATTGAGTGGAGCTGCTCCAGGTAATGGCTCTTTTTCAAACTCCTCCTCTACCCATGCAGCTGTGGCTCTTTCACAATCCACCCAAAGTTAGGAACACCATCAGAGGTGCAGCAGCTCCTTCATAATAACGGCATTCAGGACCATGGTACTCAACACATTTTCTCCACGCTGTCTCTAACAGTTTGAAAATGGTACTAACCTCACAACACACCACAGATGCCATGGGAGTTTAGTTTGAACCCAAATCATAGTACATTCTGGGAGACATACCAGCAATGCACTATGAGAAAAATCCCAGAGTGCATATAGCCTAATGGCAGAATCCTGGACTATGGATTTAAAATCATGTTAAATCGGTTAGCCAATTAAACGTAATGTTTAGCCAGTTAACTGATTAAGGCGGGGGCAGGCAGGTGAGACATGCTGCAGTGCAGGGCTGCTCCGAGCAGGCTGCAGCCCCCCAGCCTGCAGCGTGCCCAGGCCAGACCCACTGTGCACAGGGTCTGTCTTGGCTGGGCTGGAGCATACTCCACTTGCAGAGGGCCTCACAGAGCTAGAAGAGCTCCCTGCCTGTGGCAGGTGGGGAGCTGCTCCAGCCCCCATTGATTAACCAGAACAGTTAGCCTCACTCATTAAGCTTACCTGGTTAACCGCCCACATCCCTATGCTGGATTATGTGCTATCTGCCTCAAATGCTGTGCGGCTAAATAAATAAATAGTACATAAACTGCCGTGCACTGCACTGCAGACACAACAATCCAAGAAGGAAAAAGCTTAAGCATGTAGATGCAATCGTTCACTACAGTAGCTCTGTGTTATAACAGAAAAAACAATGTAAAAAAAAATCATTTTCCGGTAGAAACACGACCTAAGCCAGGCTACTCACCATGAAGGAGTCCCCCTTGTTTCCCAAAGCATGGCTCCCCTTGGTACACCTTTGTTGTACCTTGTGAAGTGTGAAAGAAACTGACTAGGACTGGCTCCTGGCCTAAGACCTTCAATTAGCCATTAATTGGAAGTGAAAGCGACTGTCCTCAGTATTCTCAGATTTCCTTTCAGGAGGTCAGATGAGAAAATGGCTAAACTGACTTCTACTTTGTGTTATCTTATTTCTAATGTTTATACCGTTCAGGTTTCCAACACAATGGCTTCCAGACAGTTTATAAAAGCTACAACATTGGTTAGTCCATATTTTCTTTATTAGAAGATCACTTTACAGAGGAACAAATGCATTTGATATACACTTGCTTGCACTGCAATAGATCTACAAAGAAATATAGGCTGTTGAGGGAATGCCTCTACTTATCTTTTCAAAAATCCCATGCCCTGATGTTAATCTATGGTCATCAAGAAGGAAAGTTTTTCTGGAAGCAAGCGACTAGGATAAACTTGAATTTGAATCTTACCAAAATTGAATTCTCTCACTTTTCTTCTCCCAGCATTGGCAGCCTCATTTGTAGACTCTGTGTTCTTCGGTCTCTTGTTAGGTGGTAAGTAGTCCTCATCATCTTAAAATAAGCGCGAGACACATCAGGGTTGGCACTGCTTTGGAGTCTCAGAATTCTAATGGAAGTATCAATCAGTGCCTTATTAAGGGCCCAAATCTGCAAACTCACTCATGTGAGTAATCCTAGATTTAATGGGGGTGTCTGCCTGTGTAAAATCTATTTAGGAGAGTAAGGGTGTCAGAATGTAGCAAAAGTAAGTATAAGCAACATTTATTTCACATTTTCCTGAAGAAGATGTTAAACATATCAAGATGTTCTGAAGTTTGGTCATAAAGTCATGCGATAGCAAATGTAAATAAACATTTACCTAATTAACTAGAAAAATCTATCCACTGAAGGTATAACCTACACTACACAGACTCCTAATGTAGATGCAGCTTACATTGCCCAAAGAAGTTTTTTCTGTCAGTGTGGGAAAATCATCTCCCCAAATCACATTAGCTATGTTGATGGAAGGACTCTTCTGTCAACATAGCTGCATCATCTACACTGACAGTTTGTCAGGATCATTTTGTTGGTCAGGGATGTGTTTTCTCACACTGTGACTAACGTAGCTATGCCAATATAACTTTTCAGTGTAGATCAGGCCTGAGTCTTGAAATGCACTACTTGAATTTAGGGCTTACACAGGAAAAGTAAACTTTGTAGGATCTTATGGTACATTTGCCCCCTATAGAGCTCAAGAGCTCCACCGAGTTTCAAAGCAGTACAACCCTGTGGGTACATCTAAACTACATCCCTTTTTCAATAAAGGGATGTAAATTAGATATAACAAAATTGTAAATGAAGCCGGGATTTGAAATTCACGTGCTTCATTTTCATAACTGCGGCCGTGGCTTTTTCCTCCCAAAAGCTGCTTTTCGGAAAAAACCAGCTGTCAAGATGGGGATCCTTTGACAGAAATGCCCCATTTTGAAAGATCCTGTAACCCTGTAAAATGAAGATTACAGGATCTTTCGAAACGGGGCCTGTCAAAAGATCCCCATTTTGACCGCGTGTTTTTTTCAAAAAGCGGCTTTTGGAAAAAAAGCCGCGGCCACCATTATGTAAATGAAGCACGGGAAATTCAAATCCTGGCTTCATTTACAATTTCGATACATCTAATTTACACCCCTTTATCGAAAAAGGGATGTAGTTTAGATGTACCCTGAGAGACATGAATGAGTTTCATTTAACAAGAGCTCAGAAATCAGTGGTTGTTCTGAAGCCTTTAAAATTCCAGTAAAATCATGGGTGTAACTGCAACAAACACCAATTAAGACCCTTTGATTTGTTTCCATTTCTGTGCTATAAGGCTCTTTGCTCCTGAGGCCAAATTCACCTAACAGTTGATGAAGGCCTCAGGTTCTTTTGCTCTGGTAAAAGAGTTTTAGCAAACCAACAAATAAATCCAAAACTATGGCAGAACATAAAATGCTTTCACTTTTGCAATATTTACAATCCTACCATAAGGCTATGGCTAGACTGCCGCTTCCCCCCCCCCCCAGCAAAAGGGACGCTAATTGCGTTCTGCAATTGGCGTACCTTTTTCCGGTTGTTTTGTTGGAAGAGGCTTTTCTGAAATTTGGCCCATCTACATTGGGCCAAATTTCAGGAAAACCTCCTCATGGAACGAAGAAGACAGGGCTTCCAAAAGAGCATCTCTGCTCTTCCGCAAAAATGTTGGAAGAGCAGACATGTTCCCTGAACGCGGCGGAATCTGGACATAGCCTCAGAGTTTGATAATTAGAAAAAAGAAACTGAAGCCAGTCTCTTGCCTGAAATAGCATTTTTCCCAGGCTATCTTCAGTGTATTCCATTTGGAAAGCAGAATGTAGGTTTTAATTCATAGCCATTTGTTTTCTCTCTCTGGCTTTGGAAGAGATGCCAACTTTTCAATATATTTTTACTTGTAAGGCAGAGGACTTCCCACCAGTCTTCTAGTACAACAGCAACATGTAATTGCTTGAACAACTTTCTTTGCAGCTATGCCACTGAACATACTAATTACACATCAGAAGCAAAAACAACTGTTACCTGATCAATAGATTTTTAATCAGTCTCAAACAATTAGTTTAAAGCTTCAGTTCCAGCACTTGTACATGCAACTCATGAGTCCTTTGAACAAACTTGTCTAAACTAGTAATTCATAAGTGTCTAAAATGTGTTAATAAAATGTTTTCAGAACAAGCATGTTCTTCAGAGTGTTACATTTCAACTTACAGTTTTGAAATAAGGACTATTTTGTATTATTAATGCTAGAAAAAAACATTCAAAACCATTTTAATAGCTCTAACATGTTTTTGGTATGTTGAGTTTTTACTGAATTTCTTAGACTCAGTGGCTATGTCTAGACTGGCATGATTTTCCGGAAATGCTTTTAACAGAAAAGTTTTCCGTTAAAAGCATTTTCAGAACAGAGCGTCTAGATTGGCACGGATGCTTTTCCGCAAAAGCACTTTTTGTGGAAAAGCGTCCGCGCCAATCTAGATGCGCTTTTCCGCAAAAAAGCCCTGATCACCATTTTCGCGATCAGGGCTTTTTTGCGGAAAAGAAATCTGAGCTGTCTACACTGGCCCTTTTGCACAAAAGGACTTTTGCCCAAATGGGAGCAGCATAGTATTTCTGCAAGAACACTGACAATCTTGCATGAGATCGCCAGTGCTTTTGCGGAAATTCAAGCAGCCAGTGTAGACAGCTGGTAAGTTTTTCTGGAAAAGTGGCTGATTTTCCAGAAAAACTGGCCAGTCTAGACACAGCCAGTATGTTCATGTGGTAGTTCTCAATTCAGACTCTGGTCAATGCTATCTGGTAATCAAATGTACTCTACGTAGTGGGTGAATGAAAGCATCATGCATACTCTGCCAGACAATTGTGAAAGGCTTTTGTTACTAAGAGACCTGAAAAGGTTAGAATATAGGAGTTAGAAAAACTAACCTTCAATGGTGACTTCAACTTCAGGGTCCTCACTGGTTTCCGAAGCGGCATGCTGAGAAGAATCTAAGAACAAAAATAAATCACAAAAGATCTTCAGAATGGCATATGCACTACAGAGTACATTTACCCAAGTTTTCATAATTTAGAGTTCACATTGCCACTAGTCACAGAAGCCTAGTGGCACATTAATATGTTTATTGCACAGTGTGAAGTAAATACCTCCCTCTCTAAGAACAAAGACACTTTACCACAAGCCTTTGAGCATTTTTAGACAAACACAATGAGGTGCGGATTATATGATTATACATACTACATTGCATGTGCAGCAGTGCAGAGAGCAGACATTAATTACATAGGAAATTTCTTATTCCTGACTTAATAGGATTCATATAATCATACATAACTTCTCATTATCATCAAGGATTACTTATTGTACACAAAGACTTTGTACCCTCAGATTATATATTCTCTGCCACCATTCATAAGATACTAGCAGACATGTTCCGGTTGTGCTAAACTAATTTTCCTCACAGATTATAATACTAACAGTGAAAAATGATGTAGATGGGGGTCAAACTGACCTCAGTAGGGCAACATGCACCAGTAGAGTCAGCAGGATTTGGCTTAACAGTACAGAATGGGGAAAACATATACTGGATAAATTTCAGAAAAAGGAAGCCAATTCTTTTTTGAAATGGTTAAGATTTCTACAAATTCTCTAGTTAGAAAGCACTGTGTGTGTTCTCTCAAAGCCAGTGTTCATCCAGGTGTACAATCTCCCTTCATCACTGTTTTTCACGTTATTTCACATAGTCATCAGCAACAGCTACTATAATATTAGAGCACAATTCACCTATATCAAATCTATTCTCTTGGTAGAGAATAAAAAAAAATCCTATAATTGTTCAATTTCATTCAGGAGCGACTGAGATAACTTGTAAACTTAAAAGCACAAAAAGGATTATGATGTCCTGGTCCCTTAGCCAGAAGCAGTCCATCTAAGTGCAGTATCCAGTGTCTTGACAGTGGTCACTGACATACTTCAGAGGAACAATGCAAGAAGTCACATCATGGGTAGTTACGAAATACTATGCCCAGAAGAGTAGTTTCTTCTTAAACCTAGTCAATAAGTGGCTAGTTTATACCCTGAAGCAAGTCTTATATCTAATGCAATTTGTAAATATTATCAATATATAAAACAGATAACCCCTTTTTGACTTCTTAGCACCTCTTGGCGTCAATAGAAATCATCTTTTCTATTTTAATCATCATCATTCAGTTTCACTGACTACTTCCTTCTACTTGTTTTAAAGTATAAATTTCTCTCTCATGTACCAAGTATTTTTAATATATAATTAATCACTATACCAATTAGTCCCAATCTTCTCAATCACTCCTCATAAAAATGTCTCTAGCTCAGTGGTGAGCAACCTGAGGCCACAGTTCCATGTGTGGCCTGCAAGACATTTTATTTAGGGTTGCCAGATTCTGCGGGTTTCAAGTCCACAATTTTCTTCCCCCTACCGGTATTATTAAAGTGACACGCATGTAAAGCAAGGACACCTGAAGTGAGATGCGTGCTGATTGCACACAACATTGACTTTGAGAGCCATGAGCTCCTTCTGCATCCCAAGCGCTGCTACAGTTCAAATCAGCACACCCTGCAAATTCTGGATTTGAAAGTACAGTTACTAAACTATCCGATCCATGGAGGCTGTCTTGGTTACAACAATCTTGAGATGAAGGATGGCCACTTCTACAGCCCACTCACTAGCCTACGTTGCCCATCACTGCTCTTGCTCTTGAAAGATTTTTGCCACCCTTCTGGATGTCTTCAATATTTGTGGCAGTAAAGACAGTATGACAACCCAATATTCTGGATGAAGACATACTATCTGTTGTCATATAACAGACAAAATAGCAGTGAACAATATTGTAATATGTGTCCTAGCATGTTTGTTTTTACCAATGCTGCACATTTGAAGCAGGATAACTATGCAGCAGGTTTCTCAGTGAGTGGTTTCAATTAATTAAGAACTCGGTAATAAATAATTAAAATGTATTCCTTCTGATGTGCATTTGCTAGCGCGCTGCCCATAAACTAAACCTTGTACGTCCTTAGTTTCACTAATAGCTTTTCAGGAGCAACTTTATCAAAGGCTTTTCAAAAATCTGAACATCAACTTATTCTTTTCCCTCAGGCAGTAATTTGTGGGCATTTAGAGTTTTGGTAGATTACAAATGCATGATTTTCCTTTATATAAACCATCTTAGCTCATCCATATCATATGTCAATCTAGCCATTTTTTTTTTTTACTCTTTTCAAATGACGTATCAGTTATCCTAGTACTGAAGTAAAGCTGAATTGCTTGTAATTTTCTGGACTGCCCCATATTTTTTAAACACACTAACTTAGCTTGAAGCATGGATAGGTTTTTGGTTATCAGCCAAAAAGGGTGCAACTTTCAATTAATTAGTTCTCATTTTATAAAAGAAAAAAATTCAAGAACAACATGGAAAATAGAGCTCAGACTTAAACAAGCAGAGGCCTAGATCAGGCATTCTTAGTGGCTGGTCTATAGTTATGGAATTCAGTACTGTCAAAGATAAGGCTGAAACTTGGTCTTATACCTTTCTAGTTGCCCTGTAACTCTTATTTCTTTCTTCTGACTCTCAACAATTAAGTGTCAAAGTGGTCATGATATTTCCTTGGGGAAGCAATACTCCCTGATTATTTCCTCCCATGCAATTAGTTTTATTAATGCACATCAAAAGAGCAGAAAATTTATTCTTTTTGAGGGACCTAATGCACTTCTAAATTTATGCAATGCTATCTACACGCTATGTGATAGGCACCTTTGAAATTCAAATAATGAAGACTGTAACAATGAGTATTGTTGCCACCATAACTTGCGCACTAAACCCATGAGTTTATGATTTGAGGTGAAACAAAACTGGTTGGAAGATCATATTTCTGGATTCATGTAATAGCGCTTACACATCATGGTGATGAGCACCTGACAAATGCAATTCATGATTTAAAAGAATAATCACTTCCATCACAAAATGTCATTCAGGGTCATGATTAGGAACGAAAAAATAATCAGCCATCCATGTGCAAGACTAGTTGAGGAGATAATGTACAGTTTCAATGTACTGAAGTTTCAAAGTTTTCAAATGTTTATTTAAAAAATAAATTTCTTTTCAATGCCGTTAACTCATTTTCATGAAAAAAGTTTCATATCTCTAACCTTCTACCGGTATTTCCACATCTGTTCCTTCACTGCAATCGGAACCCTGGTGGCTTCCTTAGATAAATATAAAGTAAAATATACCATAATAAAAATACAGAGTAACTTGTGTTAACATTAGTCAAAACAAGTATTTTAATAAGACAAGTTCAAAACTATAAATATCTGAAATCCACATGAACTGAAAAGATGCACCTCAATTTCTGAATCTCAAAAATTCACAAACAGAGCATTCTGACCTTTATACAGAAGTGTCTGGGCTGGAGATGCAAATTAGGTGGTTTTTTTAAAAAAATATTTGTAAATGGGCGTCACACACGCTGCTGGGGAGGGGCAAGTCGAGTTTAGGCCGCAACATATCACCAGATTTTCAAATTCTGCAAAGAACTATCTTCCTTCACCATACCACACCCAAACATGATTCTTGTTAAAAACTGTTCCTTCCCCCTGCTTTCTTCCTCCCAACTCTAACATACAACACTTTTGTGAAGAATACAATTTGAAATGTGGCATGCAAAGAGGGTTATTAAAAGCATAATTTTACAAACCAAATGGCAATGGAAATAAGACCTAAATTTTCAAGAATGGCTAGTAACTTTTGATGCTTCAGAATTTGACTTGAAAGGACCTGATGTTAAGAGAGTAGATTTAGATGACAGAGCACTTCTGAAAAAGTCAGGGTCCCCTTTTATTGTATTTTAAATTGAGCACCCAAAAATGTAGGCACATAACACTTCTTGTCCCTTTTGAAAATTTAGATCACTGATCTCACTCGTGTCTCATACCAAGGTCGGAACTGTAGAGTCTTGAGAATCAGAACTCATGCACTTACATACCAACTGTGCTGTAAGAAAATATTGCTAAGAGAAACAGAATTGAAAACATACCTGTATAAGACTTCGCAAGAGCAATTTTTTCATCAATTTCTGAAGTTTCTGAAGGGCCTGCTTTGGGGACACAAAAATAAGTGTTTAAAAATGTATTTCACAGTCAAATTTACTTTTTCAGCCACTAAATGTGTGTTAACCCATCTCCTTTTATTAAGCATACCAATGGATTCCATAGTTTGGCACTATCTGTGGCCTGACATGATTTTAGTTAGTAGATGTCCACTTCTCATGGGTGTAGCCAAGTTCCCCATGGTCCTGTAAAGTTCGTTTACAGCCACCAGTCCTGGCTCTCTGTGTTCTGTGTTGTTATTCAGCACAAATTTACCCCAAATGTCTTCTAGGAGCCCAGGAAGCAGTGGAAGTGTTGGTAATGCTGTTACACAATATTGATCTCCCATGGCAAATTCTCTGGTTCGGTACCAGTCGGATCCCGAGGGTGTATAATTAGAGAGGTTTGACCTGTATCACAATAAAATTATGATTGCGGTACAGTCGATTCAATAAGTGTATGAAGATGTTAGCCCACAATTAGTGAACTGAATGTAAGAGTATTGTACAGCAATTGGCTCCATGCAGCTCATTACTGGCATCTACACCTGGATTCCATGGCAAAAATTGAGACTTAAGACTAAATTCAGCAGAGAAATTTAAAATGGCTATGAAAAGAAAAACATATGCATTTCCTGAACTATTTTTAATAAGTGAATGCCAACTTTCATAGTGTTTATTCTTTAAATATACTCTTTGAGCTGTTAAATTATGCCATTCCTGGTGAGTTCCTATGATTATGTGACTTCTACATACAATGAGGCTGCCAACATGACACTAAAATTTACCGGCTTTTAAATAGCCTTTTTGAAAACAACATTAGTGCTGCCTCCTTGAGAAAAGTTTTCATAATAATCAATATGCAACCATTCAAATGACACTTAAACTGAACAGCAAACTCCTTCAGTTCAACTGAAAAGATAAAATGCATGTTTTGTTTTAACATAGGACAGTTTTACTTATAGCACAAATGGCTTCACATTGAATAAATAAAAGGTTACTAGCTCTCATATGAACACACAAAATGAATACAAGTGTTGCACACAGTAATATTCTTAGGCTATCTAGATTTAGAGACTGAGTATTTGTTTAGTGTCTCACTTCATTCCTAAACTCATTTGCTAATACAATTCACAAGATGTCAAATCCACTCTTAGAAACTGTAGCTGTTTAGAGGCAGGTTTCAAAGTACAGTATACCAGTGTTTCTCAACCTTTTTTTTAATAAAGTACCCAATTTACAAAAAAAAATATATATAAATATCCCCAGTACCTACAGTTTTCAGACACACAACTTTTTTTTCTACCATTGCAACACATTTGTTTAAACAACTTAATCGTAGCAGGGTGGGTAATGAAATTTTTGGGTGTAAAAAGCACAAAAATAATAAAATGCTGTAAAACTTAAAACAAAAACTCCATTTTCTTCAAATTTTAGTTGTGTTGATGTACCCCCCAGATTTCTCTCAAGTACTTGTACCACTGGTTGAGAAACACTGCACTATACTTTTAACATTAATAGTATTACAGTTGAAAAAATGTAGCAGTTTGTCAAGCAGTAGAAACATTTTAGGATAGCTTTTTATATACATATTAAGAAAATGATCAAATTCAATACTGTTTTACTGATAACAGATCTCTTCAATGTTTTAGTTAACTAAAAATATGCACAGGAAAAGGCATACTCAGAAGAGCAAGTCTACTGGAATTACTTTAACACAATTATGATTACTCATTTGTATCTTTTAGTGGTTTGGGATAGTTCCATTTAACATGATTAGACAATTCCAAAGGGTCTATTCTCAAAAGTGTTTGAAAATTACTATAACATGAAGCAAGAGACTGATGGGTGCATGATTTTTATATTCTATATTATATGTCAGCATCAAAACATTTTCTAATTATACAGTTGAGGAGGTAGCCCTTTCCTGGAACTAGCCAAGGACTTCCACCAATTTACATGGGGATATCTAAGACAATTCTGCAACCTCTTCACATGAGTAACAATCACTGGTTATAACAGATTTGACTACTGGCGGTGAAACTATTCAAGCATCAATAAGAATTCATTAGAAAAAAGGCCTTGTCTAGTCCCAGGTTTCTTAAATCCGTGTGACATAACAGCTATCCATAACTCAGTTGTGAACCATTACTATTCTGAATAAACTTTAAAAAACCACAACAACAGTCTGTAAGCACTTTAAAAACTAACAAAACATGTAGATGATATGACCTGTAAACAGGTGAGGTCCAAACCCTACCCCACATAAGAGCTACATACCCATTGTACAGCAAAAGTCACTCCCCTCCTGGAATCTGGTTTATTACCAAAATAATAATTTCAAAATAATTATATGAACTGAAACTGAATCCTCCTTCTAGGATTCTTTTCTCCAAATCCTTTCTTGTCATGGGTCCTGAATAAGGATGTTAAAATGTGGTTGACTAGTCAATGGAATTTCCAGTGACTAGTCAATAGGCACTTCCACATTCTTCCTTTGAAACATACTAGAGCCTCCGCTGGGGCTCCTGTACATTTCAAAGGAGAAATGCAGAACTCTGCGTACAGCCCGGGGCCAGCGGGAAGTCCCACTGATTCTGGGATGCATGCAGGTGCCTTCTTTGAAATGCACAAGAGTCCCCAGCAGGGGTTCTTGTGTATTTCAAAGCCATGGAGCCTGGGATCAGTGGGGGACTCCCCAGCTGACCCTGGGCTCCCCGCAGCCGCCACTTTGAATCACACAGATGAGTGGGAATCACACAGGCGAGTAAACTTATAAAGGTGTGGATTCTAATAAATTGGGATGGGGTGCATGTGTTGTTGAGGACAGGATTATAATTCAACATTACCTACGCCAACTGGAGAAAGGGTTTGAAGTAAATAAGACGAAATTCGAGGACAAATGAAAATGATTCTACTTAAAAGGAACAACCACAGTTGCACACATATAAAATGGGAAATGACTGTTAAGGAAGGAGTATTGCAGAAAGGGATCTAGGGGTCATAATGGACCACAAATCAATAGTGTGACACAGTTGCAAAACAAAACCAAGCCACCATACTAGACTGTATCAACAGGAGTGCTGTAAGAAAGAAACAAGAAGTAATTCTTCCATTCCACTCTGTGCTGATTAAGCCTCAACTGGATTATTACATCCAGTTCTAGGCACCATATTTCAGGAAAGATGTGGAGAAATTGGAAAAAGTCCAGAGAAGAGCAACAAATACGATTAAAGGTCTAGAAAACATCACTTATAAAAGAAGATTGAAAGAATTGGGTTTGTTTTGTTTGGAAAAGAGATGACCAAGGAGATAACAGCTTTCAATTACCAAAAGGTGGAGGAAGAAAAATTATTCTCCTCAACCTCTGATGATAGAACAAGCAGCAATGGGCTTAAATTGCAGCATGGAAGGTTTAGGTTGGACATTAGGAAAAGTTTCCTGTCAGGGTGGTTAAACACTCGAGTAAATTGCCTAGGTCAGTTGTGGAATCTCCATTATTGGAGATTTTTAAGAGCAGTTTAGACAAACATCTGTTAGGGATGATCTAGATGGTGCTTAATCCTGCCTTGAGAGCAGGGGACTGGACTTGACGTTTCGACGTTCCTTCCAGTTCTATAAGCCAAGTGTTGGCACCAGAAAAACTGAGAAGGCAAGTCAGTGTAGTGAAACAAATAATAAATTAGTGCTTGAATCAGAGATAGGTTCAAATCTAAATAAAAACCAGAAGTTTAAAAAGAAATGCATTAAAACAAACACCATTAAATGCATGGGGACCACCTTTGTTGAGAAATATTTTCTGACTTCAGTAACAGGTGTGTTCTTAGCCAGACTTCAGATAGTGTGGTTAATTCCATATTTTCATTAGTGCTCAAAAATTCATTCAAAAAATTAAGGAAGAACAGCATAACAACCAATTTAGTTATTAGCTTCCATAAGACTAATACAATAAGCACTAATTTTATGTTTTGTTATTTTTATGTAAAGACAAATGTTACCATCATTTCCTTTTCACCAAACAATACTGCTGAAGATATACTATTTTAGAGTGTTAACATTTTTATTTGTTTTGCTTTTTTTTGCAAGGAGAAGGGAATTTGCCCTAGTTCTTTTACTCAGTCCTTGGCGGAGTTACTGAATATATGGTATTTCCCTAACTCATGCATACACAATGCACCACTATGTTGCTATATATCTAAGGTGACACAGTGATTAAACAGGATGAAGTTTAATAAAGAAAAATGCAAAGCGCTCCACTTAGGAAGGAACAATCGGTTTCATACATACAGAAAGGGAAGCGACTGTCTAGGAAGGAGCATGGCAGAAAGGGATCTAGGGGTTATGGTGGACAAGCTGAATATGAGTCAGCAGTGTAATGTTGTTGCAAAAAAAGCAAACATGATTCTGGGATGCATTAACAGGTGTGTTGTGAACAAGACATGAGAAGTCATTCTTCCACTCTACTCTGCGCTAGTTAGGCCTCAGTTGGAGTATTGTGTCCAGTTCTGGGCACCGCATTTCAAGAAGGATGTGGAGAAATTGGAGAGGGTCCAGAGAAGAGCAACAAGAATGATTAAAGGTCTAGAAAACATGACCTATGAAGGAAGGCTGAAAGAATTGGGTTTGTTTAGTTTAGAAGAGAGAAGATTGAGGGGGGACATGATAGCAGTTTTCAGGTAGCTAAAAGGGTGTCATAAGGAGGAAGGAGAAAACTTGTTCATCTTGGCCTCTGAGGATAGAACAAGAAGCAATGGGCTTAAAACTGCAGCAAGGGAGGTTTAGGTTGGACATTAGGAAAAAGTTGCTAACTGTCAGGGTGATCAAACACTGGAATAAATTGCTCAAGGAGGTTGTGGAATCTCCATCTCTGGAGATATTTAAGAGTAGGTTAGATAAATGTCTATCAAGGATGGTCTAGACAGTTTTGGACCTACCATGAG
Source organism: Pelodiscus sinensis (assembly GCF_052426305.1). Lineage (NCBI taxonomy): Eukaryota > Metazoa > Chordata > Testudines > Trionychidae > Pelodiscus > Pelodiscus sinensis. The sequence goes on along the minus strand of NC_143072.1, from coordinate 4,062,912 downwards.
GGCAGGGGACTGGACTCGATGACCTCTTGAGGTCCCTTCCAGTCCTAGTATTCTATGATTCTATGATTAGGGTAGTTAGGAAGTCTGTTTCAATACTGATTCTTAAAATATAGTCAGACTAGCAGATGTATCTGGCATTGCTCTGGTCCTTAACAGTAGTAATTATTTTTGTTTATTTTTAATTAAAAGGAAAATGTACATGTTTTATTTACACAATGGGGTTCCAGGCAGGGAGAAAAGGGTGCAAGAGTCAGGGAAAGAGGTGGAAGGTTCAGGGCAGAGAGGTGGGGTGCTTCACCGGGGCCACACATGAGGGAAGTACTTTCCAGACAGCGGACAGGTAGCCAGGGCTGCATGTGGTAGTGAGGGTGACGCTGCCTGAGTGGCAGCAGCTCCCCGAGTGGCAGCAGCTCCCCGAGTGGCAGCAGCTCCCCAGGGCAGCGCTGCTCTGCAGGAGGTTGCTCCCTGGGAGCATGGGGCTGTGTGCCTGCACAGTGCCAGCTGTGCTGCTCTGCCACTAGTGGCTCTCTGGGGCTGCCTCTGGTGGCGGGGGCCACGCTGGTCAGTCAGCAGCTGCTCCTTGGGGGGCCAGCAGAGTCCGCACTGCCTGCCTGGGCTCTCTTCCCCACCTGCTGTCCAGCGCTGGGACTAAAGGGTGAGTGGATTGGCTGAAATGACTATCTGATCTCCCCCCCCCCCCCCGAATTTCTCTCAGCTGCAAATTTAAATCTTTCAAGATAACTTTTACCAGGAATTGGTGAAATAGAAAATATTACCGCATCTGCCTTTGTCGCTAATATCTTGCCAATATCTATAACACTACTTTATACATCAATATTATGGATCTAAAGTTTTACAAAAAACAAATTTAATTCTGCGTCTCATGGTGAATTTCCCCACCCCATCAAAAAGTGTAAATTATACATATACAAACTGAAAATTCAGAAAACAAAATAAAAATTGGACCATTACAAATACCAATCAATGAAAATGTCAATTTACTCATATTTTTGCAATTTAAAAATGAAACCCATTTTATACAATTTATTTGTTAGGATAAGAAGCAGCTTTGAGCCAAACAGCCTTTAGCATACTGCCAGTCAAAAGACGATAAATTGTCGCTGGGGATACATTTTGCTAGCACATCACCAAAGCAAAATACATTTTGAAGGGTTCTTTCACAAGTCTAACAGTTCAATGTAGTTACTTATTACTAGCTTACTTATGGTGATCTATGTCATTTATCCTCAACCCATCCCTCCGCTCTCCCCAAATCTCCTGTGGTAGCTGTATGCCTAATTGCTTCATTGAGAATTAATTAAATGGTTGCCAGCATGAAGGCTTTGTATCAGAAAAAGTAAATCTAGTTTAAACAATTGCAATGTATCTAAAAACAGGAAAAAAACAGCCGTTATCACACTCAGAACATCTTATGTGACAAAATATATGTAAACTAATATTACCTGGAATATTATACTGATAGTAGTCAGGATCTTCCGATTCCTCCTTTACGGTTACCATCTCAAGTGAAATTCCTGCAGAAGCAACCAAAAAGTCGCCAATCACATATGCAGATTCATAATAAAGAATTCTAAAACAAAATTCAGACTTGTCTTCTTTTCATAAAGAGAAGCAACCAGTTTGAAGTATTGTGGTAAGATACTTTTCTTTTTAAATGGCATAATGGGGTTCAAGGTTTATTTTAGCTCAAACTTCCTATCAAATAAGCTCAGTTTACCCATTTGTTTTTTCAAACTTTTTAGTCTTGCAAACTCAACCTTGTCTCCAAAAAGTCAAGATGGGCTCATCCCTTCTTGCACACAACCAGCAATCAAAGTTTTGAACCTCCCTGTCCCCACCCCGAACACACTCGAATTCAGTTGAAATCTAGGGATTCCTGGAACTGAGTCATTTTGCTGTGGACAGCAGCACTCTAAGACCTTGAACTGGTCTACGGTCCACTAAACAATGCGTTCAGCATTTCAGCAAATTGGTTTTCAAAACATTTTGACTAGCAGAAGATTACCAACCTAAGTGTGTGTCTAAACTACATGGCTCCATCGATGGAGCCATGTTGATTAGGCTGATCGACAGAGGGAAATGAAGCCGCGATTTAAATAATCCCGGCTTCATTTAAATTTAAATGGCTGCTGCGCTGAGCCGACAAACAGCTGATCAACTGTTTGTTGGCTCAGCGCGGTAGTCTGGACGCTCTCGTGCCGACCTGAAAGCCCTTTATCAACCTCCCGGTTTTGCCTCGTAGGATGAGGTTTACTGGGGAGGTCGATGATAAAGGGCTTTCATGTCGACAAGGGAGCGTCCAGACTAGTGCACAGAGCCGACAAACAGCTGATCAGCTGTTTGTCGGCTCAGCGCAGCAGCCATTCAAATTTAAATGAAGCCGCGATTATTTAAATCGCGGCTTCATTTTCCTTTGCTGGACAAACAAATCTACATGGCTCCGTCGACGGAGCCATGTAGTCTAGACGTACCCCCAGCATCTACAGAACAGTATTAATAATGCTGCAAATGTTCTTGCACAATATGCAGCAAAGATTTGACTTTTCTTCATTTCAGGCTCTTCATGACTTGTCACTTTACAAAAACAAGAGTGCCCATTGACTCTTTATATGTGTTAAATGAACTAAAACGCATTTATCTACATAGCATCTGCGTGTTTATACCATCTACTATAAACAGAAAGGGATATTAAGCTATACTTTAAGACTGAATATCATAGCTCACAAGGCCTATAAAATTATATCTAAGATCGTGTATAATATTAATAAAAATGTTATTTTTCAGTAATCAAAATGGATAGTTTTTTTAAATTAAATTATTTAATATTTAGCCATTAAGAGGCTATAATTTGGTTAAATAGAGGTAGGGGTTTATTTATTTATTGCATGATGCTATTAATGCTTTTCTGATGGCACTGTCTACCACAATCTAAAATTTAAACACTTGAAATTAAGGGTGCTTACTCAGAATGTTTTACAAAATAGTACAAAACAAAGCTACATACCAGAATCCTCATTTGGTTCTGTTTTTACTTGGACAGGAGGACAACTAAAGGTGGGGAAAATGACAAAAATTTTAAAAGAATCAATAACATGCTTATAGAACTCTCTGAAGTGCTTGCATTATCTAACAATAACTGCTTAATATCACTTCAAAGCTAGAGAGAAAAAATTTACAGTACTATGCTGTAGCTATTGTCAAGTATATTATGTGGCTTTCAATATCATGTACAGGCAGTCCCCGATTTACGCGGATCCGACTTATGTCGGATCCACAGTTACGAACGGGGCTTTTCTCGCCCCGGAGGATGCGGGCGGCGGGACTGCCCAGACGCGCCGCGGTCCCACCACCCGCGACCTCCAGGGCGAGAAAAGCTGCTCCGCGTCTCCCTAGTCTGCTGGGGGCCCCCCCCCCCAGCAGACCAGGGAGACGCGGAGTAAAGCCGCGGAGGACACGGGAAGTGGGACTGCCCAGACGCGCCACGGTCCCGCCGCCTGCGTCTCCCTGGTCTGCTGGGGGGGGGGGGGGGGGGGGAGCGCAGCTAATGCGCCCCACCCCCCTCCCCTCACCCAGCAGACCAGGCTTTTCTCGCGATGCCTGGGGTAGAGCAGCTGGGGCGCTGCCGGGTTGGTCCAGTAGCGCCGAGGAGCGGCGCTGCGGGACCAACGCGGCAGCAGCCCAGCTGCTCTACCCCAGGCGTCCCCAAGTCAGCCGCTGATGAAACTGACCAGCGGCTGACTACAGGAAGCCCAAGGCAGAGTTGCTCTGCCCCGGGCCTCCTGGAATCAGCCGCTGGTCAGTTTCAGCAGTGGCTGACTTGGGGACACCTGGGGTAGAGCAGCTGGGGTGCTGCCGGGTTGGTCCCCGCAGCGCTGAGGTGCGGCGCTGCGGGGACCTACCCAGCAGCGCCCCAGCTGCTCTGTCCCAGGCGTCCTGATTCAGCCGCTGCTGAAACTGATCAGCGGCTGATTCCAGGACGCCAGTTCCGACTTACATACAAATTCAATTTAACAAACCTACAGTCCCTATCTTGTACATAACCCGGGGACTGCCTGTATTCCTTGACTTAAGCCACATTCAATAGAATTGCATTATTTTTAGTAAAATGTGTAGTCAGAAGCACATAATTCTACAAAAATTTGCATTTTGCAACATACGTTTACATTCATTAATTTCCCTCTCCATGGAAATCCCTAGTAAAAGGCAAGAGATCCACACAGTTCCAACTTGTTCCGGACATTGGAATGTGGTAAAATTGTATAAAATTTAATAGTAGATAGTGAGAAGGAATAAGCTTGGTGCCCAGACTTGTGAGGTACTGCAGCATGAGACAAGCTCATTTGTGAATGATAACATATTAATTATGTTATTGTTGTATGATTCATGTAGGCAGAAGTGAAGCAGATATCCCCTGAGCTCTGAAGAATTTGTACATATCCACATGGCCAAGAACAAGAGGAAGCTTGACTGTGTGCCATTTTTGATCCAACATTTCATCCAAAGATTATTACATACAAAACACATACAAAACACTGCAAACTGTAAAAGTTTATAAAGAGTTCTAATTTTCTCTCTTTAAAAAAAAGGTGCCATATTTATCAGAGACAGAAAAAAGGAGATAACAGTTACATGTCTATATCTATATTTCCAGTAAGAAAAAAACATATTTCACCTTCCACTGGGTGGTGTAATTGTGCACGCAGAATCTGTAACAGTCACGTGTGCTCCTGAAAATATTAAACTCTAGTTTTTTTAATGCACCATTTACATTAATTGCACATTTAAAATGCCACAAAGATAAATTCATATTGTTTTGGTAAACAATATTAAAGAGCTTGCACATTTATAAAAAAGAGTCTTACTTCCTGTTTATAGCTAAAAAGAAACCCAGGGTTGTGAATTCAATCCTTGAGACGGCCATTTAGGGATTTGGGGCAAAAATTTGTCAGGGATGGTACTTGGTCCTGCTGTGAAGGCAGGGGACTGGACTTGATGACCTTTCCAGGTCCCTTCCAGTTCTAGGAGGTAGGCAATCCCCATTAATTTAAACAAGTACAATATAACTTTAGTTGGGACTGGTCCTGCCTTGGGCAGAGGGCTGGACTTGATGACTTCCTGAGGTCTCTTCCAGCTCTATGATTCTAACTTTGGAATTTTTTTTTATTTAATATGAGCATTTCATCTATCCCCTTCATCATTGTAACTGGAAGTCATAAACTAAATTGATTCTATGTATCTATGTTATTAAACTATGCAGTGTTTTGGCAATCTTGCTACCCTGTTTCTATATTGCATTTAGATACATAAATATTATTAGAATACAAATTATGGATATTTCTGTGGAGTTATTTATCTTACTGAAAGCTACTTTTTGCCCTAGCATAATTTTGTACATTAATGGAATATTTGCCATTTCTATTACATCAAGACCCTATGGCTGTGTCTAGATTGGCATGATTTTCCGGAAATGCTTTTAACAGAAAAGTTTTCTGTTAAAAGCTTTTTCAGAACAGAGCGTCTAGATTGGCACGGACGCTTTTCTGCAAAAGCAATTTTTGCGGAAAAGCGTCCGTGCCAATCTAGACGCGCTTTTCCGCAAAAAAGCCCCAATTGTCATTTTCGCGATTGGGGCTTTTTTGCGGAAAACAAATCTGAGCTGTCTACACTGGCCCTTTTGCGCAAAAGCTTTGCTCAAAAGGGACTTTTGCCTGAATGGGAGTCCCAAAGAAATCAGTGCTTCTTGCGGAAGTCAGTGCTTCTGTGGAAATTCAAGCAGCCAATGTAGACAGCTGGCAAGTTCTTCCGGAAAAGCGTCTGATTTTCCAGAAAAACTGGCCAGTCTAGACACAGCCCATATGCCTAAAGGTGCCTCCTCACTGCACTGCAAGTCAGACTTAATTTGGGGGGGGGGGGGGGGGGGGCAGGGAGACATTGTTTTCAAAATGGAGAACCTAAGCAATGAGCGCTGCAAGATGCAAGCCCAGTAGTAGCCCTTCAAAATGGGTAGCAACAAACACTGGGCTCTATATTGCCTTTAAATAAGCTAGCATGAAATCCTGGTTCCTGACAAGTCAGCTGTTGCTTAAAGAAGTCCGTTCCCCAACACACATGCACACCCACTTGCATTGATTCCTTGGAACTAGCATAGTCCACTCTGTCATAAAATACACTTCTACAGATGATCAATGACCTCCAATAAGCAGATAGTTGTGGTCTAACCAAAGCACTGGGAGGGAGCAACTAAGGATGTTAGAGGTCGTTTAATAGTCCTGTAACCGCATCAAATCTTATCGGTCACACAATTATTCGATGATCCCTGGGGGGAGGGACTGACAGTCAGTGCAGTGCACTCCAGATCACTCCTGGGGAGCGCCCGCCACTCCACGCTCCTGCCCACAGGGGGCATGAGCTCCTCACAGAGCCACCTCTGTCCATGGAGAGCCCAAGCACTACAACAGAGACTGCACCAGCATCCCGCCTGCTCCCCTCTGCTGAATGCTGCCTCTGATACAGAGGCAGCAGCGCAGGGGTGGAGGAAGAGGGGAGAAGGCAGCATGTGAAACCAGTACTTATGGGGATCTGGCTTTTAAGCTGACTTCCCGGAACACTGACTCCTGCCTGTCCCTGCCCCTCACTGCCTCTGTGAAGGGTGGGGGAGGCGGCTCCATGGAGCCGGCACATGGACAGTCAGCTCCCTGCATGTATCTGCTCCCACCTGTCCCCCTACCCCTGGACACAAGGCAGCTCTGTGGGATCTGGTGCTCATGGGGAGCCATCTTGAAAGCCGGATCTGAGGCAGCAAGGGCGGGGGGGGGGGAGAGGGGGTGTGTGTGCATGTAGTTATTTGGATTAATCAGTAAGGCTAGGCTTATCGGTTAACCATTTAAATGACTATACACTAACATTCCTAGGAGCACCTTGTGTGTCTTAATCCCTAGTCTGACAGTGACACTCTGGAGTTTTAGTAAAAGTCACTTGGCCTTGAATAGTTCCAGAACGGAGTAAGTTTAACTGGAATGTAGGCATTTCTGCCAAACAGGACATCTATAAACACATCTACTGTAAAACATTGCAAATCCACAAAGACCTGAAGATAAAAATATACATTCTAAATACCATTTTAATATTTTGTTTACTGCAAACACTTACCTAGGTGTTTCTTTGGCTCTAGGAAAGGCCTGCGTTAACACAAAAAGAAAATTCTATTACCTAAAAAGTAAATAGCACTATGCATTTGGTAGCATAACATTTAAGCACAAACACTGTTATCTTCATGTACCAAACTGCATATGTACAAAATTTAAAAGAATGTAGAATTAAGGTATCCACAGAAAAATATTAATTAGTTTTTAATGGACAAACCAATAAAAGGGAAAGAATGTAACCTTTTGATCACGAATGAGATCCCCGATTTGTTTTCCAAAATCCATTTCAATGTTGTCACATCATAATTTGCTGGATGTTTAAATGCAAGTCCTTCCGGGAGACCTTGCACTGCCACTGCAGACTGGTCCCTTTGAATCTTGTCATATGGCACAGGGACTACTGTTGACTTCCCTAAAGCTTTACCTGTACAATAAAATAAATTGTTGGGGAAAAAGTATGTATGATTAAATACAACAAGCAGCAAAGCTTTTGTGTTTTTTCCTTCTCACTTCCAAATCTTAAATCCTCCTTTCCTTCCCCTGAATCATGTTATTCTCTGGTACACACTCCCACTCCATGGTCTGCCATTACTGTTACCATCCTTCTCGAGGGGGATGGCAGCATCTAACTTCCTTCAAAGCCACTTTCTAATGGGCCGAAGATCTCCATTGAGTAACATGATGGAATGTTTCCTTAACTAGAAAGACAGAAACCACAATACTTCCTTTCTCTGGAGAAGAACATGCTTTCCCTACAAGACTCAAGCCATTAATTGCTTTGGAGGGAGGATAAGGCAGGACAGAGATGGATCAAAAACTCAGGAATTAAGCACATGTTGCTTTGTTAATGGTGCAGAGAATTACCATTAGGTTATGTATTTCGTTTTTGCTTAAAAGAAAGCTGCTCCATTGAACATTCTGAATGTTTGTGCTGTGAAAAATATGTAAGACAGCAACCTCTTTGGGAGTTTAAATTAGGGATGATAATGATGATTAGGGATCGACTAGATCAGGGGTCTCCAAACTTTTCAGCCCGAGGGCCGCATTAACTATCAAACAGCAGTTCGGGGGCCGCTTTCACGACGGGGAATTTCAGTTGCCTATTGCGTCCTCTGTCGCAGCGCGGCCGGTACTCTGACCATGCACTCCCTCCAGTGCTGAAGGGGAGGGAAAGGGGGGCCCGGGCCCACCCTCACTCACGGGCCCCAGCCCAGGGCCCTAAGGACACGGAACCAGCTGGCTCCGGTCCGGCTGACGGGGCTCCTGCCGTAACTCGTCAGCCCGCCAACTCTAACGAGTTCTGCCCTGGGCTGCTTCCTTTCCCTCCTCGTGTGACCCTCTACCTCCCCCCACCGTGGGGCGGTCACCTTTGATTCGTCCGTCAGGCTGACGGTCGTATGTCCAGACGCCCACCCCTCCCGCCGGGGCTGGTCCTGCCGTCTGGGTGGCCGTCGGGTCTGGACTCCTGAGAAGGGGGGGGGGCTTTTCCCCCTGCTCTCCCCTTCCTCTGCACGCTGTCCTCCCCTCCTGCTTGCCACCGCTCACTCCTCCCCTCCCCCCCCGGGCAGAAGGGGTCACCTTTTTAAAGTTCCCGCCAGGGTTCACGTTCCCCCGCACGTCGCCGGGCGGGCGTTACCACCACCGCCCATCCTGCCCCCTGATTGGCCGGCTGCCCTGTCAGTCTGGGCGGGGGAACGCCGCCTGTGCTAACCCCCGCCCCCTGCGCCGTTTGCCGCCGCGCGGCCGCTTGTCAGCGGAGCGGCCCGCTTCTCCTGCCCCGGCGCGGCGTGAGTACACGCCGCACACCCCTGACAGGGCCCCCCCCCCGCGGCAAGAAGGGCCCGTTCGGCGGCGCCCCAGGGACGGGCGGGGGTCGCCTCGTCACACCGGCATGCGGAAGGCGGGGCCAGACAAAAAGGTCTCCACGGGCCGGATGAGAGGGCCTCGCGGGCCGCATCCGGCCCGCGGGCCGTAGTTTGGAGACCCCTGGACTAGATGATTAAAAGATAAGCCTAAATGTATCGGTTAATCCTGTTGGCTACTTGCATTCCCCCCTCTTGCTGCCTCTTATATCAAAGGCAGCAAGGGCGGATAGCAGAAGGTGGTGCTATGGGGAGCTGGCTTAAAAGCTGGTTGCCCCCTCCCCAGCATTGACTCCACAGTGCCACCTGGCACCACCCAATGCTGGCTCTATCAGAGGCACCAGCGCAGGGCACCAGACAGCTGGTTTGTGAGGGGAGCTGGTTTTTAAACTGGCTCCCCTCGCATACTGGCTTCCCCAGCTATCCCTCACTGCTGCCTCTGATACAGAAGCAGCAGCATGAGGTGACAGAGGGCTCCCCAGGAGTGGGGCCAGGAGCACACTGACTGCCAGTCCCGCCCTCAGGGACTATCGAATAGTCATATAACTGACAGTATTTTGTGCAGTTACACGACTATTCAATTATACGATAACTAACATCCCTAGTTTAAATACACAATAGCACTACTGAAAAATTAAGCTCATTATCTCAGCAGTACTCTAGACTGAGAACAGAAACTATAAGCCACTCAACATCCTACTTCCTCGGATTGCTAAATCATCATTAACGAGAGAAGGGTGTTATTTCACATTTTAAATAATTAGTTTAAATGCTTACCATAACAAAAACAGAAAAAATCCTCTACAGACTTTCGGAGAGCTTCCATTTCTACAATATCTACTGTCAGCCTGTTTACGAGTGATGTAGACTTTGTTTTCTGCAGTTCAGCAGCCTTTTCCTCTTCATTAACACCTGCAAATTATTTTGTAACAATCAGAACACAAATCCTAATTCCTTAAAACTCATCTAATTGCCCTTCTGGAAGTTAGCTGTTAAAATTACACAGAACAAGAACAGTTCATATCCCTTAAAATCAAGTCTCTTCCTGTCAACAAACAGATGGGCTATTGGCAAACCTATGTTCATGCCAGTATTATACTGTATTCATGAAGGTAATAAATATCATTAAACGCAACGATGATCATGAACTAAGACAAACATCTAAGCTGGTTAATTTTGGGTAAAGAGGTACTGAGGAATAGTTTAAGAGAAGGGCACTGACGTTTCAAATAAAAAAAAGACTGGAGTAGTCATGAGGGAAGTTAATATGTCTGTATCTGAGGAGCCTATCACCCCTCTAGTTTTACTTCTGGCACTTTACAAGGTAGTAACATTATTCCTTGTTCTGTTTGTTGTATAATGCTTAACTGATTATTTCTGAAGGAAGGCATATGATCTCTCAGTACAACTGCTTGTATGCAATGCAGCTCTTTAATCTTTTCAAAAAATTCAATTTAAGTATGTGTCTACTATTGTTGAATGGGGGTAAATACTGTCAAGTTGTCAATGCATGGAACTGAAAATAATCAGCTCTAAACTTTTCTTTTTCCCATTCTCTGAGCAAAACAAAACAAAACAACCCACCACCCACCCACATGAATGATGGATGTCAACTTCCTCAACCATATATGATGGATAGGAGAGAGCTGCATTTCAGATTGCAGCTTTGTGTTCTAATGACATCATTCATCACCAAAGATTTACTGAGATCCTTCTGCAAAAAAGTAACTTTGGACTTCCCAATGTCTGAAAGGAAACAATCTACATATATGTGCACGTATTTGAAGGGGGAAATGCTAAAGTTGGTTTTACTCATCATAATGTACAGTAGCAATAGATCTTCGAAAATTCAAATTTTCACTGAAAATATTGAATCATTACTACTGTTGTCAGATAGGCAGAGTGCCCCAGATGAGTTCCTGACAGGTTTCTGGCTCCGTGGATGATAACCACAAGGCTGCTTGCATGTGTGCTCGATAATGTGTGCTGTGTTGATTTACACATTAATCAACATAGCAGACTTCAAGAGCCCCCCAAAGACAACAAATCAGATAAGGATCGAAGGTGCCTGGCCAGGTTTATTGTTAAGCTAAGTACAGTAAGAGTTGTCTGGCTATACTGAACCACTACACACATGTACCCCTAACAATGGAGTGACTCAATCAGTGGGACGTCCCACGGACCCCTAGGTCATTGGAAGACTATCCCCCCCGCCCCCAAGACACAACTTTATATACTGGTACAAACAAGTTACACATCACTCCTCATGTGTCAGGTTGCCACCCTCTGATGCTACTTAGATACCACCCATCACTCTGTACCCGCCCACGAAAGCTCATCATCTAATAAACCATCTTGTTAGTCCTGGTTTTTGTTTCAGCTGTCATTTTAGATCCTTTCCTGAACCTGAGTCTGTATCTGTGGGGAGTGTGGGTACCAGGGTCTTTTTTAAGGAGCTGGTGGTATAATATGCTTTCAACTTATGAACAGTACCAATTACTGTTCTACACCTGAGCCTATTACCAATTAGTGTTTTACACTCTCAGCCCTGTTCATGCCAAGTTCTCTGAGGAGGGGCCTGGCTCTTGCTCACAGCTTTGCTTTGTGTTAGCCACATTTTGCCCATTGTTAGCTAGGCCTCAGGCCAGGCCTGTGCTACATGGGCTTATGTTTTAGGCCTTCATCTTACTACAGTTATCAAGGAATGTGTGCCGTGGCTGGCAGCTGGAAGCTGTGAGCTTATAATCAAGGTTTGAAATCTAGAAGCCTCTTTGATTGAGCCTTTATCAGGGGGCAGGGCTATCAGGAAGGCCAGAGCTTTATGAAGCAGTGAATCAGCAACCAGGGAGCTGTGTGTACAGGGGCTGCAAAGAGAGTTTTCATAGAATCATAGAATAATAGGACTGGAAGGGACCTCAAGAGGTCATCGAGTCAAGCCCCCAGCCCTCAAGGCAGGACCAAGCTCCGTCTACACCATCCCTGACAGATGTCTATCTAACCTGTTCTTAAATATCTCCAGAGAGGGAGATTCCACCACCTCCCTTGGCAATTTATTCCAATATTTGACCACCCTGACAGTTAGGAATTTTTTCCTAATGTCCAATCGAAACTTCCCCTGCTTCACTTTAAGCCCATTACTCCTTGTCCTGTCCTTAGAAACCAAGAGGAACAAGTTTTCTCCTTCCTCCTTGTTGACACCCTTTTAGATATTTGAAAACCGCTATCATGTCCCCCCTTAATCTTCTTTTTTCCAAACTAAACAAGCCCAGTTCATGAAGCCTGGCTTCATAGGTCATGTTCTCTAGACCTTTAATCATTCTTGTCGCTCTTCGCTGTACCCTTTCCAATTTCTCCACATCTTTCTTGAAATGTGCGCCCAGAACTGGACACAGTACTCCAGCTGAGGCCTAACTAGTGCAGAGTAGAGCGGCAGAATGACTTCACGAGTTTTGCTTACAACACACCTGTTGATACAACCTAGAATCATATTTGCTTTTTTTGCAACAGCATCACACTGTTGACTCATATTCAACTTGTGGTCCGCTATGACCCCTAGATCTCTTTCTGCCATGCTCCTTCCTAGACAGTCGCTTCCCATCTTGTATGTATGGAACTGATTGTTCCTTCCTAAGTGGCCACTTTGCATTTCTCTTTATTAAACCTCATCCTGTTTACCTCTGACCATTTCTCTAACTTGCTACGGTCATTTTGAATTATGTCCCTATCCTCCAAAGAAGTTGCAACCCCACCCAGTTTGGTATCATCTGCAAACTTAATAAGCGTACTCTCTATCCCAATATCTACATCATTGATAAAGATATTGAACAGTACGGGTCCCAAAACAGACCCTTGCGGAACTCCACTTGTTATCCCTTTCCAGCAGGATTTAGCACCATTAACAACAACTCTCTGACTACGGTTATCCAGCCAATTATGCACCCACCTTATCGTGGCCCTATCTAAGTTATATTTGCCTAGTTTATCAATAAGAATATCATGTGAGACCGTATCAAATGCCTTACTAAAGTCTAGGTATATGACATCCACCGCTTCTCCCTTATCCACAAGGCTCGTTATCCTATCAAAGAAAGCTATCAGATTAGTTTGGCATGACTTGTTCTTCACAAACCCATGCTGGCTATTCCCTATCACTTTATTACCTTCCAAGTGTTTGCATATGATTTCCTTAATTACCTGCTCCATTATCTTCCCTGGGACAGACGTTAAACTGACCGGTCTGTAGTTTCCTGGGTTGTTCTTATTCCCCTTTTTATAGATGGGCACAATATTTGCCCTTTTCCAGTCTTCTGGAATCTCCCCTGTCTTCCATGATTTTTCAAAGATCATAGCTAAAGGCTCAGATACCTCCTCTATCAGCTCCTTTAGTATCCTGGGATGCATTTCATCAGGACCTGGTGACTTGCTGACATCTAATTTTCCTAAGTGATTTTTAACTTGTTCTTTGTGTATCCTATCTTCTAAACTTACCCTCTCTCTGCTTGTATTCACTACATTAGGCACACCTCCAGACTTCTCGGTGAAGACCGAAACAAAGAAGTCATTGAGCATCTCCGCCATTTCCAAGTTTCCTGCTACTGCTTCTCCCTCCTCACTAAGCAGTGGGCCTAAGTGAGAGAGAGTTTGGAAGAGGAGTGGGAAAAGGGTGAGGGACACTCACCATTCTTTAAAACCTTTACACTAAACTATAATCAAGACTTCCTGAGCATAGGTGGGCCTTCAGGGGTTGGTTGGTTGATTGCATCAGAGGCAAGGCTTTGAACCGGGCCTAGTCTCAGCCTTATTAAAAAAAAGGCAGCCAGAGCGAACGCAGAGAGCAGCCAACAAGGCAGCAGCCAAAAGGGGAGTTTGCCAGGGAGTTCACCCTGGGGGAGCCTGATAGTGTTCGGTGCTCTTTTCCTTAAAATTACCCCCCCCCCTTTCTTCTGCCCTTCAAGGGGCATTTAAAAACATCTGAGGAATCTCTCAGAGGGAAGGCAAGTATGGATAGTGATAGGTCTGTTGTTGTTACCTGCACAGCATTTGCCATGTTAGTTTTCCTCCTGGAAGATAGAAGAGATTTCATCTGCACTAAGTGCAAGCTGGTCACCATATTGGAAGAAAAAATGAGAGGACTCGAGGCCCAACTATCACCCTACGTTCCATCAGAGAGGATGAAGACTTCCTCGATAAAAGGCAGCATTTAATTTTGCAGGCATTTAATTTTGCAACAGGGGTGATGTTGCAGTTGGTGTCTGCTATAGACCACCGCCGGATCAGGTGGATGTGGTAGACGAGGCTTTCTTCAGATAACTGAGAGAAGCTTCCAGATCACAGGCCCCGATTCTCAGGGGGACTTAAATCACCCTGGCATCTTCACAGACAAGGTCAGCTCCCAGACACATGCACTAGGCAATGCAGTATGGGAAGGAGGTGGACAGCCCTTGGTGGGGAAAGAATAAGTTAGGAACTATTTAAAAAAGCTAAACATACACAAATCCATGGGCCCGGATTTAATGCATCCAAGCGTACTGAGGGAGTTGGCAAATGTCATTGCAGAGCCACTGACCATTATCTTTGAAAACTCGTAGAGATTGGGAGAGATCCTGGATGATCGGAAAAAGGCAAATGTAGTGCCCATCTTAAAAAGGGAAGAAGGACAATCTAGGGAACTACAGACCAGTCAGCCTTACCTCAGTCCCTGGAAAAATCATGGAGGGGATCCTCAAGGAATCCATTTTGAAGCACTTGGAAGAGGGGAAGAGATCAGGAATAGTCAACATGGATTCACAAAGGGCAAGTCATGCCTGACCAATCTGATTAGCTTCTATGATGAGGTAACTGGCTCTGTGGATATGGGAAAGTCAGTAGATATGATATACCTTGACTTTTTAGCAAAGCTTTTGATAAGTCTCCCACAATATTCTTGCCAGCAAGTTAAGGGAATATGGATTGGATAAATGGACTGCAAGATGGATAGAAAGCTGGCTAAACTGTTGGACCCATCAGGTAGTGATCAACAGCTCAATGTCAGGTTGGTGGTTGGTTTCTAACGAGTGCCCCAAGGATCTGTTCTTAGACCGGTTTTATTCAGTATCTTTATTAATGACCTGAATGGGGGGATGGATTGCACCCTCAGCAAGTTTGCAGATGACACTAAGCTAGGGGGAGAGGCAGATACACTGGAGGGCAGGGATAGATAGGGTTTAGAGTGACCTGGACAGATTAGAGGATTAGGCCAAAAGAAATCTGATAAGGTTCAACAAGGACAAATGTAGAATCCTGCACTTGGGACGGAAGAATCCCAAGCCTTGTTAGAGGCTGGGGACTGAATGGCTAAGTAGCAGTTCTGCAGAAAAGGACCTGGGGATTACAGTGGATGAGAAGCTGGATATGAGTCAACAGTGTGCCCTTGTAGCCAAGAAGGTGAATGGCATATTAGGGTGCATTAGGAGGAGCATTGCCAGCAGATCAGAGAAGTGATTATTCCCCTTTATTCAGCTCTGGTGAGGCCACATCTGGAATAGTGTGTCCAGTTCTGGGCTCCCCACTATAGAAAGGATATGGACGCACTGGAGGGGGTCCAGCAGAGGGCGACCAAAATGATTAGGGGGCTGGAGCGCATGACCTATGAGGAGATACTAAGGGATTTGGGTTTGTTTAGTCTGCATAAGAGAAGAGTGAGGGGGGATTTGATAGCAGCCATCAACCTACTGAAGGGAGGTTCCAAAGAGGATGGAGAGAGGCTGTTCACATTAGTGACGAATGGCAGAACAAGGAGCAATGGTCTCAAGGTACAGTGGAAGAGGTCTAGGGTGGATATTAGGAAAAACTATTTCACTCGGAGGGTGATGAAGCACTGGAATGGGTTCCCTAGGGAGGTGGTGGAATCTCCGTCCCTGGAGGTTTTTAAGTCTTGGCTTGACAAAGCCCTGCCTTGGTTGACTTAGTTGGGATTGGTCCTGCCTTGGGCAGGGAGCTAGACTTGATGACCTCTTGTGGTCTCTTCCAGCTCTGACTGCCTACACGAAGTTGGGCAACTACTGAAGAATAGAATGTGAATAGGTGTTGTATATTGAATACAAATCTGCAAGTTCTACACTTGAACTATACATGTCTCCTCTACCTTTCAAGTCATCTGTCTTCTTAGTATCTTTGAAAAATCTCCTCAAAGGGAAACTGGACTGTCTAGCTCCCACTTAAAGCTAAAGTGTTAAATCCCCTGGAGCTGTTTCTTCCAGTGTGGAGACAGTACCAAGTACACTGTAGTTGCTACCACAAAGCACAGAAAAGGGTGATAATACTTATCTACTTCAGTGAAGTTCTGTGGGGATTAATGACCATTTCTAATGTGTGCTCCTGTATCTTTGAATCAAAAGGTACTATTAGACATTCAAAGTATTGTTAGGGGCACCAGTCTTTTTTTCAGATGAAAAACTATGTTATTGAAAAAGAAATAATGTATTGGGTAAGCATCAATTGCATGCTTAAACACTTTATTAAAATAACCCCCCCCCCAAAATAACATTGTCCCTGCCTCATTAAGCTTATAACCTAAATAGTGATAATGCAATTATAAATCTCCCTTGTCAACCAAATGAAGATATCTTTGTGGTGTGATTTCATCCGAGTGTTCAATAGCACTTTACAGGTACTAGAGACAAGCAAAGATTGGTTCTTTTGTCAAGCCTATTATGAAGACAGTTGTGTTACACATTCTGGTAGGAGTTTTGTGGCAGACCCAGGCAAGAGGGGTACAGCAGAGTAGAAGGCGGCAGATATACTGATCACTGCATAAACAGTTTTCTGAGCCATTCCCTGAATAGTCCAGAACAAAGGCTACTCCAGGTTAATGTGCTCTCTGACTCTAATTAATCTGCAGAAAGTCAGATAGGCCTTTAAGCTTATGTGGACACCTGGCTCCAATTAAGGCCCCACCCATACTGTTTAAAAGTTCTCCCTCTAGTCCAGAGTTTCCCAACCTATGGGCGGGGACCCAAATATGGGTCCATCATTACATTTCAAAAGGGTTGCTGGTGTCTCCCCAGGTGGCTCTTAAGGAGCCATTAACACATTTTTTGAATCGCCCTGGGTCACCAAGTCTTCCTGAATTGTCAAAATGGGTCCTGTTTTGTTAGTCTATAAAGTGCTAAGACACCATTTGTTGTTTTTTCTGTAACAGACTAACTTGGCTACCCTCTGAAGTGTCTGGAAAAGGTTGGGAACTGCTGCTCTAGTCAATCTCAGGGAGAGGAGCAGAAATACTGCTAAAGAACTGGATAATAAAACATCAACTGGCCACTGGAAAGGGAACCCTGAGGTAAGGGTGAAGGAGGCACTGAGGGAGAAAGTAAGAGGCAGGCCAAGAGAAAGTGGCTCAGTGAAGTGTAGTAGCTCCAGTAGTGAAGGAAAAACTGCCAATAGCTGTTGCCCCGAGCTAGAGCCCAAAGTAGAGGGCAGGATCAGGTTCCCCCCAGCCCTCCCCAAGCCACTATAACGACACCTCCTGAGAGGTGAGACAAGATGGTTAGGACAGGAGGCTGAACTTTTCTTTTTAAACCTGAAGGGACAACAGAACACATGGGAGTTCTCCCATCAACCCCTCCTTGCTAGCCTTGGATGGAAATGGCTCAGTAGGCTGTGATGCTTGCCTCTATAGAGAAGGACTACACTGAGGGTCACAGTGAGCTTAGGCAATCATAACCTCCCAGAAAGTGCAGGACTCAATGAAGCAAGGTCGGCGCCTCATCACAATCTGCATTATTCTCCCTGTAGAAATCAATTATTGCAATGTTTTGTTTCACGACGAAAAAAATTGTAACATGGTTAGCACCGATTAGCCAGAAGTTTGACAGCAGACACTGAACCTCGGTTATCATTTATCAGGTTGCTTTATTGGGCATAATAGGGTGGAAGAGTTCTGAGCTAGTATAAGAACTGTACCACTGATCATGTTGATCTAAAATCATTTTTTTTAGTAAAATATGTTCTGACTTTAAAAGACATTTCCCTTTTTTAAAAAACATTTTGTAAAGATTCTTCAGCTATTCTAATTTTGTTCAGAAGGGCCTCGAATATACCCAAGACAACTAATATCCCACATGCTCATGTGCACTCTTCTTTCTTTCCCACAAGCTGCCTGCTCAGTGCTGTTACTACCAATGAAGCTTGAAGTGTGTGTACACTAGGGATGTAAAAAGTTATCCAGTTAACTGGCTACCATTTAAGCATTAGGCTTACTGGATAAATAACCAGTTATCCAGCCTGGGTGGCAGGAACCTAGACAGGGAAGTAGGCAGCCTTGCTTCTGCCCTACTGGGGCAGGTTGGACCCTGGCCATGCCAGCCTGGTAGTCCTGTCTGCATCTGCAACTCAGCAATGCCGGCCCTGCAGCCCTAGCCACGGGCAGGGACAGGCGGGACCCCAGTTGGCTGTGCTGCAGCGGCAGTCCTGGCTGGAGAAGCCCCCTGCCCACGGGATAACTGTCAACTAGTTAAATATTTTGTTTAACCATTTGACTGTAACTGCAATTTTATATCCCTAGAGTGCACAGTAGCGTTTTGCTTGCTATCTCTGTAACCGTATGAGAGTGAAATTAGCTCAATGTCTGAAAAAGCAAGTGCAAAGAACCAATAGTACCACATTGGAACTGACTCTGCAGAGAGTTCTTTCAAATGGAGAAGTGAAAAAAAGTGATGGAGGGAGGGGCAGGAATTAAAATCAGTATCTGTGGGGACAGTTAAAGCTAGAACACACGTTAACTCATTAGGAATAATTAAGTTGACTTTTACACAGTACTAGATACGTTATTTGACCAGTCTCATTCTTGTCCCCCTCCAAAAAAAATCCCTTCTTCTGGTCTGCTTTTACATTCCTTCCAAACCAAAGTGCCTCCATAAAGAAAATACTATTAGGTTTAATAAAGCTTCAGCCAATGAAACACTGCAATTTTAATATTCTTAGCACCAAAGAATTATTGTTTCCACAAATATTATAGGAAATTAGAAACACTGAACAATTAACAATATGGTGCCAAGCAAACAAACAGGGTCAAGAGTCTTTCTTTAGATCTGGTCAATTATGTAAGAACTCTCCAGTGCCTCAATCTTAGGGTACGTCTAGACTACATGCCTCTGGCGACAGAGGCATGTAGATTAGGCTAACAGGCATAGGAAAATAAAGCGGCGATTTAAATAATCGCCGCTTCATTTAAATTTACATGGCTGCAGCGCTGAGCTGACAAACAGCTGATCAGCTGTTTGTCGGCTCAGCGCGGTAGTCTGGACGCGCGGGGGTCGACATCAAAGGCATTTGTCGACCACCCAGGTACACCGCTTTATTTTCCTATGCCTGGTAGCCTAATCTATATGCCTCTGGCGACAGAGGCATGTAGTCTAGACGTACGTTTGGATATGTTTATAATTTTACAATCTTAGATTGACTTGTTTACAAACTAGACTGCCATGAAGCATAAAGAAAAAATCCAAAAGCAAACTTGTTAATGGTAACAGTTGGTAAGTGGATTTAGTGAGGTCAGCACTAAAATAAAAATCAGAGACCCCGACATCAAAAGTCCCCCATAAAAAAAAAAAATCGGGCAACCTGCGCAGATCGCTGGACAGCACGGCTGGTGAGCGGGGCTCGCCGCGGTTCGTCGAGCCCTGCAGATAAGTTTCCCCCTTGCTCTCGCAAAAATTATGGAGCACACAACAGGCTGACACCATAAAGGGAATGTTGCATGTACTGAGGTCCAATCTAGTCAGAAGACTCCTAACCCTACCCTTTAAACATCCAAAAGCACATTCAACCACCATTTTGCACTTGTTCAGCCTGTAGTTGAACCGCTCCTTACTAGGGTCCAGGTTGCCCATGTATGTCTTCATGAGCCAGGAGAACAAGGGGTAGGCTGGGTCACCAAGGATCACAATTACTATTTCCACCTCTCCGATTCTCATTTTTCTGCCTGGGAAAAAAGTTCCAATGCGCAACTTTCTGAAGAGGCAGGAGTTCCTAAAGGTGTGGCTGTCACGCACCTTTCCTGACCATCCCACACTGATGTCGGTGAAACGACCAGGCATGAGTGGATCACAAGGGAGCACCATTGAGAAGAACCCCTTGTGGCTTATGTATTCTGTGGCAAGGTGGTCAGGGGGCCAAGACAGGAATGTGTGCCTCTCTGGGAGGCAGCAGCATAGGGGGAGGGGGGCTGACTGGCTCTGCAGGAATTGGCACATGTGGGAAAATCAGCTTAAAAGCTGGTTGTGTAACCATGAGGGTTAACGGAGGAGTTCACGCTCATCAGTTAACAGCATACATGGGTACATGATTGTGACGGGGTGCGGCCATAGAAGACTCCCTTTTGGGGCTGCTTTCTGGTGTACTGACAAAACCACTGACACTCACCTCCTTGGTCTCTGGGGCTTCTCACCATCCTAACCTGGCCTTCCCCAGCCAAGGTATAGAGCTGAAATCATTGTTCCCTTCCTCCTCCCCCCCCCCCCCCCGAAGAGTAATGTAGGCACTGAATCACTTCAGCTCTAAGAATAATTCAGTTTCAGGCACAGCATCTAGAAAACCAACCCCCAAATAAAGCTTTGAGGCAAGCCCCTTTTAACAATGTAAGGAGGCTGTATACACTGATGGCTCCCCGGGGTAACAATTATTTACACTGGGCTTGATAGTAAATAAAAGTCATTTTATTAAGTACAAACAGTAGGATTTAAGTGACTGCAAGTGAAAACAGACAGAGCAAAGTAAATTACAAATTTAAAATAAAATGCATAGCTAGTTCTAACACACTAAAGCTTATTGCAAACTTACCTAAACTGTTTTCATTTCACACAAAAAACCTCCAAGCCAAAGAAAATCTTTTCCTTCCTGGGGTCTCCAGCTCCCTTAGGGTGTCTCAGGCCAGTCAAAGACAAAGAGCCTGAAAACTTTGCATCTTAAATAGACTTCCTTTTGGGCAGGAATTCTTTGTTTCTACATTTTCCCCCTTCCATGGTCAGACCTTGTTAGTTGGGGTGGTCATATGCTTTCCTAAGATCAACCACTACTTAGACTTAAAGGACAAAGGAAGCTGTTTACAGGATCACCCAGACACTGAGGTGTCATGCACTGGAAACACCCTTGATGGTTGTCATTTACATGTTTAAAACCATAAGCTATTCTATATCCCATATTTCTAACCTTACATGCAAAAATGATACATACACCAAAATAAGATATACAGATCCAGCAGATTGTGACATTAAAATTGATACATTACATGAGGTATTTTGTCCAAAGCATCTTCATGCATATTTGTACACATAGGACAATTTCATGCAGCATGGGGGGAAGGGTCTGTCACAACATTCACGTACTAGTCATTACCACAGAAGCCTATAATCTAGCAACCTTTCTCCTCGTGATGCATCAAATGCCATGCTAAGCATGTGCAACATTTAGAGTTTAAGCCTATTCAGTCAGTTTTCAATCTATGACTTTTATGGTAGGGGTCTGCAGGCCACAGGTTGAATTTCAAAAGGGGAATTCACTTCCATTCAAAACATTTTAGGGTTCACAAATGGAAAATGGTTGAAAACCAACCAACTATGTACAGTCCATAGCACAACAGGACCTCAAGTGCTAATATATTACATACAAAAATAACAGATTCATGTTGCCCCAAGAAGTGGATAGGAATAGAAATCCAGTGAGGATTAATCCTCCTTGTGGCCTTGCTGCAACAGAAACTGCCCATTGTGAGCAGGAAGTTTTATTAATAGAATTACATGACTTAACCAGCACAAGGAGCAATAATACACTTTTATTCCACCTTCAGAACAGGAAGGTACAAACTACAGAAGCCATTCTCTCTCCAAAGTGGAAAATTAAACTTTTCAAAAGAGGACAATCATGACAAAAGTCATACATAGCAAACCAATTTGCCATCAAGTGTTTATTACACGTATTCTTAGTATCTGCCATTTATCAGTAATGCCCCAACTACTCTGATTCTTCAATGAAGTTATAAAGCTGTAGTTGCTATCACAACCACTTCCACTGCAAGAGAACAGTAACTTCACTGCAAACCAAGCCGAATAATTACTTTGATAGTGGCTGTATAATTCTCTATGACAGTTAAACAATTGAGAGCCCTGCCCTGAATGGGCACTGAAACAATGAGCTCTCAGAAATTTCAAAAGCAGCAAAACTACTTTTCAAGTATGTTCACGGTTTCTGTGATGGACTAAATAGGTCTGTTTTCAGTGTTGTTGTAGATATGTTGATCCCAGGATATGAGACACATGAGGTGGAAGAGGGAAATATGTCTGTCAGCAACACTTAATAATTAAAGGAGATGGGGTGGAGGATGATTTTTAGTTTAACAA
Organism: Pelodiscus sinensis; assembly: GCF_052426305.1. NCBI lineage: Eukaryota > Metazoa > Chordata > Testudines > Trionychidae > Pelodiscus > Pelodiscus sinensis. The sequence goes on along the minus strand of NC_143072.1, from coordinate 4,040,511 downwards.
AAAAAAAAAAATCTCCATATAGCCAGGCAAAACTACAATCCTCAATAACCAAAAAATAAGGCCCACACAAAAAAACAAAACAAAACAAAAAAAACACCACTTTCTTTATGGGCAGACTGATCTTTGAAATGCAAGCTTAAAGACAGGCCATTATGCTTTAGAACGACACAGTCTGTCATTTGTTAGACCTTGTCTGCACACAAAAGTTGTACCATTTACCTAGACCAGTGTAGTTTAAAAACAGATACAGTTAAAGCCAGACAACCCCATTCTTACCAGGATAAATGTGTTTTTAGAATAATTAAGAGTTTCTTCCCTATAGCTTTTTCACAATTGAATAAACTATGGTTTTCTACTTATGTCAAAAGCTTCATGTATCCTTTCAGAAGACAAGAATTCACATGAAGTATTAAGGGAATGTCTGTCAGTTAAAAATTAGTTGATTACCTAAAAGTCTGTCTTCTACACTAAGAGAAAATACACTTTTTAAAAACCGAATTAGAAAATGATAGAAAACACTACTTTCAATGTAGACAAAGTTTAACACAATTAAATTAGCATTAAACAGCAGATGTGAAACACCAGATTTATGTAAAGAGCTAATTTTCTTAAAATCTGCTCTACGTAATATAATTGTCAATTTTAACAAGACCAAAGCATTGCAACACTTGTTAGATGTGGTTCAGTGTACTATAATGTATATTGAAGTATTTGTCATTTAAAAAAAATAAACTTACAGTATTTAACAAAATCCTTCTGAAAATCTTTCCGTGTATTGACAAAAGCTCTTCCCCTCTCAGTTCCAACTACAAACACATCTGTTTCATACACAGCAATACAAGCGACTTCTGCCTTTGACTTGGCAAGTTCTTTACACTATAAAAGAAAAAACAGGGCTGCTTTGAACTACAACAGTTAAAAATACAGTTAATGCAATTGTACCTGAATCCATGCCACAAACCATTAAGCAACAGATACTTTGTACTTCTATAGTGCCTTTCATCTGAGAAATTAGAAACACTTTAGAAGTATTAGTGAAGTTAGGTGCTGTCTATCTACCTTGTACCAATTTAACTACATCTGTTCAGAAACTGACTAAAGTTAAGGCTATAGTATACGCACTGCAGCTGTGCTGCTACGAAGTAGGCACTACTGTGACAGAATGAGATTTTCCATTACTATAGTAAATCCTCCCTGTTCCATAGGCAGCGGCTATGCTGAAGGAAGAAATTTGTCTGCAGCGAGGGCTGTCAACCTAACCACATCCTGCAGGATGTGAAATGTAGTTATGTAGACCTAAATTTTGGTATAGATCAGGCTTAAGTTAAATTGGTACATCCTTGTTGTGTAAACATTCAAACTGATTTAGTCTTATGATGTAGATGATTTATGAGATACCAAATTACATCATTTATACTAAGAAGGAATACACTAGTCTAGCATAGCACAATCACCACCACAGAAACTTAATCCAATTGGAACTACAAATTGCCCTCAATTGCTGTTTAAAATCCAGGCCTAACATTGCTAATTCTCAGTTCAGATCATGTATCAACTAGGATTCAAAAGCCATGGTGGTTATTAGCATGGTTTGCTTGAACAGAGACTGAACTGAGAGTATATTTTTTCAAGGGAAAAAAAACCCATCAGCTCACTCTAGTATTCTACAGTTATATTCTAGAATAATGCAGTCTACATAAAGTATAAAAGCTGTAAGTGAAAGTGGCATGCAAAATTTAAGAAAGAGTTGTAGTTTTTATTAAGGATGTAAGCTGCTAATTGGGTAGTCAAGTCACTGCTCAATTACTCTCTCCTCCCCTCTTCCCCTGCTGCCTCTGTATCAGAGGCAGCAAGAGGAGGAAGGGGGACGAGGGAGAGCCACAGCAGGGGACCCAGCACATGCAGCCCCCAGGAGCTAAACTCCTTATTGACTAATAAAGTAGTCCCTGGAAATTCCATCAACTACTCAATTAGCTTATTAACTGCTAGGTAACATCCCTAGTTTTTATATGTAAGCAACGTTAATTCTAACATACTGAAGTAACTAGCAACACTAACCATTGACTCAAGGGCTGACATGAGGAATGTAACCACCATTCTACTTTCAGAGGAGTCTTCATCATGGACGGACAACGCTGGCGTTGCTGCTTGGGCCATTATCCCTGCAAAGCAAAAAATAAAATTGCTACAGACCTGGATGCTAAAAAACAATGAAAATCCTTTATTACATTGTAGAAACAAACATTTTTTTTTAAATCGAGATTAAAATCACTCCCCCCTCCCCCAGGGAAAAAAGCCATTGATGCACTTTATATTTCCCCTATCCTATTCCAAAGACATTTTATAAGAATTAGATATTTAAATGATAGGATGACACATCATGACTAACCAATACACCTTAGGTGATTAGAATGAAAAATGTCAGTTAAAAAAATGCAACACAGAATTTTTGGGTAAGTTTGATTTTACATGTAAGCATGTTTGTCTCAAGCTTCCTAACCAGCCAATGTTAACCTGAGTATCTGGATTAAAATGTATATTAAGAATAAGATGGCTAGACATTTAAAGATCTAGGGTTTTCTGTTTGAAAAAAATCTTCCTTGTAATCCACAGCTTTATCCTAAGACATTAACTCAGGCCATCAGAAAAAAAAGTCGCAGCATGCCAACAGTAGCAACAAAGATTGACACTTATTTACATGGCATTCAGCTACCTGTGTCAATTTCAAAGCCTATTTGGACATACTTGGGTACCTACAGATGTTTATATTTTATAAACTGAAATACAATTAAATTTTAAAGTTGGCCAGCAAAGTAAAAGATGTAATGCCTTTCATAAACATAATATTTTATACAAAGCTTGAGCTTATTCTTTATAATAACCATTAGAACTATTAGGACTTATCTATTTTGTTTGTGTGGGAAAAATCTCTGTACTATGGGAGAACACATGGTATGATCACATCATGAGACTGAAACCTAAGCAATGGGTAAAGAAAAGGGATTTTTTTATGCTTGACTGTTACAGATTTTTTTGTATACACCGATGTAACTCACTCCTGCCGAACACGAGAGAAAAGTACTTTCATAAATAATAAACCATCATGTGCAAGTCTCCTTTAAGCACAACAGATTCAAGAAAAGCTCAGGACAACCAAGGCAGTCCAAGAATATTTGCTTGATGAGCTTGCTCCTCTTGTATAACTTTGGCAGTCATTTTGGCTCAAGTTTTTCAAGCGGCTCTTGCAGAACTTAATATGTGAATAAAAAAGGTGCCATTGCTCAAGCAACTTTTTTTTTTTGGGGGGGGGGGTTACTGAAACAGCAAGAGGAGGAGTGCTAGGGTATGAACTGCAAACCCTGCAGGTGCAACCCTGGTACAAATTAGGGATGTAACAGTATAGTCAATTAACTGATTAACCAATAAGCAAAAACTTATAGGTTAATGCTATAGGTTACACACATTACCCCCTCTCCCTCCCCACCAGTAAATTTTTTAGCAGGCTGGCCAGCAGACTGGTTCTGTCCTGGCTTGCAATGGGTCCAAGATCTACCCCTGCTGTGGCTCTGTATTTAAAGGTGGGAGGCTGCCTGCCCCAGTTTCATCTCACGCCAGGACCGGGAACTCAGAGCCCCCCAGACAGGGGCTACTGCCATCCTGCATTGCTGTCTCTGTATCAGAGGCAGCAGCACAGGGCAACAGGCAGCCGGTCCAAGAGGGGAGCTAGTTTTTAAACTGGCTCCCCTAATAGACTAGTTCCTGCCTGGCACCTTGCACTGCTCCTCGGGAGCGGGGCCAGGAGCTCACTGGCTACCAACCCCACCTCTGGGACTATAGGAATAGTAGACTGATGAGAATTCATGAGGTTACTCAACTATTCAATTAACCGATAATTTAACATCCCTAGTACAAATTAAGCATAGGTCTCCTGCATCCCTTGAGGTGCATTCACAAATCGGGATGGTGAATTCACATGAATTTCTATTTTGTATGGCAAAGGAAGTACTTGAAAATGTGGGCAGCCTGTCTCTTCTACAAGAGGTTCTTACTCAACACACTGACTAAATTAAATGTGCCAGGCGGTTCATTCTGTCTTCATCCTTAGTAGTTCTTTTTGGTTTCAACTGACTGTAACACTTTTTCTCTTTTTAAAAAAAAAAGTGGTGCACTATACAGTACTGTACTCATCACCTGCAAGTGGACTACTACAAAGGTTCAATAGTCTGATTACTATCCTAGTTTCATTTGTTACCATAGCAACATCCAGTTTCTTACAGCATGCCTACACTGGCAAGTTTACCCGGAAAGCATTCACGCTGCAACACTGCAGAACACCCGGTTTTGGCAACAAAAAATTTCCACCTCGATGACGGACTTTTTTTTTTTTTGCTTCCCCTCCTTTACTGAGGATAATCACGCAGTGTGTACCACAGAAGACTTTTTTATGTTTTGCCTTTATTAAACTCCAGTATGTTTCCCACAATGTCAAGTATCCACTCTGGGCAGTGCTTTAAACTCCACTGCCCTGCAGCCATGTAAACAGCAATCTGTCCCTCCCCTCCTTAAGCCTTGGGAACTTTAAATTCCATTTTCTGCTGGGCGGCTCAGTGTGGAGTGCTTTCATGGGATCTTCTCAGTGGATCAAGACTGACTATTGCTTGGACCATCAGAGCTCTTGGATCTTCTCAGTGTGTGAGTAGAGGAGTCAGTGCAGTCCCACAGGAACTGGGACACATACAGCCACACTTCTCCATCCTTGTGTGAGAAGGGGGATGACTGGGACACACTGCACCGCAGAGCAAAGATAAAGGAGCTGAGGCAGTCATACCATAAGGCAGTGTTTCCCAACCAGGGTTCTGTGGAAACCTGGTGTTCAGCAGTCCATCGTCAGGGGTCCCGCAAGAAATCACGGAATAAATAAATAAAAAGTGTGCACGATTTTTTTTCTTACAATGTAAGCTGACATATATATAACAGCTCTTTACAAATAAATTTTCTTGACAATAATTTAGCAGTAATTGAATTGCACTCCCCGCTGTCAACTTTTTCTGGCCAATAGATAGGGGTTCCTCGGGATATGAAAAATTATTTTAGGGGTTCCTCCATGGAAAAAAGATTGGGGATCACTGCCATAAGGTGAGGGAGGCAAACTATAGTTCTAGTGCTGCACCCAAGTAATGCAGTTTTTATAAAGAGATGGATGCAATCCTGGGTGGGACCCCTGTCCGCTGCTAAGAAACCTGTGGATACTGCAGAAGGCACTGCGTCATCAGCAGAAAGAGGACTTAACCCAGAGGATGAAATTACAGATGAGCGGTAAAGAGCTAGGCGAGAATGTGTGGCTCACAGTGGGCTTGCCCAGTATAGAGGACAGCCAGGAACAGTTCTCAAGTCCAGAGGCAAATGAGTCTCGGCAGCAGCTTGATGGAGAGCAGGAAGCAAGGGAAGAGATGCAGGGTAAATGGCTCTGGCTTGGGATGGTGGGGAGAGTAGGGGAGAAGGTCACAAATGTAGGAGGGTGGCTTTGTTTCTGAGAGCTGGCATAGCCCTCCATGGGTAGATGTCCAAGCAGGATGCTGATGCACAACAAGATGTCAATTGAGTCCCGCAGAGAGATGTTCTGGAAACCTTGCCTAAGGTATTTATTAATGTTCTCTAACAGATTCCATGGCAGTGCAGCAGTGTTTCCATCCCCCTGGGTGGTTCAATACTCTCCCATACCATTCTTCAAGTACTGCAGGAACCAAAGTGGCACATAGTTGAGCTGCATAAGCAACGGGGTGACCCCGCTAGCATCCAGAAGCAGAGCCCAGATTTCCCTGTTTACCCTCATGAATGAGATCAGCAAGAGTGATGGCAGTCTGTGGACAAGTGGGGCATCACTAGAATTATTTCCACGCAAGCCTCCTGCACAAGCCAGGACTGTATTTTCTTATGCCCCCATGCACACTCCCCATCGCTCCTTTCTCCTCCTCCCAAACTCATCATATTTACAATGCCTGCAGGGATGGTGCATCTTGCAAGGATCAGGGGCAGAGTTGCTGCCATGTTGAAAAAGGTGCTTTGAGTGAAATGTTTGAACCATGAGCAGGAATGTTACAACCCCTCTTTTGTTACATTCTACTTTGCAATGAGATTTTGACAATGCAAATCGCCTCCTGCTGACAGACTCTGTCACCTAAGGAGACCAAGAAGAAAAAAGGGAGCAACTTGTGAAGGAGGTCCTGAACTACAGCACAATGGAAGCACAGAAAAGTGAGGAGAAATGGCAAAGTGAAAGGAAAGCTAGGAAAAATGCCACTGATCGCATGATTGTGGTCAGGGAGGAGACAACCAAGATGCTTAAGTGTTTAATCACACTGCAGAGTGAGGAGACTGAACCTTGACTTCTCCTGTGGCACATACAAAATTATTTGTCCAGCAACCCATCCTCTACAACCATACATTCCTTTTCATCAGCTGGCAATGCTCAGTTTCTTCCACCCTCCACTCCCCATCACACCGTTGTGAGGCTTCACCTTAACCCTCTCTTACTAGCAAACATTGATCATAGATTCACAGTGATCAGTAAAGGAAAAAATTGTATGAGTATAATGACTACTTTCTGCTATCACTCACGCCCCAGTTGAAGGCTGTCACATTCCTTACCTTCACAGAAATATGTTACTCAGGATGAGGAACAGGATTCAGCAAAGAAGCAATGAGGAGCGCCATTTCAAATTTTGGTGGTATATGTGGGTGGGGGGAATGCATGCCATGATGGCGGGATGGGGATGCAGACAGAGGACAGCAGGTTCAGCAATGTTACTGAGCATGGTCAGTATAAGCCAAGCAGCAAATTGGGGGTGGGACCGACCCCATCCACTCCTCTTCCCCTCCCCCCACACATACCCCACCGCTTTCCAAGGGCTACTAAGGCACTGGAACCCTCTAGTTTTCTGGCAGATAACTTAGAAATTAGCTGACAGGAGCACTGGATCTAAGAAAGAAAATTAAATAAATGTTAGACCCACTCAGCTCTAATAACAACATGTTCTGACATCTTGTGGCCAGATTGCACAAATAGAGAAATATACACTGTGAGGAATCCTGGGCTCTACCTCAGCTCTGGGAGGTTTACAGCAGGGTACAGATATATCTGGGTCCTATACAAGAACATCAGAAGGGCCTCACTGGGTCAGACCAATGGTCCATCTTCCCAGTATCCTGTCTTTCAACAGTGGCCAGTGCCAGATGCTTCAGAAGGAATGAACAGAAGAAGCAATTGTCATGATCCATCAGCTTCTGGCAAACAGAGAGTAGGGACACCATCTCTGTCCATTCTGGCTAGTAGCCATTGATGGACCTATCCTCAAATTAATTTTTATGTTTTGGAACACTGTTATAGTTTAAGCTGTTGCACTATCCCCTGGAAAAGATTTCTACAGGTTGACTGAAGAAATAAATTGTTTTAAATCTGCTGCCTATAAATTTAATTGGATCAGCTTCTTGTATTGTTAGTGAAGGAATAAATAACATTTCCTTATTCTCTTTTCCCACACCATTCATAATTTTCTAGATCTCTAACATATCTCCCATCCTTTACACATTTCTTTTCCAAGCTGAAAAAACCCAGTCTAGTTAATATCTCCTCACACGGAAGATATTCCTTACCACTAATCATTTCTGTTGCTCTTCTCTATATCTTTTTCAATCCAATATATCTTTTTTTCAGATAGGATGACCAGATCTGCATACAGTATTCAAGATGTGAGCATGCCATGACAGCAAAATGATATTTTCTGTCTTATCGATTCCTTTCCTAATGATTCCCAGTATTCTGTTAGCTTTTAGACTGCCACTGCACATTGAGAAGATATTTGCAGAGATCTCTTTCTTGCATGGTAAGATGTATGTATAGTTGGGATTATATTTTTCCATGTTTGTTACTTTGCATTTATCAGCACTGAATTCCATCTTCCCTTGTTTTGCCCAACTACCCAGTTTTGTGAGATCCCTTTGTAACTCTTTGCAGTCAGCTTTATACTTAACCATTCTGAGTAACTCTGTAGTATCTGCAAATTTTACACTTCATTGTTTACCCCGTTTTCAAGAACATTTGTAAGTTTAACAGCAGTAGTCCAAATCCCAACAGCACAACACTCGTTCCTACCCTTTCCCCCCCATCTTTTATGTTTTCATGATGATCTAATGATCCCTGTTACCAGAATAACCAGCCTTTTGTTATTCTTAATCACCTGCCTCCTTTTTATAACAAACTCCCTGCCCCAAAGGCAAAGCGCCAAGCAGCTCAAATAAGGATGTTAAATATTAAGTCATTTACTAGTCGAGTAGTGGATGGAGCCTGTACATTTCAAAAGGGGGAATGCAGAATTCCAAGGGCACTCCGGGGCTTTGTGCATTTCAAAGCAGAAGTGCCCTCATGGAGCCTGGGGACAGCAGGGCACTCCCCAGCGATCCTGGGCTCTGCGCTGCATTTCCCCAGAACCCAGGATTGAGTAGTTGATATAGTTTTTATTGACTACTCAATCAGTGGATAATGGAAGGTAGCTTGCTTTGGTCACGGCTTGTGCCGGGTCTGGGACCAAACACTGCTGCAGCTCTGCAATTTACAAGGCAGTAGGAGCTGGGCTGCCTATCTGCTAGGCTCCTACTGCGTTTTAAATTGCAGAGACATTGCAGGGTTTGGTCCCGGACGGTGTGAGCCAGATGTGAGCCAGGCTGCCTGTCCACCCTACTCCTACTACATTTTAAATGAAGAGCCGCAGCGGGGATAGCAGGTTCCCCGCTGCAGCTTTGCATTTAAATGAGTATGGTCTATAGCATTAACCAATAAGCTTTTCCTTACTGGTTAATCGGTTATTTGATTATACTATTACATCCCTAGTCTACACTGCACAGCGCTTGCCACTCCTCTTCCTCTGTCAGAAACTTCAACCGTAACCCAGGTTTATCAGTTAATCATTTAAACAACTGCACGCTAACATCCCTAGACTGCTTTTCTATATCAAGATAAAAAGTAAAAGTAAAAACATCTACCATTTGAGGCTAAGGTTTATAAAAATGACATAAGAAGTCATCTACTACATTAAGGGACTGATGCTGTGAGGGACTCAGAACAGGTATTGGGACCTGGCCTCTGACTACCTGTTGATGGTATCCTCTGATCATCCACTGATCCTACTGGATAGATTCAAAATATTTAAGGTTTTGTTTAATAAAAAATTATATGATGTTTTGAGTTTAAATTAGTTACCAACACAATACACCTTGACAAAAACCATTATCTAATACAGGCAGTCCCCGGGTTACGTACAAGATAGGGACTGTAGGTTTGTTCTTAAGCTGTATGTAAGTCGGAACTGGCGTCCAGATTCAGCCGCTGCTGAAACTGACCAGCGGCTGACTACAGGAAGCCCGAGGCAGAGTTGCTCTTCCCCAGGCTTCCTGGAATCAGCCTCTGATCAGTTTCAACAGGCTGAATCTGGACGCCAGTTCCGACTTACATACAGATTCAACTTAAGAACCCCAGGCGTCCCCAAGTCAGCTGCTGCTGAAACTGATCAGCAGCTGATTCCAGGAAGCCCGGGGCAGAGCAACTCTGCCTCGGGCTTCCTGTAGTCAGCACTGGTCAGTTTCAGCAGCGGCTGAATCAGGACGCCTGGGACAGAGCAGCTGGGGTGCTGCCGGGTTGGTCCAGTAGCGCCCAGAGCGGCGCTGCGGGACCAACCGGCAGCGCTCCAGCTGCTCTACCACAGGCGCCCGGAGAAAAGCCTGGACTGCTGCAGGGGGGAGGGCCTACTAGCTGCGCCCACCCCCACCCCCAGCAGGCCAGGGAGACGCGGGCAGGGGACCGAGACGCACCGCAGTCCCGCCGCCCGGGTCCTCCACGACTTTGCTCCGCGTCTCCCTTATCTGCTGGAGACCACCAGACCAGGGAGACGGGGAGCAAAGCGGAGAAAAGCCGCGGAGCACGCCGGCAGCGGGATAGCTGCAGCGTGCCTGGGCTGCCCGCGTGCTCCCCGTCTCCCTGGTCTGCTGGTCTCCAGCAGACCAGGGAGACGGGGAGCAAAGCCGCGGAACATGCCAGCAGCGGGACAGCCACGGTGCATCTGGGCTGTCCGCTGCCCGCGTGCTCCCCTGCTTTGCTCTGCTGGTCTCCAGCAGACCAGGGAGACGGGCAGCAAACCCTGTTCGTAACTGCGGATCCGACATAAGTCGGATCCGCGTAACTCGGGGACTGCCTGTAATGTGTTTCTAACATTACAATTGTACAATCAATAGTAATCTGAAAGTATGAAGCTATGTATTTGCTTAAATAAAAATGTATATAGTTAAACATGCCACCATTCGGTAGCAAAAAAGATGTACCAAATCTACTCTAACATCTCCATTTAGCTGTAAAAACACATTTTAATGATTATATGTACCTATGAAAATACACTTTAGTTATTTTAGAAAAAAAATGTACAAATGGAAAAGTTTATTAAAATAGATTTAAAAAAATCATGGCTTTGCACTTGATTTAAGTCAAGCTATCCCTGACAAAAGTCAGCCACGTGCCTGGAAAAATCCTTTCACATTTCACCAAATTTCCCAGTTTTCCCTCTATATTTCTGCTAGCCTACGATATAGGGTATAGTGTTTGCTATTAGGCATAGAACCATGGAGCTAAATAGGTCTGCACCTGGCCACAAGAGTAAACCCTTATTGGTGAAGGAAAACAGAATCTCCTGAAACTCACATTCAATGCAAGGCTACTCAAAAAAGCTGCATAGTACTTTGAATGTGCAACAATATACTAAGCAAAAAATGTAAATTGAATCAGATCTTTAGCTACTGCAAGTAGGCTTCCATAACACCATGGTTATGGAACTGGGTCCTGCCATGAGGGCAGGGGACTGCAAACTCAATGACCTCTCGAGGTCCCTTCTAGTTCTAGTGTTCTATTACTATGATTCTATAATTACTAGGGGGCTATGCCCCCTGCTCGTTATGCTCACCAACCCCCCTGTCTCTGATGGCTTTCATGGCCAAAGAACACGAAAGCTACACTCGCCAACTCGCCACCTCTGGGGGGGGGGGGGCGGAGGTGGAGGAGGTGTCTGGCCAGGGTGCAGGAGCAGGCTGGGGGGTGCAGGGTCTTGGTGAAAAGGGCAGGATGAGGATGGGTGTTTGGCCAGAGGGGAGGGGACAAGAGCACACTGGGGGTGCAGGGCCTCGGTAGAAGGGGTGAGGGAGGAGGCTGAGAGTGCAGGGTCTTGGCAGGGCAGTCAGCAAGCGGGGTGGGGCCATGGTGGGAGCCCATGTCAGCGCTCCAGCCTCTCCCTGCCCCAGACAAGACCTCATCTCCCCCCTCCTCCAACCAGCCTGCCAAGACCACGCACTCCTAGCCTCCTTACTCACCTCCCTGCTGAACAGCAGGAAAAGCCTCCTGGAAGTGCATCCCTCTGTTGCTTTTCCCCCTTCTGGGAAAGAGGGAAGGGAAGGGAAGGGAAGGGAAGGGATTCCCCCCCCCCCCCCCCCGCAGGAAGCTGGCACTTCAACCTCAGGAGGGGGGGAAGTAGGAAAGAGGGAAGGGAAGGGAAGGGAAGGGAAGGGAAGGGAAGGGAAGGGAAGGGAAGGGAAGGGAAGGGAAGGGATCCCCTCCCCCCCCCCCCCGCAGGAAGCTGGCACTTCAACCTCAGGAGGGGGGGAAGTACAAGGCTGGAGCACCAGCATGAGCTCGCTGCTGCGGGGGGAGGGAGGCTGAGCTGGAGCTGAAAGAGAGCCGTATTTGGCTCGGGAGCCCTAGATTGCCGACCCCTGGCACAGAAGGTGGGGTTTTCGCAGCCAGAGAGCGTGAGAGCAGTGCCATGTCCAGAAGGAGAAAAACTTTTTTATATACAGAGATCTGTCAGTCGCCACCTATCCTACATGTCTGTAAAAGAGCCTTCAAAAATGTCAATAGTGTTTAGTATGATTTACAATCTGTGAATCCTTTAATTTGATTGCCCGAAGAGCTGTTTTTCCCTAACAAGTAAAGGCCTATAAAACAAAGCCGTATTTATGTCACACCAAGGCTAGTGTCTAGCCATCCTTAACTGCAGGAAGAGACACCAGGACACAAAATGAACGAGCTAAATGGGAGCCCGGGAATAAGAAAAAAAATTATAGTTTTGTGTGGGTTAGATGGGACCTAGATGTAGCTCATTCAGCATGTTTCTGGCTTACTTCCACTTTTGAGAGCACAGAAATAGAAATGCTTGTGGCAAGTGAAAGCCAAACCACAAGAAAAAGTTTCTTATTCTTACAGAGGAGTACACATGCCAATCCCTGCTACCCACAGGTGTTTAGAGATCCTCCCTGACAGTTGCTGATGGACACTAAAAAGCAAGAGAAAACAACATTCTGGCATGAGAAGGAAGAACAATGTTTTAAAGCGGGGGGTGGTGAACCTAAGGCCCAGGGACCAAATCCAGCCCGCAAGGCTTGAGGCTCCCCCTAGCATTGGAGCCCTCCCCTAACCCCGGGGCTGGAGCACACAAATCCACAAGCCTGCACCCACCCCCACTCCCTGCTCTGGTGTGCGAGGGGAATGTGGAGAATGTTTTTCTCCTTTTCAGCTGGAGAATTGGAGGCCACCTCAGAGAGGGGTTGGGTTTTTTTGCTTCTCATTTGTGTGCAGCCCCCGACTGATTTTTCTGTGGGTCAGCAGCCCCCAACCCAAAAAAGGTTCCCCACTCCTGTTTTAAAGATGATTGTTTATACAAAGCATATGCTGTTTGGGGAGAAAGGGAAAGGTGACAATTAAATTTCCCTTTATAAACAGCACAGTGAAGGGTCACAGAAATCTTTCACAAAAACACACTCAGACCCTTAGGAGAAAAGCCTGTAGGCCAAACCTTACCTCTAAGTTAAAATGACCAAAGTCAGACACAAATCAGGAGTGAAAAAGCTCAGTGATATTAACATCTGGCATTTCTCAAGTCTTTGATTTCTATAAAGAATGTCGGATTGCACCACACACAAACATAAGGTAAAGGTATTCACAACTTTTATCTGCAAGTTTCTTGATATACAGACAGTCCCCGACTTACACGGATCCGACTTATGTCGGATCCGCACTTACGAACAGGGCTTTTCTCACCCCGGAGCTCACGGGTGGCATCCTCCGGGGCGAGAAAAGCTTCTCCCGGTCTCTCTGGTCTGCTGGGGGGGTCCAGCAAAGCCGCTGGACCCCCCCAGCAGACCAGGGACACCCGAGCAAAGCCGCCGCCTGGGCAGCTTTGCTCGTTTGCCCGGGAGCAAAGCCGCCCAGGCGGCGAGACCCCCGCCGCCTGGGCGGCTTTGCTCGGGTGTCCCTGGTCTTCTGGGGGGTCCAGCGGCTTTGCTGGACCCCCCTAGCAGACCAGGGAGACAGGAGCAAAGCCACACGGGTGGCGGGGTCCCTCCACCTGTGCGGCTTTGCTCGGGTCTCCCTGGTCTGCTGGGGGGGAGGGGGCGCAGCTAGTGCGCCCCCCCCCCCCCAAGCAGACCAGGCTTTTGTTGCGGGACGCCTCGGGTAGAGCAGCTGGGGTGCTGCCGGGTTGGTCTTGTGGGAACCTACCGGGCAGCGCCCCAGCTGTTCTGTCCCAGGCTCCAGATTCAGCAGCTGTTGAAACTGATCAGGCTGATTTCAGGAAGCTGGGGGCAGAGCAACTCTGCCTTCGGCTTCCTATAGTCAGCCCCTGGTCAGTTTCAGTGGCAGCAGCTGAATCTGGAGCCAGTTCCGACTTACAAACAAATTCAACTTAAGAACAAACCTATAGTCCCTATCTTGTACGTAACCCGGGGACTGCCTGTACTAGAATGGTAAGAGTGCATGTGACACCATTATACACTCAGAAATACTAACCCAGCTGGGACATTTGCTGTCACCATTTCAAACCAACTCCCACTACAGAGATTTAACTCTCAGCAACAGAATCAACACGAACTGCACTGGGCTGCCTTATCCATCCGAGGAATATTGCCACTTAAAAACCAAGACCTGATGAAACTAAAGAAATATAATTCACGTAATTATGCCACTCAGAAGCATAGTGCCTTGGATTCTGGAGACAGAGATGCTATCTTATTTCCTTACTTTTAGTGTGCACAGGTTGATGCTTCCATTTTTTCCCTCCAGCAGAGTCAAGAAAGAGCTTAATAATCAAGGACCAGATACTGAGAAATGAGTACCCACAGCACACACTGACTTTAGAAAGTGCTACAGGTAAGGGATGTGAAAGTATACCCATGCAGCAGGTGGGAGCTGGTAGGTGCCGGGAGCCAACTTAAAAGCTGTCTCCCCACGTATACTGGCTCCTGCAGAGCTGTCTCCCATCCCCAAGTGTAACCACTGAAATTTTCACAATTACATAATTAAATGCATTTTAACGTCCCTAGCTGCAGTTGTTTAACATGCAATTGCTATCACTGATATTTAATGTGCGAGACCCTATATATTAATCAGAAGTCTGTCACAGATCCACCACTGCCTGTCCTGAAAAACACTTAAAAACAATTTTTATTTAGCTAGGTACTTACATGGCTCTTGCTCATGGCAGTGCCTAGAAACTGACTTTTAACCAGGGTGAATGGATCAAATATAGTGTTAAAATAAACTTTAATAAAAAAACCATTCAACATTAGAAACTAGTCTCAACAGTTTTTGGAAAGTTCTTCTAATTATGTTGTGACACATTGACATCAATGTAATCATATTGGCAGAAACTCTTTTCAAGTGTCTTTAACATTTTTCTAACAAGGAGATGCTGGTGTAAATAGACCAACAAGTTATGTCCTCACTGTGGGTATGTCTACACATTGCATTCCTGTTTCGAGAGAGGAATGCAAATGCAGATGAACAAAATTGCAAATGAAGCGTGGATTTGAATTTCCTGTGCTTCATTTGCATAATTGCGTCTGGCTGGTTTCTTGAAATGCCCTATTTTGAAAAAAGAAACACTGTCTAGACATGGTTATTTCGAAAGAAAACTTTTCAAAATAACTGTTAAACCTTGTTTTTTTAGGAGTAAGGATTATTTCGAAAGAAGGGTTTTCTTTTGAAATAACTGTCTAGACAGCGTTTCTTTTTTCGAAATAATTTCAAAAGAAAACCCTTCTTTCAAAATAATCCTTACTCCTAAAAAAAACAAGGTTTAACAGTTATTTCGAAAAGTTTTCTTTCGAAATAACCATGTCTAGACAGTGTTTCTTTTTTCAAAATACGGCATTTCAAGAAACCAGCCAGATGCAATTATGCAAATGAAGCACGGGAAATTCAAATCCACGCTTCATTTGCAATTTTGTTCATCTGCATTTGCATTCCTCTCTCGAAACAGGAATGCAATGTGTAGACATACCCTATGAGTCCAAGATACATTCAAAAAAACCTTGAATCTGTATTGAAAATGTAAAGCGGGGCATTTTTTCCCCTCCATGGCTGACTTCCATTTGGCAAATTGGGGGTGTGTGTGTGTTAATGAGACTTAAGAGCAAGAACTGGGAGGACTTATAACACATCAGTTCCTAGAAATGTCAACAAATTTAGTATGGAACAGATGTGTATAGGGGCAACTTATAGTGGAGATGCCCTGTATAATAAAACACCAACAGGCATGTATTATGCTATACATACTCTGTCATGTAACTGGCTAGCATGTTTGGACTTTAATAGCAACTTAACTCCATCTGTGAATATATTTAAGTCTGAGTAATGTCAGTTTTCTAAGTACACATACAGTTTTAAAGCAGTAAAAAGCTGTAAAAATATGAATTATGCAAAATCAACAAAGTAAAATATTAATCAGTTTCCCCATCATTTAAGTCTTTACTAGTCTAATCATTCTTAGCAAACGTGATTATTCATGTTAAGTAATGGTTCCTTGTGCCCAACAACATTAACACCCAGTATCTGAGAAGTAATTAATTTTGAACTTCACTCCTATTTATCTAATTATAGAAAAACTGGTTCTGGTATTTTTTTAATTATGATAAATTGTATTCTCAGCTAATATCGGCTCAACTTGGTTTCTATACCACATTATATTCTGTCACAGGAATCAAACCTATTGTTTCCATAAAAAAAAAAAATCTTCAGGTGCTCACATAAAGGTTTACCTATACTACAATCTAAAAAATGTTTTTGAAACCATTTGTAACATCCATTTGTCCTACTTACTACATGGTTGAATTATAGCCACAAAGCAGTTTCTTCCCCTCCTGCTCCCCCACTACTGTGTGCTAACCAAACCTGTATACCCATACCTCACCATACTGCCTAAACATGTATGTATCAGCGCATTTGGGGAAAATCAGGGCAGCTATTCCATACTGCTTCTCTTAAAACCTGATGACCTTTCACTATTTCCTTCCTTATTTCCCAGCACTCAGAATCTTGCATCCCACTGTGAGTTTTTGCACCCAAGAAAGCTCAAACACAGCTCCTCACGGAAACCCTCAGTTTTTGTTCCTGCTGGAGTTAAGAGGACTGCTGCAAAGCAACATGTGGAGACTTAATATAAAGCTTGATGCTTACAGAGGACAAAAAGAACACAATATTAACGATCCCCTAAAGTCCTAATGTTGTGCTACTATGAGAGAAGGCAATTTAGTTTTCTGATTTGCTCAGAAAAGGATTCCTTGCATTAGTCAAATTTGAGTTAATGACAGTATCAGTCTCACCACTGTGTTTAAAAGTATCAGTATGATGATTTCAGATTATCTGGCTGAGTCATATCAAATACAGTATACCACAAATTAAATCAACAGCGTAAATCCGTGCAATGGTAATTACCGTCCATTTAAAAATACTCTTCACAATTTCACTTCACAGTTTATACAGCAGGTTGTTATGAAATACTGGGAGAGTAATGTCAAACTGTGAGAACAAGTGGATTATGTACCTGTCAGTACTCCCAAAATGAACTTGCAGTCCCATACTCCAGATGGTATCCTTTCAAAAATGTTTAAAGTAACACATGGATCCAAGCCTGAACAAACATTACACAGGCTGTCTCTCCACTCCCTTACAGAGGCTTCATCGTGCTTCCTGTCTGATTTTACAGTTGTCAAGGTCCCTTGCTTTCCTTCTCAAAGATTGTTCTTTATTGCAAGTTCCACAAGGAGCAATTAACAGTCATGTGCTATAGTGTCCCAATAATAATAATATTCATTTTACCCAATGTGAAAAGTTTTCAATATACATTTATTATTAAAATTATTTTCTGCTAGAGTGTAAAAGATCTCTTCAGTTCATACATAGGCAGTTGATGCACATGTCAAGGAGAATATAATCTCATAGGACTTCACTCAGACTACTTCAATTATATTCATCTAACAAGCCTAATCTGCTTCAAAAGATTAACTTGAAAATCTATTGTACATAACTATTGCACTTTAAAAATACACAATGAACAACTTTCCAAAGACACATTACCAAAAGTACTCTAGTTACAACAAGCAGTTCATATGTTACTTCAATGGAGAGTTCTTGCCTTAAAAACAATCTTCTACCTTTATTAATATGTAGTAATTAAAGGCAGAGGACAAATTTTTATTTCACCCATTTTGTTTTGATTGACTGTTTTTTTCTGCTATGCATTCTAGGGGTTTAAAGTGAATGTAAGCCAATATGGTACCTAAAAGACACTCTCAAATATAATGTATACATACAGTCAATCACAAACATACAAAAAATAGATGACTGACTAACTACTCAGTACAGAATTTAGAATTTTTTAAAAGTAGTCTACTACATAGCCTTTTTTGTAAAAATACCAAATGTCTCAAGAAGACACTTGATACAAAAAAAATTGGAACCCCCACCCCAGAAAATGTCTAAAATGGGTTGAAGATTAAACACACTAATTGAGTCTGTGACCCAGGAACCTATGAACACCAACTGACAAAGAGGTGTAGAGTGTTTACATTATACCTCACCAGAATGGAAAATGTATGTATGAAAGAACTGCTATATATCGACTTTAAGAATGTATTTTCAGTGTGTAGATAACTGTCACCAGTTAAGGTGAAAAAAATGTTGTCTAGCAGACAAAACATGTTCATTCATCTACCTGTTCATGTGTACATTGGGTACAGTCTTACTCACAACAGACTTCATCACTATACTATGTTGAAAGCAAATTAAATATTATAAAGACTCCAGAGAAAAAGTGAAACAGGAAAAGAAAAGTGGGGGAGGGATGAAGACACTCATGGGTACACTTCAAAGATTTATACACTTAACTATATTTGGGGAGGTGGGAAAGGAACAGAGAAAACACCCAGGCATCCTTCACCAAGACAGTGGATTGTATCATGAAAGAGTCTCTCTCAGCCAGCCTTGATTGAAAACACTGAAGAAATCTTTGGGAGAGAGAAAACGTCTTTGACAAGTTAACCTGTTAGTTTAGTCTCTAAAAAAAGTTATTTTTTTTCATATATACTTATTTGTTTCCAATATTCTTACTAGAATCCTGAATATTTGACGATAAACTTATTCTCATTTTCACTTTATATTCAAGAGCTGTGGTGTTATGCAAGGTGGTGGACTTTACTGAAACTTACATAATAATGTGTTCTGTTCCCTTTGGGAACAGTTAGCCTGGCAATTCTGTGAATATTCAATATATAAGGGTCTAGGATACTGGGCTAGTACTGGGAGAGTGGTGTGTGCCTATCATTGAGGCCTGTAGGAGCCTGGAAGACAGGTGTTGCTAAGAGAGGTTGGTTTGAAGGAACTGACCTGCAGCAGAGACAAGATTGCTTCATGTGCTAAGGGCAGTGGTAATAAGGTGCCTCATGATCCCGGGTACTATTGGGGAGCATCACGGAGGCGCCCTCCCCCCTCCAAAAAAGCAAGTCATGTGTAATAATATTAAGTTAAAGAAACACAGTGGGTGAAGTAATAACCTTCCACTGGACCAACTTCTGTCAGTGAGACATACAAGCATACAAAGACCTCTTCTTCAGGTGTGGGCTCATTTCTCACCAACAGAATCCGATCCTATAAATGATATTTCCTCACCTGCCTTGTCTCTCTAATAACCTAGGACAAACACAGCTACAACTATACTGTATATAAGATTAATTTAACACGTTGAGATAGAAGCATGGAGTCAACGGTCTCTCAGGTTATGTCTACACTGCAGTTTTTCGGAAAAATGGCAGTTTTTCCAAAAAAACTTCATTTACAACCACACTGCAATCACGTTCTTTTGGGGGTGAAAAACCCCGAAAGAACAGAGGGTTTTTTCCAACACTGGTAAACCTCTTTCTATGAGGAAGAAGCCTTTTTCCAAAAGGGCTCTTTCAGAAAAAGGCATGCATGGACGGGGAAGAGGCAGTTCTTTCCAAAGAAGAAGAAAGAGGTGCCTCAGTGGCCACTCCCTCCATAGTAATCACAGCTTAAATGTGAGATTGTGTCCACACTGAATGGATGCTATCTTTCGAAAAAGCAGATAGCTTTTTCAATGCACTTTTGTTGGAAAAAAAAGGACACTCCCTTTTGGAAGAAGTTTTTTTGGAGGATCTCTCCCCAGAAAGCTTTTTCTGAAAGAAGCCTGCAGTCTAGATGTAGCCTCAAAGATACTAGATTGAGAATCTTGTACACTAAATTCCTCTCTACTGGCTATCTAGCAAGATATCTGATTTATACCAGGTTCATCTTTCAGGCCTGATAGTAAAGCTCCTTTAACATAATACCCTTACATTGGAACATTCTCCCACTGGCAGACTGTCAGAACTGGTTTGGTGATCTGCAGAGGTACCGCTTCAGATTATTTTTATTTCTTCTGCGGTTTGGTTTATTGCTTTATAAGTGTGTGATTATTCCAATTAAAACAAACAAACAAAAAAAAACAGCGAAGGCTCTTTTGCTACCCATAATGTGTAGCATCTTGTAGTTTGATGTTATTTTTTGACAATATTTAGATGCAAGAGTATACCGTTTCCCCCCCCCCCCCAAGAATATATAACCAAACACACACAACACGGGCAAAAAAATCCACACCCCTCTTCCACCAGGGGAATGAAATAACTGCCCTTCTCTCCCAAGCAACAGCAACAGGGAGACGACTACGGCACTACTCTGTCAACGGGCCTTAATTGTAACTTATGCCAAGATTACAGCCTCCGCCTAGACAGTTCTTTGTCCCTATACTTTGATTGCCAACATTGCAATGGTGCTAAAAGTGTCATTAGAGATGATGTTTTGAGTGAGATAATCTACTGACAAATGGACTGAAGCCCTTACGCTGCAGTAAGCTTTATGCTGGCAGACACCCATGGACAGATTCTGCACAGACTGATACTTCTACCTACACAGTCTAAGTCAATGTGGAAACACTGCAGGACTGGGGCCCAATAGCCCAAATGTATTTCATATAGGCCAGGAATGTTAACTATTGTTTGTGTAAGTGTGTAACAGCTGGAAATTCTAGCAGTTACACGTTTACACGCAGGGAGGCAGGCAGGAGGCAGTACTTCGGGGGTGGGAGGGGCGGCTTTTAAGCAGTCTCCCTGTGAGTACTGGCTCCCACCTGACACCCCCCACCCTGCTGCCTTTGATAAGGAGGCAGCAGCACCACAGGGGTGGGCAGGTAGCGCTGCAGGAAATGATACGCACAGGGAGCTAGCTTCAAAGTCGATTCACGCATGTACCGGCTCCCGCCTGCCCCTGTCACCGCTGCCTCTGTGGGATGCAGGAAGTGTGGGAGGGGGCTCCTTGCAGCTGGCACACATGGAGAGCCAACTTTTAAGCCAACTCCCCATATGTGTCCGCTTCCACAGTCGCCTGGCCCCTCCCCCAAACTTGCTGCATCCCAGAGGCAACTTTTGGGGGGGAGAGGAGCAGACAGGAGAGGACATGAGGGGAGTTGGCTTCTGCAAAGCTACCTTCCCCCTCTGCATCCCACAGAGGAGGGAGGCAAGAGCCACAAGCACCAGCTTTTTGCCTGTCCCCATCCAGCGTGTAAACATTAAAAATGTCAGCAGCTATTCATTTACACGAATACACATTACTTAACATCCCTCGTATAGGCTACCATTACATGGGCAACCTGGGATGGATGTGAGACAGTGATCAAGAGGGGAAAGAGATTAAAACATTTAAAGAAAAATGTAAAGCACATACATAAACCAAAGGTTGGTTCTCAATCTTTTTCACCTACAAATACAATACTATCATTTTTTCCTGCAGGCTACCCTGTTGGTGTCTTTTTGCACCATTCCAGGCAACAACGAAGAATAAAAGAAACAAAATACGAAATTATGCACAGTAACTGTGCTAGTTATGACTGATGATATTTACATTAATACATATAATTTCATAGGTGAAAAAACTTTTAAGTGTATCAGCTTGAACTGCAGCTCTTCATTCAGATTACATGAAAGAAAAGCAAGTTTACTCTAAATATTGTGCAGATAAAGATACACCAGTGTTTCTTCTGGCAAAGCCCCCTAATGGAAATCCAGTGTATAAAAACAACCTCCCCACAAGACATAAGCTGTGCCAGTATAAATTGCATCTGCATGGAGGGTGGGGGGTTGCCAGCATAGCTATGCTATTTAGGGGTATTTTCTTCCCACATGCCTAACCAACATAGCTATGCCAGCAAAACTTTCTAGAGCAAACCTGGCTCTCTAGTGTGTGGGACAGACAGCTCAAGAAGACAGAGAGAGGAACAAAGACTGAAAAGAGCAAAAGAGACACAGCCTGGTCAAGCTGGCAAGCAGCAGCTTGGGATGCAAGCAAAGAAACTACCTCCTGTTATTTTTGCTTCACTCTGTGTTTGAGGAAATAATACTTTTACAAAGCATCAAAGGTGCCTGACACTTTCATCAGTTCCTCCTATTGGTGGAAACTCCCCACATCCCTAAAACCTGGATTAGCCACTCAGATCAAAGGCTAATAATATTCAAACCCAATGACTGCAGTTATTTCACAGGCAGAAAGGAGACAAAGCTTTTGGTTAAACAAAAAAAAAAAATTTGTTACAAGAGTCCTTATCTTAGAAAAAACATCTCTGACACAGGCAGGGAAGGGTAAGAACTACATGTTTTCCTTGTAACCCTTCTCAAAAGAGAATGCCCCAGGATGTGCTGAGCCTCAGTTTGTGTCTCATTCATCCTCAATACACAAGAGAAAAGAGGTGCAAGTCAAGGAATTTGAAAATAAAGCATTCATGCTAAGCAGAGTGGTCTAAACTCCTTGTTTCCCATTTTGCACTTCAAGCATGAAGCCAACCCTCTAAGCTTCTCCTTCTGGAACCCACCAGACTCCCAGAGACGAGTTAACTAAGAAGGGTCAATTAGAATACAATCCCTATGGTCCCCTCCCAAGAAGCAGATACTTGCCCTTCCCTACTTCTCTTCCACCCACATTCCTCACCAGGATCTGGCATATGCCATACAATGAGAAGCTGTGGCACTCCAGTGCAAGGACCACACAGCCACCACCAATGCACAACCTCGGAACAGCTTCCTTCCAATGGCCATGATCAAAGATGGAGAGTGTTGCGCTCCACCAGCAAAGTAACCATGACTGGCGCTGGAAGAGGTGTGAAAGCTCCCCCAGCAGAAGCGGAAATGAGATGGCATTCAGTAGCAACTGGCAGGCAAGAGATTCACATAATCTTAGGGCTGGAAGAGACCTCAGGAGGTCATCAAGTCCAGCCCCAAGCCCAAGGCAGGACCAATCCCAAGAGGGAGACCGAGACATCCCCAAGAGGTGGCCAATAAGGGGGAAAGGGAATTGGCGGGGTATAGCACTTCTCAAGGAATGTCGACTGAAGAGGGGCAAAGCTGGCAGGAGAGGAAATGAATCTCTCACAGTCACACAGGAGTAGCAGCCAAGGAAGGGGGGGAAGGGGGATTCGAGTTCTTCCTCTACCATGGGGAATGGCAACCAAGGCGGGCATATGCGTTCCCCCGCCCCATTCACTCTCTTACACACACACACACACACACACACACGTGACTGAGGCGGGGCATGTGAGTTTTCCCCCCATCACACTCACACTCACACTCACTCTCACTCACACACTAGTGACTAAGGTGGGGCATGTGAGTTTCCCCCCATCACACTCACATTCACACTCACTCACACACACTAGTGACTAAGGCGGGGCATGTGAGTTTTTCCCCCATCACACTCACATTCACACTCACTCTCTCACTCACTAGTGACTAAGGCGGGGCATGTGAGTTTTCCCCCCATCACACTCACATTCACACTCACTCTCTCACTCACTAGTGACTGAGGCGGGGCAAGTGAGTTTTCCCCCCATCACACTCACATTCACACTCACTAGTGACTAAGGCGGGGCATGTGAGTTATTCCCCCCCATCAACTCACATTCACACTCACTCTCACTCACTAGTGACTAAGGCGGGGCATGTGAGTTTTCCCCCCATCACACTCACATTCACACTCACTCACACTCACTAGTGACTAAGGCGGGGCATGTGAGTTATTCCCCCATCACACTCACATTCACACTCACTCTCACTCACTAGTGACTAAGGCGGGGCATGTGAGTTTTCCCCCCATCACACTCACATTCACACTCACTCTCACTCACTAGTGACTGAGGCGGGGCATGTGAGTTATTCCCCCCCATCAACTCACATTCACACTTACTCACTAGCGACTGAGGCGGGGCATGCGAGTTCCCCCCCCCCACGGGCGCGCGGAACAGTGACCAGAAGGGGGGTGAGCCCCCCCCGCGGGAATAGCGACGGGGACACCCCGGGCCCAGCCGGAGGCAGGCTCGGCCTAGCCCCTTCGGCCCGGGCTCTCACTCACTGGCTGGCCGCCGCCGCGTCAGGGCAGCCCGGGTCCTGGTGAGAGTCGGCGAGGAGACGCCGCCGCCTCGGGGCAAGGGGAGGCCGCGCTAATCCCAGCTCACAGCAGGCGCTTCCCAGCAGGGCCTGTCCCCTCGGCGACTCGTCCGGCGGGGGCTCGCTGACCGCGTCCGCTGGGGCGCCGGCCGGGCCTGGTCCCCTCACACAGTCGTTCACCCTGAACCCAGGACCGCTGCGAAGGGGGGGGGGGGACCGAGAGGGGAGTTTTTTGTTCGAGGAAAGCCGCTTTGCGCAGGCGCGCGGGCCGCAGCGCCTGCCGGGAGTTGCAGTTCGGCGGACCCCTCCCGGCCCGCGCTGGGCGGCGGGAAGCCGGCCGGCCGGCGGACTACAACTCCCAGCCTGCCCCGGGCGAAGGCGACCCGCTGCCGCGGCGTGCGGAGGGAGCAGGGGGAAAGGAGCGAGAGAGGGGGGCGACGCTGGCCTCTCAGGCGGGCGAGGCGGACATGGCCGCGCGGCGCGGCGCGTGCTGGGGCCGCCGGCGCGGCGCCGCGCGGCCGCCGTCGTCCTCGCTGTGGGGCGGGGATGCCCGGACCGTTAAACGGTCGCCTGGGCAGCCCTGAGGGGGAAGCAGCCGGGCTGGGCCTCAGAGCAGGCCCTGCCTCCCCCTCCATTGCCTCGGGCTGGACAGTGCTCGCCTGCCGGGGGGAAGCAGCCCAGCCGCGTTACACCCACAGCGGGGACAGGCCGCTGGCCCGGGAGCCCGCTGCTCCCCTGCGGCCCCGGGCCAAGATGGCAGCTGCTGGACGGCCCCCGCCACACGCAAGAGGAAACCCCCCCCGCCGGGCCCTGCTCTCCGCTTGAGCCCGGGCTGGGCCTGCCCACTGTATCCTGGCTTGGGCAAAGGGGGGCTCGTGTAAACAAAGACCAGCTGCCCTTGCTCTCATAGACTCTAAGGTCAGAAGGGACCATTATGATCATCTAGTCTGACCCCCTGCACAATGCAGGCCGCAGAATCTCACCCACCCCTCCTAGAATAATCCTCTCACCTATCTCAGATATTGAAGCCTTCAAATACTTTGAAGGCCCCAAGATGCAGAGAATCCTCCAGCTGTGATCTGTACCCCAGAGGAAGGTGAAAAACCTCCAGGGCCTCTGCCAATCTACCCTGGAGGAAAATTCCTTCCCGACCCCAAATATGGCGATCAGCTAAACCCTGAGCATGTGGGCAAGACTCACCAGCCAGAGACCCAGAAATTCTCTATAGTAACTCCTATCATCCCTCCATTGACGTATTTCCCACTGAAAATGAATGGTCAATTAGTTACCAAGATCATATTATCTCATCAATCCATCCCCTAATCATAGAACTGGAAAGAGACCCCAGGAGGGCATCAAGTCCAGCCCCCTGCTCTAGGCAGGACCAATCCCATCTAAATCAACCCGGCCAGGGCTTTACTCAGCTGAACGACGACCCCCTCCCCTTGCCAAAAATACGGGAAATGCCCACGCCTGCATTGTTTACTACCTGATCCTGAGGTGGCCGTGAATATGAATCTTTGCATCACTGACACTTGCACATTGTGACATTTGTGGGGGAATTTAACCACTGTATGGACCCAAAGTAGATGTGTACAGAAGAGAACCAACAAGAGCAGGAGAAAAACTGTATTGGAGTCCAAAACTCAGGGTGCCCCCAAAAGATCTTTTACAGGGGAAAGGGTTACATGGGGGAGGTCTAGATTGGATATTAGGAAAAATTATTTCATTAGGGCTGTGTCTAGACTGGCCAGTTTTTCCAGAAAATCAGCCGCTTTTCCAGGAAAAACTTGCCAGCTGTCTACACTGGCTGCTTGAATTTCTGCAAAAGCACTGACTTCCTACTGTAAGAAATCAGTGCTTTTTGCAGAAATACTATGCTGCTCCCATTCGGGCAAAAGTCCCTTTTGCGCAAAACTTTTGCTCAAAAGGGCCAGTGTAGACAGCTGAGATTTGTTTTCCTCAAAAAAGCCTCGATCGCGAAAATGGCCAGCGGGGCGTTTTTGCAGAAAAGCACATATAGATTGGCCATGGACGCTTTTCCGCAAAATCTAGACACTTTTCCATGCCAATCTAGACGTTCTGTTCAAGGGTGGTGAAGTACTGGAATGGGTTACCTAAGGATGGTGCTTTTTTTTGTTTTAAAAAAAAAAAAGGTGCTGGTACTCCAGGGGAAAAGTTGTTGAGCTCTGATTGGAGGTGCTGGTACTGCATACTGGGCAGTACCGTCACAAAAAAAGCACTGGACCCTGGTGGAATATCCATCCCTAGAGCATTTAAGTCCCAGCTTGACAGAGCCCTGGCTGGGATGATTTAGTTGGGATTGGTCCTGCTGAACTCAATGACCTTCTGAGTTCTCTTCCATCCGTATGGGTTCTATGAAGGGGATGGGCCCCCAAATTTCAGCAGGTCTGTGTACATATCTAAAGATGTATACTACTGTTTATTGTCTAATACATATCTTATTGGTGCATGTGTTACAGACCCGAATCTAGCTAGTTGATAGATGCAGGCAGACCTTCATGGCTTTCCGGGCCTCCACTGCCTTGCAAAGTTACTCTGGAAAATCAGCAAACTTTAGTTTACATTGTTTATTTTCAGCAAACAACCTAGAGTATCAGTCCTTTGCCAAAGCCACACTGGAAGGTTAAAATTGTAATGCAAAGAAGTGGTCAGCATGTTTTTTGTAGAATTAACAGCTTTTTAGTAGTGTTTTTCTATATCTATATAAGGACAGTAAACAACTATTATAAAAATAGCTCCTTCTCCAATGTAATAATCTAACCACATACTACATTTCCCCATTTGTGTTCAGTATAATGGAGCCATATATTAGGCTCAGTTTTGCTAGTAATGTTCAAGCCAATTTTTAGTTGACATTATAGTCCTCCTTACCTGACTGGGGATTTAGGATTGAGCCTAATAAATTTTACTACACTGCAATTAGAGCTACTTGAAAAGTGGAATTTCCATTCTTGTGAGCCCCTAAGCCAAGTCACCTGCTACCTCAGGTACAACCCAAACATTCTGCACTCCTGCTCAAGGTAAGAATCCATTCTTTCACTCAGAACCCTGCAAGATCATGCACCCCTTCCTGCACCTCAGTCTCCTGCCCAAAATCACAAACCCCTTCACCCAAACTCCCTCCTCACCCTCTCGTGCAGCCCAGTCTCCTACCTCAATTAATATAATAGAAAAATGTGGCCCATGACAAATTACCAAATTCTTGGAGTGACCCCCATCTAAAAGTATTGCCCACCCCTATGCTAGGATGATGTTGCACATACAGTAATGTGATTTATTTCCAGTTGTTGTAGTTGGTAAGGTCACCCTCCTTTGGGAGGTTGACTATAAGGCCTCTGTTGTACTGTGTTGCATTCTCTTCTTCATTCCATATTCTATCCAAAAGCACTAGGAAAGGCTGAAGGATTGTTTCTTTATTTCCTTTAAGCAGCTCCCCAGTAAAGTTGTCCTCTCCACCTTCTTGCCCATTGTTTGGTTTACCAACAGCTTTTCTAACTTCTTCCATTGTAATAACTCCTAAATCACTGATGGGCAACCTGTGGTCCAAGGGTTGCATGCAGCCCATTGCGGTTCCAGGTGTGGCCCATGAGACATTTTGTTTACCGTTGCACATGCACAGGCTTGCCAGATTGTTGACTTGTAGAAATAGAACTAGCAGAATCTTGTTGGGGGAGGGCAGGAATGAGGCAATATGCCACATTTATTGTGAATGCAGAATTCATTTACTATCCCTAGCTACTAAAAATTATCCGCCACACATATACACACTCATACACAGTTCTGCAGATGGGATATAATTACCACCCTCAGTTGCTCTTGCTATTCCATTGGCCAGGTGGCCCAGACATGAGGAGGGTAGCTGGGTTGAACTAGAGCAAGTGCAGAGTCTTGCATGTGGGACGGAAGAATCCCAAGCACGGGGACTGACTGGCTAACCAGCAGTTCGGCAGAAAAGCACCAGGAGATTACAGTGGATGTGAAGATGGACATGAGTCAACAGCGTGCCCTTGTAGCCAAGAAGGCTAATGGCATATTAGCATGCATTAGGAGGAGCATTGCCAGCAGATCTAGAGAAGTGATTACAGCCGGTCCCCGAGTTGCGAACGGTCAACTTACGAACCAAAGCTGTCGTAAATGGCAGACGCCGAGTTTACGCATTTACGAACAGCACTGTCACGTGTAACTCAATGGGGTCCAACTTACGAACGAACTGAGTTACAACCAATTGCTTGGTCCGTAACTGGTTCGTAAGTTGGGAAGAGGCTGTATTTCCCTTTATTTGGCACTGGTGAGGCCACATCTGGAGTATTGTGTCCAATTCTGGGCCCCCACTACAGAAACGATGTGAACACATCGAAGAGGGTCCAATACAGTGCAACAAAAATTATTAGGATGCTGGAGCACATGACTTATGAGGAGAGGCTGAGGGATTTGGGCTTGTTTAGTCTGCAGAAGAGAAGAGTGAGGGGGGATTTGTAACAGCCTTTAACTACCTAAAGAGAGGTTCCAAAGTGGATGAAGAGAGGTTGTTTTCAGATGGCAGAATGAGGAGCAATGGTCTCAAGTTGCAGTAGAAGAGGTCTAGGTTGGATATTAGGAAAAACTATTTTATTAGGAGCGTGGTGAAGCACTTGAATGGGTTACCTAGGGAGGTGGTAGAATCTTCATCTCTAGAGGTTTTTAATTCCTGGCTTGACAAAGCCCAGGCAGGGATGATTTAGTTATGGTTGGTCCTGCTTTGGGCAGGGGTTGGACACAATTACTTCCTGAGGTCTCTTCCAGCCTTATGATTCTATGCTCCTGGAGGATGAAGGTAGAACCCAAAGACCCAATTCTATTGTTTTTTACCCATCTTCTTATGTTTTAGCTCACTGCCCCAGGACACTGTCTGACCATGAGTCATCAGTTAACAGCATCTTTAATCTTTTCTTGATAGGGCTTTTGTCAGTCTCTTTCTTTTGGGTGGGTTCTCTTATAGGGCTCACTCATTGTTCTTTGACCATCAAGGTAGTGCTGGCAACTGGTCACCCAGAAAGGCTGACTTCAGGTACTGTTCCCTTTACACACACACCCTCATTCACACTTCTAAATGAGATTACAGACACACCTAACTTTAAACAGAGTCAAGGCAGTACAGAGTTTAAAATGGGGTTTCAGTTACAATATGGAGTCATTTCTAGTTACAGTGTGTTAACAGTTAAAAATGGGGTTTTAGTAGCAATATAAAAAGTTACCATATAAGAAAAGGTTCTGTTCTGTAATTGGTTTTCTTTGAGATACGTTGCTCATGTCCATTCAACATAGGTGTGAGTGCCTGACACATGCACCAGTGCCAGAATTTTTTCCTAAGCAGTGATAGGGATGTAAAAGAGTAGTCAATTAATCAACTACCCGATAAGCCGTCGTGTTGACAACTCGCATTTCCATCCCCCTTTGCTACCTCTATATCAGAGACAGCAAGGGGGGAGAGAGAAGTAGGAGCCGGCTCTGGGGAAGCTGGCTTAAAAGCCCGTTCCTGCCAGCACTATCTCTGCAGTGCCACTCTCCTCCCCCCCCTACCCTGCTGCTGCCTCTTTCAGAGATAACAGTGGGGAGGGGGCAGAGAGGCTGCTTCAGAAGGAGCCCCCTCTATGCGGGTGTCCCAACTCCCCACTGGGACCAGCTGCTCATCTGCAGCCCATCTGCAGGGGATCCCAGCACCCTGCTGGAACCCCCCCCAGACAGGGGATAATGGATCCAGGGCATGCTGGGACTGAGCAAGTCTGACTCAGTCCTGGCTCACGCTGGGTCCAGGAGCTACCCCCACTGCGGCTCTGCAGTTTAATCGTAGTAGGAGCCGGGCTGCCTGCATGCCCTGCTCTTGCTACATTTAAATTGCAGAGCTGCAGCAGGGTTAGCTCCTTCTGAGCACCTTTTCTTATCGAGTAATCATGTAGTTGATATAAATTGTATTGACTACATGATTACCCAGTTACCTGCCTCTTAACATCCTTAAGCAGTACCTGTAGGGGCCAGGGTCCCCAGCAACCCCTGGAGTGACTCTCACATGCCCAGCTCCTCCCTCCTCAGTTCCTTCTTGCCGGAGCTCCGACAGAGGGGAGGAAAGTGGGAGGTTGAATGGACATGAGCAACACATCTTGAAGAACACCAGTTACAGAATAGGTAACTGTATTTTCTTCTTCAAGTGCTTGCTTATGTCCATTCAACATAAGCGACTGTAAGCGGTATCTGTGGAGGTGGGTAGGAGTTATGAGAATGCAGACTGCAGTACATCCCTCCCAAATGCAGCATCTTCCCTACTTGGTTGTGCAGTAGCATAATGAGACATGAACGTATGTACCGACAACCATGTTGCCTCCTGACAAATGTCCTGGATCGGGGACATGTGCAAGGTAAGTGTGTGAGGAAACCTGAGGCCCGGTAGAGTGGACCTTAATCAACTCTGGTGGCTGGCCCTTGGCAGCTCGTAGCACATGCGGATGCAGGAAGTGATCCAGCTGGACAGTCGCAGGGAGGAAATTGGGGAACCCTTCCCGCACTCCACATAGGTCACAAACAGCTGCATGGAGGTGCAAAAGGCACATGTCCTCTCTAGGTAAAAGGCCGGCACCCAACACGCATCCAGTGTATGAAGGTGCTTCTCTTCATTGTTTGCATGAGGCTTGAGGTAGAAGACCGGCAGAAAAATGTCCTGATCCACGTGGAAAGCGGGAACCACCTTGGGGAGTAAGGCTGGATGAGGCCGCAGCTGGTTCTTATCCTTGAAGAACCAGGTATATGGCAGTTCTGACATCTGTGCTCGGAGCTCTGACATCCGTCTAGCCGAAGTAATTGTGATCAGGAAGGCTACCTTGAAGCAGCGCAGTGACAAGGGACATATGGCCAGGGGTGCGAAGGGAGGGCCTGTGAGCCACACCAAGGCCACATTCAGGTCCCACTATGGGAGAGGGTCTCTGACCTGAGGGTAGAGAAGTTCCAGGCCTCTCAGGAACCGGGAGGTGACATCATGAGAGAATACTGAATGACCTTGCATGGGCGGATGAATTACAGAAATGGCCTCCAGGTGGACTCTAATGGTGGCCAGAGGAAGGCCTTGTCACTTCAGGTACAGCAAGTAGTCCAAGATTTCCTGAAGGGAAGCTTTGGCTGGGACAACCTGCCACTGCTGCACCCATACGGAGAAATGAGTCCATTTGGCAGCATAGGTGAATCACATTGAGGGTTTTCAACTCTCAAGGAGAACCCTCTGAACAGCGCCTGAACATGATAGTTCCTGGGGGTTCAACCACAGATGAACCACGCCATCAGGTGGAGTGAGCTGATGTTCAAGTGGAGCAAGCGTCCTTGGTCCTTGGAGAGCAAGTCCGGTTTGAGCAGCAGCTGCCTTGGCCACTGTCGGCAGACAGGGTACTGGGTTGGATGGACCTTTGGTCTGTCCCAGTATGGCCGTTCTTATGCTCTTAATCTTGTTGATGAGGGGAAACAGAGGGAAGGTACAGAGGAGACCTTCCGATCATCAGTACAGGAATGCATCCAGAACAGAGCCTCGCTCAAGGCCGAACTGGGAGCAGAACCAGCTGCACTTTGTGTTGTCTCTCATTGCGAAGAGGTCCACTAAGTAAGGGAGAGCCTCAGTCGTGGAAGAGGGAGGCAGTCACCTCATGACGGAGAGTCCACTCATGGTGAGAAGAGACCTCTCTTCTGAGGCGATCTGTGATGGCGTTCTGAACCCCTGGGAGATGACGGGCTTCTAGCATGATGCCATGCAGGATGCAAAACTCCCAGAGTCTCATAGCCTCCTTGCAGAGCTCTGGAGAGTGGGCTCCTCCTTGTCTGTTTATGTAGTACATAGTGGCGGTGTTCTCTGTGAGGATGCGCACCACCATGCCTGTGAGGTGAGGGAGAAACACCTCACATGTTTTCCTGATCACTCAGCTATTTTATGTGGTGTGATCTCTCAAGTGAACCACATACCCTGGGTGTGAACGGTCCCCATGTGGGCTCCCCAAATGGAAGCATCGGCTACTAGCTCTCGAGTATAGTTGAGGATGGTATGGAATGCCCAACATGACTCAGTCCAGGCTCATCTGCCAGGCTAGGGTTGACAAAACTTGGGGTGGGACGCCTTTCTAGAGAGTGTTTTACTGGTACATACACAGAGACCAGACACAGTTGGAGGGCCTCATTCTGAGCCTGGCCAGGGGCTCTACGTATGTGCAAGCAGCCATATGCCCCAGGATCTGCAGACACACTCATGTGTGGTCATGCCGGTGTCTGCGACTTGCCTTATGAGGGCCAACAGGTCCTCAAATCTCTTTTGAGGAAGTGATGCTCTGGCCAGAACTGCTCCCATGAACTCTATCCTCTGAGTTGGTACCAACAGGGACATTTCCTATTTATCAGCAGACCGAGCTAGCGACATGTGTCCAGGAGGAGATGCACATTGCGCTGGACCTTTTGCCTCGATGGGCTCTTGACGAGCCAGTCATCCAGGTAAGGGTACACCTGTAGACTCTGATGCTTCAGGTATACCACAGCCATTGACATGCACTTGGTGAAAACCCGAGGGCCATAGACAGGCCAAAGGGCAGGACAGTGAACTGGTTGTGGTTCTTCCCCACTACAAATCTCAGGAAGTCTTCGAAGATGGCGATAGGGAAGCACGCATCCTTGAGGTCGAGGGCAGGATACTTGTCCCCAGGATCCAGGTACGGAATGATAGGGAGACCATACAGAACTTGAAGCAGACTAAATATTTGTTGAGGCCCCTCAAGTCCAATATAGGCCATAGGCCACCTTTCACCTCGGGGATCAAAAAGTAGCAGGAGTAGAAACCTTTGTTCTCGAACTCCAGCGCCACCCTCTCCTCTGCTCCCACCTGAAGCAATTGGGATAGCTCCTGTTCAAGAAGCTGCTTGTGAGAAGGGTTCCTGAAGAGGGATGAGGGTGGTGTGGAGTACAGCTGAAGGGAGAGGACCAGAGCAGGTGGCATCTGATGTCACAGACTTAGCGGCTCACTCTGGCTTCCACCATCTCCCTGAGGCGTGCGGACTGACTCCTTCTATAGCACAAAGTTGCATGGGCTAATTATAGTGTGGCATGCGTGAGCCACTCCAAGGGCTGAGGACCCTCCCTCCCCCCAATCCATGCATGTGGCAGGCACGCACACCTATGTTGAATGGATATGAGTAAGAACTCGAAGAAGAATCTGTTGTAATTCTTAACAAGCGACTAACAGATTCATCCAAAAGTACTTACAATTCATGAAGTTAAATGTCATATTGGTAGATGTCTCAGAGGGATAGCCGTGTTAATCTGTAATTTTAAAAAATGAGTAGTCCTGTAGCACCTTAGAAACTAACAAAAATATATGTAATATCATGAACTTTCGTGGGCAAAACCCACTGCCTCATATTGGCATATATAATTCATTAAAAGGGCGATTTAATTCTTCCGCTCTACAATTCTGCTAGTTTCTACAATTCTGTAGTTTTTTTTCCCTACTAGTATTAATGAAGTGACGTGCCTGTAAAGCAGGGCTACTCAACTTTGTAAGCTCGGGCACCACAATTATACTCACAGCACTTACCAAGAGCCACAACTTAAGTGTGGTTGCATATACATGCAAATATATATGCAAATAGCTTTGTTCACACTGATGAGCATGAATACATCGATTGAAGCAAGACTACACAACACATAGGCCCCGTTTAAGTCAGTTCTGCTGATATTAATAAATGCAGTATTTACCCAATTTCCACCCATATGACAGCACTTTTAATGAGCAATGACAGTCCAGGAATTTAACTACTAAAACGCATGTCAACAGAAGATCATTATATTGACTAATTTTTTTGTTTTGGCTCCCACCTGCGTGCCGCATGTTGAGCCCTGTGTAAACCCAAACCGCACCGCGGGCCGTGAGTTGAGTTGCCCTG
This sequence comes from Pelodiscus sinensis, assembly GCF_052426305.1. NCBI lineage: Eukaryota > Metazoa > Chordata > Testudines > Trionychidae > Pelodiscus > Pelodiscus sinensis. The sequence continues at coordinate 4,006,702 of NC_143072.1, read as the reverse complement.
CTGTAAAGTGTGGGCATATGAAGTGAGGTATGTGCTGATTGCACACAACACTGACTGTAACAGCTGTCCACTCCCTCTGCATCCAATCAAACACAGTTACGGTTCAACTGGCACAGCCTGCAAATCATAGGCATGCATACATAAAGCATGGTTAGCCAAACTGTCCTAATTTGGTTTCAGAGGGGTAGCCGAGTGAGTCTGTAACAGGAAAAACAACAAATAGTTTAGTAGCACCTTAAATACTAACAAAACATCTAGATGGTATCATGAGCTTTCGTGGGAACTGTCATCTAAAGAAGTGGGTTGTGTCCACAAAATCTCATGATACCATCTACATGTTTTGTTAGTCTTTCAGGTGTTACTAGACTATTTGTTATCCTGTTCTGGGAGACTGTTTTGGTTACCATGATTTTGCAGCAAACTGAGATGGCAGACCACTCATGCGGCCCGCTCACTAGCCTAGATTGCACATCGCTATCCTAAATCAGTATCAAGGTCCTATGGTAGGTCTTCATCACATTTTTGGTAGTTGACTCATGCTTAGTCTATTTGCAGCAGCCCAAAAATGTTTTACCAGTCTTTTCCTATGTTCTTCTGTACTAAGATTCTTTCCATTGCATCTTTAATATAGCCTACTGTTGAACTCTCTCTCCCCCGCCCCTAACACACACTTTCTATCTAGCACTCCCTGCTGTTTGCCCACAGAGCATCAAGGTCCTGTTTTCAATGTTTTCTGCAGTTACCTCAGTTAAAACACCAAACTGGTTCTGCAAATGAAGTTGAAATACACTCTTGTTTTCGGGCTCTTAATTGTGCATTGCTGGTTAAAAGATGACTTTGCACCCTTTTCCTTCTTTTTAACTGGATTGTCAGTTGAGCAATACAAAGACTGTGGCCACTGCCAACATCTGCTTCTCTGTACACACATCTGCCAGCCAGCTGCAAAACATTGTTGGAATACGGAAGTGAGATCCACCTGGCTCTTTGTAATACCATAAGGAGTTCTGTGTCACTTCGTGGATCTCTTTATGAGGAAATATTGTTCCACCTATCACTAGATCATTCATACTGAAAATTTCTACCATTGTTTTGGTTCAGATCCAGACCCCTGGCACCTGTCCCCAGCGTTATCCAAGCCATCATTTCCTTCCTTTGCATTAAAGTCTCCCTAGGTTCTAGAGCAGGGGCAGGCAACAAGCAGCCCATGAGCCAGATGCAGTGCGCCAGGGCTAGCCCTTGGCAGGCTGCCAGATACTTTGTTTACCTGTGCATCTGTAGTTCCAGCTCCCCTTGTCCAATGGATCACCATTCATGGCCAATTGGCTGCAAGAATCTGGTTCAAAGGTTAAACTATCGAAGTCTCCTCCGCCCTCAATATCTAACCTAAATTTCTCTTGCTACACATGAAGCTGATTATTTTTTGTGATACCGTCAGAGGACACAGTGAACAATTGATCACTGTCCTCTTTATATCACCTCTGGCTTAACATGTCTGAAGATTTATCAAGTCATCACTCAGTCATCAGTTCTCAAGACTAAACATCTCCAGTTTTTTAAATCTTTCCTCATAGTAAAAGATTTGGAAAACCTGGCCTATTATTATTGTTTTCCTCTAGACTCTCTAGTTGTACCACATATTTCCTGAAGTGTGGAACCTAAAACAGGACACAGCCCTTTTGAGGCCTCACCTTGAATACTAAGTAGAGCGGGACAATTGTAATCTTACCTGTATTTTAAAAGACTCTCCTGTTAATATCCTTTATATACTGCAACAAATTGTTGACTTGTATTTCATTTATGATCCACTACAAGCCCCAGATCTTTTCCGGATGGTACTACTGCCTCTCAAGTTCCCATTTTGTACTTATGCATTTAATTTTTTTCCTATGTGTGTGTTGACCCTCTTTAATGCAGTTAGTCCTCTTTGAAATAGGACTAGATCAGAGAAGTTTAATGAGCTTTTAACATGCATCAGCAGGATTCACATAGATTCACATCCCAGCTTGCCAAAAACTAATTAGTCATGTAGATAAGTCCATAGACTTCTAATTCAGTTTTGTGTTACAATTCTGAGCAGAGCAATGCCTAGCTATTTTTAAAAATCTGGGGCAACATCTTTTTTAAAAAGTACCATGTGATGGAACAGTGACCTTGCTGGGATGCGTGTTATGTGTTTCCTTCATCATTCTAACATGGCTTAACAGATCACAGCATTTCAGGGCAGGAGTTTTTCACTGGTAGGCCTCAAGGGGAGACTTGAAGAAGGACAGGCCAAGATTTCACTACCAATAGAAAGCTTGATTCTGCCCTTAGCTCCATGTGATTTTTGGGCCACTGCATACTCAGATCCATGTGTGTGAATTGAGGTTGCTGTCTAATATATTCACTTAAACGATTTAGATGGGACACTGAAAATGAAAACCCCATCTGATTAAATGGTTTATAATCACCTGCATTAGAAACAGTTTTATTGCTGAAGCCATTTTCTCAGAAAATTCAGTGAACGTGAACTGCAAAGTCCAGCCCATCCTTAATATAATACTATACTGAGGAACTAACGGAAAAAGGTAGAACCAGGATCAGCACATTTGTGTTAACTTCATGCTGGTCTTGGCAGAAGCTTTCTTCTCCACTCTCCTTGCAATACAGATACAACCCCTCTTAACATATTTACCTCCCTTCTATGTGTACAATGGAAAAAGACCCCAAAGTTTCAGCATGGGGATGCCAGTCACTTCTAATACGTGGTGTTCTCCATCAGCAGGGCCTTCCTTAGGATTTATGGGGTCCTACACAGTACTATTAAACTGGTGCCCTTGTGCTCTATAGCAGCCTGGGAATGGGGGTGGGGAGTGGATGATTTTTTTAGAAATGTCATTTCATAATCTTCAGCAACACAATAATGAAATATTTTTAAAACAAAATTTAAACTAAGGTCTTGTCTACTGACACAATAAATTCAGAAACTGATAGTATATCTCTGGAGTTGGCAAATACCTGCTAAATGGCTTCATTCCCACTTGAATGGCTCTTTCTCAGGGTCAGTGTTATGTTAATAGGTCCAGAAGACTTTTTCACTTTGAAATTAATTTAGACCCTCTCTGGAGGAAGCAGAGCCACAAAACAGTGATAGAAAGAAGTGGATGGGTGGACAGTAAGACCCAGTAGTGTCCCAAATTTATTGTGTATGTGGGTAGGGACAGCCCTGTTCATCAGTGTCTTGTTACAGATATTTAATGGAAATGTTCAGCACTGGGTTAATCATTGAGACAACTCACCTGTTAGGGAAACAAGCTGCCTGCTTCTCCAATTTCTTCCGTAGTCTGCAGCATTTGCATCTTGCAGCATTTAGATCTGGGCAGCCTGGGTGTAAAACATCATCCAAGTAGAGAAGCAGCATTTTACACTCCCTATGACTGCATGAAAGGTGCAAAGAAATGGAGCATCAACCTCAAGGAAAATGTACTGCTTCAAGCTAGCCTGGCTATTTTAAACTCTAGCTCTTCAGCTAGGCTGTGTCTACACTGGCCCAATCTTGCGCAAAAGCAGCCACTCTTGCGCAAAAACCTGCTGCCTGTCTACACTGGCTGCGTGTTCTTGTGCAAGTAAACTGACGTTCTAATGTATAAAATCAGGGCTTCTTGTGCGAGAACTCTGATGCTCCCGCTGAGGAAGAAGCCCTTTTGCGCAAGAGCGCTTCCAGAAGAGGCCAGTGTAGACAGGCAACATGAATTTCTTGCGCAGGAAAGCCCTATGGTTAAAATGGGCATCAGAGCTTTCTTGCGCAAGAGAGCGTCTACACTGGCATGGATGCTCTTGCGCAAAAGCACATGCCAGTGTAGACACTCTCTTCTGGAAGAGTTTTTGCCGAAGAACTCATCTGCAAAAGAGTTTTTGTGCGAGAACACGCCAGTGTAGATGTAGCCCTAGTGTAAACTGGGGTAGCCCCAATGGAGTCACAGAAGTTGTCTATCTTCACCAGCTGAGAAGAAAGAAATGAATGGTTTTGAAGACCACACACAGCTTTTTAGAATTTGTGAAATACTTACAACCTGAACGCAATCTATCTGAACACTGGGCTGATGAGATGCTGCCACCACATGGAAACTCTTTGAAAAGTAATTGGGTGTGCTGAGAAAGGGGGGGAGGGACGTCAGCACACAAGCAATAATTTCTGTACTTCCCTTCCTTCAGTCGTTATTCGGGGATCCCCTTGTATAACAAAAGATCCCTTGTCCTGAGTTGCCGGTGCTTGGCTGCTGTGCAGTCATTTACACCAGTGCAAAGTGGGGCAAACTATTACCAGATCAGAATAGGAGCGATTTACACCTAATTGGTACTGGTTTAAACAGCCACACAATGTGGCATAAACAGAGAATCAAGCTGTATGATCCAGATCTTCACCAGTATTCAGCACTTAACTTCCATTGCAATCAATTGGAGGTAGGCATCTAAATACCTTTCAGACTCTGGGCCTGTATTTCATAATCATTCACCTATCCCTGTTTGCACATCACCTCAACTCACAAACCTCTGTTTTATAATAGCACTGTTGGTTGCTGTGGCTATAGCTGGCTAGAGTCTGACTTTACTCATAGTCTTAAGCACAGAGTGATGTGTAGCCTGCCCGGAGCAGCAGTTTGTGCCTCAGGTCTGGATGAGGGTTTAAGGTTTGATGTACTTATGTACTAGCTGATGCGTGCTAGCCAACACCTTCCAGCAGTTCAGTGTAGACAATACACACTGCCTTGAACCTGTACTCACCTGCTTGAGTTAAAACCTAGGCTTTCACTCAACCTGGAATAGTTTATTCTAGAAGCTACATACTATTAAGTATCATGCGACAGATGTTAGTCACCTTGCTTAATATGCTACTGGAAAGTGCTCAGATACTATTTATAGAAGAACTATGCAGAACAGAATAGATTTTGACTGCATTTGTGACTTAAATCAAACCTGACTCTCTTTTGAGTTAATTTAATTCGGCAAGAAAACTGAATGAACAAGACTCCTTCAGTTTTAATAATCCAACCATGTGAAAATTCTCATTGATTCCTTAGTGGTTTCCTCAGTATTTATGCCATATTATCCCAGAGAGAAAGCAAGATCTCTGTGCTGTAACCAGTCAGCAGCTTGAGTCTCTCAGGAGGTTGTTGACAAACTCATTTCACTGACACATTTTGCAAAGTGTTTCCTCACAAATGGATTCTGGGTTCTGTATAAAGGCCCAGCTGCTGTTTATGCTGCTTCTCCAGCATCTTGCTCTGCTATATTTTAAAAATGATTTGAATCAAAGCTCTCATTCTTTAATTAAACTTCATTTAGCTGCCATCTGTCTGAGATCAAAATAGTTTCATGTTTTGCAATTCTTAATGAGGATTGTTATTGGATTTGTAGTCACACACACACCAAAAAAAAAAAAAAAATCACCAAACTCTTTCAAAAAGTAATAAATGAGAAATGTGGCTGAAGTGTTAGTATCTGCATCTTCAGAGCTCTAATTGCAATGGGAGAGATTCCATTTGGTATGTAATCATATATAGACAAAAGCTGTGTGTAAAAATACACAAATAATCAAGATGAAGGAAATTGCTGGAATTAAATCTGACTGTAAACACCAATAAAGCAATAATCATCACTTTTCCGAAGAGGGGAAAGGTTAGAATTCACTTTTCAAATATGCCTCCATGTTCTAAAATAACACAGTACGTAATGGAGGTTTTCTAAGCTAGCCACATTTTCAGTAGGACTGAGATCCTCTAAACTTCATTGGAAATTACTGGTGTTAATCACTTCTAAAAATAAAATTTGTAGTAGTAGATCATAGTATCAGCTAGTAAGCCTGAACCCAGACCAGCACCTCATTGCAGTGAGTGCACTGTACATATAGTAAGAAGACAGACTTGTTCCAAAGAAACTACAATCTAAATAGACAAGACAGCCTCATATTAAACACCAGGACTTGAGGCCAAGAAAGATAAAGAGGCATGGCCACAAAGGAAGTTGTGTAGGAGCACAGAAGTGAGCATAGATCTCCCAGGTGAGTGCTTTAACCACAAGACCGTACTTCCTCACAGCAAGCCATTTTTATTTAGATTCCTAAACAGGGACTCCGGTGCCCAGCATTGGTACGCAAGTTAAAAATTATTGATGCAACCATCTAGTAATGCGGCAGGTTTAAAACAAACTAAAGTACTGCTCCAAGAAATGCATAGGCAATCTGTGGAACTGCTTGCCAGAGGCTGTTGTGAAAACCAGGACCTTAACAGGGTTCAAAAAAGAGCTAGATAATTCATGGAGGATAAAACTAGAGGCAGTCCCCGACTTACGAACAGGTTATGATCCGAACACCTGATTTGGTCTTAAGTCAGAAATATCCTTAAACGCGCTGCCCATGTTGTTCAAAAAACTCGACATACATGGTTCTCATCTCGAAAATATTATAATGGGGTTAATGGGAAGTTGGTTGTAAGTACGGATGGTCGTAAGTCGGTGTGTTTGTAAGTCGGGGAGTGGCGGTATCAAAGGCTATTAGCCAGGATGGGTAGAAATGGTGTCCCTAACCTCGCTCTGTGAGAATTTGGGAATGGGAAACGGGATAGATCACTTGATGATTTCCTGTTCTGTTCATTCTTTCTGAGGTACCTGGCATTGGTCACTGCTGGAAGACAGGATACTGGGCTAGATTGACTTTTGGTCTGACCCAGTATGGCTGTTCTGTGTTATTCCTGTATTCCCTTCTATCTACTCAAGTGAAAAGGAAGTGAAATAGAAAATAACATGGGAAAAGAAATGGTGGTGGAGATAAAAAAAAGAAGGTAGGAATTGTTCATTTAAAATGTATTTAACATGAATAGTTCAGTCAGAGAGGCACTTTGACTGGGAGCAGTTCTGAAAGGATGGAGCCTGAAAGCTAAGAGAGGGCAGCAACTTTATCACCAGCTTTTAAGCTTCTGAATAATATACAACAGGATAAGTGCACACTGCGCATCTAAACTTCAAGCCCCCAACCCTGTGCTCCCCAGACAAATGCCATATCCCTTAGTCCACTCAAGACCCCACCCCCTCTTCCTTCAGAGGGTCCCTTATCCTGCTTTCCTAATGCAGGAGCCAGCTCCACCCCTGAGACAGCCTGTGTTGGCTGTCCAGCCACTCCCACGTTGGGTGGAGGAATTCAAACCCACCACCCTGTGCTCCCCAAGCAAATGGCCCTATCTCCTAACCTAAATCGCTCCAGAACCCACCCCGCTGCCCTACCTTCAAGGTGTCCCCTTCCACACTCCGAAGCCTTTGGCCCAAGACCAGAGCCTGTACCCCAACCTGGTGAAAATGAATGAGGTTTGGGGAGAAAAGGGGATGAAGTGAGCAGGGCGAGACTTTGGAGAAGGGGTGAAGCAGAGGCAGGGCCTCAGGGTGAGGGTGGATCAGCCCGGCAAGGGGATTTGGATTTGAGGTAGATCTTACATTGCACTTACATTGAAAAGGTTGGAGACCCCTGTGCTAGACCATTAATTGTTTTTCCAGTTACAGACTTAACTCTGCTCCCCCTCTGATTTTTTCTTGGCTCTAGTACCTTCCTTTCTCTTTAGCTCTAGAAAGGCACCTTCTTTAACTAAGTGCTAACAAGCTGTACCAGTGGAAAAAAGCTAGCTAACCCAATAGTGAAATATAGCAAGGATGTCAGGGTACGAGCACCAACATTTGCAATTATTAACCCAAAAGTAACCCATCAGTCTTCAGTCTAGAACTATAATAATACAAACTGGGAGTTAGCTTCCTTTATTGGGAGGAATGGGAATGTGTCTTTGGAGGATTTATAGCTACAGGACCTGCCATCTCCCATTTTGTTGCCAAATGGTTTTGTAACTGGAGAAGCAATTAACAGCTGAGATTTCAGGGAGTGTCAGGTTATCTGCATTCATGTTTAACTAGAGCTCTTAAGCCATCTTCTTTCAGTAATACAGCTTGTATCTTCCTCTTGGCTAGCCTTAAAGCCATATATACTAATTCTATTTATCCAGGTTTTTAGCCAGCCTTCCTCGCTGTATTATTATTATCTAAGCACTGTGCTACCTTGAATATCATACCTTGTTTATTTCAATCTCCCACCTACTTGTGAGTGCATCTTAAATAAGTGCTTTGATGAGGAACATTAGCCTACTATTATTAGTGTGCAACAATAATCTGCTAATGAGATTGCAGCAATTTAAAATGATTTGCTGGAGTTTATTGCACTCTTGTCCAAATGTGGCCAACCAGACAAAGATGTGCTGGAGGAATGGGAATCCAGGCAGTAATTTGACATGTTATTTCAAATGTCTTCATGGTAAGATGTTTTATTCAAAAGTTATAGAAATAGTCTAGTATCATGTGTCACTAGATTGAGGCAAAACTATAGCTATGTACCTGATTTTTCTTCAATCCATGAGACACAAAAATCTTTTAAAAAATGGATTGCGGTCACCTTAGTTAAGGAACTGAGCTATAGGAAATGAATACGCTCTTTTGGTTTTAAAAGACTAGTAAACTTACACAGCAGAAACGGTTTCATATTATCTGTAAGCAGCAGGTGGAATTCACCCTTGTTGCAGAGGGCTAATACCAATCATATGTGCTGCTTTTCAAAGCCTAAAATCCAGGATGATTAAATTGAGGGATTCTGTGAGCTCTGAGAATTTCTCTCTGATTTAAAGGACAATAGAACATGTGCAATGACAGACACCAGACACCTGAGGAACTGTTGTGGAGGCAGTAATCCAAGTATCCATGGTCAGCACAGTAAGACCCCTTTAGCCTGCCCTAGTGGGCTAAAGAACTCTTGAAGTGAGCTTACATGTAAACTTCTAGGCTGTGTCTACATTGGCAAGATTTAGCGCAAAAGCAGTTGCTTTTGCGCAAAATCCTGTCACCTGTCTACACTGGCCGCGAGTATTTGCGCAAGAACACTGAAGTTCTAATGTATAAAATCAGGGCTTCTTGTGCAAATACTCTGACGCTCCCGCTCAGGGATAAGCCCTCTTGCGCAACTGTTCTTGCGCAAGAGGCCAGTGTAGACATGCAACGTTAATTTCTTGCGCAAGAAAGCCTGATGGCTAAAATGGCCATCGGAGCTTTCTTGTGCAAGACAGCGTCTACACTGACATGGATGCTTTTGCGCAAAAGCACATCTCTTGCACAAAGGCACATGCCAGTGTAGACGCTCTCTTGCGCAAATACTTGAACGCAAAAACTCTTGCGTTAAAAGTATTTGCGCAAAATCATGCCAGTGTAGACGTAGCCCTAGTATTCTTAAAGCCCCTGCATGCTACTAGAGTGGTGTAAATGAGTCTGAATATAAATGGGAATCCAGGTCCTGTTATTTCTTTTTGTCAAGCGTTTATTCATCCATACTTTATGTTGTAATTTTGGCCCACTGTTTCAATACCAAGAAAAGTTTTTTAAACTGTTGACTGTAGTCTGAAGACACTAATGGCAAACGAAACATGACAACCATGTGTCAAAAATCTGGGGTTCAAACTTTAGACACTATCCATTATATTTTGGAGGTAGGGCACAAGGAGGTATTCTGCTGTCCATTAGAAGCTGCTCTTCTGTATTTATTTGTAGCTATGATGGAATTGATCAAGAGTATAAAAAATAAAATAAGTACTGTTAAGAGCAAGGCAACACTTTTTATTTTTATTTAAAAAGGCCTTGATGGCAGGAATATAGTGTAAAAATCATTGGAAAAACTAAAAGGCATTGATACATATTAGAATATACACTTTTTACATAAATTACATTTATTTATTTATTCTGTCATTTGAGGTTCTGATTCAGTATTGAGGTCTAATAGTTAATAGGTCCTGGAATCTGGACATTTAGACCACCATAGTCTAACATGTACATGGGCCATTGCTGAAAGAGAGAAAGAGAGAAGGCAAAGTGCTGTTAGAACACAATACTTTGCAAAAACATACATTGATCAAGTTTCTGTCAAGCTCACACACAGGGCAAATCTTCCACTCTGCAAGTAAGATTTTCTATATAAATAAAAAAATAAAACACCATAAAACCTACCAAAATAACTGCTAAATGCATTAATAAATTTTGCTTTTTTTTTAAATTATGCTCAAAATGACGGTTAATAAATAACTAAGGTCAGCTCCTTAGCTAGAAAGAGATCCATGAATCTCCACTGAAGTCGGTTCTTAATTTTACATCTTTGAGTATCTGCTTCAAGGAAATTTTCGCTTCACACCATTCCCAAAATTATCATCTTTTAATGCATATACAAAAAACCAAAAACAACCCCTCCTCCCCCCAAAACGAAACAAAGAGCCACACAACACAATGGCCAAAGCGTATGGAAAGCTGGAGCACGTGAACAGTGCTTCCTTGCATTTGACAGGGCTAGTTTATGGAAGAACGCAGCTGGTTATTATGAGTCAGGGACTTTTTTAGATCCTTCAGATTTGAGTCTGGAACCTGTGAATTATTTTCACAGGCTGAGAACCCCGCATCTCCGTGAGCTAATCTTTGCCATATCGTGCTCCTTGCATAGTTTGAAGGGAGCACAACGGTGTGAGGGGCATTCAGGGGAGAAAGGCTCTAACTTGCCTCTCTCTAAGGCAGATCCCACAAAGAGATGCCATCAGGTCTGCTGCTGTCAAAAGGACTGAGAGTGCACCTTGCAGGCCTGAGTCACCGTGTGACAATGCCAAATGCGAGCTCCTGGCAGTTGCGAGGAGGATCGGGAATGCTTGTTCTCAGTGGTAGGGCACTTTAAGCCATTCCTGCCCTAGCCACCATCTTCCCCACAGCAGCATTTGTATATCGGGAGGAGGCGTCATGACAGAGAGCAGCTCATGGCAGCCCTGTGGAGCTGGTGTAGGAGAGATGCCAAGTGGCCTTCTTGCTCTGCTGATGAACCAGCTCTTCCCAGAGGCAACAAAGGGACAGTGGCTCAAAAAGCTAGCACTCCCCTTCTTTACCAGACCTGGTGTCTCCATTCGAAGAGAGGGGGAGAGAGCAGTCCTACAGCCAGTGATGGAAAGGGACGGTGAGTGGCAGGGGAAATAGCCTGAGCTAGACAGTGGCAGTAACTCGGCTGACATTTAGAAGGCTTTACCACAAGTGAGATCTGATTTGTTGAGGGCGTGGACTCCATATTGGAAGAGGACGACGAGGAGGACGAGGAGGAGGAGGATATTGAGTTCCCTTCCGAGATCCTCTTCCGCTTTCGTTTGGGAACACTGCTGTCTTTTTCTGAAGGGGAGGACAAGAAAGAAATGGGTTATCGCAATGGCTCGCTCTCCCGCTTCGAAAGGGAAGCAAACCTCACTGTGCCCAGCCCCTTTCAAGGTCCTGGGGGCAGGGCACACGGCTTTCACCCAAAAGACATCACACAAAATAAAACGTATTTCCACCAGCCACAGAAAAGAAAACGCGTCCCTTCATTCTGCGTCAGGGGCCTAGCGTACTATTCCTGATCTATCTCCCTCAGCCTTGTGACAGAAAGGGACTAGCACCTTTTCCTGCCTGCTGCTTCACCTGGCCATGGTCAGATCTGGGCAACTGGAACAAGAGGCAAGGAATGGCAATGCTTCCGCTGGGTCTTAGTGCTCCAACTCTCCCCTCGTTCTATCCCTAATCTGACCATCCCTGAAGGCTCCCACAGCCACCTGGTGCAGCTTGCAGACTGGTGACACTTCTCCCAAAGTGACACTCTACGTGGGGGTCTCAACAAAGACTCTAGCTATCTTACCCATTACAGAGATAGCTTCCTCAATTATCACCTCTAATAACATTAGCTCACAGACATTTACCTCTCCCCCCCCCCCCAGCATCCCCCTTCTGTTCTGAAATTTGATTTGTCCTTTTCATGTGTTCATTTTTTAATTGTATCCTTTGGTATATATGGTTGTGACTATTTTCTTCCACTATTTGATCTGAGGAAGTGGGTCTGGCCCACGAAAGCTCATCATCTAATAAACCATCTTGTTAGTCTTTAAAGTGCTACACAGTCCTGTATTTTGTTTCAGCTACACCAGACTAACACGGCTCCATTTCTATCACTTCTCCCAAAGTGAGTCTGTTAACTTAAAAGTGAAAAGCCTTCCAGTTTGCCAAACCTATTAGCAGAACATTGAACCTGTAAAAGAGCCATTAAGTGGTAATGGAACCATTTAACAGGAATGTTCCAACCTTCTTCACTGACACAAACAGTTGTGAGTTGCTATGGTACTGGACCGTCCTTTAAAATGAGCGTTAATATTTCATTACTTTCTGGCTGAAGATTGTAAAATCACATCTCTAAAAAAATCCATGCGGAGACGCTCACTCTGAGTGTTCAGCTTTAGCCTTAAACGGTTGGATCTTCAGTTTTGAAACTAAATTCTTCAAAAGACCCCCCTTCACTACGAAACACATTTTAATTGTAAGTACCATAGTCCAAAGCTTGATTCCAAAGTCTGCCTGTCCTTTCCATCCATCCCTTCTCTCCTTTTCACAGACCGTCCTCTTTCCCTCTCCCCCGCCCACCCCAGTTGAAGAGAGCCCTTAAAGGAATAACATTCCTTTTCTTCCAGAGAGCTGGACAACTTAGTTTCCCTTTTATTTCTGACTATTTGGTTGGACCTGGCACCCTCGGGACCTGACCGGTCCCAAACAAGGGGATTTGCCGACCAGGGCTACTGCTGCCCCAGCCCCCGGGACTGTCTAGCTAGCTGCCACCACTGGCTCAGCTTCTGCTGGGGCACAACTGGAGCTCTGTGGCTGGGACTGAAGCTCCCTGGCTCCACATTGGGCGCTGGAGCTCTGCAGTCACTTGGCTCCACGGCCAGGGTAGGGGCCAGAGCTCCCTGAGTGCCACAATGGCCAGGGAGCTCCAGCCACAGAGCTCCAGCCACAGCCCCCCTGGCTCTGGCTCTGGCTCTGTCTGTGGAGCTTCTGCCCCGTCTGTAGAGCCAGGCGGCTGTGGAGCTCCAGCCCAGCGGTGGCGCCAGGGCCAGAGCCAGAACTCCCTGGCTTCAGGTGGGATGGAGTTCCCTGGCCACTGGGGCCAGAGATCCCCACCGCACCACCCGCTGCTGCCACGGGACTCCCAGCTGGCCCCTGCTGCCAGATCTCCCTCTCCCTGGGCAATATGGTCCAGGAACATCCGTGGTCCTGCTAGACCCGGGATGTTGCAGGACCAGAGAGTCCAGGATTAGGGAGGTACAACCTGTCGTTTTAAGAGAACCCTCCACCAAAATCATCACCTTACTAGGATAGAAAATCCTTTGATATGCCTAAAAACATTGGAAATATATTTTAACGTAAACATCTAGAGACATTTCATAAAACATGGAATTGTTATGAAAATCACAGTGTTCCCTTTTTCTAAAAGCAATTCACTTTATTATGAACATACCACACTGCTCCGATTAATTTAAAATAATATCTTTGTTTCGGGGAGTTGAAATATGGAATGATTACTTTATGAATATTTAAGTGTCCATTAAAAAAAATCAGCTCAGAAATCCTGATGAAAATGTAAAACAGAGAAAGGCTGCAGCATGTATTCCATATTTTGTGTTGTATTCAGCAGGGCAGCTGGCTTTATCTTACTAAAAAGTTTTTGAAAATAAATCTCTGACAAACTTCAGCTATATCAAAAAACCTGACAGACAGACATTTTTTATTCCCCAATTTAGTGCTTTTAATTAGGTACCTTATGCCTGGCCGGTCTTCACAATCTGGCATGCAATGGAAAACATGCTCCATTTTCTTTAGAAAGAAATTTTAGCAGAGGTGGGTTTTTTCTAAATGTCCTTTGCTACCTTTGGGTTCAGGGATTTGGTTGGAATGGGTGAGTAGAGAGAAGAGGGAGGCAGTGGGGAGGGGGCGGGACCTGGGGCAGAATATGGGTGTGGCCACAGACTGGGGAGCTTGCCTCCCGAAGCAGCCGCTTCACCCCTCTTTCCCCCCACTGCCCATTTGGTCAGGCTTGAGTTCTCTATTCACAGATGCTACTTAGGGCATTAGAGGTCCTTTGGGTCTGATCAATCAACTTCTGTGCCAACCTGGAAGCTACTGAGTGCCAGTCACACTGGTGGCTTGGGTGAAATGGAGCGTGTTTGGTAGGACTTGGGTTGAGAGCACAGACTTCTCTCAACATGATCCCATCTTTGCCTAGTAAAAAACGGTATTCAGGCTGAGATTTTCAAAACCACCTTGAGGGAGGGACTCAGCGACCACCGTTACAGTGAATGGGAAGGGCATTCAAGTCCCCCTAGGCTACTCGGACGATGCTAGTCTAAAACAACAGCCTCTTGACCTTTCCCACACAGCCCCCTGAGAAGCCACGCCTGAGGTTCCCTTCCTGGGTAGATCCCAGAGGATTAGGAAGACCAACATCTACCAAACTAGCCGCTCTACTGACTTTCGAACCCTGAAGTCTAGCCTCCTGTGTCACTACGTGAGGGTTTCACTCTGCAGCTTGCTCCAATGGACAGAGAGCTCCAGCATGCGGCTTACCTGTGTGTTTGGCCTCAGTGCATATTTCAGCAAACGGTCTGTGAAAGAAACAAGATGGAGGTTAGAGATTGCGAACGCTCGGGCACAGATGTGCTTTATCCCTTGCATCTGCAGGGGGGGTTCCTCTGTTTCACATGTGTTTGGAAGCAGAGAGATTGTACCAGCGCACAAGACTGTCTCCCCTGGCAGCCTGCCCAGAGTGCTCTCCCGCTAGAGCAGAGCACACAGCAGACCCAGGGCTCTGCACAGAGCATTAGGACCTGAAAACTGCTCATCTGGATGTCTAAGCCGAGGTGGGAACATTTTTCAAGTCAGGGGCCACTGACCCCATGGTAAATCAGTCGGGGGCTGCATGCAAGTGAGAAGCAAGAAAAAAACCAGCCCTCACTGAGGTGGCCCTGACTGAGAAGCAGAAAGACAGGCCCCACGTTCCCAACAGAGCTATTAGACTTTGTGTGCTCCAGCCCTGCAGGATGACCAGTGTGGGTTCCCCAATCCTGGGGGGTGAGCCCTGAGGCTCGGGGGCTGGATCCAGGGAAGCTGGGAGGCCACATCCGGTCCTATGGGCCTTAGGTTCCCCACCCCTCATAAGCAATTCCTTACTTTATTCTTTGTTGGGCTCCGAGATCCCATACTGGTCTGGTGTCGATCTCCCTGGGATCTTATCTTCCCAGAGACCACCTGAGGGGCCTAAGAGAAGTAAAAGCTCCAGGCCCGAGAGTGAGTGTATTTCCTCCAGTCTTGCACAGGAGCAGCTGCCTGCTTCTTTTGCAAGCAGATCTGGATGAGGGAGCCAAGTCCAGGAGAGAAAACAGGCTCCTGAACACCAGAGTTACAAACTGACCCGTCAAGCGCGCGCACACTCAGAACTGGAAGTAGGCAAACAGGCCACATGGACCAACCCCCCCCCCCCACAATGTTGTACAATTCCGTACTGTGTTAAATGCAAACTACTAAAACACCAAGGAAGGTTTAAAAAAGAAAAGATTTGCTAAGGTAAGGGAACAGTTTTTGTGCTTGCTTCATTTAGATTCAGATGGTTAAAAACAGCAGTTTTTCTTCTGCACAGTAAAGTTTCACAGCTGTATTCAATCAATGGTCAGTTGTAACCTTTTGAAACAACCACCATAATGTTTTGTTGAGACCGTTCCCAAGGTGTTTGTCATTCTGAGGTTTACGGTACTTTTGAGGCATGCAGTGCTCCTTCCTGGTGTTCCTTTTCCTGCTTCCTGCAACAAGGGAGTGACGGGAAAGCATAATTTCCACAACCTCCCTAGGCAATTTATTCCAGTGCTTAACCACACTAATAGGAGGTTTTTCCTAATGTCCAACCTAAACCTCCCTTGCTGCAATTTAAACCTTTTGTTTCTTATCCTATCTTCAGAGGTTAGGGAGAATAATTTTTCTTCCTCCTTGTAAAACCTGTTTAGATGCCTGAAAGCTGGATGTGCCCTCTTTTCCAGACTAAACAAACCCAGTTCTTTCAATCTTCCCTCATAGGCCATGTTTTCTAGATCTTTAATCTTTTTCGTTGCTCTTTTCTGGACCTTCTCTGATTGCTCCACGTCTTTCCTAAAATATGGTGCCCAGAAGTGGACACAATACTCCAACAGAAGCCTAATCAGCGCAGAGTAGAGCGGAAGAATGACTTCTTGTGTCTTGCTCACAACACACCTGTTAATGCATCCCAGAATCAGGTTTGCTTTTTGGGCAAGTGTCACACTGTTGACTCATATTTTGCTTGTGGTCCACTATGACGCCTAGATCCCTTCCTGCAGTATCCTTCCTAGACAGTCACTCCCCATTTTGCATGTATGCAGTTGATTATTCCTTCCCAAGTAGAGATCTTTGCATTTGTCCTTAATGAATTTCACCCTATTTACCTCGGACTATTTCTGCAATTTGTCTAGCTCATTGTGAATTATAATTCAATCCTCCAAAGCACTTGCAACCCAGCCTACCTTGGTACCCCTCCCAGCTTGAGTACCCCTGGGAAGCTTCTCAGTAGCTGTACCAAAGCTTTTAGTTAACAAAGGGTTCTTTATTCATTACAATAGTCACATTGCTAGGGGGCCCCAGGATATTTTTTGGTTGAAAGTTCCTTGGCAAGGTGATCAATGGCCTAATGAAAACATCAGCAGATCCTTAATCGGGTCAGATCACCAGCTGGCATTACTCAACATTGCTCCCCGGACACTTAGCCAGTTCTTGGATCTGGACTTCTCATACTCTAGTCATCTGAAGAAGTGGGTTGCATCCATGAAAGCTCATGATACTTACGGTGACCATATTTTCTGAACCAAAAATAGGGACACATTAGCCACACCCCCGGCCTTATTAGCCACACCTCCTGATCCTTTCGACCACCCGTCTGTCACAAAGTCCCATCCCTGGAGGTAGTACTTCCAGGGTTAAGACAGACACATGACCAAAAGTAAAGGGTGTCGTGTGATCCCTCTAAGAACTCCTCTCACTCTCCTCTGCCAATAGGGATGGGTTTGCCCCCCAAAGGACCCTCCCATGCAACTATACTGCAACTGCATTAATCCAACTTGCATTGCATTAACTAGGGGGAGAGGCCGGGGCTGCCTGTATTTCAGTGGTTCTCACACTTTTTGGCCCGTGAACCACTTGGCTCAATGTAAACCTTTCCGCGGACCACCAGTTGCTAATGGAAACTCACTGATAATGACGCCTGAGCCATTCTGCTAGTGCTGCAGCTAGGAAGAATGGTTTAATTTAAATTATTATATTTAATTATTAATACAAGTGTTTCTTGTGTTTATCAAACTTCATTTTAAATAAAGTAAAATATTATTTTATGACCAACACACAAGGTTTCAATGTTTTCTTTACTTATGGCAGGGATGAAGAACCCTTTTTTGGGTCGGGGACCACTGACCCACAGAAAAATCAGCTGGGGCCACACAAGTTAGGAGCAAAAAAATTCCTCGAAACCCCCCCCAACCTTCACTGATCTGGCTCCCAAAGGAGACACCTCACTCCTGTGGTGTCCCAGCTCCACGGGGCGAGGGGATGGGACAGAGAGGAATAAGGTTCAAGGTGAGGATGTTAAAGTGCAGTGATCAGCCTACATGATTAGTCAACAAGCGCCGCTCTGCAGAGCCACATGGGGTAGCTTCAGGAGCCGGCTCTAGCTGGGTGGCTCGTGCCGGCTCTGGGAGCCCCCCGTGCTGCAGCTCTGCATTTTAAACATAATACGAGCTGCCAAACTCTTACTACATTTAAAATGCAGAGGCGCAGCGACCAGCATGAGCCGGGACTGCTCAGTCCTGGCTCACGCTGAGTCCAGCAGCCCCTGTTTGCAGACAGCCCAGGCCACCGTGAACAGGGGCTGCTTGGTGGCAGCTGCCCCTGTCTGCGAGGAGCCCAGCTCCCCGTTGGGACCCCCACGGACAGGGGCTGCTGCCCGAGCAGCCTCTGCCCACGGCGAGCCTCGGCCTGCCATGGACAGAGGCTGATTCACAGCAGCCTCCCCTACCCCCTCTCCACTGCTCCTGATAGAGGCAACGAGAGCGGGGGCAGGCCGCACTGTGCAGACGGTACGGGGGGAAATCGACTCCCCCCAGCACCAGCTATTTCCCCCTCCTTGCTGCCTTTCATAGAGGCAGCTAAAGGGTGGGAGGGAAGCAAGTAGTCGATACTCTACTTAACTACCCATGAAGCCTTTGCTAATGTCCCTAACGCAGGGCTTCCTGTAGGTCCGATTTACTTTTCTGGGGTTCTGCCTACGCGCTCTGCGGGGGGGAGGGAGCTGCCTACACGCTCTGCGAGGGGAGGGAGCTGCCAACGCGCTCTGCGGGGGGAGGGAGCTGCCTACGCGCTCTGCGGGGGGGAGGGAGCTGCCTACGCGCTCTGCGGGGGGGAGGGAGCTGCCTACGCGCTCTGCGGGGGGGAGGGAGCTGCCTACGCGCTCTGCGGGGGGGAGGGAGCTGCCTACGCGCTCTGCGGGGGGGAGGGAGCTGCCTACGCGCTCTGCGGGGGGGAGGGAGCTGCCTACGCGCTCTGCGGGGGGGAGGGAGCTGCCTACGCGCTCTGCGGGGGGGAGGGAGCTGCCTACGCGCTCTGCGGGGGGGAGGGAGCTGCCTACGCGCTCTGCGGGGGGGAGGGAGCTGCCTACGCGCTCTGCGGGGGGGAGGGAGCTGCCTACGCGCTCTGCGGGGGGGAGGGAGCTGCCTACGCGCTCTGCGGGGGGGAGGGAGCTGCCTACGCGCTCTGCGGGGGGGAGGGAGCTGCCTACGCGCTCTGCGGGGGGGAGGGAGCTGCCTACGCGCTCTGCGGGGGGGAGGGAGCTGCCTACGCGCTCTGCGGGGGGAGGGAGCTGCCTACGCGCTCTGCGGGGGGGAGGGAGCTGCCTACGCGCTCTGCGGGGGGGAGGGAGCTGCCTACGCGCTCTGCGGGGGGGAGGGAGCTGCCTACGCGCTCTGCGAGGAGGAGGGAGCTGCCTACGCGCTCTGCGGGGGGAGGGAGCTGCCTACGCGCTCTGCGGGGGGAGGGAGCACGCTGCTGCTGCTGCTGCACGGAGCCGCGCCGGAGCAACGGACTCAGTCACTTCTTCCTGCAAGTCCGAGTCCCCGTCAACAGTGAAATGTCCGGCGGAGATTTCCGGAACATTTCACTGCTTGATGAGGCCAGGGGCGGATATAGGGCAGGGCGAGCGGGGCGGTCGCTCCGGGCTCCGTGCTTCAAGAAGCCCCGCGCATGCGCTGTGGCAAAGGGGGGCCCCGTGAAATTGTGCTGCCCTGGGCCCCGCACAATGGTGATCTGCCCCTGGATGGGGCACCGGGGGAGAGTCCTAAAAATTGGGACAGTCCCAGAAAAATCACTACGTACGGTCAGCCTAATGATACCGTCTCCATGTTTTGTTAGTCTTTAAGGTGCTACCAGACTATGTGTTGTTTTTAAATTTAGCCAGTTGTTTACTAGAGACAAGGACCTGCTGCCTTATCTTGTTTCCTAAGAATATGAACAGGACCCCAGCCGTAGCCTGGCAGGATCCTCAGGTAGCTGAGAGGTCAGAGCATTCTTACAAATGTGAACAGAAGACACACAGGAGCAGTTCCTCAGCCAGTGTAAATCAGCAGAGCTCTGTTGCAACCCACGGAACGGTGCCAGTTTACACCAGATGAAGATCCAGACTCGCATGTTTCGAAAACATCCCAGAGGTACTGGAGCTATTGACACTTACTGGAGTTGGTTTATAATCACCATCCGGATGTGCTCTCGTGCTTTCAGGATCTTCTCCAGCCGGTGGATGTCATAGGTGTTGGGGTTTCGAAAAGGGATATCATCTGGCAGACCGGTAACTTCCACAGCATCAGGACTATCCCTGATCAGTTTGTATGGCACCAGGACGGGCCGGTTCAATCCCAAAGCCTCTCCTGCAACAGCAGAATAGAGGCCAATGTGACAAGTCAACATTAAGTTGAGGCCTTTGAATCCTGAAATAATTTTCAATAGCAGAATGATAGATTTTCACTGTACTCTGGGCAATTTTCCTAGACATTCCATCTTTTGCTTAACAAACTCTCTTCAAAGTGTAAATACCAAGCCACTTGCTGAAGAGAATGGATTTGCAATTCAAGGAAGGAAAAGACATCCCTTTGGGGAATTTTGAAAGCTTTCCAATGTCTAGAATTGGCAGAATTCTATTTTTATTTTGTATAATTTAAGGGATAATAGCAATGTTTGTTTTTAAGCATTTTAAAGATGTGTATTGATTTATATGTTCAGCTGTTTGAAATTATGTTGGGCATCCGACATTTCCTTCATGACAGTATCTACTGAGATTCAAAAGGTTAAAGCTTTAACCCATTAAAACACAAATGGTCAATATCACATCAAAATAGATAAAGTAAATAACCTTCAATCAAACTCAAATAAGTTCTCAAGCAGCCTTTTTCTTTGCCTATCTGTCAATTTTGATTATTATTGATGGAAAGATGTTTTCTTCTGTGTGATGAAATCAAAGTGTACTGATAAAAATAAAATCTTAGCAAGTGTACTGATGTCTCAGCTCCTTCCCTTCGAAGGCAGGAATTCACACAAGCAAAATAAACCCCAGGGACTTTTTTAGGGCTCACTGGCCAAGTCAAATCAGTTGCAGGTTTAAGAGTTAGAGGCACATTACAATGGTAATGCCTAGCGTTTTGGAATTCAAGAAGGTAGCCGTCACTATGGGATTTCAATATTACTGAGACATTGCTTTAAATCAGCTCTTGGATAAGTCATACTACTGAATATCTGCGTTCAAAATTCTTGCAAGGAGAGAAAAAGCACATTTCTAGGCTCTGTCAGATTAAGTTACAAACCACCTTTTCTTTTCACTAACCCAGCCCTAGTGAATTTCATGTCTGCCTGTCCTTACTCTCAGTTTCATTGGTCCCTGTTAAGCAATCCTGCTATTAGGTGCAGTTGGAGGCTATTATACATGTAAATCAAGTCCCATATCTGCAGGTATCAGCTAAACACTTAGGCTACGTCTACACTGGCACCCTTTTCCGGAAATGCTTAAAACGGAACAGTTTTCTGTTATAAGTATTTCCGGAAAAAGCACGTCAACATTGGCCAATCTAGACGCGCTTTTCTGCAAAAAAGCCCCGATCGTCATTTTCGCGATCGGGGCTTTTTTGCGGAAAACACTACTGTGCTGTCTACACTGGCCCTTTTCCGGAACAGTTTTCCGGAAAAGGACTTTTGCCCGAATGGGAGCAGCATAGTATTTCTGGAAAAGCGGCTGATTTCTTACAGTAGATCGTCAGTGCTTTTCCAGAAATTCAAGGGGCCAGTGTAGACAGCTGGCAAGTTATTCCGGAAAAGCGGCTGATTTTCTGGAATAAGTGGCCAGTGTAGACACAGCCTTACAATCATAACATAATCTGATGCACCAGGGATGTCCGCACCCTCCAAGAACATAGTAAAGTGTTCTGTTCCTGATCAAGTTATGTGAAAAGTGATCGCCCATGGTTTCCATACATTTCATCCCACCAGCATTTACTAATAATCCCACTAATACTTTCTCCATCTCCAGGGACAAGAGATCAGAGAGGAGCGCTGGGAGTTAACAACCCCAAGGCTATGCTTAACGACGCACGGGCTGCAGGTTAACATTTCATGGAGATCAGTTTTACCAACTGTTCCAAAGTCCCACCTGACATTTGCTGCTGGACAAGGCCTGCTCAGGGAATGCGCTGCTCATTTTCAAGCTCTTGTATCAAAGGCACTCAGTTACACTGGCTCAGACCCACGGTCCTCCCCAATATGTCAGAGGAAGGTGCAAGGAGCACCAGAGCCGACAGCGATGGAATAACCCAGCAATCTGGGGCTATGCGCCGTTTTGTGGCTGGAACTGGGTAATTCAAACCAAAACCGGACTCTGGACTCTCTAGCCTCATTTCTGATCCTCCATACACCAGTGATGCACCAGCTACGAGGAGTGTCAGGCTCTCTGTCTCTCAGTCTAGCTCATGCAATCCTCATATTACACAAGTGGAAGAGGACCAGTCACTATACAGCATAGGCCGTGGAAACGGGGATGCAGAGGATGCTACTGCACTCTGTGCTTGAAGTAGTTTCCATTGTATAGAGGGTTTGGTTCAGTGGCTCTCAGCACCCCAGCTATTCAGTGTAATGATACTTATTCAGCAAACAGGCACTGGGTGTGTAGCTGGAGCTTATCCAGGAACAGCCAGACTGTGTGTGCACAAGAGAGCGGGGAGGAGTGCAACGGGGGGTCACCCACAGTAACTGCAGTGAGAGAAGAGTTCCCTTTGCCTTCCTTTTCACAGGAGGCTGGAGCATTTTTAACAGGGACTTCTACGCTCCCTCTCCCTCACATGACTCAGTATAGAGCACATTTTTCCAACCCTTCTATGCAGCTGTTGTTCAATAGCTGGTTCTTCCTGCTGGCAGCCAACAGGCTGACTCAGTAACACAGTATTTTCCTCTGCGTGCCACATCCGCCTCAGGCTGTTTCTTCCTTGCCTGGATTAGAACAGTTTCTGAGCTCGATGTTGAACAGTTTGCAGAGTGGCAGATGAAGCTGATACCTCATTGCCATGACACGCTTCCACATCCAGCGAACGACTAATTAAACGTGTTCACTTGGGATTTTAGTTTGAGGGGCATGCCCGTTGCATTCGGGAACCCAACACCTAAAGCAGAAGTGGTCATCAGCTCCGGTGGTGGAGTCCGTCTGTGGATTTGGCAGGTTGACAGCTACCACAGAGCACGGCACATACTGCTTTGTGCCTCCTCTATTACACAGTGCTACTTGTTGTTTCATGCAAAGGAATAAATACAAGATTATATTACTATAATTACTCCTCATAACCACATCTTGGACTGAATACACACTGAGGCTAACGGTTAGAGGGGGAGCAATTATCAGAAGCATCTAAGACTTTGACTTCATTTACCAGGAGATTGATCTCCTGGGGGTCAACGTAGGGGGTCTAAGACCTGCTACATTGACCACTGATCACACTCCTGTTGACTCTGGTACTCCCCCTGGTGGTGAGGAATAAGGCGAGTTGTCAGGAGAGTTTCCCCCATCGACTCCCCACAGTGGGGACGCTGCAGTAAGTCGAACTGAGATACGCTGACTTCAGCTATGCTGTTCACGTCGCTGGAGTTGTGCTCCTTAGTTCGACTTTACCCTCCCGTGTAGACTGGCCTGAGGGGTTTAGGATCACGAGCCCCACTGATAGTGAACAGTCACTTCTCCGTATTTACAGAAGACCAACTGAATCTGAAAGCTAAGGACTGTGTTAGCCCAGGCCATGGTCATGACCGAGTGTAGTTCTAAGGAGCCGCTCAGAAATACTGGGCTCTTCTGCTGAGACCCAGTACTAACATGCTGCCTCCATACTCAGGGAAATACTACTGAGTCATGCGGGCAGGTAGAGCCAATCAGCCTGGACTAGGATACTAAGGGGGGCAGGGTGAGTATTCTGTTGGGTCCAAGAAAAGAAGCAATCACAGCGGGGGTGCGAGAGGAGCCAGTCAAACTCAGACCGAGGCTTATGTTGTGCTATATTTAAGTGGGCCATAAATCTCCAGGTAGGACCTGAGTCTTGGAAATGAGGATCTCTGGCCCGTTATCCTCAAAGGCATTTAAACCCCTAAATTCAGGAGCCTGAATACCTTTGAGACCCGAGCCCATGTGCTGTACTGAGGACGGGGCACGGCCTTAGCCCATTCCTATGGCGCTAACTGGTTGCACGGTCAGTTTGTCATGTTGTGATGACAGTGGATGTACAATTTATGGATCCTGTGTGACGCTAGGAACGCTCTGTGACGCTAGGAACTACAAACTTGCTGCCCTGCACCTTTTGCACAATCTCTGTGACGACAGGAGGCTAACAATGGAGGATCGTTAACCCTGACGGTCTCCTGTTCAAATGGAAGCACGAGTCAGGGACAAAGAGCTGACTACTGCCCAGGGCAAACCAGGTTTTCAAGTCTTGGCTCCAGAGAAGTGATGATCAAGCAACAGATCCCCTGACAGGAGGATACCGGGTGATTGTAGCTGACCAGAGGGTCAAATGGAAAAGGAGACAGGCAGTTATAAAAAGAGCCGGGCTGCTAAGTTGGAAGCAGCAGCTTCTCTCCCTGACAAGAACAGGAGGAGAAGCCTGAAGTAGATGAGGGTAATCCAGGAGAGGGGATTGAGCAAATCCCAAAGAACACCGAGTGGTAAGGAAACTCAGGCATGGATGGAATTACTGGTCTGAGATCTGTATCTCTGTTGTATCTAAAAGTAGCCACCCTTCCACCAAAAAAACTTCACAACCCAATTACAAAGGGACACAGCTGAACTGCAATTAATTTGCAAATTCAATACAATCAAATTAGGCCTTAATAAAGATTTAAACTGGTGAATGCACTACAAAGGCCTTTCCCCCCTCTCTTGATATTCACATCTCCCCATCAGCTGCTGTAAATGAGCCACGTCCACCCTGACTTGATTAGCTTCAGTTACACTGGTCCCACACTTCTTTCTTTTGTTATCTATCTATCTATCTATCTATCTATCTATCTATCTATCTATCTATCTATCTATCTATCTATCTATCTATCTATCTATCTAATTCATCCATCAATTACCCATGGAAGTTTATGCGCTAATAAATCTGTGCTACAGGACTTCTTGTTGTTTTTGCAGATACAGACTAACACGGCTACCCCTCTGAGACTTCTCTTGCGCCCGTGATTGGTTTTTTAGAAATCCCTTTGCCAAGCCCGTGTCGGTTTGCTCACAAGAGTGGAAATCTGAGAAGTGGTAAGTCTAAACTGCTGGAAGCCCTTAGGAAAAGCATTTGTCCTGGAGATCACAGCTGGGTCACAGGGTCCCTCTTCCAGGGAAATCTGACAGAGGGTCTGTCCCTAGGGAGCAAGCCAGAGAGGCTGGACCCAGAGTGTGTGACAGTTGCTCATCCAGTGACAAAGGCCTGCTCAGAAGCACATGGGCCCAAACACGGCAGCCTGGTCAGTACCCACCAGGGGGAGCATGATCAGGGCTGTGGCACAGTCATGCAGACATTTTTAATTAAACAATCCAGCTAAATGGGTCTGTTTGACTGCTGCAAGACCCATCGTTCTATCAAAGGGCCTTCAGGTTTTGGCCCCCTCTGATGGACCTGCGATTTCTTCTCTGATTATCTGGACTGTATTTTTGTTTGCAATAAACTTCAAAACTACACAGGAAGGATGAAGTCAGAGTATTCCCAATGTAAACCCAACCACTGCATAGTTCTGGCCTTCGCGGTCTAAGGGGCAGGAACAAAAACTTCAGAGAGAAATGAATTTCAGGTGATTAAGCCCTGCCCTTTCTGCTGCTTGGCACTCGCAGTTTCTTGGTATGACTGTGGTTATTTTTGTGGCTC
Source organism: Pelodiscus sinensis (assembly GCF_052426305.1). Classification (NCBI taxonomy): domain Eukaryota; kingdom Metazoa; phylum Chordata; order Testudines; family Trionychidae; genus Pelodiscus; species Pelodiscus sinensis. Next base: position 3,981,296 of record NC_143072.1, on the reverse strand, counting down.
TTTCAGGGGGTGTGAAAAGGAGGCAAGGATGTTCCAATCCAGAGCAAGCGGTTTCAGAAGCATTTTTGTTGCTGGCAAATAGCTTGAAAATTCGGAGTCCAAGAGACTATCGGGTGATACAGGCAGAGTGTAGGTTTGCTTGGTCACAGCATGGTAGTTGAGAAATCACCACAGTGAGAATTTGCAAATCCCTGCACTCTGATAGGCTAATAGTTGTCACCCAATACGGTGTACAAGGGCTGGCATGATGTTGGGGAAATAACTGTAGAATGATTATGCAAATCAGACACCCAGAACTACAGCTAGACATCAGTAACTGTACTACATCCCTGCTCGGAGACAACTGCACTGTTGTACAAAAGCTGCAGAAGGGTTGTGTTTTTAAACATTTCTACTTATGTTTACAGGGGGGTTGAGGTGGAAGTACATGAGTGATGTGACTCACGGACAGCATGCAAACCCTGTTTTCAAATACCACCTCCTTTCAGCTCCTTGGCCTATTTCTCTCTGTCAGGTCCAAGCACAGTTTCCCAAAACATGTCTGGAGTTTTGGCACTTTGTGCAGCAAAGAGCAGGCAGAGGTGGGGTGCGTGTCATGCCCTAGAAGTTCGGAGGCAGGTGCATTTGCTGAGCACACCACTGTTTATTCCAGCTGGTCACGTCTTAAAAATGCATCAGCGGCTGATGTAAGACTGAAGATGTTCTACTGCCTGGACATGTTTCTTTCCAGACGCAGACAAGAAGGTCATAGTCCCAGTTGTCAGGTACTGGTGAGACAAGGAGGCTGTGTCTACACTGGCACAATCTTGCACAAAAACTTGCTGCCTGCCTACACTGGCTGCGTGTTCTTGCGCAAGTAAACTGACTTTCTCCTGTATGAAATCAGGGCTTCTTGCGCCAGAACTCTGATGCTCCCGCTCAGGAATGAGCCCTTTTGCGCAAGTGTTCTTGTGCAAGAGGCCAGTGTAGACAGGCAACATGAATTTCTTGTGCAAGAAAGCCCTCTGGTTAAAATGGCCATCAGAGCTTTCTTGCGGAAGAGAGCGTTTACACTGGCATGGATGCTCTTGCACAAAAGCACATGCCAGTGTAGACGCTCTCTTCTGGAAGAGTTCTTGCGCAAGAACCTGCCAGTGTAGACGTAGCCGGAGCGTTTCCAGAGATGAGCTGAAATACGGGGCAGTGAGAAGAAACCGGTGTCCCCGCAAGCTGCCATGTGCTTGGTCCATAAATAGAGCACTTAGCCTGATTAATTTTAACTCTAGCTGCTCTCCATAAGAACCTGGAAAGGGGCAACTCACCGTATTTTTCATTGAAAAGCTCTTTGACTTGCTCTCGGAGAATCACTTTTTCTCCAAGCCGGTTTGCATCATCCTCATCTGTAACGAGAACATACAGGGATCATGTAGCCCTCTTTGTTCCACCCTCCAGCACAATCCATAACAAGGGAAGGTCTAGAGAACATGTCATCTCACTGCTGTGCAGCTGCTGCATCCAAGACATAAGAGATTTCTGACACCACTCTTCCTTGCTTTGAACCTTGTGTTATTTTTTATATAAGTGTGGGGTGGGTATAATATGCTGCCAAACTTGCATTTGCTATGCACTTACTTGGACAATAGCATTTTACATCCACTTTGCAAGGCTGTAAATGACAACACAGTAAGGAAAGCAATGGAGATGCAGGCCCGTTAAGTCCCAAATACTCCCATAAGGGATATAAAAGACTGAGAGCGCACTTTGATAGCAAAGCTCCTAAGTACAGGGTTGTTTTATAACGTACCATATAGTCAGCCTGGCCTTCCTAGCCTTTTAAAATTATCCTCATCATGCCCAACTTGACTTTTCTTTATTCTTTCGGGTTATTGACACAGTCAGGGTGCATCTACATTGCACCATCACGCAAAATAAGATACACAATCTGAGCAACGCAAATTGCATATCTTATTTCAAAATTACATATTTTGTCATTTCAAAATAAAGCGCTATTCTGAAATGTGCCTTACCCCTCATAGAATGAGGTTTGCTGGGACGTCGGACTAGTGAGCCCAAACTAACAGGCTTGCTGTGAAGATGCGGGATAGCTATTTCGAGATACTCTGGTATCCTGAAATAGCGTTGCAGTGTAGATGTAGCCTCACTTAGTTAGAGTTTTTTGCTGCAATTCAGCATCCTTAGAGTCAGTGGTTCACAGAACGTGATCTCTGCAATCATTTCCCACCCTGAAACTTACAGATCCTGGTGATAAATCCACAATCAGCTTTTTCCATTCCTCCCTGCAATTCAAACAGTTAGCTGTGAGCGCTGTACGCACACTCACTGTCTTTCACCAAATCAGAAGACAGTTCTTACAGCTATAAAACAGAGCAATGAATTGGGTTGGATATCTGTTAAGATTATATTGTCATTCACTTCAGCTGCATTCTTTCTGGCTACCTAGTGGAAAGTGTACTCATGTATTCCTAATAGAGAGCCATCCTCTTGAAATTACTTTCTCTGCAGGCTTACAGTTAAATTACTCCTGGAAGATATTTGCTGGCTTGACAAGTGCACAACTAGAGAGGAGGGCAGTTGGGATCACAGGTAAATGAATGTGGATCAGCACAGACATTCCCACATGCACAGAGCCTGCTGATCTATGAAACATCCCTTCTGTGTCTAAAACAGTTAATTGGTCACGGTAAGATACAGTGATCTGGGCATGGGATAGCTCCAGTGAGCTGACACGAGAGAGGACGTTGTTTCGAATACAGTAAGGTAGATGCAGTATTAGCACAGGAGTGGCCTTTCATATCACCCTTCCACATGAACCAGAACTGGAAGGACCATCAAGAGGTAATCAAGTCCAGTCCCTTGCACTCATGGAAGGACCAAGCCCCATCTAGACCATGAATCCTGTTGTTTCTGGCTGAAGTAAGATGCAATACACTTTGTAATCTCATTTCTGACTTGTAGGGTTGCCAACCATCAGTAAATTTATGGACAGTCCGCAAAAAAGTAGCCAAAATTGGATACGTCCGTAAAGTTCGCAAAAAAATTTAGGAGTCTGTAAATGTCATAAAAGTGCAATAACATTTCAAAAACCAGCAATTATTCTATGGGAATTAAATTTCTTCTGTGCTGCTTCAGCCATTTTACAGCAGAAATTGGACGTTTTAATTGTTTATTATAGCTCAATGGTTGAGGTGACATAACGTGAATCGGATGTACGATCACAAAATGGAAAACTTCCAGGACCATGACTAACTAAATGAAAGTGAGTTAAATTGTGATGTATGAATGACAACGATTACTTTTCACTTTGGCCATTTATGTCGTCTTAATATAGTATAAAAATTATGTCTGTTAAAAATTTGTCCATAAATTTTTCCCATTTTGTCCGTAAATGAAATTTCTGTGGGTTGGCAACCCTGCTGGCTTGTAAAATATGCTGTTTTGTTATGGTACTTTACACATGGTTGGCTGTGTCTAGACTAGCCAGTTTTTCCGGAAAATCAGCCGCTTTTCTGGAAAAATTTGCCAGCTGTCTACACTGGCCGCTTGAATTTCCGGAAAAGCACTGACGATCTCATGTAAGAAATCAGTGCTTTTCCGGAAATACTATGCTGCTCCCGTTCGGGCAAAAGTCTTTTTCCGAAAGACTTTTGTGCAAAAGGGCCAGTGTAAGCAGCACAGGACTGTTTTCTGCAAAAAAGCCCCGATCACAGAAATGGTTATCGGGGCTTTTTTGCGGAAAACCGTGTCTAGATTGGCCACGGACGCTTTTCCGCAAAAAGTGCTTTTGTGGAAAAGCGTCCTGCCAATCTAGATGTGCTTTTCCGAAAATGCTTTTAACGGAAAACTTTTCCGTTAAAAGCATTTTTGGAAAATCATGCCAGTGTAGACGTCGCCGCTGTGTTTGTGTAGGGGTGATATAAAATCGGAGCAGGACCTGTCAGTGACATCCAAAGAGATGCAGTACACTTGCAAACAGTACTAGAGTCCTCTCCGGGTGACCCCAGGTGTAGGAGCAGTCCAGTCCAGCGGTCTGTTGTTACAGATAGTGATAGGAGTTTGCAACAACTCTCAACACTTCATTTCCCTGGCCTGCAGAAATGGTGTTTTTAGGCTCAGGGAATGAAGTTTCTTTAAAGTGCTCCTCTCAAGCTGCACATTCTGACTAATCAAGCAAAATGAAGGGCTTCAGGGACGGGAACCATGTTAGAGGACCCCTATTCCCGGTTAACTCCCTCCAATAATATCTTTCTTAGACAGACTCTTCCTAGTTAGCAATTGTGGCCAAGTCTACACTGGCACTGTGCGCTGTAACTTTCTGGCTCAGAGGTGTGATAAATCACACCCCGGCCCCTGAGCGCAGCAAGTTACAGAGCAGTAAAGTGAGTGTGAACCAGGCTACAGCACCAGGGGCCGTGCTCCCAGCTCTGTTAGCTACTCCCTTCGCGGAGGGGGTTTACACAAAGCGTTCTCCCAGCGCTTGTGCCATGGCCTCACTTGCAGTTTAAAGCGCTGCTGCGGCTCCATTTTAAACTGTTCATTGTAGACAAAGCCTAAGATTGGGTATTGGCCTTAATATTTAAGCGAGGAGAGTCAGCTGCCATTAGTGTCTGCAAGATTGAATACTCTGGTAGGAAACAATGCAGTGTTGAAAGGAAACCACATTGCGTACTGCACAGGTACATCAGCAGGTTACCCACGGCCCCTATCCATCTGACTCCACAGCCATGGAGCACAGACATTGACAGCGGCTTTGATCACTGCAAAGTGTCTCAGCACATGCTGAAGGGCGTGGCGGAATCAAGGCCTGAATTGTTTTAGCAACATCTTCAGAACCCTGGCTCGTGTGCTTGGCCTTCTCCCAGCTTGTTTACCAACCACCTCAGAACTGGTGTCTTCAATACTGCCACTGTCAGACAGTCAAAACCCCCGAGTTAGGCTCCCAAAGTCATGAGACCATCTGAACAACCAGGAGATTTTTGCTGCTGTTTTTCTTTCGTCTTCGGTTTCTGCTCCTTTGGGAGGTGTCCCACCCAGGGCACACTTCCAAGCACTTTGTTTTTAATGCGAGCTGAGATGCTCATGCCTCCAGGAGTTGGAGCTTTAAGTAAAAACATCAAGCAGCGTGAGGTTGGCAATAGAATCGTCAGAGCTGGCAATGGAGCATCCTGGTTCCTGACTATCTCATGCACAGCACCTGAAGCACCGGGGCTCAGCCTCATAAAAGATTCTCTGAGCTGCTGAGATTGGGAGACTGTAGCTCTAGATGCCAGACACCGAGGAGTTCCTTTTAAAAAGAAGCCCAAGGCCAAGCATGTAGCAGCTTGTATTCAGCGACCACAATGAAGAAGCTTGAAAGCAACATGCCAAAAATTGGCCACACGGAATTTATTTCAAGAAAGACGGTCACAAGAATTTCTCTTTTGCTCTCCAATTATAGTAGGCGTGTGTTTTAGCCAGGGTTGTAGTAGGCTCATCAACTCTTAACACATGCACATCCCTGCCTATTCCCTCTGTGACTTTCCTGTCATTTATGCTGTTTCCTGGGCATACGGATGTATAGATGGTAGCAGACAAAGAAAGAAATATCAACATCAAATGGGTTTTTATTCTTAGTGACTCACTTTACGGTATTTGCATTTCTCTGGGATTTAAAATGCTGAAGCTTTTGCCTTTTCACTAATCCTCCAAGTGACTCTCAAAGGAGAAAGGTCTGAAGTTGTCTATGCTGGGGCTGCTCTCTTGATGGTGGGAGGTTCCTAGATTGTACCAGTGACTCAAACCAGACGTGGGGGAAAATCAAACGGAGCATGTACAACAGAGAAGCCAGAGAGGAAATAGAGGAGAATGCAGGGCTTTCACTAATTGTAAAATTCTCGTAAAGTTTCTTTTAACAATATTAATAGTCACCAGTACTGGGTTTGGAAACAATCCCTCTATTTCTCATTCAAGTCTGCAGATGGCTCTAGCCAGACATTTTTCCAGGCACAATGTTCATTCTCTAGGCGTAAGTGGGCAGGAGAGAACTGTATTTGGCTTTTTGTATGTTTGATATTGTAATATAATTGACTCAAGAAAACCACTAGCATTGCACTCGGAGGTCTCGATACTGCACAGCAAAGCATCATTATACAAACGTTCCTGGCACGGCACAGCACTATCATTTTTAATGGACTTTTTTTTAAAAAGGAAAGCAAATAAAGCTGGTGGCCAAAATGTGTCTTTCCTCGAGTGGGTGCCTATGGTTAGGATTCCAAACCTGCCGGCAGGCACTGAAATAAAAAGGTTATCCAGCTTCATGACACTTGTTGGTTTGTCCCCTGTGCAGACATGGACAGTCTAATTCCCCAGGGGAGAGGCAATAGGAGAGGGAGCCTTTCACGTCCACTTGACTTGAATTCAACTCAGGTCAGCAGCAAGTACCGCCACAGGGTTGCTTGGCACCCTACGTGAAGTGATTTAATCAATTTTGGTCCAGTTCCTAGTGCGCAAATGTCTAGGCTATTTGCAAATGAACACCCCCCACAATGAACACCTGGGCTGGTGGACTCAGCTGAGAACTTCATTGGCCAGGAGAATGAATTTCCTTTCACACACCTACCGGTGGCCCCTTCTGCGAAGGAGAGGAGGGCTGAGGGAGAAGCCAGCTCGGCAGCTTTTTAGCTGTCTGGGGAGAAATAGGCCTTTCTATGAAGTAGTGTTAACCTAGCACCTTGTACCTCCACTGAATGCACCCAAAAAAGGAAGGGGAAAAAGTCTAAAACCCCAAGAATACCTACATGAACTGAGTCAATTATGAACACAATATCATCACCAGGGCAAGTGAAATCTGTTGGCAAACTTCACTAAGCTCAAGTTAGCAAACACTGGTACTTAAAAGGCTGGATAAGAGGTTAGAGTGCCCATCTTGTATGTACTGTCTTTACTTTATGGTTACTTAAGAGCTGTCAGCCATTTCGCTACCAAACACTTAGTACCACATTTGGCGGTATCTTACTTGGACAATGGTCCTGTTCATTTCAAAAGGAACAATACAGCAAAGTAGGCCATCAGCATGCACAAAGATATCAGACACTGACCCTAAACTATAAAGGAGAAGTCCATGATTCTTTTTGTCAGAGTGTGGCCAGATTCTGATCTCAATTACATCAATTAAATGTGGAATAATTGTCAAAGAATCATAGAGCTGGAAGATGCTGCAGGAGGTCATCAAGTCCAGCCCCCTGCCCAAGGCAGGACCAATCCCAGCTAAATCAACCCAGCCGGGGCTTTGTCAAGCCGAGACTTAAACACCTCTAGGGATGGAGATTCCACCCCCTCCCTAGGGAACCCATCTCAGTGCTTCACCGCCCTCCTAGGGAAATAGTTTTTCCTAATTTCCAATCTAGACCTCCCCCACTAACTTGAGACCATTGCTCCTTGTTCTGCCATCCCTCACTACTGAGAACAGCCTCTCTCCATCCTCTTTGGAACCTCCCTTCAGGAAGTTGAAGGCTGCTCTCAAATCCCCCCTCACTCTTCTCTTCTGCAGATTAAACAAACCCAAGTCCCTCAGCCTCTCCTCATAGGTCATGTGCTCCAACCCTTTAATCATTTTGGTCACCCTCTGCTGGACCCTCTCCACTGTGTCCACATCCTTTCTATAGTGGGGGGCCCAAAACTGGACACAATACTCCAGAGCCGAAGTAAGGGGAATAATCACTTCTCTAGATCTGCTGGCAATGCTCCTCCTAATGCAACCTAATATGCCATTCGCGTTCTCAGCTACAAGGGCACACTGTTGACTCATATCCAGCTTCTCATCCACTGTAAAACCCAGGTCTTCTGCCAATTGCTACTTAGCCAGTCGGTCCCCAGCCTGTAACAAGGCTTGGGATTCTTCCGTCCCAAGTGCAGAACTCTACACTTGTCCTTGTTGAACCTCATCAGATTTCTTTTGGACCAATCTTCTAATCTGTCTAGGTCACTCTGGACTCTATCCCTGCCCTTCAGCGTATCTACCTGTGTGTAATTAAAAATATGCAGGAGCATGTAATTAACATGCAGTTGCATAGGACCCAGTTTCCACTTGCTGTAGATAAATGTAGTTCCACTGAAGCCCATGGAGACATGCCTTACAATATAATACACAAAAATTATGCAAGTTCGTGTTTATATTAGTAAATTATTACACACATTAAGTCAATGGAGTTATACCCGCTGAGGCGATGACCCAGCATATGCAACAATTTAAGTAAATAAATACTAAGAGAATGTGTGTGAACTGCACAATAAGAGTTTCAATAATTAATCACTTGGACAGCATCAAAGAGCTAAGCTCAGTTTGCCTAGAGCATGGACACCTAGGAACTTCAGTATCTGGTGCTTGGAAATGCATATCCTAGATACACAATACTGTTAAATGCCTCTTGTCTTCATTCTCCTCTTGGGGCCACAGGGGAAGCAGTGCAAGGCAGGGAAAAACCACCTGCACCTTTGAGGGTTTTTGGCAGCATTCATCCCTTATTAAAAACATACCGATACATTTCTTGTCTGCTACCATCTACAATGCATCAGCTGAGCTACGTACCATTCAAAGCAGCGTAAGCTTTTTCCAGTGAGGTTATCCGTCTAGGGGCTACAGCACAAGTTCAAAGGAGAGAAAGAGAGAGAGAGAGAGCAATGAGTGCTGTTTCTCATTAGTTCCTTTGCACAGTATTCACAAACAGCACCAATCCCGGGAATAGCATTGTAAATACCAACATGGATCTTCTCTGGGATCTCACCGGCACCCAGATCTCACTGGCAGATAAAGATTGCTACGAGAACTTCGTAGACATGACCAGGTGGCATAAAATCGGCCCCGGTTCCGCACAGTATTTAGGCACATGCTTAACCTTAAGCATCATGAATAGTTTCATTCACCGCAACGGAATTATTCAAATGCATGAAGCTAAGCACATTCTTAAAGGCGCTGTTGGAGTTTGGGCTGTGTGAATTACAGAACACCTTTCTCAACGTGCTATCGTTGCTCTGACACACTGCTGTTTACACTGAAGCCCTTTTACCCAGGATACAGTTAACTTTAACACAAAACATGTTGGTATTAGGCTGAAGACACGTGGGCTGTGTCTACACTGGCCACTTATTCTGGAAAATCAGCCGCTTTTCCCGAATAACTTGCCAGCTGTCTACACTGGCCCCTTGAATTTCCGGAAAAGCACTGACGATCTACTGTAAAATCATCAGTGCTTTTCCGGAAAAACTATGCTGCTCCCGTTCGGGCAAAAGTCCTTTTCCAGAAAACTGTTCCAGAAAAGGGCCAGTGTAGACAGCACAGATTTCTTTTCTGCAAAAAAGCCCCAATCGCGAAAATGACGATCGGGGCTTTTTTGCGGAAAAGCGCGTCTACATTGGCACAGACGCTTTTCTGGAAAAAGTGCTTTTCCGGAAAAGCATCCTGCCAATGTAGACGCGCTTTTTCCGGAAATACTTATAATGGAAAACTGTTCCGTTTTAAGCATTTCCGGAAAATCATGCCAGTGTAGACGTAGCCGTAGAGTGAAATTTACCCTCGTGCACTGAACCAACCCAAGAGCTACGCGCTTCAGTCTTGACCTGGGGTCATGGGTGAGAAATGGTGCAGGGAACCACACATGGGCTTAATTACACACTGGGTGCACAACACCCTTATTTGCTCATTCATTTTCCAAGCTTCAGGGGGTAGCTCTACAGGATAAACTTAAAAACCAACAATGGTCTGGTAGCACTTTATAGACTAACAAAACATGAAGATGGTATCATGAGCTTTCGTGGGCACAGAACATTTGCTACCAGATCAAGTGCTACCAGACCATTTGTTGTTTTTTAAGTTTCTCTCTTAGCCAAGATGGAACGGTTCATTTCTCTTTCAGGGAAGTCTGCCACAGGCATTCAGGAGAGATACTGCAATTATTCAGACACAGGCACATAATCACCTGCGACACCATGTGAAACAAGGAACTAGAAATCTCCCCGTGTGGGACAAAGAAAGTCCGGAGTCCTTAAACATATGACTGGCTAACAAAGGAGGGTAAATGGCATAGGCAAGGGAAGACGGCTGGAAGGAAATTCTGAAAACTGCCTTTCTTAACCAGTGCTGTGAAGAGTATAAGAGCGAGATTCCAACCCTGCATGGGCTTTGATTCCCTGCCAGACTCCGCTTCCATGCTGCAGTGGGAAGAAAAGAGCAGGAGGAAGGGGCAAAAGTTGTACCTTGCTGGAGAAAAGGGACTCTGTTGTGCATTTATTAGGCAGCAGGGTGAGACACACACCTGCAACTGATGACTGAAAAAGCAGTGGAGACTGCAGAGAGGAAAATTCTAAGGCTAACGCAGATGGAAAATAAACAGGATAATTGCACTAGTTCAGTAGCAATGGGGAGGAAAACGGAGAAAAAGGCACCCCTAAGGAGATGCTGGCCCTAGACACCATCTATGAAATGACAAGTGATATCAAAAAGAAACGAATTTCCTGGGGAAAACCAACAGCAACAGAGCTAGGGCCAGAATTTGCATTATGGTCAAAACAAAAATGAAACAGATCATTATGCTAAAGCTGACAGTTCCATGGGGAGCAGAATGAGAGGTGCTGTGGCAGACAAGCTAATGAGGGGGGAAGTCTGAGCAAGGTACAGTAATGACAGAGGCTGGTGACTGGAGATGGGATAGAAAGATACACAGCGTGAGTACTGTTAGAAAGAAAGAGCAGCATTCCGGGCATTGAAGAATTGTGGGAGGCGGGAGGAGAGACAGAGAGAGAGAATTCAGTAAGCAGTGATACTAAGAGTCTGTTCAGTTTCTCAAGTTATACATAAAAGCAAACATTTCAAACAAAAGCTTAAGAAAACCGCCACTGAAATAAATGAGATAAAACAGAACAAACATATTTTATATTCTTCCTATTGAACAGAGAAGCGTCTATAATCTTATGCCCGGCTACTTGCAGTACAGACTCTTGTTTAGCTCCGTGGAGTCAAATCAAACAGAAGTTTGGGCTTTGTAAATGCCTGATGCAAATCACAGCAATTCTGGGCAGAATGTTTCAGTTTCCAGTTCACTTTTGTGGATTATGGAGAAATCGGATGCTTCTGTCTGTAAGTGTGTGCAGGTTATGGTAGTGCAATTTGTATATTACTACAGTGTGGTCATTTACCATCTGGTGCTAGGCAGAGTTTCTGCCAAAGGCTTCCTGCTGGCAGGGTGGGAGCTGAAAAGCAATAAACGCCACCACCCCGGGATTGCAGACTAAAGGGCTTGAAAGGCTCGTGAGGGGCCTGTCAACCATGACCATGCACCAGTACCAATACTCTGAGGGTAAAATTCTCCCTTGGTGTAAATAGTTGCCACTCAGCTGAACTCAATGGAGCTATGACAGTTTACACCAGCCAAGGATCTGGCTTCTATGCACCAGCCTCCAAAGGTTTAACCTAGTCTGCTCTGCAGCATCTCTTGTGTTGCCTCCTCAGGGTCGCCGATCGGGGTGGGGGTAGTTGTGCCAGGGCCCGGTGATTTAAAGGGGCCTGCTACTGCAACAGCAGTGGTGGCTAGAGTCTGGGGCCCTTTAAATCTCCACCAGAGTCCCGCACGGTGCACTCTGTGCAGGGCTGACAGCTGGCGAGGAGTCACCCCTCGTCACCCAGAGTCATCCCTCAAAACCTACAAACCAGCTTCACGTTTTTACCCTTTGGTGCAAATTTACAGGCACAAGTTGCAGACTGGAAGTGCTTGCCTGATCTGTCCCAAGCAGATTTCAGCCAGCTGACAAAAACTGTTACATGGGGTTCCGCTGACTGAGCAAGGCAGATGACTCATTAGCCCACCTGCATATGAGGTAGCTGGGAGTGACCTTTGGAGGGAGAGATGATCTAGGGTGTGGACTGAACACGTATGAAGGAGGAACCTGTAAGAGGAGCCAATCCTGGAGAAAAGCCTTGAGCTGAACTTTGTGCATTGCCAAACTCTTTCATTAACAAATCAACCCACCCCGTAAGGCAGTGAATTTGGACTCTGCACACTGGTATGCAGCTGTCCAGCTACATGATAACTATGTCCACAAGAGAGTAGCTGGATGTCTACATTCCCTTGTCTGTGCTCACAGCTCTTTGGAGGCACAAAAGGGAAGACCCTTTCCAGACCAAGTCTTAAACTCTACAGTAAACCCTTTTCCTGCAGTGTCCAGCTACACAGAACATAAGCTCCTTTAGGACCTTTGTCTCTACTTTACATAGCCTCACCATGAGAACTTAACCAATAATAATCAGTCTCACCACTGTGCACTGTATCATTGGGGCATTCTAACCCCTGCCGGTTAGGTAGCAATATCCATGTGAGGAAGGGAAGCACACACGTCCCACAAAGGACAGCAGAATAAGCTGGAAGGCACTGAATGAGGAGACAAACAGACTATACCAAAGCGAAACGTTACAACAATGCAAACTAGTAAGGGACTTTCTTGTAGGGAAACCATTTAATGCATGCTATTCAGAGAACGCAGCCTACACTCGGCAAGTATCCAGGTTTTTAGGAATATTGATTTCAAAGAACCATGAAAGGAGGAAGTATTTGTTTTGGTGGAAAGGAAACCAGCCAAAGACACTTCCAAAATTCCAGTTGAACACTTGTTTGTTTTGAAAGTTTGATTAAAAGAGAAAAAGATAGGTATTCAAATCCCAGTCCTGTAAACACGTATGCTGAACCAAAAGCGTTTGAGTAATCTCCTTCAAATATATACAACTGTGTTTAAACACATGAACATACAATCCAGAAGGGATCGCCTGATTTGTCAAATCCAGTTTGCTGTTATTGCAGGCAATCCTATTATATAATCTCATTCATAAATCCATCCATCTCCTTAAACCTAGTTAGGTTGTTTGGCCCCTGTATTCTTAATGGCAGGCTGTTGCAGAACCTCCCTCCACCGAGGGTTAGAAACCTTCTTCCAATTTCCAGCCTGAATTGAGTCATGACCAGTTCATACCCATTTACAGAGCCCCGCATGGATATGAAATTTGTGCCTGTATCTGCAAAAATGAGCCACGGACACACAGATATAAAATGGATATCCGCAGATAAGCAGGGCTCTAGCTGTTTATTCTTGGGCCAACACTGTCCTTTAGCAAGCTCTTCTCTATTTGTGCTGTTTACCCCATTGGTCACTTGAAGGTTAAGCATGTGTGCAAATGCTTCCAGGACTGGGACCTAGGTGGAAGAATATTTGCCATGGGGTGACCAGTGATGATGCTGTCACTCTGAAAATGATTGGAGGGTTTGCGTTTTCTGAAGCTCATGGCAGAATATGAGATTCCAGCAAGAAAAAGAGACGTGATCATTGAAACAAGACTAAAGAAAAAAATGAATAGAGAGAGTTAGTGCGTAAATCACATTATTACCTTCTGGTACTTGTGATGCCACTGCACGTACAAGTGAAGGGAAAAGGAAAAAGAACAAAGGCAAAAGAAAAGAGTTCAGCTGGCTGGGATGAAGACTCCTCAGTGTTTAAAAAAGGCTTTGAAGTTGCACAACAATCTACATGATCTGTTTGACTTTCCACTGTCAGATCCCAACGGCTTTCCCATTTACTGCAGGGCGTCCCTGCTATACGTCCAAGATACGTTCAAAAAAATGTGGCCTCACAGTGAAACAACCTACAGCGGGGAATCCTTTTCCCATGCCTGATTTCCATTTTGCACGAATTGGTCTTTTTTTTTGTGTGTGTGTGCGACGTAAGAGCGGGGAATGGGAAGACTTGTAACGCAACAGCTGCTACAAGCATCAATGATGTTAGTGCAGAACCGACGTATACCGGGGCGATGTATAACAGGGATGCCCTGTACATGGAAATCCATGGCACCTTAAAGACTAAGGGTGCACCTACACAGAACCCTAAACTCAAAGTAAGATATGCAAATTGCATATCGTATTTCGTCTGTATTTTGAAATAGCTTATTTTGAAATGTGGTGCATCTATACAGCGCCAAATTTCAAAATAAAATGCTATTTCAACACATCCCTTAACCTACGTGGAATGAGGGTTACAGAGATGCCGAAATAGCATGCCTGTTATTTTGAAAAATATTTTGAAATAACGGGCGCATTTAAAAGACACGGGGGAGCTATTTCGGAATACTTCCAGTATCCCGAAATAGCCCCGCTGTCTAGACGTACCCTAACCGATTTATTTGGCCATAAACTGTCACAGGTAAAAAACACTTCATCAGATGCATAGAGTAGAAATCACAGGTTAGGATATGTACATACTAACATATCAAAAGAAGGGATTTATTTATCAAGTGTAGGACAAGTATTACAAAGGCCAATTCAGTCGGGGCGGATATGGTTCACTCCCAGGAGATGATATGAGTTCAGATAAGAAAGAATAATCATTCTCCTGCTGCTCTTCCCGTTGGGGACCAGGAGAGAGTGGGTCTGAACATCAAAAAGCAAAGGGAGGAAACAGAAATAAATGCCACTGAAATATGTTAAGGTCGAGTCAACATGAGCTCAAACGTTTGTTAGGTGTTTCAAATGGGAGATGTGGCACATCAAACTGTGGTGCAGGATAGTGTTCTCGTGATTAAAAAGAAAAGGATGCCTGGATGTGAGGTTTTTTAATTAAAGAACACTGCCTGCCCTACTTTATTAATTGGAATATGGGAAATAATCTGTCAGTGTGGTAGGGAGTCTGGGAATAGGACAGATGGGGTGGGTGCGCATTTTCAATCAAAGAACATAAAAATTAACATACAGACTTTTTTTTTGCTAGATTACTTATGCTTGATATTTTTTTCAAAAGCTCAAATTAAGCCTGTTTTGTAGCTCTGGGCCTCAGGAAAGAAGAAAGACAATTTATAGTGTTTATAGCACTGGAATTTCAAACCCCCCACCTCTTTCATCTCCTTTGAGTTTAATACGGAAAGATCACGCCATTCTAAAAAGGATTCCAAAGGACTTTTCTCTGAGCTGATCACAGCAACAGCAATCAGAAAATTAAAATGAAAAAAAATCTGAATGTAAAGTTGGTTATTAAATACCTATTTTGAGGTGCTTGCCATAGGGCTACATGGGTTTCCTTTCCGAGGTAGCAATTGAAGTGCCACATCGTACTGCAGATCCTGAAGCCCTTTTATGATGTCTTACTTGATGGTTAAGTTGAATATTTGTACAGATACTATAAGGACACAGAGACTCAATCAATGTCTCTCTGCCTTGGTGGCTACAGAAGACTTCACTCTTTTGGACGGGAGATTTTTCCAAAAAACTGGTCTGGCTTTACTCTTGCAGCAATTAGTTGTAAAGCTCTCAGTGATCGCAAGAGGGGCAGAGTTAGGCCAGTCTAGCTACGGTACTTATTTGATCCCCATTAACATAACATCCAAGTACCTCCAAAACTTTAATGCATTTGTCTTTATACCCCTCTGTAAGCAGGCCAGGGCAGTGATAGGAAACCCAGTATATAGATGGGGAACCGAGGTGAAGCAATTTGCCACGGTGACACAAGACTCTGGTTGAGCAGAGACTTAAAATTGGGCTCTCACATCCTAGGCTGGCGTTCCAACGGGTGGACCACACACATCCATCCTTATGCCCATTTGGAAATCCTACTCCTTGATCACCAGGATGCTGCCGGACCAACAATAATTCACACATCTTCATAAGTGCTGAGGTGATCGAGTTCTATTCAGTACATGAGAATGGCCAAACTGTCCATCTAGTCCAGTGTCCTGTTTCTGATAGTAGCTTGTGTTAGATGCGTCAGAGGCAATGAACAGAGTAGGGCAGTTCTCAAGAGATCCATCCCCTTTTGTTCAGTCCCAGCTTTTGGCACGCATGAGGCTGAATCCCTGACCACTTTCGCTAATAATCACTCTTCATTGTTGCATCCTTCACAATTCTTGGTTGAATCCCACTTGGTCCTGTGACTTCTTACCACTAATGTATCGATTTGTACCAAACCCTCTTCCAGTCACACCTCAATCAGAGATAGTTTCTCAGATCTGTCACCTACAAATACGGTTCAGGTGTGGGAATCTCCCTGGTATCTTCTGCAATGTAGGCCAATGTGAAGAATTAATTTAGCTTCTCTGCAGCAACCTTGTCTTCCTTAAGTGCTCTCTTTGTATCTTGGTCTATGGTGGCCCCACCGATCGTTTGGCAGGCTCCCAGCTCCTCGGCTACTTAAAAACACACCCTACTGTCAGTTGGTGAGTCTTTTCCTAGTGGTCTTCAAATTCTTCTGTAACTTGGCTAATTCAACTTTTACTGTTGACTTGCCAGAGTTTATGCTCCTTTCTGTTTTCCTCAGTAGGACCTGACTTGCAATTTTTAAAGGATGCCTTTTTGTCTGTAACCACCTCCTTTAGTCTGTTGTTAGTTTCTATACAGCATAAAGGCATTTCATGTTGTTACTGTTCCTTTTAAATTTCCATTGAACTATTGTCTTCATTTTTGCTTAGTGAAATTAAATGCTATTGTTGTGTCTTTGATATTTCCCCCTAACAAAGATTTTACATTTAAATTGCCTTATGGTTTCTGTTACTGAGTAGTTCAGCAAAATTCATCTCTTGGACCTGACCCTCTGCTCCACTCAGGACTAAATCAAGAAATGTTTCTTCCCTTGTAGGTTCCAGAACTAGCTGCTTCACAAAGCCGTAACGTATGCTGTCTAGAAATTTGAATCTCTGCATTCTGTTGCTACTGTCAACCGAAACTACTCCCTCAGCCATTTGTAGCCTTTGCTTAATGAATGCCGGGGTGACCAACCCGTTACAGATGAAGAGTCAAAATAGTGGTGAATACAGTCCAAAGAGCCGAGAGAAAAAAGTTGTTGATCAAAAAAGCCCTGGCTGTCTCGTTTGATCGAGAGAGGGAAAAAAAGCCCTTTTAAGAGAAGAGCAGGCAGTGGCTTCAACAAAAATAGCGAGCCCCTTCCCCCTAAAAAAAACGGGGAAAAATTCTGTTGAGGGGGGACCAAAAAATTGTTGAGAAAAAAAAAGAATCCCAAGAGTTATTAAGCAAAAAAATAAATACATAAAATAAAACAGCATTAAAACAGTATGGCCCCTTTAAATGTGTGCAGAGTCAGATTAGGCCAGGGATAGAAAGAGGGAAGGTTGAGCACTAAGACGGAGGGAAGGCATTGCTTCCCCTTGCTCTGGTCTTGAGGTTTTTTGCTGGCAGCCATCTTGGGTTTTTTGGTCGAGCAAGAAGGGAGCTTCCCTGCAAAACCAGGTAAGCAAGGGAGCTGGGGCCCCAGGAAGAGGGGGTGGGGGCAGGGCCCAGTTGCCTTGTGTGTAGGGTTGCCAGGTGTCCGGTATTTTCGTCTCCTGGCCGGGAAAAAAACAGAAAATACCGGACATTTCAGGTGTCTGGTATTTTCTGAATTTTTTTACTGGACAAGAGGTGAAAATACCAGACTGTCCGGGTCAATACTGGACACCTGGCAACCCTAAGTGCCATTTTGAAGGCAGCCATTTTGAAGTCTGCACGCGGCACTGCAACTCCAGCTCTGTCTCTTTCAGACAGAAAAATGCTGCCCCTTTCACAGCTGGGAGCCGCAATTTTTTCTTTGAAGAGTTGCATGCGGCTCCCGAGCTGCGGATTGGCCACCTCTGATGTATGCCCTTCATCTCAGCCGAATGCTGAAAGGAAGCTACTCAGTTTTACTTCTGTTTACAGTTTCATGAGACTTCCTAACTCTTGTGAACTTCTCCAATGCTGTTGTGTTTGTGCTTTATTTAAATAAAAGCAAAAGAAAAAAACAATTTTGATTTTTTTAAATGTCAAGGAATCATTCTGTTGTTCTCAGCTTTTAATAAAACCTGTTTTGGTCAAAAAGTTGGGCTTCAATGAACATGGCAGCATATCCTTAATTTTTTGTCTCATTTGAAAGTTTCCAATTTTACTATGGCAGAAAGACGATTAAAGCAAAAGCAATGGGTATGCAAATGTGTATGTATGTAATAAAAAGGATAACAGAATACAGATTGTTACAGCTGGCAAGAAAATACTTTTTTTAAAAATGAAAAATGTCCTTTTTGATGAAAGATATTTTAGTGACATTTTAGTGATATTTAGTAATTCTGTCAAAAATTGTCAGTTTTTTTAAATAACTAGGTTTTTTGCCACCCGTGTCTTTGATAACAACACAACACTTTCTATGACAAAGTCAGACAAGGATTGAAAATGTTGTTTAAGGCAAAACACTCTTCCCTCCTTCCAGTTTTACAGATTACGTAGCAATGCCAACTCAGCTAGCAGGTTGGACGGTTAATGCTTGAGTTGTTCCGCACTAATGGTCTGATCTGAGTGAGAGCTGATCACCTAACTTTGAATACATAGATTTTTCCATTAATTTATTATGCAGAGAAATATTGGGCCAGGAATCGCCCCCAAGTGTTACTCCAGATTTACATCCATGCAACTCAACTGAAATTAAGGCCTGTGCAACACTTGCATTTCATCTGAGCCTTATAAAGACCAGATTCAGCTAAGTGACCTGCCTATGAATTCCATGCTTTATGAGAGACTCACTTTTCAATTAATCAAAAGGCAAGGGAAGTCAGTGGCAGAATTTCCATTGACATAAATGGGCAGTTGGTTTGGTTATAGGATTAAGAAGGTCTTAAGTATTGTACAAGCATCGTGCTTGCCCTCTGTCCAAGTTCCAGCTCCATCAGTCATTAAACTCACATCCCCAAGACTAGTGATGTTAAATATCAGTTAATTGAATACTTGATTAACCTCATGAATTCTTATCGGTTACTTGACTATTCTATAGTCCCCAGGGATGGGGCCAGTAGCCAGTGCACTCTGGCCTCACTCCTGAGTAGCCCCCTGCCACTTTGTGCTGCTGCCTCTGTATCAGAGGCAGCAGCCCAGTGTGCCAGGTGGGAGCTGGTCCATGAGGGGAGTCAGTTTAAAAACCAGAGGCAGCAGTGCGGGGTGGCAGCAGCCTCTGTCCAAGGCGGTGTCTGAGCTCCCAGACCCCAGTGCAAGCCAGAACTGAGTGGGACTACTTGCCCACCTGGCTCCTATTACACTTTATATGCTGAGCTACAGCAGGGTAGGTCCCAGATCCGGTGCAAACCAGGACAGAGCCAGGCTGCTGGCCAGCCTGCTAAAAAATGTACTGGCAAGGGGGAGGGGGGAGGGGGAGAATGTGAGTAGACTATAGAATTTACCTATAAGCTTTTGCTTATTGTTTAATCGACTATACTATTACATTCCTTTCCAAGACTCATGTCCTAGCTACTCCCATCAAAGGTTCCTAACCTTTTCCTATCTGTTGCATTTGCCATCCCTAAAGTGTTCCATCTGCAAGCGATGCTGGTCAAGCAAACAGAAAGTAGTCTACAAAGGACACAGCATTTTGATATTTCCATGCATGGTCTACCAACAGTTGTAAATACTTAAAAAAAAGTAACTGTGTTTTTAACAGAAAACTGTCTTTCTTCTTCTTCTCTGAACTGTGGGGAGTTTAAAAGCTGGGCAGGAGACTGAGCTATGATAACAATGTACAGGAAAGGACTGGGAGAAATCTCTGCAAGATGTTTTCTGTGATACCACCTCCCAAATGCTTTCATATGTGGGCTTTGACTTCTGAAAGTCTGTCACGACTAAAACAAAATTGCTCTCCAACGAGCCCATCTCGGTCCAAGAGACTATGCTATTTCCTACGCAGCACAGAGGAAGTCCAACCCTGATCTTGACAAGATAGGAAGATGGGAAATCAACTTGTTCTAAATCAAGATGGGGCAAAGTTGCGAAGGGAACTTCACAGGCCAGCCCCTGGGGATATGAACAGAGAAAAGCAACACACTTTGTTTGGGGCAGTGGATTAAATTCTGAAAGACCAAATACAGTTGGTGGCTGATGACTTACACACATCAATAAAGCCTAATCTTTGTGTTACAGAAAGCAACTGAGATAATTCCCAGATAGAGCTCCAGATGATCTTTAATTGCAAACACAGCAAAACAAATCTCACCTCTTTCTATTCTCCTTCAAACAGAAAGGTTGATGTCTGTCCACACTTTCATTTGACACATTCTAGCTACTGACAAAACAGCAGCTTGGAAGAAAAACACCAACACATTCTTCAGCGTATAATCCCCCTCGCTGGCTCTCTCTAATTAGAACACTGATTCCGGGATGTTTGAACGACCCACTCACTGCTTTGCATTCATCCATTTCCCACGCCACAGCAGAGAAGGGTTCTGACTATGTGCTGCAAAGGAGGGTGCAGGCTGACAGCCAAAAATGATAGACCTCTCTAGTGAATGCTGGATGTTTGTTACCAAATTAAACTAGGTCTCTGGGCAAAGTAAAAATGCTTCATGTCAGCAAGGACAGACATTTGGAGCCAAGGATGCAAACGGTTACTCTTTTAGGAGAGGTAATAGGCAGATCGCTCTTTAGTCAAGCGCTCATGCTTAGGAGTTAGCAAATGATGGCCTGCAAGCAATCACAGCAATGCAGCCATGCCAATCTGCAAGGGCAGGCACGGAGAGGACTATTTTGTTCCAATTGGGTTCATGGCTTCTTGAAGCCAACGTAAGCCCAACCAGTACAAACAGCAGCTTTCCTTCTCTACACCTGGGGGTTTTCCACCACTACCGATTATCCTAGCTGCTGGTCATCTTTGATAGAATCAGACTGATGCCATGTATAGAAAAAGCCTGAATGTTTGTAAAAGGCCCTGAGGGATCTCAAAGGACAGAGCTAGATCCCAAACAGGGATTAATAGTTTCCAACCAGGCCTTGTCACAGTGGGGGGGAGGCAGGTTGCTAGACATGTACCACCCTCTACAGAGAACAATACCCAGATGTTCCGGTCTGCCAGGCACTGCACTCAGACACCGGGAGCTGGCCTGTGCCAGTTGATTCAGGCTGCTGGAGCTAAAGGGGCTGTTTATCCTTTGGGCTCTGGGATCCTCCCACCTTGCAGGGTCCTAGAGTTTGGGCTCCCACCTGAGTCTGAACATCTAAATTGCAATTAAACAGCCCCTTAGCCCAAGCCCTGCAAGTCCCTCGTGGAACGAGGTGTACAGCTAGTTCGGATTAGGTTACACGCGGCATGGGGTTTGAACTAGCCGGCATTTAAAAATGGCTCCAGCTGGCTTCATGCAAATGAAGCCCGGGAAATTCAAATCCCGGGCTTCATTTGCAACTGCAGATGACTACATTACCCCCGCTAGTTCGAACTAGCGGGGTAGTGTAGACATACCCCCTGAGAGCGGACAGGGGCCAATGCAGGTGTTTGCCTGCAGTGTAGACATACCACTGGCTCCTGGCAAAGAGTCCCTCCCTTTAACGGTTAGCGGGGGAGAAACCAGAACTCTGGGTGGCACTTATTGTACCAAAGGCCAGGGTTGGTGGTCTCCCTGCACCGAACACTGTTACTCCATCAATGTGCCCCGGAAGAGGGGGTGCTCTGTTTACTATTTGCCACTTAATACTCCATGAACGTATATCAGAGTCCGCCAAACAAAACGACAACTCGTTTTTACGCAGATCCTGTGTTTATCGAGCAGCAACGGTCATTCGCTGCCATCCAAGGACCTTCCCTACTGCATCTGCTAGCTACCGGTAACAGGGATGTAAGAGGATCTCAGGTTAGCATTCTAAAAATGCAGGACGTTTCAAGGAAATACTGCCAGCATGTACGTGTGAATTAGGGGCCAGCTGTCCTCATCGGGGAGCCATGGCACTCCACCAGACACGCAAGGCTTGGACGATATTCAGTGGGAAGTCAGGTCAACGGTCATTTTCCCCGCACTGGTGGGGTGAGCGCAGCACGAGCGCCATGTGACTTCCTGACTGACAAGACACTGCCCTGCTTAGGCACACAGGCATCTCCTCTTACCAGGTTTGGGGATGAGTCCTTGGAAAGGTCTGGAAAACAGAAGGAGAAAAGACCGCTTAGCATGAAAGCAAGGCAGGAAGCAGGCAAAGCTCGCCCGATGACTCTTGCCAACAGCAATTATACTTGTTATTTGGGAGTTAGTGACAAGAGGCCCCAGTGGGGATCACAGCCCCCTGGCAAGAAGGGCTGTACAAACTCATGACAACATGGTCCCTGCTCTGAATCATAGAATCATAGAACTGGAAGAGACCTCAGAAGGTCATCAAGTCCAGCCCCCTGCTCTAGGCAGGACCAATCCCAACTCTGCTTCTGCTGCACCTGAAACACAAGAGTGGTCCAACTGCCCTGGGATTTGGGGGGCTGACCGCTATTCCTGGCTCTGTCCCCGAATGCACGGGGTGACGGCAAACACGGTGCTTCCTGTCTTGGTTTCCACTCCCTCCCTTTGTCTGTCTAGACCAGGGCTATTCAACATGCGACCCGTTTGTTTGTGGCCCGCGGTGCGGTGTGGGTTTACGTGGGGCTCAACACACGGCCCGCGGGTGGGAGCCAAACCAAAGAAATAGTCAATAGAATAGTCTTCTGTTGACAAGCGTTTTAGTAGTTAAATTCCTGGACTGTCTTTGCTCATTCCAAGTGCTGTCATATGGATGGAAATCGGGTAAAGATTGCATTTTATTAATAGCAGCAGCACTGACTTAAATGAGGCCGGCGTATTGTGTAATCTTGCCTTAATCTTTGTATTCATGCCCGTCAGTGTGAAAGAAGCTATTTGCATATATTTGCATATATATTTGCATGTCTATGCAACCACACTTCAGTCGCGGCCCTCGGCACGTGCTGTGAGTATCATTGTGGCCCCCGGGGCTCCCAAAGTTGAGTAGCCCTGCTCTAGACAGTGAATGCTTCCAGGCAGGCAAGGTCTCTTGCTAGGCCTATGTGTGGCCCTAGCACAACAGGAGCGTGGGATCTCAGCTGGGTTTCTAGGCACAGCCCTTGTACTGCACCATTAGCTCCACTTTCCAGGTGGGGACACAGACCGAGGGAGATGGAAGAACTTGTCCAAACTGGGAATGGAGCCCTGGTGTCCCTAGTCATGGAACTACGCTGCCTCCACTCACAGGGCTTAGCAGGGGCCGAGTCTCAGCCCACTCCGGTTAGTAGCCAGCTTTCCTCGCCCATCCCATTGCCTTGGGATCCGGCCCTTGTTGCACCATGCCTGATGGTTCCAACTCAGCAGAGAGGGTGGAACAAACAAATTCACTTGCACCATCAGCCCCTTCCCGCCGCTGCTGCTCACCCGGCCCTTGCTGACTGGCTGATTTCCTGTAAGCCACAAGCGGGCACGACATCCCCCTCCACCCCCTGCAGCTTGTTATAATAATTCCCCACCCCCCGCCACGGGGAGCGCTCCTCAGTGGTTCCTCATCAGGGACTGGGGCACCCTGCGTGGCTGGCACACACAGGCTGACTTTCATTCCTCTGATGGCTACACCCTGCTACCTACTGGAATAGGAACTGGCCCCGTCGGGCAGGCAGCTGAGCAGAAAGGAAGAGGAAAGGAAGGGGAAACCAATATTTTATAGCTCACTTCAAATTGTTAACTGCCAGCTTAATTGTTGTCTCTCAGCAGGATGGAAGCCAGGGTCATTAGGGAGTATTAACAGCCTTTCCCTTGAGGGAGACCGGAAGCTCATGCGATGGATTTAGCTTCAGGGACTTCACTTCAGGCACATGCCAGGGTCTTTGGCACTGGGACAGTGTCCTGGTCCCCTTCCCCCTCCCAGGTTGCATGGCAAACAGCCCCGAAGGGAAACATACCTCGTTACCGTGAACTTGATTTTATCTGCCACAGCCAATATCCTCTCCAGGTTCTGCGAGCCAAAAGTGCATGGTTTCCTGAATGGAATCCCAGGAGGAAGCCCCTCTATAATCACAGACCCTGGGTTGCTTTTAATCCGCTTGTATGGCACTTGCACCGGGTACTTGATTCCCAAGGCCTCGCCTGGAAGGAAAAACAAACCACATGTGCTTAAGATTCAAGCCTGATTTCAGATACCAGATCTGACCTGCACTCCTATTATTCCTCTCACCCTCACACACACCTACACCCCCAGATGCACCTACACCCTCACCCAAAGTCCCTTCCTCCCCTGAAGTGCAGAACCAACCGTACAAGCTGCTTAATGGAGCATGTCAATCATTAGATCAAGGAGCAACATTTTCAGGCCATCACCATGGGGACGATCAGAACGGAATGGTCCCGAGGCAAGTAGTGAATGCACAGAACTGCGCTGATCAAGCAAAGGATGGCAAATAGAATTTAATGTGGTTAAATGTAAAGTAATGCACATTGCAACACATAATCCCAACTGTATAGACAATATGATGGGGGCTAATTTGGCTACAACTACTCAAGAGAGAGATCTTGGAGTCACTGTGGATAGTTCTCTGAAAATATCCACTCCGTGTGCAGCCGCAGTCAAAAAAGCAGATAGAATGTCAGGAATCGTTAAAAAAGGGATAGAGAATAAGACAGAAAATATCTTACGGTCTCTATATAAAACCATGGTACACCCACATCTTGAATATTGCGTGCAGATGTTTACCTCGTCTCAAAAAAGGTATATTGGCATTGGAAAAAATTCAGAAAAGGGCGACAAAAATGATTAGGGGTTTGGAACGGATCCTCTTTGAAGAGAGATTAAAAAGAGTTGAATTTTTCATCTTAGAAAAGAGGAGACTAAGGGGGGGTATGATAGAGGTCTATAAAATCATGACTGGTGTGGAAAAAATGAATAAGGAAAAGTTATTTACTTATTCCCACAATAAAATAGCTAGGGGTCACCAAATGAAATGAATAGGCAGTAGGTCTAAAACAAACAAAAGGAAGTTTTTCTGCACTCAGCGCACAGTCAACCTGTGGAACTCCTTGCCAGAGGATGTGGTGAAAGCTAGAACTTAAAAAAAGAGCTAAACAGATTCGTGGAGATTAGGTCCATCAATGGCTATTAGCCAGGATGGGTAGGAATGGTGTCCCTAGCCTCTGTTTGGAGGTGGGTGACAGGGGAGGGATCACGAGGATTACCTGTTGTGATCCCTCCCTCTGGGGCATCTGGCATTGGCCACTGTCGGCAGACAGGATACTGGGCCAGATGGACCTTTGCTCTGACCAAGTGTGAACGTTCTTATGTTCTTAAAGGAGGGACAACTAGGGAGCTGAAGCTATATTTAAAAAAAAAAAGAAAAAGAAGACGCCAGGGACAAAGATAAGGGCACCCCAAGCTGGTGATCATGCTGTCCTGGTGGAAGAATGGACAGGTAAGTGCTATTTGCTTTGGGATGTTATTTGGGACAATTTGCATTTCATTCCCCCACCTCCACCCCCCCCGTGTCCATCTGCAGGAGAAAGGCCAGCAGCTTCCCTGCCAAGAAAATGCCATCACGTGTCTACATTAGGCAGACTCCTCATGCCCCCTGGATTATGCTCCCTGCATGAGGGAGGAAGGAAGACCCAAAGATTTGGCCACTAGTCCATCACTTGGGAGACTTCAGTTCACTGTGTGACCCAGGCAATAACTTACTCCTCTGGCTCCTGATCTACACACGAACGCACAGGGGTGTTGTAGGGTGGGCTCAGATAGTCTAGTGATGGATGCAAAGTGCCAGACTCATCCCCCGGGATGACCACTTCAGAAGCACACAGGTAGATAGAAGGGATCTGCCTCTGGCAGGCTCTGCTCAGTGGCTGGTAGTTTGTTTATTCTCTTTCCAGTTTTCCCCTCCACCACACACTCTTTCCTGTCCACTCCTACCCCCCCAAGAGTTCAAATGCATTTTCCTGGCTCTACAGTGTTCTGCTAATGAAATTACCATCTTCATCCTTCCGTCGGGGGTGGGGGATCTGTCCCAGAACTGCAAAGCAGCAGCAACAAATGACGCAGATCTCCCTATCACAAGAATCTTGCCTGCTGAGTAACAGCCACCTACACTCCCATAGCTTCCAACAAAAGCCACTTCCTTCCCTGCTCGGAGGACAGAAATACCATTCTGGTTTAATCCCTGCTCAAGGGCCATGTCCCACTCTTGACCCCCGGAACAACGACGGATCTAAATGAAAAGGGAGAAGAAACCACCTAGGGAGAGGTTATTAAAACAAAATTCAGAGAAAAGGGAGACAGGAAAGGGAAAAGACAGAGAGAAGGGAAAGATTCGGGGGGAGAGGAAAAAAAGAAAAATTAGCCTGATCTCTCACCGTATTTCTTATTGAACAGATCCTGAACTTGCTCCCTCAGTGTGTTGGCAATATCTATTCTCGAAAGCCTGGCGTCGTAATTTTCTGTAAAGTAAAGAAACAATTATGGGCCTTGGCTGTTCAATTAAAAGGCAGGCTGTCACTTTTAGGTACTACATAGCAAAGACCTAATCCAGCAACTAACCAGTCCCTAGAGCAGGCTACTCGCAGTCCTTCAAAACCAGAGTCATTTCAACAGAAACATGTATTGCTCTCCTGTCCTCTAAGACTGCTGAGATATGTTCAATCAACGTAATTAGAGAGGTTCCAGCAGAAGGCAACCAAAATGATTCAGGGGTTGGAGCACATGACTTACGAGGAGAGGCTGAGGGATTTGGGCTTGTTTAATCTACAGAAGAGAAGAGTGAGAGGGGATTTAATAGCAGCCTTCAACTACCTGAAGGGCGGTTCCAAAGAGAATGGAGAGAGGCTGTTCTCAGTGGTGACAGATGACAGAACAAGCAGCAATAGTCTTGAGTTGCAGTGTGTGTGTGTGGAGGGTAGGGACGAGGTTGGATATTAGGAAAAACTATGTCCCTAGGGGGTATGTCTACACTAGCCCCCTAGTTTGAACTAGGGTGGCTAATGTAGGTATTCGAACTTGCAAATGAAGCCCGTGATTTAAATATCCCGGGCTTCATTTGCATGTTCCTGGGCGGGCGCCATTTTAAATCCCCTTAGTTCGAAGTGACTGCCCGCGGTTACACGCGGCAGTCAGAAGTTAATCCGAACTAAGTCCTTACATTGCAGGAGGAGTAACAGTTAATCCGAACTAAGGACTTAGTTCGGATTAACTTCTGACTGCCTCGTGTAGCCGCGGGCAATCATTTCGAATTAAGGGGATTTAAAAATGGCGCCCGCCCCGGAACATGCAAATGAAGCCCGGGTTATTTAAATCCCGGACTTCATTTGCAAGTTCGAATACCTACATTAGCCACCCTCGTTCGAACTAGGGGGCTAGTGTAGACACACCCTAGGAGGGTTGTAAAGCACTGGGATGGGTTCCCTAGGGAGGTGGTGGAATCTCCATCCCTAGAGGTTTTTAAGTCCTGGCTTGATAAAGCCCTGGCTGGGATGATTTAGTTGGGATTGGTCCTGCCGTGGGCAGGGGGCTGGATTCGCTGACCTCCTGAGGTCTCTTCCAGCTGTAGGATTCTATGATCCCTACAGGAATTGGGATGTATCAAAATCTGGCAGAGCTCCAGTCTTTTGCCTGGGGGATTCTGCACTTCTAGGCCGTTGGGGCTTACCTCAGGGGCTCACTGTCACTCTCAGTGTAGCCTCTCTCCCCTTCTGGAGGCAGGGTTCACAGCTTACTAAGCCACCATCATCATAGGCCAGTCAATGGGTCTGGGGTGAGACCCCTCCTTATTCTCAACTTCCCCTCGGGGGGAGGGGTCTCTGAAGTGGTGTGGGGAGTGTTGGGGGACCCAAGTCTGCCCTCTACTCTGGGTTTCAGCCCAGGGACCCTAATGGCAGCAGCAACAGGTAATTTTTCCTCCACTACCGAAACTATAGCTCTTCCCTGGGCCTCTTTCCCAAAAGATGCTTTCTCCTGGTACCTGGCCATGCTCAACCTCCCAGCTCTTCCACAGCGCACCTCCTTACTTTCAGCTCCCGAGTCCCCCTCCACAGGAGCCTTTTAAACTAGTCCCAGCAGGTGCTTAGTGGCTGCAGGTGTTCTCTTAGCCTGTCTCTCGTCATTGCCTCTAGCAAGTTCTTAATTGGCTCCAGTACATTCCTGAGTGCTCTGGAGCAGCCTCTGCCCTGCTCACTGGGAACAGAAAGCTCCTAGGTCATGTTTTCTAGACTTTTAATCTTTTTTGTTGCTCATCTCTGGATCTTCTCCAATTTCTCCACCTCCTTCCTGGGATGTGGTGCCCAGAACTGGACACAACACTCCAAGTGAGACCTGCTTAGTGCAGAGTAGAGCGGAAGAATGGCTTCTCGTGTCTTGCTCACGGCACTCCTGTTAATGCATCCCAGAATGAGGTTTGCACCTATTTATACCGGGTCGAAGTTTGGCAGCGTGTATGCCCGATTCCAAGTGACTGCTCATTCTAGGTCCGCTCCATAGTCCACCGAAGTCAACAAACCCTGGACCAGGCCCCTTCATCTGTGAAGGTCTGCAGTTTGCCAAGCAATAATGTCTAAAGAGAGGCACTTGGACAGTGCTCAACATTGGCTTTTCTCTGCGCCTTCTGCCTACACAATATGGCTATGTCTACACTCGCGGCTTCTTGCGCGAGTAATATGCAAATGAGGATAAGCGTGGAATATCGCTGAGCCTCATTTGCATACCTAATGAGCCACCTTTTTTTCAGAAGAGGCTCTTGCGCAAGAAAAACCCTCTTGTGCAATGCCGTGACACCTATTACTTGACAGGAAGAACGGCATCGCGCAAGAGGGTTTTTCTTGCACAAGGAGGGGCAGTGTAGATGCTCCTTCTTGCGCAAGAGCCTCTTCTAAAAAAAATGGTGGCTCATTAGGTATGCAAATGAGGCTTGGCGATATTCCATGCTTAGCCTCATTTGCATATTACTCGAGCAAGAAGCCGAGAGTGTAGACACAGCCTATGGGTTTAAGAGCAGAGACGTTTCTCTTGGATAGCGTAAGGGACGCCATGACAGAGCCATCAAAGGCTGGACCAGGTCTACATGTAGGAATTTGTGTGGGGCAGTGCGAACTGTGGGAGGGGCTTGTGGCTGTCCCCCTGCACGGCCTGGCCCCACCCCCGGTCTCGCTCCTGGGAAAGGAAGGGGGGAAATCGGTCACAGCCTTTCTCGGCTGGCCGGAGCACGAGAGAGGGAGGCTGGGGCAATGTGCCGCCCCTGGCTTCCCTAGGCCAGACGGGCTCGGCCCCATGGTGCATTATGAAGGGCCATGAGTGGAGGGGGTGTTTGCACCCTTCGTGCCTCTGCCCCCCCCCCCCACCTACGGGCCTGTGGACAGACTGAGACATACCAGAGGGCCTTGGCAGCAGCTCGCCATGCTATTCCAACAAGCCCTGCAGAGCTGAGCGGTGAGGACACACACACGAGCAGGTTTGAAAATCCACGCAACACAAACCACAGGGCCCCGAGGACTGAACCGCGTGCCTTGTAACGTCAGGTTGAGTCCTCCATTCGCGGCATTTTCCCGAATGCCTCTCAACCCCCCTGCGTTCAGCGCCGGCAGACGGGCCTGCCCAGACTTCGCCTTGGCCCTACTTTTGATCCCTCCTGTCCGGCCTCCATCCCGTTTCCTCTGTCTTCTCCCCCCAGCCTCAGCTCTGGGCCCTGCCTGCCTGCCAAGCGTTTACATTGCACGGCCTGGCCCCTTGGCTACCACCATCTCAGCAATGACACTTCCACGCCAGGACCCGAGCTGCGTGTTCTGTCCTCTTCATGCCAGCTCACTAGCACTCACCAGGGCAGCCACGAGGGAGGATGCTCTTGTGATTAGGTACAACTGGGGGACTCAGGATACCTATGCTTTGTTCTCTGCCCCCTGCAGGCTGTGGGTCTGACAAGTCCCTGTTACGCCTGGGCCTCATTTTCCACACCTGGGATATGGGGATAATTTTATGCACCCCTCCCTCCCGGCAGCGCTGGACAGATGTGTCCGTGCGTGACTGTGGATTCACCCAACACTGTGCTGAGGAGGGCCACACTAGTACCTAGACCCGTGGTGTCCAACACACTAGCCACACGTGGCTAGTTGGCTTGAACAATGTGGCTATTTGGCTGGTTAAGCATGGCTAGTTCTCTATAGTGACTACTGCTTCAGAACTGGTTGGATCCCGCGGACCGAGACAGACAGGGATTGGCTCTGGTGCTGTAAATGCCTCTGTAGAAATGTACATTAACAAGAGCTGAATGAGAGGCATCGTGCTGCCCTTTCCTTTCCTCTCTCTTGCCATGGCCAGGTCTGGTCCAACCCCCGCCATGGCTTTAGAGAAAACTGCCATCCAAAAGCTCTTTGGTCGGACTCCTAGGAGAGCTTTCCAGATGCTTCCCACCCTTACCTTGAAAGCCCTGTCTCTTGGTAGCTTCCTCGATGAGGGAGTCACTGGAGTCTCTCTCGCCCACTACAAAGACAAGGGACAAAGCAGGAAGCATGAGGAGCCCTTATGCAAGTGAAGCAACAATAAACAAGGGTCTAATTTTCAGAGCTACTGGGTGTGCGCCACTCCTAAGGCACTGCCAGTGTTCACAGCACTCTAAGGAGTCAGGGGTAGGGGAAGGAATTTCCTGCTTTGGAAACTGCTTCGATTCCTTCCTGTTGATGCCCCGAGTTATCAGTAAATCCTACCCGTAGTTCCTGGGCTGTCTGAGGTCGTCTCCTTCACTCCCTCAGCAAGAAGCTCTGGCCTGGAAAATATTGAAAATCAGCGAAGGAGTGAGGGAGGATCCATTCCTGTAAATGTTACTCCCACACGCTGTCACCCAGGGCAGTGTTTCTCAATCCTTAGGGCTACTCAAGAGAAGTCGGGGGGGTACGTCAACACGAGTGACGTTTGAAGAAAACTGAATGTTTGTTTAAAGTTTTACAGCGCTTTATTATTTTTGTACTTTTTACACCCAAAAAGGTTATCGTCTGCCCGGCTATGATTAAGTTCTTTAAACAAATGTATTGAAATGGTAGAAAAAAAAATGTGTGTCTGAAAACTGGAGGTACGGGGGGTATTTATACATTTTTTAAAGGGTTACTTTATAAAGAAAGATTGAGAAACACTGACCTAGGATAACATGCCTGTGCCCATGAAGCCAACATGCACCTGTGGCTAATGCAATTTCAAACCTCTTGCAATGCAACAGGGAAAACTGGGAAATCATTTTCATGCCGAAGAGTCTTCAGAGAGTTAGTGTAACGCCCTATGGGATAAGATTACGCTCAGAGCGGCTGAGCATATTATCTTGCAGGCTATGAACTTACTGGAGAAGCAATGCTTCCCAGGATGGCATGAATTCCTCCAGGAGGGCACTGTCGTCAATGCCCACAAGAAGTTGCTAGTTAGAGGAACATACATGCACGCACAGGGAAAGCACACAGGTACAATGCAGTGCCTTTCACTATACAAGGCAGTGTCAAGAATTTTACTTTTGCTAAAAACGAACCAGGATATATCACTGGTACCTCTTACAAACCCTGCATACTGGTGTTTAGAGATATACTATGGACAAAATGTTTGAAGGTGTGCGGGAGGTAATATTAAATGCCAACCCCCTGTCAGTTTGCAGATCAAATACTGGTTGGATGCCAACCAAATTCGGCGCCCAACTTCTATTATCCTCTTCAGCTGTCATCCAACATTGCTTCCACAAGTCCTCTCATCTGGGAGGGAGAGGTTGTTCCCTACAGCTGTGATTAAAGAGGTCAGCGAAGCTAGGCAATATTAGCACTTAGAGGGGAGACCTCCAGCTAGGGGAGTTAGATGCCAGCCTGCCACTGAAATTAACGGGGGATCTAAATTTCCCTCCCTGGCTTTGGAACTGTTAGGTGCAGCAGGAAGTTTTGCTGGTGATGCTGTAAACTGATTTCCTCCATCCAATGCCACGTTGCTCCAGTGTCCCAGCTTGGTGTTACAGAACTTTCAACGGCTGGAGGTGCAGGATGCAACACCAAGCCTCTGCCATTTGGGGCTATGGACTGTCCTGTGGCATTTTGCTCAGCCTTGACCTCAGCGTTTATAAACAAATGATAACGGAAGTTTCTCCTGGACACAGGGTTTTTCTCCCCTTCCTGGCCTGCACTGCTGTGTTTGTGCGGCTTCAGGCTGCTTTAACAGTTGCTTTATTTTATTTGTGACTAAAAACTGATGAATGTGCACGGAACCGGGGACGTTCAGCACTAAAAGCACAGACTTCTGCCGTTGGAGCCAAAGAAAGAACTCCGTCAGCTTGGCGGCAACAGCAGGCCTTTATCCTCTCTATGCACCGGCTCCTTGATGGAGACCTAACATACTCAGCAAGCAGGTTACACATACAGGCAAAGAGTTTTAAACAGTCAGTCTGAACCAGGGACCTAAGCGACTAGTCGACCAGTCCCTCGACTAGTCACACCTCCCCTCCTCCCTTGCTGCCTCTATCAGAGGCAGCAAGCAGGGGGAGCAGGAGCTGGCACTGTAGGGAGCCGGGTTAAAAGCACCATCTCCACAGGGGGACAGGGGAAGCAGTGGGGTAGAGAGCTGGGAATCAGACCCCCCCCCCCACTGTGCACCAACCTTTTAAATGTATTAAGAGCCAACAGTGGCTTATCTATGTTCTTATGTAGTAAGAGCTGACAGCAGGCTGCCCCGCTTATCGACTAGTCGAGGGAGAATCCATCCACTAGTCGATTAGTTGATTAAACTACATTTAACATCCCTAGTCTGCACATGGCTTTGCTGAAAGGCCCTGCATAATCACTTAGTCTCACATCCTGCACATTGAAATGCACCAGTCCACATTTCCAGGGAGCTTTTCTTTCCCAGCCATGATTCCGGACTCCGGTAGTAATGACCTAAGTAGCTCTTGAAGCAGAGACACGGTGATAGGCTTTGGGTCCTATTGCAAACCCTCTGGCTCCTCCCCCTCCAAAGCACAGCAGTGTCATCACTTCCTCTGAGCAACCGCTCACAGGAAGTACCCAGCCGATGTCTTTCGGAGGGAACGCTATGGAGGAGATCAAGCTCCAGAAGTGTTCCTGGTGGTTTATGGGACACAAAGAAGGAAAAGCACAAACCGGAGCAAAACAAACAGGTACAAACAAAGGGGCAGCCTTCCTGAAAGGTTTGCAGACACCAATAAAAAGTGAACCAGACTTGCCTTACCTCTTAATGACAAACTGGATGCTGTTGCTAGCTTGCAGGATCTTTTTTAGCTTTGCAATCCCAAAACAGTTAGGACGCCGGAGTAAGATGCCTTCAGGCAAACCCACCACATACAGGTCTTCTGGGTACATCAAGAACTTGGCGTAGGGGACTTTGACAGGCTCGGAAATTCCCATGGCTTTAGCTGAGCAAGGATCAAATCTCATTAGTTCTTGAGGCCGCGTGGGGCCCAAGGAAAACTGACATCACATCCTAGGCTTTGGGGAGAGGTTTAAATCTAACTGATCCTGGGCTGTCTTCTGAATTTGCTTGTTTAACGTAACATGTAACCTGCCTCTCAGCAATGTTCTTGTCAAAAGAAGTCTCCTACCACCTTGGGAGTTACTCTGTTAAAGCAACAGGGACCCCTTGTCTGTATCCCCACAGACCTCCCTCTCTCTGCAATTGCCAGAGTTCTGGAACAGAAGGGGAGATTTCCACACACAATTGCCATACTGTGCCGCAAGTGTAACCCACACGCCTAGGCTACATCTCGACTGCACACCTTTTTCGACAGAGGCTTTGTCGACAGATACTGTTGACAAAGCCTCTGTCAAAAAAGAGCGAATAGACTACGGTATTGTCGACAAAGCAAGCCGTTTTTTCGAAAGAGAGTCTAGATGCTCTCTTTCGAAGAAGCACAGTTTCCATGCAATCGCGCCTTTTTTCGAATGAGTGCTTTCGAAAAGGCGTTATTCCTCGTAAAATGAGGTTTACCGCTATCGACTGACGTGTTCTGTCGACTTCCTGTCGACAGAACGCGCTGGTAGTGTAGAAGCAGGTATAGTTTTGTCGACAAAAGCCAACTTCTGTCGACAAAACCCTGTGGTCTAGACACACCCCTTGTGTGGTTCACTGTCCCATGCAGTGGCACCTGGACCACAGCAACAGCTAAGGTCAAGAGACCTCTCCAGCATGGGTTGGGAGCCAGCTGGCTTTTAGCTCAGAGGGCAGAGGCTCCTATAGTAAGCTCCAGAGGTCCCAGGTTCAACTTCTCCTGATGGTGGTTACACAAGCGTAACCCCCCTGGTGCATGTGCTACTGGCCCCCTTCTGGGCCACCCCAATCAACACCGCCGCTATTGAATGGGGGACCTTCACTGCTAAATGTGCAAAGTGCTACAACTGGAGCTAAAGAGCACAGAGGTGACCAGAGACCATGCACTCCCCAACGGGTTACACAGGCCAGGCCACGGGCCACGCTCTGGAGTGGGCCTAAGAAACTTTCGACTGTTTCCGAGGTGGTGTGGGAGAACTTAATGTGGGTGAAAGGCACCCGACTGACAGACCTCAGAACTGGGATCCTCCCAGGGCTGGATTACCCAATAGGCAGAGCAGGGGCACCAAAAAAACCCTGAGATTTTACGGTATAGTATTGTTTTTATTTTGAATTACATATGGGGGGGGGGGCACCATAATCTTTTCTGTGCTTAGGGCCTCTAAAGGTCTTAATCCGGCCCTGGATCCTCTGTGTATCTTAAACGTGGCCCTACCAACCTGCCTTAACTTTGATGTGGAGACACAACTTTCAAGGGCAAGAGAGTAGCTCATGCTTCACAATGCATTTGCCCCTCCTCCCTCCCATTCCACTGAGCCTAGCTGCAAGGGTGGCAGTCGGGGACTGGTCCTGCAGTGGTTCTGCAATAAAGGACACTTGTCCACTAGGAACTGGACTGAGGACACAAGCTCACTCAAGCTGCAAAAGGGCTCGGCCCATAGCAGCTCCCGTTCATTGCTCTCTACAGAGAAAATGGGAATTGCCCCATTACGGGCATCAGGAGCTCAGTGTGTGAAGCGCCAGTCAACAGGCTGCTGAACAGACATCCCCCCGCTAGGGTTTTTGATCAAAACAAAAGCACAATTAAGACTGGGCTGGACATGACTCGGCGCTTTGGAGCTGGCAGGCTCCTATTTACCAAATGCAGGAAGGACCCAGCTCCTAATGAACTCCTATTGTTGAGTCTACAGCTCTTTAAGAAATGTGCATCCCCAGGTACAGAACCTCTGCACGGATCATTTCAGTCTTGCAAAACAACAGGGAACCGATTTGTTGCAACCGTCCTAGAAGGCGCTTCCTCTTTGCAAGACGTCTTCTGATCGGAAGCTGCCCACACTTAACGTGGAACAGAAATGCTTTCTAAAGAGGTATAAATACCCCATAACAAATAATCCCAACCACCAAACAGACGCGCTTCAGATCCTAATTCAAGCCACAGAATGGCAGGTTTAACCTTAACATGACAAATAAGGACATTTTTAAACCCACTTGAAACCCCATTTCCTCTTTCTTTTAACTGCCAAGACCTCAGCTCTGTGGAGTGTGTTTTTCCAGCAAAACTTGCCCATAGCAGCGAAAGCAGCTTAAAGGTTGCAGCTCCTTTGCTCTGCTTCTGGGGTTTGTGACATCAGCTCTTGTGGGAGAAACACAGAGCCTTGAATTCTGCTCGAGACAGGCCCAGAAAACATTCTGTTTCCCTTCAAAATTTACTTGTAATTTTCCATGTCCCTTGTTTAGTGGTTCAGTGTGTGTGTGTGTGTGTTAGTATTTAAGTACGTTTCAGTTCACACACACTGTGCTGCATGTTCACTCTGACTTCAATCAAGATCCGCAACAAACTGCTGCATGGTAATAAAAACACTCCCCAGTGTTTTTCACCCAGAGATCTCCATACACTTCGTTCAAATGGACAGACCAGAGCCCTGTTTCCCAAGGGGAACACTGAGGAAGTGAATGGCATTTTCCCAGAAGGAGAGGTGAAAATCTGGACTCAAGTTAGTGTCACAAGGACAGAACCCAAGTTTCCTAGCTCCCAGGCCATTGCTCTAACCAGTGGACCACACTGCCATACTTCACTAGTGCGCTACTATAATCCCCCCCCAATACCGTGACACACTCCAGAGCAATCTTACTGAAAAGACTTTCTGAAAATTTCAAGCACCAGACAAGGAAAATAGTCCAGCCCTTCTCCCCTGTGCAGAAAGTTTGTGGGTCACTGAGGCAACTCCTGGGCAGGCAGGAGCCAGTTAGAGCGTTTTCCAGTAAATCGAGGGGATGAGTTGCAACAAGGTCCAGGGAGAATCCCAATGCGTTTGCAGGCCCAGCAGAGAGCAAATGAACAAACTCCATGTCACACTCAGTCCACAACCGATTTGGAAATAGCAGGTGACAGCTCTGAACAATGGGCTACGTTCTGAGCTCCCTCAGGCAGAGCCTCAGCGTTAAGAACAATGGTTAAGGAACATCTTACCATAGCGTGCGTTGAACAACGTTTCAACTTGTTTCCTCAAATGGCTTAAAACGTCACCAAGGCCATCTGGAAAACGAGAGAAATACACTGATAAAGAAACCACCTCTAGCACCTGAGATGTGCAATAAAGCTTTGGGACAGTCCTGTTCTCCCTGACCCGGAGGAGTGTGTGTGTGTGTGTGATCAAATTCCATCTGCCCCAGGGATGGGTGTGTGTGTGTGTGTGTGTGATCAAATTCCATCTGCCCCAGGGATGGGTGTGTGTGTGACTGCGCGCGTGTGTGTGATCAAATTCCATCTACCCCAGGCATGGTGTGTGTGTGTGTGTGTGTGTGTGTGAGATATCATGGAGAATCACTAGCAAGGTCCACAGGCGACAAAAGGTCAAATGGCTCTTGTGACCTGTGAAGCTGACATCAGGTCCCAGGCAAGGCCGGCTTTCCCAGTCTCCTTCAGCCCTAGAGCAACATGGGAGACCCAGCAAGGCAGGCGAGGGGTGGGAAGGGTTCCTCAATCACGTTGTTCTGAGGATCGTGTGACTCCTCTCTCCCATGCCATGTTTTCTCTCTCTACCGCTGAAGATATATGGCTTTTCTTTTAGCTCCCTGTCGGTCAGCGTCACCGCCAGTGGGAAGTATGAAAATAGAGGATATGAATGAAACTCATGACATCTGCTGTTGGTTTAAAACGGTTTGTTTACTTCCATACATGCAACTAGCCAACCTCATCAGCTAGCATGGCAATGGGCTTCCTAGCCGTGTTCCTCTAGGGATGTAGTAGTGTAGTCGACTAACCAATAAGCAAAAAAAACCGTATAGGTTAATGCTGTAGACTACCCGCAATTCCCCCCCACCCCTTGCCAGTACATTTTTTAGCAGGCTGATCCGCAGCCCGGCTCAGTCTTGGGTTGCACTGGGTCCGGGACCTACCCCTGCTGCAGCTCTGCATTTAAAGTGTATTAGGAGCTAGGCAGGCAGGCAGCCCGGCTCAATTCTGGCTCATGCTGGGTCTGGGAGCTCAGACCCCTCTCCCCTGGACAGGGGCTGCCCAAGGACTATAGAATAGTCGACTAACCGATAAGAATTCATGAGGTTCATCGACTATTCAATTAACCGATATTTAACATCCCCATGTTTCTCACTCAGCGTCACACTGTTAGTTCAGCTGAGTGCCGGTTGCTGAGTAATGCCAGAGGCACAAAAGCAGCAGCCGATCAAGCACAAACACGGGTAACGGCTTAAAATGTCTCATCCCCACAGCGGCAGGTTACAAATGAAACATTCAGATAAACGTCATCAACCATTTAACTACTTAAGAGAAGTCGAAAGATGGACTCTGTCCTTTAATCTTTAGCCATATGAACTACAGAGTCAACCTATGGCACTCATTCATTCCCATGGGCTGAAAAGCATGAAAAAACCCAAAGAATTAGCTCATGATGCTAGCTCCACTGGTGGCTATTAGCCAAGATGGTCAGGGATGGAACCTTATGCTTCAGGTGGCCCTAAACCTCCGACTGCCAGAAGCAGGAATTGGAGGACAGGGGACGGATCACTTGAAATTGCCCTCTTCCGTTCTTTCCTTCTGACACGTCTGTCATGGGTCACTGTCAGGGTGCTAGATGGATCAGTGGTTAGACCCCAGGTGGCCGTTCTGGTGCAGGAAAACATCAGTTTGGGAGGTATAATTAGAAAGGGACAATGGGATCAAAAATCAACCTATTCAAAAAGATTCAGTGAACATATACAGGCAGTCCCTGGGTTACATGGATCCGACTTACATCGGATCCCTACTTACAAACGGGGTGAGGCAACCCCGCACTAGCTGCTTCCCCCCAGCAGACCAGGGAGATGCGGAGAAGCTTTTCTCAGCAGACACCTCAGCTTGAGAATAAAGGACTGAGGGAAGTGAGGTGTGGGAGAATAAAACTGAGCTCTGGAGAAATGTTTGGCTAGAGTTTCCCCTACAATATGTACCAGTTCCGACTTACATACAAATTCAACTTAAGAACAAACCTACAGTCCCTGTCTTGTACGTAACCCGGGGACTGCCTGTATTTATTATGCTAATCTGTATGAAAGGTCTCAGCTGAGATCAGGGCACCAGTATGCTAGGTGCTGTCATACACAGAGCAGATACAATCTCTGTCCCAAAATGTTTACAGTCTAAATCAGGGGTGGGCAATAACTTTCGATGGGGGAGGCACGCCCAAGATTTTGGAAAGTGGGCAATGGCTGCACTCTTCCATGATATTAATGGGGGGGGGTCATCTGGGATGGAGGTTGGGTGCAGAAGGGAGCTTAGGGTAAGAGATTGGGGTGCAGGAAGAAGTATGGGGTCTGGGAGGGAGGTTGGGTGAATGAGGCAGTTGTGACCTGGGGCACTAGACTGGGGTGCACAGGTCTGGGATGTGACCTAGGGCAGGGGATTGGCGTGCAGGAGTTTGGATTATGACCTA
This sequence comes from Pelodiscus sinensis, assembly GCF_052426305.1. NCBI lineage: Eukaryota > Metazoa > Chordata > Testudines > Trionychidae > Pelodiscus > Pelodiscus sinensis. The sequence goes on along the minus strand of NC_143072.1, from coordinate 3,942,589 downwards.
GGGCACGAGGTGATTGTGATCTGGGGCAGAGGGTTACACTGCCAGATCAGGGAAGGGATATGGGTGTGGGAGGGGGACAGAGGTTTGGGTATGTGAAGTGGGGGGCAGAGGGTTGGGGAAGGGAGGGGCTTGGGTGCCAGAGGCAGGCTCTGGCCAGGAGACTTACCTGGGTGACACCAGGCCAGCAGTCCAGCATGTTTCTCAGCCAGCTGGCCTGCCTGCCTGCCTGCCCTACCCCCACACAGGCTGCAGAGCCATGTGAGCGTGTGAGTAACTATGAGCCAGAGGGGATGAGGCGTGGTGCTTTGTGGCTGCCTGTTATTCAAACAGGCAGAAACTGGCCAATGGGATTGTGCTGGGGGCAGCTCATGAAGCCTTTCCTCCCTCCCCTCCAGGCTCACAGTTCTGAAAGAACTAGCAGCTGCTTTTCTGAGCGGCGTGCGGGTGGGGCGAGCCAAGCAGCGAGCCTGCCTGGGGCTCCCTGCTGCATCCGCAGGCCAGACCTGGAACCTTGGCAGGCTGGGGCCGTATTTTGCCCAGGCCTGATCTAAATATACAAGACACACAGAAGGGAGGAGGAGAAGCAGAGGTAGGGGTGGGGAAGTGGTTTGCTCAAGGTGACACAGTAGGCCAGGGCAGATCCAGCAGTAGAACCCAGGTCTCCTGACTCACGCATTGGTGCTCTACCTACTAGACAACTCTGCTTCTCTGATGAAGAATAATATTCTATAAACTTTGAAGTCTTCAAGGATCATCTCCATCATCATCAGGAAAATAAAAAGGGGTGACCTCCAACGTAAGGCACAAGTGAACTGAATCAAAGTTCACGACATTCTCACGTTATTCTGTTTTCAATCTCTCCCCCTTTCCATGCAACACAGCCCAGGACTCATTTTCCAAGCCAGAAGACTTCCCTCTTGGACCACTTAGAGACAAGCAGGCCAACAACACGACACTGAAACACCACGGAGAAGTCGTGCTCCCAACACTGGAGCGTTGATTCCATTTTGGTGGTTCGTGCAGTCTCCGGAGCAGCGGCAGCGAGGGAGGCATTCCTGGCCTTCACTGGCCACCTCCCCACTATTGCGTGGCCAGACGAACAGCTGGCTGGGGTGGCCGATATTTCTCACTCTGGGGAGCTGGACAGCCCCTGCTAATTCAGGGCTTGCTCCTCCATCATTTAAGTCAATGGGGGGGTTGCTACTGATGTCAGTGAGCCCACGCGCAAGCCGTAAGAGACACATCTCGGAACAAAGTACCCGGGTGAATTCTTTAATCAGAGCGCGCACCACTGCAATCTGTACTGAGAAAGCAGCCCCCGAACTGCAGCTGGAACCACCGGCGTGGCAAGACAATTTGCTGGGAGTGGTTCTCGGCTAGTACAAACGGGAGTGATGTTGATATACACCAGGGGTGGGAAACCTGGTTTTGGCTGGGGGGGCCACTGACTCACAGAGAAATCAGTCGGTGCCATACACAAGTAAGAAGAAAACCCCCCCAAAACAAACCAAAAAAAGAAACAAAACAACAACAATCTCTCACTGACCGGGCTCCCCACAAGTTCGGGGCTTCCCCTGGCAGTACGATGAGCTGGTGCTCCATGGGGCCAGCTTGCCATGGGGCTGAAGTGCAAATGCTGACTCATCTCCGAGCCTTGGTCAGTCAGGGGCCAAATCCAGCCTGAGGCTGGTAGGTCCCCTCACCCCCAGGAATACACCATCTGGTGGTTGAAGTAGAGATGCAGTTCTGAACAGGGTGGTTAGGAAGCCAATTACCTTGCTAAGAATTTAGAGGGCCGACCCACTGCCGTCTGCCTACAGCCAGCTGCTCTTTCCTGCTTTATGCTCAGATTGGGAGCTCACTGGGGCAGGAACTGTCTCTCTGTTCTGTGTTTGTACGCTGCTAGGGTCCTGGTGCCTGGCTAGGCCATTGCGAATACAAATTAATAATAAATAATACAATAAAATACAGCTGTTTTCATCAGGCTTAAACAGACACGAGCTGACCAGAGGATAAAGCTGGCCTGCTTTTACAGTAAACTCACTCTTACCTTCCATTGGCTTTTCTTCCTGGCTGGGCTCTTTATCTGACACTGGAAGGAAAGCAAAAGTTTAGCAGCGTCTCCTAGACAATCAGTCAATGTGCCTGCAAGCCATCTCCAGGAGCAGGCATGAGAACTTGCGCTAGAGAGATAAAGATGCAGCCAGATGCACTAGCTAGCTAGGTGGAGTGCATTCCTCCTCAGCTGGGAAAAACAGCCCAGCGTATAGCCCGCCTTCCCCCACAACAGAAGAGCACTCAACAGAAGGGTTTGGGGACTGCCCCCTCTTGCTTCCATCAACTCAGTAAAAAAAGAAGTGACACAGGACACGCCTTCTGGTCCATCTTTCCGACAGTCTGTTAAATCATTGCCTGGTGCTCGGAGAGCAAGGCGTTCACCTCCGCTCCAGTTCACATCCTTCTTTGCAGGTTCCCAGAGCAAAGGCCGTAAGGCTGTAGCAGGGAGGGGAGCTTCCTTTGGGGAAAATCAAACCTAGGACTAGGTTGAATCCAGGCAACAACCTTTTCTCCTTAGTCCCTCTGGATCACATGAAATGATTCTGCTTTTTTAATTCCAACAGGAACCCGCCGGGAAAGGCCCTTGCTAACTGTGCTTTGCATCCCACAGCTTCACCATCTTGTCTGGCCTTCTGCACAGCGCTCGTTACGCTTCCTTCCAGCTTCCGCCGATGGCCAGCACCATGTGCCGTGAAAACCAGGGCGCCTTCCCTCCCGGTGGCATGTCCTCCCCATCTAATGGAGCTGAGGGGATGGTTCCTTTAAAGCAGGGGTGGGGAACCTTTTTGGGTCGGGAGCCGCTGACCCGCAGAAAAATCAGTTGAGGGCCGCACACAAGTGAGAAGAAAAACACCCCCGCCACCCGTACTGACATGCCCTGGACTGGGGAGGAGAAAGACACTCCCCACATCCTCCTCGCATGCCAGTGCCCGCGGGGCCCGGACTAGTAGATTTTGTGCCCTCTAGCTTCACAGTGGGGCAGCGGAGGGGCCTTGAGAGCCAGCGTGTCCCTGAGCTTTGGGGGACGGATCCAGGCAAGCCCCTGGGGCCTGAGGTTCCCCACCTGTGTTTTATATGGGGGAACCCTCTGTCCCTCTGATTCTGCTCCACCGGTTGCCTGTTTCATCATTATGGTTACTTATTATCAGTAATATCACAGCACCGACGTGCCCCATGCCACTCGGTGCCATACGAACGCTCTACACCAAACATGGCCCTCGGCTCAAAGAGCTTACGCCTGTTTTTAGAGGACGAGCCCACAGGGCAGGAACCGACCCTTCCTATGTGGGATCCCAACCTTGCCATTACTGTACTACACATGACAATGACGACAGTTAAATACGCCCCAGGGAAAAGACAAACAAGTATCTGACAGACTTTGCATCTGGATTGTCAAACATGGTTTCCACTGGGCCAAGTTAAGGAGGCTCTGGAGGAACAAGGCCACATGTTTAGGCCACGACTCTTAGTCGGCTCCTATTTCCATACTGGTGCTCCCGAATGAGTGACCCAGTTTCTAAAGCCGGGGATACATATGTCCACCCCACGGAGGCGGCTGTCCACAGATAGGCATTGATATCTGCTGAGCCGCAGAGCTGTACTCCCAGGAGATGCTGTGGCCAAAGGAAGCAAGGCAGGTGAGGATGCTCCCAACCTTCTGGCTGTACTGCCCCTGGGGAACTGTACCACCCCAGACAGGAGACGCCGCTGGCGGCAGGGTTGGGAGCAGGACTGCTGCATGGCCACACTCCTCTGGCTGCAGCATCTCCGGGGAGTGGAGCCCTGCGGATCAGAAGGTACCAATGTCTACCTGTGGCTATCCACATCTGTGGTAGACATCTGTACTGATTTCAGTAGCACTGACCACCCAGCGGTTCTGAGAGATGCTGGGGGCTGGATAATTTGGAAAGCTCAGAGCACTGACTGATGAATAAAATTGCAGAATCAGGACCTTTATTTTAGACTCGGGAAAACCTTGGCCTGAAATCTGCCCTCCGTTTCTTTCTGGAGTTGGTAGGATTTCCGAGTGCTCGAGTTCCAAGCAGTTTACTTTTTATTACCTGTGACTGTTTCTAGCATGTAGCTGGAATCATCTGAAGTCATGCGGCTGGTCGCTGGGTCATGCATGTCATCGGAGCTGGGGGATCGGTCTGTGAACAAAGCACCAAAGACAGTTCTGACAGCCCAGCTACCGACCCTGGAAGCAGACTTCAGAGCTTTACGGTCCATCCACAAGAATTCACGAAAAACTCAACAACCATTTGATACAGGGGTGCAGTTACCCAGTCACAAAGGCACATAGGACCTGAATTAGGACTAGTCACACATCCTCATAGGTATTCAGGCTTCTAATTACCATTGAGATGGGAGTTAAGCGCCTAAATGTCTCCGAGAGCTTCTGGGCGACTGTATCTAGAATGTTTTGATGGCAACTGAGCTATCTTTCTCCTATGCACTTTAACTGGTGTAAAACGGTATTAAAAATATATCTACAAAGCACCCCCCACCTTCCCAGTCTGGAGAACATAAGAACAGACACACTGAGTCAGACCAACGGTCCATCCAGCCCAGTGTCCTATCTGCCGACAGTGGCCAGCGCCAGATGCCCCAGAGGGAGTGAAACGAACAGGTAATCCTCAAGTTGCTTAAATTGCAACAAGGGAGGTTTAGGTTGGACATTAGGAAAAACTTCCTACATGTCAGGGTGGTGAAACACAGCTCTCCACCATGTCCCCTTCCGGCAGGAGGAGAAAGGAAGCTCAAACCAGCCAGCTGGGAATCTTCACAGAGCTCCAAGTACATCCTGTCAGGGTGAGAGGCCTGAGCAGGCCAGGTTACTCGGGTTAGGGCAGGGAAACGGAGCCTCCTCTGTCCTGGGCTGCATCCAGAACAGGCCTCTTGGAGAGGCTGCCAGCCTTTATTTTATCAGACTTGCTGGGCCTGCCCTGACCTGAGCCTGTTCCCAGGTCTGACTGGTTTTGCTGCAGCCGATCATAGGGACCACTCTAGGCAATCCCTGGAGATCTGAAGTCCCTGCTCTTCCCTCCAGCGGGGCACCTTCTTAGGGTGGGTCACGCCGAGGGAGGGGGCAGCGAGCGTGCAGTCCACCCGGCCTGTGTGACTGAGAACAATTCTCGCCCGTTGTGTTTAATGCTGGGTGTGCGCGCGCGCATGTGCACTTCAGACATGGCAACATGGGCACTGATGGCCCACTCACAGCTTGGTAGCCTTAGAACTGGCTGCTAGGAGCTACTATTTATTCCCTTGTACGATGATAAGCCCTAGCCAGATGCAGCCTACAGAGAAGTCATCCAGACTTACAGGGCATATCAGCGAAGGAGAGAAAGACCTGATAATAGAACACCAGCTTTTAATAGACTCATGATCCAACGACACCCGTAGGAGCCAGCACAAAGCGTTGCAGAAATACAGAGGCCACAATTTAAGGGGATCAGCCTGGAACAGCATTTTTTCCCCCACACTGGTGCATCTGCAGCACTAGGGTTAATCTCCACAATAAACTGACAGATACTACTTGAAGCAGAGAGGGTGAGTGGTCCTCCTTCATCTCAATGGGCCCCAAGATGGTTGCAACCCAGATGATTTCCCAGGACAGGGTAGTTTTGCAAACAGCGTCACCTGCCTAGAATTTGCAGGGTGTGCGGGCTGAGCTGTAGCCGCACTGGGATTGGGCGCAGAGGGAGTGCACGGCTCCTACGGTCAACACGGTGAGCACTCTGCACGGGCCTTACGTGCCCTGGCTTCACGGGCGTGTCACGTTAGCAATCCCGGCAGACAAAACCCATCAGAATCTCTGGCAACCCTGGGCAGGAGCAACAGTAAAGAAAACGTCCCGTGGGCCAAACGTGAATCCCGGTGGCTGCAGGTCGCCCACCACTGACTTACAGTGGGGTCACGTGAAACTCTCTTCCAGACCCACTGCGTCTCCTTCCCCAACAGGCTGCAACCGCTATTTCCAATCCGCTGCTTCGAAAGGCAAGGAGGCCTCTGGCTCTCTCAGCACTGGGGCAGAGGGAATCTGAAAATCTGGGTGCTACCCCGAGTCCTCCCAAGGATTTGTGACATGACCTGGGACAAGTAATTTAACTTCCTGGGTCAGCTCCCACCTCCGTGGACAGGGACAGGGATACTGACAGGGGCTGGGAAGGAAAGCACCTACTACCCAAAAGCTTCTTGCTTATCACTGAAAGAGCAGGATGAGCAACCGGTCCCAGGTGAGCCAACAGACTTGCTGGGTCTCTGGACAAGGGGGAGGGGGGCGTCTCCGCGCTCTGGGGAGGGGTGAGGCCGACAGACTCGCTGGGGCCCTGGACAAGGGGGAGGGGGGCGTCTCCGCGCTCTGGGGAGGGGTGAGGCCAACAGACTCGCTGGGTCTCTGGACAAGGGGGAGGGGGGCGTCTCCGCGTTCTGGGGAGGGGTGAGGCCAACAAGGGGGAGGGGGGCGTCTCTGCGCTCTGGGGAGGGGTGAGGCCAACAGACTCGCTGGGTCTCTGGACAAGGGGGAGGGGGGCGTCTCCGCGCTCTGGGGAGGGGTGAGGCCAACAGACTCGCTGGGTCTCTGGACAAGGGGGAGGGGTGAGGCCAACAGACTCACTGGGTCCCTGGACAAGGGGGAGGGGGGCGTCTCCGCGCTCTGGGGAGGGGTGAGGCCAACAGACTCGCTGGGTCCCTGGACAAGGGGGAGGGGGGCGTCTCCGCGCTCTGGGGAGGGGTGAGGCCAACAGACTCGCTGGGTCCCTGGACAAGGGGGAGGGGGGCGTCTCCGCACTCTGGGGAGGGGTGAGGCCAACAGACTCGCTGGGTCTCTGGACAAGGGGGAGGGGGGCGTCTCCGCACTCTGGGGAGGGGTGAGGCCAACAGACTCGCTGGGTCTCTGGACAAGGGGGAGGGGGGCGTCTCCGCGCTCTGGGGAGGGGTGAGGCCAACAGACTCACTGGGTCCCTGGACAAGGGGGAGGGGGGCGTCTCCGCGCTCTGGGGAGGGGTGAGGCCAACAGACTCGCTGGGTCCCTGGACAAGGGGGAGGGGGGCGTCTCCGCGCTCTGGGGAGGGGTGAGGCCAACAGACTCACTGGGTCCCTGGACAAGGGGGAGGGGGGCGTCTCCGCGCTCTGGGGAGGGGTGAGGCCAACAGACTCGCTGGGTCTCTGGACAAGGCAGAGGGGGGCGTCTCCGCGCTCTGGGGAGGGGTGAGGCCTTGGGTGGGAGCTCTCGGCACTGCTCAGACCATGCCCCCCCAGTGCCGAGCAGAGCACGCCCTGTGGGCTCTGCAGTGCACACTACAAGGCTCCAGTGGCGATTTAAAGGACCTGGGGTTCCAGCCGACATGGCAGCTGCAGTAGCAGCAGAAGCGGCCAGGAGCCCCAGGCTAATTTGACTCGCTGGGCCCTGGGGCAGTTGCCTCCGCTCTGTTGGCAGGTCTGTCCACTCCGGGAGAGGCTGCTCCTCGCCTGCCTGGCCAGAGGTAGGACAGGGACAGTGCGAAAGGCACAAAATGAACAGACACAGAAGATGGGAAAACCCCAAACCACGTGTGATCCCAAAGGGCTTCACAAGAAACCAGCTAACGTCTCACGTGCCGCTGGGACCCGGCTTTCAGACGAGAAAGACGTGGGGGCGAATTCATCCCAAGAGGAAGAGAAAAGAGGAGCCATCCCAATTCCCTGGCACTCTACGCACAGAGCAATCGAAGGCCAGTGTTCCCTGCCTAGACATTGCTGAGTCATTCCAAAGTTTTAAATTTTACCTGGGACAGTGATTTGAATGATGTCCAACTCATCTGGCTCTATTTTGATATGTCTGATCCCACTCAGTTCTGCTGATGTACCTTGCGGGGGGGAAAAAGTAATCAGAGGCATGAAACACAATAACTGGTCACTACCTATCAGGGGGTGGGAAGGAAAAATCTTCATTGCGCATACGTTATATTCTTGGCAGTAACCTATTACTAATCATTCTTGGCACTTCACCCATAGGTCTCAAAGTACACTGCCCATCTCACCACCACTAACCCCATTGTACAGATAGGAAAGCTGAGGCAGAGAGCGGATAAAGCTTTGTCCATAGGTGAAAACTGCACCAGCTTAATTTAAATCACTTCCTAAACTGAGTTAGTTCCATGGTTCTACCCCTCTGTGGATGCTTTTCTTTCAGTTCAAGAGTGGCTTATTTCACTTTATCTGAAACCAATTCCTAATCCATTTACACCAAATGGTATAAACCCTGGTTTAAACCAGAAAAAGCAAGCGCTCATGGTCTTTTGCACCAGCTGAACTATTCTGGTTGAAAATTCTATTGGAATCCAAACCAGAGCAACTTCTTCTGGCAGAGAAGGCCTCGGTAAAGACTGATGTATCAAAGCCCACCCAAAAGGCCAGAGGACACGTATCTCTACTTCTGTGTCTGCCAAATGGGGGAAATACTCACATAGCTGCTTCCTAGGGGTACTGTGACGACCAATTCACGTCCCAAAGGGTATGTCTAGACTACATGGCTCTGTCGACGCAGCCATGTAAACTAGTTTACCCGACATAGTCAATGAAGCGGGGATTTAAAGAATCTCCGCTTCATTAAAATAAACATGGGCGCCATGCTGTGCCAACAATCAGCTGATCCGGCACAGCATAGCCATCTAGACGTGGATCGGTCGACAAGAGAAGCCTTTGTCGAATGCTCCCTTATGCCTCGTGAAACAAGGTTTACAGGAGCGGTCGATAAAGGCTTCCCTTGTCGACCAATCCGCGTCTAGACTGCCGCGCTGTGCCGGATCAGCTGGTTGTCGGCACAGCGTGGCGGCCATTTTTATTTTAACGAAGTGGGGATTCTTTAAATCCCCGCTTCATTGACTATGTTGGGTAAACTAGTTTACATGGCTCCGTTGACGGAGCCATGTAGTCTAGACATACCCACAGGCTATGTCTAGACTGGCAAGTTTTTCCACAAAATCATCTGATTTTGCGGAACAACTTGCCAGCTGTCTACACTGGCCGTTTGAATTTCCGCAAGAACACTAACGATCTCATGTAAGATCGTCAGTGTTCTTGCGGAAATACTGTGCTGCTCCCGTTCGGGCAAAAGCCCTCTTGCACAAAGCATTTGCACAAGAGGGCCAGTGTAAACAGCATAGGACTGTTTTCCGCAAAAAAGCCCCGATCGCAAAAATGGTGCAAAACCGCGTCTAGATTGTCCATGGACGCTTTTCTGCAGAAAGTGCTTTTGAGGAAAAGCGTCCTGCCAATCTAGACGCGATTTTTCCGAAAATGCTTTTAACGGAAAACTCTTCTGTTAAAAGCATTTTCGGAAAATCATGCCAGTGTAGACGTAGCCAAAGGGTTCAGAGATGTGTCTAACGGAAGAGCGATACTGAGCGTACCTGACGGCAATTCACTTTTGCCACTAGGGCAGCAGAGCCACAGCAAGTGGCCATCAGGGCTGGTCTATTTTCACAGGTTTTTGCCCACCATTATTCAGCCTGAATAATGGTACAAAAACCCCTTTTGTAATGGTTTTTAACTAAGGGAGGGGGGCTCCCACTCAGATGGGCTCCCTTTAAAGAGGAAGTGAGTTCCCCCCTGTGTGTGTACAAGACACACACACCATCCTTCAAATAGAGATTCACAGACGACCTTATTGCCCATCAAACTACACCGCACAGGAGACTTTTTCCTCACTCTGACATCTCTCTTCCTATAAGCTAGTCAGCAGAAGCCTTGAGATTCTGAGCCCCCCAATGGGAAGCACAGTCCCCTCCAAGGAGCTGGGACAGGCAGCAATGTTTGCTATACTTCTGTCATTTGTATTGGAAGGTTTCATTAGAACAGCCCTCACAGCAGCACATGGCAAAAAGAGTGTGTACTCAGCAAATGCATGTCATGGGCCATCCCAGCCCAAGCCCTGGGGAGCTTATCTGCTTCCTCAGGAAATCTGATATTTATTAGAAGGAACCCAGGCTCTTTTCTGGTCCTTCACTATTACTTTTTTTAGGAGAAAGCAGCGATTATTTCTTGCTCACCTGGTTCACAGTCTTCAGAAACACTACTCTTCTCAGACCTAATAAGGAGAAGCAGACATGAGACATGGTAAAGGAACTATCACGGGATAGCTTAAAAAATTCAGGCTTATGTACAGTGCAGTAAATAGACAAAAGGGGGGCATTTCAAGGGATTAAAAAACTCGCTCTGACTTCAATTCTTCCTCTGCATAAGGGAAAACTAAAGATCCCACAGACATTGATGGTCCTAGTAGCAGAGCACTCAAGGCTCTCGTTGAAAGAATTCATGACAATTCTCAGGGTCTATGGTGTCAGTAAACCTTTGCAACTTCCCTTCTTTAAGGCTTATACAACTTGTCAGCAAGGGTATGTCTACACTGCATCCCGCTGTAGGCAGAGGAATGCAGATACGGCAGGTCAACATTGCAAATGAAGCGGGGATTTAAATATCCCGCACTTCATTTGCATAAAAATGGCCACCGCTTTTTGCCAATGTGGCACTTTGTCGGCAAAAAGCGGCAGTCTAGAGGGGGATCTGTTGAGAAAGAAAGCCTTTTTTGACAGTTCCCTTATGCCTCCTGCAAGGAGGTTTACAGGATCTGTCAAAAAAGGCTGTCTTTCGACAGGTCCCCCTCTGGACTGCCGCTTTTTGCCGACAAAGTGCCGCGTCAGCAAAAAGCAGCGGCCATTTTTATGCAAATGAAGCACAGGCAAAGTGCCGCGTTGGTAAAAGAGGCAGCCATTTTTATGCAAATGAAGCACGGGATATTTAAATCCCCGCTTCATTTGCAATGTCGACCTGCCTAATCTGCATGCCTCTGCCAACAGAAGGATGCAGTCTAGACATACTCCAAGTGAGGTCATGATAACATATTTTCATAAGGAAGCGAGGATGTGTCTACACAGCAGCGTTATTTCGGAATAATGGACGTCATTCTGAAATAACTATTCGAGTGTCTACACAGCTAGCTCATTATTTCAAAATAATTTCAAAATAATGGGCAACTTATTTTGGTGTTCATAAACCTCATTCCACGAGGAATAATGCCTCTTCCGGAACAGCTTTTTCTGAATAGCGGTAGTGTGGACACTCCACTGCTGCTATTTCGAAATAAGCTATTTCACAGTATTTCTTCTGGAATAGCTTGTTCCAAAATAGTTGTGCAGTGTAGACACAGCCTGAGAGAGATTACAGGATGGCATGGTGTGGCATTAGTTTCGGAAGGGCAAATGTCACTTTTAGCTTACCAGTGTAAATCCTGCTTTACATCAGTGTGAAGTATCCACAGTACAGGTTTGCACTGAGGTAATTAGAGATCCAGGTGCCACCCAGCTGATTAGCAGAACACTCACAGAGACTACAGCCGGCAGCATGTGTTTCTACTGGTGGTACATATCCGCACATGTATTGGTGCACACAATAAAATGTATTCCACACATGGATGGAAAAAATTAGAGGGAACATTGGCAGTGGGCGCTCAGCAGCTTGGGAAATCCAGCTTAATACATCTGAGGCCTGATCACACATCCACTGCAGTCAACGGCTGATAGGCTAACTGAAATGTAGTTTTGCAGTTAAGGCACTTGCTTAGGATTCCAGAGACCTGGGTGGAATTTTTTTTTGTTCTGCCACTGATTCCCCACAAAACCTCTGTCTACTCACTTAGTGCCCCTATCTCTCAGTTCCCCATCTGCAAAATGAGGTAACAGCACTGTCCTGCCTCTCTGGGGTGTCATGAAAATGAACCCAGTAATAATTTTCACGTACCATGGAAATGAGGGCTGTGTAAGTATCCATCTAAACAGCAAAACCCTGGTTAACATCAGCAGCGCAGAATCAGGTCCTAATTTGCAGTACCCGTCAGGCACTAATTTAGCAAAGATTATGCATAGACACATAGACGCTAGAGCTTTCCATATACACAATATATCTTCCTATATATTATCTACTAAATATATGAGAGAGTTTGTGCATCTGTCTGTGTCTCTCTGTCTGTCTGGGAGTCCGTTTGTTCGAGAACTCCTCTTAAATGGTCAGAGCTAGGACCACCATATTTGGTAGGCAGCTTCCTCTTGTTATAACTTAAAGCAAGTTCAGGGTTTGGTTGTGCCAGGACAATGGGATGTGCCTGGTAGGAGGGAGAGATATACTCCAGAGTGACCACAGGGGGCGTCAAGGGGCCAGAAACGGGGACCAGAGAGCAATAACCCCCTTGGGCCAGTAGGAGGCAGGAGTGGAGAAAGGAACAGCTATCTACTATATATTTCAGAGAATTTGTCTGATTGTGTCTGTCGGTCTCCCAGCTGGGGGACATGCACCCCTCCCCATGGCTGCACCTGTTGCAACTGCAACAGCCATGGAGAGGTGTTTCTCACCTGGCCCCAAGCTGCTGCGGTGAGAGAGGGCTGGGGTTGTCCTCTTTCCTCCAGGCAGGCTGCACACTGATCCCCTCCTCCCCAGCCTCACCCAAGAACAATGATTTAAATGAAACAAACAAAAAAAACCACCTTAATTGAATTAAGGACCTGAGCCACACCAGGTAAATCTTGTAGTACAGTGATTCCCAAACTTTTCAGCATCACGCCCCCTTTTTGATTTTTGAGAAACCCTCTTGCCCTCTCCCCCAGCAACAAAACATGTTGGCTACGTCTACATTGGCACCCTTTTCCGGAAATGTTTAAAACGGAACAGTTTTCTATTATAAATATTTCCAGAAAAAGCGCGTCTACATTGGCAGGATGCTTTTCCGGAAAAACACTTTTTCCGAAAAAGCGTCCATGGCCAATGTAGACGCGCTCTTCCACAAAAAAGCCCCGATCGTCATTTTCGCGATTGGGGCTTTTTTGCGGAAAAGACTACTGTGCTGTCTACACTGGCCCTTTTCCGGAACAGTTTTTCCGGAAAAGGACTTTTGCCCGAACGGGAGCAGCATAGTTTTTCCGGAAAAACACTGACAATTTTACAGTAGATCGTCATTGCTTTTCTGGAAAAGCAAGTGGCCAGTGTAGACAGCTGGCAAGTTATTCCAGAAAAGCGGCTGCTTTTCCGGAATAAGTGGCCCAGTGTAGACACAGCCATTGAGGAAAAAAAAAAGGAACTGACCGGGGCCGAAAAACAAAAATAGCATGGGGATTAAAGGGGGGCGGAGAGGGGGCTGGGTCGCTTTGCGCCCCCCCAGAATTCCTTCACACCCCCCAGTCTGGGAACTCATGTTCTAGTACTAATATAAAGGAACATCCAATCCAGTGCCCACTGTTGTTAGCTCTTTAAACCCTTTCATTGACTTGAATGAGTGTTTGGTCTGACCCTATATTTATATATCAGTTCTGACATTTCCGCAATCTATTTTCAGTACAATCAGTTCAGACCCTGCATCTCTTCCTTTAGCAGTCTGCATTGTGCAAACCCCCAACACCACATTTGAAATACAGACTCCCCAATGGCAATGACTCATTGGAGGCCTGATTGAGCAGAACACCTAAGCACAGGTCCAAGTGTTTTGCTGAAGAGGCGCATGGGCGCTCTCACCCTTAAGTTGAGCATGTGCCTACACACCTTGATGAATCCTTGCCAAAGCGCTGTGACTCTGGGATGTTGGATTCTGCTTGTAAAAGGCTGCCTGTCCCTGGGCCACATTTCTTAAACCTGGGGCAACAGACAAAGAAGCGGATGCTTTTGCAAGCTCTAACGCTTGCACCGGAGCAAAGACCTGTCCATTGTCAGAGTTTTGGAAGACTCCCTCTTGCGCCAGAGACTTTGCCATGTTTCAAACTTGGCTGAGACTAGCACAAAAGTATCCATCTCACAACTATGCCAAACGGCAGGATACAGAGCATGACCCAAATTCCACTTTCAGGTCTGTCAGCTCCCCAGTGCTTGTTGCCTTGAAGTCAATATCATCACGCCAATCTCCCGGTCTCGGGGGCGGAAGAACACGGGGAATGTGACCATCAGGTGTTAAGAATTTTAGATCAATACCTTCCTTGTACTGAAACACTCTGTGACAGTTCAGTGCTCAGCATGTGACAGCAAGCCCCAGACAAAGAGGAATTGATTCACTAGCCGTCGTTTTGGTCACGTGTTCCGCATGTTTACTTATTTCCTGGTAGGCCCTCACCAAAGCAACCGGTTTATCCGTTCTTGGAAATTCTGGCCTCGCCCGTATGCGATGGCTGCCAGTTTGACCAACGTATCAGTGGTTGAATAGGGACCTGCAGGGCTAAAAGCATGACCTGCAACACACTGAGCTGACAAGCCAAGGCTCTGTAATTGGGGCCTGCACCAGACTCGCATTATGTATGAATCTGTAACATACACAAGTGAATGGGTCACATACACAGTCTAGCTGCAGAAGACCAGGTCCTCTCTCTGGTTTAAGAGTAGCTTCTTTAGATTTAACTTTCATCTGCTCTTAATCAAATCAAATCAAATATAATGATACCTAGCTCTTGGATTTCAATAAGTTGAAACTGAAATAGCCATGTGCTCACAGACTTTAGGGCCAGTTTAGGTGAATTTGATTTTAAAAAATCCCACCTTCAGTTAAACCGGATCAATTCTGCACACCCGAAGAACAGCGAGCAGCACTCACGAGCTGAGCCGCGTGTGTCCTGTCCAGGACATCAGCACGGTGACACAGCAGTGCCTAGGCAGCGCAATGGTTGACACTGGTGTCCAGTCTCTGCCCTCAACTGTAATCACCTCAGGATACTGGCAGAGACCTTTTACCTGTGGGATTCACCATCCAACGCAAAGGTAAAGAGGAAGACGGAACCAGTGCCGAACGGCCCAAGACCTTTAGGGCTAGAATGTTAACAACCTCAATGGGCTCGTCTACACTGCATGCTAAGTCAAGTTTGACCCCACATGCCCCTTCAACCAGCACCCAGGGCCTGTCAAGCTGCAGACTCAAGTCAGATGGAAGTGTGAACGCACTGGCATGGCTCCGAGATCTGGTCTACCAATTCCATGCAGCTGGACACACTGAGTCCACCAGCCCAGGTCCCACAGACCTGGGGATACCAGGCAGTGTAGACACACCCAGTGTGGCCCCACAAAGGCCTCTCATCATTGTTCCAGAGCACCAGCGGATTTCTGCCCTGCACTTCGCTGGGGCCAGTTGGAGAAGAGACGTGGGAGTCGGCTGAGCCTCCAAAAGGGAGTTCTCAGAATAGCCTCTAGCCCAATAGCACACCCCGGGGCCTGTGGAAGGAATCACACCCCTCTGGGCTAATACCAACCCAGAGCCCTTCACTCAGGCTACGTCTACGCTGCGCAGTTATTTTGGAATAAGCTATTCCGGAATAGTGATGCCAAAATAGCACATTTCAAAATAGCAGGTCTACACTGCAGGGAAGCTTCAAAATTAGTCTGAGGCAGGCTAGCCTAACATAGACATGCTATCTCGATTTAGAGCCCCGGGAGGAATAACTTAGAATAGCCCTGATGAGGGGCTATTTCAAAATAGCAGAAACGGAGCGTCTACACTCACCGGCTACGTCTACACTGGCCCCTTTTCCGGAAATGCTTAAAATGGAATACTATTCCGTTTTCAGTTTTCCGGAAAAGGAGCATCTACATTGGCAGGCGGCTTTTCCGGAAAAGCCCTTTTTCCGGAAAAGTGTTTGTGGCCAATGTAGACGCGCTTTTCCGGAAAAAAAGCCCCGATCGCCATTTTCGTGATCAGGGCTTTTTTTCCGGAAAGGACTACGGGGCTGTCTACACTGGCTCTTTTCCGGAACAGTGTTCCGGAATAAGGAGTTATGCCCAAGCGGGAGCAGGATAGTTTTTCCGGAATAGCGGCTGATTTTTACAGTAGATCATCATTGCTTTTCCGGAAATTAAAGGGCCAGTGTAGACAGCTCGCAGCTTATTCCGGACAAGCGGCTGATTTTCTGGAATAAGGGGCCAGTGTAGACACAGCCACCTTGTTTTGAAATAGCTATTTCAGAAGAGGCATTATTCTTTGTAGAATGAGGTTTACAGAAGTCGGAATAAGCCATCCATTATTTCAAAATTCTTTCAAAATAACAGAATTGCTGTGCAGACACTCGCATAGTTATTTCAGAGTAATAGCCGTTATTCCGAAATAACTTTGCTGTGTAGACACACTCTCAGAGAGTTGCAGCCACATACCGCCACGTACCAGAACCATTAAACTGGTCACAGACCAGAACATCTCTCCCCTGGCTCTGTGCTCATAAGTCACCCCGTTTACATGTAGAATCATAGAATCATAGAATACTAGGACAGGAAGGGACCTCGAGAGTTCATCAAGTCCAGTCCCCTGCCCTCATGGCAGGACAAATACTGTCTAGACCATCCCTGATAGACATTTATCTAACCTACTCTTAAATATCTCCAGAGATGAAGATTCTACAACCTCCCCTGGGCAATTTATTCCAGTGTTTGACCACCCTGACAGTTAGGAACTTTTTCCTAATGTCCAACTTAAACCTCCCTTGCTGCAGTTTAAGCAGATTGCTTCTTGTTCTATCCTCAGAGGCCAAGATGAACAAGTTAACACCTAATCAATACGTTTTCTAAGGGCATTGCCGGCATGGATACCGTGAGGTACACATGGCTACACTTGCAGCACGTGAAGCTTATAAACTATTGACGTAACTTTAAAAACAGAATAAAGCACCAGGATCTAGTCAGACTTCCTCAATGCAGGCTGCAGAACCTCACCCACCCACTCCTGTAACAGACCCCGAGCTGCTGGCTGAGTTACAAGTCCTCAAGTCATCATTTCAAGGCTTCAAATGACAGAGAATCCATCCATCACACCAGTTTAAACTTGCAAGTGACCCATGTCTCAGGAAGGCAAAAAATCCCCCAATCTGACTTGGGGGGAAACTTCTTTCCCAACCCCAAATCTGGCCATCAGTTGGACCCTGGATCTATGGGTAAGACTCAACAGCATTCTCTGTAGTAACTCACACCCCCTCCATATAGTGTCCCAGCACCTTTTGGACTCTGAGTTTGATTACCCGTAGGTTGGTCAGTTATGAATGTACCCTTCTTATAAAGCATGGCCCATTAGACCGCAGCCTGAAGGGGATTTTCTAGACCTATTTTATGCATCTCAGAAAGGAAATCTTCTCTTAGCTTGTCTGCACAAGCAGTGAGCTGGTCCCTTTTGTTCAAACTCAGTGGTTTTGATCTCTCTCTTTTTTTGGTTGTTGTTGCAATCAGCCCCCAGTATCGGGAGGATCTGATTTCTCTAGCAGCTTACTAATAGTAGCAAGGGTGGGCACACCGTCAAAGGAAAATATAAGCCCCCTGGTTTTCATTTGTGTGCTCAGACAAAGCTCTTACAGGTACCACAAACCAGCAAAGCACTCGGTCCCTTTCATTTCACTCCCCTTAGACATGTGTTTTCCTGATTTCAGATGGCTGCCAGCCGAGGATTGCAAGAGCATGCTCCAAACTCACAGGATGATGAAAAAAATATTGCCTCCCTCCAATTGCAGGGACTATCTTTGGAAGTAATATTCCCCGTGCCAACAGCGCACTCCGCACTGCACAAGTGAGAAAAGACGATACAGTCCCTGCTCTGAGGAGTTTGCAAGCTAAACCGACAGGTGCAAAACCACGACACCATGCTAATCTGGACCTAATTTGGGGCAAAACCCAAAGTTCTTGTTCAGTTCCGGCAAAAAACCTTACTGCCTCTGACTCCCACATCTGGTCCTGAAAGTGTCCTGTGAGTGATACTAAAACACCCCCCCACACACCCCACTTGGGCTGAGGGCATACTTTTTACATGCACCTCCCACCCTCACCCCCGGCAATCTCCCAGCATTGCCGTGCCCAACAGCAGCTCACTAGCCTCATGCATTAGAAGTCTGACAAAAAGGCCGATTAGACACTTTCTCTCTACTAGTCACTTGAACCCTACCGCACCAGGTTAAAAACCCCCCACCCCATATGTATCTGAAAAGGGAAGGTTTCCAGACCCCTAACCGCACAACAACTGAAGCCAATAAAAGACATGGGACATTCAAGAGATCTGGTGCTACCACAGAAAAGGACTCTCACATGCATGGGGAGTAGAACCTCACTCCACTAGCAATTCAAGTGGACCTCTGTGGAGCTGGACGTGGCGTGGGGGTGTTATAATCTGGCCGCTAATCATTATGGAGGAAACTGCTCAGGTGGAGATGGAAGCCACATACCTGTTATTAGCCTGCGGAGTCCCTGCCAGGTCCAGCACTGTCATTCGGTGTGGTTCTGGAGAGATTTCGCCGGACGGGCTGGAGGGCTCCAGCTTGGTTGGATCTTTGGTAAATTTACTCCCTGTTCCGCAGCGAGGTTTCATCATGAAAAACAAAAGCAGGATTAGCCACAGAAGAATTCTAATGCTAGAGGCACGGTCGCACCTCTCCTGCATCTACCAAACCAGTCAGCAGCTTAAAGAGTGCAGGGCCATCCCTCGGTGTTATGGGGCTCTACGCAGTTCTATAGGGTGCCCCTATGTCTGGTGGCAGCCGGGGGAGGGAAGGGAGGATAACAAGTTTTGAGAGCTGTGATGTTATAATCACCAGCAACACGCCAATGAAAAATTTTGAAAGCAAATCTTAAACTCAGGTCCTGTCAGCTAATAATTCAGGAAACTGACAGTACATACCAGGGGTTGGCAAATGCCTGTAAAATGGCTTTGTTGCCACTTGCATGGCTCTTTCACGGGGTTAATATGCTGCTAATAAGTCAGGCAGGGTGGGTTTTTTTACTTTTAAGTTAACTAGCCTCTCTCCAGAGGAAGCAGAGCCACTGAACACGGACAGGAAGAGGCGGGAGGGGGGATATTAAGACCCAGGGGTACCCCAAATTTCCAGGCGCCCTACGCAACTGCATATTCTGCGTATGGGTAAGGACGGTACCACGTGAGCATCTGGGTTACACATGAAGGACGTGTCAATACTGCAATCGGATGGTGTGACTGCAGCTCAGCCGATGTCCTGAGTGAATGTAAGACTCAGTCGGGTCCTGGAGCATGGGGCACTTCAGCGTGGGCTGGAGAAACCTGCCTGGAACCCTGACCTGAAGGAAGACCTGAGCTAGCTAGACGAACGTGAGGTCTACTCAAGCAGCAGTTGGGCCTTGTGACTTCAGTACAGACCTCCCCAGGAAAACCTTCTCTTTGCCCTTCAGCAACCCACCAGTAGCTGTAATGATGCACCAGCAATGATCTCGGAGATGGAAAGAGCGCTATGAAGCCAGCATCGGAAATGAAAATCGGGTGCTACAGAGAGAAGCTGAATGGAGAGCTGAAGGGCTGGGGGAAGGAGGGAGCAGAATTATGCTGACAAGCCGCACAAACTAGGCACGTGTCTCATTATATCTGTAACACTGGAACTTTGCTCGGCTCCAAACCTCACAGCCGCTACCTCCTTTTGAAGCATGTACAATCTATGGCAATGTAAAATCCCCTTTCTTTTCGGCTCTGGCATATGAAGGAGGGCAGAGCTTCGCAATAGGAACACTAAGCAGCATGGAGCTTTAAAGATGCCATTTATCTTCTGACAGTTCAACTGGGGCCTTTTAATTTACTTTTCCCAGGTACCAAAATCTTGCTCTTGCAACAATGAAGCCTGACTTAAGCACCTGCCCAGGGGAGCAGCAAAAATAGGTTTCCTAGGAGCGGTGGGTTTTTAATTAAATGTTGAGCAAAACTGCAGTGGAAACCTTGGGATACTTTGTAGATGGCAACTTAAAATGCAGCTTCACTCTGACAAAGTGTAATGTAAAAATGGGACCGCCTTACTCAGCAGATCCGGTTCTTTTGTGTACTCATATCTGCTGACTTGAGTTTTTACTGCTTCTTGCTTCTGTTAGCTCTGCAGAGACCAGACGGCTAGAAGGGAGTGAGCTGGAATGTCTTCCAATCTTGTTGATCAACAACAAAATTGTTTCCTAATTTCCAGTCGGTTACACTTGCCCAAACCTCATGGTAGGCAATGGGGTTGCTAGTGAGGGCTAACCAGGAACATAACAAAGTTTTACAGGTGCCACTGAAAGCTTAATGTGCCCTGTAGGACCTTTATAAATAGCAGTTAAAGGCGTTGGCCAGTAAAATCTTTTAAACTGGTGATAAAAGCACCCCGCTTGACTCTCAGATCCTAGCTCCAGTTTGCTAAGCTCTTCATTAGAGAAAATACGTTTTTCCTTGTAAACTGAGCCCAGTGGGTATGGAATCACTGTCAGACAATAAAATACATGACCAAATGGTGCCATTTTTACAGCAACATTTCAGATATACATCAGATGAAGATAGGAAGAAGCCAATGATGCAATCTTTTGGGTGCCTTTTCACAGTATTTGAAAAGAAGGCTCCGATCTTACTTCAATGTGCTTCATTTTATTCTATTCCTCTGAGGAAGTGGGTTTTACGCATGAAAGCTGATGCCCTCATAAATCTCTTAGTCTTTAAGGTACCAAAGAACTCCTTGCTGTTTTCTCGTTTTATGTGTGAGAAGTTGTTTGAAATGGCATCTCTTCATATAACATTATTCTCGGTGCAAGTAAAAAGGAACAGACGACAAAGCCAAGCAGTTAAACTGAAGTACTTGGGGATTTTTGTTGTTTTCCTTTTTGTTGATCAAAAAAGTCACGTTAGCACTTCATGTGCAAAGGAGAGAGAATAACTTACAAATAGATGCCCCCGCTTTTGTAAAGCCTTTCAAATACTCTATGGATTTCTAGGGGGTGAAATTTACCTTGTACACATAACCAGCTCATGGTCTATGCCCCACTAAAGTCCCACATCAGCCCTATTTCAAGGGCTAAAAGGAGACTTATGGGATGGATAGGTTGTGAGCTGCTCCTATGCATGGAGTGACTTTCCTTCGACTCGTGTATATTATACAGATAAGGTTTTATCTTTGGTGAGCATAACATAAGGCCTTCACTTGTGGCTGGTTAGGGATTACATCATTTGAACTCTACTTCTCTGGGTTCTATTCACAGACAATAAATCACAGAATGTTAATAACGTACCTGTAAAAATTCTCTCATCAAACATCCTGAAAGCAAGGGGGAAAAAAAGAAAGAGGAGCATCTAGTGAATCAATTTCAGATACCATTTATTAACAGTATGTTCAGTAAGAACCATGTTGGGTTTATTCATCCCTTTTCCTTTAAAAAAAGCACTGTAATTTTTTTGCCCAAATCCAACAATAACAATATGTGTCTTTCATCTAAAGCACCTTAACATCTGCTCCTAAGTCATGTTCTCCATTTCATTAACTGTATTAAATAAAGCTGTTACTTTCCGGCTTTAGCAGAAAGCTACGTGGCCAAGGCAGTTTAAGATGCCTTTCTGCTATTTAGTCAAGCCCATTTACCATTTTCCATTAAGGCAGGAATATCTGCAAGTTTTTCTGTCTTTTGTATACATGCAATTGTGGGACCTCTGGTAACTTTACTATAAAAACTCACCTGAAGAGCTAAGTGGGTCTGGCCCATGAAAGCTCATCACCTAATAAACCATCTTGTTATTCTTTAAAGTGCTACATAGTTCTGTCTTTTGTTTTAGCTAGACCAGACTAACAAGGCTGCATCGTTATCACTTAAGAAAGTGTTCACTAAGCTCAGTCCTACAGCTCTTATGTGAGCAGAAAGAAAGTATTACGTTTGGAGCTGGTTAGAATAATTTTGATAGAACCTTATTTTATCAGCATATGCAGATCCATCAAAACCAAAACACAGCAAACATTAGCTCTGTTTCCCGTAAGCTTTTGATTCGGCAGAAAACAGTGAAAAAGTTGAACCAGGTCGAAACATCCCATTCTGGTATTTTCAGAACGATGTCGTGTTGTTTCGAAATGTTGTGTATTTGTATATTGCGCCCTACAGAATAAAAGAGTCAACGCTGAAAATTAAAATTCTCTCAAAACCAAATGTTCCGATTGGGCATGTAAAAGGTTAACCAGTTAACCTTAATGGGTGAGGCTCACCGGGTCTGGTTAACTAGCAGAATAGTGGCTGGAGCTGTTCCCTGCCCGCCCTGGGCAGAGCAGCCCCTGTCCATGGCAGGCCTGGTCAAACCCCACTCCCACTTCAGGTTACATGCTGGCTACAGAGCCCTCAGCAAACCTCCCTGGGAGAAGAGCTGAGAGCAGCCCTTGCTGGCCTCACTTCCAGGGAGGTTTCACTGTGGGCTCTGCAGTAGAAAGCTGATTTATGCTTTATATTACAGAGCCAGCCACATGTGTCACTGCGTCACCGCTATGATTTTGAGCAGCTACCTGGAGACGTTTTCAAACTTATTTTCACATCCCTAGTTCCGATTGACTCGAAACAACAATATTTTCTGCATTTCCCTCGGGGAGAATTATCAACGTTTTCAGCTCTCATTGCACATCTTGGAATCGAAAACACCTTCGTGGAACAGAACTTCTGCCCTCGCACAATGCTACTGCCACAGAACGGACATGCTGCTTCTTCCCCGGACGCGTTATTCACTGCGTCTCTCCATAGGGGGGGAGCCAGCGTGCTGGAGTTTATCAGTCTTCTAAAGGAATCACAATGGGCCACGAGATTAATAAATTACTAAGCAGAGCAGAGCTGACAGCCTTGCCAGGCTCCTTGGCAAGGTCGGGGGGGAGGAGCTCTGCGGCCCTAAAAGGGGCGGGGCCTCAAACAGAAGGGGCAAAGCTGGTTCAGTCAAACGTCAGTGCCCCCCCCCCCCCCCAGGCCTCAGAGCCGCCTGGAGCGCATCGTGCGGTGCCCTGGTGGCAATTTAAAGGACCTGGGACTCCAGGCACCTCTGCTACTGCAGTAGCAGCAGTGGTGGCTAACAGCTTGGGCCCCTTTGAAATGACCGGGCCCCGGGGCAGTTGCTGGCTTGGTCCCCTCCCTCAGCATGCTTGACTGTGTGCACTGCAAAGCACCAGGGACAAATCCAAGCTGTACAGTTCAGATGAAGATTTTTCTACAGGGGTTGGCCTGAGGTCCAGCTCTAAAAAACTTAATCTTGCTTCATCTACACCCTCTCGGCCGGGATAAGAACGTTCTTTGGTGACATAATATAAACAGGAGTCATCTTGCCAGCTGGTGAAAGGGAAAGTGAAGAAGAATTTGTGACTGGATTCACTGGATTTTTCAGCTGGAAACTGAGTGGCAGCAGGTGTCTAGAAATCCACATCTGGCACTGATGTCCTTCCTACCTCTTCTATATTTTTATAGCCTAGGCTCCAAGAAATTCCACTCCTCATAGGTGCCTTTGCATTTTGCAGGTGCTAGCAAAGACTTTACTCAGAGAATGACTGAATTTTCTCAAAAGAGCCCGTAATTAAAGGTGTGTGGTTTTTGTCCCCCTCCCCAAACAAAGGGAGCTTTTGTTGACTACATAATCCACAACTCTGAGGAAGGATGAAAACTATGTTAAGAGTTTTGTCTGTTCCAGATGAGCCCAAGAAGGAGGAAACAAAAACAGTGCATAGGAGAGGGAACCCCACAAAATGAGGAGAAAGATTGTCAGGGCATTGGCCTGAGTCTGGCTCTGCTGCAAACCTTGGGTACATTCCTCCACACCTCAGTTTTCCATCTGCACAATGAGGATATATATATATATATTATAGGTGAGAGGATTATTCTAAGAGGGGTGGGTGAGATTCTGTGGCCTGCACTGTGCAGGGGGTCAGACTAGATGATCATAATGGTCCCTTCTGACCTTAAAGTCTATGAGTCTATGAGTATAACAGCACTGTCGTGCCCCACCAGCATGATGTGAGGATACACACATAACAATTCCAAGGTCCTGAGTACTATGGGGATGGGGGCCACATAAGCTGACAGAGTTAGATAGGAAATGTCATTGTCCCTGCTGGAGAGATGAGGAGAGATCAGATACACAAAAAACGGAGACGTCATTGTGCAGTTTTGCACCCCGTTCCTACCCTAGTGCAAAAGTAGAAACCACTATAAAAAACATGACCTACCAGGGGCTATCAGGCAAATATAGCTCAAGGAAAATTACTGTCTCTCTCAATATGCACTCAGCCAGCACAATCTAAATTTGTCACATGCCATTTTGACAGCATATTTCATATGCAGGCAGATAAAACTCTTGAAAGGTTTGGATGATCGAGAACCATCATCACGGAGGCACTTACGACAGAACATTTGTGGTTCTTATGTTATGTTCTTATGTTTGTTATTGTAGGGATAAGTATAAATACTGGACAACTGGTTTTGATTTGGTAAAAAAAAGAGAGAGCGAGCAAGCGGGCAAAACAGTTAATTGGGGAGAAATATCAAAATCACATACCGTATTTTCCGGCGTACAAGACGACTTTTGATGTTAAAAAACATCCCCCAAAAATCGGGGGTTGTCTTATACGCCGGGTATACGGCTTTGCGGCTTTGCAAAGCCTCGGGGGAAGCAGGCGGCAGGGCATCCCAGGGGACCGTCTCCAGCAGACCAGGGACACCGGGAGCAAAGCCGGGGAGGCGGAGGGGCGCTGGGGTATAAGACGAAACCCTATCTTTTAACTAAAAAATTAGGGGGTCGTCTTATACGCCCAGTAGCCTTATACGCCGGAAAATACGGTACCTACCTGTTGGCAAAAACAAATACATTATTTATTCAGCACATGGTAAATCAAGTTTTAGGCCTATTCTCCATCACAGCTGGCTAGAAAAAAGCTCTCAGTAAAACCCTATTGGAAAAAATCTTTTCTCAGCTGTTGAATCTGCCCAATGTACTTATTACACTTTCATCCCAAACTGATTCAAGGGGAACCCTTCTCTTTGCCTGTTTAGGAACAATTCCCAAGGTACCTCAACTGCACATGTGGCTATAGTTCTGTGTGGAAGTTTGTTTGAAACACTGAGTGGATAAATAGAAAAACTGATCCAATCCTTGCTGTTCTAATGTAATTCAAAAAACAATTCCGAATATAATTTTCTGGTTACTATTCAGGGACTAAATCCAGAGCAGGACGCTGCTTCCTGAACACTCCCACAAAACAGGCAGACTACAATACCTTCCAGGTCACCTCTTTGCAGTCTCTCTGATTAGCCGTGTACCTTTTAATGACAAAGTGGATGTTGTGCCTTTCCTCCAGGATTCGTTTGAGTTTGGGGACGCCGTAGGTGCAGGGTCGTTTGAATGGTATTTTGTCAGGGATCCCAATGATTTCCACTGCCTCTGGATCGCAGGCAATCTTCCGGTATGGCACGGGAACCATGTGGTCCAAACCCAGAGCTTCAGCTGAAAGGTTAACGGATGGCTTTAATTTGCAAGCGGGGTTGGTTTGTTTGTTTGTTTTTTAAGAAAACAAACGAGAAGGTGAAGACAACACATTCAAGAAGATCTGCAAAACAGGCATGCCTGCTGTCCTGCAATCATCCTTTTTCTCCAGCCACAGAGCCCCAGGCTCCAAGCTTAATTTATCCCTGGTCATTGCCAAAAGCTGCTCCTAAGGGAGAATTTAAAGAGGGAAATAAAGCAGAGGGCAAATAAAATCTAAATTACATTTAAAAAATGCTGAGATACATCTCAGGTTGCTCAAATCAGGTTCCAGAGTTGCCTTGGGCAGCAAGTAACACCTACCAAGGAGAAACCTGTGCCATCGTATACTTGTGATGCGGGTGGAGCCTGTGACAACTTGTCTATACTTACCCGGAGATCAAAACTCCAGAGAGTGATCGTCCGGGGTTTGTAGCTGGAGCTGCGTAACTTAAGTCGACTTTCTCTGACAGTGCAGACCTGACCTTAGATCAAGATACAGAGAATCCAAGATTCCTCAGTACTACTCATATTGCAGCCAGTTTTTCGGTGGAGGTCTTCCACATCGGTACCAACCACGCTCCAGCCTGCTTAGCTTGTGAGATCAAACAAGCCCTGGTACAATAGGGTATAAATACAGCAACCCCGTTCCTCAATAAAAAAAACCACAGAAAGCACACTCATTCTTCATGAACTGAGGCCATTTAATCTATTCCATTTGTGTCTTGCAGATGCTTGTCTGGCTAAAAGATTAAGGAAAATACACCTATGTGGCTGTTCCTAAAAGGGGAATCCATAATTTAACACCACCCAACAAAGCAATTTATGAGCTCCAAGGATGTTAAAAGCAGCGAGAACAACCCATAGCCATATTTTTGCACCACATTCATTTTCAAATAGCGTTAGCTCAGATGTTTCCCCTAAAACTTTGCTGAAGGTACAGAAGACATGCGCTCCGACTGAGAACCTGTGCATTATGCTTCAGACAGGGGCCACTCCACGGCTGAGCGATACATTCAGCGATATGGCGGATTCGAAATGGAAATATTGACATATCCTTACAGAGAAGCCATGAGCCTAGGAACTGCCATGCGATGAGTGTTAAAAAGAGAAGAGCGCGCTAGCATATGGCTTCTGCTGCTGTGTTAGGGAACAAAAATGATTGCTACATAATGTTATGCAAACCACAAGCACTGGAGAAGCATAATGGAATTCTAACTCCTACTCACCATATCTACTGTTAAACAGAATTTGCACGCACTCCCTAAGGGTGTTGATATCTTCAGTTTCTTTTATAAAACTGTCCCATTTATCTATCAAAACAAAATATAAGAAATAAGGAACTTCCATATGGCACCCAGACAGCAGATGCGCTTTTCGCTCGCGAGGTGTTAGGCATCGGGAACAAGGCTTGGCTGTGTTATAAACAGTTATTTCCCCGTCCTAGGCAAGTTCTGTCAGCTTGGTTGATAAGGTCTAGGCTTCACCCACCCACTGAGGCATGTTCCTCTGCAGCTGCACATGTGCAAAAAGGACCTCGAAGGAAATGAACCGTGACATTTCCAATGAAAGAAGCTCCAGAACTGAACAAACCCATGACACAATGTTTTCAAATCTCGCGTTAGCTTCCCCTTCCCACCCACTTATTGACATTCTAGAAGAGCGAATGCTTAATTGTGTGTTGCACTGCATATTGCCTAGGCAGGGGCGGTCTCTTCCTCTATTTTCAGACACTGCCCTGCACACCGGGGGCTCCCGTTGTGGTGGAATAGAGCACCACGGAATGTTAGTGGTTTAACGATTTGGAAATCACATGGCGATTTTAGGTTTGCAAAGCCAGGCAGGGCAGGAAGGACGGCCAGTCATGGACTTTGGGCAAGTTATTTAATATACATTGTGACACAATTCCCCATTTGGAAAGTGGGGAGACTGGCGCCCTACTTCCACAGAGGGTGTGGTATGCAGTGAAGGACTCTGATGCGTTCGGATGCTAGCTCATGAGGCAGGGAAGGTGGTGTGGGCGCGTAGGTAGAGATGTCTCTGTTGCTATGCTTCCGTACTCTGGCGATGTGTGAGGGGGGCTGAGGGGCGACATGACCCTTCCAGACACCGTAGATGGGAGGTGAAAGGATTCCCAGGGAATTAGTGGGAGGTGGGGGGGTGGGCTGGCACTGGCAGCAAGGGTAGGGCCCCCTCCACGCTCAGAGCAGCGGTGGAGGGAAGGGGAGCAACGTGGCTTCGCACCCCCTGCACCAGGCCGTGTCACTCGGGAGAGGGAAACAGGCGGGGTGGGAAGAGGAGGGGCGGGGCAGACCAGGGCTGGAGGGGGACTTGTCCTGGCCCATCCGAGGGTGATGTGTGTGTGGTGGGTGGCGGGTTACTTCCTCACCAGTCACCAAGGGGGAATTCCGCCCGGCCTCTTCAATGGAGTGAGCTCCAAGTTGCATTAAGGGGGGTGCAGAGTCTGGGCTCTCTCTGGCGCCTGCTTCAGGAGCCAGACAGGGATAAAAGTCCGAGAATCGTAGAATCCCAGGGCTGGCCGCCCTACCAGCCCCTCACGGCAAATGAACCCAAGACATCTGGGGACGGCCAGAGCCCTGAGCCTGGCATCAGCCACTGCGAGCTGACTATTTTAGCTGCCCTGTCGAGCCACGGGGGACCAGCAGAAACAGCCAGGAGCTGGGACTACTGCCAGGAGCCATTCCCGTCCCTTGCCTCTTCCTCACAGCACCCTCCCAGCCCAGGCCCAGCGAGCATCATACCTGTTTTGTCGTGGACGATGGAGAAGAGGATGCGCTTTGACGAATGCACATTCTGGATGAGCGGGCCACCCGGGGCTGCCGATTTCTGTCCTGGACACAAGGAAACAGAAGTTGAAAGGAACTATAAGAACCCGATCGCCTCGTACAAGCAGAGGCAAGAGGCCTGCCCAAGCGCGCACATCAGGTTCACCCTCGCTAGACCCCATGGCACTGAGCACAGGACTGGCGAAGAGAGACCCTTGCATTCTGTTCCCCGCTTGGACGCTGGCCTGGGGCTTGTGTGGCTGTGGGCCTGTCACAGAAGCCTTCTCTGAGCCATACGCATACGGGAGAGCGCGAGAGACGGGGGAGAGGCAAAGGCTTGGACAACACCAAACTGCAGAGCTGTACGCCTGTGGCGGCATGGGCGGGTGGTCTAGCAGAGTCTGGCCATGGTGCCACAGCCACCAGGGCGCCTGATCCTGCTCAGAGCGGGTCCAGATGACACACTGGTGGCCCACATGCCCTACACTGCTACGACTCGAAGGCAAGCCCAGAAAGTCATCTTCAGAGCATTTTAATACAGAGCCACGCAAAGGGGGGGGAAAATCCCTTAAATTCTCTCCAAAACCCTCCGCGGACTCTCTGACCCCCCTCAGAAGTAGACACCCTGTCCGGTTGCTCCAGGCTCTGCATCAGTTAGTTTAAAAGCCAAAACGGCGCCGGTGTTAGCTTGGTCTGTAGCACACACGTGTGCGGCTCTGCTTCCCGAAGGGCCTGGGGTCCGTGCCTTCGGAGGGAGCGTGTCTCCGGGGCTGCCGCGGAGACACCTCCTCGCTAGACTGTACAACTCTGACCCAGCACAGGGGCGTGCGTGGGGAGGCAGGAAACGCCGAGACTTTGTTGTTCCAGGGAATGAGGGGGATGCCCAAACACAGATTCCGTCCCCCCGCCAAAACCCAGGCCTACAGGCAGGTCGTGGGCTGCCGTTAGGAAGCCACAATGGTGGCCGAGGATTTGTGAGGCTGCGGATTTCAGAACGGTCAGCTAGCAAGTGGCTGGCTGATCCCTGATCCCCTGCAGTCACCTGGAGCCTTTGGGTCACCGCCCCGCCACCGCCAGTGAGGGTTTTCCTCAGTTGTGCTCTGACGATGCACCAGACGCTCCCAGTGATGGACAATAACCAGCCTGGACACACAATTTACCGGGGGTAGCCCCTGGCAGGCCGCCGCTGCTTGATTTACCCGAGCATCCACAGGTACGGCCGCTTGAGGCCCCCGCTGGCCGCGGACTGCCGTTCCTGGCCAATGGGAACTGCAGGAAGGGGTGACCGGGTTCATGCGACTTCCTGCCGCTCCCACTGGCTGCGAGTGATGACCTGTGGCCAATGGGAACTGCAAGCAGCCACACCTGTGGAAGCACAGGTGAGCAAAGCGCCAGCGGTCTGCCGGGGACTAACCCTGGTGAAGCGCCTCCAGCTTACTGCCCACAGACGCTCAAGCCCAAGCACTGTGGCATGACACACATGGTCCCCCATACCCGAGGGTGAGACGCACCCAAAGGGGACAGGGAGTGCCGTGAAATTCTACCTGAGGTGGGCTCAAAGGAAACGGAAGCAACGGCGCTAACCCCCAACACTACTCCTTGTCTCTTTGGGACAGACCCGAAGCCCCCCAAAGTCAATGGGAGTCTCTCCATCGACTTCAACGGGCTGTCTCTAGGCCAGATCCTCCTATGTGAGAAAACGCAAGGCTATTACCACAGCAGTCGCTGTACTCCTGTGAGGAAGGCACCTTCAGCTCTCCTGAGGGCCTGGGCATCAGCATCTCGCTGGCTGCATTCACCCCGTGCAGGCTGGCAGACATCTCCTGCTTTAGGTCCGTGGCGATCTGCGTAGGCAGCGAGACACCGTATAAGAAATTGGTCATGGCTACAGTGGATGGAGTGTCTTGACTGGCTGGTTTAGTGATCTGGTTATTTGAACCGGAATCCCGACCGCCCTTGGACGCTAGGGAGGTACAATTCAACTCTACATTAGGGTTCGCCTCTCTGCTGGGCTCGTCTGCTGGCCTAAATGGAAAAAAAAGAAAGAAGAGGAAAACACAGGTACTTTCAAGGTCCATCATACGGCATCTGACACAGGAACTGCACGCTACAGCCGGCGTATGGCAAACAACGTCCGCTACGAGAACCACCGCTCGGGCTCAGCTGGCGTGGCAACACGGAACATGCAATCTCAGCCTTGTTGGATGTCGGCTGAATCAGCCTGACGGGTCGGGGCTCAAAGATTCCTGGCGCAAGGGAGACAGGTTTGGGGGGAGGAACACTGTACGGGCGGGTGTGTGCCAAAGCTGTCTGCGTTACAGGTCTTAATGGCGCATGTCGGGGAACACAGGCGAAAAAGCAACAACGAGGCAAGGGAAAGCAAGCTTCAAAGCCATCCTTTCAAGGCAGTCCAGCAGGGTGGGAAGGACCCTTCATCTTTAATCTAATGACTGGCCCAGCTTCCTCGTTGCTGACATTTCCAACTAGGGCAACGGTCAAAGGAGCTGAAACTTCTCCAACTTCTCCCTCTGCTAACTTCCTCTTTTCTCCTCTTTCTCTTTCTCGCAAGAAGGGAAAGTCAGTCTTTACATTGAGATTTATGAGCCAGACCCACAGCTGGTGAAAACTGGCCTAGTTCCACAACCCAAGGGGCGGGGAGAGGAATGACATAGTTCAATGCAACCTGCAAGGGTGAAATTGTGGAGGGAATTCACCATCATGCACTGGTCGAGGATAAAGCATCACTGAGTGTTACTCAAAATAAGGCTTCATTGGAGCTCAGGGGGTGAGAAGACCTTGTACTGCCCATCTGAACAGGGCGAATTTCACCTCACGTCAGAAGAGATCTGCCCATTTCCTAGAGTGGCCTCTCATTGTATGGGCCCAAGTGGAGATGCCCAGTGATTTGCAGAGGTTCTCCCTCCAGGTCTCTCTCTTTTCAAACTGGAAGCCGTAGAAGCGCCGCAAGAGCCTCAAGCTTGGCAGACCCAAATATTTAAACATGCCAAATTAGAGGCCACTTTTGGAAATGTGGCTGTGATAGCAGGGAGGGGGCCTGGCCCCCATTTCACCCCCTTCATGGAAAACCTCTGCCACCTAGTACAGTACACTCCTTTCTCTAGACTGGGAAAGACATCTAGCCTGTTTACCCTAGACTTCTCTTTGGTGCTGTAAAAGCAATGGACGTAAGCAACTAATCTAGTCGACTACTCAACTACTCCCTTCCCCCGCCCTTGCTGCCTCGCTATCAGCAAGGGAGGGGAGCAGGAGCCAATAATGGAAGGAGCCGGCTTAAAAGAACAGAGAGAACAGGGGAGGCTGCAAAGCAGAAGCAGACCCAGGCTTGCGTGACCAGAGGCTGCTCCACATAGGGCAGCCCCTGGCTTGCGTGACCAGAGGCTGCTCCCATAGGGCAGCCCCTGTCCGCGGGGATGGGAAGGGGGGGATCCCAGCTCTCTCTGGACTCAGCACAAGCCAGGACCAAGCAAGTCCAGCTTGCGAGCTCAGGGTCTGGACCACTGCGCCTCTGTATTTTACATGTAGTAAGAGCTGGGCAAAATGCAAAGCCGCAGCAGGGAGAGGGCCCAGAGGTACAGAGGCACAGCAGTCCAGGACCCGGCACGAGCAGAGACTGCTCAGTCCCAGCTCATGCCGGGTCTGGGACCTACCCCTGCTGTGGCTCTGAATTTTAAATGTAGTAAGAGCCGAGTGGCTCTTACTATATTTAAAATGCTTAGGCGCAGTGGTCTGAGACCTGGCGTGAGCTCAGACTGCCTGCATGCCCAGCTCCTACTACATTTAAACTGCAAAGCTGCAACAGAGGTAGCTCCTGGACCTGGAACAAGCTGGGACAGAGCCCCTCCCCTTATCGACTAATCGTGTAAGTCGATACAATTTGTATCGACTACATAATTAATCAATTACCCGCTTCTTAATACCCTTCATAAGAGAATTCTGCTCATCATGCACACGATTCCTCGGTAATGGTACACTGAAGAACGTGGTTAACATGGTACGCGTAGGGTCACTTGGCTATTGTTTTCACACAATATTAAATAATTAAGGAAAGATTCCACGGCCCCCCAGACAGTGATAAATTAGTCTCTCTCACTCTCTGAGTCTTTGTGCACCACGATTTAACATGGTTCAAAAGAGAAGCCAGTGTGGGGAGCAACACACCGTATTAAATGAACATCTGCCTATTGCAGACGAGTGGAAAATGGGGGCACGTGATTATTAACAGCAGTATCGAGTGTTAATTAACTCAACCAGTGCAGCCTTTTATGTGGCTGTCAGAGTGTCCCATAACGCAGCCAAGTCCGCGTGTAATGAGACAAACGGCACCATACTCTACAGCACCCTCCTCTCCCACGATCTAGTTGCCAAATCCCTTCAAAGCCCTGGTTCAGAGCTCGCTGACTTCCAAGTAGAGGGTCCTTCCCAGCTCGTGGCGAGTGTGGACAAGAAGCAAAGACTCCCTGCTCCCCGCTCTCTGAGAAGTGGTGAAGTTACCTTTTTAGCCTGAACCGGATACTGTGACTGTGCTCCAAAATCGCCATCAGGGATTTCAGGTCGTATTCCGTGGGCTTCCGGAAGCCGAGTCCCTCAGGCAAGCCAGCGACTGCGAGCAAACCTGGCTCTTTCATCAGCTTCTCGTACGGCAAGGGCACCACGCTGCTCTTCCCTAGCGCTT
Source organism: Pelodiscus sinensis (assembly GCF_052426305.1). Lineage (NCBI taxonomy): Eukaryota > Metazoa > Chordata > Testudines > Trionychidae > Pelodiscus > Pelodiscus sinensis. The sequence goes on along the minus strand of NC_143072.1, from coordinate 3,909,804 downwards.
CACCTGGGAAACAGGCATAGTTACACATGAGAAAAAGTCACTCGCATGTCTACAATTGCGGCTGATCAGGGCTTGAGATGCAGTGCAGGCCGGAGACTGCAGACACCAGTGTGGACTGCTCTAGTGGTGTGGGAACGTTTTTAAAAGTGGGGGTGCTGAAATCCAGCCCTCTTTTCTCCTGTCCACCTCCCTCACCACCAAGTTGAGGCCAGAAGCAAAGCCCCGGCTCATTAGCAAACTAGGGAAATGTGGTCCAGGTGAAATCATGCTAAAGGTGGTTGCACAATTGGTTGAAAGAGGATGCTCAAAGAGTAGTTCTCTCTAATTATCTCACCCATTACAAAGATAGCTTCCCCAATTATCACCCCCAATGTCATTACCTCACGGACACTAACCTTCCCCCCTCACCCCTCCTCTGTTCTTAAATCTGATTCGTCAATTTTATACGTGTTCACTTTTTTTTGATTGTATCGCTTTGGTATATATGGTCGTGCCAATTTTCTTCCACATATTGATCTGAGGAAGTGGGTCTGGCCCACGAAAGCTCATCATCTAATAAACCATCTTTAAAGTGCTGCATAGTCCTGTCTTTTGTTTCAGCTAGACCAGACTAACACAGCTGCATCTCTATCACTAGTTCTCAATAGTTTGTGGTCACACGGAGGTGCGGGGGGTTTCCCTGCTGGCTACGGATCACGCCTAAGTCCGGTGCTATTCGACATTTTCATTACTGACTTAGATAGCAGAGAGGAGAGGATGCTTGTAAAACCTGTGGATGACGCAAGCTGGAAGAGGCTGGAGGAGAAGATGAGGATTCAAAATTACATTGGCAAATTGGAGACTTGGTTTGCAACCAACAAGATGAAATCCAATAAAGGTGAGTGCAAAGAACTTCCCTTAGGAAGGAAAGTGTCAATGTTGAACTACTAACTGGTAGGCAAGTGCTACTGCTGAAAAGGGTTTGGATTTGACAGTGGATCCCAGATGAAATGAGTCAGCAGTGTGATGCAATTGCTAACAGGCTCAACTCATCCGGGGGTGTATTAACCAGACAGTTATCTGCAAACCACATGGTGGTACTTGCCCCACGCTATTTGGCACTAGTGAAGCTTCAGCTGGGTGCCTCACTTTACAAAAATCTGGATAAATGGGAGAAAATCCAGAGAAGAGCAACAAACCTTTCCATTTGGAAACCTCGTGAGAAAGGATTGGAAAAAAAAAAGCTGGTCGTGATTAGACTTGAGCAAAGACGACTGGGGGGGGGGGGGCTGCTAATAATCCGCTAAGGGTTGTTAAAAAGAGGATGCTGATGAGGTATTCTCCATATTCACTGTTAAGTAGGAGAAAGAGTAATGGACTTAATGTGCAGCAAGGGAGATGTAGGCTAGACATTAGGAAAAACCTCTCCTAAATTCAGTTGCGGAATAGGCTTTCAAGGGAGATTGTGTAATTCCCATCAGTGTGCAACATGTTCTTAAAAAGTGCCTCACATCCCACCCACCATCTGGGCAGTGTTCCCTGTAAGCTGAGTGCTTGGCGAGCCACCCAGGAGAGATTCAAATGCAGCCCAGCTTGATTAGCAGAGCGCACACCGCTGGCAGCATGTGTGTCCACTGGTGGTGCACATTCACACATGCCTTGGTGCACACAACAAAATTTATTCCATGGATGGATGAAAAGAATTAGAGGGCACGCTGCTTCTGCATGTGGTGTTCTGTCCTATCTAGCAGCAGCAAGTGCAGCTAGGGAACTAAAATGAGCCTGCTCTGTAGCAGTAGCTAACAATCAGCTGGCTTTTAGCTCATGAGGTAGAGGCACTAGGTTCAATCTTCCTGTCATGGACCAGGGTCTGACAGCGCAGAATGTAATAGTCTTCAGCAGTCCCTTTTCACCTACATTTCTATGAATCTAGGATCTGGTGTAATTCAGTGAAACTCCACTAATTTCCACAGATACAACATTTACACGACACTACAACATTTACACCAGAGTAAGGGAGATAAAATCTGACCACAAGACTAAAAATCTGCCCTTATTTTTACTCCCAGCATTACTTTCTGGACCAATGTTTATTTGTACTTCACCTTCCTGAAAAAGGGTCTTTTTTGCCTAGCACCATTTCATGTATTAGCTTCTCATTAAAAAAACAACAACAACAACAAATCAAAACAAGAAGCCCCCCTTTTTTTTCACAATCTTAATGTCAATGCCCTGAGCTTCATAATACTTCTGGTGACAAAACGAAGTTCTATTATCTCCATTTTACACGTGGGCCCAGAAGGGATAATTGACTTGCAAATTAGCAGCGGACATGGGAATGGAGAAAAAAAAAAGGTTACTTACCTTGTGTAACTGTTGTTCTTCAAGATGTGTTGCTCATGAGCATGCCAACGGGTGTGCACACATGCAAAATCATCAGATTTTTTGCCTACCGCAGGGGTGGGCACTAATTGTTGAAGTGGGGGGGGCACTTCACGAATTTTGGAAATGGTCGCGGGCCACCTCGGAAGAGGCAGGGCCTTGGGTGGGAGGGGGCAGGGCCAGGAGAGTTTGCGTGCTCCCCTATGCACAGATCCACATTGCCCTGGGGGTGGGGGAGCATGTGAAGTCTTTGCCCCCTCCCCCAACCTGCCAGGAATGCACAGTGTCTAGAAGGAATCGCCAGCTGTTCTGAACAGCTGGCGGTTCTCTCTAGATGCCACGCACCCCTGGCAGTGGGAGGAGACTTCACGTGCTCCCCCACCCCTCAGGCCAAACTGGACCTGGGGGCGGGGGAGTGCATGAAAGTCTTTGCCCCCGCCCCCACCCTGCCAAGGGCATGTGGCACCTAGAGGGAACGGCCAGCTGTTTTGAACAGCTGGTGGTTCCCTCTAGAGCTGCACGTCCAAACAGGGGGAGGCTTAGCATACTCCCCCATCTCCAGGTCTCAATTGGCCTCGGGGCGGGGAAGCGGCAGGGTGACTGTGGCTTAGATCAACCTGCTTGGTGAGCTAGATCCATCCGGCGGATGCTGTCTTGCCCACCGCTGGCCTAGTGGTATTCATTGGATTGGCTGTGGAGCCCTCTGGAGTGGCACTTTCATGAGGGTGTCTATGGGTCCCTGCAGACCTGCCACCGGCCCAGTTCCTCCTGTGCAAAACCACAGTTACAAGAGGTAAAGTAACCGTTGTTTTTCCCTTCAAGTGCTTACTCCTGTCCATGCCAGTAGGCGACTCCTAAGCAGTTTCTTTGGAGGAGGGGTATGCCTGGTTGTCGATTGTAGGACTGCCCTGCCACAGGCTGCCTCGTCCTTGCCTGTCGGGGGACGGCACAGTGCAAGGCGAAGGTCTGGATGGAAGACCACGTTGCTGCCCTGCACGGATCTTGAACAGGGGCCTGTGTGGGGAATCCTGGGCTTAGCATGTTCTCATGCGGGACGTGATCCACAATACGGCTTCAATTGCAATAAAGGTCCCACAAGGCCTCGAAGTATCCGGCATGGAGTGCAGATTAGTTTCATCTTCCAACTTCTCCCGAGCTGGGGAGTCGTCTGGCGCCAGACTCAACGGACCTCCTGTCAGGGCCGGAGTCAAGACAGCCAGGCTCTGAGGGCCCGGCTGGGTGTATCCCAACGTGGGGCACACAAACCTGGGATCCCCTTGTGGCTTTTTGATGGGGAACCAAGCCCTGTACACCCTTGTCTTCTTATACAGCACGGGGGTCTGTGAGCAGTGCAGCAGGCTCCAGCTGATGCAAGAGTCCTTTTTTGATGCTATGCTGATGCCGGTGTCCTGGTACCCGCTGAAGGGGAAGAGTCAACTCCATTAAGAGGCACGTCAGGTGACAGCTCTGCTCCCTCTTTGTCCTGGGTCTAAAGCTCCTGTAAATAGAGCACTTGTCCGTTTGATGACCTTCTCCCAGGCACTGAAGACAAGCCGCATGTGGGTAGCCTCTGGGCAGAGTTTCCCTGCAGCTCTCAGAGGACAAACCCAAGACCAAGGCATACCCCAGGATCAAGGGAAAACTAAGCGGGGAACCCCTCAAAGTAAGGTTTGCTAACTATGAAACTACAACCACAACTCTCAGAAATACACAACTATCAGAGAACCACTAGGTAGGCACTCACAATTGCTATAGACCAGGGCTACTCAACTTTGGAGGACCCGGGGGCCACAATGATACTCGCAGCACATACCGAGGGCCGCAACTGAAGTGTGGTTGTGTAACCCACACACCTAGTGTGGTTCACTGTCCCATGCAGTGGCACCTAGACCACAGCAATAGATAAGACCAAGAGACCTCTACAGCACGGGTTGGGAGCCAGCTGGCTTTTAGCTCAGAGGGTAGCGGTGCCTATACTGAGATCCTAAGTTCAAATCTGCCCAGTAGCAGTTACAGTTGCATATACATGCAAATATATGCAAATAGTTTCTTTCACACTGACAGGCATGAATACAAAGCACTTCCCCCAATGCCCCATGCTCCCAGCACTTCCTCCCTGGGGGCTAGAAACGCTGACTCCCTCTACCTGTGTGTTCCAGCCAACCCATCCGCTGCATCTTTCAGCGCTCACGCTGCCTGGGAGAAGCACTGCTGTGTTCAAAGGATCCCACCAATGGGCCAAATGTTGAGTCCCCCGTAAACCCAAACTGCGCCGCATATCAAGCAGCCCTGCTACAGACTGAACTGCTCCAACGACCATCACTGGTGTAAGAAGGAACTGAGCAGGAGGCAGGTCAGCACGGATCTAATACACTGCTATGAGGGGGACACTCCAGGTTGCTCCATAGCCGACTCGACAGATACCACTAAGGGAAAAGCTTTGGGACGCATGCACCTCCTCTCCCCCCCACTGGAATGGACACAAGCAAGCACTTGAAGAGAGCCTGTATTTCCTGGTTCCATACCGTACCCACCTTGCTACTCCTGCTTCAACAGCAAACGTCACAGTAACAGAATTGCAAAAAAATATCCCTGCATCCCTCCCAGCAAAACCTCAGCAGGAAGGCAACTGCTCCTCCCATTCCCTGGCACTGGAAGGGGACCTCAGGCCACTTGACCAAGATGTTCAAAAAAGGCGAGTGATTCTAGGTGACCAATCTGAGATGCCTTCCCTGGGCCTTATGTCAAAGGACAAGTGTTCTACATTGCCCAGAAACCATTTTAAAGGGGTCTCAACCTGGGTAGCCAAAAATGGGCGAATCTCAAAAACTTTGAACTCCCCATTCCTGACAAAATTAATTCTGAGCCCAGTCCAATTCCCAGACCCCAATACATCTAGCACGCGCGGCAGGAAGCAGGAGCAAAGAGACAGTACTGGAGGGACATGCACAGCTCAGTGACTCGGCTTCCCGATGCACGCATAGTCGGAGCACGTCTGGCTGCAAGGCGCAGCACTACATTCGTTCTTCATTCTTCTTGGTGCTATGTCAATCCATGTCACTGCGCTGGCACAGGGAGAACCCCGGTGATGGGAGCTAAAAGGGGTTGTGGGATTTTCTGTGATCTATTTCGTGTCAATAATTTTTTAACCTGTAACTGATTTTTACAAAATCCTCGTAACTGTGTGGCACTGTCAACGAGTCCTCGTGAAAAGTAATTCCTTCAAAGAACCCCAACGACGGTGTGTGACTTGCAGTCGGTGTTCCTCATAGCTCGGATGGATAACATTTTAATTAACTCCGTAACAGACGTTTCAAAACAAACCTTTGAACCTCGACGTTGCGAGTGTGCTCTCGGCTAGCTTGAAAGGCCCTAATTGATTCCTTGCCTCACTGCGCTAGCTGCAGTATCATCCTATCCTCTCTCCCAAACAAGGGGAAAGAAGCCAATAATGTGGATAGCAACCAATTATCAGCCTCGATGAGTTTTCGTGAGGAATGTGCTAACTTCCAAGTGACCTTCAGCAAACTCAGCAGAGGCTCAAGCTTTAACTAAAGAGAGACAATAATAATCATTGATGTCTGATTAACAGAACTCCATGGTAATCAGTCATTTTGTTGGGGTAGAGATTATTGGGTTCCAGAGGGAATTTGGGATTTTTCTGAACGAGCATTTTCTGTGATTTTTTTCCATCCTCATTGATAGGAGGCAGCTTTCTTTAAAGGATAAAAATAGAAGGAGAACTGTTAACTTCAAGGACTAGGTATAGGACGCAGAACCAGCCTGAGGTTCTGCATCCATGCTCAGCATGACTTGGTATGATCAACATGGAACTGGGCTCACCCTACAGTCTGAAGAAAGGGACTTTAACATGAGGCAGAGATAAAATGGCTTCCTTTAAAAAGTGGAAGTTAAATCCCAGTGAGGAAAACTGAAAGGAGTATAAACTCTGTCAAATGAAGTGTAAAAATAAAATTAAGAAGGCCAAAGAGGAATTAGAAGAACAGCTAGACAAAAAATAAAAAAAATACATTTTTTTAAATACATCACAAGCAGGAAGCCTGCTATACAACCAGTGGGGCCCACTGGATGATCAGAATGCTAAAGGAACATGCAAGGTTCATTGCGGAAAAAACAAAATGAATTAGTTGCATCAGTCTTCATGGCTGAGGACATGAGGGAGATTCCCAAGCCTCAGCCATTCTTTTTAGGTGATAAATCTGAGGAACTGCCCCAGATTTAGGTGGTCATTAGAAGAGGTTCTGGAACAAATTGATAAACTAAATAGTAATAAATCAGCAGGACCAGATGGGATTTATCCAAGAGTTCTGAAAGAACTCAAATGTGAAGTTGCAGAACTACGAACTGTGGTTTGCAACAAGTCTTTTAAAACATCTTTTGTACATAATGACTCGAGGATAGCTAATGTGACACCAATTTTTAAAAAGGGCTCTAGAAGTGATCCTGGCAATTACAGGCTGGTAAGTCTAACTTCAGTACTGGGCCAATTGGATGAAACTACAGTAAAGAACAGAATTGTCAGATGCATAGATAAACATGATGGCTGCATCTAGACTGGCAAGTTTTTCCGCAAAAGCACGGAAAAACTTGCCAGCTGTCTACACTGGCCTCTTGATTTTGCGCAAAAGCACTGACTTTCTACTGTCCAAAATCAGTGCTCCTTGCGCAAATGCTTTAATGTTCCTGATTGGGTAAAAGCCCTTTTCCAGAAATGCTTTTGCGCAAAAGGGCCAGTGTAGACAGCTGAAAACTGTTTTGTGCAAAAAAAACCCCAATGGCGAAAATGGCGATCAGGGCTTTCTTGAGCAAAACCGCGTCTAGATTGGCATGGACGCTTTTCTGCAAAAAGTGCTTTGCGGAAAAGTGTCCGTGCCAATCTAGACGCTCTTTTCCGCAAATGCTTTAACAGAAAAACTTTTCCGTTAAAAGCATTTGCAGAAAATCGTGCCAGTCTAGACGTAGCCGATTTGTTGAGGAAAAGCCAACATGGTTTCTGAAAAGGGAAATCATGCTTTACTAATCTACTAGATCAGGGGTTCCCAAACTTTTTGATATGCAGACCAGTAAATCCATTCATGAACTTTTGGAGGACCGGTAACATTCATTTGCATATTCATTAATCAAATGATGAATATTCAAATAAGTTGTTTCTGGTCCTCCCAAAGCCCCCAGTGCCAGCTTTAGCAAAGCTTTTGATATGGTCACATACAATATTCTTGCCAGCAAGTTAAAGAATATGGATTGGATAAATGGACTGTAAGACAGACAGAAAGCTGGGTAGACCAGGGTTTCCCAAACTTTTTACTTTAGTTGGAACCCTTTTTTTTTTTCAGTACTGTTTTTTGCAGCCCAAAAATATAAACACATAAAAAACAAACTGAGAAAATACCAGACATATAACATGTCTGATAGTTTCTCATGAGGTATGTTTTATTATTACTAGATGTATAAGTCTGTAGTTTCAAACGGCCTGGCTGCTAAATGTGCTCAGGCTGCATGAGTGTGTCTACCAGCCACCCAGTTCGCAACTCCTCGAGGGGGTGGGGGTGGCACAATAGAATCCCCAGGCCGGACTCACTCGTCCTTTGCGTGGGGGGGGGGGGAAGGGTGCAGCGTCCCGAGATCTACATATGGCCGGGTCAGTCCTGCTCCCCCCCCACTTCTCCCACTGCACCTCTGGCCAGCCCCACTTCCCCCAACCCCCTCCCGGACTGCCAGTTCTTCCCCGCTTCTCCTCCCAATCTTCCTTGGCCAGCCCCGCTGCCTGCATCCAGCCCTGCTTCCGGCTGCCGCTTCTCTCCCCCCTCCCCCTACATCTTCCCCGGCCAGCTCCCTACCCCCGACCTCGCGCCCCCCGGCAGCCCTGCTTCTGACGGCCCCCACAATCTCTCCCGGCCAACTCCGATGCCCCAGGCAAGCTCTGCTTCTAGCAGCTGCTTCTCCCCTACTCCTCCTCCCGATCTCCCGGCCAGTCCCCTGCCCCCCGGCCAGCTCTGCTTCTGCCGGCTGCCTCCCGCCCCAATTCTCCAAAGCCCACCCCAATTCCCCTGTCCAGTGCTGTTTCTGGTGGCCAGCTCTCTTCTCCCTCCCCCCTGCTCCTGATCTCCCCTAGCTACGCCTCTGCCGGGAGCCGGAACATCGGCTGCAGGTTATACCCAAGTCGGCCAAGGGCTTGGCGGACCCAGTGCCACACGGGAGCCCGGAACACCCTGGCAACCACGCTGAGGCCCGATATTTTTTTCCAGCGGTCCGGTACCGGGCCGCAGCCCATAGTTAGGAAAACGCTGTACTAGAGTTCTTTGAGGGCATCAACAAGATTATGGACAAGGCAGATCTAGTGCATGTAATGTACTTAGACTTCCAAAAAGCCTTTGACAAGGTTCCTCACCAAAGGTTCTTAAGCAAAATAAGCTGTCATGGGATAAGAAGGAAGGTTCTCTCATGGACTGATAACTGGTTAAAAGATAGAAAACAAAGGGTAGAAATAAATGGTCAGTTTTCAGAGTGGAGAGAGGTAACTAGTGGTGCTCTGCAGGGGTCTAGTCTAGTCAACATATTCATTAATGATCTGGAGAAAGGGGTAAACAGTGAGGCTGCAAAATTTGCAGATGATACTAAACTGCTCAAGATGGTTAAGTCCAAAGCAAACTGTGAAGAGCTTCAAAAGGATCTCACCAATCTAAGTGACTGGATAACAAAATGGCAGATGAATTTTAATGTTGATAAATGTAAAGTAATGCATAGTGGAAAACATAATCCCAACTATGCATACAAAATGATGGGGACTAAATTAGCTGTTACCACTCAAGAGAAAGATCTTGGAGTCATTGTGGCTAGTTCTCTGAAAACATCCACTCAATTTGCAGCATCAGTAAAAAAAAAACAACAGAATGTTGGGCATCATTTAAAAAGAAATAGAAAATAAGACAAAGAATACCTTATTGCCTGTATATAAATCCATGGTGCACCCATATCTTAAATACTGCATGCAAATGTGGTCACCTCATCTCAAAAAGATATCTTGGCATTGGAAAAGGTTCAGAAAAGGGCAACAAAAGTGGATTAGGCATTTGGAACGTCTGCTATATGAGGAGAGATTAAAAACACTTTGATTTTTCAGCTTGGTAAAAGAGAACTATAAAATCATGACTGGTATGGAAAAAGTGAATGAAGAAGAGTTATTTACTCCTTCCCATAACACAAGAACTAGGTGTCACTAAATGAAAGTAATGGGTAGCAGGTTTAAAATAAAAAGGAAATACTTCTTCATACAATGCACAATCAATCTGTGAAACTCCTTGCCAAAGATGTTTTGAAGTCCAAGATTGTAACACGGTTCAAAAAAGAGCTAGATAAATTCATGTCTGTACTCAAATGCAAGAAGCCTGAGGAACAAGCAGGAAGAATTGGAAGCCCTGGCACAGTCAAACAACTAACAGAAGCTTCCAGATTACAGACCCTGCTTCTCATACAGGACTTCAATCACCCTGACATCTGTTGGGAGACCAATTTGGCCACACACAGAAAACCCAGGAAGTTTCAGGAGATTGTTGGGGGCAACTTCCTAGTGTAAAAGTGCTGACAGCAAAAACCAGGGGCCATGCGCAGCTTGAGCTGCTGCTCACAAACAGGGAGAGAAAGGAGAGCAGCAAAATACACACCCTGGACTTCAGAAAAGCAGACTTTGACTCTCTCAGGAAACTGATGGGCAGGACCCCTGGGATGCTAACATGAACGGAAAAGGAATCCAGGAGAGCTGACTGTATTTTAAAGAAGCCTTATTGAAGGTGCAGGAACAAACCACCCTGATGCACAGTAAGTAAAGAAAATATGGCAGACGACCAGCTTGGCTTAGCACTGAAATCCTTGGTGAGCTTAAACACAAAAGAGAAACTCACGAGAAGTGAAAACTTAGACAGATGACTAGGGAGGGGTATAAATACATTGCTTGAGCAGGCAGGGGTGTAATCAGGAATGCCAAAGCGCAACTAGAATTGCAGCTAGCGAGGGACATGAAAAGTAACAAGAAAGGTTTCTACAGGCATGTTAGCAATAAGAGGGTGGTCAGGGAAGGTGTGGGACTCTTACTGGATGGAGGGAGGTAACCTAGTGACAGATGATGTGGGAAAAGCTTAAGTGCTCAATGTTTTTTTTGCCTCTGTCTTCACAGACAAGGTCGGCTCCCAGACCGCTGCACTAGGCAGCGCAGTAGGAGGTGAGCAGTCCTCAGTGGAGAAAGAAAGGTTAAGAACCATTTAGAAAAGCCTGACATACGCAAATCTAATGTCGGATCTAATGCATCCAAGGGTACTGAGGGAGTTGGCAGATGTCATTGCAGAGTCTTTGGCCACTAACTCTGAAAACTCGTGGCAATTGCGGGAGGTTCCAGACAACTGGAAAAAGGCAAGTGTAGTGCTCATCTTTAAAAAAGAGAAGGAGGACAATACAGGGAACTACAGACTGGTCAGCCTCACCTCAGGCCCAGAAAAATCATGGAGGGGATCCTTAAGGAATCCATTTGAAACACTAGGAAGAGGGGAATGTGATCAAAAACAATCAACGTGGATTCACCAAGGGCAAGTCATGCTTGAGCAACCTGATTACCTTCTATGACAAAGTAATTGGCTCTGTGGATATGGGGAAGGCGAGGGACATGATATACCTTGACTTTAGCAAAGCTTCTGATACAGTCTCACACAGTATTCTTGTGAGCAAGTTAAGGAAGCATGGATTGGATAAATGTACTGTACGGAGCATAGAAAGTTGGCTAGACTGTCAGGCTCAACAGGTAGTGATCAATGGCTCAGTGTCTGGTTGGTATCAAGTGGAGTGCCCCAAAGGTCGGTTCTGGGGCCAGTTTTGGTCAACATCTTTATTAATGACCTGGACGAGGGGATGGGTTGCACACTCAGCAAGTTTGCAGATGACACTAAACTAGGGGGAGAGGTAGAAAAGCTGTAGGGCAGGGATAGGGTCCAGAGTAATCTAGACAAATTGGAGGATTGGGCCAAAAGAAATCTGATGAGGTTCAACAAAGACAAGTGCCAAGTCCTGCATCTGGGATGGAAGGATCCTAAGCATTGTTACAGGCTGCGGACTGACGGGCTAAGCAACAGTTTGGCAGAAAAGGACCTGGGGGTTACAGTGAATGAGAAGCTAGATATAAGTCAATAGTGTGCCCTTGTCGCCAAGAAAGCTAGAGGCATATTAGGGTGCATTAGGAGGAGCATTGCCAGCAGATCTAGAGAAGTGATTATTCCCCTTTATTCAGCACTGGTGAGGCCACCCCTGGAGTACTGCGTCCAGTTCTGGGCCCCTCATTACAGAAAGAACATGGATGCATTGGAAAAAGTCCAGCAGAAAGCAACAAAAATCATTAGAGGCTGGAGCACATGATTTACGAGGAGAGGCTGAGGAACTTGGGATTGGTAAATCTACAGAAGAGAAGAGTGAGGGGGGATTTGAGAGCAGCCTTCCACTTCCTGAAGGGAGGTTCCAAAGAGGATGGAGAGAGGCTGTTGTCAGTGGTGACAGATGGCAGAATGAGGAGCGATGGTCTTGAGTTACAGTGGGGGAGGTCTAGGTTGGATATTAAGAAAAGCTATTTCCCTACGAGGGTGATGAAGCACTGGAATGGGTTCCCTAGGGAGGTGGTGGAATTTCCATCCCTAGAGTTTTGACAAAGCCCCGGCTGGGATGATTTAGTTGGGATTGGTCCTGATTTTAGCAGGGGGTTGGCCTCACTGACCTCCTGAGGTCTCTTCCAACTCTATGTTTCTGTGGAGATTAGGTCCATCAATGGCTATTAACCAGGGTGGGTAGGAATGGTGCCTCTAGCCTCTGTTTGTCAGAAACTGGAAATGGGTGACAGGGGAGGGATCACTGGATGATTGCCTGTTCTGTTCATTCCCTCTGGGGTACCTGGCATTGGCCACTGTAGGCTAGATGGACCTTTGGCCTAACCCGGTATAACCACTCTTCCGTTCTTTGTCTAATTTTGCACGTCAGCGGCCGCCATCTTGACCAACATCTGGGGCTTAAACCAGGGATTCCAGATCTAAAATGCTAAATGGCTATAGTTTAAGCTAAAGCTCTCTATGTAGGGTTGTAATAACTCCCATTCTCGGTGAATCTGGCACAGCAAGGGACCTTGAACACGTAGTCTTTGGTGGGTTACGTCAGCACCCGTGTGTCAGCTATATCTTAACTGCAGCATCTTTGTTACTGGGCAAGATATATGAGCTGGAACCAAACTAGTTTGCCTCCCAGAGAGCAGGTTGCAGGCCTGGCTTTTAAGAAAAATCATCTTTTCTCTTAAAAAGTCAATTTTGGCATCATAAGCCCCTCAAAAGGCACATGCCGGATAAAAAGCACATTCTGAAAAATACGCTGGGAATGTAGCATGAGGCTGAGAATGCTGCAGGGACAGCATTTCTATCCCCCCTCCCCCCATATTAATTTATTCACTGGCGCATTTAGCTAACGAGCCGTGGAATATTCTTCTAGGGCCTTTCCACGGAGGAAAATGTAACAGCTAGGCCCCTTGGTTTCAATGCACTGCAACAATGGCGTCAGCATTATGTACGCTTCATGTCTGTAACACTATAGAAATTCCCTCCGTAATGTGCTATCTCCCGTGCTCACCCCATGACAAAAGGGCCATTGACTTCAGTGGGGTGCAGGATGGGGCTGTGAGGGCCAGCTCCAAGAAAGCACACAAACCTGGGGTGTAATCTATCCCTACTCGCCCCCGCATGTCAGTCAACGGGCATTACGACAACTGCGTCAAGGAGCAAATTCCTGAAGGCATTAGGGCTTTGCCAAACAGCGATGGGTGTAAGTACATGCTTAAAATTAAAGCCAACCATGTGCTGAGCGTTGTGCTGAAGTGAGGCTGAACACCCTCATGAGGAGTCACCATGTAACGGCTAAATCAGAACAGGGTTGAACGATGCAGTAGACAGTATATACGGGCCCAGTTTCTCAGCGTGCCAAGGTGATAACGGGGCCTGCAGCTGTTAGTGGGCTCAGTCCCTTCACGCACACTGGAATACCCACCCCTCCGATGGAAATGTGAAGATTCTTACTATAAAGCACATCAAACACTTCCTCTACCATCTTCCTGAGTAGGTAAACGTCTGATCCCTGATGCGGGGAGACCCTTGGGATGCTCCGGCCACACTCCTTGGCCTTCTTCTGGAAGTCTGCCTCCTGCTCTTTCCTCTGCTGACCTCCTGCAGAGAGAGAGAGAGAGAGAGAGAGAGAAAGTGGGAGTGCCCAGAAGAGGGGGGTGGGGTTTGATCATGATGGCTCCCTCCATCTCCGTTAACTGACCATGATGCCCACTGGATTCATGGTCCCTGGCAGATTTGCTTGTCAAGCATTCTGGCTTTAAAAGGCCTGGGTTTCACAACTTCAACGTGCCTAAAATTCCAGCAAAAGCCGAAGATGGCTGCCACCACTCCGCTCTCCAGCTATGCAGTGTATTCCTGGGGATAAAACTCATCCCAATCCCGTAGAACTGCCCAAGTCCCTATACACCCCTTCGGATCCAGCACTGGCAGTCAAATCCACCCCTGAGCTGAGGGACAACACAACACCATGCACCAGGGTATTCCTACCTGAGCACAACTCGCACGGGGCGAGAAGTGACCCAGCAAGGGCATGGTTCTCCCATCTGCGTAGGGGATTTGGAAACCAAGCTCCCACTGGAAATTAACGAGAATTGTGCATCCACATTCCTAGAGCGGCTTTGGAAAAACGTCCCACCTTTGCACTTGGAAATGCTATTGTGGCTATGTAAGAGCCAAAATGCCTCTGGCAAATACACTGGCAAAAGGCTCACTGTTGTGTACCAGCAACTCCCATAAGACCTCATGCAGCATTTATCCCAACAAAATGTCCTGTACGGGGTTCAAAAGTGCATCTCCTACTGGCCACCGCAAGTACTGCAAGCTGTGTGCACGCTGGTTATTCGCGAAGTGTGGATCTGTACTGAACACGTGTTTCAACTATGTAACCCCATCAAGCAGATAAACAAGTTTTCCCAGAGTAATGTTGATTTAACCCATAGGCTTAGGTCTCCAATGTAAATCAAGCGTGATGGAACTCCAACTCAAAGAAAGCTGCTTCTGCATATTAACGCAAAAGGAAAAGGAACAGGAGCCCCCCTCTCCTCGGTGATCCATGACAGAGGAAGAAGAACGAATGGTACAATGAAAGCTGGATCCTGGAGTAGGGGGCTGGAGACCCAAGGGGGTCACTTTCGGTGAGAAATGGAATTTAGACAATAATTTCAGCCTGCTAAAATGATGGTCAGTCTCTTAGAAGCATGTGATGCTTTTGCTTTAGTTGTAATCATATCTCTTCCGACTACTTGAGAGTACGTCTACAGAGCAACATTATTTCAAAATAACTTAGTTCATGTCTACACAGCAGGCAGTTATTTCCAAGCAGCGTCGAAATACTGTCAAGCTGGAGGACTTCTTACTATGACTCCTGTAACCCTCATTGTACGAGGAGTAAGGGAAGTCAAAGGAAGAGTGCTCTATTTCAAAATAAGTGCTGCGTAGACGCTCCCAATTTCTAATTAAGCTACGCAATTGACGTTGCTCAATTTGGGGAACTTATTTCGAGTTACGCCCTGCTATGTAGACGCACCTTGTCTCAGCATCACTTGAACGGTTCTATCACAAGTCTGAATTCTTAGTGGTAAACAGTCAACCTGTGGAACTCCTTGCCAGAGGATGTGGTGAAGGCTAGAACTCTAACAGGATTCAAAAAAGAGCTAGATAGATTTGTGGAGGTTAGGTCCATCAATGGCTATTAGTCAGGATGGGTAGGAATGGTGTCCCTAGTCTCTGTTTCTCTGGAGGCAAGTGACAGGAGAGGGATCATGTGAGGATTACTTGTTGTGATCCCTCCCCTTGGGGCATCTGGTATTGGCCACTGTCAGCAGACAGGATACTGGGCTAGATGGACCTTTAGTCTGACCCAGTATGGCCGTTCTTATGACTCAAGAAAGCTGGCGAGTACCTGGTTGTTTGGAGGCTGCAGATTTGGTCATTATTATGTGTCCAGAGATGGGCTAGGTACCACAGGGCAATTCTCTTCCAGAAGGCTCAGGAAACGGAGTGCACCAAGTACTACCTGCAAGGCATTGTAAGGGCTGACAAAAATCTGAGAAGTGTGCCAGGGGTAGCTAACACACTGGGGTAACAGGGATCATCCCCTGTTGTAGCAGCAGCTCCTCTCTCTCGTGCTAAAGCAGACGGTTAACAAGGGAACCTGAAGTCCCAGGAGCTCCAAGATAGTGTCACAATAGGACATGGGTCCTTGATAACCTTGCTCAGAGCAGGCACAGAGGACACAGCAGTAAAGTCACCCAAGTCCTATCTACACCAGTCCCTCCATCCAATGGACTATTAGGGACCCTTGCTTTCAGAATATAGACAAGACCCTGAACACTGGCAAAGCAGCATAATTGTCAGTGGCCCTGTAGCATTGCACCTTGGAAGCAGCGCAGAAAGAAGGCACCAGAGACCGGACTATACACCCCCTTTATTTACTGCATTAAGTGATTTTCCCTCCAAATGGATTGGTTTGGGGTGTTGTTGTTTTTTTAATGACAGAAAATCCTGCAAATTCCAAAAAGCCACACAGGAAAGTTACAAGAGCATGTGAAGCCATGCAAAGAAACTCCAATACATAGAAGACCGTCTCTCAAGGTATGTCTACACTGCGGCACTATTTCAGCATACTTCCGGTATCCTGAAATACCGTATTCTGTGTCTTGACAGCGTGCCCGTTATTTCGAAATAGCTTTCGAAATAACCGGCATGCTACTCGGACGTCCCTGTAAACCTCGTTCCACAAGGATCAGGGGTTGTTTCAGAACAGCGCTCTATTTTGAAATTAACTTTCAAAATTAGCTATTTCAAAATACAAGTGAAATAAGCTCCACAATTTCCATAGCTCAACTTGCATACTTACTTTGAGCTACGGGTGCAGTGCAGACGCACCCTCAGTGCCACTGATTCAAACCATAACTGGGCCCAATACACATATTAAACAGCTCCCATGCTCCTGCTGCATCCTCTCCCTATCCCACGTCCTCCCCATCCCGCTCTAGGCACACAGCCCGAAGAGTCCAGCCACCATCAAAGAACAGAGCAAGGTTCAGAACTACAGTGTTCTCTCATGATCAATCATGAAAGAGCCAAAACTCACCCGCCCACGCCAATCCCGGATATGCCAACCTCTTTTCCTGATTTCACACGCTCAGCTTCATTGAAACTTTTGTGATTAATTGGCCAGCGGGCTTCTTTTCACTGGGTTCAATCTGCTTAGCCCTCGGTCTTTCTGAAAAAGCAAATCCCCCTTCCTTGAAAGCTTTCTTACTCTTCAGTGTTGCGTAGTTCCATAATACCAGCTACACCCTGCTAATTCCCCCATTAAACCTCAGCTATAGCATAGAGTCAGCAACAATTTCCTTGCATCCCTAAATGCCCAGAAAATGAAACACCACACGTACATTATTGCCATCCTTTCCAAACCTACTCATAAGAGATTTTCAGTGGCAAAAGGACTAACTCTGTCATCACGGCCTGCAGCCTCCTGCCAGTGATTGGCCTGGATGCCGTTGGATTGCTTAAGGATCCCTTCTGCTTTTGTCTGACACAATCCTCTATGCAAATAGGAAACCCGAGTAATTGCTTTTTAAATCCAGCTGTGGTTAAACACCAGCCAGAGAAGGCAGCAAGGCAGCGACCAAAATGCACAGCGATAACTGAAGCTCCAGTTACCGTGCCCTGCTGCTCCCGAGTCAAGAGTCTCAGGTGCTCACTACCACGTGAAAGGCAACACAAGTAGCAAAGCAGAGTCTGGGAGTATGGGACAGGCAGAGAGAACAGACTCTGGTAAGCACAAGGACAGCGTTATAGCAGAGAGCAGGGCTCCTTTCGGCATCTGAGGAGCTGCTTTGTCAGGGAGCATTCACAGTAATATCACATTTGCATTTTGGCCTGGTTAACACACAAAAGTTGCAACAGTGTAACTGAGGGCACGTCTAGATCATGCGCAGCTTCCGAAAGAAGATATGCCAATTCGGATCAAATTTGCATATCTTCTTCCGTTTTTTCCCCCAGAAGAGGCTTTTCTGATATTTGGCCTGTCTACATGGGGCCAAATATCGGGAAAAAACCCTCTTTCGAAAGCCCCCTTATTCCTCCTAAAACAAGGTTTACAGGGGGCTTTTGAAAGGGGGGGTTCCAATATTTAGCCCCATGTAGATGGGCCAAATACGAGAAAAGCCTCTTCCGAGAAAAAAACGGAAGAAGATATGCAAATTCTAGCCGAATTTGCATATCTTCTTTCAGAAGCCGCGCATGGTCTAGACATGCCCTAAAAGCGCTATTTTAAATTAACAAAGTTAAATTGGTCCAGAACCACTCACCTATCCATTTGAACCTGGAATACGCACACTTGTCTTGCGGCAGTACAAGTTACAGGGACACACCAAATCAATATAAGTCTGGCCACACAAGGTTCATGCTAACTACATTGGTTTTTAAACCATTTAAGTTAGAAGGGGCAAACTATGACCCGTGGGCCACATCTGGCCGTTCTGACCTCACAAACTGGTCCCCAAGCTCCTGCCAGAGGACAGGGAGCAGTGGGGTGGATAAGAGGCAGGAGTTCCCTGGGGGTGGGTAGCACGAGGTATGTAGGGGCAAGAAAGGCAAAGGCACAAAATAAGCTCAGTCTAGCTACTGAGCTAGTAGGGTAACAAGAAAACATTCTACAAATATATTAGAAGCAAGGGGGAAACCAAGGACAGGGTAGGCCCACTGCTCAATGAAAAGGGAAAAACAATAACAAAAAAGGTGGAAATGGCAGAGATGCTTAACAACTTCTTCGTGTTTGTTTTCACCAAGAAGATTGGTGGTGACTGGACACCTAACGTAGTGAATGCCAGTGAAAACTGGGTAGGTTTAGAAGTTGAAATAGGAAAAGAACAAGTTAAAAATTACTTTAAAAAGTGAGATGTCTTCAAGTCACCAGGGCCTGATTAAATGCATCCGAGAATACTCAAGGAGCTGGTCGAGGAGATATCTGAGTCACTAGCTATCATCTTGGGAAAGATTCCAGAAGAATGGAAAAAGGGCAAATCTAGTGCCTATCTATAAAAAGGGAAATAAGGATGGCCCAGGAAACCACAGACCAGTTGGCTTAACTTCTCTGCCAGGAATGAAAATGCAGCAAGTAATTACGGAATCCATCTGCAAATATCTGGAAGATAATAAGGTGATAAATAACAGTCAACATGGATTTGTCAAGAACAAATCATGTCAAACCAACCCAATAGCTTTCTCTGACTGGTATATCTAGACTTTAGTAAAGTGTCTGATACACTCTTATCAATAAACTAAGGATATATAACATAGACGGGGCTACTATAAGGTGGATGCATAACTACTCTCTGAGAACAGTTATCCAACCAGTTACCAATGGTTCACAGTCGTGCTGGAAAGGCATTACAAGTGGGACTCCACAGGGATCAGTTTTGGGTCCAGTTCTGTTCAGTATCTTCATCAATGATTTAGATAATGGCATAGAGCAGGGTGGGTAACCCAGGGCCACTGACCCACAGAAAAATCAGTCAGGAGCCACACACAAGTGAGAAGGAAAAAAAAACCTCACTGATGTGGCCCTCAACTGAGGAGAAAGACGTTCCCCACATTCCTCTTGCACACTAGAGTCTGGGAGCGGGGACAGCCTAGTAGATTTTGTGTGCTCCAGCCCCACAGTGGGGCAGCAGGTTCCCCAGTGCTGGGGGGAAGGGCCCTGAGCCTGAGGGGAACATATCCAGGCAAGCGGAGGGCCACATCTGGCTCCCAGGCCTGAGGTTCTCCACCCCTGGCATAGAGGGTACGCTTATAAAGTTTGAGGATGACACCAAGCTGGGAGGGGTTGCAAGTGTTGTGGAGGATAGAGTCAAAATTCAAAATGATCTGTACAAACTAGGGAAATGGTCTGAGGTAAACAGGATGAAGTTTAATAAGGACAAATGCAAAGTGCTCCACTTAGGAAGGAACAATTCGTTTCACACTTAGGCCGTGTCCAGACTCAGGGTTTTTCGGGAAAAGTAGCCTTTTCCCGAAAAAACTTCCCCTGCGTCCAGACTCAAGCCGCGTTCTTTCGAAATTATTTCGAAAGAACGCGGCTTTTCTTTCGATGGCGGTAAACCTCAATTTACGAGGAAGAATGCCTTCTTTCGAAAGTTCCTCTTTCGAAAGAAGGCGTTCTTCAATGTAAAGAGGCCGTCTTCGAAAGAGAGCATCCAGACTCGCTGGGTGCTCTCTTTCGAAAAAGCGGATTTCTCTTTCGAAAGATCCGCCTGCAGTCTAGACGCAATCTTTCGAAAGAGGCTCTTTCGAAAGATGCTTTCGAAAGAGCCTCTTTCGAAAGAAGCCTGCAGTCTAGACATAGCCTTACAGAATGGAAAGCGACTGTCTAGGAAGGAGGATGGCAGAAAGGGATCTAGGGATCATAATGGACCACAAGCTAAATAGGAGTCAACAGTGTGAGACTGGCAAAACAGCAAACATCATTTTGGGATGCATTCAGGGGAATGTTGTGAGCAAAACACAAGAAGGCCTCACGTGGAGTGCTGTCTCCAGTTCTGGACACCACATTTCAGGAAAGATGTGGAGAAACTGGAGAAGTTCCAGAGAAGAGCAACAAAAATGATTAAAGGTCTAGAAAACATGAGCTATGAAGGAAGACTGAAAGAAATGGGCTTGTTTCGTTTGGAAAAGAGAAGATTAAAAGGCGACATGAGAGCAGTTTTCAAGCACCTAAAAGGGTGTTATAAGGAAGAAGGAGAACAATTATCCTCCTTAGCCTCTGAGGACAGGACAAGAAGCAATGGATTTAAATTGCAGTAAGGGAGGTTTAGATTGGACATAAAGACAAAATTCCTAACTGCAAGGTAGTTAAACACTGGAATAAATTGCCTAGGGAGGCTGTGTAATTTCCATCAATGCAGTTATTTAAGAGCAGATTACACATACATCTGCCAGGGGTGATCTAGATCAGCAGTTCCCATCTCCGGTCTGCAGACCAGTGCCAGTTTGCGAAGCGCTGGCTGCTGGGCTGCGGTGGCTGCCGGAGATTTTGCCCGCCAGTAGCGCTGGGGCAGAGGTGGCGGCAGAGCAAGAGGCACCTCCCTGCCTCCTCCTCCACTACCCCCAGGCAAGATGGCGGCCCAGCCGGGGCTCCTTGCCCCCCCAACCGCCTCTTCTGCACGGACCCAAACACGGAGGTGACTGAGGAGTGTAAGTCATTGAGAGTCAGTCGGCTGGAGGCTCCTAAGTGCCTCAGTCACTTGTGAAAGTGTTACCATAAGCGACTTGACAAAGGACACTCAGGAAGTTTGTGGCAAGACAGGGAATCCAACTCCATGGGAATCCTTGTGCTGACTGAAGGGGGAGTAGGATGTGCTTGGGGAGGGAGAGGGTGCGAAGGGGGAGGGAGCGTGCGCACTGCCAACAGTCACTCTCCCTACATGCACGGCAGTAATAGCCACGCTTCCTAGAGGGGGCAGCCTCACTCTGGGAAGGGTGGGGTGGGGTCCAAGGGGTACGAGCATTGTGGGGTCATGGGGCAAGAGGGTGTTGGGATGGGCTTTAGGGGTTAGAGTTTAAAGGGTCAAAGGGCATAGAGCATGGGGTGGAGGAGGTTGGAGGGTGTTGGGTCTTAGGAAACTCTTTGGGGTCAGGACCATTTCTTACTATGGCCGGGTCTACACTACATGAGGAGTTCAAGTGAAGATAACGCAACTCCAGCAACGAGAATTCCCAAATGGAAAATGGACAAAGCCTGTAGGAAAATAAATGTAAATTTCCATCTTCTTAGAAGATACTAGAACAATAGTGCGGGGGGAGGAAGGGGGTTAGTGTGAAGCTATATCGGAGGGAAAAGCCAACAGGCAGTAGGGTCTTTTCATGTCTTCCTCAGTATTTGATGTTCAAGCCTTTTTTTTTTTTTTTTTTTAAAAAGCTTTTCATAGAAGTTAACTTAGAACAGACTTTAATGTTTCCAGCTGCATTTTACAGCTCTCTCAAGCTGTCTGCTATCTCTCCAATCAAGCTGTGCCAAGCTTCAAAACATTCTTCAGAAGCGGAGCACAATTCCAAAGCCGTCCAAACGAAAGTACCTCAGTGAAGCGATTGGGAAGACCAGCTCCTCAGTCAGCAGTGCCTGCTAGCTTTGTTTGCATCCTCCGCCCCGGTGTCTTCCACCTCCCTGAGCTCAGCAAACATGTGCAGCAACTCCGAGTGTTTTTTCTTCCCCCTCAGAGGCACAGCCTGCCCTTTCCTTGCTGGCGAATACTGCACCTGCTTAACCGCTGTGAAATGCCCCAGCTGCTCATCACAAACAAGAGCAGAGCTTCTCTCCTTCTGTGCCCTTTTC
This sequence comes from Pelodiscus sinensis, assembly GCF_052426305.1. Lineage (NCBI taxonomy): Eukaryota > Metazoa > Chordata > Testudines > Trionychidae > Pelodiscus > Pelodiscus sinensis. The sequence goes on along the minus strand of NC_143072.1, from coordinate 3,887,946 downwards.
TTCTTTTGGGCTGGTGTCAAGGACTTCGAAGGGGGTGCAGCTCCAAGTCCCAGGGTTGAAAGCTGCACCGTCAAAAGTGAATTGAAGAATCTGTGCGGGGCTTCTGCATTCCCCTCCGGGATTTGGAACGGACCAAACAGGAGATTTCAGAATCTTTTCTGCTCTTCCCTGTGTACCTGCTGCCGTATTTGTCTGCCGGAGGAAGGAGCTGTCAGGGAAACGCAGTGTAGGAATCCAGGGCGCCTGTACAGTGCCTGCCACCCACGGGAACTGCCGTCCCCCACCCCAATTCTCGTCTCAATCAGCTCAGAATTCTCACGGCACCCATCTCATTCCAGGCCAAGCAGAAGACCTGGGGCCCAAGCCTCAGCTGGTGCAAATCAGCGTGTTCCCTCTCTGACCAGAGGGCAGTTCTGCCTAGGGTCCCCCCCAAAAATACTGGACACGCGGTATTTTGGTCAAGCAAAAGGAGCGCAAGATAATAAGTACTGCCTCTCCCAGCCATTTCCCCGCACCCCTTCTGACGGGCCCAGACCGGCGATCGCGGCCCCACCTCCCAGCTGGCACTCCCAGGCTCCCAGCACGGATCGGGGCCCCGCCTCCCAGCCACTCCCCCAGCCCACGCCAGGCTTCCGTCCGGTGCGCAGCTGGAAAAATCAAGGAACACCGGACATTGCACTTGTCTGGTATTCTCTGTTTTTTTTTTTACTGGCCAAAGAGCGCAAATACCAGACTGTCCAGTAGAATACCGGACACCTGCCAACCCGAGTCTGCCTAGTGGCAGGATGTGACTCAAGGCGGCCGAACCAGGGCAATGTAGTCATTCAGCCTTGACCCTGCTCCCAGTGAAATCACTAGAGACTCCCCTTCACTTAAATAGTGCAGGTGTGAAGCCTACATAAAACGGACACTCGAATGGTCATGAAAATAGGTGTGTGTGTGGGGGGGGGTTGCTATGAACCCCAGAACTTTCCCTTCACGCAAGACCATACAGCTCTGTGGTTCTCCGTCCACCCAGGGTGATAAAGGTGGCTGCTCTGAAGTTCGGCAACTCTGCTCTAGAAGGGTCAGGCCAGGGTCACCACCGGGCCCAGGTTGCTGATATTGAGCAAATTCCTCTCCAAAGGCTTCCTCCTGCGGGTGAGGGGCTCTAGGTTCCTTCCATGAGCGAAGCCGAAAGCAAAGGAGAGCCTCATTCCTGGAACTGATTCTAGTCTCACAAGCACACAGCTCCACTGATTGGTGCCTGCTTCCACTGGCGTACACGAGAGGAGACCGGGCCCCTTGCGAGCGTTTCTTCCACCAACGTTGCTCACAAACTCCTTTGAGCTCTGAAGAAGTGATCTGATTTTACATGGGAATCTGCTTTTCCTTCCCGGCTCTGCAATTTTACTTTAAAGCAGGGCTACTCAACTTTGGATCCTCACAATGATACTCACAGGACATGCCGAGGGCCGCATCTTAAGTGTGGCTGCATAGACATGCAAATATATATGCAAATGTATGTAAATAGCTTTTCACACTGAGGGGCATGAATACGAAGATTGAGGCAAAACTACACAACACGCAGGCCCCTTGTAAGTTAGTTCTGCTGATATTAATAAAATGCAATAGTTACCCGATTTCCACCCACCTGACAGCACTTTGAATGAGCAATGTCAGTCCAGGAATTTAACTACTAAAAAGCATATTGACAGAAAACCAATATATTGATGACTTTTTTGTTCTGGCTCCCACCTGCGTGCCACATGTTGAGCCCCGTGTAAACTCAAACTGCACCGCGGGGCACACACAAACAGGCCACGGTCTGCATGTTGAGTAACCATGCTTTAAAGTGATGCTGGGGTGGTGTAGGTGGGAGAGCCGATCCAACTGTCCGATACCACTGCGAACAACAGGCCCCGTTCTGGGTCATTCTGGTACTGACCTGAATGAGAACTGAAGATACTTTGGAGCATTCAGTCCTGACACTAGCAAATGGTGGCCACGTCTGAAAGCCACAGCAACATTTACCACTCAATTGACATGCATTGAGGCATGAACAACCGTAGGCTTTGTCTACACTAACTCCCACACCAATCTATTCTACATGGCTTCAGCTACACAAACAGCATAGCTAAAGTTGACATACTTATCGCGGTGCCTTGTGTGCAGTAAGGTCGGCCGGGGCTGCTCTTTCGTGGACGCCAGCTACTCTCCTCGTCCTGGTGGAGTGCCGGCGTCGACGGGAGAGCGCTCAGGGATGGATGCATCACGTTTAAACAGATGCAATAAATCGACGGCCGGTGGATCGGTCACTGCAGCGTCGATCCCCAGCGTCGTGGAGAGAAACCCTTACTCTGGAAACAGCAGGCAAGAGACGAATGGGGAATCTTAAAGGGCAAAGAGAACAGGAACCAAGGGAGAGAATTTGCTAGTGCGTCTACTCATCACACCCTGCAATGACTGAAAGAGTGAGGCCAGCAGGGATGTGAAAGGTTAACCAGTTAACTAGTGGGGACTGGAGCAGCTCCTGTCTGTGGGGGGCCGGGTGCATCACAGGCCGGGGCCACTCCAGCCCATCCTCCCTTTAATGGGTTAACCGGTTAACCTAGTGTTTTCCAAATGGTGCTCCACAGAACCCCAGGGTTCCATGAAGTGAAAGTAAGGGCTCCCGAGACTCGATCACTCCTCCTCCCGGCCCTTAAAGAGATAGAGAGGAGCTGGCACGCAAAGTCACCAGCTCCTTCTCTGGTTTCCTGCCGGCTTTCAGACACCTTCCCTCCCCCACTGCCATTTTGTGTTTCCAAAGCCTGCTCGGGACACGTGTGTCTGCATTTTGGCCCCCAGGTCTCCCTGGTCCACTCCCCAGTGGTGTTTTTGTTGGGTTTTGTTGTTGTTGTTTTGGGGTTTGTTTGGGGTTTTTTTGCAGGTGGGGGGGGTTTGCTTTACAAATCCCGCCCCCCCCCTCGGTTGTAGGGGTTCCTCTAAATTCTTCCGAGTTTGAAAGGATTCTGTGGCCCAATAAATTTGGGAAACACTGGGGGATTTTACATCCCTAGAGGTCAGCCTGAAGTTCTGCTTTAGACACAAAACCCATATTTTGTTTACATTTCATACTGTCACTCACTAGGGCGGGAAAGGATGTCAGAGGAGATGGCTGCTTGAAAAGTTTTCTGCTCTTTCCACTAAGGCCGTCAAGCTGTTTCTAAGGCTCTCTCCTCCCCGCTAGACAAACCTTCTCTTTTATTGACATTCATCTTGATAGCTGCCAATTCCCGTCAGTATTTCAGGAAAGGCTGAGCTAAATGAGAGTGCTCAAGTGAGGTCCGTGTGCTGAGAAACGCTGCTCAGTAGATAAGAGGCTTTTCATACCTTTCAGTGATGTCTGCTTTAGATTATTTTAGATCCTTTCTAAACGGGCAACTAGACTATAAATCAGAGGCATTTTCAGGGACACTCTACAATGCACGCCAGCTGGAGGAGCTTTCGCTGGTGGAAAAAAGCCTTGGACCTTTCAAGAATTCAAGGCAGTTATCAGATTTCTCCCCATTTCAAGCATCTGCTGCACAGTCAGACCCCCACCATCAATTATTATGGCTCCATTCTTGCAACAGCAGAAATTTAAGCAAAGAGCTTAGATAGAACTTCAAGTGCCTTGGCCTGCCTCTGTGGGTGAGTTGTAGTTTTGACTTAACACAGTGGTTTATCTACGATCTATTTGAGAGAGTTTGTCTGTGTATCTGTGTGCCTGTTTGTTCAAGAACTCCTTTAGAACGGTAAGAGGCAGGACCACCAAATTTAGTATACAGGTTCCTTTTACCGTAACTTAAAGCAAGGTCAGGGTTTGGCTGTGCCGGGACAATGGGATGTGCCTGGAACGGGATTGCTTCTCAGAAAACCGTACAAGAAGAGACACAGAATCACCAGGCAGGTGAAAGGAGCTAGCTGGGGGCATACCTCCCCCCCCCCCCAGTCTGTGACTGCCCCAGCCCTGAGCTCCCACCCCTCCAGCCACCCTTTAGGGAGGGGCTCATGCTACCCTTCCACCCCCACGAATTTGTATGGGAATTTTGCTGTCTGTTCACCTTTGTCAGGGAGCAGGGGGAAAGTGCACAGTTTGCTGCATTCCTCACTCTGGCTGGAGAGAACTTGGACCTGACCCATCCAGAGGACATGCTCCCCCCTCCCAGCTGTGCCTGCTGGAGCTGCAGCAGCCATGGAGAGGCGCTTCTTATCTGGCCCCAAGCTGCCGTGGTCAGAAAGGGCTGGGGTCGTCCTGTCTCCCCGGGACAGCCTGCTACTGAACCCCTCCTCCCCAGCCCTACCCCAGAGCAATGATTCCAATGAAGCATGGACATTTTCATTTTATTTTCCAAAAATGCCAGGTACACCTTCTAGTTATCAACAATTCATAGCTTCACTGGCAGCCTTCAAGCAATGACAACTGCATTTGGTCTTTATGGGTACGTCTAGACTACATGCCTCTGTCGCCAGAGGCATGTAGATTAGGCTACCAGGCATAGGAAAATGAAGCGGCGATTTAAATAATCGCCGCTTCATTTAAATTTGCATGGCTGCCGCGCTGAGCCGACAAACAGCTGATCAGCTGTTTGTCGGCTCAGCGCGGTAGTCTGGACGCGCGGGTGTCGACATCAAAGGCATTTGTCGACCACCCACGTACGCCTCCTGGGATGAGGCATACCTGGGTGGTCGACAAATGCCTTTGATGTCAACACCCGCGCGTCCAGACTACCGCGCTGAGCCGACAAACAGCTGATCAGCTGTTTGTCGGCTCAGCGCGGCAGCCATGCAAATTTAAATGAAGCGGCGATTATTTAAATTGCCGCTTCATTTTCCTATGCCTGGTAGCCTAATCTACGTGTCTCTGGAGACAGAGGCATGTAGTCTAGACGTACCCTTAGTGTGTAGCACTTAGCGTCTGAGACCACCCTATTTTGTATACCTTCTACATCAGGGCTACTCAACTTTGGAAGCCCTGGGGGCCACAGTGATACTCACAGCACATGTCGAGGGCCGCAACTTAAGTGTGGTTGCATATACATGCAAATATATATGCAAATATATGTAAATAGCTTCTTTCACACTGACGGCGTGCATACAAAGATTAAGGCAAGACTACACAACACGCAGGCCCCATTTAAGTCAGTTCTGCTGATATTAATAAAATGCAATAGTTACCCGATTTCCAGCCATATGACAGCACTTTTAGGGTATGTCTAGACTATAGGCTTTTGTCGACAGAAGCTTTGTCGACAGATGCTGTCGACAAAGCCTCTGTCGACAAAGAGCATCTAGGCTACTGCCAGTTCTGTCGACAAATCAAGCCGCTTTTTCGACAGAGAGTCTAGACGCTCTCTTTTGAAAAAGCACAGTGTGGATGCAATAGCACCTTTTGACGACAGAACTCTGTCGACAAAAGGCATTATTCCTCGTAGAACGAGGTTTACCACCGTCGACAAAACTGCCACGTTCTGTCGACTTACGGTCAACAGAACTCGGCGGTAGTATAGACACAGGTATAGTTTTGTCGACAAAAGCCCACTTTTCTCGACAAAACCCTGTAGTCTAGACACACCCTTAATGAGCAATGCCAGTCCAGGAATTTAACTACTAAAATGCATATCGACAGAAGACCATTATATCGACTCTTTTTTTGTTATGGCTCCCACCCACGGGCCACAAACAAACGGGCCGAGTAGCCCTGTTCTACATTCTGCTTCATCTCAGAATTAGTTCACATCTGTTGTGTGAATGGGATGTAAACACCTGCAACTCTTTTTAAATGCCTTATGCCGGGTGGAGGCTCACTTGCAAAACTGAAAAGCTTGAGACTGATAGTTAGCAGAAGGTAGATTTCTCAGCTTACAATAAGCCAGGGTGAAAGATCTCAGCCTGTTCCACTCCCCCCCACCTCCCCAAAAAGAGAGAGTACCAGTACAGAAAGGGAAAAATCTTGTACAAAACCCAGTGCACAAGTTAGATTAGACCCCAGGCATGCCTTGCTGGTACAGCTGGCACAAATGCAGGGACTAATCCAAGCAGACGCTGGGCCTGGCAGCTTTATAAAACTAATATTTTCACTAGAATGAACTGTTCTTGAGCAATTTCTCCAACGGATTAAGCACAAATATGGTTTCCATCAACACTAGGCACACGCGTGCATGCACACATGCAGTTTATTTTTGCCATCTAATTTCTATTACACCAGACGTTAATATTTAGTGCAGCCAGCACGTGCAAAAAAATCTGCTCTCCATTTGTGTCTGACCTCCTATATCGGGGTAGGCAAAAGGGCCTCCGTGGGCAGGATGTGGCCTGCCAAATGGGTTGATCCGGCCCACGTTGATCCGGCCCTGCCACCCCCCTGCCCTCCGGCCAAATCAGAGCCTGGGGGCAAGAGGAAGCACACAAAGTTTCCTCCGCCCTGCCAGGAGCACGTGGTGCTTAGAAGCGCAACAAGCTCCTGGCAGGGTGGGAGGAGACTTGGCATGCTTCCCTGCCCCCAAACCCTGATTGGCCTGGGGGCAGAATGGGGAGCCCAGGAAGTCTCCTCCCACTGCTAGGGGCATGGATGCCTAGGGGGAAACCCTGGGTGGGGGAGCAAAGACTTCATGTGCTCCCCCACCCCCAGATCAATCCTGGTCTGTGGATGTGGAAGCATGGAAGTATCCTAGCCCCGCCCCTTCCACCTGAGGCCCCGCCCTTTCCAGAGTGGCCCCAGGCCTCTTCAAAAATTTCTGAATTGGCCCCAGTAAAAAAATGATTGCCCACTCCTATCATATATCCTTCTGCAGCCACCATGAGTAGTGACACGACACAGATGCACGTTCCACACCCGTGCAGGATATATCCTGCTGCAAAAATCCAGCAGCAGAGGGCCAAAGGGCTGGAGTTTAGTGGCTGCGTGTTGCTGGTCGGAACAGATTGGCATATCCTGATATTGCTGGTGTTTTGTTTCCGAATGCCTTTTAAGTGTTTGATGGAACCATAGTGCTATTAAACAAAACCTCCACGCAAATAACGCATTGCAGACAATTGTCTTTATATGTGAATCCGAACGCTAGGTATGAAGGATCATATTTTTGACACACCGTTTTCTTCCTTTTTTGTTCTAGGAAGATGTATCACATTGTTGAGAAATAGAAATGTTTACGTGTACTTCCCTTGTTGATGGTACTGGCTCCTCAGAAGTACTATTTTCACTCACTTCTGCCTTTTTTATAAAGAAATGTAACTTACTCTGTTTATTCATATCGGTGGAAATAATAAATTCAATAAATTATCATGCGTGTTGGCTACTGTCAAGCAGCTGACTGACAGCATAGCCGCCATGCCGGCGTAGCGCATACATGGCACTTCATTGTTAGTTTCTACGCTGCCGTATGGATAGGAAAAGAAGAAGATTAGAGACGAGAGGGGAGGCTAACACAATATTAGCCAACCTTGCTGAGATGTAGAAATAAAATTATGTTTCAGTATTTTTCATTACTGTTATCATCGTAACATGGTTAATTATTGTAAAACTTGGAATTATTTTTCCACACTGTCGCGGCACACCTGCAAGTTGTTCACGGAACACCAGTGTTCTGCAGAACATAGTTTAAGAAACGAAAGTGTCCGTCTGCTATGTACATTGGACAAATGTCTCAGACACTTTGCCAAAGGATCAATGCCCACAAAACAGATATCAGACAGGATCACAAAGAAAAAACAGTTTCTTGACATTTCAACCAGAAAGGACACTGTCTCAACGACTTAACTACCTGCATCCTGCTACAAAGACCTTTTAAATCTGCACTTGAAAGGGAATCCTCTGAACTGTCATTCATGCTAAAATTCGACACTTTACATCTGAGTCTAAACAAAGGATCTAGTTATCTTACCCATTACAAAGATAGTTTCCCTAATTATCACCTCTAATATCATTAGCCCACAGACATTCACCTCCCCCTCCCCATCCCCCTTCTGTTCTGAAATTTGATTTGTCCTTTTCAAATGTGTTCATTTTTTTAAATTGTATCCTTTGGTATATATGGTTGTGACTATTTTCTTCCACTATTTTATCTGAGGAAGTGGGTCTGGCCCATGATAGCTCATCACCTAATAAACCATCTTGTTAGTCTTTAAAGTGCTACATTGTCCTGTATTTTGCTTCAGCTACACCAGACTAACACAGCTACATTTCTATTACTGATCTAGACAGTACTGGGTCCTGCCATGAGGGCAGGGGACTGGACTCGATGACCTCTCGAGGTCCCTTCCAGTCCTAGTATTCTATCACTTGCAATCTCAGAGAAAAGAAAATGACTGATAACGAAATTTTCCTCTCTTACTCAGGACATGCCCACTGACCTGGCACCTGGCAAAGAAAATTCAGGAAGGAAGGAAGATCACACTGATAGGGCTTAATACTGGTCTTGCCTCTGCACAGGAGCGAGTCCAGTCACTCACCGGAGCACGGAGCTTACATCTCCGGAAGGCTGCATGTGATGGAGCCAAATTACCACCATGCAGGCGGTGGCCACCTGAGTGTAGCTCACAAGGTTCCCACCTGCCCAATTCTCTGCCTTGTAAGATTCCAAGAAAGCAGCTGCTGAGCATCAAGCTGTGAAATCTTTGAATATTTGTCCCCTCCAACTTGTGACAGCAGACGGGGGTTTGGTTTGCTCAATGCTCTGGTCCAATTCAGGTAGATCGTCGAGGCTGCCGTTTATTCCAGGTTTTCTCTTCACTTGTGTTGGCAGGGAGTAGAAAGAAGGAAAGGAGAACAATTCTCTGATTCAAGGAGCTCACTTTTGATGGGCAGGGGAAGAGATATCCTCAATGCTGCTATGTCTGAATGAAAAGTGCAGAATTGCGTTGTGATAGATAGTGCACCCAGCCCAGAAATTCTCCCTGCTCAAGTAGCTACTAGGATAAAACCATTCATAAAGACCAGGGCGAGGGGTGAGGGAATCTCTCTTTCTGGATTAGTTTCTGTTCCTGAAAGAGAAGCTCTAGAGCTTCACAGAGCTCTTCTTCAGGTCTGGGAAAGGTAAGCCAAGTGTCACAGCTAAACACAAGGCGAGACCCATTGTTTCACAAAGTTTGTTGAGGAAATTTGTTGAGGTAAAGTCAACATGGTTCCTGTAAAGGGCAATCATGCCTTACTAATCTACTAGAGTTCTCTAAGGGGTCAACAAACATGTGGACAAAGGAGATCCAGTGGACATAATGTGCTTAGATTTCCACAAAGCCTTTGACAAGTCCCTCATCAAAGGCTCTTAAGTAAAGTAAGCTGTCATGGGATAAGAAGGAAGTTCCTCTAATGGATTGATAAATGGTTAAAAGACAGGAAACAAAGTGTAGGAATAAATGGTCAGTTTTCAAAATGGAGAGAAATAACTCGTGGTGTCCCCCAAGGGTCCGAATTATAAATGATCTGGAGAAAGGGGGTAAACAGTGAGGTTGCAAAATTTGCAAATGATACTAAACTGCTCAAGATCATTAAGACCAAAGAGACTGTGAAGAGTGTCAAACAGATCTCACAAAACGAAGTGATTGGGTGACAAAATGGCAAAATAAATGTAATGTTGATAAATGTAAAGTAATGCACATTGGAAAAAATAATCGCAACTATACAGCCTCTTCCCGACTTACGAACCGGTTACGGACCAAGCAATTTGTCCTAACTCGGTTCGTTCATAAGTCGGACCCCATAGAGTTACACGCGACCGTGCTGTTCGTAAACGCAGATTGTGTTCGTAACTCTGGGTCCGCCATGTACGACAGCTTTGGTCGTAACTGCGAATGGTCGTAAGTCAACCGTTTGCAACTCGGGGACCGGCTGTACATATAAAATGATGGGGATAAACTTAGCTATAACTACTCAAGAGAGAGATCTTGGAGTCAGTGTGGATAGTTCTCTGAATACTTCCACTCAATGTGCACAGCAGTCCAAAAAGCAAACAGAATGTTAGGAATCATTAAAAAAGGGACAGAGAATAAGATAGAGAATATCTTATTGCCTCTATATAAATCCATGGTATGCCCACATCTGGAATACTGGGCACAGATGTGGTCGCCTCATCTCAAAAAAGATAGACTGGCATTGGAATAGGTTAAAAAAAGAGCAACAAAAATGATTAGGGATTTGGAATGGGTGCCATTTGAAGAGAGATTAAAAAGACTTGGACTACTCATCTTAGAAAAGAGGAGAGTAAGGGGGGGATACGATAGAGGTCTGTAAAATCATGACTGGTGTGGAAAAAGTGAATGTTATTTACTTGTTCCCATAACATAAGGACTAGGGGTCAATAAATTAAATTAATAGGTAGCAGGTTTTAAACAAACAAAAGGAAGTTTTTCTTTACATAGCACACAGTCAACCTGTGGAACTCCTTGCCAAAGGATGTTGTGAAGACCAGGACTTTAACAGGGTTCCAGAAAGAACTAGATACATTCATGGAGGCTAGGTCCATCAATGGCTATTAGCTGGGATGGGTAGAAATGGTGTCCCTAGCCTCTGTTTGTCAGAGGCTGGAACTGGATGGCAAAGGAGGGCCCACTTGATGATTACTTGTTCTGTTCAATCCCTGTGGGGCATCTGAGATGGCCACTGTCGGCAGACAGGATACTGAGCTAGATGGACCTTTGGTCTGACCCAGTCTGGCCGTTCTTATGTTATGAGGCTAGCAATACTTGTCAGGTCCCTGGGCAAAGTGTGTGTGTGTGTGTGTGTGTGTGTGTGTGTGTGTGTGTGTGTGTGTGTGTGTTGGGGGGCAGGATTAGGACAACCAGGGCTGGGACAAGCAGTCCTTAGCGCAGCCCAGATGCACCGCACCATAGCCTCCCTCTCCTCTCTGACAGTCCTCCAATCTCCCGGAGCAGACCACCCAGCGCTCCAGCGGGGATTTAAAAGCGCCTGGGCTTCCAGCCACTGTTGCTGTGGCAGTGGCAGCCTGCATAAGGGGTTAACACATGATGCAAGTAACCAATTCAAATGAAGTGGGCAATTAGCGCTTCTTTTGTCAGAGGACAAAGGAGGATTAGGAGGTTAGGAAGTGTAGTAATGAGTCATAAAACCAAGGATCTGTTCCTCTGTTGCACAGGACCATTTTCAGCATCTAGCAGAGGTTGTGAATGTGCGTTCCCAAGGTCCCTGAAAGCTATTCCTAAATGGGTTAGTGCCCGTGCTCTGGCTTTCCGAGACCAGGGATGTACGTGCAGTTGGCAGCTCCTCGCACTCCCGCTCAGAGCCTTCCGTCATTCCAAGCAGGATGCTTCTCTCTGAGCCTCTCCCTAAGGTCCTTGCGCCATGTGAGTGCGGCTCCTGAAGCACATGGAGACCAGGCAAGAGGCTTCCAGGAAACCTCAGGCCACCCTACGCAGTAGCTTCATCTCAGCAAGGCCTCAGCTCTGTGCGGAGTTTGAGTGCTTGGGAAGAGACATCTGTGCATAACCCTCGCCCCGAGTAAGCTTGGAGTGGACTCCCTCTCCTTTCTCCTCCGGGCCTACAGCGAGATTAGTTCCATTTCACCAAGGAGTCAAAAAAAACAGAAAGGAAAATGTCCTTCTACGGACCCTGAAGCTAGTTCTGTGGGGGCGAAACACCGGGTCAGGAGCGCTACCTCACACCCTGCTCCAGAAGTCTGAAGAAGGCACTGAATGTAGAGTAACCTCGGAACGGGGGGAAGGGTGAGAGGAAGGGAGAAGTTTGCTGCGGCCTATGGCACAGATGACACAGACAGAACAGGGTGGCTCTGGCCCACTGACAGGGGGCAAAAAGGGGGCATTCAGGCCCACTGGCAGCATTCAGCCCCACCCTTTCCACCCAAGGACTCACCCTTTATGGGAGCACGGAGCTGGCCCCACACACACCTTGCCCAGATGCCCAGCAATTCTGCTGGACCCTTGGGATATTGTAACACTTATCTCCCACTCTCTTTGCCTGGTTCTCCCTTTGCCTGCAGGTTTCCCCTTGCTGCTTTGAGTGTCTTGCTGAGCCTCTGCAGTAAAGAACCAAGATAGCAGATCCAAAAGCGCCTGCATCATCATTCCACCCCATTCCTGAGACCTCATGACTCTGCCGGCCTCCTCCCATGGGGCGATGGTGGGGATCCAAGGGAAGAGCACAAACGTTTCTTCTCATACCGCGCAGGCTAAGCGTCTTGCCCTTAACCAATAAACACCCTTTACAGTAGTGTAAACAGGCCTCCGAGACAGTGTAAACGTAGCCTGCGTCCATTTTAAGGATCCTTTACACAGCTGGTGCAGCATGAGAAGGCTCTTGTGTAAAACAGAGTCAGGCTCATAGGCAGCTAAGACAAGTTACAGTCCCGCACTACAGCCACCACTGGAAAAAGGCAGACTTGGGCCTACAGTCGCATCCCTCTCTGCTGACTACAGAAAAGAGGCCTAAGCCATTCATCCGTGGCACTGCCACGTGGAAAATGAATATCACACAACAAAGTAGCAAGAAAACCAAAGACATCACTTGAGTGTGTCATTAGCATCCGATAGTCACCTCAGCCGCACGTGAAACGCACTATTCGGTGCCACGCACGGAGGATACTTACTGCAGAACTTGTGAAAATCCATTTGCAGTTCTTTCCTCGTGTTCATAAAGATTCTCCCCTTCTCTGTCCCGACCACGTAGGTACTTTCATCATGAACGGCAATGCAGGCTACCTCGGCATTTAGTTTGGAAAGTGCAGAACACTGGGGAGGTAGGAAACGTCGCTGGGTTAGAAAAGGCAAAATGTAAAGCATCTCGTGCTTTCACATTGTCATCTATCAATGTAGTGTGTGTTTGCCGAGTTGTTTCTATTCCATATATTCACTGGAAATAGCTCCGGACTTTACTTTTTCCAAAAGTCAAGACAGTCTCCTTGTATATTTAATCAAAACAGAAATTACAGGCTATTAGGGTCCAAAGTTCCCTCTAATTTTTCCATCCATGTGCGGAATACATTTTGTTATATGCACCACAGTGTGTGTGGATGTGCACCACCACCAGAAGAAACACATGCTGCCGGCTGTGGGTGGTCTGCTAATCAGTTGGGCAGCATCTGAATCTCTGCTGGGTGACAAAGTGCTCAGTTTACAGGGAACACTGGTAGGGTCCCTTATCCACCCATTGTTCCTGTCAATGTGTTTCCAATGTGGTTATCGTCTGAATCCTTGTGGCACATAAAAACCTCATTTGAGAGAAGAATGATGCTGCATAAATCCATAACAACAGCTGCCTCCTGCCCCAAAGAGCTTATTATCTAAACAGACAAAGAGTGGACATTTTATTATCCTCATTTGTGTATGGGGAACCGGGAACAAGAAAGACTAAGTGACTTGCTCAAGGTCATGCAGGCTATTTTGTGGCAGGGCCAGACACCGAGCCCTCCTCTTCCAAGTTCTCTCTCCAACACCAGCCTCTCTCTCTTGGACTTCTAAGTGACTCGAATGGAGGGGTTCCTGCCACTTCCTTCCAGACACTCATTGCACATGCACAGCTCACAACCCAAGCCCCAGTAGATTTCAAGTGGCCCAGGAGACTGGTTTCCCAGTTTATCAGACCAGTCCTGTTCAGTTACCTAGAAATATTTGTTAGAACAAAAATTTAAAAACCCTGCTAAAAGGCAGCACTAAGGATATTAAGTATCGGGTTTTTGCATCGACTATTCGATTAGTCGATAGGGTGCCTCTGCCTTTGAAGTGCAGCCAAACGCTGTTGCTGCACTTCAAAGGCGAAAGCGCGGAATCAGCTGGGGACTCCCCCAATGACCCCAGGCTCTATGTAGTGCTGCCGCTTTGAAGTACCCCTCTCTCCCCCACCCCCCGCTGTCTCTATCTGACAGAGGTGGGGGGGGGGGAGTAGGGAAGCGACTAGTTGACTATCCTGTCACCTATCCGATAAGCATTTGCTTTTTCACATCCCTAGGCCGCACAAACAATTTCCCATGCGGACTTGCCTTCCTCTGCACCGTATTCCTCTTTGGAATGCTGGGGTCCTCCTCTCCATGGCCCCTTGGAAATCACTGCCCCTTCTTGCTACACAGCTCTGGTGCAGAGTATGCACCTACCAGGAATGGCACAATCTGTATGTGCGCATGGGAGACACATCGAGTGCTTTTCAGCCTCTAGTCAGCTCCTGTAATAGTCCCCGTATGCTCTTACACCCCATCTCCAAAGGGAGTCCCCCCATCTCTGATTATTACAATCAGGTCTACACCCTATAGGAGAAGCGAAGAGGCCCCGACACGCTGGAGAGAGACCCTCCTAGTTTTGCCATTCAGGACCAAAGGTAGAGTTAAGGGGATAAAACACAATCCCCACTGGACTTGAAGGAGTTTCCACTAGGGATTGCTCTTGATCTTGGGAGCCTTACATCTTACACTGACAACGGCTGGGCAGGGCAGGGCGGGGGCGGGGGGAGTGTCAAGGTTGGCTTTTTATAGCATGACAGCTTGATTGCTTTACCACTGCCTTATCCTACTCCTTCCCTCCCCACCGTGCATCGCAGCATAAACCACCCTGGAAACTCTCCGGGCCGAGGGCTATCTTTTACTGAGCATCCGTACAGCACCTAATACCACGGCCCTGACCTTCCCCTGGCATTCCTAGGCAGGATAGCAACACAAAGAATGGATGGGTTGCCCATTTTTCCTTCCTCCTCAGCATTTATGCTACACAAATTTAGACTCCCTGGGGTTTTGTCTACACTCAGCAGTTTGAAGCACGGCCGTGGCATGAGGAGCAGTCGGGTTCACACTAGGGCAGAGGTGAACCACGGGCGGCCCATTGGGCTCTAGGGGTCGCCCATGAGATGGTTTGTTTACTGTTGCCCATGCAGAGGGTTGCCACATTCTGCTAGTTTCCATCCGCAGAGGTTTCTCCCCTGCCTGCGTGACTATAGGGACAAGCACATAAAACCAGGGCACGGGAAGGGAGGTGCGAGCTGATTGCTCACCACCAGGAGCGGCCTGAGGCCGGCTGCGGCAGCTGGCGCCCCCCACGCACGGCCGTCAACGGCTGTGACGTCATCACGGGGCGCCCGGGCCAGCGGTGCTCTAGGCAACTGCCTAGTTCGCCTAGGCTCACAGGCCGCCCCTGCTCACCACACTGACCATAACGGCCGTGCACTCCCTCTGCACCCAATTCCAGTGCTGCTGCGGTTCCATCGGCACGCCCGCACATTGGAATCAGAGAATCCTAGCGCTGGAAGAGACCTCAGGAGTCATCAAGTCCAGGCCCCTGCCCAAGGCAGGACCAATCCCAGCTAAATCAACCCAGCCAGGGCTTTGTTAAACTGAGACTTAAAAACCTCTAGGGATGGAGATTCCACCACCTCCCTAGGGAACCCATCCCAGTGCTTCACCACCCTCCTAGTGAAACAGTTTTTCCTAATATCCAACCTAGACCTCTCCCACCACAACTTGAGCCCATTGCTCCTCGTTCTGCATCTGTCACTACTGGGAACAGCCTCTCTCCATCCTCTTTGGAACCTCCCTTCAGGAAGCTGAAGGCTGCTATCAGAGCCACCCTCACTCGCTTCTGCAGACTAAACAAACCCAAATCCCTCAGTCTCTCCTCATAGGTCATGTGCTCCAGCCCCCTAATCATTTTGGTTGCCCTCCGCTGGACCCTCTCCAATACGTCCACATCCTTTCTATAGTGGAGAGGCCCAAAACTGGATACAGTACTCCATATGTGGCCTCCCCAGAGCTGAATAAAGGGGAATAATCACATCTCTGGATCTGCTGGCAATGCTCCTCCTAATGCAACCTAATATGCCATTAGCCTTCTTGGCTACCAAAGCACACTGTTGACTCATATCCAGCTTCTCATCCAGTGTAATCCCCAGGTCCTTTTCTGCCAAACTGCTACTTAGCCAGTCGGTTCCCAGCCTGTACCAATGCTCGGGATTCTTCCGTCCCAAGTGCAGGACTCTGCACTTGTCCTTGTCGAACATCATCAGATTTCTTTTGGCCCAATCCTCTAATCTGTCTAGGTCACTCTGGACCCTATCCCTGCCCTCCTGCGTATCTGCCTCTACATTCTAGGTACGCCAGAACAGTTAGCAAAACGGTCTCAGGAGACTGTCCTGGTTACTCCTATCTTGCAGCCCATGGAGATGAAGGAGGGCCACGCTTGCAGGCCACTCCCTAGCCTAGATTTCCCCTCAGTGCACTAGCGCTTTACAGCTCTGTAACTTGCCGCCCTCGGGGTGAGAGGGAGCCAGAAAGTTACAGTGCTGTAAGCCTCCTAACACACCCTCTCTGAATTTGTCCCAAGGCTAGGGAATTTTTTAGGGTTGAGAATTGACATGCTAAGTGGCTGGAAGACAGGGCTGTAGTAGGAAAAGCAGCTAGAAGGAAGCTAAACCTTCGTCCGGCTCCTCAGCATGTAATTATAAGAGCTTAGAGGCTCTGAGCCTCAACAAGAGTTTTGTACACATAGTCATGAAGCTGCTTTTCCATGTGTAACATATATTGCCTTCTACATCGCCTCTGGACTTGGTCCTCGAAAGGTGGCTGGATCCCAAGTAATGGGAACAAATTCCTTTTGAGGAGGCAACAAGAAAGTGATAAGATAATGATTTATCTTTGGTAAACTAGAAAAAGTTTAGCTGGAAAAATTTCCTTCCAAGACACCAGTCAGGGATGATTGACCAGGAGTGGGCAATCATTTTTGATGGAGGGCCACTCCCCAGGTTTTAGAAAGTGGTCGAGGGTTGCACTCTTCCATGGTATTAATGGAGGAGGCGCAGGGTCTGGGATGGAGGTTGGGCGGAGAAGGGAGCTTGGGGTAATGGATTAGGGTGCAGGAGGAAGAATGGGGTCTCGGAGGGAATTTGAGTGAAGGAGGTAGTTGTGACCTAGGGCAGGGAACTGGGGTGCAGGGTTTTGGGATGTGACCTAGGTAGGAGGAGATTGTGATCTCAAGCAGGAGATTGGGGTGCCAGATCTAAGAGGAGGTATGGGTGCATGTGGAGTAGCGGGGCAGGAGAGTGGGGCAGAGGGTTAGGGAAGGGAGGAGCTGAGGTGCCAGAGGCAGGCTCTTGCCAGGAGACTTATCAGCTTGCCTGCATAGCTAAAGGCTTAAAGAGCTTAAAATGGTTCTGCCTGCTCAGCCATGTGCTTGAGTGAGTGAGCTGGAGGGTTGTGCTTTGTGGCTGCTTGTTATTCAAACAGGCAGCTCCCATTGGCCAGTATCTGTCCAGAAACCAGCCAATGGGATTGTGCTGGGGGCAGGAGCAGTGTCTGAATCTTCCCCCCTCTCCTCTGGACTCAAAGAGAAAGCATCTTGCAGCCATGTTTCTGAGTGGTTTGCGGGGCTCGGGGGCAAGCAGGGGAGCCTGCCTGGAGCTCCCCATTGCCTCCGCAGGCCAGATCCAGTGGCTTGGTGGCCCAGATTTTGCCTAGGCCTGATCTAGATGGTGCTTGGTCCTGCCGTGAGGGCAGGGGACTGGACGTGATGACCTTTTACAGTCCCTTCCAGTTCTATGATTCTATGATAAGAGGCACATTAATGAATCCAGCCAACTAAACAACAGGTCCAGAAAAAAAAGCAATGATGAGTGAGATGGATACATATGAACAAAGAAGTCAAATAAGAATTAACTCCATGTTCTTTTACATTTTTTTCTATGAATCATACACAGAATTGCACCAAAAGACTATGTTAAAACAACAGGAGCTAGTGCTCTCTCTGGGAGTGGGGCCAGCAGCCAGTGCAAGTTGGGAGCTGCCATGCATCTGCAGAATCCACAGTGCAGGGCTTCCCGGGAGGGCAGAGTTTAACCGGTAGGAAAAACTGATTAGCATCAGCTTGAGAGTTTAACCAGTTAAACGCTTACATCCTTACTCTAAAGCTTAGGAGATGCCAGAGTTAAGGTTAATTGTGTAATACTTGCATGTATGCGATCATATAATTAAAAAGAAAAGCCTATGCATTTGCACAAGGAGGCCAAAATAAGGCTACATAGGTTTTTGTGTTACATATATACGGCCAAGCTTTTCAAAACTGATTAGTCAGTTTGAGTGCCTTGGTATTCGGGTACCTACATCTGAATGGCACCTTGCGGTAGATGTTTAGCATTTTCTGGAGGGAAATCAGTGTCATGTGGATACACACACACAATCAGATTTATATAAAAATTAACAATAGCTGGATTTAGATGGGAGGGGTATTTATTTCATCACATTCTACTACATATGGGGGAAAATACATTTACACTTTGCAGTTAAAAATAAGACTAGCTCTGGTCCAAGAAATGTATCCAGACAGTTATCTTGTTTATGTAAGCAAGACTGATTTGTGCAAGATTGCTCCTGAGAGTTTTACGTCAACAGACATGAAAGTTATTTTCTTTGTTCTCAGAGATAAAAGCCATTGCTCCCTTGTTGTGTAAAAGCTCTCAACAACAGTGGTAAAACATCAAGAAAAAGAAATTCAGTTGGTACCAACGTAAATATTAATAAGAAAACAAAACACATTGTGAGATTAACTGGAGTTGATTTTATGGCCCTGCTGACTTTCAAGATGGGGATCTGATTTTCATTCCACAGCTCAAGCAGCTCGATGGGCTTTACTGCAGCAGAGTAAAATTTGATGAACTCAATATCCCTCCCATCTTAATCCAGCTCTTATTCAACCCAATTAACCTAATGTAACATGAGCTTCTGGGTAGCAGAATGGTCGTGCAAAGCTTTCACATCCAGAGCCTCTCCTGTGATTTCGGGGGCTGTTAAACCCTCTCAGGTTGCTGCAATATTGTTAATTGTCACTTGAAACAAATACGCCCCATTTGTTTAGCTAAAGTCCTGGGTGTCATATTTGGGTCACGGTGGCCCATTGGAGATTATGCTAATGTGTATCCTCTGATTTCATAATCTACCCTGAACAGTGAACAATGCCTCATGGGTGTGCACAGCCCCCTCCCACGCCTCAGCCCCAGTCACCTCACTCACCATAGAATCTAAGGCAGAAACTAAACTGGTGATGATTTCATTTTTCTGAGGAAAAACGGTATTCCACTGGTCAGGTCTGGAGCTGTTGGGGGGTCCGTTGGAGGGCTTCCCAGTCAGTGCCATAGTCACCTGAAAAAAATAAAAGGCAAAACAAACGTATACAAATGTGTACGACAGCAGAGGCGGTTGCACCAGGGTTGACCCAGGGAGCTAAAAGTCCAACCAGCTCCAGATAGAGCTAAAGAGGCAGGAAGCAGCAGAGGGTTGTTCGACACAGAGGGAGACACATAACACATGCTGGTCAGTGGGTTACAGAAGCCCAGCACATGGCTACGTAATCCTGTCAGTCTTATTTTGCTGGGAAAATGTTACCTTCAATAAATAAAGACACTTGCTGCATACACGCCCCTTATTGGATTTCCAGTAGCACCTAGAGGCCTCCACCGAGATCAGGCGTTATACAGGTGATCAGACCGGACGATCACAAGGGTCCCTCTTGTCTTTATAATCAGTGAAATGGGCTAAGTGCTGAACCCAAAAGCAAGACAATTGCTGGCCAGAAAAGCTTACAGTCTAAATTGACAAGACAAGGCAAAAGGAAGCACTAATGGGAAAGGGACTTGCCCAAGGTCATGTAACAAATCTGTGGCATGCTTAGGACTAGAACCCAGGTCTTCTGAGTCCTAGGCCAATGCCATTGGGCCATGTCGAGGGAATATTGTCCGTGTATACCTCATTACTTGAAATTCCTGAAAATTACAGTGGTGTGTTTAATAGCTTTTTACTGTTATTAAAGGGACACAAGGAACCTCATGACAGAAAAAGCACAAGTGGGAAAGGAAATACCACACTGCCCAAATTAAGAACACGATGGAACTCGTTATTTGGGGTTGGGGTGAGAAGGGGAAAGGTGTAGAAGCAGCATATTAGCATTTGTGATCCAGATGCCCGACTGTGACTGAGAAAGGTTGATCTCCTCCAGTGGAAAGCGTTAGCAAGCAGTTCTGTTATCGTGAGATGCCGACTGTCAGATGAAACTGAATGAGTCAGTTAAACCAAGCAAAACTGGGTCGCCTTACTCCTTTGCTGAAGTACAATGTGTCAGGCAATCAAATCTGTACTCCCCACGAGTTCGTTCATCTGCTCAAAACCTGCTCGGTGTCTTTATTTTCCTTACCACCCTGGCCTAGATTTTACAAAAAAAAATTAAAACTCCCACCTTCCCTTTCATATGGTAAGAAACGGGGTCCAGGCACCAGGCATGTAAGCAAGCCAACTGAAAAGAGAAGCTGTTACAAAACCTGGGGCGCGAGAGGTCTATATGCAGAGTATTTTGCTTCCATCAAAGACAGAAAATCAAAATCACTACAGAATTTTGCAATCACAGTCCAACCCCCGGAGCCCACGTGGTGCACCCGGTAGGACACAGCATGCACCGCTCCCATCATGTCCTGCACTGTCTGCTCAATACGGCATCACGGGGCCAGGTTGGCTGCTCTGTCAAGCTCACCCTTGCTGCAGCGGTGCATGATGGATCTCAGGAAGGGAGATTATAGCTCCCTGGGTCTCTGCCCAGCTCACCATGGAGATTAGTGCAATCTAGGGGCTGCTCTAACCTTTGCCTACTAGCAAGTCTCCCATCTGAGCACATTATGCACCAGGCACTCCTCCCCGACTGTCTCCTCTTCCTACACCAGGCCTCTGGAGCTTCATCATGGAGTCCCAGAGAGGAGAATACAGCAGCTCTCGGCTCTCTTTGTGTGGCCTGGGTGCACAAGACAAGGGGAATAACGTGCAGAGGATCTATCTTCTTGCCACCCTCCCATACACAAAATGTAACAAGCAGCTCCACGACAGATGCTTGGATCCATTGAACCAAACATTCCTCGATCCACACGTGCAGCGCTACGGAACTGCATGACCGAAACATGCACAAAAGAGGACGAGGGACCGATCTCCTGGCTAGACTTGGCTTTTCGACGTGGTAACCCCTGCATTGATTTAGGGAGCCAGCTGCTGCCTCCCACATATCCTCCGAACTATATGAGTCACCGTTGCCACATTGAATTATGGAACGGAGAGAACCCTTCTGTGAATCATTAGGTTAATACACAGTTCCGAAAACCTCATCGGGGGAGGAAGGGAACGGGAGAGGGCGGAATAAAAATATAATGGCAAATACAACCAGGAAGCTGTTTGTATGTTAGCACCAAGAAGAGAGCATCAGGCTGCCCAGTGCGAACGAATCTTCCTGTAGGAATTGGGCTGCCATTTCGTTTCTCCTTCCCGCTGTTGCCTTTGTCATGTGACAAACTTTTCCTGAGGAGGGTCCTAGCAGTGGGTCTCTGTGACATTTGCTCCCAAACAAAGAAAGCTCTTATAGCGAGAGACTCTGCAGTGAAATAATTGCACACTGCCAGGCCAATTTCAGTATACAACAAGGTTCTTTCATGATTAGACAGGGGATAAAAGGAAATTACCATTATGCTTCAACATACAGCTGGAACGTGCAAAAAGAAAGGGATTTTTTTTTTTAAGTGCCACCTTAAAAGAGTCAACTCCTTAAAAAATTGTGACAAGATTTGATTTGAATAGAATTCTATTCAGTTCTTCCTCCAAGAAAGCTCCGTGACAGCATGAGCAAAATGCAAAGCAGAGGTGTAGTCGGAGGGGTGAGCAGACCAGAACTCTTCCTCCGGTTGCAGCGGGGGAAAGGAACATGGTGCCGGTTCTACTTACCCACGGGGTCGCAGGCTTAATTTTACAGCAGCAGCTCGGGCGGGTTATTTTGGTCCCATTCGCTAATGTGATGGCACAGGGATTGGGGGCTATTCCCTAAGGTCCCTATCGGGTGCAGATTCTTCAAAGGAGGTCAGCTTCTATGTAGGCCCCACTGAAAGCGGCTGGATTTCCAGCACCCCTGGGGCTTAGAACGCCCGACACCCTGTCCTGAGCCGGGCCCTCTGGAAAATCGGACCCTTTTACGGGTCTCTAAAAGGGGAGCAAAATCGATGGTGGAATCTGGCACAGACTGTGGCAGTCAATGTGTCTTGAGCTGCAAAGAGGGGCTAAGACAAAGGAAAGTCCTTTCTTCATCAGACCCAGCAGCAGCGTCCCCCTTCCAATCCGACAAAGGTAGCTCTCGAAGCAGATGAGAACAGAACCAAAATCCCTCTCCACGAAAGATACCTGGCATGCCAGAATAATGCTGTTGCTCCAGACAGCCTCTCAACCCACTGCTTTGCCAACATTCATCAGCGTGGCCGCACACCACGGCTGGGTGGATGCATGACCCCTGTATTTCTACCTAACAGATGCAGATGCTGAAGAACAGTAACCTGCCCGAGGGTTCAGTGGCAGAGATGGGCCCAGACCCCTGAATTCCTGTCTGCTGGTCACACGCTAGCTACTAGGGAACGCTTCCTACCCAGAAACTCCAGTTCCATCAATGCCGCGTTAAATACACAAAACCATGAACAAAGGAGAACAGCCACCACCTCCAGTAAAACCAGCCCTGAAAGTCAGGGGCAGCAGTACCCAGACCTCTCGTTTTAACCTCCCTCTTTCAACTGCACCAGAGGTGAGTTGCAATGAGGTTTTTCTCCAGAGAGGAGGGATTTTTTTTTTAATAAATTACTTTAAAAGCCCTTTTGTACCACTACAAACTTGTGATTAAAATCCACATGAAATTGTCCTCAAGTCGCGAGCCCAAGAAGCCATTTCAACAGAACAGTCGCTTGACCCCAGTCTACGTAGCTGCAACATCGCCTCCCCTCCCCCTAACTATCCTCTCTCGTTTGCTAGACAAACGTCAACTCCCACCTCCCTAGCGCAGGATGCGGGCCTCCGTCACCCACCCATAAGCTCCATGCAGGCCTTCATGCTCCCGTGCTGCCCTGCCTGCTCCCCGAAAGCACCCAAAGGCCACGTCGCGAATGTGCTCTGAGTCTGACACATTCCTTGCCAAGGAGGCTATAAAAACATGCCAGCAGGTAGGCCGCTGCCTGCCACACTGACCAGTATCACCTCGTGCATTATTTCCTTGAACTCCTCCAGTTCGTGTCTCTTGTTTTGGGCTTAGACCATGAGCTCTTGGGGGCCGGGCTGGCTTTTCGCTCTGTGTTTGTACAGCATACAGCTCCCCGAGCTTCTGGTCCATGACTGGGGCTTCCTAGGCTCTATGATAACACACGGATAAGTTCTTGGAGGCAGTATGCACAGGGTAAAAGAGAGATGCAGCAATCTCCATATGACCTATATGGAGGGTTGTATCATAATCTAGTCATACAAACCTGAATATCCTTGCCCCACCCTCTGCTACATCCCTTCTTCAAGGCTCCACCTCCTTCTTCAAGGCCCCGCCCACTCACTCCATCCCCCTTCCCTCTGCTGCTCGCTCTCCCCCATCCTCACTCACTCCCACCAAGCTGGGGCAGGGATTAGGGCGCAGGGTGCAAGCCTGGGAGGGAACTTGGGTTCAGGAGGGGCGCAGGGCTGGAGGCAGAGGATTGAACATGCGAGGAGCTGGCTCTGGAAGGGAGTTTAGGGCTGGGGCAGAGGGCTGGGATGCAGGAGGGGGTATGGGCTCTGTGCCTGCCCTGGCCACCCCACTCCCAGAAGCAGCCAGCACATCCCAGCAATCCCGGGGGTGGGGGGAGCAGGTGCCACTGCACTCGACCCTTGCCTGAAGGCCGCGCCCCCACAACTCCCATTGGCTGCTTCCAGGAACGGCATGGAGGAGGGAGGACAGGATAGGCGGGAGCAAGACTGCAACATCCATGCACAACTGGGAAAGGGGAGCTAAGGATCCGGTTAATCATTCACCCCACAGTGTCTCAGGAAGGTCTTGGACACAAGAAGGGTGGTTTCACCGATTTGGGGAACAGATGCTCGCTGCTGTGCTTTCACCCCACCCCAGATCCAACCCAATGAGACCTTATTTGGGGGTTGGAAAAATTAGTTCTTTTCAGGAGTCTCCTGTTTGGCATGTGGTTAAACCCTTCTGGGATAATAGCCTACAAGCAGAAGTCTCTCTCCGTGTCTGTCTCTGACTCGCTCTCGTCATTGTGGCACAACCAAATGCAGGGGGTACCAGAACTCACCAGAGACCTACTCTTATAGCCCATATATGTAAGCCCAAGAGTGGATATTGTTGGGTATTTTCCAGAAACAAACTTCCCAACCTTCTGAGGTTGGCCCACTACTAGGGTGTGTCTAGACTACAGGGTTTTGTCGACAAAAGTTCACTTTTGTCGACAAAACTATACCTGCGTCCACACTGCCTTTGAATTATGTCGACATAACGTCGACAAAACTCAGAAGTTTTGTTGACGTATGTAAACCTCATTCTACGAGGAATAACGCCTTTTATCGACAGAGTGCTGTCGATAGACGGCATTATTGCATCTACACTGTCCTTTGCGTCCACACTGTTATGTCGACAAAGCGGCTTGCTTTGTCGACAGAACTGGATGTAGTCTAGATGCTCTTTGTCGACAGAAGCTTTGTCGACAGTATCTGTCGACAAAACTTCTGTCGACAAAACCCTGTAGTCTAGACATACCCCTAGTGTAAGGTTCAAGAACAGCCAAGCTCATAAGACCATGAAGATGCAGCTTCTCCTCCATCCTGCGTGCATCATGCCAGTCTCCAGATCTTTTGCACCCCGATGTTAGAGAGAGAAAAGGAATCATGAACCCACAGTAGATCAGTACAAAGGTTCAAAGGGCAGAGCTGGGGCCAGGAAGGAAGAAAAGGAAAGTAACAGAAAGAAAAGGAAGGAGCGCGAGAGTCATGAAGAGGCCAGGGAACTGGACAGGTCTGGAACTCTGAGCCACATACGAATACAAAATGCAAGCGCGTTTTGAACAGCTGCTTGGCAGTAATTCCGTAACACATCACAAGAGCAAAATACCACCTGCAGTTTGAGCTCCACAATTCCGTCATCCATTCCGTCCTGAAGATGCAATTCTACTAGGAGCGCTAAGAGGGGAAACGGGAGACGAAAGGGACTAAAATTCAGGCGCGAAAAACTGGAGGGTTTTCTCCCTGTGACTAAACCCCCAAGCTTAAGTCACAACCATAAATCTATATTTGCCCTCAGTATAGTTTGCTTGCCTGGTTTTACATGTTCTTCCATCTCACACCCTCCTCTACTCCCCTTCAGCCCCGGGAGCACTTCTGAACCCACCTGGTCCCAGCACAGTTTTCAAAAGTAAGTGCAGCTCTCGGGGAAGAACTACTGAAACCTTCAGTGCTGGGAGTGGCTGGGATATGCTTCGATTGCCACTGGGCTGCCATGCCTTCCCCCCTTCCTTCAGTGGCTCAAAAGTTTAAAATTTTAAAGCCATTAATTCTCCCCAAAGGGGCATTGTGAAAGTAGCATCGTGTACCTTTTCTTTTTGCTTTGTTAAGTCTCTGCTTTGCATCCTGGCCAATTCTAATCATTTCAGTATTGAACAATATAATAAAAAAGACTCTTGGGCTACGTCTCCACTGCCAGTTTTTGTGGGAGAAAATATGCTAATAAGAGACTCATTTGCATGACTCGTGATCTCATTTGCATATTTTCTGCTGATCCATTTTTGCACTAGGGGTTTTTGAGCAAAAACAAGCAGTGTGGATGTTTTCTTTTGGCACAAAACCCACTTTTTTCGCAAGATTGGAAAAAGGCAAAAACCCCTAGTGCAAAAACCGATCGGAAGAAAATTTGCAAATGAGATTGTGACATGCAAATGAGTCCCTTATTAGCATATTTTCTGACACAAAAACTGGCAGTGTAGACGTAGCTTTGGTGATTACAGGCCTATTATGAGCACCTTTCTGCTACAGGCTGAACCTCCCAAATCCAGAACTTTCTTACAGAAAGAGCGGCCAAAATAGATCACAAGGTGCTTTTTGAAAATGAGAGGGATGAAAAGAAAATCTGTCCTTTCCCCCAACACTTTTCAGTCTAGTGTATTTGTGCTGTAAGCTCTGCAGCGAGTGATCGCAGCTGGGGTCTTTAAGTGTCACTGCCACACAAATCACACTAATACAGGCAGGATTTTCACTGCTGCCCCGGGAATCGGAGGTAAAACACTTGTAGCGGCAAAGACCCGCCCTGGTAGCACAGAAACTTTCGGCCTTTGCTCAGCCGGCATCAGTTTTTCTGTCAAACAAGTGATTTCCATTAGCTATTTTCCTCTGCTCTGGAAAGCTGTCGCTTAGAACAGGAGAGCGAGCCTGTCACGATGGTACAACGACCGGCTGATTTATGAAAACGCTGCTTAAAGGCATGGACGGATCAATTACAGTTGACACTCCCCATTGCTCCCCTGTTGCACCCCTGGCCCAGTCTCGTTCGCTGGCCTATTTACCATACGTGCATCTGCGCCGCTCTCACGCCTCGGCGTTGCTGCATATGCCGGGTCATCTCCCTGGGCGTCTTTCCTCTCCCCCCCCATGCTTCTGCCTGGGCACAGGGAGCTGCCTCCAGTGCTCCTGGAGTCTGTCCACCTGCCTGACTCGCTGGAAACCTTCCCCTTTTCCCTCCATGCACCTCCCTGACACAGAGCCAGACGCCGCCTCAGCCCTGCGCACCCCCAAGAGCCTCCATTCCGTCTCTCCCAGCCATGCCCTGCGAACCCCAGAGCTGGCTGCAACGAGCGCTAGATGCCGAGGGCGGCACCTTTCCATAGTGTCGTTTGTGCCAAAGCCTCACGGTCCTTTGCAAGCTACAGCCCCCCGTGCACCCGAGGAAAGGGGCTCCAGCCCACGACAGCATCCTCCCAAATAAACGTGCCAGTATCCAAGGTGCTCCCGTGTTGATTTGGCTTGAATCCCTCAGTAGCAGCATGGCCGTATCGCATGAGCGGTCCTGTCCACAGGGCACAGCGGGGTGGCTCCGCTTTGCTGCGGTGGGCTCGGGGGAGCACAGCAGAGCGGGCTGGGAGATGGCGGAGGAGCCAGTTGCTGGGTCACTCCACTTCCTGTGGCTCCTGCTACCATGGTGACCCTGCTGCTGCCCCGTGCCAGGCCCCCCGCCCCAGGAAACTTCTAGATCGGGGTGGGGGGGCTTCACAAAAGGGATGCAAAGGGGCGGGCAGAGGTGGAGCATGAGTGGGACTTTGGGGGGGGGGGGCTTGGAGCCGGAAGAGCTGGGGCAGGCAGTGGGGCCTGGGGTGGGAGGGAGGGTTGCCTCACCAGCATCCCCGTAGGGACAGCCCTGGGTAAAGTGAGGCTCAGATGCAAAGCAAAGCACCCTGTCTTCCCAGTGTCCTCCCCAGCCCCAGCTGACCCCCTCAATGAGCGAAATGGAGTCAACCCCAGCCCTCCAAGGGGGTGTCTCCTACCAGATGGCTGTGCTCAGTGGTGCCGGAGCAAAGGACCACGGTGCTTGGGCTCAAACGGTGGCACAGAAAAGCCAAGTGCAACATGTTATCTCCCAAACCCAACGAAACTTCAGGGAACCCGCAGGCTTCCTCAGTTGGCTCCCCCAGCAAGAGTCCGAGGCCGGCATATCCCTGCCCAGCCCCCTCCCCAGAGCCCCCTCCCCACCGGCGACGGTGCTGAACGCCGGCAATGGAGGAAGCGTGCGTTCAGCTCCGGCCCTTCACCAAATCTTTCAGAACGGCAGCGAGATGCTCCCAGGCTTCCATTTTGCACGTAAAGGGTGGCAAATTAGACAGTAATGATTCTGAGCCATTCAAACCGGATTGTAAATCATGCGCTTGAAGCTGCAAAGCAGATAAAAGGGGGGCAGGAGAATTTCTAATGAAGCAAGATTAGAAAACCAGCTGAGCCTCCGCGCGCCCGCCTGAAGAATAAGAATGAAGCTAGCTGTACTTAACTCGATTTGCTACCCAGACAATAACCACAGAAGGCAGGAACTCAGGGGGAGCCAAGAGCAGAAACCTGTTTTCCTGGAACCAATCTCATCCTGAAAGGGGAACCAAAAAGACAGACCAAAAGAGGCAAATTATTTGGGGGGTTGGGCTGGGAGGGCTAGACACCCTGGGAGAGGACCCACAAGGAAGGTGTTTAGTGGCTTCAGGCCAGCCCTTAGTGGGCAGCAATCTACATTATTCTTAGAGCCCTGAAAATCCGCGGATATAGGGTGTCCCCGCTATAAATTGCCCCGGTATACATCCATTCCACACTACAGTCGTTGACGCTTGTAGGAGCGGATACATTATAAGTCCTCCCATTCCCCGCTCTTAAGTCGCATGCACACGCGCACACACACACACACACACACACACACACACAAATTTGCACAAATGGAAGTCAGGCACAGGAAAAAAATTCCCTGCTTTAAGTGTTTTTTGCTATAAGTCCAAGTTTTTTGGAATGTATCTTGGACTTACAGCGAGGGGGGGCCTGTATTTGCTTTATATACATGGCTATCTGCAGATGTGGATATCCACGGCTCATTTCTGCAGATAAAATATTTTGCACCTTGCAGGGCTCTAATTAGCCTGTCTCCACATGATCCTCTCCGCAAGCAGTGACCATGTCTGAGCCAGCAGGAAGACAAAGACCTGCCTTTCACCCCCGAATGTAGCTGCTGCAGCGAAGCAGTGGCTGCACAATGATACCGACAGCACAGTTGTTTTGGAGCAGGTGAGCAAGGCCTTTGCAATGAAGCGCAAGGAAAAGGGAAGCTAGAAGGCAGCACCAACCCCATCTCCTTCGCTAGGAAGCTCTCCTCACGGATGGGAGCGAGTGTGTGTGTGTGGGGGGGGGCTCAGATTCGGAGTCATGCTTTGGCCTTTTCCCACCACCGGTAAGGCAGGCGCTGGGCACTGCTATGTCCCTGGGCCACCAGTAGTGACCATCAACTCCATCAACTCTGCACTCCCTCCCCAGGAGCCCAAAGGGGAGACATGAAACGCTGGTGGAACTATGCTCCAGCCAGGGCACTCAAGACACCTCAGCCGCACGGCGCCCCTGCCTGGCCTGCGGGTACCATGAAAGCAAGTTAGCCTGCACCTGCACTGGCTTGTAGCCTTAGAACAGGCTGTCACCTTCCCATCCTTGCAGGGGCACAGAGATTAATTTAGACCTTAGGGGCTGGGTGTGATTCTCGGGTGCTGAAACGAGAGCGCACCCGACCCGCCTGCGTCTCACGCTGTGAAGACAGCACCGGCCCAAGCCTGCAGCCAGCTTTGCATTTCAGATCTAGCCATAAGAGCGAGCTCATGTGGGCTGGTGAGAAGGGGCAACCTCTAGGGGAGAGAGCTACACCAACATCGGCATCTGGCAGGCTAGGCGGGGAAGGCATGGCGCCGCCCACACCCCGCTGCCAGACCGCCTGCTGCAGATGGTCTGGGGGCAGAGTGTTGCATGCCCCCGCCAGCGCCCCCCCTCCCTGCGCTCTGGGGCCAGGGAGACTTGAGTCATGCAGCCTCCTCCCTCCCCAGTGCTTGGGGCTGGGGAGCACGCACTCGCCCCTTCCGACTTTTCCCGTTCCCATGGGGATCGGTGGTATGTGCAATCGGCGCTGCCCCACCTCCTTCCCTCCCTGTGTTGGCGGGCGGGGCTGTAGGCGGTGCTGTGGACTTGCCTCCCCCAGCTCCAGCTGCCCCGACCGCCCACATATGCCAAAGGGAGAGGACCAGCTGGAAGACGATTGTAGGGGACACTCAGGGTCAGGGCACTGATGCTGGACAGAAGACGGAAGAAGGGGCTGTAGTTTAGGAAAGGAGCCATCAGCTGTTTAAGCAAGGCCTAGAAACAGAAGGACAAAAACCGTGGTCCAGGTTGTCCTCTCATTGACACCAGTTTAAATTCGAAGCACACTCTCTCCAGACAAGGCGTGGACCTTGGATTTGCACGCACAAAGCCACCCCCAGGAGCAGAGTCTGGCTCTGGAAGGAGGGTTACTGACCCCTGGGATTCTTGGGCGACTCAAGCGCAAATACAAATTCATACTCCAGGGGGGAGGAGGGCGACTTGGTCACTGAAGCGCCCACCTAAGCAGGAAGCATGCGTGCGCCCTCGGCCCTGCAGGGACTGGCTGTTACTTGTGCATGAAGTAAGTTAATGAGGGGGGAAGCAAGTCTTTATTAGATAAAAGATAATGACTGCCTTTCACGAATTACATCTGCATTCTGTTGTGGAGACCTCCATGCCAGCTCTTCCCAGAAGTGGCTTGTTAATGCACACACAGGAGCTCTCCCACACGCTGCAAAGAGGCATCCAGGAAATCTTTCCCCCTTTCCAAGGCTGTTTGCCAGTGCTGCAGACACAGGGTAGATAAAAGCCCCCAGACTTGGATCCTTTGTCTGAAGCGAGCTGGAGCAACGGCAAATCGAGTCCACCGGGTAGCTGGGATCATGCCCACGCCAGCACAAGCGGCTGCTGTACAGATCGGGGGGAAGCCTCAATTATTTTCATTCCCTCGCTACACAGCCCTTAACGATTAGTTTATTCTCAGTGCTGATCTCGCCGGGTGGTGACAACGCTATTAGACCCTGCCCCTGTCTTGGGAGGGGGCTCTCCCTATGCTCTGCTTCTCAAGAAGG
Organism: Pelodiscus sinensis; assembly: GCF_052426305.1. Taxonomy (NCBI): domain Eukaryota; kingdom Metazoa; phylum Chordata; order Testudines; family Trionychidae; genus Pelodiscus; species Pelodiscus sinensis. The sequence goes on along the minus strand of NC_143072.1, from coordinate 3,857,489 downwards.
CTACAGTGCAATATAAAGCTTCTCTTTCTCTCCAGAGCCAGACGTTTGTTCTGGTTGCCTGGAAAAGGCACATTAAACACTGTCTTGGAATCACTTTCTCCTGTAGCAAAGGATTGTCTTCGGGTTTTACAAGAACAGCTGCACCCGCCTGGAAATTGGACCAGAACATGAATGACCCCATGTGAAAGGTCACAAAGGATTTCCAGGCAGAGGGAGCGAGAAGAAACTCTCGCGCTCTGTGAACAGCTTGGCGCAGGGACAGTGCCTTTCTGACATGAAGCACACAAGAAAGAGCTTCCTCCTTCGCTTGGGAAGGCAGAGCAATAAACGGGGCCGCTCCAGCATCTCCGCTGAGCTATGCCACGCCTGACCCAGAAAAATCCTCTTAAAACCATCTGACATTTCTTAACAGTGCAGCGTGCTCAGTGTAAGCCACTGCCCGGGGTCTGGTTTTCCCCAGGAGGCACTGGGAAAAGAGCTTATTAGCTCCATGACTTTGTAAAATAACACAGGAATTTACACACACACACACACACACACACACACACACACACACACACACACACACACACACACACACACACACACACACACACACACACACACACACACACACACACACACACACACACACACACACACACACCCCTGCACCAGTGACCCAGGCTAGCAAAGCACACAAGCCTGAATTTTGGCTCAGGACCAAACACTATCAGTCTGGGACCAGAGGTTACGAGTGACTTTACTGAAGTCTGCTGTTTCCCAAAACACGTCAACACAGGCCCCAGGACTGCAAGATCAAACCATTTTCACCAGGGCAGCCAGCATTAAGGATGAAAACGAAAGCGGTTTGTTTCCATCTCTGGTGACATCAGCTCTTCTGTGCACTCTTGTTTTTGACAAGGAGGGAAAGTTTGCAGAGGTCCCAGCAAACAATGTTTCACCGCCATCTACCTTAATTGAAGGGGCTACAAGGCTGAGGGAACATTGTACTCTGGCCACAACACTATTTCATGCCCTTAAGGTACAACTGTTGGGCTCCTGGTAACTTGGTGCCACTTGGGCAAAGTTCAGATGCACCTGAAAAAAAAATCAAGTCTGTAGCTCAAGCTAGGTAGCAGCTCAACCGGGAAGATACTACTTTACGGCAAGATCATAACAGGGCTAAATACTGACCCCAAATGCTTCGCCTCTCAGTCCCGACTGTATTCACTGCACCATGTGACCCGGCTGTATTCACTGCACCATGTGACATAACGTCGACAGAACTCAGCAGTTTTGTCGACGCTGGTAAACCTCATTTTATGAGGAATAACGCCTTCTGTCGACAGAGTTCTGTTGACAGAAGGCGTTATTGCATCTACACCGTCCTTTGTGTCTACACTGCCATGTCGACAAAGCAGCTTGCTTTGTCGACAGAATTGGCTGTAGTCTAGATGCTCTTTGTCGACAAAAGCCTGTAGTCTAGATGTACCCACACTGATTGCACAGTGCAATGGAAGAGGAGGATGGAGATTTATTTGCATTGCTTTAGCTCCTTGGAGGCCCAGCAGTGGACCAGAACCCCACATGGTGTTACGCACTGTACACACACAAAACAAGAAGATGGTTGCTAGAGGTCGAACCTCTCTAGTCTGGCACCTTCAGGACCTGACCAGTACCGAACCAGAGAAATGGCTGAACCCCGGAAGGTCAGTATTGTCTAGCAGCATTACCAACACTTCCTCTGCTTCCTGGGCTTTTAGAAGGTAAATCAGAGCTAAATAACAGCACAGAGCACTGAGAGCCAGGGCCGGTGGCTGTAAACAAACTTTGTGGGACCGTGGGAAACGTGGCCACGCCTGTGATAAGCGGACATCCAGCTCACTAAAATCATGCCGGACCACAGATGTTGCTGGACCAGAGAGCCCGGACTAGAGAGGTATAACCTGCAGCTTCTACTGTCAGTGCAAGTCAAAAGACAAAAGGGGGATCCAGACAAGTAGATGCAGAGAGAAGCACAAGAAAACAATGATACAGCACTGGTAACATGATGGGGCCAAGCTCCCCACAGACAAAGGCTGCTGCTACCCTGCAAGGGGAGCTGGGTTGTAGACTGGCTTCCACTGGTTCCCACGCCTGTCATCCTGCGCTGTGAGGCAGCAGTGCAGGGGGGCAGGGGACTCCCCAGGAGTGGGGCCAAGAGCACACTGGCTGCCAGCCCCGCCCCCACGGACTATTCAATTACATGATAGCTAACATCCCTACCTTTTACTTGACTAGTTACTTACTGGGAAATGAGATATAACTTAACAAGATCGGGGGGGTAGCCGTGTCAGTCTGTAGCTGAATTTAAAAAAAACCCACAAAGAATAGTCCTGCAGCACCTCAGAGACTTAACAAAACTTGTAGATGGTATCTTGAGCTTTCGTGGGCACAGCCCATTTCTTCAGATGAAGTGGGTTGTACCCACAAAAGCTCATGATACCATCTACATTTTGTGTTAAGTCTCGGAGGTGCTGCAGGACTATTTGTTGTTTTTTAAAAATTTAAGTAAGATCATAATAGGACCCAATAATGCAACCAGACTGCCAATACTGAAGAAAAATATTGTATATCCATGAAGATTTTAATCGTGAATGGTCACGTATAGGGCTGGCAGTAGATTTAGAAAGAAAAACAAAAAAACTTTCTGGCAGGCAATAGGCAAATCAAATTAAGACTTACAGCTTGAAGTTATTTGTCTAATCAAAGGGAAACTAATCTGTGGAGAAACTGGGGTAAACTATTCTTACACTAGTTCAGGCTGGCTCCAAGGAAACACAGCATTTGCAAGGCAAGAATTTATAACTAAATATCCCAAGGCTGTTTAACTCCTCCCCCTTTCCTCAGGTATTGCCAAGTCTGCTGCCCTTGCAAGAATATGATGCATGTTTGCCATAAAAACAAAATTAAAAACACGCTGATTAACCAGTTACCTCCCCAGACGTGCTTTGATGTGAAAAATGTGCTCTCCCTGACATCTCTAGGACTTCTGAGCGCCACCTTCCCCTTTGCATTTCTGTTAGATTCATTTCTTCCACTATTTGATCTGAGGAAGTGGGTCTGGCCCACGAAAGCTCATCATCTAATAAACCGTCTTGTTAGTCTTTAAAGTGCTACATTGTCCTGCATTTTGTTAGATTCAGAACACTCCGTCACCTCCCCCTGCTTTATGAAAATTGGCTTGTGAATATCAAGATGCATAACTCGAAGATGCTTTAGACAAAATACTTCATGTAACATATAACCTGCTGCATCTGTGTGTCTTCTGTTTGTGCGCAGGGGCGGCCCGTCCATATATGCGAACTAGGCGGTCGCCTAGGGCGCCAAGCTAAATGGGACGCCAAATGGTGGCGCAATATCACTGAGGGGTTTGGAGGTGGGGGCACCGATTACATGGTTCGCCTAGGGCGCCAGTTGCTGGCAGCTCGTCTAGGGCCGACCCTGCTTGTGCGTGTATTATTCTTGTATGTGAAGTCAGAAGCATGTTTATAATTCTAAATGTGCCATTGCTGATGCTCTAGAAAGTCCATGATCAAGTCAATGACCTGTGAATAGTCTTGTTTATCCTATGAGCCCGAACTGTGGTTGGTCCTAGAGCAGGGGTGCCCAAACTTTTTTCAAAGAGGGCCAGATTTGATGAAGTGAACAAACGTGAGGGCCGACCATTTTGCCCGACATTCTTTGAACCATTAAAATTAAATGCAAATTAACTATTTTATGCAAAGTTTATTGCAAACGGCATACTTTTCATTTCGTCACATGGATGACAAATCTAAACAGGTGTTAAATCACTCTGCCTTTCATATCTGAAGGCCAGATGAAAAAAAATCCAGGAAGCTGAAAAAAAAAATCCAGGAAGCTGAAATGTATGTCAGGAACATTGTAAAGTACATTACATATTATTAGTAATAAAGGTTGTCTGTCAGCTTTTAAGTTCAAAAAATATGAACAGGAACATAACACCAAGTATACATGTTGTGTCCAAATATATTTATAACTGATTTAGACCAACTGACATTAACTGAGATTTTACAATGGATTCATCTCAATACATATGGCTTCGTTGGGGGCCATAAAAGATAGATATTGCCAAATTACCTGTGGGCCCGTATTAAACTGGAACACGGGCCGCAATTGGCCCGCGGGCCAGACTTTGGACATGCCTGTCCTGGAGAGACATGAGGCCAGATGCTAAAACCCATTTTGGACCAGAGGTGAGAAAAGTTTTAATTGAGCACAAAGAATTCCAGCCTTGGGCAAAAGGAATGTAAGAGGGAGGAAAACAAACAATAGGTGCAAGATGCCAGAAGATCCTCCGCCCACCCCCTCTCTTACCACCTAAGAGTCACCCTGGAAAAATCTAAGACTGAAGAGGGGAAAGGATTGGGCCCAAGCTAGGAGGCTGCATAGTTTATGAAAGAGATGATTAGAGCAACTGTTTAGGGTAAGAATTCGCATGTAACAAGTTCTTAGTGGATTAGGATTACCTGGTGTGTTTCGTTTATTTTAATTTAGTAATTTATTTTCATCTGACTGTTTTCACTTGCGATCATCTGAATCCTACTTTTTGTATTGAATATTAAAAACCCTTTGGTTATTATCAAGCCCAGCGTAAATAACTGTTACCTGGGGAGAGAGGGAACGACCACTGTGCATATGTCTCTGTCATATGGCAAAGGGGGTGGACAGCCTTATGATCTTTCTCTGTGCAAATCTTTTATACAAGATAAAACAGATTTGTTTGGGGTTTTGGTCCCTTCTGGGGGTTGATATCCCGGAGCAGTAATGGTTCAGTGTCTGTGCTGCTCTGCAGGGGGGCGGTAACCCCAACTCTGCACCTTGTCTAGCGGAGACCAGAGCTTCTGTCCCAGCAGGACAGGGTGGTGGGGAGTCCCAGAGGGCAGGAGGATGGGCATCAGTGGCATGATCAGCACCCGGGGGACAACTCCAAGGGGATTTGTGATCCAATCTGCTGTGGTTGTCCTTCGTTTCCATCGCGGAGGCAGCTAGGAGACCTGCCTGGGGATCGGAGCACACTACACTTGGGTCTGCACGCACCTGCGAAAGAAAGACAGTCGGGCACAGTTCTACAGAGGTATTTTGGCTCCTTACAGCCATTCACTTGGGAGTCTAAATTAGTCTGAAAGGCTGGGCCTTAGCTCTTTGAAGCAGGGCCAAATCAATGGGTGTATCCATCCTACACATTAGGCTGTAGATGCCTAATCTGTACACTGCTTCTGGAGGACAGTGGCTACCTAAAATACACATTGTAAGAGCCCCAGGCAACTTACTGACCCCTACATCCTACACCCGCCCCCCTTTATTACTGCCCCCTCCTCTATTCCAGCAGCTAGGGTTTCCAGGTGTCCGGTTTTCGCACAAACAGTTCAGTGTTTTGGCCTTCCGGACAGTAAAGAAAAAAGAAGACAAGAGAATACCAGACATGTAAAATGTCCGCTATTTTCTGTTTTCCTCAGACAGATGGCCGGCGTTGTCTGCAAGAGTAGGGGGAATTTGAAGGCGCACCGACCATTTTTTTTTTTTTTGGCTTAACAAGTTTGGTGTCTCTCCTTTTTTGTGTGTGTTCAACCAATTTTTCCCTGCCTGTTTGGGATTTGTTGTGAAGGTATCTGGCAATCCTACCAGTAGCCCAAGAAAGCAAGCTGGTGAAAAGTCTCCTCATCCACATAAATGGTCTAATGCTCTCTCCCCAACAGTTGAGTGCTGCTTTATGGGTCATGCTTTAGCTATTCTGAATGATCTGTCTCTGCTGTTATGCAATACAACTGCCTCGTATAAAACCCCTCCGCGTCCATTAAGAATTATTTGCATCTCTTCTCTTTATGAACTGAGAGGAGTTCCCAAAATCCCTAGTGGCCTGCACATGTAGTTGCATAGAGTTCACCACAAGTGTGACTACCTGTTCTGCGCGTGCGCGCACACACACACACACACACGCAGCCACGCACACACACACTCTCTCTCTCTCTCAAAACACCCATCCTTCCAGACAGCTTTTCCCTCCTGGATCAGCAGTGATTTGCAAGTGTTTGAAAGCACTAACAGCTTAGGAGAGTTTTCCAGAGAAAGGTTACGTGACAGCCACATTCTTGCCAAAAGTATTTCCCTAGATCTCTCGTCAGCTATGATTCTCTTGTCGTTTTGGCCTTGTGACTTCTAGGCAATAAATGAGGCTTCCCATAACAATCTACTACCAGCATAGGGGGCCATTACTCCATAGACCTCACGGCACTGGAATGGGGGTATTTCTTCCATAACTCTGCCAGGCCTGGTTGTGCCACGTTAGATATTCTGGCCAGCAGCGGCCTAACCCACAGGAAGTCTCCAGCTTTTGCATAAAACTCATCAGTTGGTCCAAAAAGCACCATGCACAAGAACCCCTGGGCTGCTTGGGGCTCAATTTGGATCCTCTTTGTGTTCCCTTTTCATTCCCCCGCTTCTGGGGGCTAGCTGCTGGCACTGAGTAGATACCCCGTGAGCAGTAAGTTATCAGTGCACCCTAACTCATCCCTGGGCTGGCAAGGGACAAGGGTTTGGGCATCCTCACTCCAGGGCTGCTGAAAGGCAGCTCTACCACCCCAACCCCTCCGACACAGATTAGGACAGCCTAATGCAACCCTACTCCAACGCCTGCTGCAATGGCCCCTCTACAAACCTCTACAGGGACATAAGAGCACCCCAGCCATGTCTGTTCTCACCCCCACCCTAAAGCATCCCCTGTGCTCATCTAAGAGTGATGTGGCGCTGGCTCTGCTCCTGACCTAGAGGCCCCCTCCCACCTGTTTAGATGGGTCAAAGGGGGTAACAGAACATCAGTGAAGCTGGCCCTCCATTGCCAAGGCTGAAAGCTGCCCATGCCCTTTAGCAAACAGTAGAATGTGTGGTGCTTACTTAGATTGAGGGCAGAGGCCACCTCTTCCTTCTGTGCTCCTACAGCGCCTAGTGCAACAGGGCTTGAACCTCCCCCGTGCAATCACACTTAAAGTGTATTAGGAGCTAGGCTGGCAGGCAGCCTGGCTCAGTTCCGGCTCATGCAGGGTCTGGGAGCACAGACCCCGCCACTCCCAGTCCCGGACGGGGGTGGCTGCCACCCCATGCTACTGCCTCTGTATCAGAGGAAGCAGCATGGGGCAACAGGCAGCCAGTCCGCGAGAGGAGCTGGTTTTTAAACTGGCTCTGCTCACAGACCAGCTCCCGCCTGGCACCCCACGGTGCTGCCTGATATTGCCCCAGGCCCAGGGGACTATAGAGTAGTCAGCTAACCGATAAGAATTCATGAGGTTACTCGACTATTCAATTAACCGATATTTAACACCCCTAGCCCAGCAACAACCGTGGTCTGGCAGGACTATGGATGCTGCGGGACTAGAGAGCCCCAGCGGCAGAGGTTGCTGGCGGCTTGGAGCAGAGGCTGGCCAGTGGGGCATCAGAGCCTGCAGACGGCTGGGAAGGGAAGCTGGGGAGAAACGGGGGAGCTCATGGGACAGAGGAGCCCACAGCCAGCTGGCCACCAGAAGATCCGGAAGGGCAGCGGGGCTGCTGTGAGGCCAGCAGGGTGGCAGGGCTGCCGTGAGGCCGGCAGGAGTTCCGATGGGGTGGTGGAGCTGCAGTTCACAAAGACAGGAGGCTGGGGATCTGAGGCTGGAGAGAGGAGCTCAGGGGGGACGCTGGCACCTTGTCTGGACTGGTCAGGTCCTGAAGGTGCTGGACCAGGGAGTCTTTTCCCGTAAACAACTAGTCTTGCCAAAAAAATAAAAATAAATCACAAGTTAGGCTGCATACAATATTGAGACTGCCTTAGAAATCACGGGATTTCAAAACTATGATAAATGCTGGGCTTTTTCTACAAGCTGCTGGCTTCTGAGCCATTAAGAGGCACCTGAGTCACATTTTCAAGCTTCTCTCCCCAACCACGAGGGCTAGAAACTTCTTAAAAACTAGAAGCTGAGCTTCTCCTCACTTAGTCACACACCTCCAGGACTTGGGACTGGAAACAACGCACCAAACACGCTTCGAATGGGTAGTCCTGCGGGGGTGCTTTTAAGTGACACCTGTTACATGAAACATATTGGGGTTTAGTGCACAGGCTTCACTTAGATTTCTTTCCTTCCATTTTCCCCACTGCCTTCTATCCTTTGGTGTCACTGGACACTGCCCCCAGCCACAAAGGAAACCTTGGATCACAGTCAGGAACAACTTGATACTGGGGGTGGCAGACGGAGTAGAAGGCTACATAGAATAATACAGCCAAGTAGCTTATTAATGTAGGCCCTGTAGAGCTTATTCCCGCCAAGAATAGGTGCAAGCTACAAGACCCTGATCCAAAATCCACTGATGCCAAGGGGAGTCTTTCCATTGACTTCAATGGATTTAGCATGAGGCCCCCCAGAACTGGAACAACGGGCTCAGTAGTGTGCTAATGAAGAGGTGACGAGGGCTGATTAGCACATGCCCAACCCCCACTCCACACACCTTCCAGCTCTGGAAGTTCTCAGGGACATGCCCTCCTGTTCCATATATATCAGGCAGCCTCCACGCGGCCCTTCATGTTTTCAGCTTGGAAAAGAGATGACTAAGGGGGAATGATAAAGGGCCCAAAAATCACACAGTGTGGAGAAAGTAAATGAGTAAGAACACAAGCACCAAGAGTCACCCAGTGAAATAAACAAGCAGCAGCAGGAAGTACTGCTTCACACAGTGCACAGTCAACCTGTGGAACTCATTGCCAGGGGATGTTGTCAAGGACAAAAACGATAACTGGATTAAAAAAAGAACTAGGTAGGACAACAGGTCTGTCAGTGGCTCTTAGCCAAGACCAGCAGAGATGCAGTCCCATGCCCTGGGTGTCTCTGTTTCTAAGCCAGAACTGGGCCTGGGCGACAGGGTTATGGACGACTCGAAGATCGGATACGGGGCTAGATGGACCACTGGCTGTTCTCAGGGGTGACTGGGGAGGGGGTGAGCCTGGGGGGGCGACCAGACACATGACCCCAAACCAGCCCCTGGAAGGACCAGGACAACCCCCTTCTGCCTCTCCCTGTCCCCGGCCCTGTTCCACCCCCACCATACCTCTTTCCCACCCTTGCTCTGTTCCCGCCTCTTCCCCTAACTGAGGTAGCCCAGGGGAAGAGTGGGGCTGGGGGCCAGCAGCAGAACGGGCCATCCCCCATGCTCACCAGCAGGAGTGGGAAAAGCAGAGAAACATGGCCCCAGCTTGCTCCAGCCACATTGCCCCACTTCCTGCCCGTGAGTGTAGGGCGGTGCCCCCGTTCCCCAAGGACATGGCCAAGGAGCAGAGCAAGCCGGGGCTGCGTTGCTGCGCTTCCCGTGTCACTGCTGGTGAGTGGAGGGGGAGAGACAGACTCCTGCCCCTCCCACTTATGACGCTGGGGGGCGAAGGGGGAAGACACAGTGCTGCCTTGGCCGTGGCACATGTTTGAGTCCCCTGTGCCACACAACAGCTGCAGAGGTGACAGCAGCTGAGGAAGAAGGAGGAAGGCCAGAGGCTTGCAAAGAAAAACCGGACCACGCCCTGCCACTGCAAATGGGAGTAGTTCCTGCTCGTGCTGGTATATGCAGGGAGGGGGGCCCACAAGCCACACACAAACACCAGAGCAAAGCACCAAAACGTGTGTTTGTGGGTGTCCCTGATCTATTTGTGCTCCCAGCCAGTCCCACCGTCAGTTGTTTTTGTTGCTCACTGTCCATCCCAAAGCAATTTCTGGAAACAAAACCATCCCGGCCCCCCCCTTCAGACACTGCCAAGGGCACACATGGCATGGCCAGGCCCGCATGCCTCTCTTGCAAGTTCTGGGGGGCTCCATCCTTGAAAGGGGAGAGTAAAAGCGCCCCTCTGGATCCAACAGAGGCTTCCCTGCTCTCCTGCTTCATCCGCACGGTCCAACGTTAAGGCCTTTTGTCAGTGACCTGACAGCGACAGTTGAAACTCCCACGCCCTCGCAGCAAGGCAGCCGTAGACCCAATGGCACCCAGGAGAGGAACATCTTCAGTGCCCCCCTCCACTTGCTAAACTTGTGACTACCTCATTTTTAGTGCGTTTGCAGCCCATTTCACAACCTCGCTGCATGACTTGTGTGCGTGGCTTATCCCCGGCGCACAAGACGAAACTCTGCCGTGCCTTGGATTTATTCAGGCTCACGACAAAAACAGCAGCCCCGCGCAGCGTCCCCACCCCAGCAAACCAGGCTGTCACCTGGGTGACCTGTCCCTAAATCCAGCCCTGCCTGGCGGTTTGTTTGAAAGGAGATCCTGATCAGTAGGGGTCATTCGCAGCCCTCTGGTGCTTTCCAGCTTCTCAGCCCCAGAGGGGGCCAGTGCCGTATTGCCAACTCCAGGTGTTCAAAGTCCTGAGCCAGCTCTTTGAGGCTGACTTTAAAACAAATAAAATCATGGCACTTCAAAAAAAAAAAAACACCTTCCTAATTTTTTTTGTTTTGCTTCTGGGCTTGTGTGTCTCCACTGCAGTTACCTTGATTTCTCCCTGCTTTGGTTAAATAATATATTGAGACATACCTGTCTCACAGAGCTACAACGGACCTTGAAAGGTCAAGTCCAATCCCCTGCCTTCACAGCAAGAACAATACCATCCCTGACAGATGTGCCCCTGTGCCTTAAATAGCCTGCTCAAGGATTGAACTCACAACGCTGGGTTTAGAAAGCCAATGCTCAAGCCACTGAGCTATCCCTCCCCCCCTCTGCAGTTAGCCAACTTCCAGCAGCCACGCTGCAGAGTAACACTGGAACGGACAATTGGGGGTAGATGGGGAGGGTGCAACTGCCCCAGGGACATTTTAAAGGGCCCAGGGCTCCTGGCCACCGCGACTGCGACAGCAGCAATGCCCGGAGCCCCTGGCCCTTTAAATCGCTGCTGGAGTGCCATGCCCATGCCACGTGCCGTGGACAGTGCTAAGGGCTGGGGCAGGGGTGGCATGGCACGCTCTGGGTGGCGCAGGGGGTTGACTGCCCCGTCCCACTTCTTCTGCCCAAAACTCCGCCCCTTTGTCCACCCCCCACCCCTGTAACCTTTCCCAGGGGCTCGGCGTGGCTGCCAGCCTCCTCCCCCCGCTGGAGCTACGCAGAGCGCACGTCGGAGCGTCACAGATTAGCTGCTTCCCCCGGGGCAGCGCTAGTTCAAGTGTCCTTAGCAGCAGAGGGGCTTCCGCTGCCCGGCCCACGGGGGCCAGCAAGCTGGAGATTCAAGCAGCGCTAACGTCGAGCCCGGTGTGTCAACGGGAGCAAAGCTAAGGGTAACGCTCAGGCTTGGTGCACACATAAGCGTTTGGAGCGTAGCCGCGACAGCGTTTTCACCTGCAGGCGAGGCCGTGGCAGGAGCACCGGGAGAGCCCTCTATGAAAACCACCTCTGTGAGCGGGGTAGCTAGCAGAGCTTGCTGCGTTCGGGGGCCGGGGTGTGTTTTATCACACCCCTGAGCCAGACAGTGCCAGTGCTGTCCAGTGCCAGCGTAGACTTCGCCTCACCTTACGCCTTTAGCTAACACCGCAGTGAAGACAAGCTGGGAGAGAAGAATTTAGCCCTCTAAATTAATTCCAGGTCAGCCGCTGATGTTTGGAAGTTCTGACGTACACTCTTCACAGACCACATACAATGATTAGCCGGCCAATCTAACAACAACGAGGCATCAGACCAACTGGAGCCTCTGGAGGAAAAAGCCTGGATGTCACATAAAATTGACCGGTAAGACCTGACTTGAATTTCAAGATGTGGCTTTTCTAGCCATTTAAGCCAACACTGGCATCAGTGAAGCTGACGGATGAAACCGAACCTGATGCTGCTGAAAGTGCTGCAACATCACAACCTAGACAGGCCACAGAAATACGTTACTAGAGGGCTGGTGGCGCACCAGTGAGATAGCGGTGCGGTAACCAAAGACCTGGCCCTTGCCTGCTGTTATTACTCCACTTCCCAGCAAAGGAGGAAGTGGCATGGATTCCTGCTGAGTAGGTTTCATTTCTCCGAAGCAGAACACCATGGGCCAAACAATTGTTTTAAACGGGGACTGTGGTGAAAACTTCAAAACATGAAACTGCTACCAGTCCCCGACAAGCTGACTTGCAAACGAGGGAGATAAAAGGTCTGGTAGTGGCTCAAAAGAGATCTTCTTGGGATGTTCCAGCTGAAATGTAATCCCTTATGCCTAATTCAGAGTACTCATCACTGAACGAGCTAATCAACCCAAGCCACAGGATTTGTGGCTCTTGATGTCTCTGTTTGTCTTTCCCCAACCTCTCTGTTCTTTTCACTGGTAACATTCAGCAGAACAGATTCACACCCCAAGACAGGCACCCGTTTCTTTGTTTTCTTTTACAGGCAGCACAAACAAAACCGGAGCACCTGTTGGAAAGCTCCTCACATACATGCTGGTGAGAAAACAGAAATACCCATATGCATTACCATCTGAGTGTGGCTTTTCCATGTACAGGCAGTTCCCGGGTTACATGGATCCGACTTACATCGGATCCCTACTTACAAACGGGGTGAGGCAACCCCGCACTAGCTGCTTTCCCCCAGCAGACCAGGGAGACGCGAAGCTAGCGCCCCCCCCCCCCCAGCAGACCAGGGAGACGCGAAGCTAGCGCCCTCCCCCCCCTCCCCCAGCAGACCAGGGAGACGCGGAGCGGCTTTTCTCAGCAGACACCTCAGCTTGAGAATAAAGGACTGAGGGAAGTGAGGTGTGGGAGAATAAAACTGAGCTCTGGAGAAATGTTTGGCTAGAGTTTCCCCTACAATATGTACCAGTTCCGACTTACATACAAATTCAACTTAAGAACAGACCTACAGTCCCTATCTTGTACGTAACCCGGGGACTGCCTGTAAATGGTTTCAAAGCTCACTCGGCAGCTTAGTCCCACCTATAGACCAAGTGAAGAGCAAAGAGGCGATCCTGCAAATGATACAAATCTCACCGCATCCTCCCCTATTTGTCTAATAGGAACAAATTCCTAGCACTTCCGGGACCTTTCACTTCACATGACATTTGCACTTTATATTCTTTGGTCACCCTTATTTTCTAAAGGCTGCTGTACACCCTACAGTTGTACTGGTACAACTACTGTAGTTTGGGGTCTGCTTTTTTACCCGTATAATTGTACTGAGGCACCAAGCCAACTGCAGTGGTATAAACATTTTATACTGGTATAACTACCTTCAAGTTGGGGGGAGTTGTATAAATATTATAATTTATTATTTGCATTACCTTAGCACTTGAGAGCACTCTAGTCAGGGACCAGGCCTCTACGGTGCCATACAGGCGCTGAGCCAAAAGGGCAGCAGACCTGGTTGCAAAGAGCTTAGAATCTGCTTTCGTACTACGGTGACAGCGACAGCAGAACAACTTTCCAGTGTAAACAAGGTCTAATGCTGCAATGTCTGGATAGTTAACATAACCACAGGGTTTTAACTGAAAATAGGGAACTGTACGTTATATAATATACCATCACCCCAATGAAAGAAAAAACGATGTAGCACTTTAAAGACTAACAAGATGGTTTAATAGGTGATGAGCTTTCGTGGGACAGACCCACTTCCTTAGGCCATATTCTGAAAGAGAACTGGCATGACCATATATACCAAAGGAATACAAAGAAAAAAGTGAACACATTATTAAACTGACAAATCAGATTTAGATTTCACCCCACCTTCAGTTCTAAATTTGATTTGTCTGTTTAATAATGTGTTCACTTTTTTCCTTGTATTCCTTTGGCATATATGGTCATGCCAATTCTCTTTCAGAATACGGTCTGAGGAAGTGGGTCTTGCCCACGAAAGCTCATCACCTATTAAACTATCTTGTTAGTCTTTAAAGTGCTACATCGTTTTCCCTTTTCTTTTAGCAAGATCAGACTAACACGGCTACCTCTCTACTACTATTCACAGTGAAAGGATACTCTGAATATCCCAGGCAGGGATACTAGTTACATGACCCCGATGATACCATCAACATGTTTTGTTAGTCTCTAAGGTGCTGCAGGACTATTCATGTTTTTTTCAGGTAGGGTGCGTCTACACAGCACCCTAAACTCACAATAAGATATGCAATATGCGCTATGCAAATTGCGTCTCTTATTTCAATTGAATTTCAAAATAGCATATTTTGAAATTTGGCACATCTACACAGCACTTCATTTCAAAATTTGGTGCTATTTCAAGACATCCCTTAACCTTTGTGGAACGAGGGTTACAGGATGCCGAAATAGGTCTTGAAATAGCAGGCGCATTTAGAAGACGTGGGCAGGGCCAGACTAAGGGGTGGGCAAGCTAGGCAGCTGCCCGGGGCGCCAACCGATGGGGGGGCGCCTGATGGCAGCTGTAAGGGGCACGTTGGCGACCCTTATAGCTGCCATCAGGCACCGCGTGCCCAGCTCCCGCAGCGCTGGCCCCCCCAATCCCCGCGGCGCCGGCCAGCAGCGTCCTTCCCCCCACAGCTGCGGGGCCCTGCACGGCCAGGCGAGGCTCACCCCGGGCTGCGCGCCAGCAGCCGTGACTGGCCCGCGCATGCGCCGTGCGCCCCAGGGGCAGGGCACCAAAATGGCTCGGGCCGGCCCTGAATGCGGGGTAGCTATTTCAGGATCTTTCCACCCCATAACGTACATCTACACAGCAATTGAAACACCAACAGCTGCCCTCTGTTTGCAGAATCAGGTTCTTTGGCAGAACTGAGAACGAAGAAACCAAGTGTGTGGCACTAGATGGACCTCAAACCACTTCACGCGGCTATGAATGGTGCTTGGTCCTGTCAAGAGGGCAGGGGACTGGACTGGATGATCTCTTGAGGTCCCTCTGTCAGGACAGAACAGTACGGTAGCCAAGTCCCTAGACAGTATATAGCAAGGACCTAAGTGCCAGATTTTACACAGAGCTCGTGGTTTGATTTTTAAGTGCTCAGCTGCTGCAATCGAGGCCAGATTTTTAGAAAAACCTCCACTTCCATGGAAGCATTTATGTAGGCGGCAGATTCCAAAAGTACGCGGCCCCCAGCAGCTCCCATTGAGGCACTTATGGTCAAGCTTTCAAAAAAAGAAACCCTTTGAAAATCCAGCCATTTATTTTGGTGCCTAGAAATGGGAGTGGAGCTCTTTTGTTGGCTGGGGTTAGTTTGCAAATTGGGCCCCTATTTGTGTAGGTGATCAGGGAAGGTTAAAAAATGCAGCTATAAAGGAGCTGCTAAATATTTGCAGGCCACTTGGGCTGCATGTTCTACAGAAGATTATAACCCTTCACCGGAGCGATTACAATTGCACATGACATGGTGGGGGCTGCATTCGCCCAATGTGTTTGCATGCTACGCCCTCAGTAGAAAACGTAAAGTTAAAATAATGACAGCTCACAGGGAGAACGTAACAGTCTCACTTTTTAAACCATTCTGAATTATGGTGCAATTGCTTTTCAGCATCTGCTTCAAAAACGATGCCCTATTTAAAGTGACAGGCGCTGATCTTTATGGCCGCCTCGCAGCAGTGACAAGTAATGCCATGCTAGAGAGACAGCCTGGAATCCCAATCGCTCCTGCATTCCCCAGGGAGCAGAACCAGGGAGAGAAGGGAGCACGTCCCATCAATCCACAGTGATACGCATCATAGCTCCAGAGAGATTGCACTGAACTAGGGATCAGGAGAACTAGTTTCTAGGCCCGACTCTGCCACTGATCTGCTGGGTGACCTTGGGCATGTCACATCTCTTCTCTGAGCCTCTGATTCCCTCTTCGTCTGTGTTGCCTCTTTATAAGCTTCTTGAGGCATGGGCTGTCTTTTGGTATGTGCCTGCAGACAGCTGACGCAATGGGGACCAGCTAGGCGCTACCTTCATACCAACCACTGCCATGAGCAAAGGCAGCCTTGCCAACTGGCTTCTATGGCAGTCCCCTCGGGACTGACTGTAAACGGATTGGTTTAGAGTCTTACATTTGACCTTACAAGGTCTGCCTCAGGGACTAAACTTTTTAAGAGTGAGGAACACCAAACATTGAAGAAAACGGTCACATCCATATATACCAAAGGATAAAATAAAAAAAATGAACACATATGAAAAGGACAAATCAAATTTCAGAACAGAAGGGGGATGGAGGGGGGGAAGGTGGGGAGGTAAATGTCTGGGAGCTAATGATATTAGCGGTGATAATTGGGGAAGCTATCTTTGTAATGGGTAAGATAATTAGCGTCTTTATTCAAATTTGAGTGTAAAGTGTCGAATTTAAGCATGAATGACAGTTCAGAGGATTCTCTTTGAAGTGAAGTCTTAAAAGGTCTTTGAAGCAGGATGCAGGTAATCAAGTCGTTGAGACAATGTCCCTTCTGGTTGAAATGGCAAGAAACTGTGCCCCTTCCAAGGCACATAGGAATACTGCAGTGTTTAAAGTTGTGTGTCACCAGGTGTTGGACTACAAGACACTCTAGAGCAGGGGTGGGGAACCTTTTTTGGGACAGGGGCCACTGTGACCCACAGAAAAATCAGTCAGGGGCCAGACACACGTGAGAAGTGAAGCCCGACTGAGACGTGGCCCCTGATGGAAAAAGACACTCCCCACATTCCGCCAGCACACCAGAATCTATCAGGGCCAGGTAGGTATATTTTGTGTGCTCCAGCCCCACAGGGGAATAGTGGGGGCCTGGGTCGCCAATGCTGGGGGGAGCCCCGAGCCTCAGGAGCCAGATCCAGGCAAGGTGAGGGCTGCATTCGGCCCTCGGCTCCCCCCCCCCACTCTAAAGCCGTTCTTCTGGCTCACCCCAGTGGCCAGAACTGGAGGCTCTCTATAGCTGCAGCTCAGACCTATACAAGGTACTTCTGAGAAGGAAACAAGAGACGAAAGCTCATCACCTAATAAACCATCTTGTTAGTCTTTAAAGTGCTACATAGCCCTGTTTTTGTTTCAGTTGGACTAGACTAACACGGCTACATCTCTATTACTACTTGCATTGTGACGTGCTCCTAGAGGCTCTAACACGGAGGTGGGGGGGAGTCGCAAACTCCTGGCCCACAGGCCAGCTCTGGACAGAGAAATTGCACAATCCAGCCACAGACACCCCCCCCCCCCAGCAAGCCGGGGTGGAGGGCGAGTTACCGGCCCCACCATGCCCCAGCCCTCTCCCCCCCCCCCCCCCATGGCACCCTGCTCCCCAAGCTCACAGTTTTGGGGATCACCAGGAGGCTGGTAACTGACAGCCCCCTCCACCCGGCCCACCAGGAATCCCAGCCGGATTGTGGAATCGCTCCAGCCAAGACAGGCCCGTGGGCTGGGGAGTTTGAGACTCCTCCACTAACAAGACCCCCCTGAGTCAGGGCCTGTACGTACAACAGCAAGTGACACTTTTTGCCCCCAGAAACTTTAGTCTCCATAGACAGTGTGCCCAGAGCAAGAGAAGCGCAGACTCTTGGCCATGGTTACACCCAGCAGATCAGTGGCAGAGCCAGGAGCAGAAACCCAGTCCCGCCACAAATTCACGAGACCACATGGCCTACCTAGAGAGCAGAAGGGGAATGTCAGCAGAGAACACATCCTTTCCATACTTGTCCGTACAGCCGAGCTCAATCCGTACGCACACCTCGGTATAAAACAAATCCACTACGGGGGTGAGCTTTGGTGGCTAGCCTGCCCACAGTGCCACGGCCAAACCAGGGTACAATGGCTCCTCGCTGCCTCTTTGTATCACATGTGCCACCCTTATGTCCCCCACGGTCTGAGCCTACCAACGTGTAACAGAGACCCGGGTTTCACACCAAACACAAATCCTGGTGGTGTTCCACCTGGTGAGAGGGAAAACACCCGACAGCTCACCAGCTGGAGCCTCATTGTAACAGGGCAAAGAATTCAAGGCATGGCTCTCGGCCAGGGTTGAGAAGGACCCTGTGTCTTATTCTTATTCTGCCTGAAGAGGCAGACAGAAAGACACTCTGTCTCTGTCTTTAACTTCCATTTTGAGAGCTCTCCACTCCTTGTGCAAGTGCCTGCCTGGCCTCTTTTCCTGCGGCTGCTCTCAGCACAGGAGGCGATGTGACTCATTCCCGAGATCCGGGCTGCTCAGGAGGTTCTATGAAGTGTCTCTCACCCCACAGCGTCAGCGCCTCCCCCAAACCCAAAGGCAGACACGCTGCAAGGGGAGAGTCCTGGTTTTATTTTTGGCAGACCCGGGGAGCTCACACAAACCTTTTATTTCCAAGGAAACCCCCACCCCCTCCCTCCTTCTGAGTTTTGCCTCTTTTTAGCAAGATGGAGGTTTCAAAGACCTTCACATTCGACCCCTTCAGACACAGAAATATCTGACCCATCCCATACACATCCCCAGGGCCAGGGGAAATGAATCCACGGAGCAGGTCATCATAAGATGTAATCCTGCACATGGGGGCACAATTCTTCTGTCATTCTCAGAGGGATGGAAACAACACAGCATCTCCCATTTCCTGGTAACAGAGACTGAGTGCCAGCCATACCAAAGTCCAATATTACAGCCCCAATATTACACCCTGGGAGCAATACAAAGAATAGTTCTGGCAGCATGGCGTGATGAAAGCACTCCAAAGGCTCTTCTCAGAACCCGAGGGTCCAGAAGACTAAAATTAGTAGTGTGTGTTAAGGGACTAATCCTATTTGCTGCCTTTTCCCATACCATTCTGATCACTAATCAGGAACGTTTCTCACCAGCCACCCCAAGAGGTGATAAAATATCGCCCACAAAAATAAAAGTTAACTTCAGAAATCACAGGACTCTTTCAGAGGTACCAACAGCGGCAGGTATTTCAATTTTGTGTAGGCACAACTAGACAGACCCACAACAGAAACACAGCTCAAGCAGCTCTTAGTAAGGCATCAGGGATATGCTTCTGTTAGCCACGTGCTCCCGAAAGGGGAATTTTAAACCGAGATTTTTTTGAGAAATATAGTGCCAAATTCTTCACATGCCTAATCCCCAAATAGCCCACTGGTTCCCGCTATATTGCGTGGATTAACACTGGTGTAACCGAAAGCAGATGCACTGTGCTGTGAGTTACAGGGAAATCTGGTTTTGTATTAGTGATGCAGCAAAGAATATCCCGCATGTACAGTGTGTAATGTGATGTGCTAGAAGATTGCTTCAGCATTGCTCAGGTCCTTAATTCAATCAATATAATTTTTCCTTCATTTAAACCATTGCTCTGGGATGGGGCTGGGGAGGAGGGGTTCAGTGTGCAGGCTGCCATGGGGAGAGAGGACAACCCCAGCTCTCTCTCACCGCAGCAGCATGGGGCCAGGTGAGAAGCGCCTCTCCCTGGGGAAGAGGTATGCGTCCCCCCAGCTGGAGCAGGTCCAAGTTTGTCTGCTCCCTGCATTCCCCAGCCAGAGGGATGAACGCAGCAAACTGTGCACTTTCCCCTGGCTCCCTGATGAAGTGGAAGATTCATTAACTCACAGGAGAGGGGGAAGCTTCAGGCTCTCTCTCCCCCCTCCCCCGACCCTTCTCTGTAATGGACTCCTGGAGTGGCGGGGGGGGGGGGGAGAGCCTGAAGAGGCAATCCTGGATGGGGTGGGTGTCCTCAGCCAGCCCTTTTCACCTGCCTGATTATTCTGTCTCTTTTCTGTACGGTTTTCTGAGTAGCAACCCTATTCCAGGCACACCCCATTGTCCTGGCACAAGCAAACCCCTCACCTTGCTTTAAGATATCGTAAGAGGAAGCGGTATACCGAATTTGGTGGCCCTAGCTCTTACTGTTTAGGAGGAGTTCTTGAACAGACAGGCAGACCCACAGAAAGGCAGACTCTCTCAATAAGGTTGCCAGATGGTTTCAACAAAAATGCCGGACACTCTTGACATGACAATCTGCATGACATCTTATTTAGAAAATACTGGACATTTCTATTTTCTCAATTTGTTTCCCGAACAGAAAGCTCAAATACTGGAGTGTCCTGTTCAAAACCGGACACCTGGCGTCCCCCCCCCCCCCCCCCCCCCCCCCCCCCCGCGCTCTCTCTCTCTAATACAGTAATTCCTCATTTAACACTACAGATATGTTTCAGAAAATGATCGTGTTAAGTGAAAACGTGTTATGTGGGGTCAATTTTCCCATTGAAAATAATGGAAAAGGTGGGGGTTGCGTTTCAAGCGGTGGTGTCTGTTGGGACCGGGACATAAGGTTGGGGGAGAAAGGGGACTGGGTTACAGCAAGGAGGGGAGGTGTTTGGCTCTGGGGAAGGGAAGGGGAGGGGGATTGGGTTGGGAGTATGCCCCTGTGACGGGTCTGCTGAGACCCGCATTGCGTCCATCAAGGGGAGGAGTGGGAGGTCGCCTTTGCAGGAAAGCGGAGGAAGCCCCACGCAGCCGCCGGCGATGGGCGGGCTAGTCAAACCCAGCCACCGGCCTGCAAGCAGGGGCGGAGGACAGAGAGAAAGGCATCCAGTGAGGGGCAGTTAGCGGGGAACGGCGCGGCAAGCGGCAAACCCTCCACCGCTTTGCAGGGAGGCGGGGGAAGCCCCGTGCAGCCGCCAGCAACGAGCCGGCTGGGGAAATCATGTTATTCTGGGGACGGTTGTGTAATTCAAAAAACGTTCCTCCCCCTCCCCCCCAAAAAAATCGTGCTATCGCGAAAACGTGTTAAGCGGGCACGTGTCAAATGAGGAATTACTGTATACTGTAGATTTAAAAGGAGCACAAAGAGCCTGGTACTGCACTTGGAAACAACAACAACTCCTCCCCTAGGTTATAAATTCCTGGGCTCTTATACTTTACCAGGACTGACAACATCCCTTATTATTCACCAACTGTTACACAAAATTTTGTTGGTAAAGGAGGCCAGGGTTGATCCTGGTGGAAGCTGCCTGAAAGAATAAAATGCCTTCAACTCCCCCGAAAGCCAGGGTTGAGGTGGTGTGCAGCACCTTCTGTGATTAGGACCTGAAGTGTCTCACACTAGAGCATCTTTCTGCCCTTCTCATATTTCTGAAGAGGAAGGAGATCCACAGTAGCGCCGGTCTATAGGGGAGGTCCTCACCGAGATTGACAATGCTTGTTCCAGTTTATACCCCCCTTGAGACGAAGTCCCACATTAAAATGTATCAAGTGTCTCTATCAGTCAAAGGGAATTTGTCTCCTCTTTGAAAAATAGAAGCCCCCACCGTCTGCTGCACTAAAGCCGGCCCTGGCTAACGGCACCGAGGTGGAATCCTTTGCCAGCCCACATCCCCCATATTGAGGAATGAAAAAAAATGCCCTAAGGGTGCTCTCTCTGCTATTTGTGCAACCTTACGTTCCCAGAACAAGGGCAGACTGGTCAGGGGAATCAGGAGTGTTTTAGCTCTGAAATGGAGCGGTGGGTCTTAGTTTGCCAAAGCCAGTGGGAGGAGAGGAAAAGGAGACTGTACCCTCACAGAGGAGAGAACGCAAGGGGAGCAACTCCTCTGGCAACTTCTGGGAAGGGAAATTAGCAGGAGTGGCCTGGGGAAAGGAGGCTAATTTTATTTTTTTAAATGTTGATTTACCGCATACATGCAGCAGAGGTCAAACTAAGACTCCAAAAAAAAAAAAAAAAAAAAAAACCAACACTCATGTTATTTAAAGCCAGAGTTTTAACAGCGTTCAGCTACTGTCTGCGTGATCAGGATAAAAAAAAAAATAACCATCGCAATCCTAATTCCTGGCCCCCTGGTGCCTATGACAACTGGTATCTGTCTCCTTGGAAACTAATCTCGTGGTATTTGAACAATGCAACAAGGGCCTTTAATCTCCCAAACACTGTAAATCTCTATTCTAGCCTGCTTTTCTAGTACCAGAAGAGCCAACAGAAAAAGCTTGTTGTTTTCTGCAGTTGGGGAGATCCAAACTGCAATTTTCTATTACACACACATATACTTCTTCAATTTAAAGGGGGGTGGGGGAGGGATACATCTCTTGTGCTCAGAAGCCCTACAGGTAAATAATTACTCAGGCTTCACATAACTTAAAAATTTGTTCCCGAGGCATGGAAAACTCTTACAATTACAGACAAAGCATTTTCACTCAGATGAAAGGAAAAGAGATACAGCCATCCCTTCAAAAGGAGAAAAAAAAACACACAAGGGGCAGCTGCATCTGTAACATCAACTCGCTAAAAACAAGTCTGGTGGGCAGAAATGCTTTTGTGACTGATCCAAGTCCTCAATGCAGGTTGGTTTCCAGGTGTCCTATGGCCTCCCAGCTTGCATGTCCTGTCCTCACCCTTTTGCACCCTGGAATGACATCAGACAGCTGCACTGGACACAAACACACCAGTTTAAAATAGGTTTCTCAGTAGAATTGGCAGAAAAAAAAAATTACCAGTAACTGGTTTATAAACTGCATCCAAAACTCAATCAAAAGCTATTAGCAGAGGAAAGGGGAAAGGTATTTTGCATGCTGCAGTGTGACTAGCATTACAAATGAAGAAGCTGTATCAGATCTCAGTGTTACTGGGAAATCATAATACAGTCGCCACAGGGACTGGGACGGGGTTGGGGGTGGAGAAAGGACACATTCTGGCTAGTCAGAGTTTAATGGGGTTTCAAAGCTCGGACGTGGCCGGACATTCTGTGTCATGGTGCAGCAGTGGGGTTTTATCGGTTCACAACAAAACAAGGAAATAACGCAAGGGCTTAGCTCTCATCTTGCACAGCACCTTCCAGTCCAGGATCTTTCTGGCCTCTTCCTAGAGACACTAATGGGTTAGACCCGTGTTTCCCAACCCGAGTTCCGCGGAACCCAGGGGTTCCGCAGACTATCGTCAGGGGTTCTACGAAAAATCGTGGAATAAATAAATAAATAAATAATTTCTTACAATGTAAGCTGACATATAAATATAAAACAGCTCTTTACAAATAAATTGAGGGTAGCGGTCGTTCTGAGCTCCTAAAGGAATTCAGCTCCTCTCTGGAGACTCCAGAGTCAATCCTGCCTCATAAAGGTGTTTTCTGAGGTGCACACCTAAGTCTTTGTGTTGCAGCAGATGGCAGGCGGGTTTGGTTCTGTTTTGGATTGCTGTTTTTTAACTTCCTAGAGAATTTTCTCTAGGTCCCCCTTTGCAAATTGCTCAGCTGAACACTGCTAAGATGGATGGATTTAGAGACAACATATGAAGGTAACAAGTGCATTGAACGGAGAATTTCTTTCACCTTTTCCTTTAGGAAGAAAACCAAACAAAACACTGACTCTATTCCCCAGCCCTTCATCCCTCCCCTGTTATGCATGCACCTCTAATACCATGCACCAGGCACCCGAGTCCAACTGTCTCTCCTTCCAAAGTCAAGACGGCTTCAAAAGCAGAGACTGAAGTAGGACGCCTTCCCCACCAACCGGCCTTTACCAGCAGAGCCCTTTGCAGATACAAAATGTGTATCCGCATCCATATATGACTGAGCTGCAGCGATACACATCCAAATCGGCACAGGAGGATTTGCAGGGCTCTAGACATAATTTGCTGGTGTGTCACTAGGGAAGCATCAGGGGACTGGGAAAGGCTCTCAAACAATTCTCAGCTGTATACAGGAAAGTAACACAGACCCTCTCTCTCAGCTCCCCTCTCCTGGGCCCTGCTTTACCCATTCATATAAATGCCACAAGTCCCTTTTTTTCCTGCAGCTGCTGCCCCCTGAGCATCCTTTCCCTGTATCACCCCTCTCTTTCAAGGCCTTTTTTCCATACCGATATCCCTCTCAGTGAAGTTCTCCCTTGGCAGCACTGATGCAGTAAAGCAGGGGTTCTTAACCTTTTTACCTTCACACCTCCCCTGCAAGTGAACTTCATGTTCACACCGCCCTGGGAGACATTTTGTGCACAGCCTAGCCCCGCCCCCTCACCTGACAGGAAGCTAAGGGGGCGTGGCCAGGACTATAAAAACTCTGCCAGGGAGCTCAGTCGGGGCCCAGACTCTGAGGGAGACAGAGGCCTGTCCAGAGCTCCTGGCTGACGTGACTGAGACCTGGCCTGGGCCTCCTACAGCCGCCTTCCTTCAGGCCAGTGAAGGCTTCCCTGCCTGGGCCACCAATCTCTAGAAGTGAATAAGAAATTAATGTTTATAATTTTAATTCATAATATTAATTATGAAGAACTCTAAACTTTAGAATTTTATCCAGTGAGAAGGCAATTGCGATAAAATTTCTGGGAGGCACCTCACACCTCCCTTGGGGAGGCGCACCTCACTGGTTAAGAACCCCAGCATTAAAGTGTTTCTTTCTTCACCTGCTCTTATTTCATTCTCTAAGGGTACGTCTATACTGCGCAGTTATTTCGGGATACCGGAATTATCTCGAAATAGCTATTCTGCATCAAGCAGCCCATTATTTCTAAATAGATTTCTAAATAACAGGCATCTTATTCTGACGTCCCGGTAACCCTCATTCCATGAGGGGCATTTTGGAATAGCGAGTTATTTCATAATTCGATGGTGTGGAAACTGCACCAAATTACAAAATAAGATATTTCGAAATAAGCTACACAATTTGCATAGCACAAATTGTGTAGCTTATTTCAAGGTAAGAGCACTAGGTAGATGCACCCTAAGGCTCCATCCTGTAACCTTTATTCAGACAAATCAACATACGCTTTTTATCTGAGTATGGATGGCAGAATCAGGACCCATTTAGGGTCAGAATGTTTGCCCCTAATTCTAATTGATTGTGGGATCATTACTCAGACTGAAATGAATAGAAAAATAGGGTGTGAAGATGCATGGCAAAGTCTGGTCCTTTGACAATTATCTCTCACTCAGTTGGGGCTGCCAACATTCCCATGTTACAAAGGGTGTCCCTTCTTTAAATAGGATCTGTCCTTCATTTCTGTGCAACATGATCGAAAATTACGGAGAGCTGCAAAAAGCAGCAAGAAATATCACAGCAAACATGGATGTGTACTTCTTAATAAATAAATAAAAACATTAATAAATAATAATAATGTCATGAGGAAAGGGCGGGGCAGGAGCTGAGACGCTAAGAAAACCGTCTCCGATTTTTTAAATCCAACATTGGCAATGCAACACTGAGCACTATGATTGCATTTTCACTTAGCCAGCCATCTTAGGGATTTTTCTGAATACAGAAGCATTAGAGAAGTAAAGTAGGCCCAGTTCAGGAAACTAGCCAGAACAGCACTGACTGAAAACTCTTCAGAGAGGGGATAATCTTTCTGTTGTATCTGTACAGCACCTAGCATAATACAGTCCTGGTGCATGACAAGGACTCAAGGTCACTACTGCAATATAAATGATCTTTCCAGTGTCGGGACAAAAGTGCTTTCCAGGTAAATTAGAGCTTCCTAACAAGCTCGTTAATCAAAAAGAAACATTGTTTTCACTATGGTTTTAATTCTCTCATTTGTTTGGTCTCAGGATAGTAGATCTGAGATACGGCGGTGATCCCTATTTTATAAGAAGTGCTATTTGTTGAACTGAGCTGTGACTGTTTCTAGTCCATGTGAACCCTTCCACCAAAAGAGTTCCAAAGTGATTACACAAAGTCAAACACCTCCATGGCTCCCATGCGCAGCTGCCAGCAAGAATGCAAAGCAACATGCCTTGCCAAGGCTACACCCCAGACACCAATGATAAATGTCTCCAACAACAGCGCCCCAAGACACAAAGCTAAGCTGAACACCCTAGAACAGCAACAGGCAACCTAGGCTAGTGAGCCAGCTGCATGACTGACCCTCCATCTCACTGGGCTGCAAGACTGGCGTAACCAAGATGGTCTCCTGGGATAGGGTAGGTTTGTTACCTTGCGCTTGTGTGCCTAGGATTTGTGGGCTGGGCCAACTGAACCGTAGCAGCGCTTCGGATGCAGGGGGAGCACATGGTTCTTACAGTCAGTGTTGTGTGCAATCAGCTCGCACCTCCATTCACGGTGCTTTACCTGCAAGTCACTTTAGTAACACTGGGAGCAAAAGAAGATGTGGATGGAAACCAGCAGAATCTAGCAACCCTGCATGTGGGCAGCGGTAAACAAACGGTCTCATGGGCCGTACAGAATCCCAGTGGGCCATACGTGGCCTACAGGCCGCAGGTTGCCCGCCCCTGCGCTAGGAGCAGGAGACGTGTAGGGTTGCCATGGCCCAGACAGTCCGTTATTTGCGTCTTCCATCCAGGAAAAAAAAAAACAGAAAATACCGGACATGTAAAATGTCCGGTATTTTCTGTTTTTTCCTCAGACAGAAGGCCACTTGGGACATTTTTCCCCTGCCGCGACTAGTGGGGCGGGGGCAGCATGGGAATTTAAAGGGGCCATGACTTTTTTTGTGGGGTTTTTTTTCCCCCCTCAACAACTTTGGTCTCCGTGGTTGATTTTTTCCCCCTCACCACGTTTGAGAAATTTTGTGAAAGTATCTGGCAACCTTAGAGAGGCGGAAGAACTCCAGATTCCAGGACGTCCACTGGGAGCCTCGGGGCAGGTTCAGTCTTGCAAGGCACGGACCACTCCGATCCAACAAAGCTCCCGAGCACGTGCTTAGCTTTGAGCACGTGCGCTGGGGCTTGCAGAGCCCACGCGAAGGTAAAAGGCGCGGTGGAGCAATACGAGGTCAGGAAAGACCCGGCTCTCAGCAGCTGACCGGCGTGCTCCCCACGCAGGACCTGCTTAGACGAGAGCTCGGGCAATCCGGCGAAGGGTGCAGGAAGGGAGACAGACAACAGCCGCTGAGACTGAAGCACTGAGTGAAGAACAGAACGTAAGACTCGGCTGGGATCCCCCAACAATGGAGGAAACCAACTGGACTCTGAGCATGAGTTGGGAAATGCCCCACCCCTCCCACACACACGTACAGCTGAAGCCCTGAACTACCCAATTATCAGCATTAGGCTGGGCTGTACCCCCAAAGGCCAGACAGGAAACACCCTGAGGGAGGCTGACCTGGAGGAACGGCCAAAAGGGACTGAACCCCGCCAGATCCTGCTCAGGGCCTTAGGGGAGAGACGGAGGGCCTGAGTCCTGCTAGCCTTCCCTCCTCCTTCTGGCTGCCAGAGGCACCCCAGGGGACCCCAGGGCTCAGGGCTGGGGATGGAACACACAATGATTTGGCTGCCAGGCCCCCGAGCTGCCCAAAAGAGCCACCTCAAGGCTCAACAGACGGTTTGGTTACAGCCTGACCACTAGGCCTGATGACCCCAAGGGGCATATGCTATAGCAGTGGTCCCCAACCTTTGGAGGTTGCCAGGCGCCAGGGGGCGTGGCCGTTCGCCCACCAGGCGCCAGGGGGCGGGGCGGCCCCCCCCCATATCCGCATGACCGGGGCCAGGGCCACCTCCAAGGGCTGCGCGCCCAGGGCCAGTGTCCCCGCCCCAGCGCCGCACGCCCGGGGCTGGCGCGCCCCCCCCCAAGCGCCGCGCGCCCGGGGCCCGCGCCCACCGTCCCCCAAATGCCGCGCGCCCAGAGCGCGGGCGGCCAATTCGTGGCGCTCCCGGGGCCAGCGCTCACCATGCGCCATGAGCCCGGGTCCGGCTCCGGCACTGTGCACGCGCCACATGCCCAGGGCCAGGCCAGCCCCGAGCACTTGGCGGGCGCACACGAATGCCCCCGCGGGCGCCACTGTGCTATAGCAAGTATGAAATCAGTGGGACTAGTCAGGGGCATAACATTAAGCACAAGTATAAGCGCTCAGCTCCTTGCATGACTGAGCCCAAGACAGAGGGTTACCCCAGGAGGCACTCCACCCCACAGCCTAAGAAAGGGACAGGTTTCTCGCCGAGGCTGCTGCTGGCATTTTTGCTCCTCCCAACACATGGCAGCTGGGTCTGTGAATTGAATACAGCAATATGTATTACATCTCTCTGACCCTCGGTTAGGTTTCTCTGCTCTGTTTACAGGCAGTCCCCGGGTTAGGTACAAGATAGGGACTGTAGGTTTGTTCTTAAGTTGAATCTGTATGTAAGTCGGAACTGGTGTCAGCTGCTGCTAAAACTGATCAGTTTCAACCGCGGCTGAATCTGGACGCCAGTTCCAACTTACATACAGATTCAACTTAAGAACCCCAGGCGTCCCCAAGTCAGCTGCTGCTGAAACTGATCAGCAGCTGATTCCAGGAAGCCCGGGGCAGAGCAACTCTGCCTCGGGCTTCCTGTAGTCAGCCGCTGGTCAGTTTCAGCAGCGGCTGACTTGGGGACGCCTGGGGTACAGCAGCTGGGGTGCTGCTGGGTTGCTCCAGTAGCGCGGCTCCTCGGCGTTACTAGACCAACCCGGCAGCACCCCAGCTGCTCTGCCCCAGGCGTCCCCAAGTCAGCTGCTGCTGAAACTGACCAACAGCGGCTGAATCAGGATGCCTGGGGCAGAGCAGCTGGGGTGCTGCCGGGTTGGTCCAGAGCGGCGCTGCGGGACCAACCCAGCAGCCCCCAGCTGCTCTACCCCAGGGGTAGGCAAGAAAAGCCTGGTCTGCTGGGGGGGGGAGGGGCACTAGCTGCATCCCCCCCCCAGCAGACCAGGGAGACGGGGGTGGCGGGACCGCCCAAGTCCTCCACGGCTTTGCTCCGTCTCCCTGGTCTGCTGACCTGGGAGACGCGGAGCAAAGCTGCAGAGCACGCGGGCAGTGGGACAGTCCAGGCGCGCCGCGGCTGTCCCACTGCTGGCGTGCTCCGAGACTTTGCTCCCCATCTCCCTGGTCTGCTGGTCAGACCAGGGAGAGGGGGAGCAAAGCCGCGGAGCACGCCCGCAGCGGGACAGCCCAAGCGCGCCTGGGCTGTCCCGCTGCGGGCGTGCTCCGCGGCTTTACTCCTGTCCCCCTGGTCTGCTGGGGGGGTCCAGCAAAGCCGCTGGACCCGCCCAGCAGACCAGGGACACCAGAGAAAAGCTGCCGCCTGGGCGGCTTTGCTCCTGTCCCCCTGGTCTTCTGGGGGGGTCCAGCAGCTTTGCTGGACCCCCCCAGCAGACCATGGGGACCGGGAGAAGCTTTTCTCGCCCCGGAGGACACGGGTGGCGACCCGCCGCCCGTAAGCTCCGGGGCGAGAAAAGCCCCGTTCGTAAGTGCGGATCCGACATAAGTCGGGGACTGCCTGTATTTAAAAGCAGTGGTCAGCAACTTCTGGCCCGCACTGGGGTTCCGCTTGCTGCCCATGCACCCCCTCTCTACCCCCTTCTCCTGGGCCACTCATGCACTGGAGCCTCACACTTACCTAGCCATCCCCCTCTCTCCCAGCATTTTCAGCTGATTCCCACTCGGTCCAGCTCCTCTCCCTCCCTCCCTCCCTCCCAAACCTTGAACAGGGCAAATCAGCTGATTCAAAGCACTCCCAAAGGGCAGGGAGGGAGGGGGAAAAGTAGGTAAATACAGGGTTCCAATGCCCCAGTGTGTGAGAGGCCTGGGGCAATGTGGCAGAAAGGAGGTGCACGGGCTGCAGCTGGAACCCCAATGGCTGTAGGCCTCAGTTTACCCACCACTGGATTTCAATCTTGCAGCCCGCTGAGACGAAAGAGGACCACTCGTATGGCCCCGCTCACTAGTCTCGGTTGCCCATCGCTGATTTAAATGCATACACAGTGCTCCAGCATGGCCTACTAGAAGCAACCATGGCAGCACAGTGCCTCGCAAAGCTGCAGCTTTGGCCAAAAGTCAAGATATGCAAACCTCAAGCGACACGGGAGAAAGGTGCGGGTGCATTCTTAACCAATTCACTCCACCCAGGAATCAGCCCCATTCAGAAATGTTACAGAACACAGCCCACACAGCTGGCTGCAACTGTGCTAATTCTGAGGCTCACCACCAGCCAATTGCTTAAGCCTGAGAAAGGTTTCCAACCCACTTCCAAACTGACAGATTTTCAAAGACTCAAAAGCAGAGTCCAGATGCCGACCTCCCTGATCCTCTGCATCTTTGAAAGTATCCCCCAGAAGCAATGGCCTCGCTGAACATTGTTAACCACTTTGAAATGTGCCAGTAGGGGGTAAGTGGTGAATTTTCGGGGGCAGGCAAGCTATGTACCTGGTTGCTTGCAACATCAACTGTTAAGGGCTGGAAATCAGAGAGGAAGGACCTTACTCTGAGCTACATAGCAAGCATGGTGGAGTGCCAGCCAGCTCCTGCTACGAGGCAGAGATCTGCCTCCTGATGACCCAAAGGAAAAGCCCAAAAGGGAGCAATATTTTGGGATCAGTGAGCTGGATTAAAAATATACACATCTGTGCTCAGATGCACCCAATGGGGATGTGAGAATCTCTTCAGTGCACACCACTAGGCTGGCAAGACCCAAAGAGAGTAAGGGATCCAGGTGCCCAAATCCCCTGGCATGCCAAAGGAATTTGAGTCCCTAACTCCCTTAGGCTGGGTTTGAAAATCCCAGCCCAAAGCCTTGTCCACGCTTCTGCAAACATCCTCTTCAGTCGCTACCACCAATTCAGCGCTGCTGCTGGGATCTTGGGTAGAAAGCCCGCCAGCATTTTAAACATCTGTCATCCAATCCTACTCAGAGCAGAGCCAACTGAGACTGTGTTTGAAGCACCAGTAGTCAGACGGCACTAGGGGCTCACAGCTTTCCCGACACAGGGGCAGCGGAGACAGCCTTAATAACAGTGGGAAATATTTTGAAACGTTGCCCTGCTGCAGACAAGACATTTGCAGTCTCCCAACTGATCTCTTTGTAACAAGGAGAAGAGCTCTCACCAGCCAGAATAGGATAAGACCATCAGTTCTTTGCCTGTAGGTCGCAGGCTGTTTATGGACAAAGCAATTCAGGCTTTATTCCCGAGTGTGCCGAGGTCTTTATCGCCCCGTGCCTGTCAGACATGGACACTCATGCATACAGAGCAGCACTGTCTTATCTGAAATAACGTCAGAAATCAGAAGTGCAGTTAGGAGAAATTTTCCCTTCCTTACAAGCCCTCACAGGATGGCTGTACAGAAGCACGCGCTCTAAGACCACCTGAACCCATCAGATCCAGCCTGCCTGCTGTTCTCAGTAGAACCCTGCGTGGATACAAAATGTGTATCCGCCTCCGTATCAGCAAACACAAGCCGCGAATATTCGCATCCACGCCCGCGGATGCGAGTAGCTGTGGATGTAAAGCGGAGCTCTGCAAATGTGCAACGTTAAATACAAAACATGCATCCACCTCCCTTTCTGCAAAAACGAGCCACGGGTATCTGCATCCGTAGGCATGGATACCTGCAGATATGAAGCAGGTATCCACAGATCTGCAGGGCTCTAATGAACAGACTCTTCTGACATAGGATCTCAGCTTTCACCTAGATAAAAATCAAGTTTCTAGCCCTCGTGGCTGTGAAGAACGTCTTCCAAGTGCAAAGTGAATACCAACAGATGCCATAGCAGTCTGCCTGAGTCTGCAGACAGACTGCTTGGAGCAACCACTCTCAGAACCTAAGGGCGACTTTTTCAGACATCAGCCTTGACTACGGATCATTTGAGCAGGTGGGATGAGCAAAGGGATGGGGGGAAAGCCTCAGACATGGGGAAAATGGGAATGGGAGGGGGATATTGCCAAGGGGAAGAAAGAAGAGAAACTCACAGGGAGAGCAACAGAATAGAGGCTGGGGAAGGAAGTGAAACCACGGAACAGCAGTGGCAGTAAATGCAAGTGTATTTTCCCCATGAATGAGGCTGAATGAGACAATAAGGCATGTAAACAGCAAACAACGGTAGCAACTAACTGTGTAGGCTGAGATGCTCAAAGCCAGCCAAGGGGGTAGAAGGTGGAAGTTGGGTATCCAGATCCCTGCTTTGATCCCTCTCAGCCTTTCCTCTGTGTCAGGCCATCTGCCATGCTTGATCTCTGGGCAAATGTCCCACAGATGTCGCTGGGAGACCCACTGTGGATCGCAGGACCATGCAGGCCTAAGCCCATACTCCGTCCCTAAAACAGAATCAGAGCCGGAAGCTATGCTCCAACAATTCTGTGCTCGCCTGTCCCCACGAAGTAGGGGAATCTCCACGCTGCTGTCTCTTTCCCTCTTATGGGAAGAAGGACGTCGATAGGAGTGGGCCACGCAGCTGGCAAAGGAAGCACCCTCCTCCTATAGACCCAGGCTTTTTATTCTGGTTGAGGATTGGGGAATGTAAGCGACTAGTCGCTTCCCCCTCCTCCCTTGCTGCCTCTATCAGAGAGAGGCAGTGTAGAAGGGGGTGGGGGAGGGGGTAGCAGGAGCCGGTGCTGGGGGGAGTCGGCTTAAAAGCTGCTCCCCCCCCCAACACCATCTTTGGGACAGGCAGGGGAGGCAGAGCATAGCGGGGGACCAGGCACAAGCCGGGAATCAGTTGATTCCAGGCTTGAGCCCGTTTCTGCCTCCCCCTCCCTGCCCGCCAGCTGCCCTTGTGCTTTTTAAATGCGCTTGTGCTTTTTAATACATTTCAAAGGCAGAGACGCAGCAGTGTTAGCTCCTGGGGCCAGGAGCTAACCCTGCTGCAGCTCTGCAGTCCCCCCCGCCCTTATCAATTAGTCGATGGAAATTCCAGCAACTAGTCGATTAGCGGATTAAATCCCACTTAACATCTCTATTGAGGATGCAGAGCTGGGGTGTCAGCAAAGCTCCGCCATCCCTCAGAGTTTCCCCTTCCGGATTCCTGTGCCTTAGCAATTGCCTTTGCCGAAGAAGAGGTGAACAGAGCCCCTTCTTGATTCCTTCAGGCCACAGTGACTCTCCGGTCCACATGGCCCTCACGCCCACCTGTCCCCAAGCAGCCACAGAGTGCACAAATCCTAACTCCCCCATGAGAGCTTCGTCCTAGCTCACTAGGGATGGACACTCTCATATGCTGCATTCGGAAACATTCCAGTCTCGTGGGAAACCAGCCATCATAGCCCTGCCTCCCACATAGAGTCCCCCAGAGTCACATCAAGCTAACTGTACACGGTGTCCTATACAGTGTCCGAGGAGGCGAAAAAGTGCCCAAAGTCATGCCAGCCCCCACTACGGAAGCATGGATCTGCCACACTCCCAAAGGGAGCTTTACAAAAGGGAAGGAGCGTCTCAGGGCTCGAGAAACATTGTCTCTATTTTTTTCCATCTGTGTGTGGAATATTTTTTTTATACGTGCACCAAGGCCTGCGTGCATGTACAGCACTAGAAGAAACACATGCTGCTAGCGTGCCGCTAATCAGCTGGGTAGCATGCAAATCTCTCCTGGTTGCCCGCCCCAAGTGCTTTGCTAACGGTGAATGCTGGGCCTGATCCCCTTCCAGGCTTGCACCATGTAAAGACATCAGTCTGTGCAACAAGACGTGCGAAAAGCTACCCAGCCTTAACTCTGACCCAAAGCCCAACTGAGTGATCAGAAAGAAACCCACTGATCCAAAGGGCTTTGGGACCAGGCCCTAGCGGACTCTACAAGGTGCAAGCAAATAGAGTTATAGGCCCATTAGAAGCATCATTTCACGAGGCATAAGGGAGCGGTCGACAAAGGCTTCCCCTGTCGACCGCTCCGCGTCTTGACTCGCACGCTGTGCCGACAATCAGCTGAGCCGGCACAGCGCGGCGGCCATGTTTATTTTAATGAAGCCGGGGATATTTAAATCCCGGCTTCTTTGACTATGTCGGGTAGAGGCATGGAGTCTAGACATACCCTGCATGTGCCCTCATTTATACCAGTGCTAGAGTTCGGACGTGGCAGCGTTACATGCCAGAGTAAAGGATGGCAGAGGACAATATAGAGATTCTGGCCTACTGTCTGTGGAATTTAGGGTTGCCAAACAGTTTCACAAAAAATACCGAACACTGCAGGAAAAAAAACCAAACCACATGGGACCAAAGTTGTTGAGCCAAACACGCAAACACTCCCACTTTCTCACCATCCCCACCCCCACCCCCACCAGATGTCCCAAGCAGCCTTCCAGCCGAGAAAAACAGAAAATACTGGACATTTTACAAGTCCGGTATCTTCTGTTTTTTTGTTTTTTTTTGTTTACCCAACATGCTGCAAATACCCGACTGTCCGGTCCAATACTGGACACTTGGCAACCCTAGTGGAATTCCATCCCTAGACAACTACAGCAGTGGTTGGAAAGTTGTAGGGAGGAGATGGGTTGACCCCTAAGCCTCAGGACCTGCCTACATGTACATATGTTGAGTTACATTCCAGATCAGAGATAATTCTCACTGTGAGATGAAACACAATATCTGTTGAAACCAAGCCAGCAGTTGTTTGCACTTAGTGTAAACAAACGAGCTATTAGGAGCAGTGCAAGTGTCACATTTGCATAAGAACCACAGCCTGTGTTACCCTTTTCATCCAATCAATCCATCTAGGCTGCCGTTCTAAAACACGGAGGCGTATGTGAACCATGAAAGCTAAAGCCAGGAGTAGTTCAAAAAGCAAAATTGATTAGGTTTTGTTTTGGGAGCCAAACCTTACTTTAAAACTATATCATGTACTGACACAAATACAACCTAATCTTGGACCTAAACGGCTTCAAATTCTCAACTATATGCATATCTTATCAACACTGATTTGCATACCGCATAAATATTTATTTGCTTTTAATCCTATAACCGTGCCTTGTGGCACATTTCTTTTTAAGCAGCAACTGCAGTTTTAATCAGGCGTTTCAGGCACTGCCAAAGTGAAAGCAGAAATGGCATCTCTAATACAGCGCCTCCTTAAGGGGGAACGATGATATCGGGTCAATTGCAGACTTGTCCTCAGCACTGTGTATTAAACAGAGCCTGCTGAAAATAGGGAGTCTACTGGACAGGCCACTGAAGCAAGAGTCCTGGGTGCTGTTTCTCACTCTGCCACTGTCCTGCTGGGTGGACCATAGGCACATCACTTTGCCACTGTTTCTCTTTTGTCTAAGAACAATATATAATATATGGAGATATACCTATCTCATAGACCTTGAAGGGACCTCGAGAGGTCATCAAGTCCAGTCCCCTGCCTTCACAGCAGGACTAAGTACCATCCCTGACAGAATGGCCATACTGGGTCAGACCAAAGGTCTATCTAGCCCAGTTTCCTGTCTGCCACCCGTGTCTAATGCCAGGTGCCCCAGAGGGAATCAGAGGGAATGAAGAGAACAGGAAATCAAATGATCCATTCATTCCGTGTCGCCCTTTTCCACCTCCTGACAAACAGAGGCTAGGGACACCATTTCTACCCATCCTGGCTAATAGCCATTGATGGACCTAACCTCCAGGAATTTATCTAGCTCTTTTTGAACCCTGTTAAAGTCCTAGACTTCACCCCATCCTTTGGCAAGGAGTTCCACAGGTTGTGTGAATCATAGAATAATAGGACTGGAAGGGACCGGTCATCCAATCCAGTCCCCTACCCTCATGGCAGAACCAAATACTGTCTAGACCATCCCTGATAGACATTTATCTAACCTACTCTTAAATATCTCCAGAGATGGAGATTCCACAACCTCCCTGGGGAATTTATTCCAGTGTTTGACTACCCTGACAGTTAGGAACGTTTTCCTAATGTCCAACCTAAACCTCCCTTGCTGCAGTTCAAGCCCATTGCTTCTTGTTCTATCCTCAGAGGCCAAGATGAACAAGTTTTCTCCCTCCTCCTCATGACACCCTTTTAGATACCTGAAAACTACTATCATGTCCCCCCTCAGTCTTCTCTTTTCTAAACTAAACAAACCCAATTCTTTCAGCCTTCCTTCATAGGTCATATTCTCTAGACCTTTAATCATTCTTGTTGCTCTTCTCCGGACCCTCTCCAATTTCTCCACATCCTTCTTGAAATGCAGTGCCCAGAACTAGACACAATACTCCAACTGAGGCCTAACTAGTGCAGAGTAGAGCGGAAGAATGACTTTTCGCGTCTTGCTCACAACACACCTGTTACTGCATCCCAGAATCATATTTGCTTTTTTTGCAACAGCATCACACTGCTAACTCATATTCAGCTTGTGGTCCACGATAACCCCTAGATCCCTTTCTGCCATGCTCCTTCCTAGACAGTCACTTCCCATTCTGAATGTGTGAAACTGATTGTTCCTTCCTAAGTGGAGCACTTTGCATTTGTCTTTATTAAACTTCATCCTGTTTACCTCTGACCATTTCTCCAATTTGTTCAGATCATTTTGAATTATGACCCTATTCTCTTCCTTTTGTTTAAAAATACTTCCTTTTGTTTGTTTGTTTTAAATCTGCTACCGATTAAATTTATTTGGTGACCCTGTAGTTCTTATGTTATGGGAACAAGTAAATAACTTGTTTTTATTTACTTTCTCCACACCAATCATGATTTTATATAATTCTATCATATCCCTCCCTTAGTCTTCTATTTTGTAAAATGAAAAGTCACAATCTTTTTTAATCTCTCCTTGTATGGCAGCCGTTTCATACCCCTAATCATTTTTGTTGCCCTTTTCTGAACTTTTTCCAATGCCAAAATATCTTTTTTGAGACGACGCAACCACATCTGCACACAGCATTCAAGATGTGAGCGTACGATGGATTTATAGAGACGCAATATGATATTCTCGGTCTTATTCTCTATCCCTTTTTAAAATGATACCTATATTTGCTTTTTTGCATGAGTTTGCCCTGTAAGATCTCTGGGGCAGGGACTTCTCTTATGGTGTGCACTAGGGATGTTAAAATGAATTTAATTAAGCAACTGTGTAACCTCTGAACATTTCAGCAGTTACACGGTTACATGCATGGGGAAGGCTTCTCCTCCTGCCATCCTGCGCTGCTGCTGCCTCTGAGCTGGCTCCCCACTCGTACCAGCTCCCACACCTACCCGCCCCCTCCCCCCACTCCAGGCTGCTGCCTCTGATACAGAGGCAGCAGCATGGAGGGAAGAGGGGGGGAGGCAGCTTCATGGGAGCCAGTATGCATGGGAACCCAAGCTCATCAGTTAACCATGTACATAGTTACACTTTCACATCCTTAGTGTCCACATGGCTATCACATGGGGCCTCTCACAGCCACCATAATATCTCTGGGTCTCCCCATGCTGAAGAACCAGGCATGAAGATCTACGTGTAGCTTAGCTTCTTGATAAATGCAAAACAGAAAAGACAGAGTAATGATCCAATTCCTTGTAAGTTATTTTATGCCTACAGCTCGCAGGCATGCTTGAGAAATGAGACAGCCCGAGTAGATTACAATGTGTCACCACCTCAAAGAAACAGACTCCCGTTACAGAGAAGCAGTGTTGCCTAATGGACGCAGCACTGGATTGGCATTCAGGAGACCTGTTTTCTAGGAATGTAAATATCTGTACAAACAGTTAAGTGGTGAAATTATTCAAATTATACTGTTTAACCAGTTAACCATTGGCAGGCCAGCACAGGGCAGCTGGGGCTGGGATCCCGCCAGGGCTACTGACCTGCCGGATTCCTGCCTGGCAGGCATGGCGAGAGCTGCTCCAGGCCAGCCTGCCCAGCATGGATAGGGCAGGGGGTGCTTGGCACTATTCATATCTGGACCCTTCATTCATTCCATTATCACAGTACAAGGACTCTCCCTTGGTTTCCCCCCCACTGTTTTACTGTTGCTTTATTTCCAAGAAGCTGAAAAGGAAAAGCTGAGGCCTTCCCACCTTAGGAGGTACAGATACACTGAATGAGCAAAAATAACTCTCAGAGAGTCAAGTACTCAGCAACTACCAGGGCTAGGTCCACAATTCACTTGTGAACGAGGATGCAAAAACAAACAAACAAAAAGCCACACACAGTGGTTCTCAACTCGTTTCAGTCCACGGATCACCAGACCAATCAAAAAATTTTCGTGGACCACCTCCAGCACATGTAGCACAGGACGAACGACACAGCAACCGCTCAGCACGACGGCAACAGCTACACTGATGCTCAGAGCCTCAGACGGAAGTTACTGGCAACACAACGCGATTGCGTCCTAGGTGACACTATGGAGGACGCACCGCATGCTTATGAACACGGCGTAAAACAGCCTAACGGCAGCGCCTGCTCACGCCGTGTGACTTTGGACAATGTTCCTGTGGACCACCGAAAAAGTCACCATGGACCACCAGTTGAGAACCACAGCATTAGACACATCTTGCACAGTCAAGAGACACATCCTTCCAAAAATCTGGCCGATTGCTTGTGTGTACAAAAACAGAATGGAAAAGTAAAAGAAAACCTGAATCTTTTTTCTATTTACTCTCCCTTCCTTCTCCTCCAGCTCCTTCCCATAAACAAGGAGAAGTCCAGTTTACTTCCCTTTTAATACAATGGCACAAAGCCAACAGTGGGACAGAAAGCTCCTAGGATGAGTATACAGCACTTTTCATTTCATAGAATCCCAGTGCACCCAGGCCTGGTGCTTGCTTCATAGCTGACCCTATGGGCAGATACTCAAGGGTTTGTAGTTCTTCAAGGTTTGCAAGGGACCTGTCTCATTGTTTGCCTTCAGTGCCTCACTACGGGAGTAGAGTCCAGGTGGACTGGGGAGTCTGCACTGTGCATTTCCATCCTTTCTAACATTTCAGTTTCTTCTGGCTTTAGTCTGAATTCTGAATTCGCTGGGTGTCTACAGCTTGTTTGTGAATAACTACGTCACTGCTGTCTGCAAAAGCAGCAGGGTTTAAAAAGAAGACCAAACAACACAGAGAACATTTGACACATGGGGCAGATTTGTACATGGTATTTTTGATCAAGCTTAGGCTGAGTTTTGCCGAAGGTAACAATAAAGGTAAGTCACAGCTGGGGGAGAGGAATGCTGCATTTGGACTCTGTGTGCATGCACACATTCCGCTTTGACAGCCAGCACTGCTTCACAGACAAGTGGGAGTAGGACTGGTTTTATTCTCGGCTCGGCCGTGGACTTGTGGGGTGAAGCCCACTCACTTCACCTCCCAGTTCTCAGTTCCCCCTTCTCTGTCTTGTCTATTCAGATTTTAAGTTCGTTGACACTTTAATTACGAGTCTCTGCAGCACGTAGCACAGGCATGGCCAACCCGAGGCTTGCGAAGCTGCCCCCGTGTCTCCTGAACAGGGCCCATGCCTCCCAGATCCTCTGTGCTCACTGGGGCAGGGAAGCCGTCCAGATCAAAATGGCCGATCCAATATGGTGGCTGCGGCCAAAAAGCCTTCTTAAAGGGCCAGTCCTTTTTTTTTTTTTTTTTTTTTATTTTACAACTTTTTGCCCCAGCTCTTTGCACTGGATCCAGCTGGATCTTGGCTCTCCATCCAGAACGGGTTGGCCACCCCTGACCTAGCACAACAGGGATCTAGTTTCAGTAAGTCCCTCTGTACACTTGAGGGATTTTTGTAATGCAGTAATAGTGCCAGAGAAAACACGACTCTGGCCATTCCCACAGCCCTATGGGAAAGCCCTCTAGAATCTTAAAGGGATGGAACCCCTAGCGTTCCAGAGAATTTGATATGGCTCCACATGAATGACTCCAAAAACCTACAGAACATTATAGAAAATAAAAAGATCCTTTGCATGGGGCTTTTAGGGTCCCCTGTGGAATTTTACAGCACGGCTGTTACTCTGATACACATGCAGAAGAGCACAAAGCTCTGTAGTCAGGTTATCACGTTCTATCACACTCTAAAGGACATTAGGGTCTTTACGTTGTGGCAATGAAAATTTCGTTAGGCATTCAGCTGCTGCAGTGAGGAGCATGGAATTAGACAGATTGGGTTAGATACAATGAGCTGAAGGAGAAGACCTTGCCTAAAGGCTCCGACACAACAAGGAGGACCTGGAAAATATCATCGAGACGCATTCCTAAGTCAAGAACGCACTCCACACCAAGCTGATCAGATTTGAACCTGGGGCAAGAAATCTCACAGTTGCCATGGTGCGGAGAGGAGAGACACTAGCTTTCACTAAGAGCAGAGCTGGGGGCTCCCCTGAACTAGAATGGGAAGGTGTCTTGGATACATTTCTAGAGGGAAATCTGGTCCAAGAGGAATAACCTAACTATAAATGCATCTGCCTCTATGCAAATCTGCACACTAAAATCTTGATCTGAACATCAGAAGCACCTTAATTACCCCTTGCTTCCGACAGATGGATGGAAAGTGACATGTTTGCCTATATCCCTTCCTATTCCGCTGTGATCAAAGCATTCAAATCTGGATCTACGGAGCCTAAGATTGTGAATTAATTTCTTAATCAGCTCCCCTTAAATGGGTTGTAAGCAATTAGGTAATCTGAGCAAGTTACCCATCAGCGATGTTGCCAATCTGCTTTCAAGCCCAAGATACTGCAGCGGGCGCCTCAGGGAGTCGTTCCAAAGGAAGCTAGAGAGCTCTTTGCTAAGCTCTTCACACACACAACGCAGAGCCTCCAAGTGGGTAAACACAACACTACTTTAGAACGTCAAAGTAAATATTGAAAGAGTCATTGACTCCCTCGGCTCAGCTGCAACACCTTGTCCTCTTGGAAAGCCTCAGGAGCAGGCAAGGTGGCCATCTAATTGTCCTGCTAGTGTGTGTCTTGGGTGAAAACCCACACCCGCTTCCTTTCACGCATCACTTCGTGGTTTGCATCGGAGGCGTTTGGTAGCACAATTTTTAACAACCTGGCCTGATACAACAATGGCTATTAGCCTGGATGGACAGGAATGGTGTCCCTAGCCTTTGTCAGCCAGAAGCTAGCAATGGGCAACAGGGGAGGGATTGCTTGAGGATTCCCTGTTTCTGTTCCCTCCCTCTGGGGCATCTGGCATTGGCCACTGTCGGCAGACAGGATTCTGGGCTAGTTGGACCTTTGGTCGGACCCAGTGTGGCCGTTCTTATGTTCTCACAGCTAGGAGAGCAGGAGCAGCTAATTACTAATGCAATGCATGCTCTATGGATGGATGGGATAGATCCGTGGTCCCCAACACGGTGCCCGCGGGCACCATGGCGCCCACGGGGGCATTTGCATGCGCCCGCCAGGTGCTCGGGGCTGGCCTGGCCCCGGGCACATGGCGCGGCGTTTGCAGGGAGTGTCGGCCCCGGGCGCGCGGCGCTTGCGGGGGGAAAAGGGGGAAGCGCCAGCCCCGGGCGCGCGGCGCTTGCAGGGGGGAGGAGGTGAAGCGCTGGCCCCGGTCCCAGGTGCGCGGCTATGGGGGGGCCCCAGCCCCGGGCGCGTGGCTATGGGGGGGCCCCGGCCCTGGGCATGCGGCTATGGGGGGGGGCGCCCCCGGGCGCGTGGCTATAGGGGGGCACCCCCGGGCGCACAAGTGTCCCCACCCCCTGGCACCCGGCAGGCGAACGGCCACGCCCCCTGGCGCCCGACAACCTCAAAAGGTTGGGGACCACTGGGATAGATGCATGAGATTCCCCCTGCTGGTGAAGGATGTTCCCTGCAGCCCAATTTGTAATGACCCAAGTGGCAAGGTTTCTACCACTTTCCTTGGAGGATCCATTGCAATTCAGAGATCTTTATGAATGGCACTTCCCTGATACTCAGGCTGTTACCCTTTAGTTTCAACATTCTATTACATTTCCTCTATCTACGGGGGGAGGGAGGGCGGGGAGAGGGGGGGGGGGGAGCAGCTCTCTCCGGGGTCCTATTTTTTTGCTCTTACAAAAGGCATTTGGGTTTCCTATTCCCCTTCTTCCCTCCGCAGCAGAGACAACAGGACCCTAGTGCGCCTTGCAAGCACCAACACAGAAATGCAAGCTGCCCCAGCAACGGTCTTCCTCCTACATTCTCTCTGCCCCCACCCTCCATGCATCACTTGCTGACAACACCGATTTAAGAATTAGGCGCACTCAGGGCTGGATTTTCAAGCCATCTCAGTTCCCATTTAAGTTCCAAAGTACACATCAGGTTTAAAAAAGAAAAAAGAAAGGCAGGCTCACCAAATCGGGTGCCCAGCTCTTCTGAAAATCTGGCCGTAGATGTCACCACAGTAGCTACTGCTGAGCATTTCGGAAAGGTGTGGCCCTCATGATCGGTGCTGACCCTTGGAATATCTAACCCTGAGCTGTTTTATACATCTGGATCCAAGTACTAACTTTCAAGACTCACCAAAGAGCTAAGCCTCCGTTCTGGACAGCCCCATGCATAGTCTAGTAACACTCATTTGATACAGAAGCACCACAGCCC
The DNA here is from genome assembly GCF_052426305.1 of Pelodiscus sinensis. Lineage (NCBI taxonomy): Eukaryota > Metazoa > Chordata > Testudines > Trionychidae > Pelodiscus > Pelodiscus sinensis. The sequence continues at coordinate 3,815,535 of NC_143072.1, read as the reverse complement.
ATAAAAATCTAGTCCTCCCTATGCACTTTTCAAACGCATGCAGAAGAGTGAGGACAACACATTCAAGCCAGATGCTGGGGGAGGGGGGCGGGAATCAATACCCAGAGCGAATGTTCTGGCCTTAGAGGCTTTTCAGAACATCACTAGCTAAGAGCCGGCTGGGCGGGGAATGGACAAAACCACAAACCCACAACACCCAGCCGTTTAGGGAGAGCACATTTGCTGTTATACTTTTCAGAGATATCACTAACAGCTTACAGCCTAGGAACAGGCAGGGACTTTGACACGCTGTACATCTGTCATTGAACACCTCGGTATGTCCTGCCATTCCCTTCTGAGGCTACGTCTACACTGCAAAGAAAAGTTGGGAAACTACACGCAAATTGCAAACCGCCATTTGTGTATCTTTTCCCGCTTTTCTTTCAAAAGAGGCTTTTCCGGAACGTGGCGTGTCTACACAGCACCACATTTCAGAAAAACCTGCTCTTTCGAGCCATCCCTCTTCCTCGTAGAATGCGATTTACAGGGATGGCAAAAGAACGCGTCCGCTGTTCCGAATTTTTTTTCCGGAAAAGCGGACATGTTCCTTGGACACAACATTGCTTTTCCGGGATACCAGAAAAGCTCTGCTGTCTAGACATAGCCTTAATGAGACGCACCATTGCTGATTAGTTACAGGGGAAGCAGGGCACCGGGAAATCATGCTCTTTTGTTTCCCCTCATGCTAACTTCTGTGCTCATGAATCCGAGAGGGCCTCTTCCCCCTCCCCGCCCCCTTCCATCACAACCACCTCCACCCCACTTCTAGCCACAAGACCTTTGGGAGGGGAAACGCGCTTACCATCTCCTTTCCACACTCAACCCCTGCTGGCTGTGGGTAGATATTTTCTTTCCTGTTCCCTCTAATCTGCCCCCTACCCCTGCTGCATCTTTTAACGTTCTCAAACAACTCCTTCCAACGGATACTGGACACTCCTGCCGCTACTCAAGTAGCTGGCTACACAACTGCGGTGTTTCCGGCCTGGCCAAGGAACCGCACTCAGCTCCTCCCTGGGGCTGCAAAAGGGCAAAGCACCTTTCGAGGAAACAAGGAAAAGGGCCGGAGATTAAAAGGAGTCAACAGTTGGAGCCCTTGCGGCCAGAATTGTGAGAAGAGGCTCAGCGCCAGCAAAAGGAGATGGGATTCAACCAGCATCTCTCAACCTGTGGAACGTGGGCTGCAATTATATAACAGATACACTCCCTGTCTGGTCCTGCAGATACACTATCACATGCAGGGCCATCCGTGGGGAGAGGGGGGGCCTAGGGCATACATGTACCCCCCACAGCAGGCACTGCCCCACCCCCACTCCATCCTTTCCCCAAGCCCCACCCCCGTTCCGCATTCTTGACCCCTCCCCCAAGCAGTGTGGCCCGAGAGATTACCGGGAGGCCTGGTGTGATGGCAGCCCCGGTCACCCTCCCTGCTCCACTCACCATGGAGGAGGGAGCTGAAACAGCCCGGCACCCTGCTCCGTTCTGCCCCGCCGCCCTCTCCTGGCTCGCTCTGCCCTGCTTCTCCGTAGCAAGGCACGAGAGGGCGGCGGGTTGGAGCAGGGCAGGCTGCTGGGTACGTTTGGATCCTGCCGCCATGGTGAGTGGGATGCTGTACAGAGCCAGATCCCCGGGCCCCAGTAATCCCATGGGTCCCATCTATAGGACAGTAAGTGCACGGTCTAGGGCAGCCGCCCCGAACCATCCTATGGACGGGATGGCTCTGAGCACATGAGCTGCAGCGGTGTGCTGCTGGGGGTCACAGGTGGGGAACCACTGGGCTAGATTTTTCAAAAGAGCCCCCAGTGCTGAATGTACAAAATGTTGGGTGCAGAGCTCTTCTGAGAGTGTGTCCACTGCACACCAAGCATGGGCGCTGACTCAGGTTGGAGCCTCTTTCTGTATGTCCACACACAACCCTGCCTAAAAATCAGCAAGCACTCAGGACCTGGATTCAGAGCTTACGTCCCACAGTGAACAAGATCCAAGCCCCGTCATTCCGCAGTGAGGATGCAGGTCAAGCTGCAGACTCAAATCAGAAGGTGTGCTTGACGGAGCATGGTCCCAGCAAGCAATGTGGATGCACCAGCACAGAGTCCACAAGGGTGTACACTGAAGACCCAGGCTGTGTGTGCAGTGTAGACACACCCTAAGTGACCAGGAAGAGGTGCTGGATGGAGGGCGCTTTGAAAAACTGGACACAGGTTTAAATATATAAATGGGAGCCAAGATTGAGATCCTCAGAAGGTACATAGGCTCCTAACTCCCATTGGATTTCAGAGGAAATTGGGAACCTAAATACCTTTGAAGATCCAGCTTTGAATTTTTTGGAAAAACTGGTCTGCCAATGCATCAAAACAACCACCACCCAAAAGACCCAAGATCGACAAGTTGTTTATTTTTGGTTTATTTCTTGAGATTTAAAATAGATGCCTAGTTAAGGTGTTGGTGCACCTAGAACATCATAGGCAGAAGCGATAAAATCCCAACAATAGTTGGGTATGAAATGACTCCTCTTTTCTCCTTCATTGTTCTAGGATGTGTATCCCCACGAGCTCTCCAAAAAACCCATCAAACAAGATCTTCTGCAGAGAGCCCAAACTCAGGCTATATATATATATTTATTTTTTCAAATCAAATTGTAAAATTAACTAGTAACTAAATATTGGCCAGTAATCACAACACTCTTGGTTGTCTAGCAAACAAAAACTAAATACATCTTAACTGCAATGAGCTAGAAAAACATCCCCATCTGCTTTCAAAGAGCCTTTGAGGACCAGGTATTTGTACACTCCAAAGTGTGGCGTAGAGGAGTGCTCCTGTCTGGCAGCTAAGGTAAAGTGAACTTTTGTATCACTGCTGCAGCAGCAGCAAAAGGCGGCTTTTATCGTGAAGTGCCTTGTGCGTGCATCCAGTGATACACAGCGCTGTATTTAGGCAGGTGTAATTCCCACAGAGATAAGACCTTGTTTTTCAAACAAGCAGCATCCTCCATACATTACAATGGCAAACATGAAAAAATAAAGACATTTTCCAGACAGCATGTAATCTTTAGGGTAGCAGCCTGGTAAATCACAACCTGAAGGATGGCACTGAGCGTGAGGCGGGTGATGGCAGAAAACACAAGGAAGAAACAGGCTCTTGGTCTACGACCAAGGAATGCTCTCAAATCTCCTCTCATTTTGTACACAATTGTAGGGTTGGAAAAATATTGCTGGGGTAGCCACAACACACAGTCAGGGGGCTCAGGAAATGGCTCAGAATTTCACATGTCACAAGGCCCATGAACTTGGGATGTTAAATATCGGTTAATTGAATAGTCAAATAACCTTATCAGTTAGTCAATTATTCTATAGCCCCTGGGGATGGCAGCCAGTGCACCTCACTCCCAAGGAGCCCCCGCTACTCCGTGCTGCTGCCTCTGTATCAGAGGCAGCAGTGCGGGATGCCAGGCAGGAGCTGGTCTGCGAGGGGAGCCAGTTTAAAAACCAGCTCCTCTCGTGGACCGGCTGCCTGTCGCCTCTGATAAAGAGGCAGCAGAGCGGGGTAGCAGCAGCCTTTGTCTGGGGGGGGGGGGGGATCTGAGCTTCCAGACCTGGCATGAGTCAGAACTGAGCTGGGCTGTATGCCCGACTCCTAATACACTTTAAATGCAGAGCCACAGCAGGGGTAGGTCCCGGATCCGCCCGGTGCAAGCCAGGGTTGAGTGGGGCTGCTGGACAGCCTGCTAAAAAATTTACTGGGGGAGGAGGGGGTATTTGAGAGAGGAAGAAATGTGTGTAGGCCTTAGCATTCACCTATAAGCTTTTGCTTATCAGTTAACTGACTACGCGATCACATCCCTACCATGAAGTCAAAACGAGTTTCAATCCATGCTTGTTATTTTACAGCCCATTGACAGCTGCTTCTTGCTCTACACAACTGTCCTGGGCCATTTCCAACTCTGCGGCCTGTCAGAGGACAGCTGACTCGCCGGGCCTTAAACGGCAGAGCCACGCCATTCTGATTTCCTGAACAGATTCGTAAATTGGGGCTGATGTGTCTACCCCTGTGCTGCCTTTTGCTTTTCTCCCTCCTTGATTCCAGCAAAGGAGGATGGGAACCCCAGCTTAAGGAGTAGCTCTCTGGCTAGGGCCGTGCATGGGGTGAAGTAGTCATCCCTCAGAGCTGCGCTTCTGCTCGGGGGGCGGGGGTGCTTGGCCAAGACAAAGGGCGCAGCAGCAGGGTCAACCAAATTCAATTCGTGTCTTAGCTGGGCCCGACCTAGAATAGGAGAGAGCCCCAGGGCAGCCCATTTCCCCCGGTCCAGGGCTTCATGTGCTCTCTTGCAGCATGGACACACACACCTGGGCAGTTACTCAGCACCCCAATGCTCAGCGCCCATTTAGGGCTGTGCAAAGCACTTTTCCTCCCCTTTACCGAGTGTCACCCAACACACGACATTCCCGTGACACCAACAACCAGGGATGTGCTAATGTACCTGTGGGCAAGGTTAACGGATGCCTTGGGCTCATCGGTTAACCCTCACGGTGACACACAGCCCTCCCCCACCCGCTGTCTCTGTATCAGAAGCAGGGAGGGGGGAGCCGGTGTGCGCGGGGAGCGGTTTTTTAGCAGGCTTCCTGGCTGTGCCAGCTCCCACAGAGCTGTCTGCCCCTCCACGCACACCACTCCCTCCCACAGAGGCAGCAGCACCAGGGGGGCAGGCAGGAGCTGAAAAATTCAGCAGTTACACATTTGCAAAAACAAAGGCATTTTACCGTCCCTATTCCCAAGGAGGCTCTGAAACCCCGCAAGGTTGTAGCACCACAGCACAAGCCCCTGTCTAGAGACCCAGGCTCAGAGACTTGCGGCAGGCTGCAGGGAGAGGGGGCTGCAGTGTAGGTGTCCCTGAAGAGCTGCAGTGCCAAGAGTTAAGGGACTGGTTTGTCACAACAGCCTGGCCAGCAGATGCAGCATTAATCCCAAGAATGAAAAACAAACAAACAAAAACAAGAAAACACCACCATGACTCCGGAAGTTAGGAGACGGGCTTACACTCCCTGAGATTATAAAAAACAAACAGAAGGGTTTGGAATTTAGCTATGTGCTTTGTATAGGGGTTTCGGAGCCTTTGGGGGCCCTCACGTCAAGCATTCAAGCTTTTCTCAGCAACCACAACACTGAAAAACCAAACGAAAACAAGCTGAGATTGTCCCATCTTCACCGGACTCCTGAAGCTAGGGCTTTACAAGACACCTCCAAACATCCGGACAAAATCACCAGGGTGTGGCCACATGGAGATGGCTGCTAGAAAGAGCAGAGACCCCCGGTGTAGGGCTGAGGATACTATGGACCGGATCTTTTCCCAGGCTGCTTAATTTGTAAAGAACTCCTGCTCTCCTGAACACAAGGGCTCAGAATGCTGCAGGTTGGGTGGCCAGTATTTAACATAACATTCCCTAGCTTTTACAGAGTCCTTTTCCATCAGTAGGTCTGGAAAAGAAGGTCCTTATAAGCCCTATTTCGTAGTCTCAGTTATCCTCTGTCTACCACTACAGAGATGATACCTACGCAGCTCGCTAGTGTAGACACACCCTACTCTGAGAGAAGGAGTCTGTCTGCGTGGGGACACCCTCCCCCTGAACATTAGCTACGTCAGTGGAAGCTCTCTTCCATCAACACAGCTGCGTCTACACTGGGGCTCTGTCGGCACAGTATGACTGACGGGGGGGGGGCATGTTTTTCACACCCCTGCCCTGATGTGCATAACTATGCCGATGTGCCTGCTTGGCTTCAGGCTCAATTTGCACTGAGAGGGGAAATGACTTACCCATGGTCACCCAGCAGGCCAGGATCGGAGAAATCATTCCTCCACCCACTAGGTCACACTGCCTCCTCAGAGGCCAGCCACGCAGCAGAGCAGAGCTTCAAGGTGCGTCCAGGCCTGTAGATCTTCTACCCCTTCCTTCCGGCGGAGGAGGACTATTCCTGGTGATGCAGCAACAGCCACGGACTATCCAAAAGGGAAAATTCTCCTTTCCCTCCCCACCACGCACACACCTTGCAGCACCAATGCACTGAGCCCACATGGTCAGGTTTGTGCAGGGGACAGGATCTACCTCAGCTATGAAAGCACAGTGGGTGAATGAGTCATGCTTTTCCAAGCAGCTCGCCCCCAGTGTGTTATTTATTCTCTTCACGCGAGTGGCCATTTTAAAAAACTGGCAGTGCTCATTCTTTGGCACGCCACACTATTGTGCCAGAACAATGCCAGGTGTTATTTGTACAGGGCTTATCTAACAGCCTAGGCCAGCGCCCAGCTCAGAGGAACACGGCCTAGCCCACTAGAGTGAGCCCAGACGGGGTAGATTGAAGAACAGGCGTTATTTAGCGCTCCGGGCCCTTGTGCAGCGAGCAGCAGATCGGAGGGGCTGTAGAAAACCTTGCACATAGCTGTGCACCAGAGTCAGAGCTGGAAAAGGCCGTCTTCATCTCCCAATCTATCCCCACCCGAGGAGGGGAAAGCTGTTTCCTGCCACAGGCGTTCTGGTGCATTTCCTCCTCCCATGTCAAGACCAGAGGGAAGTTCTTCCAACTGCCAAAAACGCTGTTCAACTGAAGGGGGTAAAGAGGATGCTGCTGACAGGTCTCAGTTGTGTTTTCCCATCATGCCTTTCTCCTGAGAAGCTGCAGCACCTGAAAAGCATGTTCCTTCTGCAAATATATTCGGGGGAGGGGAACCCCAATATCCACATCAGAAACTGCAGCGCTTGTCCGGGGAGGTGCTTTTGAGCGCCCATTAATTTTCAGCAAGACACTCAGCGGTCTTCAGGAGGCGCTCAGCTTCTTCCAGGACTGGGCCTGTCATTAACGAGAAGCCATCCACCACGGTGCCAATTTACCCATTGGAGATTGGCAGGGCGCCATGCCGGCTGTGCGCATAGGACACAGGCAGGGAAATAAAAACGAAACCACGTCAAGCATCTTTCAAGGCTGTCATTTCACACGCACAGTTCTGCGCTCGCCGAGTAGATTTTTTTAAAAAAAAAAAATAAATACAACCTGACACTAATTCTAATGGTTTTAATAAATGTTTAATGTCTTGTTAAAGGTCGCCCGCCTACTGTTCTCACTACAGATTTGTATTAATAGCACATGGGCCACTTGGTTTTAACTGTGTTGTTTCATCAGGATTTCAAATGTTTGGCATACGCTTCTCCCAAGTGATGTATTTAAAGAAGAAACACACAATGCACGACATAATAAACTGTCAAGGAGAACAATGGCAAACAGCCAGTTAGCACAACGGCAGGGGAAACATACAGATTAACACAGATACAGGGGGGGAAAATGGACTCTCTAATGCGTGCACCAGAGAGTTAATAAGGCTGTACAGAATCTCACTGAAAACCAGCAATAAATCCAAACTAATCCTGCTTTTAACATCACAGTTTACACAGTGGTTTTAACGCCGTCGTAGCAAGTGTCTGCCAATTCCTGTAACCAACTCATTTTTATAAAAGACTAACACTGGATAGGAATAATAAAATATACCTCAAAACAAAACTCTCCTGCGGGGAGGAGGAGGCTGGATGGATGTTCCTTAATTGGGGGAGGAAGGGGGGGGAGGAGGGAGAGGTTTCCCAGGCGTCCGTCGCCAGAATCTCTAGATGAAATTCCAGTTTGCGATGCCCCTGAAGGGTGCAGAGTAATTTATTTTCTGCAAGCCTCCTCTGATGAAGCTAATTTATAACTCTGTCAGCCTGTGCACTCAGGGCATCACCACAGTTGCACCTCCGTCTGTAGGGTGCCGAGTGCAAAGCCCAGGCCCCAATAAAGATGTTTATTTAAGGTCCACCCCAGAAGGTTCCTTCAAGTTGATAGCAGCCTTCAACTTCCTGAAGGGAGGTTCCAAAGAGGATGGAGAAAGGCTGTTCACAGTAGTGACAGGTGGCAGAACAAGGAGCAATGGTCTCAAGTTGTGGTGGGAGGGGTCCAGGTTGGATATTAGGAAAAACTATTTCCCTAGGAGGGTGGTGAAGCACTGGAATAGGTTACCTTGGGAGGTGGTAGAAACTCCATCCCTAGAGGCTTTTAAGTCTTGGCTTGACAAAGCCCTGGCTGGGTTGATTTAGCTGGGATTGGTTGCCTTGGGCAGGGGGCTGGACTTGATGACCTCTTGAGATCTCTTCCAGCTCTAAGTTCCTACCATATTTTACAAACTGAAAGGCCATTTTTTCCCTTCCAGTGACTCACGTGGGCGTCTAACAGAGCCCTTGCAGCCAGGGTAGAGAAGCAGAGCTGCTGATTCTCAGACTGGCTTCCTTCCTGTCTGTCCTTCCATGCTCATCACCCAATGGGATTATGTGGAAGAAGGATGGATTCTTTCCGAACTGCTCCCATATGTTGGGATGCAGCTGCTCCTTGTTCTCTTGCCCAGAACGGCTCCAATTTTCTGTACAACAAGCAAGAGCATCAGATAGGTGTCAGTTTGCCCAGCTGGGCTCAAATCGGGAAAGACGACCATTTCCAAAACTACAGCAGGGCCAGAAGAGAAGGGCTGTAACGCAGAGTTTGAAATCAACCCTGCTCTGCTGTACTAGAAACAGAATATCCATCCATCGGACCGTCCCGTGAAGAAGGCGGAGGAAGGAGAAATGACCATTGTGCCCAATTTTGGTCACCGTTGTATTGAAACAGGAAAGGAACCAGAGGCGAATGACAGCTGACCAATGAGCTGGAACGCCATCCATGCAAGCCAAGGAACTGGGTTTGTTTAGTTTGGAAAAGAGGCGATTAAGCAGGGGGATATGATAGTTAAATACTTGAAAGGTTGCCCTAAGAAAGGGCGGGGGGGGGGGGGATTGTTCTCTCCCCACAATGGGGAGGGACAAGGGGCAGCGGGTTCAAACGACAACACAGCAGTTTTAAGAGGGAAAACTTCCTAATGGTAAGAACAGCAGGAAATGGAACCAACTTCCAGGGGAATTGTGCATCAAGAAGGACAAGACACACTTCAGACTTGCAAAGGCTTGTGCACATGCTTGACTTCACACTCACAACACTCCCATAGGCTTCTGTGGGAGCACTCACACACTCAAAGGGAAGTATGCGTGTACAGTTTTGCCGCACTGGCATCTCACTCACTCTCCTCTGTGTCCGTTTCTCCTCCCGCCCTTTGTCTCTCTCGACTATCTCTACATTATAAGCTTCTTAGAGGAACGACCATCTCTTACTATTTGTATGTAAAGCCCCTAGCACAGGGAAGCCCAGAGGACTTCTCCAACCGCTCATGTAATAGGAATAATAATCAACTAAGTAACAGAGGCCATTTACACAGGTCAAATTAGAACTTAGTTTGGCCACCACTACGGATGTAATAGTATAGTCGATTAACCGATAAGCAAAAGCTTATAGGTTAATGCTATAGACTACACGCACACACACCCCAAATTTTGTGGCAGGCTGGCTAGCAGTCCCGCTCAGTCCTGGCTTGAAACGGGTCCGGGACCTACCCCTGCTGTGGCTCTGCATTTAAAGTGTATTAGAAACCAGCTGGGCAGGCAGCCCCGCTGAGTTCTGGCTTGCACCAGGTTTGGGAGCTCAGACCCACCCGAGACAGGGGCTGCTGCCACTCCATGCTGCTGCCTCTGTATCAGAAGCAGCAGCATAGGGTGACAGGCAGCCGGTCCGTGAGGGGAGCTGGTTTTTAAACTGGCTCCTCTCATGGACCAACTCCCACTTGGCATCCCACACTGCTGCCTCTGATAAAGAGGAAGCCGTACGGAGTGGAAGGAGGATCCTCAGGAGTGAGGCCAGAGTGCACTGGCTGCCAGCCCTGCCCCCCCCCCCCCCCCCCCAGGTACTATAGAATAGTCAACTAATTAATAAGAATTATTGAGGTTACTCCACTATTCAATTAACCAATATTTCACATCCCTCCCTACCACCAAATTGAAACGGTGCTTAAGTTGCTCAATTTCCACGATAAGACCTGCGTACTAGCCCATCAGTAGTAAGACACATGACAAACTACATTTCTTCCCACCGCCTTGCAATTTCCAGATTGTACTGATGATGCAAGACCACAGCAATAAAGCTCATTTGGAGCCTATTAAAGTCAACTGGAGGTTTTCTATATGTAACGCAGACTGGTGTAATCGAACCTGCAACCTCTGGAGCTTTGTGCATGAGCTTCTACCTTGCAAGGTAAAAGCCACCAGGCTCAATTAGGGCTGGTAAAGCAGACTCACTATTCTCTCTGTAAGTGATCAGAGTGCCACTAGATGGGACAAGGCAGCACAGCTAGAAGGGGAGTAGAATACACAGGAATACCAGAAGACATTGTGTTGGGTCCTTTAAAGAGCCAGGAGAGGGAAGTCTCATTTGCATCTTTCATCCACGCATACGTTTGCACCAGGACTCAAATCCAGCCACAATCTGTACTGCCCTCAAAGCAGCTCACCTCTGGCACCTCCCGTAAATCATCTTCCCACATAATAAATAGCACGGGGCCCTTCCTGAGTTACGGACTTGGGCGCTCACCAGGAAGGACCAGGCTTACAGGGCCACTCCTTCAATGCTACAATGACCAGCTTTGATGCTACAGACAAGTGGCTGATTGTGATGCTGTACGAGTGAACAATGTGAGTCTTCCACGTGATGGAAGGACTCGGTCACTCAATAAGAAAAACACGAATGGATTGTGGCATCAGAACACATTCGCAGGGTAAAGTCACAAATACCTAGAATTAAACACAGCTAGAGATTAATAAAGTTTTTCCGAGACACACGCAGCACCCCCCCTTTAAACTATTAAGATTGCTCAAGGGCATAAACCAGGAGTGGCCAAACCGTGGCTCACAAGTCACGTGAGGCTCCTTCACAGTTAAAGTGTGGCTCACAATGCCCCCCCACACACACCCCTCCACCCCATCCTCCACCTACCAGACTGGGGCGGGGGGAGATCAGGATTTGTCATGCAGCAGTGTGTTGGGGTTAGAGGTTTCTGCCCTTTAGGGAAGGGCGTCTTGGGGTTCAGCCCTGCAGAAGATGCCTGCCAGGGTTCGGGGCTTCAATGGGAGAGGGGCTGAAGCCCCGAGCTCTGGTAGGCAAGCACAGCTCTTGAACTTCTGAGGATTATCATATGCGGCTCAGAACATTTGGCCATCCCTGGCATATACCCCCAATGCAACCACTACAAAGCCAGGAAATCCTCCCCTATCCCTTGCCATCGACAAGCATCAGCATTTTGTCTTCTCCACATGATCTTACCCCTGCCACATTTCCCTTCCTCGCCACGCAGAACCCTACAGCCTTTAACATCGACCACACGGAGCAGTTAGAAGTGCATGTTCTAAACGAAGCCGAACCAGTTGTAGGTTGCAATATGTGGGCATGTGTGTAGGGCGGGGGTAGATTTTTGAGCACATTTATGTGTGGAGGGGTGTAGAATAAGGGTATGTCTACACTAGCTCATTAATTCGAGCTAGGTAGGCAAATGAGGCAACCGAAGTTGCAAATGAAGCCCGTGATTTAAATATCCCGGGCTTTATTTGCATGTTCCGTCCGGTCGCCATTTTGAAATTTCACTAGCCCAAACTCACTGCCGCGTGGCTACACGCAGCAGTGACACGTTAATTCAAACTAAGTCCTCCTCCTCGTGGAATGAGGAGTCACAGTTAATTCGAACTAAGGACGCGTGTAGCCGGGTGGCAGTGAGTTCGGGCTAGTGAAATTTCAAAATGGCGACCGGACGGGAACATGCAAATAAGGCCCGGGATATTTAAATCCCGGGCTTCATTTGCAACTTCGGTTGCCTCATTTGCCTATCTAGCTCAAATTAACGAGCTAGTGTAGACATACCCAAGAGAATTATTGATAGATGTAATGGATTGGGTTTGTGTAAGCTTTTTTTTTTTTTAAGTGAAAATAGTTTGTAATAGTGTTTATCATTTCAGGACTTTGTTCTCTGTAGCAATGTTATTTAGAGAGAGAATGAGGATGTGTGGGTGCTGCTATGTTCTTACAATAGATATTTGCAGTGACAATCAGATCCCCTCTGCCCCTTTTTCTGTTGGAGGAAGAATCCGAAAGGTTAAGGAAAAGTTCTCCTCACCTCCCTCTCATAGGGAACCAGGAAAAAACAAACAAACAAACAAACAAAAAAACCTGTCCCTAAACTCTTTCCTATTTCAAAGACAGAACTCAGCTTCTTTAAAATTAACTCTGTTAAAATTAACATAGCTCGTTATTTCTACTCCTCTATCATCTAGTTCAGGGCTACTCAGCTTTGGAAGTCCCAGGGGCCACAGAGATACTCACAGCACATGCAGAGGGCTGCAACTTAATTGTGTGTGTGTGTGTGTGTGTGTGTGTGTGTGTGTGTGTGTGTGTGTGTGTGTGTGCGCGCGCGCGCGCAAATATATGCAAACAGCTTTTTTCACACTGATGGGCATGAATACAAAGATGAAGCCTCGGGTCCGCGGTGCCGGACCCAAACGTGGCCAGTGCATCTCTCAGGTTCTGCCCACAAGGCTAAGAAACGAGCACTTCCCAGAATACCCTGGCACTCCCAGCACCTCCTTCCTGGGGGCTAGAAACACCAACACCCTGTACCCATTTGATCCAGCCAGCCCATCTGCTTGTGTCTTTCAATGCTCACCCTGTCTGGGAGACGCCTCGCCGTTGTGGAGCATGTTCCCAGTGGAGGCCACGTTCAAAGAATCCCACTCAGGGGCCACGTGTTGAGCCCCACATAAATCCAAACTGCTCCGCGGACCGCAAACACAAGGCTCATGAGCCATATGTTGAGTAGCCCCGATCTAGAAGCCCAACACGTGGATTAAGACCCCAATGTACTAGTCACTGCACAACCACAGAACAGAAAGATGGTACCTGTCCAAAAGAAATGATCTGTCAAATATGAACGTCCCTGCTCTCCCAAGTAATCAAGCAGAAACATTATTTTTCTAGGAAGACAGGACCATATCAGACCAGTGGCCAATATAGTCTCTGACAGCAGCTGATACAAGATACTACAGAGAAAGGCACAAGGAACACTGAATATGGTAGTTATGGAATAATCCGCTCATAGGGTAAGTGTCTGCCTAATCTTTGTCTGCTACAGATTGATTTATGCCCTGAAGCAGCAGGCTTGTTAGCCCTTCCAAACATTTTTTTGGGGGTAGGAACAGGTTGTTTCTTTAAATTTTTACTAATGTTGCACCAGCTGTCCTAAACAAGGGCATTTTCAGAAGAGCCCACACACCCAACACATACTGAGCCTTTAAAAGAAAAAAATCCACCCTAAATGGGAATGGAACACTTTTGCAAATCTGGCCCATGATGCTACCAATTTCACTGGCAAACCCAACTGGACAAAGACCCAGAGGTTAGGGAGGAAGGAAATAAAGGGAGGTTAGTTTTGTCCTTCATGAACTTCTGCAGAAGAGTGTGAAGAGGTTACCGTGAAAACCAAAGAGTGAAAATTGCAGAGGGGTCTTGTAACAGGGGGACACTCACCTCCCATGAGTACCCCTCATTTGGACGAGTGTGTTTGCCTGCACTGCCTCTTTAAAAGCCTTCTGGCTTCTCAGCCCTCCAGCTGCATTCACACCCTTTTCAGGGTACACACCTAACAGGGGCCCATCCAGCTCTCTGCTGGTGTCTCCATGTCTGGGTCTCAGTTTCCCCTCAGTCTCTTTCCCCACTCAGACAGAGTGGCACCTCCAGGGCTTCCCCTCCTGAAGGCACTGTCCTCTGTCAGTCTCACGGTCTGCTCATCTCGAGCTCTGACCCACACTGACTGCTGCTGTCGGCCTCCCTGGTCCCCGATTGGCAAGTTCCTCTAAAGCCTCTCTAGCCTCTTGGAGGATTCATCTATGGCTCTTTCTAGGTCAGGGCCTTGTCCGCCCTGTCACAGGCCTTCATTAAATATTTATTTTATTAAAAAAAAAAAAAAAAAAGACGCCCTTCAGTTCCCTCTGGGTTTTTATAAGCATGTGAGTGAAGGGATATTTTCTCCTTATTAGGTTGTGGATCTGGAGAAAATAAAGATAAAAGCAGCCTCACAATTCAAGGCAGAAAGAACCTTGATGAAGTGAGTCCTTTTGAAAGACCATTCCATAGAATCCTAGAACTCTAGGACTGGAAGGGACCTTGCGAGATCATCAAGTCCAGTCCCCGGCCCTGATGGCAGGACCAAGTACCATCTAGATCAGGGTTTCCCCAACCTATGGGTCGGGACCCAAATATGGGTCACCATTACATTTCAAAAGGGTTGTCAAGTGTCTGCCCGGGTGGCTCTTCCCTTCCTCCTCCCCCAGTTTTCCAATTGCCTTGGGTCACCAAGTCTTCGTGAATTGTCAAAATGGGTCCCCACCTGGAAAAGGTTGGGAACCGCTGATCTAGATCATCCCTGATAGAGGTCAGTCCAACCTGCTCTTAAATATCTCCAGTGATGGAGATGCCACAACCGCACCACTGTGAATTAGCAAAGGCAGGAGAATGGTGCTTAGTGCCCTGTGGCCTCCTATTCATCTGGCTGAAGTTCATTTTCTTTTTAAAAAGGACAAAGCAGGATTTTAGCCCCAAGCAGAGACAAAACAATAGAATATTAGAAAGTCTGGTCAGTGGCTGCTTGTAGAAATAACTGAAAATCCCACTATGAGGCAGCCAGCGGTCGGAAAGGGGTTTCCAGCAGCAGTAATATAATTACTGAAAGGGGGGGGGGAAATCTTTATTGGTGGAGTTTGTGAGATCCCTTGGAAATCACTGCCCCATCTGGATTTCCTCTTTGAAATATGGCTGCAACAACTCTAGCAAGGGAGAGGAGATTTCCAGCCTTAGGACAACCATGATGTAATGTCTTTGCAAAGCGTAAGCGACACATTTCCCTCGGAGTTTGTGCTTCAGCTAGCTACTTAAGCAAGTAACCCAGCTTCAACCCTGCAGCTGGTCCAACATCAATTAAAGGGACTATTTGCCCAGTCAAAGCTAGGCACATGCATAAGCACCTCCCTGAATGAGAGCCACAATACATAGCTGTGGAGTCATGGAAACCTAGGAGAATTATCCCAATTTTGCAGTCACCGTGTTGGTAAGTCTTAGGGCTCATGGGGATGGAGAGGATCCTACTGTAAGAGATGAGAAAGGAATAGAAGCAAGCGAATCATTGCTCCAACCACACATGAGCTGCTCAAACCTGCTCCTCGTAGGTCATCCAAAAAGCTGTGGCCTACTAGAGGATTCGTTTCCAGTAGTGTCCAGAAGGTACTAGGGTACTGCCAGGTGATCCACATCTACCTGCGTGATTTTCTGAATTACTCCTACAGCCAGATATCAAGAAAGCTCAGCACCCAGTAGGCAGAACTCTTCTGAGTCATCTGGGTCTGACTGCCTGGGAGGAGCCCTTGTGAAAACACTGGCTTTCAGGACGAAGGAAGAGGCGTGCAATCCAAACCAGTGACGTCAATGGGAGATTTGCAGGCTTTGGTGTAGGCCCAAGGTGGTAAAAGGTAGAATCATAGAGCTGGAAGAGACCTCAGAAGGCCATCAAGTCCAGCCCCCTGCTCTAGGCAGGACAAACCCCAACTAAATCAACCCAGCCAGGGCTTTGTCAAGCCGAGACTTAAAAACCTCTAGGGATGGAGATTCCACCACCTCCCTAGGGAACCCATTCCAGTGCTTCCCCACCCTCCTAGGGAAATAGTTTTTCCTAATATCCAACCTGGACCTCTCCCACCGCAACTTGAGACCATTGCTCCTTGTTCTGCCATCTGTCACTACTGTGAACAGCCTCTCTCCATCCTCTTTGGAACCTCCCTTCAGAAAGTTGAAGGCTGCTCTCAAATCCCCCCTCACTCGTCTCTTCTGCAGACTAAACAAACCCAAATCCCTCAGCCTCTCCTCATAGGTCATGCTCTCCAGCCCCCTAATCATTTTGGTCGCCCTCCGCTGGACCCTCTCCAATGCCTCCACATCCTTTCTGTAGTGGGGGACCCAGAACTGGCCACAATACTCCAGATGTGGCCTCACCAGAGCCGAATAACGGTAGGAACAATCAGACCCTCAGGACATTCTGGAAGATACAGCCCAGACAGCGAACGCATGGATCACGCAGGAACTTGGAATACATTTGTGAGGCTGCCAGCAAACAGAATCAGCCAGGAGGAGCCCATATGTTGGGCAATGTAGACAAAAAAATCAGAAAAACCCTGTCCATAAATTTCATCTGGCTGTTTATAGTGGGTCCATCATGGTGGTATGTGAAGTCAAGACGGAACGCAGGTCTAGTTCAGCGATAGACAACCTAGCCTAGTGAATGGGCCGCATAAGTGGCCCTCCTTCATCTCAGCGGGCCGCCAGACTGTCATCACCAAAACCGTCTCCTGGGATAGAGTACGTGCCTAGAATTTGAGAGCTGTACTGACGGAACCGTAACAGCACTTGGATAGGATGCAGGTGGAGCACATGGCGCTCGCAGTCAGCGTTATGTGTAATCAGCACAAAACTCACTTCACGTGTCCTTGTTTTACATGCGTGTCACTTAGTAACATCGGTAGGGGAAAAAAAGCACATGGACAGACACCATCGGAATCTAGCAACCCTGCACGCACGAAACAGTCAACAAAATGTCTCGTGGGCCACACCCAGAACCCTGGTAGGCAGCATGGGGCCCAGGGTACAGGCTGCCCCTCACTAGTCTAATTCCTAAGAGCATTTACACTTCAGAGAAGCCTAGGGTTGAAAGAGACCTCAGGAGGCCATCGCGTCCAGCTGGTAAGTCTTAGGGCTCATGGGGATGGAGAGGATCCTACTGTAAGAGATGAGAAAGGAATAGAAGCAAGCGAATCATTGCTCCAACCACACATGAGCTGCTCAAACCTGCTCTTCATAGGCCATCCAAAAAGCTGTGACCTCAAAGTAGGGCCAACCCCAACCGCCTGGTAGCAGCACTACTGTTAGCCTGCCCTTCTCCATGGGCTCCTGCTGAACTGCTCGGTGGCCACTGAGAAGAGCTGATGGCCATTCTCCTACAGCTTCCGGCTGGGGATTTCCAAGCACTGGCTTCACTTGGCCCCCAGACTGAGTAGCCAAACTCCCACCGACTTCAGTGAGAGCCCAGCAAGGCCAGCACAGAGAGCTTCTGAAAATCCCATCCCTCCTGGTCTTGACACGGATTACCAATGCAGCTCTTTGTAAGCATGGCCCCCGCACCGCTCCCTTACTATCCTTCCTGATGGACAAGGGAGGTAGTTTTAAAACCCCACCTCTGCGCAGCTTTTCACCTCAAGGCACGTTTCTCAGAAAGCGGGTTAGCAATTGAAAAGGATGCTAATGCACAGAGGTGTTGCAGAAATCTCTCCCACATACCCCCCATACCCAACGCTGGGCCTCCTAACAATTGCTACACCACCACCTTTCTTCCATACCCTGTTTCTAAACGGCGGCATGCTTGGGTATAACCATCCGACTAATGGGTTGAACCTTTCCCGGAAGGAGTCACAGGCACTTGTGTTAGTGGCCTCATTAACTGTGCTAACAGCAACTAGCATTTCTCCAGACCGATAATCATTCTATTTTCAAAAAGAAGAAATAAGAACCATATCTCCACGCACTGTTTGTTTGGATATTGTCGTCCCATAGCAAGGGGGATAAACTCATTTAGACATGGAAAACCTTTGGGTCTGCTTTCCACCAAGTGGTCCATACCTAGCACTAAGATTCTGTGGACCAAATTCTATACTCAGTTTCATGGTTGTAAATCCATTGGTTTTTTTAGAAGTTACTCCAGATTTTACTCAAAAGTCACAGAGCCCTCTGAATTCAATTGACAAGATTCCCAAAGGAAGTACACTATATTGATAAGAGCCTAAAAAAATGTTAGCTATTTCCTGTGGGAACAAGTATATGGGGAGAGAGAGAAAAACCCCATTAGTTGCAAAAATAATTTTTGGAGCATTGGTGTTCAGATTTAAATGAACAGAAACTATATTAACAATGACATTTCATGAGGAATTTGGCTGAGGATTAAATCCAGGAATGATCTTAGACTTGTGTTTTTCAGTGCTGCAAAGCAGGTGGAAGTATGAAATAAAAACGTTTGCCTCATCAGTAGGAACATGAGAACCAAACAATTTGGATCTGGATTCATACTACCATTGTTTAGCACAGCATCAAAGATTTCTTCCCCTTCAAATGCAGAGTACAGCCTGGACAATGCAATTTTTTTAGCTATAAATATTTGGAAGCCCCTGAACTGGAAAATTTCCTCAGCCAAACTGAAGTTTCCAAGTCAGTATGGCACTGGGGAAGTTTGCAGAATGAATAGTATTGTCAGAGAGCTCAGATGAGGTGGCAGACTGAGAAAGGGTAAAACTGAATAGTACTTTCTGCCGCAGCTCCTTTTGAAGAGATTTAATTACATACCCTGCATACACAGGATGCGTTCAAAGATAAGCAACTACCTCCAAAAAAGTCTCTAAGTATGAATTCTGTGTGTGTAATCTAACAAAAAGTTTTCACTGGAAGAGCGACTGACACTACACAGTTGTGATGTAACACGTTAGCTTGTTCTATGTACCAGGCAGCAAGCGCAACCCACACACCTAGTAGGTGTGCTTCTCAGCGTGTGGGTTACACACGCATATTCCTTACTAGTCAGAGCAGGGGGCTGAAGTCAGGGCAGGGGGGGGTGCTCAGGGCAGGGGATGGGAGTGCAGGAGTCTGGACAGGGGCAGCTACTGACTGCTCCCTGGAGCCAGCCTGGGGCGGCAGGGGTCGTGCTGCCCAGCCACCAGCTGCTCTCCAGGGTTATTAGGGTGGTGAGGATGCATTTGCTTGCAGCACCCCCCCACACACACACACACGCCCCTCCTCCACAGTGGTCATTCTGGAATATGATTGTCTCTGCTATCACAGCCCTCCCTTTCTGTTTGATGAGAAACAATTGCATTCCACACACATCCCATTGTCCTGGCACAACCAAACCCTGATCTTGCTTTGTGTTCTGATAAGAGGGATCTGCCTCCCAAATTTGGTGGTCTTAGCTCTTACTATTTTGCAGGAATTCTTGAACAAGCAGACTCATACAGACAGACACACACACACCCTCTCACACATGTAGTAAACAAGTGGAGGAACACAGACACTTTTGCAGAAGCCCTATCTGGTCTCATACTTATAGACCCATCACTGGACACATGCTTGAGCAGTCCAGAGTTTGTATGGATTCTGGTTAAATCATGGGAGACGGGGTGACAACAGAGCTATTTCAGTGGATGACAGCATGATCCTAGAGACCAGCGGATGGTTCTAGGCTATGGCCCCAGTGGTGCAAGGAGCTGCACATGGGTGACCCTCTGAATTCCTCAAGCTCCACTCATACAGAGTTTACTATTTCTCCCAACCCCTGAGAGGAGTCCCTCCTCCCCTGACTCTGGTCTTAGCCAATCAAAGTGAAGACGGGCAGGAGATCCTCTGACCGGGAGGCAGCCCTACCAGGGAAGACAGCAGCAGAGGGGACAAAGAGAAGGCCCAAGAACAGGAACAGGAGCTGGCATCCAAAGGCAATATGAGGATGGTGAGGAGAAGGTGAGAATCCAAGGTACAAGCACTGCATCCACAACTGCATCTAGTCTTGGCATCTTGTGGGGAAACTGGTCCAACATTGTGGCCGAGGGCAGCGTGGGCTTTATTTCAATATTCCATGTTTTCCTTTAACCACAGCAGGCTCAAGTAGGGTGACAGATCTTCCAGCCTTGGGATGCACGCTGAATACCCATGAAAATCGCTGTCCTGCACAATCAGGCTACAAGACCCTTCAAATATTAGCAAACTGTACCAACCGGCAAGAGGGCAGGATCCCCATCAATGATTCTACATTGAAGTCCAACTGCAAGGGATAAGGCTTTCTACGGACGCAACGAACCCAGAAGTGCTAGCCCCTAGGCAGCCAATGCCCAGCTTTTTACCGCATCTGCTAAGCACAGCATCCTTCCAAGAGTGCTAAACAGAGGCGGATCCTAGCTGGATGGGTGGGGGAGAACCTCTGTCTAGAGCAAATGGCACTGGCAGGTCTCAGTGCCAGGACAGGGGGCTGTTGGCCCACTGACTTGATATGACAGGACAGGTCCCTCAGAAGGCAAAGGTACAATTCTTACATGCCTCAGTCTCCCCAGACAACAGCCCTGAGTTCTCAGGGACAGCCCCATTGAACAACATTCTGGGACTCAGTCTGCTGCTCACAAGGATGCGTATCGCCCCACTGCCGACTTTCCTGCTTTAATCATGAGTACGCTGCAGCAGCAGGCTGCCCGTGCTCCCCCCCAGCAAGAAAACAAGACCCTAGAAACAGAACAGCTGACACTGGAGATCGGTACCCTAGTTCCACTAGGAGTCTCAGGTGGGCGGAGCATCCCAGCAGCTCCAGTCATGTGTAAATACACAGGAAAAGCTGGTCTTGGTACCCAGTACCTCTGAGACTTCCCAGCAATACTACCCAGCTAAATTTCACCTGGAAAACCTGGCACCAACTAAAGGCTCAACTCTGCCTCCTGGTGGGAGGCAGCTACCGATAAGCAAGGACTTAGGTAACTTATACATGAAATCAGCCTGTCACGAGTCTCAAGCACGTCTCACCCAGGCCCCTAAGATAGCACAGTAAAGCCCAGACATAACTTTACACACAAGTAGCCTCACCAAAGTCAAGGCATAGTTACCTCACACTTGGTCTTTACAGGATTGAGACCCAAGGAATGAGTGTCTTCGGGAAGGAGAGAAAGAAAAGTAACACGAATAGTAGTTACAACCCCACATAGGCTGTGTCTACACTGGCGTGATCTTGCGCAAAAGCGGCCACTCTTGCGCAAAAATATGCTGCCTGTCTACACTGGTCACATGTTCTTGCGCTAGTAAACTGACGTTCTAATGTATGAAATCAGGGCTTCTCGTCCCAGAACTCTGACGCTCCTGCTCAGGAATAAGCCCTTTTGCACAACTGTTCTTGTGCAAGAGGCCAACGTAGACAGGCAACATGAATTTCTTGCGCAGGAAAGCCCTATGGTTAAAATGGCCATCAGAGCTTTCTTGCGCAAGAGAGTGTCTACACTGGCATGGATGCTCTTCTGCAAAAGCACATGCCAGTGTAGACACTCTCTTCTGGAAGAGTTTTTGCAGAAGAACTCTTCCGCAGAAGAGTTCTTGCACAAGAAGCTGCCAGTGTAGACATAGCCATAATGTATAGCACTCTTAGCCAGCTTTCTGTGGCAAATTCCTCATTCCCAGTGCTAGTGCACTGTAAGATGAGGCAGCATGCAGGAAACACTGTGGCAGGTTTACATAATTGTTTTTTTAAATAGAGGTTCTCTTAGCATTAATGCTGAATCAGTAACATAATCCCTACATTACACCTTGCATTACATTTTATATTAATGTCACTTTAATTTGTATTGTCCCTAATAAGGCAATTGTAGATGTCCTGCATAAATGTATCACAGCCATTATCATGAGCAGACGCTGGAAGTTTTGGCAGCTGGATAAGGGGCAACTAGGGCTTTCAGAAACTGGAGAGGAATGGGAGGTGATGTGACACTGTGGGATAAACACATTAGCAGAATGTTTGCTAATGATGCCAGCTCTCTTACTTATTCACTAATGAATCCATCAGTGAAATAAGTAGGAGTGTGCGCACCATTAGGCTTCAGAGTTGGCAATAGGAACAGGACTGCTCATGACTCTCAGAACTACTGTTTCAGGCGCTCAGAAAACTCCTCGAGATAAGGCCATATCATCGGACATGCTGCTCTCGCCTGGAAGGTCTCCTTCCCAACCAGAATGGATCAGGCTCTGAATCATTCTAAAAATGGAAACAGAAGCTGGAGCACAAGCCTGTAGCAAACGGCAAATGCCACGGCAGATTTCACAGAGCTGTGGAGCACGTGGGGCCGAGATGAGTCCAAGAAAGTGTTTCACCCACCTCGACGGCCCAGCAACAACGGGTCAGACTTTGAGATTCTTCGTGTTTAGAGACGTGACATACAATAGCATGTCAGTTCCCCCCAGAGCACTTACACTCCTTCCAATAATAACAGATGAGCCGCATGTAACAGTCATACCTAGAGGCCCCAGCCGAGATCCGAGGCCCCACTGTACAAACATCTGAAGAGGAAGCAGAGCTTATTTTGTAAACAGATGCGGACAGACAAGAGGTGGTGGAGGAAGGAACAGAGAGAAGACAGGACTCCTCTAAGGTCATGCGCCAGGTCTGCAGCAGAGCCAGGAATAGAATCCAGGTCTCCCGACTTACAACCCAGTGCCCTCTCCACCAGAGCGCAACACAGAGCCGCAGTTCCACACCGAATCCTCCTTGCATTCAGTTCCTGGGTCCTCCAGTCGCTCCTGCCTGCCGGCCACAGAGAAAGGCCCCCCTCCTTGCTTCCCGGCTGCAAGTCCACGGCCCACCCCAAAACAACTCGTGCCAGAGCGGGAATTGCTCCGGAGACTTACAAAAGCAGCAAGGGTCACCCCGTGCACGCACGAAGCCAGCTCCTGACCGCTCGGCTGCAGAGCAGCTAAATAAACAGATTCTCGCCATCCCCACGAACAGGAGGGACAAGGGCACAAGCACCCCAACGTGCAACGCTTTCTCCAGCGCCATCCCCAGACACAACTTTCCGCCCTTCCCCATGCAGCAGCCCCAACGGAGCACGACGCTGATGTCACTTGGAAGGGTAAAAGCCTCTTCCGTACTCTGTGTTCGGTGACTGGCGTTGCCAATGCCTGGCGTTTCTAGCCAGGTACGGGGGGCGTTTTAATTTGAACCTGTGCTGCTGCCTTTCACAGCACGGAGAGTGGGAAAATGCCACCCTAAGCTGGCAGGCCAGTCCGTTTTACTTCCTCGCCTGGCACACACAGCAGCCCCTGCACCCTCCTAGGAGATCCAATCCACCTGGGGCAGGTGATGTCGGGGGCCTTCATGGGACACCCACTTAAAACAAAGAGAGGCCCCGGGCCAAGTGTCAAAGGAAGGGGCCACCCAGGAACAGAGAACCTGGGAATCTTTCTGCCCACGCCCGCCACCTCCCCGCAAAAGGCCCAGATCTGACAGATGCCAACCCGTGTAAGCGCCAGGTGGAAGCAGAAGGGAGCAAAGACAACCCCCCAACAAAACCGATCCAGCAGGAGATGCCCTGTCCCCCCTGCGACATCCACGCGGATGGGGTCACTGCGAGCCAAAGTCACTTACCCCCCAGGGGAGGAAGCCGGCGATGCACGGAGCCGGGGCAGCGGCAAGGAGCGAGATCAGCACCCCCCCGCCCCGCCCGCTCACGCACCCATTCCCCGGGCGGTCCCCCCCCCCGCACATTCGAACCCAGCTCACGTGCCTGCTCGATACAATGTAGCCGGCGCCCACGCGGGGGGGGGGGAGGGAGGCGAAAGTTTCGCCCTTACCGCAGGGCTCCGCCTGGCCCGGCTGCTCCAGCGCGGCTCGCTGCGCTCCTGCCGCCCGGGCGCCGGCTGCGAGGAGCGGAGGCAGCGAGCGAGCGGGGCGAGGGAGGGACGGCGGGGAGGGAGGAGCGCGGGGAGGGCGGGCTCCCTGCCGGCCTGGCGGGGCGGGGGGCGGGCGGGCCGGCCGGGCCCTGCTCCCGGGGGCTGCCGAGGAGGCTCTTTGTTCTGTAATCCCAGTAAGAGTGCCAGCCATTCGCCCCGGCGCTAATCCCAGCCCCGCTCAACAGCCGCCTCCATTGGCTGCCATTTACATACAGGATTAGCCAGCCCGCAGCCCGGCCGGGGGGGCTGGCATGGCCCGGCGCCACGGGGAGGGGCCGGCCCGGCCGCGCACCGGGATGGAGAGGGCAGAGCCGCGGGCAGCGAGCCGCCCTCCCCGCCGCCTGCACACGCGGCCTGAGCCGCCCCACAGGGCAAAGGCTGGGGGGGGGGGGCGGACAAATCGTGCCCCCCTCCCGCGCCCGCGCCGTACCCTCGGGACACCCAGCCCCTGCTGCAGGGACACGGGGGGGGGGGGGAGATGATGGAGCAGGGGCACGGGGCGGGGGAGGATGGGCTAGGATGGAGAGAGGCACTGGGGGGGGGGGTGATGGAGCAGGGACCCTGGGGGAGGAGGGAGGTGATGGAGCAGTGGCATGGGGAGGGGGATGGAGCAGGGACACGGGGGAGAGGAGGGAGGTGATGGAGCAGGGACCCTGGGGGAGGAGGGAGGTGGGAGCAGTGGCACGGGTGGGGGACGAGATGGATCAGGGGTCCGGGGGGAGGGAGAAGGGAGGAGATGGAGCAGGAACGGGGGGGGGGGAGGAGAGGGTGACGGAGCAGAGACACGGGGGAGGAGGGAGGTGACAGAACACGGGCACTGGGGGAGGAGGAGGTGACGGAAAAGGGGCACTGGGAGGAGGAGGGAGGTGACGGAAGAGGGGCACTGGGAGGAGGAGGGAGGTGACGGAAGAGGGGCACTGGGGGGAGGAGGGAGGTGACGGAAGAGGGGCACTGGGGGGAGGAGGGAGGTGATGGAAGAGGGGCACTGGGGGGAGGAGGGAGGTGATGGAAGAGGGGCACTGGGGGGAGGAGGGAGGTGACGGAAGAGGGGCACTGGGAGGAGGAGGAAGGTGACGGAAGAGGGGCACTGGGGGGAGGAGGGAGGTGACGGAAGAGGGGCACTGGGGGGAGGAGGGAGGTGACGGAAGAGGGGCACTGGGAGGAGGAGGAAGGTGACGGAAGAGGGGCACTGGGAGGAGGAGGAAGGTGACGGAAGAGGGGCACTGGGAGGAGGAGGAAGGTGATGGAAGAGGGGCACTGGGAGGAGGAGGAAGGTGATGGAAGAGGGGCACTGGGAGGAGGAGGAAGGTGATGGAAGAGGGGCACTGGGAGGAGGAGGAAGGTGATGGAAGAGGGGCACTGGGGGGAGGAGGGAGGTGATGGAAGAGGGGCACTGGGGGGAGGAGGGAGGTGATGGAAGAGGGGCACTGGGGGGAGGAGGGAGGTGATGGAAGAGGGGCACTGGGGGGAGGAGGGAGGTGATGGAAGAGGGGCACTGGGGGGAGGAGGGAGGTGATGGAAGAGGGGCACTGGGGGGAGGAGGGAGGTGATGGAAGAGGGCACCACAGAGTGGGTGGGAGGGGATGGAACATGGGTGCTGAGGGAAGGAGGGAAGGGACATGGGGAGATGGTGGAAGGGGGCACTGTGGGGAGGACTGAAAGTGATGTAATAGGGGCACTGACCTGGGGAGGATGGAGATGAGGCAGAGAAGAGGCGTTGAGAGTGGGGGAGACATGTATGGAGAAGAGTCAGGATGGCACAGGGGTGGGGGGTTAGGGGCGATGAGCAAGAGACGGGAGCACATGGGGGAGGGGGCTTTAGCAGGCTGCAGGTGGCCTTTGGCATCTTGGAAGAGCTCTTGCTGTTCATCCTGCCTCCCCCTTGCCCAGCCCAGTGGGGTGGGGTGCGCTCAGGCAGGGTTGCAGAGAAACAGGGAGGAGTAGGGTGGTGCTTTGGGTAAAAGCCTGGAGCAGGCTCAGCTATAGAGATGCCCAGTTTTCCTGGGCATCTAGTCACCCCACTCCTTTGGGGGGGCGGGAAGGCTGCAACTTGGGGGTGCCAGGGATCCCAGAGGCATGCAGGCACTCAGCCAGTTGCTGCCACTCCCAACAGTGCAGCTAGCCACCCCCTCCTGCAGCAGGCAGGTGTTCTGCAGGCAGGGACCCGGAGATCCAACAGGGATCCCCAGCTGGGGCTGAAAACAGGGAGAAACAGTCACCCAACCTCACCGTGAAGGCTCCTCCTCTCCTGAGCCGGGGGTAGCAGAGCTGGGATGCATGTCCAGCACCTCCCACGTCCCTCTGCTTTCATGCCTGGGAACGAGGTCAGTCTAGCATTAAAAGGGACCCAGGTGAGACACTGCTGGCCAAGAGCTGTTCTGCTTCTGCTTTGCCCATCTCCAGATTAGAGACGCAGGGCCGTGCCCAGGGAGCATCCCAGTCCTTTCGCAGATTGCAGGGTGTGGGGCACGGGCCAGGGAGTGACTCTAGTACACCCCTTATTCCCAGCCCTTCCCTCCTGTTCCCAGGGGAACATCCGTGCCTGCACTGGAGTCCAGCAACCCTGCAGGGCACAGCTCTGGGGCTGTACAGAGCAAAGGGGCTGAAAGACCTGTGCCCCTGTTCCCTCACCGCCCATCCTCCCTCTCTCCTGGGCCAGGACAGTAGCTGTCTGTGAAGAGGCGGGAAGCAGGCTCTCTAGAGGGCGTTGGGGCAAGTGCATGTCTCTATTGCATCGCGAAAATGAGGAGTCCTGGGGGCACCTTAGAAGAGACTAGCAGAATTATTAGGGCATCAGCTTTGTTTGTAGATACACACTCACAGGGCAGCCCACTGAGACTCAGGATTTCATAGGGTCTGTCACCACCTCTCTGTGCCCTTACACCGTCTTTAAATTCACACAAGCCACCTACCTTGACCCAGCATCTCCCCACAAACGAGGGATGCTAAAATGCTTAACGGGCGAAATGCTGGCACTTAACTGGTTACCTGTGTTAACCTAGGTCTTGCTGTTGGCCCTGCTGCAGCTGGGGCCCGCTACTGGAGTTAATTGGCAAGGACCGGTTAACCAGTAAGCATACCAGGAAGGCCAATAATTACCAGTATAATTACTGGTTAACCTGTTAACATCCCTACCACAAACCCACCCCCTCAATACTCTCTCTTGCATGCAAACAGCCTCCTCTGTCCAAAAGGGAGAGAATAAATCAGAGCAGCCTTGAATGGCTCTTGCAGAAGGATAAAGTCACTCAAACTCAGGCTCTACCAGGCTAACACAAGAAACAATTTCCAGTCAAGAGGCCCTTCCTCTCCCCCTGGACTCCCTGCTGCTCCAATGCTCTGGGATCAGTAGGAACCTTTAGCAAGAGGTCAGCTGGGCAAAGAGGAGAGGTTGGTGTATCAAGGACACTGGGCTTCAAGCCGTTTGAGATCTGAGACATCACAATCTGTTGCACCCAGAAGCCAGTGCGGAAGACACACAGGTTCATGCAAGAGACAGCTTGGAGCAAGCAAGCTGCCCTGCTCTGAACAAGCTTCCGGACAGGCCCGTGCAATGTTATTTTAGGAATGGATCACAGCAAACTTGAGTAACTCCCACATGATCCGCTCTCAGAGAGGAGTCCACAGCATCTGCTAAGGTTTTCCTTTAGCACTAATATATTTGACAATTCATTCACAAGTTTGATACTCATGCTAATGGATTAAATAAAGATTCCAATGGCTGGGATATTATCAACCTACCAAACAACGAAGGTGCCAATGATTCTTCGTCTGTATTGTATCTGGTGTTAGTACTTTTCTTCTCTATTGCCTACTAATGGTTCTTATCTGCCTCTTTTGACTATCCAGTCTTTAGGTGCTTATAGACTATTTGTTTTTCCTGTTACATTCCAGCTCGGCCTTTCCCTTGATAGTTTTATACCCACTGCCTCTTCTTGTACATCCCCTCTTCCCCCCCCCATCCCATTTTTGTCCTTCTCCCCGCCCCCCTTTATTTTAGTTCTGGACATCCAACACTCTGGTCATCTGAAGAAGTGGACTGTGCCGAAGAAAGCTCACAAAACACGTAGATGGTATCGTAAGTCTTTAAAGTCCTACTAGACTGTTGTTTTTTAAGTTTATCTTGTACAGACTAATTCGGCTATCCCCTAAAGTTTTTACTCCTGGAGTACATCTTGGGAGACATCTCTGCATGTGACAGGGAATTATTCTTGTTGGACATCGCAGCCAAGATCAAACTTCTGCTGGTTTCAAAGCTAGTACAAGCTTCTCCCTAGCATGCCATCACAACAAAGCACATTATTGTTCCCCCAGATTAACGACCTGTACGCTGGGTCCTCACAATACACAAAGATGCCTCTGTGCTTCCCAGTTCCAGGAAAGATAGCGTTTCTTAGTCACTGCAGCTCAACAAGATACCAGAGCAGTCCACTCCAAACCTGGAGGCTGTGTCTAGACTGGTCAGTTTTTCCGGAAAATCAGCCGCTTTTCCGGAAAAGCTTTCCAGCTGTCTACACTGGCCGCTTGAATTTCCGCAAAAGCACTGACTTCCTACGGTAAGAAATCAGTGCTTCTTGCGGAAATACTATTTTGCTCCCGTTCAAGTAAAAGTCCCTTTTGCGCAAAGCTTTTGCGCAAAAAGGCCAGTGTAGACAGCTCAGATTTGTTTTCCGCAAAAAAGCCCCAATTGCGAAAATGGCGATCGGGGCTTTTTTGCGGAAAAGCGCATCTAGATTGGCACGGATGCTTTTCCGCAAAAAGTGCTTTTGTGGAAAAGCATCCGTGCCAATCTAGATGCTCTGTTCCGAAAATGCTTTTAACGGAAAACTTTTCCGTTAAAAGCATTTCCGGAAAATCATGCCAATCTAGACACAGCCAGAGTGTCATTCGCCAGTGTGCAAAGGCTAGAAAGCCCACAGGCAAGATACCATGTCACGAAGGCCCACGTGGCTTCTATCAGATCCCCCCTGCAACTCTGTAAGCAACCTGGACCACTTCCATTTGTGTCTTCACCATAGGTCAAGCGAGCCGTTCTCCACCTCTGCTTCCATGTGCTCATTAGTCTTCTCTCAGCTCAAGGATCACAGGACAGGAAGTCTTATACCTAAGCTCAGGAGAACCTCCCCTGGGCTGTCCCCGTCTCTGTGACAAATGGCCGAGGTTTCTTTTGGCCAACCAGCGCTAAGTCATTTCCAGCAAGGTGAGGATCTCGCTCAGCATGCAGCCCTCAGTTTCCCACAGCGACATTGGAGAGGGGCCTACGAACCAGCGCCTTGAACAGGCGCCTTCCCGCCGGCTGAGGAGACAGAGGAGCATCGCCCATAGAGGAGACGCTGCCAGACCAGGGAGAAGGGGCACAAGAAGCCCCAGGAACCCCAAGGGAAGGACATTTAAATGGGGAGAGGCGACAATTAAAAGGACCGGCAGCTGGGAAGGCCGAGAATGAACTGCCCGATGTAGCCAGCAGGGGGGTCGCTGGGGTGGGGGAGAGGCTGGGTGTGCCGCGGCCCATCCACATAGCATCCAGGCCCACCCGAATCAGGGCCGGAACCCCCTGAATCCACAGCAGTGCATGGGGCCAGCCGGAAAGCCATGTGCCAGGGCTGCCTGCTGAGCACGAAGAGGGTGGGGTGGGGGGAGCAGGTGACCCATTCCTCCTTCTACGGCTCCTCCCCTTCCTGCCCCCTCCCCAAGGCTCCAGCTCCCTCCTGTGCACCCTCCCTTTCCCGCCCCTCCTGCGGATCCCTCCCGTCATCTCCCCATGGCACTGGATCCTTGACCGGCCCCCCAGGACCCTCCATCCTTTTCCTCTCTGCCCCCCACCCCCCATCATTGCCTGCCCACCTAGAAGCTGGGCTCCCTCGCTTTTCCTGTCCTAGTCGCACCACTCACTACAGCCTCCCGGTGGCAGAGGGCGGGGAGGGGGACAACGCGTGCGTCGCCTGCAGCTCTTCAAGAAAAACGTGTGGCTCCTGCACAGCGGCTTGCGGCTCTGAAAGGGGCAGCGTGTTTCTGTCTGAAAAGGGTGGCGGGCGGGGTTTGTATCCACTGCTATTTTGGCTCTGTAACGGGTTGGCTACCCCTGGCTTAGTCTGGCGCTGGGGTTGCCAGGGGTCCGGTATTCAACTGGACAGGCCGGTTTTCGGGCCCTCTGTCCGGTAAAAACATTCAGAAAATACCGGACATGGACAATGTCCGGTGTTTTCTGGTTTTCCGGTGGGGTGCCGGACGGAAGCCTGGCGGGGGCGGGGGGCGTGGCTGGGAGGCGGGGCGTGATCGGCGCTGGGAGCCTCTGGTTGCGTCTGACGTAGGCGTGATGCCTTGGGGAGGAGGAGAAGCCCTGTGCCTGCTCCTGAGCGCTGGTCAAGCGCATTATGGAGCCGTAGCCGGACTCACTCGTGCTTTGCCAGGTCTGTGCGTGGGACAGGCAGTGCCCTGGGATCTGCATGTGCACGGGTCAGTCCCGCTCCCCGCCGGCCGATTCTCTCCCCTCCTGCTCTTCCCCCTGGCCAGCCCCATACCCCCTCCCGGCCAGCCCTGCTTCCTGCCAGCCGGTTCTCCTCCTCCCGATCTTCCCCAGCCAGCCCCGCTCCCCCCCCCGACTTCCTCTCCCCGATCTCCCCTGGCCAGCTCCGCTGCCCCCGCCTCCCTGAGCAGCCCTGCTTCCCACTGGCTGCCCCCCCCCCCCGATCTCTCCTGGCCAGTCCCACTGCCCCCGTCTCCCCCCCCTACCAGCCTTACTTCCAATCCCCCCCCTCCTCCCGGCCAGCCCTGCTCCCCTCCCGGCCAGTCCCTCCCTCTCCCCCCCACCCCCAAACAAGTGTGTCCAGTATTTTTTCTGAAGCTACCCAGTAACCTTATCTGTCCCTGGCCTCCACCTGCTGTCAGGAGGGCCTATTACACCAACACCACCATCCCATGATGCCAGAGAGTAGTTCACACATGGAGGAGCTGGGATGGTGGAAGTGTAAACAAAATACCAACCAGGCACCTATTTGTGGGAAGCAGGAGCTGGAAGAGCCAGGCCTGGACAAGAAGTGACTGCCGCACAGCTAGCATGGTGTGTTAGGGTGGGAGCGGATAGGCCCAGGACAAGAAATCAGGAGGGGGGAGGGGGGGAACAACTTAGTCAGGGCTGTGATGAAGTCTCCATCACTTACATCTAGCCTGGATGATTTCCTCCAGGAGACAATGATGGAAATTATTGCCTTGATGCAGAAATGACTGGGTGAGATCCCTGGGTTATAGGAACACAATGGTCCTTTCTGACCTTAAAATCTAAGCCGCTCTGCCACTAACTTGCTGGGTGATGATCCTGAACATGTCTCTGCCCCTCTCTGACACTTTTTACATGTCTTGTCTATGCAACTTACATGTCCTGCCAGACAGGGACTGCCTCTTCCTCTGTGTGTACAGCGCCTAGCACAATGCGGATTCCGGGTGCCACTGCAATACAGATATTGAGAGGTTTGGAATGGAAGCTGCTAATTCTTAATAAATGATGCTTATTCAGCTCCGCAAGAAGGGAAAACATGTTTTCTAGTGCCCTAGGGAGGTCTTCAGGGTGCCTCTTGCATCCATAGTATGTTCCTTTTGAAAAAAAAAAAAACATTTTCAAGCTTCTCACTAGGTATTAAGTGACGGGAGGTTAAATCACATCAAAACCGATTTAAAAATAACTTGAAAACATGTTGACCTCTAAAGTTTAAAAACTGCTGACTTTTTTCTTCCAAACATCTATTATGCAGCTGCTCCATTAGCTGGATTTTGTTTTAAATACAGGATGATTTATTACTGCTGCAGGGCCAAAGGGAGGAAAAAAACATTTTAAGAGAAATGAATTTAAGTTTCTGAAGCATGGAAGGTTTTTTAGTCTCCACTGAGCTGTTAACAACACTGCCTGGAGTGCAGCTCCGTCAGCTCAGAGTAATTCTCCCGCCCGACTCGCCCCGTGCACACCCACCTCGAACACGCAGACAGCTTGCTGTGCAAACCCAGTGACTTGAGACTTGCCACCAGGAACCCTCAAGAGCTGCAGGGCAGAGGGGCATGATGCGAGCCAAGCCTCCTACAACGTACAAGAACGTGCTCGGGAGGTTTTTGCTTCTTAGGGAGCCAAGATGTTTTTGCCTCCCCGTCGTAAGCAGCCGCTCCCACCAGGAGGAGCCATGGGAGGCTAGATCTAAGGCGGGATAAGATGGGAGGGATGTTGCTGTCGTGTGGGGAGCAGCCAAAAGACGGGGAGAGGATTAGCCGTGGCCCTGTCCAGAGGAGCATGTGTTACCTGGTACAGACGTTTGACATTAAGAGGTTGTGATACATTTGGTTCTTTAGGTCTGCCGTGGGGCGGGGGGCGCTCAAGCCTTTAGATCAGGGGTCTCCAGCCTTTTTAAACAGGAGATCACTTTTTTAACTTGTGTCATCCAAGATCTACCTCAAATATAAATACCCTGGCCCCGCCTCCCTCCCCTTCTCCGAGGCCCCGCCCCTGCTCACTTCATCCTCCCTCTCTTGCCCGTCCTCCCTCGCTTTCATCAGGCAGGGGCAGCGGGTTGGGGCGCAGGCTTTGGGCTTAGATTAAGGGATCAGGAGAGTGAGAGGCGCTCTGAGCTGCTCTTGGGATGTAGGAGGGGGTTCAAGGTGCAGGCTTTGGGATGGCGTTTGGATGCAGGGGAGTGCTCAGGGCTCGGGGTACAGGAGGGGGGTAGGAGTTTGGGATGTGGGCTCCAGCTGGGCACTGCTTACCTCCGGCGGCTCCTGGTTGGTGGCGTAGTGGGGCTAAGGCAGCTCCCCTCTGCCCTGGGCTTGGACCACTCCCTAAAGCAGCCAGCAAACTCCCTCCCAAGTCCTGTTGTGCCCCCTCTCTGCTCTGTGGAGAAAGGATACAGAGTGGGAGAGGGGGTACCATGACGTTAGCATCCTCCTTTCCCTCCCCTGCACAGCACAGAAAGCAGGAGGCTCCCCAGGGCAGAGGGCAGGAGTGGCACAGCGGTGGGGGAAGGAATAGCTGAAGTGCTGCACTTGACAGCCTCTTGGCCAAACCAGTCAGGATCCCCTGCCAGAGGCTCCGAGACGTACGAGTAGATCCCGATCGACTGGTTGGTGACCCCTGCTTTAGACGACACTTGAGGCCCATGATGTCAAATTTCTCTCTGCAACCAGGAGCTCTAGAAAGGTGAAGCGAGCGCTGCAATTCTCACCTACTCCCAGCCCCGCTGGGATGGGGGCTTCAAGGAGGACCCCCAAAGTCACAAAAGCTGGGAATGCTGCTCTTGGCTTTGCCCACGATAGTCCTGACTCCGAGCCTTCTTGGAAAGTATGGGGCCCTCCATAGTACTATTAAGCCATGCCCCTAGGCAGCCTGGACGTGGTGGCGGGCGTGGGGGAGAGGGGGAAGATGAAGATCTTGTAGAGCTGTGATTTTATCATCTTCAGCAACACACCAAGGGAACATTTTCCCAGCACATGATGAACTAAGGTCCCGTCGCCTGACCCAGTAAATTCAGGAACTGACACAATATACCTGGGTCTGGCAAATGCCTGGTAAATGGCTTCATTGCCACTGGAATGGCTCTTTCACGGAGTCAGTGTGTTGCTACTAGCTCCGGCAGGCGTTTCAGTTAACGAGATCCTCTCTGGAGGAAGCAGAGCCACCGCACGGGGCTTGGAAGAAGTGGATGGGTGGACATTAAAATACGGTGATGCCCCAAATTTTCGGGTGCCCCACCCAACGTGCATGGGTAAGAATGGCTCTACCAGGACTCACCTACCAGAAAGGCCGCCGCAGGCCACACTGCCTGAGCTCTGCCCTTGCAGTTGCCCTTGAGATCATAAGAACATAAGAACGGCCGTACGGGGTCAGACCAAAGGTCCATCTAGCCCAGTAGCCGGTCTGCCGACAGTGGCCAGTACCAGGTGCCCCAGAGAGGGTGGACTGAAGACAATGATCAAGCAATTTGTCTCGTGCCATTCATCTCCAGCCCCTGACAAACAGAGGCCAGGGACACCATTCCTATCCTCTGGCTAATAGCCTTTTATGGACCTAACCTATCCAGCTTCTCTTTAAACTCTGTTATAGCCCTAGCCTTCACAGCCTCCTCTGGCAAGGAGTTCCACAGGTTGAGATCAGCAGAAGCTGGTTCATGCTAGGGCATTTTCAAAGCCCCCCACCTTGAATTCACCTGGCTAACACCGCCAGCCTGATCCGAACCAGCCCCTATTTATTAACAGTGGCCACGCCGCAGTGCTGTGGAGTGCCTGCGTGTGGATGAGCGACGAGTGGAAGTCACTAGGGTGAGGGTGGGTTTTGTTGTGGTTAATTCTGCTCCTCCACTTGTGGCTCCCAGGATGAGCCCAGGCACTGGGATTCACAGCTCTTCACAAGAGTCGCTATGGCAACATCTGCCCGACGTGCTTAGGGAGAGGTGATTTTTAAAAGGGTTGCATTCGGGAATAGGACCGCGCACCCGTGAGCTGCCATTAATGCAAAGTGACCCACCTGCCGATGGAAACGGCAGGACAAGCTGGCAAGGGCACTGCACACTCGGCTCGGCAGCACAGCGCCCAGGCCTGGTGCCCAGCATTAAGAGCTGCCTTACCGAAGCCATCTACAGCTCCTCCAAATGCTAGGAACTATGCTCCACAGAAGGTGCCAGTAGATGGTGCTTGGTCGATTAACTAACTCAGCATGAGCAGAGACACAGAACATACCTCACACCGACAGGTCCTTGCAGTCCAAGGGCTTATGGGCGACAATGGGGCATAACGTCTCCAAAGGCCATAAGGAGGAACGATTGCTCTCCTTTTCTTTGGCATCAGACAAGGGAAAATAGACACTTTCCAATGGGAAAAAAGACACTTTTCTATGAGGAGAGGCTGAGGGAGTTGGGGCTATTTAGTCTCCAGAAGAGACAAGTGAGGGGGGATTTGAGAGCAGCCTTCAACTTCCTGAAGGGAGGTTCCAAAGAGGATGGAGAGAGGCTGTTCTCAGTAGTGAAGGAGCAATGGTCTCAAATTACAGTGGGGGAGGTCTAGGTTGGATATTAGGAAAAACTATTCCCCTAGGAGGGTGGGGAAGCACTGGGATGGGTTCCCTAGGGAGGTGGTGGAGTCTCCATCCCTAGAGGTTTTTAAGTCTCAGCTTGACAAAGCCCTGGCTGGGTTGATTTAGTGGGGATTGGTCCTGCCTTGGGCAGGGGGCTGAACTTGATGACCTCCTCAGGTCTCTTTCAGCTCTATGATTCTATGATCTCTTCATTTCTCCCAGACTTATAGCAGAAATCTTCTCTGCTCCTCAGATCAGCAGATCAGTATTAGCTGTGAAAGTGCAGATTTTCAGTCACAGCTCAGATAAAGGTAGAGCCCACGTTGAAATGACAAGGTAAGGGACCTTTTCATGGGTGACATTTCTAAACCATCTGAAGGTGCAAGTGTCTTTCAAGGCATTGCAAGTCAGCTAGAAAGCCACGCGGAAACCCAAGCATTGTCACAGGTAGAGGCTGAACTGGGGTCCTGAATCCAGTAAGGGACAGATATTCAAAAGCAAGTTATAGGCTGCGTCTAGACTGGCAAATATTTCCACAAAAGCACATGCTTTTGTGGAAAAACTTGCCAGCTGTTTACACTGGCCGCTTGAATTTCCCCAAGAACACTGACTATATCACTATCTCATGTAAGATTGTCAGTGTTCTTGCGGAAATACTATGCTGCTCCAGTTTGGGCAAAAGCCCTCTTGCACAAATGCTTTTGCGCAAGAGGGCCAGTATAGACAACGCGGTATTGTTTTGCGCAAAAAAGCCCCAAACGCGAAAATGGCGATCGGGGCTTTCTTGCGCAAAACTGCATCTGGATTGGCACGGACGCTTTTCCGCAAAAAGTGCTTTTGCGGAAGAGCGTCCGTGCCAATCTAGACGCTCTTTTCCGCAAATGCTTTTAATGGAAAAACTTTTCTGTTAAAAGCATTTGCAAAAAATCATGCCAGTCTAGACAGCCTCAGGCGTCTGAGATCCCCTGTGGTGACTGTGAGCATCCTACTGCAAATCTCTCAGACCCAACCAATCACCGATCTCTTAAAGAAGCTGTGACGGGGTGGTCGCCCTGCACTGGAATGAAAAGGGTTAAAACAGCCCTAGGAGTGGCCTGGGACTGGGAGCCAATTGGGAGGGGGCGTGTGGCAGCCAATCAGAGACCAGCAAGGCTGTATAAAAGAGATGGCTGGCTGGGTTGAGCATACTCTTCCTCCAGCTCTGGGGGGAGAGAGATCTAGTTGCTTGGTAGCAGATGTACCATGGACAGAGCTGTGCTGGGGAAGGCAGGGGGAGCCAGGAGGTTCTAGGGCTGCAGGGAGGCAGTCAGGGCAGGAGTGGCCATTTCAGACTGCAGTTTGCCCCTGGCACTAGAGGATGACTAGCAGCGTGTCACTCAGCAAGGTGAATATCGGCGGTTGGGGCTCCTTGGGAGGGGAGGACCCCAGAGCGTGGGGCACTGCCACAGCGTGGTACCCTGAGGGAACCGTCATGGTCACGGGTCTGGCTGAGCGCAGAACAGACATAAATGTAGCAGCAGGCGAGACTCTGCCAGGAGAGGGCGCTTGGAGACAGGGCCGAGCCAATTTCCAGGGTGACCCTGGCACTGAGTCTCTGACTTGCTACAGGAGGGAAATCCCGTGGCTCCCTCTCCGTCACATCTACAGCTATTTCTGAACCCACAGGCAACCTCTTACCCACTGCACCCAATGGGTCTGCTTCCCTGCAGCTGCCATGAACGCTGTTCAGAAAATGGGCATTCGGTGTTTGTAACCAGGGTCAATTAGTGCAGGCCCTGGATCTGCTCAGAGTCCCACTGAAGCAGGTTCTGAAGGGCAATGATTCTGGGTAAGATCATCACAAGTGACAAGTGGTTTTGGGTGCCTGGCTCGGCTCATCTTTAAGGCCCTGGATTTCTGACTTGCCTGAGCATAGCCCACACCCCCGCTGGGTGTGATGCACTGTCCCCCTTAGTGGCACGTAGAGCACTTCCAGGGAGAAAGACTGAGTGCGCTCCACAGCCTGAGCTGAGAGCCAGCTGGCTTTTAACTCAGGCTGTAGAGGTTCCTACACATGTATTGGAGCATAAGCTCTAAGTCTAGAGGTTCCAGGTTCTATTCCGCCTGTTAGAATGCTGTTATATGCACCCACCTTCTAGAAGTTACGCCCATCAAGTTGGGTGTCTCCCTCTCCCCCTGCCCCAAATCACAAGTCACTTCTGAGAATTGCAATTGGATGTGCCAGGGCAGACCCCTGAATAAATCTGTGTCAGGAGAGCCCCCCTCACTCCTCATTTTCCCTCTCCCCATGAGATCAATGAGTCAGCGTCTTAGCACAATTTGGAATGATCATTAGATCCTGGGTGAGCAACAGCAGAACGTGCCTTCTAGTCGGCCTAAGTTACGGCAGGTGTGGTGCCGTTCAAACCCATGGACTGTAATGAAGTATCGTCTAGAGCAAGGTTACTCAACACACGGCCCACGGTGCAGGTTGGGCTGATATGTGTTTTAGTAGTTAAATTCCTGGACTGTTGTGAAGCCAAAACAAAAAAGTAGTCAATATAATGGTCTTCTGCTGATATGCGTTTTAGTAGTTCAATTCCTGGATGGTCATTGCTCATTAAAAGTGCTGTCATCGGGGTGGAAACAGGGTAACTATTGCATTTCATTAATATCAGCAGAACTGACTTAAATGGGGCCTACCCGTCAGTATGAAAAAAGCTATTTGCATATAAACTTGCATGTCTATGCAATCACACTTAAGTCGCGGCCCTCGGCATGTGCTATGAGTATCATTGTGGCCTCCGGGGCTTCCAAAGTTGAGTAGCCCTGATCTAGAGCAAGAAATCTGAAGCCAGCAGCGTGAATGTGTATATAAGGCGGGGAGCTTAACACTGCAGCACCAAGATGGCTGCTAAATATGATCAAATATGCATCACGAAATGAAAGAACTTACTCGGAATGAAGAAACTGGGGCATCTTTTTGACTAATCTTAAAACCAGAGCAAAAGAAAAATAACTGAACTAGGTCATGCGAATCCGGGAGCCTAACAACACAGACAGGCATCTGCAAAGAGCTTTCGACATTACGTCCCGCGCTGGGCTTTATTTACGCTGTTCTTTTCTGGGACTTCATCAGTTCCTTTCATATGCTTCAGCTACGTTAGAGAGTCACACTCCAAATCATCCCCTCTTAACTCTGCTGAAAACAAAAGGCAGCTGGCCAGGCAAGGCTGCTGCAAGGCACCCCAGAGCGGATACAATATTTGGACATTTCACTGTGCCGGAGCACGTCCTTCAGAGGAGGCCTTGAAAACGGAGTGCCCGACTTTCCGAGGGGCAGCGCTGGTGGTGTTCATTATTTGCATTACAGCACCGGGGAGCCCCACACATGGACTAGGACCCTGCCACACGACATGCTGTGCAACTGTAAGAAGACAGGCCCTACCTCAAAGAGTTTACAGCCCAAGGCTGTCACTCGGCTTGGTGAGTGCTTCGCACTTATTTGTTATGGGCACAGAGGAACTCATGCCAATTGTTGAGGGATCGGTCCCAGTGTCCTGAGCCAAAATTTCCATTCCCCACTCCCCACAGCTGAATAATGTCCTGTGTGCTAATTGGCTACGCTTCTGCATCCTCGAAGGGGCTGCTTTACAGAGGCGTGTGTTGTTATGGACTGTCAAACACCGCTAAGGGTTCATCTACACCCCCGCCCTCCTGTCAATCTAACCTACACAACTTCAGCTGTGTCAATAGCAAAGTCGCTGTATTTACTGCAGTGTCCTCCACACGGTAAGATCAGCAGGGGTTGCTCTCCTGTCAACTCCGGCTATTCTTCTTGTCCCGGTGGAATATGGGAGAGCACTTGGAGGCTGATTTATAGCGTCTATGCAGATGTAACAAATCAACCACTAGCGACTCCATTGTCTAACACAGACAAGGCTTGAGGAACTTAAGAGCAGTGGTTTCATTGAAAGGGGTCTTCCTGAGTTATGTCTCTGGCCCATCGTTTTTAAACTGTGCTGCTGGGTCCTATCCTGGGTTTGTGCCATCCTTCCTTCTGAACAGCAATCACTCCCCCAGTATGCACAAACAAAAGACAGGACTATGCAGCACTTTAAAGACTAACAAGATGGCTTATTAGGTAATGAGCTTTCGTGGGCCAGACCCACTTCCTCAGATCAAATTGTGGAAGAAAATTGGCATGACCATATATTCTGAAGGGATACAATCAAAAAAAGTGAACACATATAAAATTGACAAATCAGATTTTAGAACACAGGGGGGATGAGGGGGAGAGGTTAGTGTCTATGAGATAATGATATTAGGGGTGAAAATTGGGGAAGCTATCTTTGTAACGGGTAAGATAATTAGCATCCTTGTTGAGGCCCGTTCGTAAAGTGTCAAATTTAAGCATGAATGACAGTTCAGAGGCTTCCCTTTGTAGTCTTGTGTTAAAGTCTCTTTGAAGCAGGATGTGTGTAGTGAGGTCGTTGAGACAATGCCCAGTCTGGTTGAAATGGCAAGAAACTGTTTTTTCTTTGTGAAACTGTCTGATGTCTGTTTTGTGGGCATTGATTCTTTGGCTAGAACACTTAGGAGGAAAATATTTCTAAGCAAACATTTATATACCAGTTAGACAAACAAGAAGGTATCAATGCTTCTGTTATGAAACAAACTCTCGTATTTATTTGAGTCTTCATCGGTAGAAATATCCGACAGCATCAACACTTTCCTGAGGTTCTTTTAAGAGCAGTAGGTATTACAATGGCACACTACCAAGTACGTAGCCATGGGACCAAAATTTTACCTACCCTTAAAATTGTCCTGTTCAGAAGTGGGAACTTTTTTTATGCCCTGATTCTGCAGACCCCCAATGAACTCATTGCAGAATCGAGGCCTGAGACTAAGCTTCTTGGGGCAGACCCATGTCATCCGATGGATTTGTCACCATTGTTCAAAAGGGGGGTCTGAGGGTGAGAACACCTCTTGGAGACAGTGTGGCCTAGTGAATAGAGTACTAGACTGGTATTCGGAAGACAGGGCTCTGATGTCTGGATCTCCCACTGGGTAACCTCGGGCAAGTCACTTTCTGCGCTGTGCCTCAGTTTCCTCATCTATTGAATGGTGATAATGACATTAACCTTCTTTGTACAGCGCTTTGAGATCCATGGATGACATGCATTGTCAAAGCCGGGAATCAGGCACCATTCTAATCCAAATATTTAACAACAAACCTCTTTGCCTGGACGACGCAAAGAGAAACCACTAGCCACAAGTTGAGGAAACCACACAAAATAAAGAAGTCAGTGCTTTTCCAGCTTCCACCGGTGACTCTGCGACAGACTCCAATAGGCAAATGCTATTCCCAGAGCTGTGCTGAAATCATTCATTACATTAGATACCATAGCATGACTCTGCTGGATTTACAAGTAGATGTTAAAAACATCCTTGTTATTTGGAGTCTAGAACCTCAATAGAACCTGGAGGCTTCAGGGTTGTGCTAAGCTCCGCACATGCACATAATAAGAAGCATTCCCTGTCCCACACAACAAACCAAGACAAGTTAGGCAGGAATTACTCTTACCTGGGAACTGAGGCGCTACACAATTAAGAGACTTGGCCAAGATCAGACAGGACATCAGTAGCAGAACTGGGAGTTTAACCCAGAGCCGAAGAAACAGCTAATTCTCCAGTTTGCTGGCAGTCCAGGATAAAGAAAATATAATTGCAGTTGACCTGACTCCAACTATTACAAATAATTGCCAGGGAACAGAATATGTCAATAAAAAATTGATTTTGGAGCGGAGTGCACCACTATTTCTTCCTCCTCTACCAGCCATTTTGTGCATGGCATTTGAGTTCTCTCCCCCCCCACACACACACCTTTTTTTGGTTGAAACCATTTGCAAATTTCTGTTAGATTTGCAAATGTCTTTGGGTCAACCGAAACCGCATTGTTTAGCTACTAATCTGTGTCCTCCTGAAACTTCACCCAGCGCTAGCCCTGAGTCCCAATTTGGTGTCGTAATCACAAGATCATCTTTCCAATACATCAGGAGGACGTGCGAGATGACTCGGGCAGTCTCTTGCAATTCTATTACAGAACCTCTTACATTCTGAACCTCTCTAGTCCAGCACCCTTGGGACCTGACCAGTGCTGAACTAGAGAATTTACCAGATCATGGGAGGCTGATGTTGTCTAGCAGCATTGTCAACACTTCCACAGCTTACTGGGCTCTTAGAAGACATTTAAGGGTAAATTAGAGCTAAATAGTAGCACAGAACACCGAGAGCCAGGACTGGTGGCTGTGAACAAACTTTATGGGACCGCAGGAAACTTGTTCACACCCATGATAAATGAACATCCAGCTTACTAAAATCATGCTGGACTAAGGATGTTGTTGGACCGGAGAGTGCCAGACTAGGGAGGTTCCACCTGTATCTATGGAGAGAAATACAGACGGGGTTGCCAAATGCTGACACACAAAAATATGTGGGCCAGGTCTTTTATTTAAGGTCTAAAGGAATGAGCAGTACAAATTATTGAGCTAGAAAAAAATCTATTTGATAGAGCCGTCTTAATCTGGTCTATCTACAAAATTAAAGAATTTCCTTGTCACAATGCTGACAAAAGGCAACATGACCAGAAAACAATTATATCTGCATGAAGGTTTTTTTTTTAAATAATTTGTTAATTAGTGACTGCTGGGCATCACAAGGAGAGTTGTTTTCTCTGATATGCTGATTTAGTCTGTCTCTCAGCGGAATTTGAGATGATAAAAAAGCTGCTTCTTTAGAACTGGGAATAGGAAAAAAGTTCCAGTAAGTTCACAAGGAATTTAATTAAACCAGCGAGGTTTTATTCCACTGTAAAAGGGAGCGGGTTCTTTTTTTTTTCTATAGCAGGTTGCAGGCCAAAATCATCCTGCAACTTGAAACAAAATGGTACCTGAGTTATGCACCATACTCACCATGGCCTTCCTAAAACCACCTGTGGATCTCACCACAAGGCTAGTGAGGCAAATAGTTTTAAGGAAGAGGCCACTCCTGCAATGTGGGCTTGGTTTTCCACGGAGCGCAGGATGAAGGCCAGGTTTTCACTGACGCTCACCAGGCTTTGCTATTGCTTTTGCTTTCAGAGCAGTGGCTCGGGGATTATAACAGGCAGAAGAACAAAACCCACAGGGCACATCTGCTCTGCTAGGTTAGTCCCACAGCTTCAACCCAGGCCAACTGAGGTAGATGCTGGAACTCGTACCTGTGGCCTTTTTCTTCGCAGTGTGGACGGAGCCCAGCACGCAGACATGCACACAGCTGCCATTACAGCTTCCGTGGACAGGTGGTCACAGACGTGCTCAGCTCTTGGGAAGGTCTAGCCGGAGCCCTCACAGCGGGCACTGCTCGGCCCCTTTGAATATCAGGTCTCTGCGGTGAGGCGTAGCGTGCGTAGCTATTCCTCGAGATGGGGGTTACATCCCCAGGGCTAGCAGCCCCCCTTGCTCAGGACAGGCTGATGCCCAGCCGGGAGGAGTCACGCTCCTGTAAGAGGAAATGCAGAATGACTCGCTGTTTAGAAAAGGAGCCAAGAGCACCTGTGTTCAGGACCTGACTGACACAAACCAACCCTGCGGCTTTGGCCAAGGGACCCTGCCTGCGTTTCCTGCTCTTTCTACC
Organism: Pelodiscus sinensis; assembly: GCF_052426305.1. Taxonomy (NCBI): domain Eukaryota; kingdom Metazoa; phylum Chordata; order Testudines; family Trionychidae; genus Pelodiscus; species Pelodiscus sinensis. The sequence continues at coordinate 3,773,267 of NC_143072.1, read as the reverse complement.
AAGGGGAGTTCCTAGCTCTCTGGGGGTACATCTAAACTACTTTTTTTTTTCTCCAAAAGGAGCTATGCAAATTCGGCGCTAATTTGCATATCTTCTTCCGATCACTTTTTCGAAAGCGGGTTTTTCTAAAGTGAAAGTAGTCTGGACACATTTTTTTTTGGAAAAAAACCAAACCCTTTTTCGCAAAACTGCGTAAATCTCCTTTTTTTAGGAAGAGTGATTTTTTTCGAAAAAGGGTTTTTTTTCCCCAAAAAACCCACATCCAGACTACTTTCACTTTCGTAAAACCCGCTTTTGAAAAAGCAATTGGAAGGAGATATGCAAATTAGCATCAAATTTGCATATCTCCTTTCAAAATCCCCCTCCCCCCTGTACTCTAGACGTACTCTGGGTGTGAGGATTAGTCCGGAGCCCAGAAAAGGGCTCGCCAGGAGGTCTTTTAGGGGCTGCCCCCGCTCCCCAAGCTGTTAGGCAAAGATTGGCCACCGGCCTGTGGCAATGCAGCAACGCCTGTGTTCTTAGAACCAAGCAAAATTAGCAGGAACCTCTCCTTCCCCCACCCCGAACTGCACAGCTCTTGAGTGCACTAGGAGTTCAGGGAAATAAGGGATGAGAAAAGGCCCCTACAAGCCATAGCCTCCTGCCTTCCTGGGCTGCCTCCATTTATGGGCTGCCTGGCATTTCTATTTGTCCTGCCACCTGTCGCGGTTGCTCAGCTGTTGAACACTGTACCGCGTAAATGTACTTCGCTTTAGTCCTTGGATAAATGTTCTCCACCACAGTGTATTGTGTTAACGTGGCTGAACTATTTCCATGCTAATGAGGTCCCTACAGAAACAAGGCGGCCGCTTTCGGGCACGTAGGAAAAGAGATTCCTGGAGATTCGTGCCATTAGCTGTAAGATTTTCGGGTTTTGTGGGTTTTTTTTTAATTGCCATCATTTGGAGATTACTGCTGGAATGCAGCGAGTGTCATCACCTGGTACAAGGGAGGGAACCCTTGTTCTAAGCAAGAGGATTCTATCTCTGTTCGGGAGCCAGGGACTTAGAAAGCCAGCAGCCGTCACTCTGCCATGAGCAATTATTTGGAAGAAAGGTATTCGCCCTCAGCTTGACTGTGCGGCGTTCTGTCTATGCTGCCAGGTAACTAGGCGCCCACTCTTCTTGCTTTGGCTTCTGCAAAGGACTCATTTGCAATGCAGCCCGTTGCTCGCCGAAAGAAAGAGAAAATCTAAAATGGTCCCGAGCCATGCGAGAAGCCAGCAACAAATGATCTGCCTGTTGAAATAGACAGGGAAATAATTCAGCGTGACTTCGCAACAGAAGCAGGTAAAACCTGCAGGAAAAGCTGCCAAGGCCCAGCCAAAAAAAGTGCTGTCTTGCCTTCCGAGCCAGGCCTGGAGGGTCATGGGAGTCATTCCCATTCTGAGATGTTTTGGAAGGTCAGTTTACAACCCAGGCAATTGATCGTTACCCAACTTTCAATCCCACGGATACAAGAGTAATTCCGTGGGAGAAGGCAGGAGAGCAGACTGGGTGCCTATGTGCACAGAGTAAATGGGATACCAGTGGGAGATGAAAGAGGCAAACCGAAACCCAGACAATGGGGTAGGGGGGTATTTGGCCTTTAGAAATGTACAAGGGGTAGCACGTTTCTAAAGCACCTTTCCCCTCAGCATCTCCAAGCAGTTTGCAGCAGTGCAGACATGAGGAATCACACTAATGTAAAATCGTTCAAGCAGATTTTAAACTCAGGTCCTGCCGACTACCACGGTACATTCACAAACGGACAGGACGTACCCGGGGCTGGCAAAGGCCCCAGACAAATGTTCCCACTAATCTTCTCCATCCATGGACAGATTTTTGCCATCCATATGCGGAATAAACTTTTTTTGCACACTGAGGCATGTGCCAATGTGCACCACCGGTAGAAACAAAAACTGTGGTGCTCTGCTAATCAGCTGGGCGGTGTTTGAATCTGTCCCGAGGGGCTGCACAAGCACACAACTTACAGGGAACACTACTCCAGACGCCATTACCCTAGCCATGCTGTGAATACTGGTAATTCCACCCAAGTCAAAGGCTACACGCTAGGCTAAGAGGGTGTGGTGCATAGACAGACAGACAGACAGCCAGGCCACTGCAACATTCTACTAATCCATGGCCCATCCACTCTCACTAGGTCTTCTCAAGAAATTACTTTCAAGATTTTTAAATATTAGGGACAAGCAGTGCCATTTTTTGTCAGACCCTCAATATGCAGGATTTCAAAACTTTCATCTATGCCATACGGCTCACCAGAGAAAGGGCAAAATGTAGCATTTGCCAATCCGCCCAGGGTCCCTTGTACACTGCAGTCTACCTACCCCAGCTTGGAATATTATGTTGATTGGAGAGAGCTCGAGAAACTTCCCATGTTTTCATTTTATTATAAAATGGCTGAATCTCTGGCTGATCCCATTGCTATTTTTAATAGATGCCTTATTGAGATTCAAATGAATGTTTCAAATCCTCGCTTCTTTGCATAATTCTTTTTAATTAACACTTCAAAGGTTTAAATACAAGATCTATGCTATTTCCCTAACGAAGTTCTACTGAACCTCACTCGCCGCAAAGCTTCCTGACTACAGTTCTGGGGGCTAGATCAACATAAGTGTCTTACAACATCCTTCCCCCCCCCCACACACACTGTACATGGTGTGATCTGGATTTTACATTTCTCTTCACAATAAGCAAGTCAATAGCATGACAATACACTGCAAAGGGTGTGAAAAATCTCTCTTGTGAGCAGAGCATGTCATTCTTAGCAAAGCTCAGTTTTACTCTCTCTCCCCCTCTGTATGTTTACTATATAAATTTCAACACAGAATACAGAGTAGACAGTGTTCACTCTATATTGTCTTTGATTACAAATATTTGCACGGTAAAAAATAAAAACAATATTTTTCAATTCACCTATTACACATTCTGCAGTGCAAGCTCTTTATCATTAAAGTTGAACCTACAAATGTGTAATTAGAATAATAGAATCACAGAAGATTAGAACTGGAAGGGATGTTGAGAGGTTATCAAGGCCAGTCCTTTGCCCTCACAACAGGACCAAGCACCGTTTAGATTATCCCTGCTAGATGTCTATCCAACCTGCTCTTAAATATCTCCAGAGATGGAAATTTCATAACCTCCCTGGGCAACTTATTCCAGAGTTTAACCACCCTGACAGTTAGGAAGTTTTTTCCTAATGTCCAACCAAACCTCCCTTGCTGCAGTTTAAGCCCATTGCTTCGTGTCCTATTCTCAGAGGCCAAGGAGAACAATTTTTCTCCCTCCTCCTTGTAACATCCTTTAGGTACTTGAAAACAGCTATTATATGTCCTCTCAGTCTTCTCTTTTCTAAACTAAACAAGCCCAGTTCTTTCAGTCTTCCTCATAGCTCATGTTTTCTAGACCTTTAATCATTTTTGTTGCTCTTCTCTGATCCTTCTCCAATTTCTCCACATCGTTCTTGAAATGTGGTGCCCAGAACTAGACACAATACTCCAATTGAGGCACATATCAGTGCAGAGTAGAGTGGAAGAATCGCTTCTCGTGTCTTGCTCACAACAATCCTGTTAATGCATCTCAGAATCATGTTTGCTTTTTTTGCAACAGCGTACTTTGCATTTGTCTTTATTCCATGGGGTTTAACTGTTAATTCGAACGAATGGGTTTCTCTCAGAATCGCGCTTCTCTGCCGCATGTAGACACGGGCAGTTATTCCAGGCTAGTCAATTTCCAAAATGGCGACCAGCTGGGAACATGCTAATGAAGCGTGGGATATTTGAATCCTGTGCTTCATTTGCAATTTTGCTTAGCCTCCCTAGTTCGAACAAGGGGGCTAGTGTAGACATACCATCAGAGCAGTTTGACATATTTGTTCTTCACAAATCCATGCTGGCTGTTACCTATCATCATCCAGATGTTTACAGATGAATTACTTGCTCCATTATCTTCCCTGGCACAGAAGTTAAAACTGACTGGTTTGTGGTTTCCTGGGTTGTTCTTATTTCCCTTTTTATAGATGGGCACTAGATTTGCCCTTTTCTAGTCTTCTGGAATTGCTCCCGACTCCCATGAATTTTAAATGCTCGTTATCAGCTCGAGTATTCTAGGATGCATTTCATCAAGCTCTGGTGACTTGCACACATCTAACTTTTCTAAGTCATTTTTAACTTGTTCTTTTTCTATTTTAACTTCTAAATCTATCCCATTTCCACTAGCATTCACTATGTTAGGCATCCTGTCACCATCAATCTTCTTGGTGAAAACCGAAACAAGGAAGTTGTTAAGCACCTCTGCCATTTCCAAGTTTCCTGTTATTGTTTCTCCCTCTTCACTGAGCAATGTAGTAGAATAATTTGCTTTTGGGCCCTTAATAATGTCCTTTTGAAAAACTGCCAACTGTCTTCAGTTGTCTTTCCTCTTAATCTTGCTTCCCATGGGACCTTACCTACAAGCTCTCTGAGGGTACGTCTATAGAGCAGCGTTATTTCAGAATAACTAACATTTCTTCTGAAATACCATAATGCACATCTACGCTGCCAGCCTTTATTTCAAAATAATGTTGAGCTGGAAGACTTCTTACTCAGACTCCGGTAACCTTCATTTCACAAAGAGTAAGGGAAGTCAAAGGAAGACTGTTCTTGCTTCGACTTCCTGCTGTGTAGACAGCACCAAAAGCTGAATTAAGCTATTTCGACTTCAGCTATGCAATTGACGTAGCTGAAGCTGTGTAGCTTAATTTAACTTTAGCCCTGCTGTGTAGACGTACCCTCAGTTTACTAAAATCTGCCTTCCTGAAATCCATTGTCTCTATTTTGTTGTTCTCCCTTCTACCATTCCCGAGAATCATGTACTCTATCATTTCATGATCACTTTCATCCACGCTGCCTTTCACATTCAAATTTTCAACCAGTTCCTCCTTATTTGTTAAAATCAAATCTAGAACAGCTTCCCCCTAGTAACTTTTTCAACCTTCTGAAATAAGAAATGGTCTCCAATGCAGTCCAAGAACTTATTGGAGGATAATCTGTGCCCTGCTATGTTAGTTTCCTAATATATGTCTGCAGAGCTGGATTACCCAATAGGCAGTCTAAGCACATGCTTAGGGCACCAGCAAAGCAGGGGTGCGCGCGTGCACACACACACACACACACACACACACACACACACACACACACACACAGATTTTACGGTATAGTATTGTTTTTATTTTGAATTACATATGGGAGGGCACCATAATCTTTTCCGTGCTTAGGGCCTCCAAAGGTCTTACTCCAGCCCTGTATGTCTGGATAGTTGAAGTCCCCCATCACCACCAAATCCTGTGCTTTGGATGATTTTGTTAGCGCTTTAAAGCCTTATCCACCTCTTCTGGCTGGGTAGGTGGTCTGTAGTAAACCCCTAACATGACATCACCCTTGGTTTTTCCACATTTTAGCCTAACCCAGAGACTCTCAACAAATCTGTCTCCGATGTCCATCTCCACCTCCGTCCAACTGTGTACATTTTTAATATATCAGTGAACACCTCCTCACTTTTTTCCCCACCTGTCCTTCCTCAGCAGGCAGTACCCTTCTATATCAATATTCCAATTGTGTGTATTATCCCACCAAGTCTCTGTGATACCAGCTATGTCATCGTTGTGTTTATTTATTAGCACTTCCAGTGCTTCTTGCTTATTTCCCATACTTCTTGCATTTGTATACAGGCATCTAAGATCCTGATTTGATTTTGCCCCCCCAGTTCTTCCTTGTCCCTCCTTTATCTCTGCTGTTATAGCCCATGCGCCTTCCCATTTCTGACCCCCTCCCAGGTCTCCATGTTTTTCACTTACCTGTAGACTTTGGTTACCTGTCCCCGACAAACCTAGTTTAGAGCCCTCCTCACTAGGTTAGCCAGTCTGTGTCCAAGTACTCTCTTCCCCTTCCTTGAAAGGTGAACCCCATCCCTGCTTAGCAGTCTGTCTTCTTGGAACAACATCCCATGGTCAAGGAAGCCAAAGCCCTCTTGGCAACATCATCTTCGCAGCCAGGCATTCACCTCCAGGATGCACCTGTCTCGGTCTGTGCCCTACCTTTGAATCATAGAACCTGAAAAGAGACCTCAGAAGGTCATCAAATCCAGCCCCCTGCTCTAGGCAGGACCAATCCCAACTAAATCAACCAGCCAAGGCTTTGTCAAGCCGAGACTTAAACACCTCTAGGAATGGAGACTCCACTACTTCCTTAAGTAACTCATTCCAGTGCTTCACCATTCTCCTAATGAAACAGTTTTTCCTAATATCCAACCTGGACCTCTCCCACCACAACTTGAGACCATTGCTCCTTGTTCTGCCATCTGTCACTACTGAGAACAGCCTTTCTCCATCCTCTTTGGAACCTCCCTTCAGGAACTTGAAGGCTGCTATAAAATCCCCCCTCACTCTTCGCTTCTGCAGACTAAACAGACCCAACTCCCTCAGCCTCTCCTCATAAGTCATATGCTCCAGTCCCCTAATCATTTTGGTTGCCCTCCGTTGGACCCTCTCCAATGTGTCCACACCCTTTTTGTAGTGGGGGGCCCAGAACTGGACACAATTCTCCAGATGTGGCCTCACCAGAGCCGAATAAAGGGGAATAATGACATCTCTGACAGGAAGGACCGAAGAGAATACCACCTGTGTTCCAAATTGTGTACAAAGTAACTGTATTAAAAAATAAAACACTGTACAACTCTCAAGCCTATAAGTCCACTCAGTCCTATTTCTTGTTCAGCCAATTGCTCAAATAAGATGGTTTACATTTGTAGGGGATAATGCTGCCTGCTTCTTGTTCACAGTGAAAGCAAGATCAGGTGTTCATGTGGCACTGTTGTAGCTGGCATTGCAAAATATTTACCGTTTGGTGAATTGGTGCCGGTGGGCTGGACAAGTCCCCCCAGGTGCTCAGGTCTCAGCCTCCCTCATCCTTCCAAGGACAGGTTCTGTTCAATAAGGATCCAAAGCAGAGCAGACCAACACATGTTCATTTTCATCATCTGAATCAGATGCCTCCACCAGAAGGCTGATTGCCTTTTTTGGTGATTTGGGTGCTATAGTTCCCACATTGGAATGTTGCTTTTTTAAGACATCTGAAATCATGAGTCACACTTCGCCTCTCTCAAAGTTAGGAAGGCACTTCAGAGTTTCAAACCTTCCGTCCAATGGGGTAGCTATCTTTAGAACTCTCGCAGTGGCATCTTCTTTACATTTTATCAAATCGGCAGTGAGAGTGTTCTTAAAAATGAACATGTGCACTCCTGGGTCATCATCTGAGACTGCTATAACAAGAACTATATGACAGAATGCAGGTAAAACAGAGCTGGAGACATAAAATTCTCCCCCCTACCCCAGGAGTTCAGTTACAGATTCAAAGTATACATTTTTTTAAAATGAGCATCACCAGCATGGAGCCATGTCCTTTGGAACGGTGGTCAAAGCATGACCGGCCATATGAATGTTTAGCAAATCTGGCACATAAATACCTTGCAATGTTGGCTATGAGCGTTCCAAGTGGATGCTTGTTCTCACTTTCTGATGACGTTGTAGATAAGGAGTGGGCTGCAACACCTCCTGTAAATGTAAACAAACTTGTTTATCTTCGCAATTGACTGAACAAGAAGTAGGACTGAGTGGACCTGTAGGCTCTACAGCAGCGATGGGCATCCAAGACGAGTGAGAGAATGGCCCTCCTTCGTTTCAGTGGGCCACATGATTGAAATCCAGTGGTGGGCAACCTGAGGCCTACACCCCCCCTAGGGTTCTGCTTCCATTCCCCCAGAGCTCTCATACACTGGGGCACTGGACCCCTGCACTTATCTACTCCTTCCCCTCCCTCCTAGCACTTTTAGAGCACCATGAATCCTGATTTGCGCTCCATCCCCACTCCTCCCCATCCCTCCCAGAACCTGAACAGCTGCAGATCAGCTGATTCATAGCACTCCAATGCATTGGGAGGGAGGGGGAAGAGTAGGTAAGTGTGGGGCTGCAGTGCCCCAGTGTGAGCGGCTTAGGGGGAGGGGATAGAGAGAGGGTGCACGGGCTGCAGGTAGAACCCCAATAAGCCGCATGTGGCCTGCGGGTTCAGGCTGCTCACCACCGCTCTGTTTTTCCACCTCGGGAAATCCATCCTCCCAAGTCTGATTGGCTTAGCTTTGGTGTATCCTGCGGGAAGAAGATTCAACTCCATAGGCAACCAGGAGCCAAAGCTCTGTGGGCTGTAGCTACTGAGAAACAAGACTGGCTTAACCCCCCCAGCCTGCAATTTACAAGTAAATAAACCAATTTACAAGTAAATAAACTTTTCATTTCCTGCCTGGTTTTTGTTTTCAGTTATATTTTTATTGATCCAAAACTGCGATTGGATCAAACAAACGGCTGAGCCCTTCGAGTGAACTTGGGTCACGTTTCCCAGCCTTTCTCCAAAACCATTAGGGCTGGACACGTACTTTTAAAAACTCCGAATGCTGAGATTCCCCTCTGGACCTCAGGCTTCCCTGCCAATACCACAAGAGCTGCCAATGGGTAATAGTAGCAAGGATGCAACGGGCTCAGTTTGCACCGATGCAGATTGAGGCTGGCAATTAGGAAACTCTTCTCACGCTAAGGAGAGTTAGGATTGGAAGTGGCAACCCAGGCTATGTCTACACTGCAGGGTTTTTTGCGGAAGAGGAGATGCAAATGGTGCACTCATTTGCATATCTTCTTCCGATCCTTTTTGCGGAAGAGGCTTTCCCACTAAAAAGCCCCATGTAGATGGGGCCATTATTAGAAAAACACCCTTTTTCGCAAGATCCCTTATTCCTCAAAAATTGAGGTTTACAGAATCTCGTGAAAAAGGGTTTTTTTCCCGACACATGGCCCATCTACACGGGGCTTTTTAGCAGCAAAAAACCTCTTCCACAAAAAAGAATCGGAAGAAGATATGCAAATGAGCACACCGTTTGCATATCCTCTACCGCAAAAAACCCGCAGTGTAGACATATCTGCAGGATGGTTGTGAATCTCTGGCCAGTGAAGATTTTGAAGAGCAGATCAGACAAACTCCTGTCAGGGACGGGCTCGGTATACTTAATCCAGGCTCAGGAGAGGTGAATGGAGTAGCTGACTTTCCAGCTCTACATTTCTATGTGTCTGTGACATGACACAGAAACTAGCGGTCAAAAAACCCAACAATATAGGCTCTACGCCTGCAGTGAGTTCCACAGGAGAGATCCCTGCGTACACCCAACGCACCAGTGACTTCAATGGGCGCAGGTTCTCCTTGCAGGATCAGAGCCTGCCAACCTGATGTTGTGCCCCACACAAGGAAATAAATCTCAATTTTAATTCTGCCAAGTTCAGAAAAGATAAAACACAAACACAACTGTATAATCACAGTTTAATTAGAGAAAGTCCCAGACATATAAAACAGGTAGTTTGACAGTGGCCTTTGTTCAGCTACAAAAGGCATTAATTTGCAAATACACTCAATATTCGGTTTTTTGTTATTCAGCGTGCTATTTTAGAAGTCCGCCGTACAACGAGAAATCCGGACTAAGGATTCCGGCAGCATTTCCAAGCACAGGAATCTATCTTTGATGTTCCCCTTGATAACATCTTTCGGAGCCCTGACTGCATCAAATTAAATTCTGATTACTCTGATAGTGCAACGCGGCTTCCAAATGTATTCAGGCAACTTTTTTGTTCTGCAAGGAAATTAGCTGTTTTGCGGCGGATGCTCATTAGAGAGGAAAAGGAGGGGGGGGGGGAAGAAATACACTCACGATGGGGTGGGCAGCTCTTAGCGCTGTGATTTAAGTAGTAGATCCGACATTCTGCCATCTTAGCTGAGTCCAACTCCCCAGCCCCTGGGTTTTCACGTGTAGCCCAGGGAGGTCAAACTTGGTCTGTGGAGAGGGCTGAACTATACTTTTAATTCTGGTCCATGGCCCACAATAAGTATTTCGGATGCCAGACAACCCTTCATCCACACCAAAGGAAGCTTTGCTCAAAGAGCAAGGGGAGAATATAACCTTTCTGTAGTAACTACATCTGTGGTTGTGTTATTTATTATTAAACCCCCTGGAAGTAAACAGCGGGGAAGGTCACAACTAAGCAAGGCATTGCTTCAGGCTGCCTGCAGACTCAGGCCTGGTCCTGTCTGGATGCTATCTGCACTAGTGTAAGCTTCACAAGTGTAGCCCCCTTGTGCAGGCATAAGTGAGCAGCACTATTATCAGTGTGGCTCACAAACGGCACGTGTGTAAATCTCTTTTGCACAGTGCAGGGCCTCTAAACTAGGGGCTTACATCGGTGCAGCTACATCAGTGCAAAACCCCCCAGGGTAGATAAGGCCTCACTGCATCACGGTTGGAAGGTTTTTGGCCAGCCCTGAGATGCTGCAGCACCCAGCCCTGAGTGTGCAACATGAGTGTGTCAGCTTGGCTTCTGCTCGGCCCCTCCGGCACGGACTCCAGGCCTGGAGGCACAGACCTGGGAAGTCTGCTATTGAAAAGGTTGAACCTCTCTAAACTGGGACTCTCTGGTCTGGCAACATCTGTGGTCCAATGTTCCTAAGCCGAGAGTCGGGTGGCTGGAGAGCCTACGGCCGTCCCCATCGTTAGCCAATCGTAAGCCAGCCTTGTGGAGCTGCTGACCCCGGGGGCTGGGACAGATCATCCAACTGTTAGCAAGAAGCTCTCACTGGTCTGGTATGCAGTTGAGCGAGGGGGAGCCCTAGTGGCTTATGGGGTCCCCTGAGAGGGTGCAGGGGGTCCCCTGAGAGGGTGCAGGATATGGCTTTCCCTCCCCACTAAGGATGTTCAAATGCTTACCTGGTTGATCATTTTAACTCGGGGCCTGCTGCTTAAGCCCTGCCATGGCTGTAGGGTCCTGCCATCTGGCCCGCCGGCCCCTCTCAGCATAGCTCTGGTCCCGTGTGGCTGGCTGCTAGAAGAGTTCACCCACAAGGGCTGGTTACGGCACCAGTAAGCCTCATGTTAACCAGTTAACCGCTTAGCGTCCCAACTCCCTCCCCCTCAGAGCAGCCATACCTACTGTTGAGCAGACGCGTTACAGATCGACCCGCCCACCGGGTGCGGCTCCGTCCCGCGCAGAGTCCGAGGGCTCTCCACAGCACCCGTGCCCACTGACCGACCCCAGCTGGCTTGCTCCGGGACACAGCCCTCTCCCGTCTGATTGGTCGGGGGCCTGTGGCAGCAGATGGGCCCAATCCTGCCACAGCTTAGGGGGAAGGCAGCGAGGTACCTTTGCTGTCACGTTGACAGACACACCCTCGTCATGCCTGGGCCTCAGTCTCGTGCCCAAGCAGAGGGTGCTGCGGCAGGAGGGTCTCTCACAAAATCTGCCCCATGTTCACATATCCTCTGCCGTAGGATTTTGCGTTGCTGCCCATCACCGTAGTGTTGGGTCTTACAGCCTAGGGACGCACCATTGCTCATCATGTGCATGTGGGTCCGGGGGGGGAGGGCAGGGCGGGACTTGAACCCACCATCCTGCAGTCCCCAGGTAAATGCCCTGCCCCCTAGGCCACTCCGGAACCCACCCCACCTTCTGGGTGTCCCTTATCCTGTCTTCCGAATGGGAGAGCCAGCTCCAGCTTTGGGGCAGCCAGTGCTGGCTGTTTGGCTGAACCTCCCTAATGCCAGCCTCATCGTTTTGGGCAGCAGGCACCTTGGCTTGACGCGGTGCTAGAAATACAATTAGTGTTATTGGCACCATGCGTCAGCATCCCCACTGGGATCTAGGCATCTTTGAACCTCACGTTTTATTAATCTTCCCTGTGTGGGGAACAGCACTGCCCCGCTGGTCTGCAAACAAAGGCCCGCGCGGCGCTCTCACCCGTACGGCCTGCCCACGGCCCCGGCTGCTAACTATGCCCTTGAGGGACAGCAAAGCGAAGTTCACTCAGCGAGGAGGTTCCTGCCCTTTGCTGTTCTCCCCGGCTGGAATCCGGCCCCTGGAGCCTGGCGGTAGGTTGATCTGCAGCAAGGATGGGGTGGTTCCATCATGGCCCTGGGGAGCAGGCTGGCTGTGTGAGATGGGGATGGGAAGCTGAGGGGTGATGCCCAGCCTCGCTAGCGGCCAGCTGGCCACCTGATGGAGAACCCCCTCGAGTCCCCGACGAACCCTCCCCCACCAGGGCAGCAGGCCCGGCAGAGCAGCGGTGGGTTGAACGGGGCCCGGAGGCAGAGCACCCGCCCTCCCAAGGCAGGGCTGAGGTGGCCGAGGCAACGCTCCTGTTCTTCTCGCGCGGTTGCTGTTTTACAGAGACGTTTCCATGTGCCAGGACTCGTGCTCCAGGATCCTTCTGAGATCAGTGCAACGGAGAAGCACGTCTCCTCTCCTGGAAAGTGCAGCAGCCACCCATCGGCTTCCTTCCCAGGCTACACCGGCCTCTTGCAGCCCCTAGGGCGGGGACGTGGCTCTCTGAAAGACACATCCAGCGCTGCCCTCTTCGCCCTTCGAAAACAAGGACGATGTGACGAGGGGCCACAGCACCCCCTAGTGGCTGTTCAGAGCAACGACAAGCCACCGTTTCAAACGTGGGGCCAGAGCAGCCTCCTGCGCCAGCCCCCACCGTTAACCTTCCACAGTCTCCGGCAGGCCGGGCTCAGTCTCGCTCCTCAGGTCCGAGCCTTTGCTTCTGCAGTGGGTGGCGGGTGAGGCCTGGCTGGGCTCGGCCCGGTTGTGGGCAAGCGGCCTGGTCCCCAGCGCACGGCCGCCTCCTGAGCCAGCGCCCCCGCGCAGAGAGGTTGCCCCTTAGCTGCCCGTCTTGGAGCCCTGCGCCCTGCAGGGACATCCCGAGGGGCAGCAGAGCCAGGCTAGCCGGAGCCTTCACTCAACCCCTCATGCACACCAACGTGGCAGCAAAACCTTCCCCGTTGGGGGAATCCCCGGCCCTGGAGCCGCCCGTGGCATTGGCACTCAGACGCACCCTGGATCAGTCACAAGAATGGCCACCTTGGGTCAGACCAACGGTCCGTCCAGCCTGGGGCCTGTTTCCCAAAGCAGCCAGCGCCAAATGCTTCCGAGAGAAGGACCGGAACAGGGTGGTTTTGAGTGACCCTCCATCGGCCAGGCCCCATGGGTCACGCTCCAGCAGCTCCATTGGATGCTCTGCCATGCTCAGCATCCCGGCCCTTCTGCACGTGCCGGCCTGATCCGCTGGGAGCTGCCCCGGCCCGGCCCGGGTTCCGTTTGGTGAATTGGTGCCGGTGGGCTGGACAAGTCCCCGCAGGTGCTCAGGTCTCAGCCTCCCTCATCCTTCCAAGGACATGTAAGCGCACAAGTTGTTTTCTGCAGTAAGACGCCCGCCTGGGCCAGTGCACCGTGCCACGCCTGGGCTGGCAACCACCTCTCCTCACCCCTCCTCCTTTCCTTCGGGCCAAATCCTGCATTATCCATGTGCTAGGGGGTGATAGGCGGGAGTGCTGCCAGTCTGGGCTTGGGCACCCAAAGGGCGCGGCTGGGGGGGAGGGGCTCTTTGTAAAACTCCCATTTGCACCAAAACCCTGCATGGCTTTTCATCGCAGCTCACCCGGGAGGTGGCTCCCTGAAATATTGCACCGAGGCCTGTCGATTTGGCCTTCTCCAAAGATGCCGTCTGCCCTCCCAGTGGGGAGATGGCTCCTGGGTTTCTGTATTCCCTCTCTGGCGAGTCTGCCGCTGTGGGGGGGCTGGATTCCCTTCCCTCCCCCAGGCCTTGTGCAGTGGGCGAGGAGGAACTGGACTGGGCCCTGTTCAGCAGGGAGACCCAGGGGAGCAATGCAGCTGATGTGCCTCCCCTGTTCCACCACACGTGGGTCCCCCTTCCGCATGAGCCGGGCGTGTGGGCAGGATGTTAGCTGTGGACTCGGGAGCTCTAGGTTCTATTCCCAGCTCTGCCAAGTCACACAGCCTGTGTCCCAGTTTCCTCTCTCGTCTGTATGCATGTGCTTGCAGCTCCTGGCTCGGTGGGGCCTCCGGTCTCGCCTGGGGCAGCTGGGTGCTACAGAGATATTTAAAAAAGAGGCATTTCAGAGCTTCCGGGACATAAAAGAACAATCTTTGCAGCCCTTAAACTGATCAGTAACTCAGACTTTCCTCCATGCCCCTCAGCAAAATTGCTCAGATGTGCAAAGGGATTTAGCCATCGGAGGAGGCAGGCTAAGCACAGAGATCAAATGAGCAAATCTAGTACCGTTGTCCAGAAAACAGCCACAACCCACTCCTCTGCTGCCTCCAGGCCTCTCTCCACTTCTCCAGGTCCACACAATCTTTTCTGGCATTTCCGACAGAGCCAAGCATTTTAGTCCCAGTTTTCCTGTCATAGGCGTCTTCCTTTCCATATAACTTTACATTTGCCTCCCTGGCAAATATACAGCCTAGAGCAGACTGCTCCACAGCAGTCTTGATGCATTTATTCCTACGCTTCGCGCCCAGCGAGGCATTTCGTTAGACCCATTTTAGTAGGACCATTAGCATCCACAAAGCAGCGGTGTGAATCAGCTCCTTGGAGGGTGATTTCCACAAGAAGCGCTGCCAGGTTGCTGGCAGGTGGCCCTTGCAGTTCATTCCCCACCTCCTCATGGATGTTTTAATCCCCCTGCAGAACTGGAATTGAACCGAGGGCTTGGGGAAAGTGCCAAGTTGACCATTCTGGTAGCCCAAGGCCCCTCTGCATAGAGCAGAGCAAGAGCCGTGCAAACATCTGCCTCGTTCGAACCCTGACTCCTAGTGAGCAGAGAGAGTTCGGGCTTCAGGTTCTCTGCGCACAAGGGCCTGCAACCCCAGAAAGTAGCCGAGATCAGCAGTCACATCTCTTCTTGCCTGCATGTGCCAGGGCAATCCAGCTGAACCGCGCCTGGTCGTAGGTTTGCTAGTCGCTCACAGGGCCCGTCTCTACTGATGCAGGGGCATGCAGCCCCTCCCATAAAGTCTAGCAATATCCAGACCCATAGAAGAATACATAGATCACTTCTGCTAGGCCTGAAGTCAGTCTGAGGAGCCCTGGCATTGCCAAACTCCTCAATTCCACGTGTCATTTCTTCCCCGATGTTTGTCTGTTCAGCTGGGAAGAATTAGCATTCCAACCACCAGCCAGCGGGGACCCCCGGAGCCTGCGGGCACCAGGATGGAAGAGGCGGGCGTGCCTGTCTTTAGCCACAAGTTTTATTGTTTTAGTATCAGCTCACCACACTTCAGCAAGCCACTATTAGGGTTTGTGGTACATTAATACACATCTGTCGTAGTTACACGCAATGGACTCAGATTTGTACAGCGTTTGTACATGGGGGGTGGGAGGGAGAATCAAATAACAAAATAAACATTAGCAGTCAAACCATTTTTTGTATCTTACTCACAAAATCGGATAGCCAAAAAATGACTACGCTACAAAATTGTAATACATACTGTACGGGTAAAATGTTATCATCCATTTATACATCTACTATCGCCTTGATTCTTGGAGGCCTATAGGTTTTAGTGGATTAATAATTCCCTACAAGATTGTGGTGAACTGCTAAAAGCTGCTGTAACCGGGTATTGGAATCTTTGTTAAGGTTTCATTTGCATCGTTTCGTTTGTTTCAGTGAAACCATCATGCACATCCACCGAAAGGCAAGGGAACTGATCAGCGGAGGGGATGGGGCAGTAGCTGGTGTATCTTGGCTATAAATTTAGGACCCATGACCGTGCATCCGTTTCACTGTTCTGAACTCTGAAAAGGGTCAAGTCTGGACTGTCCTTCAACTGCCTGTAAGATTTGTTTTTAGCTAAGATGAGGGGGAAACGTGGTTAATCTGGTTCTTCAGTAGCCTCTCCAACTGGCAGAGACTTTATTCTTCAGATGTTTTCTCAGCCAGCAGCAGGAAAATAAAAAATCTTTCAGACTCTGAACTAATATACTGGATAAAAAGTCAACCATGTGGACTCATAGCTCCTATGGATTCAAAACCCGTGCAGGTCCTTCTTTGCTCTCTGAATGGGAAGGGCACCGGGGTGGAACAGGCAACTCAGCACTTAGTGGTCAAATGCAAGACTCCTTGACTGGAGAGAAAAAAAGTCCCTCTTGCCTCCTCCTGGACCCCCCACCCTCCCAGGAGTTGTTGATCACTAGGGGTATGTCTGAACTACATCCCTTTTTTGATAAAGGGATGTCAACTAGACATATCAAAATCGTAAATGAAGCCGGGATTTGAACATCCCGCATTTCATTTACATAACGGTGGCTGCGGCTTTTTTTCACGAAAAGCTGCTTTTCGAGGGGGGGGAGGGGGAACCATGATCAAGATGGGAATCTTTCAACAGAAATGCCCTGTTTTGAAAGATCCTGTAAACCTCAATGAGGTTTCTGTCTTTCTGTCAAAAGATCCCCGTCTTGACTTTTTTTCCCCGAAAAGTCGCTTTTCGGAAAAAAAAGCCGCAGCCGCCATTATGTAAATGAAACACGGGACATTCAAATCCCGGCTTCATTTACAATTTCGATGTGTCTAAATCACATCCCTTTCTCCAAAAAGGGATGTAGTTTAGACATACCCTAGGGCAAGTTCTGCAGGCAGCAGTAGGTGTGACACCAGCGTGGAACAGACAATCGGACAGCCCTGGGAGTCACTGAGGAAAAAGCAGCCTCCTATCTTACTTCGGATTTGAAGCTCTAAACAAGATCACTGAGACCAACGCTGATGGGAAAGATTTTCAAATGGAGCTCAGCCCCCAGCTCCTGCGGATGGGAGTTAGCTGAATATCGTCCCTTTGACGACAACACCCCCTACTCCTGGATACTGAGGATCCCAACGACACAGAATGTGGCAGGGTGCTTTATGGGCAAAAGTAGCAATAAATACATAAACGCAGCGGACGGGACCCCTCTGACTTGCCCCCTTCTGCGTTCCTTTCCCCATTGGTCTCCTAAAATCTAGGGATGCAGCCGGCCCGTGAGCAGAGGCCCAGCATGAGCTGTGTGTGCTAGGGAAACCCCGCACCGCTGGCTCTGGGGCCGGTTTCACATTTGCAGGACGTCCCCGGCGCCCAGGCCTCCAGTTGGCCCTACTGCACACAGACGCATGCTGCTCCCAGCTGGGCTCCCCTGAGCAAGTGCATCTGCCTCTGGCGTAACTCTCCTGCCTGCAGGTCGAGTGGGAAATGGGGTGAGTCTACATGCAGCAGAGCCTGGGGCTGCCCAGGTGTGTCCCGGGAGAACTGGTTCTCCCCACGCTGTGCAGAGAGCTCTTCCCAAAAGGGCCAGCACAGGACTTGCAGGACAGCGCGACCCAGGGTGGCCCGTTGCTGTCGGGAGGCCCGTTGCTCTCCCCTTAAGGGCCACCCCCTGAGTTCTGCCTTAGAGAGCTGTAGCTCCTGGGGAGACGGCCCAAGCCAGCGTGGCTCTCTTCTACCGCTTGCACAGGCCCGATACCGCCCAGCGCTTGGTCCCACTCAGCCCAGCAGGGGGTGGCGCCAGACACGCCTCCCAGCGGCTGCTCCCAGCGCTTGGTCCCACTCAGCCCAGCAGGGGGTGGCGCCAGACACGCCTCCCAGCGGCTGCTCCCAGCCCTTGGTCCCACTCAGCCCAGCAGGGGGTGGCGCCAGACACGCCTCCCAGCGGCTGCGCCCAGCGCTTGGTCCCACTCAGCCCAGCAGGGGGTGGCGCCAGACACGCCTCCCAGCGGCTGCTCCCAGCGCTTGGTCCCACTCAGCCCAGCAGGGGGTGGCGCCAGACACGCCTCCCAGCGGCTGCTCCCAGCGCTTGGGCCCACTCAGCCCAGCAGGGGGTGGCGCCAGACACGCCTCCCAGCGGCTGCTCCCAGCGCTTGGGCCCACTCAGCCCAGCAGGGGGTGGTGCCAGACACGCCTCCCAGCGGCTGCTCCCAGCGCTTGGTCCCACTCAGCCCAGCAGGGGGTGGTGCCAGACACGCCTCCCAGCGGCTGCTCCCAGCGCTTGGGCCCACTCAGCCCAGCAGGGGGTGGCGCCAGACACGCCTCCCAGCGGCTGCTCCCAGCCCTTGGTCCCACTCAGCCCAGCAGGGGGTGGCGCCAGACACGCCTCCCAGCGGCTGCTCCCAGCGCTTGGTCCCACTCAGCCCAGCAGGGGGTGGCGCCAGACACGCCTCCCAGCGGCTGCTCCCAGCGCTTGGTCCCACTCAGCCCAGCAGGGGGTGGCGCCAGACACGCCTCCCAGCGGCTGCTCCCAGCGCTTGGTCCCACTCAGCCCAGCAGGGGGTGGTGCCAGACACGCCTCCCAGCGGCTGCTCCCAGCGCTTGGTCCCACTCAGCCCAGCAGGGGGTGGCGCCAGACACGCCTCCCAGCGGCTGCTCCCGCCTGAACGCGGGGGGGCAGGAGGGGAGGCAGAGCGAGGCAGGAAGTTGTTATTTAACCCTCTTTAAACCACGGGGGGAAGCGGGGTGTCACTTGAAAACCAGACAGAAAATGCGCATGAAGGACAGACGCGGCCTCCCCCCCTCGCTTTCGCACCCGGTAGGTCCCGGGTTCTCAGAGGTGCTGCCTTCCCTCTGCGTTTCCCAGAGCAGGTGGCATTGCCCCGGCCGCGCATGGGGAAGGCAGTGGGCCTCTGACCATTGGTTTCAGTGGGAGCAGAGGCAGGTGGCCCAAATACCCCCCCAACGTGATCCAAATGGCACGTCCTGCTCCTCAGCAGGGGGTTGAAGGGAGCCTAAGAATCTGCTGCAGCTCCCTGTGGCGAATGCTCCTTGTCCGAGCAAGGGGTTTGTCTCGGGCGCTTCGAGCCCTGCCAGCCGAGCGCCCCACTCCGCCCCAGGGGAGGCAGCGCCAGACTGAGGCTAGAATACACTCGGGGGACCGAGTCCGCGGGCGAATGCACACCGGCCCCGGGCTGCTCCTGCATGGCCAGGCACTGCCGATGGAGCGGGAGGTGCCCGACGGGTGCTCTGCCCCCCGCGTGTCAGCAGGTTTCTGTGCAAATGCGAGGGGGCCGTCGTGCCGGGGCGTCTGCGCACGTGGCTGGGGCCTCCACCTTTAAAAACATCGCCCTCGGTGTTGGTTTGGGGCCGGAGCTGCTTTCCGACAGCCTCTGACAGCGAGCAGGGGGCGTCCGTGGTGCCCCACAAAGAGGAAAGAACAGCGCTGGCGCCCTCCTGCTCCAGACGGGGCCCTCAGGTCCCTCCCATCCTCACCCCCAGGCGTAAGGCACTCTCGGAAGAAAGCTCACAGCAGCACGTTAGCCCTCCCCCATCCATCGGGCTCCTTTGGATAGCGTACCACAGGGCCCAACGACAACTGGGAACGGTCGGGGCAACCCCAAGGCAGCCCAATGCTAGGCTAGCCCAGCCCTTCCAGCTGGCGGGTATAATTCACTGCACTGCCGGGAAGAGGGACTCAGAGCCGAGAGCCGCGTCTGTCCAATGCGGCTACCTCCTGGGCCTGTTTTCCACTCACCCCCGCAAGGACAGGCCTCTCTATGAGGGTTCTAGCCAGCTGCCTCCAAAGCTTTAATGTGCACGTCCCTACTGGGCCACCACACACCCACAGGCCCCTGCTCTGCATCCCGGCCCAGCCAGCCCTGCTCAGAGACCCCCTGGAGGGGATCTGTACCCTGTACCCGCGCCCACCAGGGCTTCTCCCCTTCATCCACTCAGCTGAAAGACTGACAGGCCCACAGCTGAAATAAATTACGTCCCCTGACGCCAGAGGAGACGGCCCCGGGCTCTCCCACAGCCCTGAGTGGGGTCCCCGTGTTCTACAGCTGAGATGTCTTCGATGCAGGGAAGGAGGAGGATGGTCCCGCTAGCTCTTCTCCAATCTACCGTCGCTGGTTGGCGCACGCCCAGCCCAGCCGGCGGCGCCCACTTCCGCACTCCTCTGTTCTGTTAGGGATGGGGGGTGGAGAGGGACAGAGAGTTAGTTGCCTGGTGGCCAGAGTGCAGCCTCTTCTAGGGGCACACGTTGGACTTTACCCCTTCGCATTCCCTCTAGGGCTCTAGCCTCAGCCCCACCAGCGCTCAGCCGTACTCCAGGGAACGGGGCGAACGGAGAGCGTCCGCTGGACCGATACAAATTCCACAGTCAAAACCGATCTGGATCAGAAAGCAAAGCAAAAGGGTCCAGATGCCGGTAGGCTGCCCCCCGGCTCCATGGTGTCCTAACTCGTCTTCGAAAACAGCCGGCCCCAGTTAGGTCAGTTAGTACATTATAAACACTGTTCTGGTTTTAAAGTGACAACACTGTTGCTAGTCTCGAGGAGGTGCAGCCTTTCCTTGTTGGTGCGCGGGAGCAGATACTGGCATGAAATGGGCCTCACCGTCTCTTCTTCTCTGTCAGTGCTTGTCCTGGAAGAAATGAGCCTGGGTTATGAAAACAGGGGCCCTTGCCATGGCTGTGGGGACAAGGCGGATCTAAGTTACAGGACCCACTGGCTAAGTCTCTGAAGAAACCAGCAAACTTCATAGAGCCACACAGGTAAGGGGTCCCCGGATCAGCGAGTCTGACTGTGTCTATCACAAGCCACCAGCCCCCCCCAGCACCCGCACACTAACCCAACACCTGAAAGGACACCGCAGTATTCCGGCCCAGGGGAGACTTGACCATTGTGCGTCACAGGCAAAGACTGGGGGGCGGGGGCAAAGGGGAACCGAGGTGCAAAGACAGGGAAATGGTTAAACAAGAAAACCCCACGTCCACCCATGCTGCAGAGGATGGTGACACCACCCTCCCTGCCAATCGGACTCCGGGGAAAATTCCTGCCTCTCCCCCGCCCCTAGACCCTGAGCAAGAATCAGCCAGTGAGGCATCTGGGAGAGAAAATGCTTGGTGCTATCTCAGGACTTCGGTCCAGCCACGGCCGCCCCGATGCTTCAGGAATCTAACGAGGGGAGCGGGGCCATTTTTCTGCAAACACAGAAAATCTAAAACCCCAGGAAAATGGCCAGGCAAGGTACCGGGAACTCACTCACACTGAGCCATGCGACCAGTGAGAAGATACATGTCCGGGACAATGGCCCTTCTCCCTAGGCT
Source organism: Pelodiscus sinensis (assembly GCF_052426305.1). Taxonomy (NCBI): domain Eukaryota; kingdom Metazoa; phylum Chordata; order Testudines; family Trionychidae; genus Pelodiscus; species Pelodiscus sinensis. Next base: position 3,752,245 of record NC_143072.1, on the reverse strand, counting down.
AGCGGTGGGCAAGAATTCTTTGCTGGGGGCCAGTGCAGACGTTTTTGAAGTGGCCCCGGGCTGCACCGGAAGGGGCGGGGCCAGGATACTTCCCTGCTTTCCCATGATTGCTCTTGGGGTGGGAGAGCGCATGAAGTCTTTCAGAGGCTCTCCCTGGGCGCCTATGCCCCCGACGGTGGGAGGAGACTTCACGTGCTCCCCCTTCAGTCTCCAGGCCAATCAGAGCTTGGGGGTGGGGGAGCACGCGAAGTCTCCTCCCTCCCAGACGCGCCGCACGCTCCTTGGAGGGGGCGGAAGAAACGTTGTGTGTTCCCCCCCTGCCCTCCGGCCCTAATTGGCCTGGGGCTTAGGGAGCGGCAGGGCCTCCGGCGGCCAGATCCAGCCCATGGAGGTTCCCCCCCCGCCCCTCCCGCCCTAGGCTCTGAGGACCTGTGGGCACGTAAAAGTAAGCTCCTCCATCATGGTTCATACAGTGAAATACACAAGGGAGAAAGCCCAGATCTGAGGAGCTAAGGAAGGTTCTAACTCGGGCCGGCCTGGGAGAACGGTCCAGCAGGGACGATGCGAATGGACCGGAACGTCTTAGCTGCAGCAGGTCCAAGGCACCAGTGGGCACACTGCCAATTTCTGTGCCTGGTTAGGTTTTTAAGCGCAAGCTCTAGGGCCCAGCAGCTGAAATCTGCACTGTCAGGCCAGTCCCAGTTGCCCTTGCAGCGGCTCCAGGGAATTGGCCCCAGTGCCTTCGGGAGGGGGTGCTACACAAAGCCCATTGTCCTAGGTCAGAGCCTCATTTGAGGGGACGACCCCCAGTCTGAGACGTGCCACGGGCACAGCGGAGACCCCGCGGCCGAGTCCAAGAGCTCAGGCTTGTATAACCCACCTCTTGCTTGTGGGATAGATCCTGTTGATGGATCCCGTTCGCAGATCCCGAGTTTCCAATGGTCTGCAAGAGAACAGATGAGACTTGGTTGAAGATGGGCACTGATAAAAAGCAGCAAACCCTGCCTCCCCCCCCCCCCACACCCCTCCAAGAAGCTTTGACATCTGAGGGGAGGACTAAGCACCCTCTGGACAGATCTGACTGGGAAATTCGAATTTAACGATCCCCTAGCACTCTTGGCAACGATTTTTAACTTCCGCCTCCTGGTCAGACTCCCGGGGGTAACTGTATACGCCCTGCTGAATCGGCGAAGCGACTTGAGTTCTCCGGCATGCCACGCACTACAGCAACATGGCCGGCTCCCAGGAGATGCCGCAGCCAGGCGGAAGAGCCCTTCGCTTTAAAAACAGCCCAGTGAAAGGTTGATCGTGGCTGCGCAGCAGTGAGAGCGGGTTGCTTATCCTTCGCAAGTACAAGACACGCTGCAGGCGAGCAGGGCTGGGAGCAGCCCAACGTGGCCCGCGATGGCCCGCCAGCTTTCGTTCAGCGTCCTTGGCTACCCTGGCAAGATGGGCCGCTGTCAATTCCCCACCCGTGCATTGCTGAGGACGGCACAGGGGGATAGTGGAGGCAGAGCTCTGGAGCTTTAACTCACACAGCATTTACCCTGCAGCTACGGCTTCCCCTCTTGCTACACTGGTCGCGGACCAGGGCTCCTGAGCCAGGAGCAGCAGGCATAGCCAGAGAGAAGAGAAAGGCCTGGCTGAGTTTTGGAAGCTTCTGATCCTAGAAATTCAGGCGGAGCCTTTCAAAGGAAGCGATCTGTCCGGCACGCGCTCCCCGCTGGACTCGATATTGCTTCTTGCCTGGCAAACGATCCCTCTGGAGTAATGTCCCCGGTTGCTTTGCCCTGCCTCTCCAGCTCTCTGCAATACAGTAAATCCCCCAGTCCCTGCGCCTTGAGTGGCAGCTGCAGCCAATGCTACAAATTAGACTTGACCTTGCGAGGACAAGGGCACTGGGAACAAACGAGCTGGGAGGTCATTTGCTAGCAGCGAAATAAAACGATCGCTATGAATTCTTGGAGAACAAGCCTGAGTGGCAAACACTTGTCAGTTCCGGCCAAGCTCTGAGCGCAGGGTCTCCAGAGACAAGCGGCACGTGCGGTTGGTGTTTTTTTTTTTTTTTAATTATCACAGGCTAATACCGAGCTGTCGTCATGGCCACAGCAACAACGAAGTGCCAATTACTCGACAATGAGATGGAGACGGTGCTATTACACCGCACCTCCTGCAGCTCCCTGTCTAACAGCCAGGCCAGCCGGGCGTGGCCAGGGAGACGGGAGCGCTCGGCCGATAAGCCCGCAAAGGGAAAGCGGCGGCCTCGTGTGGCCATGGGCGATTTCCTCCTCTGGAGGGCTGCAAAGCCAAGGCTGCCCTGCTGAGAGCAGGCGGGAACCTTTCTTGGGTCGAGGGGCAGGGCTGGCCTTACCATGGGGCGAACTGAGGCGGTCGCCTCAGGTGCCAGAGTGCGGGGGGCGCCACTAGGACCCCGAGGGTAGAAAATTGGGTCTGCTGCTGGTGCATAGGTAGGTAGCAGAGCAGGGCCATGGGAGGAGTAGACCAGGAAGAAGGCAGAATTGAGACCTTTCAAAGTTTTGGCCCAAGCAAGGAGGCATCATTTTAGCGCCCTGCCTCAGGGGGGGCTGCTAACTCGCAGAAAAATCAGTCGGGGGCCGCACACAAGTGAGAAGAAAAAAAAAACCCCTCACTGACGTGGCCCCCAACTGAGGAGAAAGACGCTCCCCACGTTCCCCTCGCACACCAGAGCCTGGGAGGCCCAGCCTAGTAGATTGCGTGCGCCACGGCGAGGGAGCTGGAGAGCCAGTGCGAGCTCCTCAATGCTGGGCGGCCGCCCGAGCCTTGGGGGCTGGATCCAGACAAGCCAGGGGCCGCATCCAGCCCCAGGCCGACTCAGGGGACAGGGGCCGTGTCCTGACCCCACTGCACACTCCCCGCGTGACCCTGGACAAACCAGACAGGCCCGGGTTTGTAGTGCACTGAGGGGTAAGCTGCGCTCTGTCTCGCACCATCTCATGCGGGAGCTTACGTCTCGTTGCCACAAGGGATTTAGGCAGGAAGGACTCTAACTTCTAGCTCAGGGGGGTTCTGGCCCCTACGTGCCTTCCTCCCTTCTGCAAATAAGACGTAGGCTCCCAAATCAGGCAGGCGCCACAATGCTGGGGGCAGCGATGCCTAACCACCTCGAAAGGCCTGGCCCTTTGCCGCTCTGTGCCGCGAGGACCTGGGGGTGATCGTTCCCTTCGGCCACCCTTTGTCTCTGCTTGAGGTGGTTCGTCCGGGCGGGCCGGGATCGGCCCTCACTGCGTGTGTGTGAGACCTAGCGCACGAGGGGCCGCCCGTGCTACGGTAACACACACAAACAACGTGGAGGAAAGTACAAAAATTGTGAGACGACCGTGGGAAGTTGGCCAGAGCGAAATGCTTCCATGAAAAAGAGAGAGGGGTTTGCCTGTGTCGCCAGGCAGGAACGGCAGAGGTATTGCCTTCCTCTAGAAAAACTACACAGGAGAAGGGAAAGCGCAAGGGAAGATCCCTGAGCACAAGGGGAACACACCCACCATTGCCCAGCAGGTTGGACCTCCCTGGGCTGGCACCCTCAGGACCGGATGAGGGATGTTGCCAGACCAGGGGAGGTCATATCTGGCCTCACCTGCTGCTGGCCCCACCCTGACCTGCCCCTCCCATCAGGCTCCTGGACCCGCCCCGCAGCCCAGCTGAACCGCACGCTGGTGCCTGCCTCCCCCCAGCCCAACTGGGCCGTGCATCGTCCCCCCATCCTGCATCGCGCCAGGCTCATTGTCCCCCACCCCTGCTGGGACTCCCTGATCCTGGAATATGTGGCCGGACCAGAGAGTTCCAGTTTAAAGAGCTGCAAACCGCTGTTCCAGATACATTTTCGTTTGAGGCACTGTGCTCACAAGGGAAGGGACGTGCCTGTGGAGACGCCGACAGGACCGCATCACGTTTTGGATGACAACAAAGCTCTCTCCGCTACGACCGCTGTGGCGCGCGGTACAGAATGAAAACGCCCCTCGCTCTCTCTCACACGGAACAGGTGGCTGTTTTCGCCACACTTCTGTGCGCAGAGGAGTTATGTACCGCAAGCCATGCACACTCCTCTGGTCTTCAGGCGCCATCTTTTTATCGCATGTACAGCGCCTGGCGCGATGGAGCATAGGTCTCTGATTGGGGTCACTGGGTGCTACTGCAACACAGAGGGGTTACGTCTACACTGTCATGAATTTCCGGAAATGCTTAAAACGGAACAGTTTTCCATGATAAGTATTTCCAATCTAGACACGCTTTTCTGCAAAAAAGCCCCAATCGTCATTTTTGCGATCAGGGCTTTTTTGCGGAAAAGACTACTGGGCTGTCTACATTGGCCCTTTTCTGGAACAGTTTTCCGGAAAAAGGACTTTTGCCCGAACGGGAGCAGCATAGTATTTCTGGAAAAGCAGCTGATTTTTTACAGTAGGAAGTCAGTGCTTTTCCGGAAATTCAAGGGGCCAGTGTAGACAGCTGGCAAGTTATTCCGGAAAAGCGACTGCTTTTCCGGAATAAGTGGCCCAGTGGAGACACAGCCATAGTGAACCGTTCCTCTTCGGCCCCATTATGCAGCAGACTTTATGGAGTTCTGCACTTGGGGAGAGTAGCCACAAATCCAGTGATGCAGACTGCTTACCATATAACAGGGGTGGGGAACCTATTTTGGGGTGGGGGCTGCTGACCCCCAGAAAAGTCAGCTGGGAGCCGCACAAAAGTGAGAGGAAAAAGAACCCAACTGAGAAGCAGAAAGACACTCCTCACATGCCCCTCACACACCAGAGCTTAGGGAGCCCAGGTTAGTAGATTTAATGGGTCCCCCTATGCTCTGGGATGGGGCCAAAAATGAGGGGTTCAGTGTGGGGGAGGGGACTGCTCGGAAGCAGGCTTGGGGTGTGGAATCTGGATGGGAAGGAGGGTGCGGGAGTGGATTGGTGTGTCTGGGAGGGTGCAGGAACAGTATAGGAGTAGTAGGGGGCAGGAATGGGGGTGCAGCGTCTGGGTGGGAGGGTGTCCAGGTCCTTGATGCGGGTGGGGGGCCTCGGGGCCAGACCCAGGCAATCTGGGGCCCACATCTGGCCCCCAGACCATAGGTTCCCCACCTCTGCCATAAAACATCTGGATCTGTAACAGAGTTGCATGGCAGAGTTAAAATAGCCATTATGCACAGAGGCGGTTTAAGTGACATCCTGCAGCATTAAGTATCCTTCTGAATGTGCGTTATTAGAAGCAGGCACTTGCAGTAAGAGATGAATGTGTTTAGAAGGTAGACAAGGAAACTCTCAACCAAAGGAACACATGCAAGGCGTAAAACTGCCAGGCCTCTGAGAGATGCAAACAGATCGTGGACTAGAGAATGAAGGAGCTGAATGGAAGTAAGAGGGCACTGCCACAGAAGAAGCTACCAGGAACAATCAAGATTCATCGCGGGTAGGTGACAGAAAAGGCTGGGCAGGCCAAGATAAACTGAAGTGATTCCCAACCTCTGCTTCCCCAGCAGAAGACGCAGGACAGACGCTGGAAGGAATTCGAAAAGAAGTCAGAGAGGAAACAGGAAGGCTTTTGTAGCAGGCGTTTGGAGACGGGCTTGTCTGGCATCCAACCAAACCCGAGTCAGGCACAGTCCCAGAATACGGAGGGAGCTGACAAGAGAGGTGGGAAAACCTGTCCCAGAGGGCTCTCTATTGAAGCGCTTGCAAACTGAAGGAGCACGTGCTGATGGGCAGCAGGGAAAGCGGGTTCATAGAATCAAAGAGCTGGAAGAGACCTCAGGAGTCATCAAGTCCAGCCCCCTGCCCAAGGCAACCAATCCCAACTAAATCAACCCAGCCAGGGCTTTGTCAAGCCGAGACTTAAAAACCTCTAGGGATGGAGATTCCACCCCTCCCTAGGTAACCCATCCCAGTGCTTCCCCACATCCCTAGTGAAATAGTTTTTCCTAATATCCAACCTAGACCTCCCCCACTGTAACTTGAGACCATTGCTCCTTGTTCTGCATCTGTCACTACTGTGAACAGCCTTTCTCCATCCTCCTTGGAACCTCCCTTCAGGTAGTTAAAGGCTGCTATCAAATTCCCCCTCGCTCTTCTGCAGACTAAACAAACCCAAATCCCTCAGCCTCTCCTCATAAGTCATGTGCTCCAGCCCCCTCATCATTTTGGTCGCCCTCCGCACGCCTCCAATATGTCCACATCCTTTCTATAGTGGAGAGGCCCAGAACTGAGACAATACTCCAGATGTGGCCTCACCAGTGCCGAATAAAGGGGGACAATCACTTCTGACAAGAACAAAGAGGGATGGTGTAAAACTGTGTGTGTTTATTTATCTTCTTGAAAATGATGCACGAAAAGAATGAAAAACAGCCTTAGCTTATAATCCAGGGACAGGGCATTAATATAAACCAAGAGAAAAATAAAACCAAACAAAAAAATCTCTCCCCTTTAGGCCAAGTGAAAACCCAGCCAGGGCCACTGCTATAAAGAAAACATTTATTAAGCTGTTCCCAGTGTCTCTCTCCTCCACGGATACAGATAGAAAGGGCCTGGCTCCACTTTGAGCTGGGTACGTCTGTTCAAGGTAATCCTCACCTGAAGGAGACATACCCACACTCAGGGCCGGCCTGAGCCATTCGTGCACCCTAGGCCCAGGGAGTGTGGTGCACGCACGGCCCTGCCCCTGGGGACCCCGGCAGTAGCCCAGTCAGCCCGTAGCTTGGGCCAGCTCTGCCCACACTGGCTCTGATCGAGCTAGGATAAGCGTGGTCACATCAGTGCATGCAGCAGGAGGGTCCAGCTATGTGTGTGCAATCCCATCTGAGAGCATAGGAACGTACACAGGCCAGGAGCCCCTTACTGGGTGAGGGAGGTAACCTAGGCTGTGTCTAGACTACATGCCTCTGTCGGCAGAGGCATGTAGATTAGGGTTGTAGGCAAAGGCAAATGAAGCCGCGATTTAAATGATCGCGGCTTCATTTACATTTACATGGCTGCCGCGCTGAGCCGACAAACAGCTGATCAGCTGTTTGTCGGCTCGCCGCTAGTCTGGACGCTCCCCTGCCGACATCAAAGCCGTTTGTCGGCAGCCCCGTTATTCCTCGTGGGATGAGGTTTGCCGACAAAGGGCTTTGATGTCGACAGGGGGAACGTCCAGACTAGCGGCGAGCCGACAAACAGCTGATCAGCTGTTTGTCGGCTCAGCGCGGCAGCCATGTAAATGTAAATGAAGCCGCGATCATTTAAATCGCGGCTTCATTTACCTTTGCTGAACAAACAAATCTACATGTCTCTGCCGACAGAGGCATGTAGTGTAGACGTACCCCTAGTGACAGATGAAGTGGGAAAAGCTGAAGTGTTCAATGGTTTTTTTTCCTGTCTTCAGACAAGGTCAGCTCCCAGACCGCTGCACTAGGCAGCACTGTATGGGGAGGAGATGGGCAGCTCTCGGTGGAGAAAGAACAGGTTAAGAACTATGTAGAAAAGCTGGACAGACAAACCCACAGGGCCGGAATCAATGCCTTTGAGGGTGCTGAGGGAGTTGGCTGATGTGATTGCAGAACCATCAGCCATTATCTTTGAAAACTCGTGGTGATTGGGGGAGGTCCAGGAAATTGGTAAAGGCAAATGTAGTGCCCATCTTTAAAATGGGAAGGAGAATCCAGGGAACTACAGACCCGTCAGCCTCACCTCAACCCCTGCAAAAAAGTCAGAGGGGATCCTCAAGGAATCCATTTTGAAACACTTGGAGGAAAGGAAAGGGATCAGGAACAGTCAGCATGAATTCAACAAGGACAAGTCCTGCCTGACCAACCTGATTGCCTTCTATGATGAGGTAACAGACTCTGCAAACAAGGGGAAAGTGGTGGATGTGATGCACCTTAACATTAGCAAAACTTTTGACACAAGCTCCCACAGTATTCTAGCCCGAAGAAGTATGGCTTGAATGAATGGACTATAAGGCAGGTAGAAAAGATCATCCGATAGGTAGTGATCAGCAGCTCGATGTCTAGTTGGCAGCGGGGGTAACCTAGACAAACTGGAGGACTGGACCAAAAGAAATCTGATGAGGTTCAACAAGGAGAAGTGCAAAGTCCTGAACTTTGGACAGAAGAATCCCAAGCATTGCTACAGGCTGGGGACCGATTGGCTAAGCAGCAATTCGGCAGAAAAAGACCTGGGGATTACGGTGGATGAGAAGCTGGATAGGAGTCAGCAGTGTGTCCTTGCAGCCAAGAAGGTAATGGTGTATTAGGGTGCATTAAGAGGAGTATTGCCCGCAGATATAGGGAAGTGATTGTTTTCCTTTACTCAGCATTGGTGTGGCCACGTCTGGAGTATTGCATCCAATTCTGGGCTCCACCATTACAGAAAGGATGTGGACACATTGGAAGGAGTCCAGCAGAGGGCAATGAAAATGATTAGGGGGCTGGAGCGCATGACTACGAGGAGAGGCTGAGAGATTTGGGCTGGTTTGGTTTGCAGAAGAGAAGAGTGAGGGGGGATTTGATTGCAGCCTACAACTACCTGAAGGTAGGTTTAAAGAGGAAGGAGCGAAGTGTTCTCAATGGTGACAGATGGAGGTCTAGGCTGGATATTAGGAAAAACTATTTCCCTAGGAAGGTGGTGAAGCACTGGCATGGGTTCCCTAGGGAGGTGGTTTAATCTCCATCCCTAGAGGTTTTTAAGTCTCGGCTTGACAAAGTCCTGGCTGGGTTGATTTAGTTGGGATGGGTCCTGCTTTTTTAGCAGGGGGCTGGACTCAATGACCTCCTGAGGTCTCTTCCGACCTTATCATTCTATTATTCCTGCTGCTTATGTCGCCGTGGCTATGCTGCTATCAGAGCTAGCCTGGAAACGTCAACACAAGCTGGAAATTACCCCTGCAAGCCTGAAGCGTAGATGTACGTACGTGTGTACACACACACACACACACACACACACACACACACACACACACACACACACACACACACACACACACACACACACACACACAGTCCATTCTTTGCCCACAAATGCAACTCACTCTGGGGATGTCTGAAAATCATCCAGCAGCACGTTTACAGTGTAAGAAAGGAAATCAATGCTACGTACACATGAAATGAAGAGATACACATGACGTTTCCATCTCAATTGGTCGACTGTAACTACCCGCACTGGAATTTGGCGCGGGAAACAGGAACTAACATCTTGCGCTGGTGAAGGGTGCCGAAGGAGCCACACCAAGGCATGCAGTGGGTTTTAGATCACCTCTGAAAGGCAGAATCTCTTGGAAACACAGCCCCCTCCCTACCATTCTGCTTTGTTCCATCGGGGGAATCCCTACCCACCGTGCCGGTTGGGTGTTGGTTTTCCTTGGCCCCGTCAGAGCATTTGCACGGAGCAGGTGGCTGCTGCTAGCTGCCCAAGTGTGGGGGGATGTGCTACCTGTGTCTTCTCTGAAGAACTTCGCATGGCCTCCATGAGTTTCTCCATTTGCTGACCCTGATCGAGGGCGTGCCGCAGGACGTCCTCTGTGCTGACCAGTCGGTGCTGCAGCCGGAGAACCTCAGACTCTGACGAAGGGTCGATCAGGGAGAATCGCCTTTGATCTGTTACCGATTTCTCTTTATCCTTGGCATGTACACGGCCCAAAAAACAAAGAGGGGAGCAGGTTAGACTCTGGTAAAAACATAGACACTAGAGGCAGAGTACATCTGAGGGTGTCTAGTGCCAAATGCTGATTTCGATAACAGATCAGAGCAGACTGTGAGTCTGGAGAGATCCAAGTATTAAATGTGACAAAGCTGCTCAGATTTGTTGCTAGCTGAATTCAGTTACATAAGTCTCCACATCTAGAGGTCGCTGCAGACTATAGGAATCACACAGAGGCAGCTCTAGATCTGAAGAAATCATTATCTTAATCATTACTTCTTCAATCCCCGTATCAAGCAACAAACAACAGGAGGAAACAGGAAGCTTTGTACTTTCTTCCTTTTCTTCTCTTATTCTTTTATTTTAGGAAAGCTGACATCTTGCAAGAAATATATAAAACCAAATTACTCCCGTTATTGCTTGAGATACAAAGAAAGTATTGCCAATTTTTTAACAGTCCCTTGAAAAAGCACACACAGCCAGAGAGATCTTAATTACGCAGATTACATTTTTATACAGTAACATAAGCATGCATGCCATTTTACCCTTTTAGAATAAGACAGCTCTTGCAATTTTATTACAAGTCTCAAGGTATTTGGTGTTTTTCTTAAAGCCCCTGCTCCTGGAGGCAAGTGATCATGAACATCTCAATTTTCATGAAAACCAGACAGTTTCTAGTTGTTGCAAAGAAAAGAAAAGAAAAAAAAAAAAAAAAAAAAGACGACCCAGGAGCATTCTAAAGGCTCAGGGAAAAAAGCAAATTAAAAAAAAAAAAATTCAAGGTTTTTTTAATTTTCAGGTCTTGATTTACAATTTTTTTTTAACATCTGGGGTTGGCAATCCAGACAAAATGAGAATCCCAGCTTGAATAGAAATGTAGAGCTCTCTGTAAGTATAAGTGAAGGCACATATCTAAAAAAAGGGGAAGGCAAATGTTGATGAAGGACAGAGATCTAACACACATCCCCCATTCCGGTCCACTTCACCTAGGTGTGTGCTAAACCTGACATCCATTTGTGAGACGGTGCCTCTGTCCAAGACACAACATGCAATGAATCAGAAATGTGTGTGGGAAGGAAGGCTTGTCATAATCCATATTTTGACATTTCACAATAAAATGACAGTGCCTGCTCTCCAGCAAGATACTTTTGCAAAGATTTGCTATCAGCAGACAGCTCTTTCCACTGGCAACCAGGCCTTGAACTAGACAAAAGATTGGAAATGACCAGTCATTTCCAATTCTCCACTGTTAGGCACCCAATCCGAGATCCCTCACGGAGGCCGGATTTTCAGAGAATTCCGAATGCTCTCCCTCTGAAGGTTAGCACTCTTGAGGGCGTATTAAATCGAGTGTCTTAAATGGGGCATGAAAAAATGAAGGCATTCAAAAGACACTGAGCCATCGAGAATATTGAGGTTCTGGTGTTTCCCTGTGGGCCCCGCCCTTAGAGATGGGGGTGCATTGCAGCTCCCAGGAACACATCCAAGGGTGTTGCAGACAGACTGGGTTCATATACACAGGACACCAAAGGAAGTCCCAGTGTAACTTGTGGCATGACAGCAACATTCCAAAAATTACGGCCAATTCCAATATACCAAAGGAATCCCCAGGGTGTGAGAATTCTTCCCACGTTTGTTTGTTCTGCCACAAACATGCACCCCCCCAAACACAGGAGCTAGGTGAATCCCTCCCAAACAACCAGCAAGGAGGGGTGCACCTTGCTCTCACCAGCACTATCAGCTTTTCTCTCAGCCCTTTGATGTCGTCTTTGAGTTTCTGTTCTTTCTGCCGCCACTCTGCTTTGTGCACCTCCCGGCTCAGGTCCCGCTCCGGCCCCGGCGAGTGTCGGTTTGCTTCCAGTAGCAAAGCTCGCAGCTCATTCAGGCTCCTGGGGAGGGATGGAAAGAGCCTCGCAAAGGGGAACATTTATTCGGTCTTCTTCTGGGCGCAGCCCGGGGGAGGTCACATTTTGCAACGTCCCTCAGTTTTGCAAGAGGCCAGTACACGAGGTGGGGTGTGAGAGAGGGGCCAAGCCACGAACCTTGTGTCCAAACGCCGCGGAAACACGGGGAAAATTCACATCAGCACCCTCAGCTTTGCGGCTGGACCCCACCATTAGGACAGGTTTTCAAAAGAGCGCAACATGGCAGCGGGTGTGCTGGAGGGAGTGAGGCTTTGCCTTCCCAAAACACCAGCCTGGCCCCGCCCACACTCCGCCCCCAGAATGCTGTCTGTAGGTCTACTGGGGGCCGAGTGTGGCTGCCCCCGGTGCCTGCGCTCCCGGCTGGGGAGGCGGTGGCTACACATCTGCCCTTCCTGGTGCTCTGGGGCCGGGGAGGCTGGGGATGCGGGCTGTCCACCCATCCTCCTTCCCTCCCCTCCCCTCCCTGTGGTGGGAGTGGGGGCAGGGAGGCAGCTTGGCTCTAGGGGGCGGGGCCTCATCAGAAGGGGCGGGGCTGGGTGCTTGCCCAGCCCTACCTTCGCCGACTGCCCATGGAGCTCAACATCCAAAAGGCCAATATTTTTTAAAAATGTTGCCCGCTTATTTCAGTGCCTCCATGGCAGCTGAGCTGCGCCTTGAAATCCTGGGATAGTGGTGGGAGCTGAACGCTCTGGCTAATCCAGCCTTTGAAACACTAACCTGGCCCCCAACATCCTAATAAGCCAGAGGCTGGGAAAGTTGAAATCTGGGTTTTAATCATTCCGCTCATCTTTTTGGTGCACGGAATCGCGGTATCCAATAGGGCCACTTCCAGAGTGGGCTTGACAAATGCTTGGGCCCTTCAGCCTCTTTAGTTAGCTTCTAAAAGACGAACCTTTCCTTTTTGAGTAGCTCCTGGCTAATCAGGACCAACTGGCCTGACGCATCGTGGGTTTTCCTGGACAAGGTCTCCAGCTCCGCTTCCAACCGCTTCTTTTCCTTCAGCAGAGACTCTGCCTTCTTCTCTCCAGCTTTGCATTTACTTTCCAATGCTAAGGGAAGAATAAAAGGGGAGGAAAAAGTCTACTAGCCCCTACCGATGTGCCTGTTATGGGTGACTTCATTTCTCAATTCCATTGCCACTCCTTGAAACATGGGGCTAGCAAGTTATGCCTAGTTAGTGATCTGCAGCCGCCACTGCAGTCTATGAGGGTATGTCTACACTACCCCCCTAGTTCGAACTAGGGGGGGTAATGTAGTCATACAGAGTTGCAAATGAAGCCTGGGATTTGAATTTCCCGGGCTTCATTTGCATAAAGCCGGCCGGCGCCATTTTTAAATGCCGGCTAGGTCGGACCCCGTCTAGCGGCACCGACTAGCTAGTTCAGATTAGGCTTCCTATCCGAACTAGCTGTACGCCTCATGGAACGATGCGTGGAACGAGGCGTACAGCTAGTTCGGATTAGGAAGCCTAATCCGAACTAGCTAGTCCGTGCCGCGTGTAGCCGCGCGGCACGGGGTCCAACCTAGCCGGCATTTAAAAATGGCGCCGGCCGGCTTTATGCAAATGAAGCCCGGGAAATTCAAATCCCAGGCTTCATTTGCAACTCTGTATGACTACATTACCCCCCCTAGTTCGAACTAGGGGGGTAGTGTAGACATACCCTGAGAGATCAGCAGGTGCCACCCTCTCTGAGCGGAGATTCCAGAACTGATAAACCCAGCTGCATTGACATCTGTGCCCCTCGTGACCTCACGGTTTGTTAAGATTATTGGACCAGATTCTCGTCCTGTAAGATACAAATAACTGCAATGGGATTCGCTTGCATCTATCTGGGGCAGAACTGGGCCCACTGCATCAAGAACAAACATGTGCTAAGCACAATCCTCTTACACATGGGCAAGGGCATGTTCTAGGCACAACACCGCTAGGTTGCTTTAATGTAGAAGCCCTCGGTTCTTCTCACAATGATGGAGGTACCAGTGACGTAGCCGTGGGTGGACCTGATTGGGCTGTGGCCCATCCACTTTCCATCCAGGTCCACGCACACTGGTTGGGCATGAGAGCTGACCCCGTTGTGCCTGGTGCTCCGGCCAGGGAACAGGGCTGGGGTGTACCCTGCCCACCTGAAATCAGGGCCCAGCCAATGGGTCCTTGTGGCTATATCACCAGGAGGTACAAAACCACCACAATCTAGTTCCCACCAGTACTGGATAAGGGAAACTTACCACTTACTTGGGCCTTTTGGGTTTCAGTCTGGGAGACCAGGGACGACACCTCTTTATCTCTTTTACTCAGCTTATCTTGCAGATCTTTAGGTGAACAGAAGGGTATGGGGAGGGGTGAGAGAGAGAGAGATAGTTTACATCCTGGTAACTGCTCTGCCTGCTCACACAGGGAAGGCCATCGGTGGTATAGAGACATTTAGAGCTCCATGTAGAGCCCTGCAAATCCTCATACATCCACGGGATGTGGATGCAGGTATCCGTGGCTCATTTTGGCAGATATGGATGCAGATACAAACTGTACATATCCACAGAGTTCTAGTTCCACGGCCCAAATTGGAGACAGATGCAAACATAGAAGTATCCACTAGGGATGTGAAAGGTTAACCTGTTAGCCGGTAACCCTTACCAGGTGGTGCGTGCCAGTAACGGGTTAACAGGCAGCCCCGCAGGGCCGGTGGCAATAACATTTAACTGATTAAACAGGATTTTACATCCCTAGCATCCACCCTCTCGAGAGTGGCAGAGATGGGTGGCACCAGCAGGGCTGTGTCTTGGAGCATCTCATCCCCATTGGACCTTAAGTGAAGCAGAGATGCCAGACACCAGAGGATGGGCTTAAACAGCAGCCGACAAGTGAAGGAAGGACGAATGAAACATGATGATAAAGCAAACAGAGGAGCCTTCCATACGATTCCATTTGTCACCAACCACCTTGGCAGGCAGGGGTGATGAAAAGAGCCAAGATAGACTCGGAGGTGGCCCCTGTACACAATCCAATCAAAGCCTTAGATTTGAAGTGCTGCAACATCCCGAATCGGAGACAGCTTTTTAATACACTTATGCGCAGGGCAGGAGATGGACTTTGCTGGGCCGTGTGTGTGTGTGTGGGGGGGGGGGGGCGCCTTGGTTACTGGCTCCCCCAGAAGCCAACCCTTAGTGTTGATGGACCCCGTTCTGCCTCCCACAGCCAGATCTCCAAGGTGCCTGGTCCATGCCACACGAGGGCTCTGGAGGCAACTTTAAGGCCGGGGGCTCCAGCTGCTGCTGCAGTAGAAGTGATGGCAGCCAGGAACCCCAGGCCCTTTTAAATCGGCAACTGCCCCCTTTGCCCTCCCTGTCGGCGGCCCTGCTTAAGCATGGTTTGTTCTGAGCTTAGACTCAAGAGAACTTGCAGCCAAACACACATGCACTCACTGACCATCTTAGATCAGCTGCTGGTGGACACAGGGCAGGGACCAAACCTCGTGCTGGTGTCCTACCCTAGTTATCCAACTCTCAATCAAGTATCTGCTTGGGTATAACACACACACCCACGTGATATTTGCAGGGCAGAGAAAAGGCGGCAGAATGAAAACTCGCGTGCGTGGGGTGAAGAGAACAGGGCATGAAAATATTTCAGTCTAAATCCACACGGTGTATGAAAGATGCTCCATGAACTAACTAGCGTTTGCGCTGCATGACACTCAAACCATGCACAGCAGCAGCAAGCTGCATCAGTTCAAACAAGGATGCCTCCACACAGCAGGGCAGAAAGCATGGATCCAGGCCAAAGGTTTTCCAGACTCTGGAGTTGTTCAGATCCAGAGTTTGGCTCATTGCAGAGACGGAAACCACTGTGAAATTGTAGCTCCGAACCAAATCTGATCCAAAGTTCAAGTGTGTCCAGATCTGGGATTTCATTTCAGGCTTATATCTAATGTGTAGCAAGACGGAGGGAAAACTCCCAATTCTTCTACTCAACTGCAGCATACATTCAGCATTCCCATTAATCCCTCTCTGACAGGACTGATTTTTGCTCTACGAGCCAGATTCGGCTGCTGTAAAAATCAGTGCCAGTCAATAGATCACTGCCCACTTTCACCCGCTGGGGTCCTGGCCCATATTGTAGGGGTGAGGCGAAGACTTTGGAAGAAGAGTCCTCCACTGTATTTGCTCAAACAGACTGGACAGCCACACAGGTGAAAAAGCCAGTCAACCAGTGCAACCTACACAAAAGCACCAAGATGACATGAACTTTGCAAGCCCACTTCAGCTAACTCGTCCTAGCTAGGGCGGAAGAGTGAGGGAGACAGCGCATCAGTCACTCTGACCAAGCAGCTGCAAAAGGAGCATGTCAGCAAAATACATTACCTTCCATAGCCTGCTTCATCTTTATCTTCTCTTCTGAAATATCGTTCGTTTCAATCATCTGAAATAAATGTAAAACACACATAGCTGCACATATGCGCCCACTAACTCTTCACTGTCATTCTTCCAGAGAATCAAACCACAGTCCGTTAATTTAAAACTCCAGCAGGAAGAATAAGTAACAGGATTGGCACTAACGTTCCTTGGTCTTCATATCTTACCAATCAGATTTACCCCCTTTTTCAAAAGAAATCTCACAGGTGATGTTTTTTTAAAAATAAAGTCATTTGAACAGCTAAGCAGTGAGGTGAGGAGCTGGCATTATCTTACTGGAAGGTTCAAATTTCACAGTGGATCAAAGCAAAGGCCCAGTTTCCATTTCTAGAGTATGCAAAAAAGAATCGTTAGGAATGGGATCAACCGTAAACTCTGGATGCAGGGGTCACACGCCCCAAAGCTAGAGGGCCGGGGGCTGATCTGGGGTTATGTTTGGGCCGAATCGGATAAGGCATTTTTTGGATTTTCATCATCAACTAGGAATTTGGGGTGTATCTGTTCTTGAAGCCTCAGCTTTAGACACCGTAAAGGGCTGAGGATTGAAGAACAGGTGCTCAGCTTCTTCAAGGGGTGTCAAGTTGGATCCCTCCAAATTGCAAGTCCCTGAAATAAAGGCTGGTCCTCGGACTCCTTCTGGGTGTCTTTTGGTTTCACTCTAAGCTGGTATCAGAACTAATCATGGGATTTACAGCCGTGACTCCAGACACGCTACAGTCAACATGAAGAGTGCCTGATTCAGAGCAAAAAAGCAGCACACGCTTAAGTGTTTCTCTGAACTTAATGGGTAGCAGATTTAAAACTAATAAAAGAAAGTTCTTCACACAGCGTGTAGTCAACCTGTGGAACTCCTTGCCAGAGAAGGCTGTGAAGGCTAGGACTATAACAGAGTTAAAGAGAAGCTAGATAATTTCATGGACATTAGGTCCATAAAAGGCTATTAGCCAGGGGATAGAAATGGTGTCCCTGGCCTCTGTTTGTCAGAGCCTGGAGAAGGATGGCAGGAGACAAATCGCTTGATCATTGTCTTCGGTCCACCCTCTCTGGGGCACCTGGCGCTGGCCACTGTCGGCAGACAGGATACTGGGCTAGATGGACCTTTGGTCTGACCCAGTACGGCCGTTCTTATGAACTGCAGCCTCAGCCCTTTAGCTTTTTCACAATTAATTCCAGACTTGTATCATGTGGACCTTTCTCTGAGACAGGGCGATGGGGGGCAGCCATGTTTAATTTAGACCACTGTCAGCCCTTGCAAAGCACGAAGGGCTCTGATATTAATGCCACAGGCATTCGTTGGGACAAATCTTCCTGCCACCCACAGCAAGGGATCAGAGACTGTTTTAAAGCAACAGCAGCTGTAGGAGAACATGAGATCGGTGGCCACAAACCAGACAAAACTGGATTCCCATAAGAAGGGCAACAAGTCAAAAGGTCACCGTGGAGTAGAATCCAGTCCCTTGGCTGCTCCCCATTTGGGTTTTTTTCATTTTTCCCCAGGGGCTGCCATGCTGTACCTGTCTCGGGGCCATGTTACTGTATGCTCACTATTGTCCCTTCACCATTTAACTACCATGACTCGATTCCTACCACTGGCCATAAGGGACAACTGCATGGATTAGCTACAGCCAAGGCCTCCATGCAGCAGCGCATCTTAACGCTGCTCAGCTTTAAGCACTTCTAGGTCCCCCCAGCTTCACCAAGATAGCTAAAAAACCAGAATTTTCCTCTTTCAATGGGAGTCTCCTGCTTTTGTTCATGCATTCATTCAAGCAACAACGCTGCATTTTCGTGGCCTTCATTTGCACCAGACAGTCAATACGATTGCTTTCTCTGACTCTTAGTTCTTTCACGACACTGAGCCCAATCGCATGCCTCAAACCCAATGGGAGTCTTTCCATTGACTTTAGTGGGTTCTGGATTGGACCTCTGGTTCTTTTTATTTACTCTTCTTTGGGTTTAGGATTGGATGTAGGTAGAAATTCTTTCACGTCCCCCTGGCATTTTCTACCAAGGAACTCACAGTGTATTTTCTCCTGAGTACAACGGTGCTGGGCCCCTGGTTCTATGGCTTTGGGTGCCACACTTTACCCTTTTGGACTTGTCTCCTCTGTACTTGGAATCCAGGCCTAACTAGAAAAGAGGGTGCCCAGTGGAAACCCCTTAAAATACCACTAATCAATGCTTAAAGAGTCTTCCTTCTCACGTTGATTCTTTCCTTTCTTTCACACCCAATACACCTGCTGCTTTACTAGTATTAAGCTGCTCCCCGGCAAACACAATTACAGCTGCTTAACTTTACAAGCGTGCAACCGATGGGACTAGTCCTGATGATAATATTAAATACACAGTAAATGTTTGCAGGATTGGGGCCTTCATTTGCAGCAGTTGGGTACCATTCAACTGCGTATTCACAAGCAAAGAATGCATAGTCCTAAATTCGCTTGTGGCTGTCTGTGTCCCAATGGGACAGGAGCTCTCTCTTGCTTTGAGTATTCTTTTCAGCTAGCGTCTGGGGTAAAGCGCAAGCACAGGAAGAGGATCCAAACATTCGGAGGCCCTGAAATGATTTTCCTATTCACAAGTGGTGTGAATAAGTCACAGAGCGATTCCTTTCTCCTTAGGTCATCTCATCGAGACGGGAGGGTACCATGAGACAGGCAGCAGGACATCACAACAAGCAGGCTCATATAATAAACTCGGAAGGAACAGATTCCTCCAGAGCTATGACCGTTATGACAGTTACTGCCTGTCTTCCAATCAGCACTGAGACACGGATGAGTCACCTTTAAGTCAGCCATATCCTCATGTGTGACACGTGCTTTGAGTGGCAGACTTCCCCTCCCCCACTGTTAGAGCATCCCCATCAGCTACCCCATTACACCCACCCTTATGAACACCCCTGTCAGGTAGGGACTTACCGATGCCCCGTCAGAAACGAAATGCACCTTCCCAACTTGATACAGCAGCTCCGTGGCAGAACCAGCATAGATACACTGGCTACGTCTAAACTGCATGCCTTTTTCGACAGAGGCTTTGTCGACAGATACTGTTGACAAAGCCTCTAGATGCTCTTTTTCGACAGACTACGATCAGTACTGTCGACAAAGCAAGCCGCTTTTTCGAAAGAGAGTCTAGATGCTCTCTTTTGAAAAAGCACAGTTTGCATGCAATAGCGCCTTTATTTGAAAGAGTACTTTCAAAAAAAGGCGTTATTCCTCCTAAAATGAGGTTTACCGCTGTCAACAAAACTGCCGCGTTCTGTCGACTTGCTGTTGACAGAACGTGGCGGTAGTGTAGACGCAGGTTTAGTTTTGTCGACAAAGCCCTGTAGTCTAGTCACACCCACTATGTCCCAGTTCTGTCTCCTGGCTTAACCACACAGCAGCCTGCCTCTCTCCTGGCTCCCACTGCCTTCCCTTGAGTGAAGGGTGCCCTTGGGTGAAGTCCTAGGGGAGGCAGTGGCCTTATCCCCTACCAGTTCTGTCTTTTCCCCTCCGCCATGGTCATGGTTCAGCCCTTCCATAGCGGCGACACGTGCACGGAGCGCAGGAAGCGCCTCGGCATTAGCCACTCCGGCCCGCCAGCGCACGCCTCCTACTCCGGCTCCCTACACAGAGCGGTGCCCTTACGAGTGCCCTCACTTCCCTGAACTCGCACGGGACAGACCCCTCCACCCGGTGCAGGCAACCCCTCCTCCGTCCTCCCATGGGCTCGCCCAGCCACAGACGGGGACTGCTCAGAACAGCAGAGCAAGAGATGGATAAACGGGAACCAAAAATATCAGACGGCTTTAAAGCCAAGGAGCCCAAGCAAATGAGAATGGGCGGTGGGTGCGTTAGGCGGGGGAAGGCGTTGCCTGGCTCCGCCCACACTCCACCCCCAGAATGCTTGCTGTAGGCGTACTGGGGACTGAGTACTGCTGTCCCTAGCGCCTGCCCTCTCTGTGCTCTGGGCTGGGAAGGCTGGAGCTGTGCCCACTCCTCCATTCCTGTGCTCTGGGGCCAGGGAGGCAGGGGGCATGTGCCACTCGCCCTCCCCGTGGTGCTGGGGTTGAGGAGGCTGGGGATGAATGCTGCTTCATTGCTTGGCGGGGGGAACACGGCTTGGCTCCCATGGGGGGCCAGGCCTGAGCAGAGGGGGTGGGGCTGGGCAGAGGGGGCACCCACCACCCTTCACCCACCACCCATGCAAATGATACCAGGTTAGCCCTATGAGGAATACTAGGGAGAAAGAACAAACAGAACAGCCCAAACCCATACGTTGGCATGCTGAGAAGGATGCAGAGCCTCCATGGACTGCAGTTTGTTCTCTAGGACAAGCACTTTTTCCTGCAGTCTTTGGATCTCCTGTTTACTCTGGGCGTCTGTTTTCTGTAGCGTCTCATAGTCCAACATCTTCTTCTCCGCCAGAGAAATCTGCTCTTTCAAGAAAGCTATTGCTTGAGCCTGATCTTTGTATTCACTGTGTAGCTTCTCCAGCTCGTGCACTCTCAGTTCGGCATCTCGGCACTTGTCCTTCATGTCCTGAAGTTCTAGAAGGTGCTGGTTTGTTTTGGTTTCCAGCTGCATTTTCCAGTTGTTGTTGCTTTCTTCTACTTCATCGCTGGCCTCCTGCAGTTTCAGCCTCAGGCTTTCTTTCTCCTTTATGTGAACCGCGGTCTCGATATCATGCTTAGCTTTAAGGTTCTCCAGTTCAAGCTGGTGTTCCATCTTTATGCTCTCTACCACGGCCTTCAGCTCAACTATCTCCTTGTGCTGGGTGTCAGGGCCTGTATTCAGGGTGGCTTTGAGGTCTTCCAGAGATTTCTGGTGGTCAGAAGCCAAGGTGTCCAACTTGGATTTCCAGTTGTCCATCAGCCCCATGTTCTCATTGGTGGCTTGTTGAACTTTATGTTTCAGGTCAACAATTTCCTGGGAGTATTTTTCATTGAGGGCTTTCAGCTTCTCTATCTCCTGCTGGTACTTCTTCAGGGTCTTTTCATACTTCTCCTTCAGCTGGCTGCTCTCTTTTTGGTGCTCCTTGCTGGCAGACAGCAGCTGGTCTCGCAGGCGAAGTGCTTCGGTCTGGAGACCAACGCCATGGTCTGGGGTCTCGGCCTGGTTGGAGTTCCTTAAGCATTGTCTCAGCTCCTCCACCTCACTGCGTTGGAGACTCAACTCTTCCTCCAGCTGAAGGATTCTAGACTTCTCTGCTACCGTAGTCAACTGAAACAATAAAACAAAAGGACACAAAGTAAGTTCTCACCTTTCCTCGCTGCCTGCTTTTCATTAGTAGACATGTTCCCATGACAGCCAAACCCCAAGCACAGTAGTAGCCAAAGTTTCAAAAGAAACATATCCTCAATCCAGTTAGTTTTTGCACCAGGGTAATTACCAATACTTTCTTGCACCAAGGTCTTTATGTGGATTTTTAAGGCATGCTTCCAATTTGAACCATCGGGTTGCATCAGAAACAACATGCCTCTTTGGAACAACTGCTGTCATATTATCTATGAAAAGGTTACAAGGTTTATTAAAAATAATGTCCTAAAATACCATAATATTTCTGAACTGAGCTGCTTGCCAGGTGACTCGCTGCACACGCAGGAACAGGACAGATATAAAATCAAGATAGTTCACATTAGGAATGTTCCTTTTGATTTTGCTCAGCTCTTGGGAGCCTACAGTGCCTTTACCAATGTGTGGTTTACCCTGGTGTAAAAGGAAGAGGAATTTCACACATGGAGTCATGTTAGAATTTATTAGCAAAGTAAAAAAGGAGGATGCTAGAAGATGTGAGATAATCAACTGCTGGCCATGGGTTACACTGCATGACAGGTGTTTGAGCTGCTTCTTAGCTTTCTGAGTGTAATCTTTCTGGCTTGATTTGACTGATGATCACAGTGAAGTCGTGGGTTGTGTGGGCACCTTTGGGGTCAGAACAACAGACCTGCTAAGACGAAATGTAAAAACAAAGGAAGAAGCAAAGCTACAACGTTTACTCCTTTCACGCCAACACGGAACTGACCCATTCGATTTCTTTGGTTGGTCTGACTTGGGAATCTGGATGCCCGAGCCCCATGTTTCATGGGAGTGGGGGCAGGGGAGCTCAAATCCCTTTCACCAGTTTGGAAGACTCCAAGCTGGGCTCGGGTGCTCTCTACAGATTCACAACTGACAAGTTGATGTCAGGGCCCACAGGCTCCCAGGCAGCCCTCACACCCTGGTCCCTCCTGGGCAGCCCACCCAAAACTACTGGACGTGAGGGGCGAGCAGAACTCCACCCCCTCCCATGAGAATAGTGCCTGGAGATGACGATTGGCCTCCCCAGTTGGCCCGGCCATACAATTTAAGTCAGAAGGCGACACAGGGAAGTTGTTTGAGCAACTGGGCGATTTCCTGACCTGTGCTTGAGCCTCAGTTTCTGAATCTTCTTCTGGCCCCTGGCTTGGTTCCTAACCCCAGCTCTGACCCCTGGCTTGGACTCTGGGTCTGACCAGGAGGATGGACCACCTCTGTGCACCGCAGCCTGCTGGCTGTTTTAAAATCAACTGCTCTCCCCACCGCACTACGTCTTCCAGAAAAGTCTTCTCCTCCCCCTCCCCAAACAAGGCTCCTCAAAGCCCTGACGTATTGCTCCTCTAGATACCCTCTCCCACCTTCACAGCTCCTGTCTAACCAGCCCACGCGACCAGAGCATAGTACTCTGACTTTGGGGCAGTTCCATTTACACTCTCCATCCTTTTTGTCTCTCTCCCATTGCAGCACGTACAATAGGAGGAAGGACATTTGAGCACTGACTGTCACGCCACTTTTCCACCTGTAGCTCAAAGGGAAGCAAAATGAATGGTGTACGGTTTAATCGTTGTTATTTACTGGGCGGTGTTAACCGAATGAAGCGCTCATGTCAGATGGCGTCATGGGTTTGAGAAGCAAACTCAAGACAGAAACGGGCCACCACACACAGACGTGAGGGGAACATCAGATGGAGCTACTATTTCTGAAGAGGGAGTGCAAACAACGTAAACAAAACAAAAACCATGGAAACCCAAACGCAAACCAAACCACAACAAAACCCAAAATTTGCAGCTGACAAGCAGGCTGGTCTGCAGGCAGGGCAGTGGGGATGGGATTACCCGGGTGTCCTCTAATTCTCTGAGGAGTTTTTCAGCCTGTGCCTTCTCAAACAGCAGGCTCTGCTCGAGCTCCCGTATTCGGGCATGCTCCAACTGCGTCTGAGTCTGGTCACACATAGGGAAGAAAACAAAAACAACAACAACAAGGGAGAGAGCAGAAAACAGAGAGAAAAGGCTGCAACATCATCTTCAGTGTACAAGACAAGGAAAGGCAGTTCACAATGGGAGGAGAATAAAGGTCTCAACAGGCAGGAAAATTCATCCAAACAGAAATAGGCTACTAAGGGATTTTACATGGCCCTCAGGGTGGTTATTTAAGCGGGCTCCTTTTATAGGGCCCTTTTTAGCAAAGCATCCCTATTCCAGAAGGGTGCTTCAATCCCACTAGAGGCAATGAGACTTAAGCAGGTGCTTACGTGCTTTCCCGAAGGGGGAGGGCATAGCAAAAACACTTCACAACCCAAGAGATTCACAGCAAGCTCTATGCATCATTTGAAGACCATGCAGCATAGGGTCTGTGCTCACACTGCGCAAGGGGAACCGCTGGCAGCTGCCTACAGGCTGAGCTGCACACTGCACTGCCCATTACTGGAATTGCCATTCACCTTTTGCAGTAAAGAGAGAGTCTGAGCTATGCATTAACTGCCCGCAAGCAAGTTCAACTGTAAAGGGGGTAGTGACAATACCAGAAAATATACCTCATGTAAGTGGGAAACAATTGCATAGTCAAGTGCTTTGCATTTGTACAGCATCTATGTCCTGGGATTTCAAAGTGATTTTCAAATTCTGCGTCTCAGCAGCCCCGTGACTCGGTTTGCCTGGTAACATGGCGATTAAGTTACTTGCCCGAGTTCAGTGGCTGAGCCAGGATTAGAACCCAACAGTGTTGGCTTTATGTCCCTTGCCCTAGCACTCTTATCAATAGCAAAATGATTGTTTAAGCAGATCATCGCTAGCCATCGGTAAAACTGAAATTCCCTGGGAAGAAATGAGGCGGGAGGAGATTCCAGATGCAAACTTGGTTTCCACAATTTTAACTTGCAGAACACTCTTCTATAGAATACAAAGATGATCCACCAAGACCACCAAGTGGCCAGGACTATCAGGTTATTCAAGTGATACTAGCCAATTTTCTGCCGCTTCCCCCCGCCCTTCCTCTATTCATTTGTATTTTTTCCTTTACAATCTGATTGAATGTGGAATATCATGAATGTGCTTTGGCTTCTTTTCTGTGAATGGAGAAAATTTAAGTTTGCATCAATCTGCCTTTTTTTTTTCCTTTTTCTTTTTCTTTTTTTTTTCTTTTTGCAGTCTGGAAAATATTATTACATTTCAATTCAATTATGATGAAAATCCAGACTGCCAGGCACTTGCTGTATTCATGTAGCCATGCTGGTCCTAGATAAGGTGCATGAGATAATATTTTTTTTTATCCCCATCTCCACACAGCTCTAAGATCTCGTTCTTAAGGGCTGAACCAAGTTCCAGTCTCACTTTCAGTGCCACTGATCCTGTATTATTCCATTAACCTCAATGACATTACTGTGAATTTACAGCAGCAAGCCTAATGTCTTGAACTGAACCGTCAGCTCAGAAAACTCTAACCCCAGACATTCAGAATCTGTTTAAGGATGGCTGGTCATTTCCCACACACCCCATTCTCCAAAGGGTCAGCTCAGGGATAAGCACTGAAAAAACAGGGTCTGTTGCCGATTCATTTCCAAACGAGTCCAGGAACCTCAAAAGAAGAAGTTCTCTCCAGAGATGAAAGTTGGCCGGTGCTGGTTGATATGGTTTACTGGTAAGAACCAGTCACCAGTATCGGTCTGTACATGCCCTCCCTTAAAGTGCTGCTGTGGCAGCACTTCAACACTTCTAGGTCATGTGTTCCTACTGGTGGTGCACACTCGCACATGACTCGGTGCACATAAAAATTATTCTGCACCTGGATGGAAAAAATCCTCACATAATGGAAAATATTAGAGGGGGCAGTGCTGTCGATGCGGGAGAGGGGGGAAAGAGTGCAAAAGGGGCAGCTGCCCCGGGGCCTGGCAAATTTAAAAAGGGCCCAGCAGGGTTTTCAGCTACCCAGCAGCAGTTGGGAGCACTGAGCCCCTCAAATCACTGCTGCAGCCCCAGGACTCCTGCCTGCCAGCCATGGTACCAGAGGCCATGAAGGGCTGGCTGGAAGAGACCCCGCCCCTTCTGGGGACCCATAGCCTACCCCCTTGCCAAGGACTCCAGTGCGGAGCACACTGGTAGGCCTCCCTTTTACTTTCACCCCGGCTCTCTCACAAGATTCTGGATGCTGGTACTTCTGTTTGTGACTCAACTGGAAATACCACAGAGCAGCTTCTCCTAGCATTCCAGTCATCCCGCTGTTAGCCAGAACCTGGAAGACCAGAGGCGTCAGGAAATGAAAAATAAAGAAGTTCAAGGATTGTTTCCAGACCTCAAATAGGAGTTTTTTTCAACATCAGGATGAACTCACATGTCATCTCTTATTTCATACCAACCCTTTCATCCAGCCCTAATTAGAGTAGATCCACACAACTCCACAATCAGAGGACATCCAGATCCAAACTTTAAGGCTCAGCTCCCACTTTAACCCTAATTACTACCCACAAACGATGTGCTATATGAATAGCTAATCTCTAACGAGAATACATGGGCCCTATCCTGAATTGCAGCAAAGGAGCACCCCACGCTAACTCCTAAAGATTTTAACATTTCCTATGACAAGTTCACCCACTATTAAAAACAGGCTTTAGTGCTTTCTTGCATTTGCCTCCCATTTTCTAAGGGCTAAATATTAAAGCAGTAGCACCCTGCTTAGAAATTTCTCATCTCATTTTGCGAGGCGTTTGAAAGCAAACTTCACAGTTCCTCCCTAAAAATCCACACGGTGACAGGGTGAGGTGTCAGAAGACCCCCTCCTGGGGTGCTGACTCCCCCGTCACGCAGACATCTCTGACTTTTAGAGAATCCCCCATCTGAATATGAGCTTTGCGGCTAAAATTGCAGCTACAGACTCCAGGTGGTCAAAAAACCCGTCTAACCTGCACAGTGTTGCCCTTGGTTGTGTCACCTTTTTGCGCTGGGCCCTTCCTGCCCAAATACAGCATCTCACCTTGCTCACACCCTGCAGTAAAAGGTCCGGCCACTGGACAGTGCGGTTGAATGAATGTTCCGGACTGTGCTGTGCTTGCTCATTCGCAGAGAGGGATGCTACTGCATGCGGACACGGTGACCCTCTCCCAATGGGATGTGCCGGAATGTCACCTCTATGCCTAAAGCACGGCTGGCTGGGAGCACAGCCGTCGGTTTTACAGAACGGCCTGCACAGAGGCCCTTGGGAACGTTTGCGTCGCTGCTAACATCGCAGCCTTTGAGGTAGGTCAGGCTCTATTTAAAACCCTAACATGCCTGTTACGTGCGCCCCACAGGCACGGAGTCGAATGCTTTTTAGAGTCTCTGTTGCCCAAGTAGGCTGAGTTCAGAAGAAACTTCTGGTTACTTCCTCCCGAAGCCCCGAGAACCAAGACACACACGAGATGCTTACTCCACGGGGAGGTGATGGTGCTTGGCAGCCTCAGAACCCCCCATGCCAGGACGATGTGCAAGAGCCTCTTCATGAAGAATGAACCCCAGAACCTCCTGGGTTCCAAACGCTGCAGTCACCGCTCCCCAAAGATGGCCAGCGGTAGAAAAGATGGGAGGGCAGAGAATGGGTTACTGGGCTTTTAACCTCTACGGCGTTTCTACACTGCAATGAAAAACCCAAGACTGGCCCACGCTGGCTGACCTGTAAGGCAGGAGGATCCCTGAGCTAGGGCTGTGGCCCCAGCTGCACAGTCACAATGCAATTTAAAACGCCTCACACGCTTGAGCCCCACAGCCGAGCATGTCTACTTGCAGTGTAGATTTACCTCCGCTGGGCTAGTTCACAGCTGAACACAGCTGGTCGAGACAGAGTGGTAAGCATTGGGTGGCCCTAGGGTGGCTTTACATGAAACCAGCTAGCCGTCCCAGCACAATTCCTCGGGAACACGTGTTCACAGAACTGAAAAGCCCTCTGGGAAAGTTCAAAACCTGACCCAGGAGCACAAGTCCAGCTGACTTTCAAGAGGGCGTCCGGTTAAGCCATTTAGGCGCTTTTGAAAATCTCAACCACCCCATCATGTTCAATCCCTTAGGGCAGAGGTTCTGAACCGGGGGTCCATGGACCCCCAAGGGGTATGTGAAGCCTTCTCAGGGGGTACGTGAGGTTCAAGTACAGGTAATTTATTGAATTTAGTTATAAAAAAAATGTTATTACCGAGAGGGGTACGAGATGTATTTAGCTGAGACCCAGGGGTACGTGTTCCGCAAAAGGTTCGGAACCGCTGCCTTAGGGTCTGTCTTCACCCCAGAGATATTAAGTCAGATGATCAGCACCTCTTAGCTCGGACATGAGCAGCCCTGCTGGCTGAGCCATGCCAAGTTACCTTGTCCTCACTGACACTGCGGGGGGCACACCCCATGGTTCTTTGTGCCACTCCACAAATCTGTCCCACTGAATTGTGGGGGAACTCATCTGTCCCTCAAGGGGCACAGAGGAATTGTGGGAAGGCACTGGTGGATGAGCAGCACTTGAGTGGTGTAGCCTGTGCCCTCCCTGCAAAGGGGGCAGGTTACCAGCGTGAGGTCAGGTCCACACTTAGGGAGAAAATTGACCTAAGATAATGCAACTCCACATACGTGAATAACTAGCTGGAGTTGATGCACCTTAGGCTGAAGTTCCGCAGCATCCCCACAGCAGGAGGTCGACAGGAGAAACTCTTCTGTCGACTTCCTTTACTCCCCGCGAGCTGGTGAAATACTGGAGCCAACGGGAGCAGGATCAGTGGTCGATTTAGCAGGTCTTCACTAGCCCCACTAAATCGAACCCTGGGAGATCTCCACCGCGTCAATCTCCCTGTAAGAGGAGACAAGCCCTGAGTGAGCATCTCACTCGGGTGTTAGCCTATAGCCCCGGCTGGGCCAGGTAGCCTGGGCTGACAGCACTAAGCATGGGTGAGAGGATCTTCTGTGCAAATAATGGTGTGGAGGTTGGTAGCAACACTTGAGGAATATCCCAAGTTAACGGCACAGTGAAGACCCACCCCAAGGTGTCTCTCTCTGCAGAAAAAACCCACCTTCCAAAAGCCCCGCTCCATCCTGATGATCCCGATTGGTTAAATCCAGCAGCCACTGCTCATGGCAAAAGCAAAGCTTCAGCAAAGCTCTCTGCACAGTATTGGTTTGCACACTCTCAATCCGCCCCTCCCTCCCCCCCATTCTGCTGCTGGGTCATCTCCTCTCAATAAAAAGCAGCGATTAATTCTTAAAGGGGCCCAAAGCCATTCTGTTTCTCTCCTGTCCAGAAAAAACACACCACACTCCAGCACTGCGTAATGAGAGGGTTGGCCTCCTCAGCCAGGTGCCGGCCTTTTATTGATTTGCTGCTGAACTACTGATTTCTGAAGCAGCTCCCTCCGCACTCCTGGCTGACTTAACGAGCCTCGTTCTAGAGCCTAGGGAAAAGGGAAGGGGAGATTCTGGACGCTGCTTTTCCTTTATGGAAAGGAGGATGAAGGCCTAGAGAAGACTTTGCGGCATACCCAGAAGGGAGGTGGGATGAAGCTGCTCTCCCATTGGATATGGGATCACACACCTGATTGAACCTGCTAATAATGAGCAACGGGCTAAGGCCAAGGGTTGGACAGTGGGAAAAGAGATGTTCTACTGTATTAACCCACAATTTAATTAATGTGGATGTTTAATGACTTAGGACAAAGTCAAATTTAAAAACCAGGCCAACTGGTCATGGTTACCCTCAAGTGGATCTCTAGGAATAACAACGACCAGCTAACACACTGGGGGGAATTTTTCACAATTCAGTCTCTGCTATTCACTATCAATGTAACCCCTCCGGCCCACCCCGCAATGACTTACCCAGCCTGGCCACAGAGCGGAGCAAAAGGCAGCAGAAATTGTCAAAGGAAAGTTGCAAATTCAACGGCAGACAATACATTAGAGTAAGTGTGCTGCAAATTACCTCCAGATCCCCCTTGGTAATGGACTCTTCCTCTACTCGGAATTGCAGGTCCTCCACTTTCCTGCAGGGATGGGGGAAAAAGGCCAAAATCAGTAATGCCAGGATTACACATTTATCATTAAGTAGCTGCCACAAAAGGCCTCTCAAAAAACAAAAGGATCACAGGAGGATCACAAAAGTGGGGTATGGATACACCATATATGCAAACCCCTCTGCAGAAGTGAAGCAGTCCCTGTAGAACTCTGGGAATGCGTTAATTAGCATAACTCATGCAAAACAGATACTTCTCTGTCTGTAATGTGCCATACCACACTCCTCCAGTGAGCAAGGCTGCTGTACTATACACCTCCATTTGGATACTGGCGTTTTACTGGAGGAGTTGGCTTTTGACCGTAATTCACTGGCCTCATGGGACCGAGCCAAGTTTCTAGGCCAGCTATTCACTGATGCATTTTGCAGGCAAGTGATGGGAAACTCCAGCGCCAAGAGCCGAAGGATTCATTGCCAGATATTCACAGACCATCAGGGCTTTTCCCTTCATGGGTGACGATGGGCAGCATTTCACACACGTTTCGGGAACAATGAACCAGGCTGGCAGAACAACTCATCGCAAGACACTAATGTTGTACAGCTTCCCACCCACCCCCAACACACAATTCCACAATAAAAATAAACCCCACTAATGATACAATTGCGAGTCAGTCTCCTTGGCAAATTCAGCCTTTTCAGCCTTCTTTGTTCTTCTATCAGATTCCTTTTAAACCAAGTTGTGCGAAGGATGTTGCCCTGGGAACTAGATGTAAGAACTCAGTGATTCTCCATCATGGACAAAAATAGCTCTGTATGTAAATATCAAACTTCAAAAATAAGCTTCCTTGTATAAACCTCTTCCAATTAGACGAGGCATCTGCTGTTGCTTAGGCAAGCGCTCAGCTGTTTCTGATTAAATAATCTCTTACTTCTTGTAGCATGGAGCAGGAGCTGGGAACGAGTCCTGCGCATGAGGGAACATCTTCAGATGGGGTGTCTTTCAAATAAAAAGTCACCATTTCCCTTTTAACCACCACAGACACAGCCCAGGGAAACATCTTGATCCTCTCACCACGAGCTGAAGGCTTTTTGTAAATGGAGTCTCCGGCTCACTTGGCTGACTACAGATTTTCTCTCTCGGCGCATTCAGCAACACGAGTCTCTTGTGCCGGCACGTGTCCTTGGAGGGCACTGTCTGAAGGAGCTGAGATTTGGGGCACAGGCACAGGGACGCTACCGCGTGTTCGGTGGACAACTCCTCTTCCCACAGTTGCCTTTATGATTATCACCTCGCAAAGCAGGGTAGGAAAGAAATGTCTCCGGAGAAGGTTGGGTCCCATAACTAGGGTTATAGGGCTCAGATCAGGGATAGGCAATCATTTTTTGCCTGGGGCCACTTCGGAAATTTTTGAAGAGGCCCCGGGTTGTACAGGAAGGGGCGGGGCCAAGATATTTCCTCTGGGGGGGAGGGAGTGCCTTTGCCTCACCCCAAGTTCCCCCAAGGTGCCCATGCCCTTAGCGTAGGAGGAGACTTCCCTCGCTTCCCTGCCCCTAGGCCAATTAGGGCCTGGGAGTGGGGGAGCACGCAAAGCCTCCTCCGTTCTCCCCACCTCCCCTGCCAGCAGCGTGCTCCTAGCAGGGCACGAGGCGGCTTTGCGGGCTCCCCTGCCCGTAGGCCCTAACTGGCCTGGGGGAAGGGGAGCACCAGGGCCTCTGCGGGCCGGATCCACCCCCCTTGGCAGGCTGGATCCGGCCCGCGGAGGCCCTTTTGTCCACCCCTGGCTCAGACGCACCGCCTGCTGGGAGTGTCTCTACTTTCTGATGACAGAAGTTAACCGGGATATTTCAGAGAAAGGCTTTGCTGACTGCCCAGTTTTCCCAAAATGCGTCAGTCTCACCCCTTTCAAGCATTAACGAGCGCACACTCGGTCAATGTCAGGGCACGATCCAAACGCGATTCAGGATTCGCTCTCCTTTCGGCCGTTGAGAATAACCCACCCTCGCGGCCCTGGAGAAAACAAAGGTACTGGCAACATAGTACAGCCTCCTGCTGTATCAATCTGTGCTTCCAAGGGTGCAGCCGGCTCAGGCTGCCCCTCCCCTTCCTGCAGCAGACAGCTCTCAAAGCCTGGCCGTATCAAGTTGCTATTAGAAATATTGGCAGAGTCTTACCCTTTGTCTCTTGCCAAGCTAAGAAAGCAGAGGCCACGTGCGGCTCATTCTCAGTCACACTGACCGGACCCTGCCGTGCTAGAAGATCTGCCACTTCCAGATAACGCTGGAGCGGAAATGGTTGCTGCTGTTCCCTACCTGCTCTGTGTTCTTGGGGAGCCTGGGCAGAATACTCAGGGAGACTTACAAAAAGCAGCGAAAAGGCAGGGGAAGATCCATCTAGGCCCCTCCGGACTAGGGGGGCAGGATTAAGGAAACACCCCGAACCTCTTCTGCACTGAAGTTGGGCCAGGACGGTATCTCCATTGGCGCACACGCAGAATGGAGAAAAGCAATTCCACGGCAAGAACTGACATGGAAAGCAGGAAAGCACAGCCGGGTGGCAAATCTCTGCTCCGGATGCTACTGAACCCACCCAGCTCAGTCATCATCAGACCAGTTCTAATAATAAATCCTCTGTTTGTACCCAAAATCCTGGAACTGCCTCACTGAATCAGGAGCTCTCTTGAAGGAACGATCAGTTCTTATTGTCTAGCTCAGGGGTCTCCAAACTACGGCCCGGGGGCCGGATGCGGCCCGCGAGGCCCTCTCATCCGGCCCGTGGAGACCTTTTTGGATTCAAAGGCAGAAGAAGTGAGATTGTTTCAAAACCCATTTGAAGCAGATGTGGCCAGTTGCCCAGATGAACTGCAGCTGGAAGTCATTGAGTTGCAAGCAAATGACCTCCTTAGGGACAAGTTCAAAATAGGACTGGTGGGTTTTTACCAGTTTTTGCCCAAGGAAGACTTTCCTAATGTCAAAACTTTTGCATCAAGGTACCTTTCAATCTTTGGAACAACATACCTGTGTGAACAAACATTTTCAAGAATGAAATACGTGAAGAGCAATTTGAGAACAAACTTGTCCGATGATAATCTCAGGTCACTGTTGATGTTAGGGACAACAAATCTAAAGCCAGAAATGTCTGCTATTTTGGCATCCAGGAAACAATTTCACCATTCACACTAATACAGGTGTTCATGTGTAGTGTATGAATGTGTTATTAAATAATAACTGAATAAAATAATATTAAATACATAATTAAAAACAACATCCATGTTTTGATTGTTTTTTATTTGGACCTCAAGTGTGTAGTCGGCCCCCGAACTGCTGTTTGATAGCTAATGCGGCCCTCGGGCTGAAAAGTTTGGAGACCCCTGGTCTAGCTGAACAAAACCCCTTTGGAATACTCCCTTGAGCCATCAATTCACTCCTAAACAAATCTAGTGTTCTCCTTGAACTATGGTTGTGTCCCTCCAAAACCCCCTGCCCATACTCAATAAAGTGTGCCCATGCCTGGAGCTAAATTCTGCCTCAGTTCCATGAGGACCTCAAGTATCAGAGGGGTCGCCGTGTTAGTCTGAATCTGCAAAAGTGGCGAGGAGTCCTGTGGCACCTTATAGACTAACTGAAGTGTAGGAGCATAAGCTTTTGTGGCAAAGACCCACTTTGTCAGATGCATGTAGTGGAAATTTCCAGAGGCAGGTATAAATATGCAGGCCAGGATCAGGCTGGAGATGACGAAGTGGGCCTCCTTGATTGGATCCACCTCTAGTAGCTGATCTGGAGGTGTGAATTCCAAGAGAGGAGAAGCTGCTTTTGTAGTTAGCGAGCCATTCACAGTCTTTGTTTAATCCAGAGTTGATTGTGTCAAACTTGAAGATGAACTGTAGCTCAGCAGTTTCTCTTTGAAGTCTGGTCCTGAAGTAAAAAAACTTCCTGCAGCAAAAAAACTTCAGGACCAGACTTCAAAGAGAAACTGCTGAGCTACAGTTCATCCTCAAGTTTGACACAATCAACTCTGGATTAAACACAGACTGTGAATGGCTTGCTAACTACAAAAGCAGCTTCTTCTCTTTCAGAATTCACACCTCCAGATCAGCTACTAGAAGTGGGCCTCATCCTCCTTGATTGGATCCACCTCGTCATCTCCAGCCTGATCCTGGCCTGCATATTTATACCTGCCTCTGGATATTTCCACTACATGCATCTGACAAAGTGGGTCTTTGCTCACGAAAGCTTATGCTCCTACACTGCAGTTAGTCTATAAGGTGCCACAGGACTCCTCGCCACTTACGAGGACTTCAATTTCTCCCGCCTGATTGTGCTGGGGACTCTGTTCAGCCGGTCTCCAACACTCTGCCCCACCCCGCCACGTGGGAACCCCAAACTTTCCTTCACAGACTAGTGAGATCCCTCTCGCTCGGTACAGCCTCCCGACTCTGACTTATGTGCTGGGTTATGGTTTGCTAGCCTGAACTTTTGTAATCAGATTTAAGCTAGACTTAATATTGTAACTGGTTTGCTGGTTTGGTTCCCCTTATATGGTGACTACCTAGAAATAAATAACTTTCATGGCTAAGCTGCTTGCCCCCCTCCCTCTCGGAGGGAGAAGGGATTGTTTTTGGCTCCCCCATTCGCTCTGCAACAACGCTGCTTGTACCCAAGCTAAAGACCCCCCTGTGGCCCCCGAATCTTGTGAAGTTTGCTCATCAAGTGGGATACCTACAGAATGGTTGTGGCGTGAAAGTCAGAACAGACAGGCTGAAACAGGGGGGCACATGAAATTGGCAGCTCCAAGTGCCGTTTAACCCAGCCCACTGCATCCAAGGGCACGTGAGGGTCACAGCTCGGCATTGCTGTCCACCCAGCCTCCGGAGTCCAGAGACAAGGGGTCAGCGTGGGAGTGCTGATAACCGGGCCCCTCAGAAGCGCTCTGGTGGGGGGAGTGTTCATCTGATTCTAGCGTGGGAAGAACCCAGCCCTGGGGAACCTCGACCCTGCGGGAGAGTTCCATGGGGAGGAAACTGTCAGATGGGAGAACCCATGTAACACAGGTAGCACAGTGACAAGTATCAACCCCCCTCCGAAGAGTAACCCTCATAAACGTGCATACCCCAACTCAGCGGGGAAATCTGGGAACAGTGCTCCCCTTAGCACAGGGGTGGGGAACCTCAGGCCCAGGGGCCGGACGCAGCCCCTGGCTTGCCTAAATCTGGCCCCCGAGGCTCAGCATTGGGGAGCAGCACTGTTGCTCCAGCCCCCCTGCCACCCACCCGCAGGGCTGGAGCGCACAAAATCTACTAGCCCGGGCCTCCCTCGGCTCTGGTGTGTGAGGGGAATATGAGGAATCATAAAATTATAGAATACTAGGACTGGAAGGGACCTCGAGAGTCATCGAGTCCAGTCCCCTGCCCTCATGGCCGGACCAAATACTGTCTAGACCATCCCTGAGAGACATTTATCTAACCTGCTCTTAAATATCTCCAGAGATGGAGATTCCACAACCTCCCTCGGCAATTTATTCCAGTGTTTGACCACCCTGGCAGTTGGCAACTTTTTCCTAATGTCCAACCTAAACCTCCCTTGCTGCAGGTTAAGCCCCTTGCTTCTTGTTCTATCCTCAGAGGCCAAGATGAACAAGTTTTCTCCTTCCTCCTTATGACACCCTTTTAGATACCTGAAAACCGCTATCATGTCCCTCCTCAATCTTCTCTTTTCTAAACTAAACAAACCCAGTTCTTTCAGCCTTCCCTCATAGGTCATGTTCTCTAGACCTTTAATCATTCTCGTTGCTCTTCTCTAGACCCTCTCCAATTTCTCCTCCTCTTTCTTGAAATGTGGTGCCCAGAACTGGACACAACACTCCAACTGAGGCCTATCCAGCGCAGAGTAGAGCGGAAGAATGACTTCTCGTGTCTTGCTCACCACACACCTGTTAATGCATCCCAGAATCATGTTTGCTTTCTTTGCAACAGCATCACACTGCTAACTCATATTCAACTTGTGGTCCACGATAACCTCTAGATCCCTTTCTGCCATACTCCTTCCTAGACAGTCGCTTCCCATTCTGTATGTGTGAAACTGATTGTTCCTTCCTAAGTGGAGCACTTTGCATTTGTCTTTATTAAACTTCATCCTATTTACCTCAGACCGTTTCTCCAAGTTGTCCAGGTCATTTTGAATTATGACCCTATCCTCCAGATTAGTAGCAACCCCTCCCAGCTTGGTATCATCTGCAAACTTAATAAGCGTACTTTCTATACCAATATCTAAATCATTGATGAAGATATTGAACAGAGCCGGTCCCAAAACAGACCCCTGCGGAACCCCACTTGTTATGCCTTTCCAGCAGGATTGTGAACCATGAATAACTCCTCTCTAGTACGGTTATCCAGCCAGTTATGCACCTACCTTATAGCCCCATCTAAGTTGTATTTACCTTGTTTATTGACTGTCTTCCTCCTTCTCAGCTGGGGGAAGGGGTCTCACTTGGCTTATCACTTGTGTGCAGCCCCTAACTGATTTCTCCATGGGTCAGTGGCCCCCAACCCAAAAAAGGTTCATCGTCCCTAGCTTAGCACATTGTCTTGGTGCAGTACCACGGACACTCTTCACCGGCGTGAGGAAGACTGACTGAACAACAAAGCAGGGCCTACCCAGCATGCAACTGGATACTCGCAATATACAGAGGCGCACTGTTCGGTTTACTAGGCCTCAGACATGACACCCTCATCTCATCCCTCCTCCTCCAAAGATATTCATGCCAAATGGCTCCTTGAATGACTTTTCCTTCAGGCTAATACCTCTAATGCCCAGCAACGCTCTTTGAAGTGCTGGGGAACGGCTGAGTTCTGTACAGTGTAATCTTGGGAACGGCAGCACTTCAGAGACAACAGCCATGAGCGGCGGCTGATAGCGAGTTTTGCCCTAAGTACGACATGCATTAAACAGCAACCAAGTGGTTCTAATCTCACTAGTCCTTTTGGATGAGACCCAAAACGATCCCCCACCTAAGCGCAAAGCTTCCCATACCCTTCTCTGTCCAGGAAAGAGACTGGCCATGAATACCTGGAGGCTGGGAGTTAGAAGAAGGTTGGTATCCATCTTAAGAGGGATGTTTGGGAACAATCTCCCAATAGGAGTAGTGCGGGAAACAACCCAAGTGGATTGAAAAGGGAGCTTGATACAGTTCTGAAAAGGATGACTGCGATAGCCAGGGACTGGACTCGGCAGGGCCCTTCCAGTCCAGTTCCTAGATGACTTTCCTCTTCAGAGTCCTCTACGTTCAGAGCAATGGAGCTGATTTGGCTGAGAACACTGAATACGAGGGATGTTGTGATGGTGCGTCGGGGATCCCCCCGACCCTGCACCCCTGTAGCAGCGTGAACAGACTCCGCCAGCCAGTAGAACAGGAAGGGTTTATTGCTTCTCCAAGATACAGCCAAGCATAGACATGATGTGGCTACAGGAGTCAGAGCCAGGCAGCCTTAGACCCCTTGGGTTAGGGGGTCCATCGCCCCC
This sequence comes from Pelodiscus sinensis, assembly GCF_052426305.1. Taxonomy (NCBI): domain Eukaryota; kingdom Metazoa; phylum Chordata; order Testudines; family Trionychidae; genus Pelodiscus; species Pelodiscus sinensis. The sequence goes on along the minus strand of NC_143072.1, from coordinate 3,715,540 downwards.
CCCCAACCCTCAGCACCCAGCTTAATCTGTTCCCTTCATGTTTCCCAGCCAGAAACTGACACTTCCCCCAACACTCACTTCCTTTGTTCCATCTCTTCCCTTGACCGGTAGGACCGGTTAGGTCACGGTCATGGGGGCCCTCAAGGCGACCCCCGCTGGGCCGTGCTTACAGAACGAGGCCAGTAGGGGTCATCCACAGCCCAAGCACAGCAACGTACTGACACTACCTCACAGATGTAAACCCCCATTTAATTGGCTACCCGGTTAAACCTTCACGCCCTAACTTAGGACAGAAAGAGAAATAGCCCAGGTGCAGCTACAAGGGACACCAGGAACTGTCCCACTTCACGTCTCCTCCAAACCCTGCCAGGCAAAGGAACGAGGAACTCTAGCCCGCCAAACGCTGCCCTCCTACTGCCATTCGCCTCGGCACGTCAGCCCCCGACCCCAGGAGCGCAGACGGCTCAGCGGCGAGCAGCACTCGGGGCACAACTCATTTCCATTGCCATCCACGTCTCTCCCTTCAGTCAGCGACTTCCCAGACTCTCCACCGCCTGCTTATGGCGCCACAGAGAACAACTCCGCTGCCATGTTAAGTCCAATGCGTTTGGCACGGGTTAGCCTCAGGGAGCCAGGCAGGTCACAGAGCCCAGGGACTCTGAAAAGCATCACGGAAGAGCTCAGCATCATCTCATGCCCCCCATGAAACCCTACGGCCTCGCTCCCCGGTCGCTCCATGCTGCCATTACCTCTGCTTCCTATTCCCACCCCGCTGTCTGTTCATCACGTTACCTTTTCTCCTCTTCCAGCTGGTTCAGCAGCTCCACCTTTTCCTTCTGCGCCCCGTCTACTAGGGTCCGTGCTCGCTGGAGATTCGCCTCCGCCTCGGCGACGTACTGTAACAGAGAGCCAGTCACGTTTGCACACACGCTCACTAAACACGGGACAGGGGACCGACCTGGACAGCGCAGGAGGTTGGTAAGTGACCTTTGTAGAGGCTTTCATCTCTAGGGAGCAGGTTTTCCAGGGAGCACAGCACATAGGAGTCCCAAGAGGAGTGTACTCCAGATATCCACTCTGAACATGCGACATCTGGCCCAGGGCATTTTTGAAACCCTGGTCCTAGGTCACCAGATCAAACCCAGCCCCGGCCAGCAGGCTGGGGGAACAATTTGGAGTGCACAAGTTATCCGACGCCCTTTTTCTAGCTACTCACAAAGAGACAGAATGTTATGAATCAATTTGCTACTGGCAACGGTTTGATGAACTCTTTAGACAATTTAAGGTGTATGAGAGTCTGCAAGCTTCTTCTAGGTCTCTGGCTGGCATGTGATTGGACACGTATGGCACATGGTACTGTTTCTGCTTCCAGAGTGGACAACGGAATTGGAGTAAATCAGAATAGTCAGTAGCCATGCGAGAGTAAACACCCCTACCCAGATGGAGCTAAGAAATGTTGAATTTACAGCCATTCCCGTATACAGTTTAATGTGAACAAAACTCCACTGGCACAAACGCTTGTGAAAAAGGGGAGTGAATGGGTTTCACTTTTGTGCAAGCATCCTTGCACAATTTTTCTGACTCTCCATCCAGTGCTAGTCATGATCAAATAGCACTCAAAGCAGGGGGCTATTTGCTGACTTCCCTGACAGAAGTTCTGTATCTGGTGGCATGGCAAGAAACAGAGGCACCATGGACCGAATGACTCATGGAAAGCGAAATTCCCTGTCACCAGCAGAGAGGCTCCTGCCATGCCAGCGTTCACCACTATTGCTCCGAGAGACGCACACGGGAATACTCTGTGCTCTGGCTCTCCGTTTCCCACCCTGCCGGTGGAAGCAGCTGAGTAGGCAGCAAGAATCCGTGATGGGAGAACCCGGGGGTACCCGTTAGGCAGCTGTCTGGCTGCGTTGGGTGCAAAAGCAACACAAAACAGCCTAAGTTTGGATCAAGAAACTCGACACTCAAGTAGGTAACACCACCCCCTGGAATGGAGCCAGCTATACCAGCAGGAAAGGGGGTTGTACCAGAGTCTTCCCCCTCCACCACAACCTCCCGGTGGCATTCTGTCTCTGCAGCGAGGGGGGGGGGAATCATTTAATGGGGGAACACTCCAAGAACTTGGTAAATGGTCAAGGGCCGCACTTTTCTAGGCTATTAATGGAGCGGGTACAGGATCTAGAATGGAAGTTGGGTACAGGAGGGAGCTCTGGGTAGTGGATTGGGGTGCAGGGCCTGGGGGGGTGTGCAGAAGAGGATTGGCTTGGAGGAGGAGTGTGGGAGGGGCTGCAGGGATTGGCAGGGAGATGTGACCGGGGCAGGGGTGTGGGAGGGGGTGCAGAAGGTTTGGGTTGTGACCTGAGGCAGGGAGTTGGGGAGAGAGTGGGGATGGGGTGCCAGGTGCAGGCTCCTGATGGGAGGCGCCTACCAAGTGGGACACACAGGCAGGGTCCCTGCAAGCCCCGGCCACATGCTTCACCTGCTCATGTTGGGTCTTCAAGATGGAAATTTCCTTCTCCACTTCGCAGATGTGGCTGGTGGCCTTGGCAACCTCCGCTCTCTCCAGATCTCGCTCTGCCAGCAGCTGCTCGATGTGCTGCTGCTTTTCCTTCAGGGCCTCCTGCAGGGCGGTGGTGCCGGAGATCTTCCGGGCATAGCGCGAGGACGTCTCCGTCAGCTGGAGAGGAGAGCAAAGACGGGGGTCTGTAGCTCTGCTCCCCCCACCCCTGCCCAGGCAGACAGCTTTCACCAGCCAGCCCGAGTGCCTGTGCACACAGTGCCCCTTTGGAACTGGAGGGCAGTGAAAGCCATCAAACCGCTAGCCCCCAGACCCTGTGCTGGTGCTGGGAGCGCAGGGCTCAGCTGGAAGGGGTGAGGCTCCCAGTCAGAATGAGATCACAGATCAACACCCTGCAGACGGGCAGCTCTTCTGGGCAGCGCTGGGAAGGGAGTTCTCCAGGGACAAGGTTAAGGGGCAGGGAAGATCACACTTTGAGAGGGGACTAAGGTGGGATAGGATAGAGATCTATAAAATCTTGACTGGCGTGGAAAACGAGAACAAGGAAAAGTTATTGACTTGTTCCCATAACCTAAGAACAAGTCACCAAATGAAATGAATAGGCAGCAGGTTTAAAACAAACAAAAGGAAGTTTTTCTTCATGCAGAGCACAGAACCTGTGGAACTCCTCGCAGGAGGAGGTTATGAAAACCATGACTTTAACCGGGTTCAAAATAGAACTAGATAAATTCATGGAGGTTAGGACCCTCAATGGCTGTTAGCCAGGATGGGTAGGAATGGTGTCCCTAGCCTCTGTCTGTCAGGGGCTGGAAATGGGTGACAGGGAAGGGATCACGTGATGATTTCCTGTTGTGTTCCCTCCCTCTGGGGCACCTGGCATTGGCCACTGTCGGCAGACAGGATACTGGGCTAGATGGACCTTTGGTCTGACCCAGTGTGGCCGTTCTTATGACCTTTTGAAGACCTGCTTTCTCTTCACACATAGGCTTTATTTAGGACAGCCACTGAAAAAAGCCCAGGCGATAAGAACTCAGCTGCCAGGGCCATCGCTGCCTGCGAAAGCTGGATCCACGGCCCAGGGTGACACTTGTTTGTGCCTCGCTGAGAGTGGTCAACATTGATCTCCTGTATGTCCTAGCACTGGAGCGTTTCGGAAGGCTATTTTGCATTCCCACGGGGCCGGCCTTCTTAGGAACCCCCAAGCACGACACACGCCATTCAGAGGAATTCCTTCCCCCCACAACAAACTGCAGCCACCTCTGAAGCGGGAAGGAAGCAGCTGTTGTGTGCTACAGGGCATTGCTTTTGCAACCAGGTGGGACAGAAAATGAAACACTGTCCCAGTCTAGATGGCATTTGCGGGAGGCAGAGTATAATTCTCCAGGGTGGGTTGTGGACATGTCCCTGCTGGTGCCCTTCCCCCCGCAAACAGCGTCCCGGGATCTTACGTGACCACAAATGCTCAGGGAGTCCGAGCTCCCTCCAAGGGGAGGAAAGCGAAGACCAATCATAGTCTCCCCCGCGCTTCCCATTTCCCTGCTGGCAGGGCAGTCGGAGCAACCCCAGGGCGCCTGCTGAAGGCTCAGTTCTGCCAGGTCAGAGAAGGATTGCTCTCGGTCCGAGAAGAGGTTCTCACCAATCCGCTCCGGCTGGGTCTGCCGCCGACGGAGGACGCCACGGAGCTGACCGAGCTGATGGAGGAGCTACTGGGGCTGTGAGTTAAGGCGGACACCCCCATGGCCATCCGCTTGCTCTTCTTGGCTTTAGCAGGACTGGTAGACGGGAACCCAATCCGGATCACCTTGTGAATGGGAGCGAAGAGGCCAAATTTGGGGGGGCACTGAAAGTACCTGGAGCAGGAGAAAGAGAGAATATCAGAAAGGCGATTGCCCCCGCCTAGAAAGCCCTCCACACTGGGCAGCATCCAGACAGAACTGGAGTAGGGATGTCGACGTGTAGCCGACGACACGAATAACCGTTAAGTCTGGACTTCAGTTAGTCTTGTGGACTACACGCACTCCCCCACCTTGCTGCCTCGGTATCAGAGGCAGCAAAGGGGGAAGAGGCGGGGAGCCGGTGCCTGTGAGGAGCTGGCTTTAAGCAGGCGCCTCACGAGCACGGGATGTGCCTCCCCCTCCATCCCTATGCTGCTGCCACAGATAAAGAGGCAGCAGCGCGGAGAGTGAGGGGGGCAGGCTGGAGCCAATTCGTGCCGGAAGCCAGCTTTTAAGCCAGCGTTCTGCAGATTCACCCGCCCTGCTTCCTCACTTGATGCTTCCTACAAAGGAAGCAAGTTGGGGAGGTAGGAGCCGGTTCCCCCCAGCACCAGCTCTGCAGTGCCGCCTGCTCCTTCCAGTTCTGCTGCCTCCCCGCGGCAGCAATGGGAAGTGGGGGCAGGCGAGTCCTGTCCACGAGGGGTACGAGCTCCCTGAGGACAGAGGCTGCTGCCACAGACTGGCCTCTGACTACAGGGAGCTCAGACTCCATGGATAGGGGCTGCTAGCACCCCGCACTGCAGTCTCTGTATCAGAGGTTTTTCAACTAGCTCCCTCGGCAGACCAGCTCCCACCTGCCATCCCACAGAGGCAGCAGCGCGGGGTAGCAGGGGCTCCCTGGGAATGGGGCCTGGAGCGCCTCCAGGAACTCTCGAATAGTTGTGTAACCAATAAGATTGAATGTGGTTACACGCCTATTCAATTACACTATATCCAACATCCCTAGCTGGGAGTCCAACCAAGAATTCCCAAGTTCTGGGAAATAGTCTACAGCCCGTGGCACAGGAAGTCAGATCAGACGATCACAGAAAAGAGATAATGAATCGAGCATCACAGAAGATTTAACAGCGTCCTCACGAACCCTGTCGCCCGATGATGTGGCAGAACAGGCTACAGCATTCCCTTTTCGGGTGTTTTGGAGGAGGCGGTTAAGGGCACAGTCCCTAGGAGGACAGGCCCAAAATAGAGGCTTGCTAAAATAAAATAAACATGTTCACAGGAGCAAACGCAACCCAAAGCAAAACACACCCCCTTTTGCAGTGACACCCATACTGTATAATGTCACATTTTTAAAGTCAATGAAAGGAGGATGGGGTTTTTGGTTTTAAACATTCCTCCTGGAGTGTTTTTACCCTTGATGCCGCTTTAGAATCAGTGATGAGTGTAGCTCAAACAGGAATTATTCTGGGGAAAGTTATGGCCTGTGTTAGGCAGGAGGTGAAACTTGAATGATCGCATCAGACCACTGAAGGGTATGAATGGTCTGGTTTAGAAGGGCATGGATCTACAATATTGGCCAGTCAGATTTCATTGTGCACACTGTGGGCATGTCTAAACTACATCCCTCTTCCGAAAGAGGGATGTAAATTAGACAGATAGAAATTGGAAATGAAGCTGGGATTTGAATTTCCCACACTTCATTTGCATAATGGCGGCCGCGCGTTCTTTCTAAAAAGGGCTTTTCTAAAGTGAAACCGCCGTCTAGACGTGGTTTTTTTGAGGGGAAAAAACGCTTTTTCGAAAGATCCTGTACTCCTCATTTGCATATTTTTTGAGGAGTACAGGATCTTTCGAAAAAGCATTTTTTCCCCTCAAAAAAACCCACATCTAGACGGCGGTTTCACTTTAGAAAAGCCCTTTTTAGAAAGAACGTGCGGCCGCCATTATGCAAATGAAGAGCGGGAAATTCAAATCCCAGCTTCATTTCCAATTTCTATCTGTCTAATTTACACCCCTCTTTTGAAAGAGGGATGTAGTTTAGACATACCCTGAACAAGCGAGGGGGAAAAAAAGAGCAGGTATCACAATGGATGGGAACCACAGTTGGGCGCCAATTCTCATTTACACTGCGGCCCCTTTACACCACTTTGAAAGTACAAAGGAGCCGTAAGGTAAGCAAATCACATGCACACCCGTGTTAAGGTCCCTTTGCACTTCCCGAGCACGGAAAGGAGCACTAGTGCGAATGAGAACAGGCCCTTGAAGGTTACCCTCCTCTCCAAGCAATGCAGGTTTTGTTAGTCACACGGGAATGGGGAAAGCGTTTTGGTTTTGCTACGGGGTTTTGAACCAAATAATCTGTCCTTAAGAAAAAGGGAGGGAAGGTGAGTGCTGGGGATGTGGTTATCTTGGGCTGGTGTGAGTGACACCAAGCACAGCTCTGTTTTCAGCACTGTTAGGCGATGACAGGTGTTTGCCAGATGGGGAGGCAGAAGAAGAGGATGAGGGAAGACATGGGATTTTTTTAAAGACTGAGATAGAGGTGACCTTCCTCCAGTACATACCCTGCAGCAGAGTGAGTGGTGTAGGAGCACAGATGCTTGTGTCAAAAAAACAAAAACCAAACAACCCTCTACCCACGTTGTCTTCAGGGAAAGGCAACCCAGAGCAGAGAACTACTCGCGTTCAGGTCACAGCAAAATGGGAGCATATTGAGCTGGGCTTGCGAAATAATGTCCTTGCCCCTGCTTCAAACTTAACCCAACTCTTGCCCACTGTGATCACTGCACAAAGCAACCCAAAGCAACCTGCACGGTCAGCCCCGGTCCGTGTGGGTCAGTAAGGGGGTGTCTACACTGCACCGCAGGTCAAAATGAGCTACGCAAATGGTGTATCTTCGTTCAATCTTATTTCAAAACAGCTTATTTCATCACTTGCCGCGGTCTACACCGTGCCAGCTTTGAAATAACCCGCTATTCTGAAACGTCCCTTACGCCTCGTGGAATGAGGTTTGCAGAGACGTCGGAATAGCGCACTCGAAATAATGGGCTTGCTGTGAAGACGAGGGATCGCTATTTTGGATACTTGGATACAGCGGCGGTCAAAAAAAAGCAACCAGAATGTTAGGAGTCATTAAAAAAGGGATAGAGAATAAGACAGAGACTATCTTATTGCCTCTATATAAAACCATAGTAAATCCACATCTTGAATAATGGGTACAAATGTGGTTGTCTCATCTCAAAAAAGACATATTGGCATTGGAAAAGGTTCAGAAAAGGGCAACAAAAATGATTAGGGGTTTGGAACGACTGCCATATGGAGAGAGATTAAAAAAACTTGGACTTTTCAGCTTAGAAAAAAAGAGGAGACTAAGGGGGAATACGATAGATGTCTATAAAATCATGACTGGTGTGGAAAAAGTGAATAAGGAAAAGTTATTTACTTGTTCCCACAATATAAGAACTAGGGGTCACCAAATGAAATGAATAGGCAGCAGGTTTAAAACAAACAAAAGGAAGTTTTTCTTCACTCAGCGCATAGTCAACCTGTGGAACTCCTCGCCAGAGGATGCGGTGAAGGCTAGGACTTTAATAGGGTTCAAAAAAGAGCTAGCTACATTCCCGGAGGTTAGGTCCATCAATGGCTATTAGCCAGGATGGCTTGGAATGGTGTCCCTACCTCTGTTTGTCTGGAAATGGGTGACAGGGGAGGGATCACGTGAGGATTACCTGTTGTGTCCCCTCCCTCTGGGGCATCGGCCACTGTCAGCAGACAGGACCCTGGGCTACATGGACCATTGGTCTGACCCAGTCCGGCCTAACGGGCACAGTGAGCTGATCCGGGCGGGCTCATGGCATAAATGACCACGGACAGCAGAGTTTCAGAAGGGCTCTGCAGTCAGCGAGTATCCCAATAGCTGTAGGTAACCATGTACGACCTCTGGCCTGTAACAACTGCAGCCAACAAACTCTCTCGTGGGACTGTCCACACGTCTCCCAAGTCTACACGACAGGGTTGCCAACGGTCAGTCAATTTACGGACAGTCCGTAAAAAATTAGCCGAAATTGCACACGCCCGTAAAGTCTGTAAAAAAAATTTAGGTATCTGTATATTTCGTAAAAGTGCAATCAAATAAAAAAAAAACCCAGCAATTATTCTATAGCAGTTAAATGTCTTCTGTGCTGCTTCAGCCATTTTACTGTGGAGCAGCAGAAATTGGACGTTTTAGTTGTTTGTTTAGCTCAATGGTTGAGGTGCCATAACATGAATCACGTGATCCACGTGATGTGATCATCTACATCATCCCGCTGAGTCAGCGTCCGTGTCTGTCCGTACGTTGTCCCCTTTTTGTCCATAAATGACATTTCTGTGGGACCCTGCCGCACAAGTAAAATATCCAGGAGCCCAACCCAGAAGCCAGCTGAAGCCAATGGGAATCTTCCCCTAATCTTCAACAGGCTTTCGATCCGTACCAAGCGCAGAGCCCAGGGGCACGGGCAGCCTCATCTCGTCCCTGCGATGCTCCCTCAGGTACGCAGGAGACGCCCGCGATTCACTGGTGAGCCGTTTGGATGCAGAGGCCTGTGCAGTGTGATGAGCAGGGGGATCCTAGGCGGCGTGGCTGCCGATTGGATCCATGCCAAAACGCCACGTGCATAAACCCCGGGAGAGCACGTGCAACCCCTCCTTGCGCCAGTGAACTAAAATTCCTCCAGGTGCTTTGTGGCCCGGGTCAGAGGGAGCCAGCATGGCAGAGGTACAGCCCGTGGGAGGGACAGATCAGACACACAATCTGTGAGCTCTGCAACAAGGTGACTCCTGCTCCCAAGGAGAGAGGGAGATCTCCCAAATGCAGGGAAGAGAAACCAACCCGCTAGCTGCCAGCAACGGGGCATGCTAGTGCTTTAAAAGGAGAGGAGGCCAAAAGACTCCGTCCCAGGGAGCTGGAATGAACTAAGGCCAGACAGAGGAAAAGAGGGAGCTGTAGGTCAGAAATGGATGGGCTGAATGTCTGAGGACACTGTTCCTGTACAGCCCTGAGCTAAGCACCAACCTTCGGAGGCCTGGGATGGGCGTGGCTGAAGGGAATAGAGCTGCTTTTGCGCCCGCAAACAAGTGATCAGAAAGGCTGTGGGGGTCTCAGTAGGGGGCCCTGAAGAGGAAGAACGGGAGGGAGCCTGCTGCTACCGAATTTTGGCCAGAGAGGACAGCCTTCTAGCTCTGGGCACCACATTTCAGGAGAGATGTGGAGAAGTTGGAGAAGGTCTCCAGAGAAGACCAACAAAAATGATTAAAAGTCTGGAAAACATGAGCTAGGAGAGAAGAGTGAAAGATTTGGGCTTGTTTAAGTTTAGACAAGAGAAGATTGAGAGGGAACATGAGAGCAGTTTTCAAGTACCTAAAAGAGTGTTACAAGGAGGAGGGAGAAAAATCGTTCTCCTTGGCCTCTGAGGATAGGATGAGAAGCAATGGGCTTAAACTGCAGCAAGGGAGGTTTAGGTTGGACATTAGGAAAAGTTCCTAACTGTCAGGGTGGTTAGACACTGGAATAAGTTGTCTAGGGAGGTTGTGGAATCTCCATCTCTGGAGCTATTTAAGAGCAGGTTGGACAGACGCCTGTCAGGGATGATCTAGACAGGGCCTGGTGCTGCCGGGAGGGCAGGGGACTAGACCTGATGACCTTTCGAGGTCCCTTCCTGTTCTATGATTCCACTTTCCAATCGAAACACCAGCACAGAAAACTCCATGCAGAAAGGGCTGTGCCTGTCTCTTCACCGCCTCTCCGGGTGGGCTACTGAAGGCACGGAAGACAGAACAAGGAGACGAGAGAGGAAAAGACAAGACAAGACAATTCTGATGCAGACAGATGAAGAAGGCAAAACAGCACAAGAGAGGAGACGGGGGAGGGGCACGTTCAGGTGCAATCCCGTTTCGGCAGTTAGTGCCGGTCTGCACGCGGGACATGGACTCATCCCGCTGCCCGTGAGAGATTAAGGCAAGTCTCACCTGGGGGGCCAGCTGCCGGAAACCCACATTGCCAGAAACTCAGGGCCTCTTTGGCACACAGGTCAAGCTGTTCCATCTGAGATGCCTCAGCAAGTAACACCAGGCAGCCTCTGCGTGTCACACCCTTTGGTTTCACCGCAGCAGCCAGGGCAGACAAAACTGTCTGGTTTGGGAGCCATCTCCAGAAGCTGGAAATGAACCACTGGCAGGAAACGATGGAGCAAAATCTCTCCCGCGTGTGGCTGAAATAGTGACTAATTAATAACGATCAACAATTCAGACACAAGCCCAATAGGGACGCTAATATTAGCCAAGCACTAGTTTCCTGGCACACGTCGGCAGGCTCCAGATGTGAGCAGCTGTTCCAAGATCGCTTTCCATGTGTGAAACGGCTTGCACACGTGGGCAGCAGCGTGTGTGTCGGTCACAGGCTGATGCCATGTACATGGGAGGCCGCAGAACAGCCTGTTCTCTATCCAGAGGAGAAAATGATTCATTTGCAAGCATCTGTTCAAGTCCTATCTTTTCAAAAATGAAAACCCCAAGCCCCACTCCTCTCCCCTTCTGTTGCTGCCAGGCAGGCCCCGGATCTTGGAACAGATCACTGCTTAGGGCTGATCTCATTGTGGCAAGGAGGAAAATCAACGTGGCTTCTGCAAAAGCGCCAAAACCTCTTGCTGTTACAATAAGCTACTAGGCGTGGGAAGGCTGGTAATTGGACACAGGGCCACCATCACTAATGGGCTAGCTTGGTTTGGGTCCAGACTGGGAATGAGTGCAAATCACTGTTAAAGGATGTCTGATGTGTAATAGGGATATAAGCGACTAGCTGCGTAGTTGACTACCCCGTAAACCTAGGCTTATTGAGTAGTCGAGTTGCTATTCGACCAGGGCCGGATTAAGGGGGGGGCTAGCTAGGGGGGTGCCCGATTACAGCTGTAAGGTGCACAGCGCACTGGGGGGGGGGCGGGAATGGCTCGAGCCGGCCCTGTATTCGATTAGTCGCTCCCCCCCACTTGCTGCCTCTATATCAGCCACCCCGCTGCCCCACCACGAGGCTAGAGCACACAAAATTTACTAGCCTGGGCCCCCCTAAGCTCTGGTGTATGGGGGGGGGACGTGGGGAGTGTTTTTCCCCTCAGTCAGGGGCCACATCAATGAGGGTTTGTCGTCTTTTTCTTTCTTTGCTTCTCACTTGTGTGCGGCCCCCGACTGACTCTTCTGTGGATCAGCAGCCCCCCGACCCACAAAAGGTTCCCTACCCCAGTTTACTGCAATGCTTTCATGCTAGCGTGGGACAATACAAAGCCGTTCCTATTGCAAATAGAAGCTCATGGCCAGCAGGCACCAGGCTGGCAGAAAATGAATGACGCTGCAGCAGCAATTGGGGCCTACTGAGTAGTTGTCAGTTCCATGCTACTGTCAAAGTTACCCTCTGGCCTCCACCATAGCTGGGTTTCCCGAGGAAGGCCTGAAGCAGTAATAACGTTTGATAATATTGTTGCTCGCCCTAGTGCCTTATTTACTACCCTGAGTCAAACTGCCACTTCTTTACAGCCCTAAATACAGCATGCAGAGCTGCGCAAAGATTTATAGGATTTTGCAGAGCATCTGAAAAATTGGAGTGAACACCAGGCATCGAGGAACCATTTCAGACCCCATGAGAACCCGCCCAACCATTGATCCAAGCCCAACCGTGATCAGGTTTAAAAGGCCCGAGAACTTTCCCTGTCATTATTCCCATTCGTGGGCCTGCAAAGCATCTGGAGAGTCCGTTCCTATCCTATTTCCGCAAAAGTCAGGCATGAGCTGCAGAACTCGGACCCAAATTTCCCCGAAACTCAGGATAACTTGAGATCTGAGCTTTAGGGTCACAGTTTGCAGCATGAAGTCTCGTCAGCCCTCCTGTCCAGTTTCACAGACCCAGATGCTGGAGATCATTTGGAAGAACATTCTGCCTTTTTGGTGTTCACCCAATGCCAACCTGACCCTTTCGACTTTCACAGCTTTGCACTTCACCGGCAGGCATGTGTGTGCTAAGAGCTACACTGCTGGAGAAGACACAGATGAGAATCAGGGGTTGTAAGTTCAGACTGCAAACAGATGTCACGCTTAAGTAGCACTACAAGCCTGGAGCAATAACTTCATTAATTGTTTGTTCCGGGCTCATTAAAAGCCTCACCTCCAGAAAAAAAGAGATGGCCCACAGAGTGAGATGATCTTACGTCCTTGCTATGTAGACAGAGGAAAAGGTGAATTATATATAGACTAAGGAGAGGGAAGGATTTACCAAGGAAACATATAATGGCAAGTGATCTTAATATAGCCACAGAATCACAGAAAGCAAAGTGGAGAAAAAAAATCCAACAACTCATCTCTTCTTTAAAATAAACTTCTCTACAAACTTTTACAAAGTTTCAAAATACACCAATGATGGGACTTCCACCACTTCCCTGGAGAAACTGCTTCCCAGTCTAAAGCCCTCGCCGTCGGAATATTTCCCCCCACAGCCCTTCCCAAATATACAGCCTAGATGTCCCTTTGTAAGTTCTAGCTCTGCCTCCTTTGACCCCCCTAAGCAGCTGGTTTTGGCCCTCTACATTCCATTGGTAGGCGTTGGGCGCCCTTTCAGAGTCCCGGCTGGAGCCGGGGAGCGTACACAGTACCTTGTACCAGCGACTGCTCCATCGTTCTTCCCTAGAGGTTCATCGAGTTCCACTCCACACCATTCTCCTTTGGCAAAGTCGGTCTCTCCCACATAGCGCACAACTCCCGTTTTCGTCCCGCCAACCTGTTGGGTATCAAAACCCTGGAGGTTAGAAGCAGAAGCACCAGCACTAAAAATGAGGACAGAGAGGTTGAGGAGACTGGGAGGTTAAGGAATGGGCTGCCCCAAAAAAAGAGTTTGCCTCATAGCCCTTCTCTGTCAGTTATAATACGACTCTAGGTCTGACTCTCTCCATTCCGGGCATCCTGCAGCAATGAAGGAGTTCTTCCAAGAACTCAGGACCGAAAGAGATTTTCCTACTCCCCATTGCCTGGGGATATGATGTTAAGTCCGAAATAATCAAACCTCATCTTTCAGGCTGTCGGCTAATTGTGGTAGACATCACAAAGGGACTTTCCACCTCGTACACAACTGTCTGCCTGATCACAGGGGGTTGGGCAGGGTGCCATACATGACAAACAATTGGTCCACTCCAGCACAACACGCATTTTATTCTTAGGCCTTGCCTATATTTCCAAATAGGGACGTAATCGTGTTGTTGATGAACCAATTAACTGATAAGCAAAAGCTTGTACACCCTTGACAGTGCATTTTTTAGCAGATTAGCCCACAGCCTGGCTCAGTTCTGGCTCACACCAGGTCCAGAACCTACCCCTGCTGCGGCTCTGCACTTAAACTGTATTAGGAGCCAGGCACGCAGGAAGCCCGGCTCCATTCCAGCTCACTCCTCATCCAGGAGCTCAGACCCCTCTTAGACAGCAGCTACTGCCACCTGCACTGCTGCCTCTTTATCAGAGGCAGCAGCACTGGGTGACAGGAGCTGGTCCACAAGGGGAGCTGGTTTTTAAACTGGCTCCCCTCATGGACCAGCTTCCGCCTGGCACCCCATGCTGCTGCCTCTGATACAGCGGCTGCTGCCCCCATCTCCGGGGACTATAGAATAGTCGATTAATCAATAAGAATATATGAGGTTGCTCGACTATTCAGTTAACCGATATTTAACATCCCTACTTCAAAGGTTTAACTTTTGGCTGTACCATCAAACCCTCCTAGTGGAGATACAGTTTATACTGGTATAGAAGTCCTACTGTCGACATAGTGTATACGAGTTCCCTGAATGAAAACAATCCTAGAAAAAGCACTTTTTTGCCAGTATAACTATACCTACATTAGGGCTTTTGCTATTTCAGCTACATCAATAAAATAACCCTACCCCCTAACTGATACAGCTATTCCTGCAAAGTTTTAGACCATGCCTTCAGAAAAAAACCACCACCAGAAAATAAAAGATGTACAATTACCCACTTGCATAGCCCACAGGGTTGCCAACTTTGACTGAAGCTATGCTGGGAGATTTCTGGCCCCCTCTGCTCGCCAAATGTAATGTCATTTCCTTGAACTAGCCTATTAAAATCCCCAGGATCGCTGTCACCAAGAGACTGATGCTGATTCTGGGGGACTCCAGACAAGTGGCAGGCAGGCTATGGCCCCAGGGCTACGTGCAGCCCACAAGCCATTTGGGGGTCCTATGTGCAGGCCATGAAACATTTTGTTTATCGTTGCTCACACGCAGGGTTGCCAGATTCCACTGGTTTCTGTCCATGTTTTTTCCTACCAATATTACTGACACACATGAAGCAAGGGCACGTGAAGCGAGGTGCGTGCTGACTGCGTACAACATCATGAGAGTTGTGTGCCCCCACTGCATCCAGTCAAACCGCTGATACCTGTTCCATATCAGGCATGTGCTAGCAGGGCTGCCAATCTTCCAGAGTAGCAATAGGCAATTTAAGCTAGTGAGTGGGCCATATGAGAGGTCATAACCAAAATAGTCTCAGGACAGGATAGTTTTGCTAACTGCATTCGCACCCCTAGAATTTACAAGGAACATCAATGGAACCTCCCGCAGCGGGGCCACCCCAGAAATTTGGCTTAAGGTACATCGACTCCGGCTATGCAATTCTCATAGCTGAAGTTGCGTATCTGACATTTCTCCCACAGTGTAGACTTGGCCTTACTATTGATATCAGACATACTGGTAGAACTGTATCTACATAAGGCTATTTACTGGTATAGCGATGTATATAAAAACATTAATTCCCCTACCAAAAAAAAAAAAAAAAAATCACAATTGGTAGCATTTTTGCCTACACTTACCAGTGACAACAAGATGGAGTTTTCCCCTAAAATAATTTCAAGTCTTTTTTTAAGATATGCTGAAGTATTCCAAACAGCATGTCACCATAATTCAGGATTATTTTACCCCCCAAGCAAGCAGACACACAAAGAGGGCTGCCAATTTTGGTTGGACATATTCCTAGAGGTTTCATCCCATGACAATTTTTAGTTAAAGATGAATCTTTAATTCCTGGAGGGTTGGCAACTCTACTGTCCCGTGACATGTCCCGTGACATGCCCCCAAAAGAACTGGGGAACCCATGAGTGGTCAAGACAGCATTGGCAGGACAGCATTAGAGCCAACTGTTGAACTTCCCAGCCCCTGGCAGGCGTACAGGAATGTACGTATGGGGAACTCAAACTCCATCTGATTCAGACATGCAGACTTATTCAACCCTGATAATCTGTTCATGCTGCTAAATCAAGCGTTTTTTAAAAAGCTGCCTGGCAGGTTGCATCAGTCTATGGACTGAACGGTTCAATCAAAACGTAGGTATTCATTTCCATTTCAAGCACTCAAACGACCTCGCCGCGTCACCACCTTGGACTGACGGGAAAAACCAAGGCAGCAGCAATTGTATGGAGGCAGCAAGAGAGACCTGGTGACAAGGCAAGACAGAAGTACACTGGACTCCTGGGTTTTTTCCCCCAACTGTGCCATTGGCTTGTCCTGTATTCACAGGCAAACTTCAGGGAGTCTTAATTTCCTCTTACACGTCTGCGTTTATAAAGTGCTCCCCAATCTAGGTGGCAAAGAGCAAAGAGCTAAGTGCGAGCCAGCCACTTTGGCCACTCTCGGCAGACTAATGACTGGAGGACAGGCAGGCTGCTGTTGTACGAGCTGTTGCCAAGGGGACTAGAGGCATGAAACCTAAGGAAACCATATTTGCAATTTCCCTCCTGAGCTGCACTTCCTGTCTCTAAAGCACATTTTTATTCCTCTCTAACACCTCTCCACCACGGGACTCGCTCGAGGCATGCAACTTCACAGAGCTGATGAAATGTGCTGAATTAATCACACTGGGGAATGAATCTGTTGAATTGTGAAGTAGCTTCACTACCCCATACTGACCCCTATTTCAACATGTCTGTTCTAAGAAGTGGGCTGTGCCCACAAAACTCATGATACCATCTACACATTGTGTTAGTCTTTTAAGAGCTACTAGACTATTTGTTGTTAAAGTTTTTCCTGTTACAGACAACTCGGCTACCCCTCTGAAGCTTCTAAAAGGAGGAGACATTTCACGCCTCAGACACTAAATTAGTGTAATTTGTAACCAGAAATATTACGTCCACACAGAGTCACGAAGGGACAGGGCTACCTGAGTTGAATGGGATTTGAACTCACAACCTAGAATTGAAAGGCTGCGTAGCAGCATTGCCAATCCGGTGTAATGTCCTGTTTTCCCCTGCTAGCTTAAGTCAGGGTTACTCTAAAGCAGTACAGACAAAGCTAACACTACTACCCACCCCAGGATAGGGACTGTGCTCATAGAATAAGTGTTGCATACAGCTTGCTGAAAATTTAAAATATAAAGCAACCCCCCTCTCCATTAATTATGGCTTTTTTTGAAAAGGAAAAAATTCCTACCAAAACAAAACATGTTATTTATACCAAGTCAGGTGGCATCTGAAAGTCGAGTACTCACTAGAGCGCCCCATGCAAAACAGTAGGGGAGTGAGTGTCAAAGGGATGCCCCGGTGCAGAAATACAGGACAGAAAAAGTTAATTTCCCCCAATTAAGCTATAAAGGTTCTACCAAAACTTCAGAGCCGGGAGTCTACTTTTATCACATCAGTGCAGCTGGATTTGCAGTCAAATACAAGTTCCATTAATGCAGCCAATGCAAGAAGCACCTGCACACAACTCCTGAGCAACAATGAGAAAATGATCCGTTTAGGGTCCAATGCAAGAGGAAACCCTAGCATTACAGCTTCTCTGTAGGAGGCTGTGTCTGTTACAAAGGCTGTCCATGCCAATAACAGCCCTCCATTCAGAAGGCCACTTACAACGCCTCTTTAATGATACATATTTCAAGCAGAACACTGGTATTTGCCAGCACGCAGGCTAAGTGAATGCTTATGAGGACATGCATGCACTCAAAGACGGCCTCCAAAGCGTTGATGTGACATAAGGGGAGGAGGGTTGGTTTGTGCTTTTTCTTTCCACTACAGTGATGGCTAATACTTGTTTGTGTGACGACAGCAACAATGCACACTTGGGATCACAGAAGGACAACTAAACTAACAGACCTAAGGGGTGAGATGTACCTGCCTCCCATGTCTGGTATTTTGTCAATTACCATAACTCCCCTTTATAGAACGCTCAATATCCAAGGCCTCTGCCTTGTGATCCAGGGACCTCCACAACCCAGCCAACGCTAAGAGATGCTGTGTTTTGGGGCAGCACAACATACAGGCTTCAGACCACGAGTTCTGCAGCAACCTGGGCCTTGTCCACAGGTGACAGACCAGTCAATTGCAAGTCTCTCTCACTCAGTGGTAAATGCCTATGGTTCCCACAGCAATCAGGCACAGAAGATCCCTTGCCAGACAACAACTGATGGTGTTAATCTGACCACTATAGAGTTAAAAGCTCGGAGTCCAACTTGTTATCGTTCAGGTGCTTTTTATGCTATTGTAGGCACCACAGAATGGCACAGGTACTGTGCAGTCAACTCTGGCAGCTATGCATCTGTCAGCTCCGTCCTCTCTCAAAGTCCCCTCGGCGGACGAACTTCACTAGGTCACTCACTGAGAGCCTCCTCTACCATCTCTCTTGGAAATATGGAGCAGGTGCATGGCCTGAAAGAGGCAAACGACCCATGGAGCATTTGAGGGGAGAGAAGTGGTTACAAAAGGGAATAAGGATGGAGCTGCCAGGTGTCCGGTTTTGAACCGGACAGTCCAATATTTGAGCTCTCTCTTCAGGAAACAAATTGAGAAATATAAATGTCCAGTATTGTCTAAATAAGATGTCATGTAGCTTGTGATGTAATGTCAAGTGTGTCCGGTATTTTTGTTGAAAGCGTCTGGCAATTCTAAACAAGGAGATGCACTCCACTAGGGAATTCAAGAGCAGGTTACGGATGATCTAGATCAGGGTCAGCAACCTTTCCAAATTGGCACGCCAAGCAAGATTTAACCCTCCTGCCTAGGGCTGTGCCCCTCTCCTGGGAGGGGGGCAAGGGGCTCTTTCCACCGCGCACCTCATGGACTACCTGGGTCAATGCAAACCTTTCCGCAGCCTACCCGTCGCCAATGGAAAGTCACCGTTAATTATATAAATGACGCTGGAGCCATTTTGCTAGTGCTGCAGCTGGGGAGAAATGGTTTAATTTCAATTACTAAACAGATTCAATGTTTTAACTGTCTCCTGTTAGTTTTTAATCAAACTTCATTTTAAATAAAATAAAATATGATGTCCAACACAAATGGTTTTAATGATTTTTTAATTTATGGTGGGGGGAGTGGGGAACCTTTTTTGGGTGGGAGTCACTGATGCACCGAAAAAATCAGGAGGCGACCATACAAGTGAAAACAAAAAAATGCCTCCAATAACCTGCAACCCTCACTGAGGTGGCCCCCAACTGAGACCCCTCACTCCTCTGGTGCTCCAGTCCCCATGGGGCGAGGGGAAGGGACAGGCACGACGGAGGCTCAGGGCTTCCCATAGGCCAGATTTACTTTTCTGGGGTTCCAGAGTTAGTGGATTTTTGTGGACCCCCTTAGGCTCTGGGGTGGGAACAAAACTGAGGGGTTCAATGTATGGGACAGGGCTGCCAGCGAGTGGGACAGGGATGCAGGACGGAGTGAGGAGGGCAGGGTCTGGAAAGAAGCCTGATGGCAGGAGAGGGTGTGGGATGGGGGGTACAAGAGGGAGTTTGGGGGTGGGAGGGAGGTGAAGGGAGTAACGGAGAAAAGGTGAGGCTGAGAATGCAGCCAAATAGCTAGTTGGGGAAGGGAAAGTGCACTGTGTACACACACACACACACACACACACACACACACACACACACACACACACACACACAAAAAACACTGGCCACACACACACACAAAAAACACTGGCCACACACACACACACACACACACACACACACACAAAACACTGGCCACTCAAGTACAAGCCCACCTGACTCCCTGGGAGAGGGGAACACCCTCTTGTCAGCAAAGTAAAACATCTTTTGTTCCAAATGAATTTTCCTCCAAATGAAGACACCCAGGTTAACTCTTTTCTCTTTAAAACTGGTCATGAAACCTGTAACCACCACATCACAGGTCCTCGTTCTCCATTACATGACTCTGGTTTTACACTCGTGTAACTCCACTGCAGCCAAACCTTGCACAGTGGTGAGTCAGGACTTCTCTGCATTATGCAGGCGACCTTGAGATGTTCTAACAGCTCATTATGCTGTTTGCTTTGCCCGTCAGACACAGGTTTGCTCTTTCTAAGGCCCAACTTGAGAACTTATAGACAAGAATCCTGAGCATCCTCAACTCCACACGCAGCCAATGGGCGATGAGAATGGTTGGCACCTACAAGAGGTCAAGTCCAAGGCATTTTGGGTTGGACACTCAAGAACCAGCTGCTATTTTTTAAAGCGTGAGCTAATCTGACTTCCTCCTAGGTTGCCACAGCCCTTTGTGGTAGAACCAGGCCTACAAGCAATTCTCCTGACTACCAGTCCACTGCCATGATAACATTCTCCTTCCCTTGTACCTGGCCATCAAACTCAAGGGTCTCCAAACTTTTCCAGACTGCAACTGAATCTTAATAGGTCTTCTCTCCCACTTGCACTCACATCCTTTCTCGGTGGTGACTACGTGTATTTCATTTATGCTAATAGGGCCAACGAGATATTTTTAAAATTGTGATCAATCATGTGATTAAAATTAATTGTAATTAATCGCACTGTTAATAAAAGAATAACATTCATTTAAATATGTAGATGTTTTCTACATTTTCAGATACATGGCTTAGGATGTTAAGAGGCGGCAGGCAAAGCGCCTTCACTTATCGACTAACTGTGTAGTCGATACAATTAGTATCTTAACACCGGTGGCAGCCTTTGTACACGGTGGCCTGGGCTGGCCATGAACAGGGGCTACTGCTGGAGCAGCCTCTGCCCGCGCCCAGTCTGGCCCGCTACGAAGAGGCTGCCAGAGAAGCCTTTGTTCACGGTGGCTGAGGCTGGCCACAGATAGGGGCCACTTTGCAGCAGCAGCCCCTATCCCTGGGAGGGCTCAGCTCCCTGCTAGGACCCCCTACAGACAGGGGATGCTGCCAGAGCAGCCTCTGCTTGTGGTGAGCCTGGGCCCACCATGGGCAGAGGCTGCTTTGCGGCAGCCTCCCCATCCCCTGCTTCCCTCTCGCCGCTGCCTCTGATAGAAGCAGCGCATGGCAGGGGCAGGCCGCACCACTGAGATGGTGCTGGGGGGGAGGGAGCAGGAACCGGCTTTTAAACTGGCTCCTCACCCAGCACTGGCTCCAGTCTCCCCCCCCCTCGCCCCCGACTGCTGCCTCTGATACAGAGGCAGCAAGGGCGGGGGGAAGCAAGTAGTCAAGTAGTCAGCTTAGGCTTATTGGGTAGTTGATTACTCGCTTATATCCCGAATATTGATTTCAATTACAACACAGAATACAAAGTATATAGTGTTCTCTTTATATTTATTTAGATTACAGATATTTGCACTGTAAAAAAAACAAAAGAAATAGTTTTCTAACTCACCTAATACAAGTTCAGTAGTGCGAACTCTTTATCATGAAAGCTGAACTTACAAATGTACAATTAAGTGCAAAAAATAATTGCAGTCAAAAATAAAACAATGGAAAACTTTACAGCCTACAAGTCCACTCTGTCCTATTTCTTGTTCAGCCAATCACTCAGAAAAATAAATTGGTTCACATTTGCAGGAGATAATGCTGCCCACTTCTTGTTCATAGTGTTCCCTGAAAGTGAGAACAGGTGTTCACATGGCTCCTTTGTAGCTGGTGTGACATATTATTTACAATTCAGATGGGCTAAAGATTCATATGTCCCTTCATACTTAAACCACCATTTTAGAAGACATACTGATGCTTTGGGTTGTTATCGAGGAGAGCCCATCAATTCGGACCAACAGATGCTGAAAATGTGAGTTAGATACCTCCAACAGAAGGCTGGTTTTCCCTTTTTGGTGCTTTGGAGTCTGTTGTTTCTGCATGTGAGTGTTGCTCTTTTCAGCGTGTGATAGCATGCTCCCACACCTCATACCTGTCAGATTTTGTAATGCACTTCAAATTCTTAACCCTTGAGTAGAGTGCTGTAGCTATCTTTAGAAATCCCACATTGGTACCTTCTGTTTTGTCAAATCTGCAGCAAAAGTGTTCTTAAAACAAGTGAATGCTTGTTCTCACTTTCTGGTGACACAGTAAATAAGAAGTGGGCAGCACTACCCTCCTGTAAATGTAAACAAACGAGTTTATCTTAGCAATCAGCCGAACAAGAAGTAGGACTCAGTGGATTTGTAGGGGCTGAAATTTTATGCTGTTTTGTTTGTGAGTGCTCTTACATAACAAAAGAAATTCTATATTTGTAAGTTGCACTTTCAGAACAAAGAGAATAAAGTACAGTATTTGTATAGGGTTAACTGAGAAATACCATTTTATCATTTTTACACTGCAAATATATGTAATAAAAATAATATACACTTTGATTTCAGTTACAATGCAGAAAAACATCTAAGTTATTTAATACATTTCAACCGGTATGCTATTGTTCAACAGCGCTACTAAAATTGCTATTAAACATGATTAATTTTTTAATTGTGATTACTTTTTTTGAGTTCATTGCATGAGTTAATTACGATTAAATGACTGACTGCCCTAATTTTCAGCCGGCTACAAAAGTCCCACACGAACTCCTGTTCTCACTTTCTCCTGACATTGTAAATAAGAAGTGGGCTGTACTACCTCCTGTAAACAAGTCCAGAGACGCACAGGAGCCTAGGATTTCAAAGGGGCCTGAAGCTTCAGGCTGCCGCGGCTGCTACTTAAGCAAAGGTGGGGGCCAGAGTGGCCCCTTGGTACTGGCATAGGAGTGCCATTCCACATGGCTTGGAGGGTTGGGGGAGAGGGCAGCGCCTTGGTACAGACAGTGCTAACGGCGGACTGCCCCCAGCCCTGCCCCGTCTGTCCTCAGCGAGACCCCCCCTTCCACCTTGCCCAAGTACCCACAGAGGCTTTTGGCCCTGCTGCCCATAAATGTAAACAAATTTGACTTAGTACTTGGTTGAACAAGAAGAAGGAAGAAATAGAACCAAGACTTGTAGACTCTTAAGTTTCACCTGGTTGCCTTTTGGAGTGCAGTTAATGTAACGCAAAATCTACCCGTGTAAATTCCACTTCCATGACATGAGGTGAATGGAATCATTTTTACCGTGCAAATATTTGTAACCGAACAATATAACCTGAGCGCCGTGCACTACGTATTCTGTGTTGTCACTGAAATCAAGGCATTTGAAAGAGTAGAAAAGTACATTTCAATTGGTATTCTACTGATTAACAGTGTGATTGAAATGGCGATTAATCGAAATTTTTGAGTTCATCGCCTAACTTAACGGCAACTAATCGACAGCCTTAATTCTTAACCGTTTTAAAGGAGTCCAAGTTAATTCCGCTGTCTGCGCTGGTTCCTCACTCCATCTCCCTGCTCCTGCTTGTTCTGTTTCTCACAGCTGGAAAAAGAGGTAGAGTCAGCATCATGCGAGACACCAATTCTTCTTTCATGATCACCAGTTAGCAATTACCCAGGATGCAGTTAAAAACTCCTGGCTGGCCTGCACCAGCTGACTTGAGCTCAAATTGCTCAGGCCAAGTAGCTGTTTAATGGGGGTGTAGACATCAGACTGGAGCCTGGCTCAAGGACCCTGGTGGGGAGGGGAGGGTCCCAGAGCATGGGCTGCAGGCTGAGCACAAACATTTACACCTCTATTAAACAGTCCCTTAGCCCAAGTCAGCTGGCACGAGCCAGCCATGCGGGTGTCTAACTGCAGGGTAGGCATACGCTACGTGCGCCAGATGCCATCGTCTGGGACACTCTGGGCTAGCAAAAGCAATTGGTAACTGCTCAGCAGTAATGACAAGAGAAGAGCTCTATGCGCCGGCCTTAGAACATTCATGTCATTCTTACATCTGTGGGAAACCACTAACAAGTCATTATACTAATGTCCTCTCATTTTCCTAATGGAAAACTCCCCGCAAACCCTCGGCCCAGAGCGTCACAGCGGGTTCCTGACGACAGCCATGGACGCACACGAAGTCGCTGAAAAGCAGAAATGGCTCTGGGACCCAACAGACTCCCACTGATGCTAAGGAAAAGCCAGAGGGAGAAGCAGCGCTCCGGGAGCACATGCAGAGAATTAGGACTTATAGCAGCGAGGTCAACCTGACAGTGACTCTCCGCTGCCTTCCAGCCTCTGCTGGCAGCGCGGACATGAAACGCTGCCCCTCCTCTCCTGGAAAAGCCTTCGATGAACCCAACGGCCTACGGCAGGGGTGGGCAAGAGGCTGCCAGCGGGCTAGATCCGGCCCGTCAAGCCACCAGATCCGGCCCGGGGCTGCCTCGCTGGGACCCTTAAGAACAGCGCGGCAGCAGCTGCTTTGAATGCGGCGGCTCTATTCTGGGAGCCAAGAGGGAGGCTTTGTGCTCTGCTCTCCCCCTCGGCAAAATCTCTCTGCTCCCATTGGCCAGTTTCTGACTAATAGCAGCTGAGCTATTTTGCTGGCGGCAGGAGCAGCCAATGAAGCTGCCTCCCTCCCCGCCCCCCCTCAGATTCCTGCAGGGCTGCTGACTGGGAGCTACGTAGGTGAGCGCCTCCCAGACAAAGCCTGTCTCTGGCACCCTCCATTCTCCCCCCCCTCCCCCCACAACTACCCATCCCAGGCCACCACCCAAACCCTCTGTATCCCTTTTCCCCAGGTCACAACTCCCTCCCAGACCCTGCACCCCTACCAGAGCCCCTCCCTCAGGCCAGAATCCTCTCCTGCACCCAGACTACCTCCTGGACTCTGCACCCCTAGGCTCTGCCCCATATCACAACCCCCTCTTTCACCCAAACTCCCTCTCAGACTCCACCCCCTTCCTGCACCCCAGTCTCCTACCCCAAGCTCCTTTCTGCACCCAACCTCTGTCCCAGACCCCAAGTCCCCTCGGTAGAAATGCGGCCCTTAAGCGCTTGCTAAAATCTTGGAGAGCCCCCCCCCATTAAAAATTATTGCCCACCCCCGGCTTACAGCCACTTCTCAAATGTAAGCAAAACTCGTGAAGTCATTCTGCCGCTCTACTCTGCACTAGTTAGGCCTCAGCTGGAGTACTGTGTCCAGTTCTGGGCGCCACATTTCAAGAAAGATGTGGAGAAATTGGAAAGGGTACAGAGAAGAGCGACAAGAATGATTAAAGGTTTAGAGAACATGACCTATGAAGCCAGGCTTCATGAACTGGGCTTGTTTAGTTTGCAAAAAAGAAGATTAAGGGGGGACATGAGAGCGGTTTTCAAATATCTAAAAGGGTGTCACAAGGAGGAAGGAGAAAATTTGTTCCTCTTGGTTTCTGAGGACAGGACAAGGAGTAATGGGCTTAAAGTGCAGCAGGGGAGGTTTAGATTGGACATTAGGAAAAAATTCCTAACTGTCAGGGTGGTCAAATATTGGAATAAATTGCCAAGGGAGGTGGTGGAATCTCCCTCTCTGGAGATATTTAAGAACAGGTTAGATAGACATCTGTCAGGGATGGTGTAGGTGGAGCTTGGTCCTGCCTTGAGGGCGGGGGGCTGGACTCGATAACCTCTTGAGGTCCCTTCCAGTCCTATGATTCCATGATTCTATGACAGGATCACAGCATCCCCTGGAGAAGCAGGCCCGGGAAGTGAAGAGGGATAAATTGTACTGATCCACAGCATGGATAAGCTGAGATTTACCTGCACCAGCCGAGGCACGTGGAGTTATCCAGAATCCTTATGTTCAGTTAGGATTCCTTTCATGTTTCAGTATGAAAACATAACTAGCTGCACTGCACATGTTCCGCTACAGCGGAGACTCCTGCTGAATCACTGGGCCATGTAATCCCATGATCTCACTGCTCTTTATCCTCACCCTCCCCTCCTGTTATTTCTCTTTCGCACCTTGACTCAGCAAGCAATTTACAAACACTTTCCAGGCCTGTAGGACTGTAACAGCACCTCATGCGGTAGGAAGCGCAAATCTGAATTGGGGACAGAGCCAATAGCTCGAGCCCTGGGACAGATTCTCCAAATGCGCCACGAGAGGAACTGCAGTGTTAGTTCCACTGCAGCGACTAGCACAATTGCCCCCAGTGTGTAGGGCTGCCAGATACTTTCACAAAAAAAATCCCAAACATGGCGGGTGAAAAAAATTGGTTGAGGAAAAAAGAAGTCACTGTGCCTTTAAATTCCCTTGCTCCCCGCATCATGACTGGTATTTTCTGGTTTTTTTTTTTTTAATTGGACAGAAGACGCATTTACCAGATTGTCCGGATGAAAACCGGACACCTGGCAACCCAACCAGCATGGCCTGAGCAGACAGGCACTTCATACCAGGGTCCTGAGGAATTCAGTTTCTAGTCTCTCGACCACGGAATAGGTGCCGAGAGCGGTGAGCAGAGCAGTGCACCCCACTCACTGGGTCTCTTGCTCTGACACAGGCAGGTCAGGCAGCAAGGCCGGACCATCATGACGACACTCAGTTCTAGGGGAGAATCCTCCAGAGGATAGGGGAGCATCCCCTGCAGCAGGAGAAAGACATCAGCATGGTTACACCCATTAGCCACTGCTCTTTGCAGGTGTAAAAACCACCCTTTAAAAAGTCACACCTCTGATGGATACCAATGGCAAAGTTTCTAGAGGAGAGCCCTCTTAGGCCTTTGTTCAGAAAGCATTCCTAGGTGGGTTAGCACTTAAGTGCATGAAGTTAATGAAATGCACGTGCTTTTGTGCTGTTCTGGAATAGACTTACGCATGTGCACGAGGGCGGTTCTGATTTGAGGACTGAAGCAGCCCTCTCAACATAAGAACATAAGAAGATCTCTTTCCTGATTTGTCGTAGCCAAATTAGCCCCCATCATACAGTACGTATAGTTGGGGTTATTTTTTCCAATGTGCATTACTTTACACTTACCCACATTAAACTTCATTTGCCATTTTGTTGCCCAATCACTTAGTTTTGTGAGATCTTTTTGAAGTTCTTCACAGTCTGCTTCTGTTTTGACTATCTTGAACAGTTTAGTATCATCCGTAAACTTTACTACCTCACTGCTTGCCCCTTTCTCTAGATCATTTATGAATAAATTGAATAGGATTGGTCCTAGGACTGACCCTTGGGAGATACCACTAATTACCCCTCTCCATTCTGAAAATTTACCACTTATTCCTACCCTTTGTTTCCTGTCTTTTAACCAGTTCTCAATCCATGAAAGGACCTTCCCTCCTATCCCATGACAATGTAATTTACACAAGAGCCTTTGGTGAGGGACTTTGTCAAAGGCTTTCTGAAAATCTAAGTATACTATATCTACTGGATCCCCCTTGTCCGCATGTTTGTTAACCCCTTCAAAGAACTCTAACAGATTAGTGATAGAAATGTAGCCATGTTAGTCTGGTGTAGCTGAAACAAAATAGAGGACTATGTAGCACTTTAAAGACTAACAAGATGGTTTATTAGATGATGAGCTTTCGTGGGCCAGACCCACTTCCTCAGATCAAATGTTCTAAAAGATTAGTAAGACATGATTTCCCTTTACAGAAACCAAGTTGACTTTTGCCCAACAAATTATGTTCTTCTACGTGCCTAACAATTTTATTCTTAACTATTGTTTCGACTAATTTGCCTGGTACCGATGTTAGACTTACCGATCTGTAATTGCCACGATCACCTCTAGAGCCCTTTTTAAATACTGGTGTCACTTTAGCTACCTTCCAGTCAGTAGGTACGGATGCCGATTTAAAGGATAGATTACAAACCACAGTTAACAGTTCTGCAATTTCCCATTTGAGTTCTTTTAGAACCCTTGGGTGAATGCCATCCTGTCCCGGTAATTTGTTAACACTAAGTTTTTCTATTTGTAAGTAAGTAGTTTTTAAGCGGGAGTATCTTGGAGCTATATTTACAAATCCAGAGCAGAACTGTTCTTTCCTCAATAGCTTCTCTGCTGGTTTGTAAAAATTTCAGCCAGCCACTTGGGAAGCATAATGTCAAACGACTTAGCTATATTGATAGTGAGTAGCCCACAAGCCACCCAGAGCTCACCCTACCCACACATAACACACTAGCCTGCCATTGACAAACAAATTAAGAAACACAATGGCTGCTGGCAGCTCTCTCACACAGCTAAGAGGGCTCTTTATCAGACACATCAGTAGCTAGAAATAGCTCACCTAGCTCATGTGCAGACAAGCTTTTTCAGGGCAGAAACCAACACGGGCTTGGAAAGAGGTTTAGACCCCTAACTGCAAGGAAACGGGAGAGCATTGTTCCTGAGTCCTGAGGTCGATTTTTTTAGATTCACCCTCCTACCCATCCCGAAATGGTCTATACAAGCACAGGGGAGAACTCAAAACATTGGCTGCTACTGCATTATTACCCAGGCAAATCTATCTATGCTTTCCAATGCAACCATCTCCATAGCAACCAGGTGCCAAAAGGCAGAAAAACCAGACAGCTAGAATGCGGTAGCTGAAACTTGAAAATGGTAAAGAGACAGCTTAGGACTTACAGAGGATGGCCACTTCGGAACCTGTTATCTCTGTCTGTGAAAATGACCTATATCTTTGAGTCTAGCAGCAATGCAAGGGGATTCTGTCACAGAAGATTTCGTGCCCCATTGCTTAATTCTTCCCGACATTTGGCCTCATGATAAACACTTATTTCCCCTCCTTACCCCCCGGAAGAAACAAGACAGACTTGGCTCCAGAGTTAAAATGGACCATCACATTCATACCCCCTTGAATTGTGATTTACGCAACCGTACAATCGATTTCATTTTATCCTTTCCTCCTTTAGGTGTCTGTTAAAGCAAGGTGTTCATTTCCAGGATTCAACTCATTGAGCCTAGAACCACTTTGCAAATCTCACAGGCTCGGCTGGGCTAAGACACTGCCTTTTCAATTGCAGACTCAGGGCAAGTCTACACTTGCAGCCTATTTCGGAATAAGGCTGCAAATGCAGGCATTCGGAATTGCAGTCAAGCCCAGGATTTAAATATCCCGCGCTTGATTTGCATCTTCCTGGCCAGGCGCAATTTTTGAAATTTACGAGCCCGGAATAACTGCCTGCGTCTACACGCGGCAGTGAAACAGGCGTTCAAAATAAAGCCCTATTTCGAACTACCTGTTAAACCTGCCCCTGGGCCTTAAGTTCCCCACCCCTGCCAGCGGGAGTAGAAGAAGGAAGAACCTCATGTGACAGATATTAGGTCACACTGTTTAATGCACTGCAGGAAGGCGCTCAGGTGAGGCTGTTACAACCCCCTGTAGAACAGGGGTAGCGCAAACAAGAATGGACCCAAAAAATTACGAGCAACCTTTTCAAAAGCGGCCACTTGTTTTGGGTGCCCCCATGGAAATGCTTTGTGCCTCACCTGCAGACGTGCTATGCCCCCCCAGCTCCAGCGAAGGGGCTGTGAAGAAGAGGTACCAGGTCTCTCCAGCTCAGCACCAGGGCACTGAGGCACAAAGGCACAGCGGCAGCAAGGAGACTTTCCCTGCAAACACTGGGTGAGAGCTTTGACCACATGTGACAAGACAGCTGGGGGACAGATTCTGCAAAGGCACCAAGGACTAGGGATGTTAAATATCGGTTAATCCAATAGTCGATTAACCTCATGAATTCTTATCGGTTAGTCGACTATTCTATAGCCCCTGGGGGCGGGACTGGCAGCCAGTTCAGTCTGGTCCCTCTCCCGAGGAGCTCCCGGCCACTGCGCGCTGCTGCCTCCGTATCAGAGGCAGCAGTATGGGGTCCCAGTTGGGAGCTCATCCACGAGGGGAGCCAATTTAAAAACCCGCTCCTCATACGGACTGGCTGCCTCTCACCCTGTGCTGCTGCCTCTGATACAGAACTGAGCTGGGTTGCCTGTCCATCTAGCTTTTAATACATTTTAAATGCAGAGCCGCAGCGGGGGTAGATCCTGGACCGGGCATGAGCCAGGACTGAGCCAGCCTGCTAAAAAATGTATTGGCGGGGGGGGGGGGGGGGGGGAAGGGAGAGGGGAGAGGGAAATGCGTGTAGTCTGTAGCATTAACCTATAAACTTTGGCTAATCAGTTAATCGACTACACTACTGCATCCCTACCAAGGACCTGCCTAGCATAAACTGCTGGATTAGGAAAGGAGTAAGTCTCTGTATTTCACAGCCCCGCAATGTCTTGCTTTCTACTTTCTCACCTGGGTTCCTTCTCTTACCGCTTCGCACTACTCGGCTTTCTTCTTGCCCACCAGCCTGTTCTCTCCCAAAGCCCCCCCCCCCCCCGCCACCTGTGCTCCCACCATCCTATTCATTCATGGGAGAATGAACCAGAAGTGTAAAAATGTCTCTAAAATCCCCCAACGCCTACACGATCACGTGACCTCATTGTCGGGCATTGGTGATGCCTGTTGGCCAGTTCTCATGACCCGTCTGCTGTCTCTTTACCTTCCCTCCTCTCTAACTGGATTGCAAGCGCTTCCCAGCAGGGCCTGCCTGTTCTAGAAGGCGCACGGAACAGGTATCAGACTCACCAAAACACGATCTCCAAGCCGTAAATCTTTGTCGCCTTTTTTCACCGACCCGCTGTCTGACAAGTTTGATCCGGATTCGTTCCCGGTTTTCATGGTGCTGTTCAGGACGCTCTCCCGCAGGGGGATGACGCGAGTGGAGAGCGGCGGCGTAGACGTCCCCGAGTGCAATGACAAGTTCTGGGTTGTCAGGGACTCCACCGAATGGGCATCGCTGCCCGAGCCCTCCGCCACGGGCTGGCGGGTCAGTTTGGAAGGCCGTGTGAAAATCCCTTGCAGCGGCTGGCACTCAAAGTAACGCACGCCGCCCACGGAGCCGTCATTCTTACCCACCGGGTCATCCAGAACAACCCCTGCCCACTGGCCGGGGGCGAACTGCGTCTCCCCCAGATACTGGATCACGCCTGGCTTCACGCCGTTCACCCAGACACGTTCGCCCACCACAAAGTCTCCCAGGAAGTCATCGCCCACCTCCGTGATCTTCGAGCCTGCCTTCTCGGTGCTGGCTGTGGAGGCCGGACCCTGCTTGTGCAAAGGGGAGCCTGCAAATGGAAGGAAAAGAGGACTTGGTGAGACGAGAAGCAGATGACTAGGACAGCCGCCCTAGTAACACCAGCAGATCCAGAGCCGCCCTTCAGGTGACGTGTTTTTACTAGGGTTGCCAGGCGACGGGTTTTGAACTGGACAGTCCAGTATTTGAGCTTTCTGTTTGGGAAACAAATTGAGAAAATAGAAACGTCCGGTATTTTCTAACTAAGATGGAATGCAGATTGTGACGATGTGTGTCCGGTATTGAAACCATCTGGCAACCCTAGTTTTTACAGGGCACAGATCAGGCCTGGAGGGACGGGTTATTTACACGCCTGGAGCACTGGCCCTCCTCTGCAGCTGAAGAGGGGCGTTCGACAATCCTCCTCCAGCCCAGCATCTGCCTCCCCATATGCAGGACGAGGCAAAGGGGGCAACTTCTCCTGCACTTGGCAATTCAAAGGGGCCCAGGGTGTCTGGCTACAGCAGTGGCTAAAGCAGCAGCGGTCGGCGCCCCCGGCCCTTTCAATCACTGCTGGAGCAGGGCGCACCACATGGCTCGGAGGACGGGGGGAGCACCGAGGGCTGCTCTGGCAGTGCCCCTTCTGCCAAGGCCCCACCCACGCTTTGCTCTGGGGAGAGGGGGGACGTGGAAGTGGTCAGCTCCTTTGGTCATACATACTAAGAACCCCCCCGTGTCGGACTCCCCATTCATAGGAGGCAAGTCAGAAATAACAGACTTGCCACCAGCCTCAGAGCACTATTGGAAGGCTACTGGGGTAGGCCGATCCGGCCCAAGTAGCACTAAATACATGAATAAGGCAGAAGGAATCCTGGCAGATACGCTGCAAGGCCCAAGGCAGCGTGTTTTCCATCTCAGAGAGGAAATCGCTCCTATGGAAGTTGGGGAACAGGTTTCCCTGGTGATGACAGGGTAGCGCTCCGTATATGCAGCATTAACAGCTACAGCGCTAGTAGATGGCGCTCGACAAGGACTTTTGGCTTCCGGCTTTTGCCGGACCCGTAAAACTGGCTGTTGTCGTGCACGGCCAATGGCTTCCTTTGCACCTGGCTCGTAAGAGAGGCAGCTAAGCCCCAGAGGTAAGGGGACCGACTGTAGCCAGGTCAGCATAAGAAAACAAAGAGTTAAAAAGCCTAGCTCAGTCCTCGCACTAACAGCTGTAAAGCCACAGACTTCACTGGGACAAACTCACCAGCCCCAATCAAGATGAAATCCAGAATAAGGAACTTCCTTCTAGGCGACTTCCTGTCCTACTTCCCTATCAGGTGAGGAGCAGGAGAGCAGCAGGGCATGAGACAAAGTTCATGTCCTAGTCTCCACCCTAAAACCCTTCCTCTAGGGCACCAGGCCTGGACCAAGGCAGAAGCAATGTGTGTAGCAGGCCCCAAGGTGCGTGAGACAGAGGTCACGCAAGAACCAAGGTAAACAGTGCGAAGGAAAGCGAGCCATGAGGTAGAGAGGGTCCAAATCAGACAATCCCCGTCACCAACCCTGCTTGCAGTCTGGGTGCAAAGAAGGAAAAACAAGTTGCATTTGGACCTGATTAAAGAGCAGGTTAACGAGGGAGGTTAGGGAGAGGCCTAGAAAAATAACGAGGGAGTTTGGAAAATCAGGGCTTGCCCTCATGGTGCATGAATCCACAGAAAAGGGGTGTATATTCCAGTGAGCACTACGTGTCCGTGGGCACCCTGTTGGTGCACCCTCACCATTCCCTGGGGCATGTTAACGTAGAGCTCTTAGAAATGGAATTACACCAACGTGCACTAGGGACCTTGCAGTGCGTAGCAGAGATTGTGAGGATACTGCAGGAGCTTGTGGATTAGCGTGCACCTGGGCTTACATCCCATTGGTTCAGACTCACACATCCCATAGGCAAGCCCTAAGAAACACTGAGTCAAACACCCTCCCTTTTAGCCCATGGGGCTTTCAAACCCTCGTGGCTGCTCAACAGCACTGAGATCTCGGACTGAGCTTTTCAGCAGGGGCAGTAGGTTTGCAAACATTTTGTTAGAATCATAGAATCCCAGGTCTGGAAGAGACCTCAAGAGTCATCGAATCCAGCCCCCTTCCCAAAGCAGGACCAACCCCAACTAAATCGTCCTAGACGGGGCTTTGTCAAGCCGAGACTTAAACACCTCTAGGGATGAAGATTCCACCACCTCCCTAGGGAACCCATCCCAGTGCTTCACCACCCTCCTAGGGAAATAGTTTTTTCTAATATCCAACCTAGACCTCCCCCGCTGTGACTTGAGACCATTGCTCCTCAGTCTGCCACCGGTCACCACTGACAACAGCCTCTCTCCATCCCCTTTGGAGCCTCCCTTCAGGAAGTTGAAGGCTGCTACCAAATCCCCCCTCCCTCTTCACTTCTGCAGACTAAACAAGCCCAAATCCCTCAGCTTCTCCTCGTAAGTCATGTGCTCCAGCCCCTGATCATTTTTGTTGCCCTCCTCTGGACCCTCTCCAATGCATCCACATCCGTTCTGTAATGAGGGGCCCAGAACTGGACGCAGTACTCCAGATGTGGCCTCCGCAGAGCTGAATAAAGGGGAATAATCACTTCTCTAGACCTGCTGGCAATGCTCCTCCTAATGCACCTCAATAGGACGTTAGCCTTCTTGGCTACAAGGGCACCCTGTTGGTGCCCAGAATGCCCAGAGCCCAGAGCCCCCCCCCAAAATAAGACTCTGAGAGGGACTTTGGGTGCTGGGCGCAGGCTCTAGGCTGAAGTAGGGGATGGGGGCCCTGGGTGCACGCTCAGGGAGGGAATTTGGGGGCAGGGTGGGGGAGAGGCTGCAGACTCTGGAGGGCCTGGGGTATAGAGGGAAGCTGCAACCCTTCTGTGCTGCTAGTAGTGGCGTCAGTGACCCCGGGACATTTTAAAATCGCCCAGGGATTGGCAGCGGGGAGGGGAATGGGGAGCGCATGGGATAGCAGAGGGGCCGGGGGATGCCAAGGGCAGCAGTTGGCAGCGAGTTTTGGCGGAGGCTGGCCCCGGGCTAGGAACCACAGGTCCACATAACTCGCCCCCTATGCTTTTCGGTACACGCAGTCCACCGCCAGCCCAGGTGCTGGGTGCAGCCATGTGTTAGCGATGGGCCAAAGTGCTTCAAATGAAACCAAAATCCACCTGAACCTCCAGCCAAAATTCCAAGGGAAGCTTCCTAGAGGAGAGGCACCACCAAAGCCCCAAGCATCCGAAGGCAGCTGCTCTGCGCCTGGCACTTAGGATTCTGGCTGTCAAAACAGGTTAACGCTAAAGAAAGCCACCCATTACCGTCTCTAAGGAGCCTCTCTGCTCACTGGTGTCAGTGGGGTTGGAACTGAAAACATGGAACTAGCACAAAACTTTACAGCACTGCCCACCCAGGAGAGAATGGGAAATAACAAAAGTAGCTCATGAAAACCCAGTACCAGGAAATTTCCAATTTTGCAAACTATACAGCAACAAATAACATGACAGTATCCAGTGCTGCCCATAGCCTGCCATTAGAGAAACGTGAATGAATGAATGAAGTCTTAGCACTTGGGCTGTGGATTAATCGTGGTCGGCTCACATGATTAACAGAAAGAAAAATCACCACAATCAGAAAAATGAATTGCAATTAAATTGAAATTTAATCACACTGTTAAACATAATACAGGACTATGTAGTACTTTAAAGACTAACAAGATGGTTTATTAGGTGATGAGCTTTCGTGGGCCAGACCCACTTCCTCAGATCAATAGTGGAAGAAAATAGTAGACAGATCCATAGTCTCCTATAGACAACCACCTAACCTCAAGATGATGCTTACCAACAACCACAGGACATACCACACTAATACCAACCCTGGTACCTTCCGTTGCAACAAACCCAGTTGCCAGCTTTGTCCACATATTCACTCTGCTGATACCATTATTGGACCTAACCAAGTGAGCTATAAGATCAAGAACACATATTCCTGTGCATCCAGAAATATAATTTATGCAATCATGTGCCGAAAGTGTCCGTCTGCTTTGTACATTGGACAAACGTCTCAGACACTTCGCCAAAGGATCAATGCCCACAAAACAGATACTAGAAAGGATCACAAAGAAAAAAGTTTCTTGCCATTTCAACCAGAAAGGACGTTGTCTCAATGACTTAATTACCTGCATCCTGCTTCAAAAGCCTTTTAAAACTGCATTGAAAGGGAATCCTCTGAACTGTTACTCATGCTAAAATTCAACACTTTGCGCGGGGGTCTTAATAAAGACTCTAGCTATCTTACCCATTACAAAGATAGCTTCCCCAATTATCACCTGTAATACCATTAGCTCACAGACATTTACCTCCCCCCCGCCGGCATCCCCCTTCTGTTCTGAAATTTGATTTGTCCTTTTCATGTGTGTTCATTTTTTTAATTGTATCCTTTGGTATATATGGTTGTGACTATTTTCTTCCACTATTTGATCTGAGGAAGTGGGTCTGGCCCACGAAAGCTCATCCTCTAATAAACCATCTTGTTAGTCTTTAAAGTGCTACATAGTCCTGTATTTTGCTTCAGCTACACCAGACTAACACGGCTACATTTCTATCACTGTTAAACATAGAATGCCAATTGAA
Source organism: Pelodiscus sinensis (assembly GCF_052426305.1). Lineage (NCBI taxonomy): Eukaryota > Metazoa > Chordata > Testudines > Trionychidae > Pelodiscus > Pelodiscus sinensis. The sequence goes on along the minus strand of NC_143072.1, from coordinate 3,680,488 downwards.
ATTTATTAACTATTTGTGGATTTTTTTTCTGTTTTTTGAAATATATTGATTTCTATTGCAACACAGAATACACAGTGTGCAGTGCTCACTTATATTAAGTATTTACAACAAAATAATATAAAGTATTAAATATAAATATTAAGAAAAGGTATTTTTCAGTTTCTGTCATACAAGTCTTGTAGTGAAATCTTTGTATCGGGAAAGTGTAACTTACAAATGTAGATTTTGTTTTCTGTTACACAACTGCATTCAAAACCAAAACAATGCACAACTTTAGAGCCTACAAGTCCACTCAGTGCTACTTGTTCACCAAATCACAAAGACAAAGAAGTTTGTTTACATTTATGAGATAATGCTGCCTTCTTCTTTTTTACAATGTTTTGTTTTTGAATGAAGAGGTTTATTTTACATAATCCTACATTTGTAAGCTCATTTTTTATGATAAAGAGACTGTGCTACAGCATTATATTAGATAAACTGCAAAAACATTTTTTCATATTTACAGTAAAATATTTGTAATTAAAAATAGAGTGAGCATGGTACTCTTTAGATTCAGTGCTGTAATTGAAATCAATATATTTGAAAATGTAGAAAAAAATCCAAAAAATTTAAATAAATGGTATTCCATTATTGTTTAAAAACAGTGCAATTAATTGAATGATTAATTATGATTTTTAAATCATGCCATGAATCACAATTAATTTTAGTCATGCAATTAATCACAATTTTTAAATTGTTTAACTGCCCTACTTATCATTCCTGGGAAAGAGAGAATGATTATCACCCATGTTATCACAATAGGGGAATAACAAGGCACAAAACTCACACCTGGCATAAAGGGGTAGAGCTCTTTTGGAAGTCACTAGAGCTGTGCCCACTTACCTGAGGGCAGAATTTAATCCACAGATACTGTGACTTGCCCAGGGTTACACAGTGAATCATTGTCGGGGCAGGATTAAAACTCACAAGTGTCTTGCTCTTCACCCTGTGCCATGTCCACCAGTCGAGGAGGTTCAGATCGTTCTAGCAAGCAGTCAGACTTGCGTGTGCTTAAATGAAGCAACCTGCAAACTTCGCTCAGGTTCACCCTTGCCTAGCGCTCAAGCCTCTGCCATTTCCTCAAGCTCTTTCAGAAAGTAACGGGCACAACAGCTTAGGTGCCAACCTCTGGAAAGTGTTCAGAACAAAATAGCCCGTGAATGAGATGCTCTCTGCGTTGCTGGCGGTCGAACTGAGCAATACAAATAAAAACCACCAAGGTACAGCACTCGAGTTCTGCTCGAGCTAAACTTACTCCCTGCGGAAGGTCATGTTTCTGCTAAGACACCCAGCAGCAGGGAAATGGCTCTGAGAGCTAACAGTCAAGTTACGTTTTTAGACGTCTAGGCCCTAATATTCTGCAGAACCTGAAAGGGCCAACGGAGGAATCGAGTAAGTGTCTAACACAACCACCACCCATTTCCTTGATGCTGTGAATGAACTTCAGTTCCTGGGCTGCTTTCCATTTTGGTTTTCAACCCTGCCCTGAAATTTGCTCATCCTCAGATATTTTCTCTTTAAAAGGTTTTTTAGAAATGCCTTAAATTACTTCAAGACCATGTCTCTAGCTAGCACATTAAAGGAATGCTGCCAAGTAGGCTATGTCCCAGAACTCTCCCTTCTCTTACAAAAAGAAAACCTCTGAAAAACAAGATTTTCAGCCTTTTTATTAAATAGTTCCAGTACAAAGGGCGGGGTGTTATTTTTTAAATTACCTTCAAACATTTACTAGCAGGAAAACACAACTATCAACACTGAATTTATGGATGAGAACCTTAAAGTGAAACGGACTATAAACAGAAAATAAAACTAACCATTCCAGTTTAATGGTCCACAAGCGCAAGAAAGCCAATGAGTAGTATAAATCTGGAATAACAAACTGAGCTACAAAGAATCTTTCAGTTTTAATCATAGAATCATAGAATAATAGGACTGGAAGGGACCTCAAGAGGTCATCGAGTCCAGCCCCCCGCCCTCAAGGCAGGACCAAGCTCCATCTACACCATCCCTGACAGATGTCTATCTAACCTGTTCTTAAATATCTCCAGAGAGGGAGATTCCACCACCTCCCTTGGCAATTTATTCCAATATTTGACCACCCTCACAGTTAGGAATTTTTTCCTAATGTCCAATCGAAACCTCCCCTGCTTCACTTTAAGGATCAAGAATAATCAAGGATCTTTTCAGGGACACGTGACCTCTATTTATATAATCTTGGCAGGGATTCGTAATGAAGTGCAAATTAAAAGTGCAATTGATATTCCTGTTTCAGACTTGGATTCAGCTAAGCACCTCAGCATCGTTTTAAGTGCTCAGCTGCATCTTGGGCCTTAGACACTGGCTTAGCCTTTACTGAAGTGCCTGGATTCACATCAGTTTTACTACAGTGTACATCCAAGTCCATCCCTAGCAAGTTCCAGCAATGCATTTCTGCAGGGCCTCTCAACGACAGACCAAAATGCATTTTACATTAAGCCTCCTGACATCGTTTTTACAGGTGGGGAAACTGAGGCCCAGAAGGGCATCAAGACTTGCCTAAGGTCACATCCCCCAAAGAGCTGGAAACAAATCACGTCTTCCATTGCACCAGCACACACCAACTCCAACCAACAGCAAATACTCCGAACAACTCATTTGTCTAGGAAAGATGAAACGATCGTTAGAACCTTTGCTGTAATGGACACACTGCCCACTAGGAGAGAGGAGAGCTTGGCAGAATTTTATTCAGCCGCAATTTCAGATCCCTGTTAAATAAAACGGCGGCAGCAGAACTACAGTAATTACATCATTTCAGTCACACAATCTAATTACCATAGTCTAAATGCAGTAAATAATGAGGAGAGTTAGAAAGGAAGCAGACTCCTGAAGAGAGCTCACTGAGCCATCTCACAATCAGGGCTATTATTATTTGTTAGCACTGGGTGAATGGCTCCATAAAACGGTTCCTCATTTTCCACCATGTCTGTACCAAGGGAACACATGACATCACACACACTGTTTGTATATTAAATAATTCTCTGAACCAATGCAAGCATCAAGTGAACTCTCACGCTGATCACATGATGAAAAGATGGCCCTTCCTCATCCTAACCCCGCCTCCCAACTGTCATCTATAATCGGAGATGCAAACGTCCCAACAGGGACTGTGCCTTTCTAAGATTTCTATAAAGCCCCTCGCAGACTTTGGGGCTCTGTAAAATATTCAGCAGGAGACACACAGTTTCACAATTGCCAAACTAAATCCAACCTTTGCCGTTTCAGATTTAGAAACAGAGGGTGGGGGAGGCAACATCCTTTATTCAGATCAATGCCTGTTGGGGAGAGAAACAAGCTTCTGAGCTGACGCAGAGTAGTTCTTGAGAGCTAAAGAAAAGCTCTGTGTTAGCTCAAAGCTTGTCTCTCCAACTGAAGTTGACTCCATAAAAAAAAACATGACCTCATCTCATGTCTCTAACCTCCTGGGACCAGCATAGCTAGAACAATACTTCATGCAGTTTCAAATTTGATTGTTTCAGCGCTTACTTATCGGCACAATCAGGAACATGAGAAAGAGCCAGACCAGTGGTTCTTCTAATCCAGTATCCATCCATTGAAGCTTTTTAGAGGATGCAGAAAACCCTTCAGTAGGCAATTAAATTACCCTCACAGAAAGTTTCCTCCTGACCACCAACTGTTACAGGTTGGCTTGTTCCCTAGAAGCATGAAGATTTCCACCCATTTCATTTTTTAAAAGAAACTATTTGCCACTGTCACTTGGGATACTCTCGGTCTAGATAGCACGACACCAGAGATGTCTGGGAGTCCATCTGCAGCATGGGGAAGTGGCTGCCCACAAAAGACCAGCATTCTGGATGCTTGTCTCCAGAGTACAGGGAAAGTCAACACTGGTGGCATGCTCTGAGTTTGCCTTCTACTAGGGTGACTCGATGCCTCCATTTTATAGGAGGAGTCCTGATAATTGGATCTTTGTCTTTCAGAGGTGCCTTCTGCTCCCAGTTTTTCCATGCTTGCTATCTGGTCATCCTGCCCTACTAAGAGGATGTTGTTACAGGACCGTCTGGTGAGTTTGAGACACCAATCATCATCACTCTGTGCCCTTTGCCACTAATCCCAGAGTCACGAGATCTAATCGTTTGCCTGCTCCTCCTGTCTGACACGATCCCATGGAGCTCCCAAGGTGTGGGACCTGCAGTATCCTGCAGCAGCTTTCAAATAGCCCATTCACACCAGGGCCTCCCCTCTGTCTGCTGTCATCTAGTTGCATTTTACTGAGGCCAGTGGGACACCAGATTCAGGATACCAGCAGCTGAGGGCAGAAACAAAGGGGTAAACTACGGGGCAGCCAGAGGCGGAAATCTCTGCCCCATAACAAAGCTGCCAAACACAACCAGGGGAGTTTGCCAAGCCAAAGATGCGGCAGGGAGCGCAAATAGCAGCATTTGTGCTTTCTGCTCACTGAGAAGGTAAGTCTCTCCCCAGGGGAAAACCATCAGCAACCTCTGCACTATTGCTCACTTATAAAGTGAAGGGACAGAGCTAGAATCGCAGTGCGAGTCAGAGGCACAGCCAAGAACAGAACCCAGGAGTCCTGCTCCAATTTCCCTTCTCATAAATAAAAAGGAGGCCACCGGCCAGCATCTTTCGCCCTCTCTCATTTGGAATGCAAGTGGGTTGTATGGCCAACTCTGAGCTGCCAAGCTCCAGAACGGTTTTTCTTGAGGGATTTTGAACTTCTTACATTTTTAGGCCACCTTTGCTTGCTAATTAACTGCTTGGCAGCTGCTTGCAAATCTTGCCTACCATGCTATGGATGCCAAAGGCGTGTCCATCATATAATCACAACCCTGTTTTCAGGTGGTAGCACTTGAAGGACACAGCATGTTCTACTCTAGCAAGGACTGAAAATGTGAAAAGAGTTTTAACTGGATGCACTAGCTCCTTAGCCTAATTGGATAGCTCCCGTTAAAACACTAACGATGAAGCCAAAATGTATATTTTAGTATTGGTTAGGAGAATATAACGTATAACGATTTGCTTATGAGTTTTGTAGGCTTCTATTTCACCCTGTTTCTCGCGATGAGACAATGTCCGCATTGCAAACTGATCTAGTAACTCAGTCCTCCTTTGTCTGGGAGTGAAGAGGAAGGTCCAGACAGTCCAAAAGACTTAAGAGATTTAGAGAGGAGGAGATGCCCCAGGCTGAATGCATTAGCAGAACAGAGGCGCCCCGGAGAAAGGAGGACCCCAAGAGTGATAAACAGATAAAATGGGAAGCCTGGCAATAGCCACCAAAGAATACCCGTGGAAAACCCGAGATTAACATCTTTTAAGGATGAAAGATTGCAGCCTGACACTGCAAAACCCAATGGGAGCTTACATGTATAAAGTGGGGGCTCTTGCCATTAGACTTTCGGTTCGGTCCTGCAAGCCAAGCCTCAGAGGAGCCTTGAATCGCAAACGATGAGCCCCGATTCCTCAAATCAGGGTACACCTACACGACAGAGTTGTGTCAGAAAAAAACCCGTTTTTTCAACAAAACTTGAGGAACATCCCCACCGCAACTGCGTTTTTCTGCAAGAAAAATCGAAAGAACAGAGGGGTTTTTCCGGTATTGGTAATCCTCATTCTACGAAGAAGAAGCCTTTTTGCAAAAGAGCTTTTTCACAAAAAGGGGCATGTGGACGGGGAAGAGAGCGCTCTTTCGGAAGAAGAGGAAACAGGAAAAAGCACAGGTGCCCTGGTGACTGTTCCGTCCATAGCAATCACAGCTTACATGCAAGAGAGCGTCCAATTCAGTGTGGATGCTCTCTTTCGGAAGACGTTTTTTCACAAGATCTCTTCCAAAAAAGGCTTCTTCCAAAAGAAGCCTGTAGTCTAGACGTAGCTCAGTCAATCTTGCCTGGCCAGTAAGGCGGACTTGAGCCATGACAGATGGGTAACTTTCCACCATCTGCAGGACGTGTGTGTGTGCGCGCGCGCTGCTTTTCATGTTACACTTTCAATAAACATGGCGTCTTGCCTTTTCCCCTGAAAAAGATCCTGTGTGTGTCTTATAAGCCTAACGAGACGTGTTGCTACACAGCAAGGACTGTGGCATGAAGGAGACGGCCCCTTCCAACACTTGGACATTCCAGGAGGGAGAAAGGGGCAAGAAAGATGTTTCCTAGTAGTCACAGGAGCAAGGAAAATGCAGTGTTGGAGCCTCAAGGAGAGGATAGCTGTGCATTGTTACTACTAGCCGGGATTCCCAGGGGCAGATCACCATTTTGCGGGGCCCAGGACAGCACAATTTCGCCGGGCCCCCCTTTGCCACGGTGCATGCGTGGGGCTTCTTGAAGCGCAGGGCCCGGGGCGGCCGCCCCGCTCGCCCTGCCCTATATCCGCCCCTGCTCCCCAGAACAGCACCCCGCTCATGAGGCAGGTTTTGGTAGCATGTATTGAATGGAAGCCTCATCCACTCAGGACCTTTAGTTACTCACAGTGCATCAGAGCTGCTGCGATTTTACGCTCCCCAGACACTGTCATGGTAAAGTTTCAATAAAGGCGGGGAAAGAGTGTTTATTCCTAGGGGAAGAAAATAGAAAAGCAATTTAGCAGGAAAATGGGGCGCCATAAACGTTAGCCAGGCGTTTCCTGTACCCTGCAGAACCCGCTCTAATCCTATTATTCCTGAGCGATGTGCCAGGCACACTGGTCGCCAGAAGGAGCAGAAATTCAACAGCCCTCGCTGTGTTGCCATGGAGACCTAGCGAAAGCCAGCTAATTGATCAAATGGAGCCTCATTAGATAAAAAAGAGAGACAGCGCTAGAGAGCGAGATACCACTGTCTCCCCAGGGAGGTGAAGCGAGACAGCACCTATTCAGCATACCGAAAGGCTTCACAAGAAGAGCTTTTTTCCAATCTCTATTTTAAATCCCAGAGGTTTGGGTTGGTTTCCCCAAATTGGACAGGTGCAATGAGGAACAGGTCTCGGCCTAAACCCAGTACATGGCCCAGCTCTCCCCATGTCCACCCACCTTCCCGGCAAGCTCCTGGGGGCAGGCTGTGCACAGGGTGGCGGTGATGCCATTCCATTGCGAAGGGATCGACAATTAACAGGGCAGCTCGTGGTTAGCTCCAGAGGCTGGGAGCCTAGAGCCCTCGGGTCTGTGCTCCTGCGTGCGCCGTGTGACCTCAGTCAAGTCACCTGCCTCGCGCGCAGTGTCCACAACTATAAATAGGAGTCACCACGGCCGCCACGGGGGAGGTGCTATCGGCGTCTGGAAAGCAACTGGACGTGCTCAGGTAGCAGAGGCCTCCAAATCTCACATATGGGGCAGCTGCCACGAAGCTGCCAAAGTGTGGAGCAAAACCAAGCCTGGGATTTGCCGTTCTAGGGTCCGTCTAGTCCAACGCCTGGCTTCCAGCAGGGATCATACACAATAGCTCCGGGGCCGCTGCAAAGAACCTGTCTATGGAGACGCAAAACTCCTTCCTCCTCCACCCCACGCAGAAGCTCTGACGATTTCCCATCACCGTCTTAGCTCATGTGGCTACAACCACTCGGGTAAAATCTGGGGGTGCTGAGCACCTCGGCAGGTCTCAGCGTGTGGCTCATTGTTAGGGAGATGGATGGGTGCGAGGGAGTTACAGCTGAAGCCAGGCGAAGGGGGAATGGGTCAGCCAGAAAGCCCAGATGTTGGCCAAGGGGCTGCTGTTTAGAAGAGGAATAATGTACATCTGGACTGCACCCGGCACGACGTCAGTGCCTGCATGCCAGGCTCATCCCGCGCTCTCTGCACGCCTGCCTGTCTCCTTGGGTTAGTGCCTAAGCGATGAAGGGGACTCTCCTGTCCGGTGTCAACAGGCATGAGCTAGGATGTCATGGGCGTGGCGTCCTGAGGAGTCAAGTTAGCCATGGAATCAAATCCACGGGGAGTCTGTCCCATGGCGAGTCGGCGCTCTTATTTGTGCCTCTTTCTCGGCTGCTGTCATTGCTCCGTGGAATCCCCTCGGTCTGTAGGCGAAGCAGGGTGGCAGCCAGAACGCGGCAGGGATCTCTGCTCTCAAAGTCACCGTCAGCTGCAGCCCGCGGGACCAGCAGGTGAAGTTGCCCATGTCAATAGCTGGAGCGGTGGGTTTCCCTTCTCAGCAGCCTGGTTACGGACCTGGAACTTTACCTGGATTTTTTGAGACGAGACAGCCTCTCGCCCAGGGGTTGGCAACCTTGCAGAAGTGACGTGCCAAGATTTAACGTTCCCCATGCTCCTCAGGGCAAGCCCTGCCCTCTCCCATCCTGCCCCTGCAACCTCCTTCTCCCTCTTCCTGCCCCGCACATCCATGTGCCCCCAGCGCACATACCAGCAGGGAGCAGCGCTGGGACTCGCAGCCCCCCGGGAAGAGCGCTGGGGCACGGAGAGGCTGGGGGATAGCCCCGGAGAAGGAGGCAGAGCTGGTAGCGGAAGGAAGAGGGAGTTAACCCCTTAACTCCTGGGAACTGCATGCCCAGGGATGCGGAGCCCAGCACAGGGTCTTGCTGCCTGCTCCGCTTCCCGGGTTGCCCCTCTGCCATGCTGCGTGTGCCACAAGAAGTCATCTTGCGTGCCACTGATGGCACATGTGCCGTACGTTGCCAACCCCTGCTCTGGCCTGCGAGATTCCCATAGCTACTGTACTTGGAGGAGCCAGACAGGACAGAGAAAGGTGTAACCTTGTCCTCTGTACAGCAGCAACACCGGCAACCCAATCCCCGCTGCTAGCGCCGGGCACAAGTGTTTGGACAAAAAATTCACCGGCCAAGAAATGAAGCTTCGGCTCAAGCACAAGTCGTCAGCCCAAAACAAGCATCGGGGGAGACCTTTTTCAAACAAGTCCAAGTGATTTGTTTTCACCCTTTTGAAACGAAAAACTTTTTGGACTTGTTTGGAAACAACGTTTCCTTTAGAAATGTCACTAGCTGTAGTATCTAAAAAGTTAAGAGTTACCAAAAAAAAAAAAAAAAAACCCGACACCTCCACACACAACAACCCCGACACCTCCACACACAACAACCCCGACACCTCCAAATGAACCAAAACTGGCCCCGCTCTCCCCCCCAAAAAAACCCTGCACAATTTCATTTCAGTTTGCGCACAGCAGCCACGGAGCAGCTGCTTTCTGCCAGGCGATGTGGCAGGTCTCTTTCAGACGGCCGGATGCAGTGGGAGGGAAGGGGCCTCCAGGCACAAGAACGGGTCAAGCGCGCGAGTGCTAGGAGGGGGAGCGGTGCGGCAGAACGGCCTGGAAGTGCATCGTGGGAGGAAACGACCGTCATGATTTGTGTCTGACACGGGGGAAGGATTGAAAGTTCTCCAAGTGTAGAGCTGAAGCCTCTGGGACGGTGCTCGCATGGCTTGTGGGAACTAGGGACAGCATCTGGCATACACAAGGACTGAGCTGCAGGCACCTTCAAAATCAGCTTCCTCTCCTGTCTCCTGGAACAGCTTCCATGCTTTACACACTAAGTTCTGGCCATAGCTCTGACGCACCAGGCAGACGGGTTTGGCTACTCTGGCCAGGGGAAGAATAATTACAAACGGGCCGGGCATGAGAGTGGAGGGAAGGAAAGCGTGTGGGAGCAAGGGAGGAGAAAGGAGAATTCTCATTAAGTGCTCACCCTGACTTCACTCATGAGCTGCGAGTTCCCTCCGCAAACAGATGTCTGTCTTCACACGGGCAGAGCCATGGGATCTTGAATGGCTACATGGAGCAAACAGAGCTCCGTTTTTTAAAGGGTGATTTACATGAAACCAATATACCACAGGCGAAATGGGCATTCTTGGTGCCAGCAGATGTGGGAGCTGGTAGGAACAGAATGAGGACCTCAACTTTTGGCCAAGCCCCGTGGTTTGCTTTATTAAGCCTGTGCCTTTGGACTGTTTGCCAGTCAACCAGAGGACGTTCTTGACAGAAGGAGTTTCATAAAATGATTCCTCTCAAATGTGTCTCGCACAGAAACCCACCAAGTATTTATCTGATGGAGTTTTGAGCTTTCATGAATAACAGGGATAGTTTGGATGAGGGATGTTAAAGACTAGTCAACTATCCAATAAGCATTTGCTTATCGGATAGTCTGTTAACTAGTCAACTCCCTCCCGCCCCCACCTCTATGGGTGTGTCTAGACTACATGCCTCCTTCGACGGAGGCATGTAGATTAGCCAGATCGGAAGAGGGAAATGAAGCCGCGATTAAAATAATCGCGGCTTCATTTAAATTTAAATGGCTGCCCCGATCTGCCGATCAGCTGTTTGTCGGCAGATCGGGGGAGTCTGGACGCGATGCCCCGACAAAGAAGCCTTTCTTCATCGACACAGGTAAGCCTCGTGAAACCAGGTTTACCTGTGTCGATGAAGAAAGGCTTCTTTGTCGGGGCATCGCGTCCAGACTCCCCCGATCTGCCGACAAACAGCTGATCGGCAGATCGGGGCAGCCATTTAAATTTAAATGAAGCCGCGATTATTTTAATCGCGGCTTCATTTCCCTCTTCCGATCTGGCTAATCTACATGCCTCCGTCGAAGGAGGCATGTAGTCTAGACACACCCTATGAGATAGAGGCAGTAAAGGGGGGGGGTACTTCAAAGCAGCAGTGTTTCAAAGGGGTGGCCGCCGCAGACACGCAGCTGAGCCGTGGCTCAGCTGTGCAGCAGCACTGCCCCTTTAAAATGCTGGAAGGACCATGGAGCCAGGGGTCACCTGACTCTCCAGCTGACTCTGGGTTCCACATGGCATTTCCCCAGAACCCAGGGTCAGCTGGGGAGTCCCCTGCTGACCCTGGGCTCCATGGCTTTGAAATGCACAAGAGCCCCTGCTGGGGACTCTTGTACATTTCAAAGCAGGCACCCAAGTGCAGCCCAGAGTCAGCAGGACTTCCCGCTGGGGCTCTTGTATATTTCCAAGGAGGAATGCGGAAGTGCCTATCGACTAGTCGAGTAGTCTATGGAAATTCCATCGACTACTCGACTAGTCAATTAACCGCATTTTAACATCCCGAGTTTGGATTTGGTTCTCTGCCATCTTTCATTCGATAACAATAATCCCATTCTACACTGTGCAAAGCTGACCGGCACCAGAGTCTACAGAAAAATAACAATAATCCCACCTCTGTATAACACTCCAGGGTAATTTCCAAGTCAGTGAATAACAGCTGAAACAGGCCCTTTTAAATAGAAAGTTGGCATGATTGCAGCAAAGCGTGACACATGGGGATTATATGTCACAGCATTTTTTCCATAAAAACATAAGAACGGCTGTACTGGGTCAGACCAAAGGTCCTTCTAGCCCAGTATCCTGTCTGCCGACAGTGGCCAATACCAGGTGCCCCAGAGAGGGTGGACCGAAGACAATGATCAAGTGATTTGTCTCCTGCCATCTCTCTCCAACCTCTGACAAACAGAGGCCAAGGACACCATTATATTCCCTGGCTAATAGCCTTTTATGGACCTAACCTCCATGAAATTATCTAGCTTCTCTTTAAACTCTATTATAGTCCTAGCCTTCACAGCCTCCTCTGGCAAGGAGTTCCACAGGTTGACTACATGCTGTGTGAAGAAGAACTTTCTTTTATTAGTTTTAAACCTGCTACACATTAATTTCATTTGGTGTCCTCTAGTTCTTCTATTATGGGAACTAATAAATAACTTTTCTTTATCGGCCCTCTCCACACCACTCATGATTTTATAGACCTCTATCATATCCCCCCTCAGTCTCCTCTTTTCTAAACTGAAAAGTCCCAGTTGCTTTAACCTCTCTCTTATGGGACACATTGCAAACCCCTAATCATTTTAGTTGCCCTTTTCTGAACCCTTTCCAAGGCCAAAATATCTTTTTTGAGGTGAGGAGACCACATCTGTACACAGTATTCAAGATGTGGGCGTACCATTTCTTCCAACAAGGATGCACTTAATATATACATTTTCCTCCTGCTATATGGCCCTTAGACCTGTTCTGTAGCTTTCAGCTATATCAGAGACCACTTCAATGGTTGACACAAACATGTTGTACCAGTAATCCCAGTAATGTGGGATTTTCTGGATCTGAACCCCAGATACACAAGGATAAGTTTGTCTGATCAGGTGATTACAAGAGCATGTAATGAACTGACAGCTGTGTATATATGCCACTGCCATCCATGGGGTGAACTCAGAAATAATCAAGCGTATGTCATAGCATCTACATTGCTAAAAACAGACAGATTTTTCCTTTAGTTCAGGAGATCAGGACCTGTGTTGTGGGAGCAGAGAGTTCAGATTTCTGTCCCTGGGGCTAGGATGAAGTTTTGAGTGGCCATAGTATTTAGAGCAAGGATTTAGCCAAAGATTTTTGAGCAGTTGATGCTGATTATATTATTATCTAAGAATTAATACCAGCTACTGTACTTGCTATTAAAGTAAGATTAGCACAGTGTTTCCGATCTTTAATCTTTGTGATTAAAGAACATTAGGCTAGCTGGTTTAGCAGCATCTTTATTACATTAAGAGATATTGAGAGATTGTGTACAGATCGTGAAATAGCACATATTTTTGTTATACTTCAGGCCTGTACGTTTTTGACTGGCAAGAAGTTTGCATTTTTGGTATATTTTGTTGAACAAAAGTAGATAGAGACTTTGGCAGCCTAGGGATGCAGAAAGGTGAGTAGCAAGCAGATGCTGCATAGGAAAATCTCCTTTTTCATTTGTGGATTATTAGCTGACAGCACTGCAATACATTTATTCAGTGGAATGTCATGTTCCTTGACTCTTACATAAGGATTATTTGCTGCGACAAACAAAACAAAAAACCAACCCAACCTCATTTATTAAAGTGCCTTTCCCTTTATTATGAGCACATGGAAAGGTTCTGTGGTTTAGTTTAGATTTAACATGCATTTCGGAGAGACCCATAATTTTCAGGGGTAACTAGGGATTTCAGAGGAGTAGTCTGTTTCAGCAAAAACAATGAGTTTGGTTTTAAACATTAAGGGTACGTTTACCCTGTATCCCAAAATAGCTACCCGAAGTCTACACAAGCCGCCTCTTATTTTGAAATATTTTTCGAAACAATGGGTGCGCTATTTTGACATCCTGGTAAAGCTCGTTGCACAAGGGATAAGGAATGGCTTGAAATAGCATATTATTTCAAAATTTGGTGCTGTGTAGACGTGCCAAATGTCAAAATAGATTCAAAATAAGATACGCAATTTCCGTAGCACAAATTGCAGATCTTATTTCAGGTTTAGGGTGCTGTGTAGACACAACCTAACACATTTATTAGGCAATAAGCTTTTGTGTTGTATCTCCCGAAAGCTTATGCCCGAATACATTTGTTAGTTTAAAGTACCGCTAGACTCGTCGTTTTAGGGATTTTGAGATGCCTGAAAGGAGTCTGGTTTTCAAAGGGTGAATGCTCAATTCTTTCTGAAAATTAGTCTCCTTTGGGAAGTCTCATGTTGAATGGCTAAAAATTAAAGCACCCTTTCCTCCTAAAAGGAAACAAAACATACCACTGGTCACTTTGGAAAATCTCAGCCAACATAGTTCAATAAATTCACTTTTTATAACCCTCAAGACCAGGGATGGGGAAATGGACCAGCATAACTACAGGCAGTCCCCGGGTTACATGGATCCGACTTACATCGGATCCCTACTTACAAACGGGGTGAGGCAACCCCGCACTAGCTGCTCCCCCCAGCAGACCAGGGAGGCGAAGCTAGCGCCCCCCCCCCCCCCCAGCAGACCAGGGAGACGCAGAGCGGCTTTTCTCAGCAGACACCTCAGCTTGAGAATAAAGGACTGAGGGAAGTGAGGCGTGGGAGAATAAAACTGAGCTCTGGAGAAATGTTTGGCTAGAGTTTCCCCTACAATATGTACCAGTTCCGACTTACATACAAATTCAACTTAAGAACAAACCCACAGTCCCTATCTTGTACGTAACCCGGGGACTGCCTGTATAGTGAAACAATTTCACACTGTTCCACTATTGCTATTCCAGAGTAACACCCATGTGGACAAAAGTGTCTGTATTTGGAGTAATTATTCAGGAATAAAATAATGTATTCCAGAATAGTGCCCACATGGTGAATTATCCTGGCATTGCTTATTCCAAGATATCTTAGCTATGCCAGTCAATGTCCCCAAGTAGACAAGCTGTCAGTTACAATTCTGGGTAAGAATCACGTTTTCCCGATTTACCCAACTGGGGTCACATCCAGTCCACACAGGAGTGAAAACTCCTGTAAATATAAAGGACAGGGTTAAGGCATGAGCCGGGGGCTTAGTGCTGCAGGATCCCACATGGCAGACATCGGAGTGATAACAGCAGCTGGTGGGGACACATTACAGTAATCATTCTATACCGATCCCATGAAGCGTATTTAACTAACCCAAACCATTAACCGAGTAACGCAAATACACATTGAGTTACCAGAGACCTGTTGTGTGTGTAAAATACACTTCACGTGATCCGGAGCCACAGGTAAATTCTACCATGTGCTTACTCCTTTTGACCCTGCCACGATGCAAAGTTTTAAAAGCTCTGAAAGTTCCATAAGAGAAACAAGGTCACGTTTCCGCATCAGTTCAGTCAAAACAAATCTTGGGTGTATGCGCACACACATCCAGTCAGGGATTTTTCCAGGCCACAAGAGTTCCATAAATTGCAAGTGGTGTAACAATATGGCTTTTCTGTAGCCATGTTGGAAGGCCTGTGTTAGGCCTGAACCAAAGCTGCCTTCTGCAGCCAGACTGAAGAGTAGCAGCCATTACTGCAAGGCCTGGAATCACATACTTACAGTTTCATTGAAATTGTATTACAAACAGGGACGACGCATGCGCAAGCCCGCTCCCAGGACACGCGGCCCCGCCTCCGGGCGCACGATGCACGCGCGGGCCTGCCCTCAAGACATGTGGGCAGACGCACAGCGCATGCGCTGTCCAGTCAGCCCCGGGACACCGCCGATGGCGCGCAGCCCGGGGCCACCCAGGGCGGGCTGCGCCTGGCCTTGCGGCCGCAGGGGAAAAAGTGCTGCTGGCCGGTGCTATGGGGGTTAACACGGCCCCCACCCCGGCTGGCCACTGCAGACCACCAGGAGCCGGCTGCCCTGGGCAGCTGCCCAGCTACCTCACCCCTTAGTCCAGCCCTGATTACAAAGTGTCACACCAGGCTGTGAGAAGGGGACTTGACCCTGATAGCTCCCCCACTGTCATGAGATAAGAAACAGATCTCAAGATGGGTAAAGAAAACTTAAGTCACACCATTCTGTCTGGCAAGAAACTGCTTATCAATAGAGAATGTTGTGGAATCCTCATCCTATGATCATTGTCACTACACTTTCCTATTGTGTGACTGTGTGATCTCTGTCTGGTTTGCAACTGTTTCTGTCTGCTGTATAATTAATTTTGTTAGGTGTAAATCAATTAAGGTGGTGGGGTATGACTGGTTGGGTAATTTTGTTATGATTGGTTAGTAAAATTATACTAAAATAATTGGTTAAGGTCTAGCTAAGCAAGACTCAGGTTTCATTATATAAACTGGGGTTCAAGAAGGAGATCAGAAACAAGAGAAGGAAGAAAAGGCTAGAAGACGAGCAGGAGGAGGGGGAAAGACCTGGAAACCAGAACTCACCTCCGAGACACAGCTGAAGACCAGAGAGACTGATACTACCTGGCCAACAGGGGAAGTCTGCCTGCCTTTATCAGGATTGGTGAGCATGACCCTGTGTGCTTAGCATGTGCATTCTGCTTTTTGGAATGGTCAATAAATAGAGGATAAGGACGTTACTGTGTGAGGCTCTTTCAGCGGCTAAAGACCCTGCGGTTGTTACACCCTGAGCCCTAGAAATTGGGTAAGGGTGGGTGTGTAAATTCACAGGGTTGCACCTTGAGCCCTAGGAACCGGGTAAAGGGGTGTGTCCCTACAGTGCGGAAGGGAGAGAGAAATGTGTGCGGGTAACAGCGGGGTTTAGGATGGCTAGGTGCGTCTTGATGGAAGTCAGGTTAGGCGCTAACTCAAATTCAGGCCTGTGTTTGCGGGGGGGGGGGGGGAGGAGGTGCGAACGCACCCCCCCATGGTCCCCAAGTAAGCATGCTCCAGCTGGCTGGGGGAAGGCTGGTGCTGATTTTCCCTCCCTGCCCCAGGATGAGGCCAGGGTCAGGGCTAGGCCTCACCTCTTGGGTGGGTGGGGGAAAATCAGCCCCAACCTTCCCACAGCTGGCTGGAGCATGGCGGAGGGAGACCCAGGCAGCGCAAAGCACACTTAACTTGGGAGCCATGGGAGGGTGCATTTGCACCCTTGTGGTCCACACTTCCAAAGGAGCACACACCCCGCCCCCCCGAAATTCCTGTGCCCAGGCCTGAAATGATACCTGAAGCTAACACAGCATAGACCAGCTCACAGTCTTTTTGGATCCCTAGCGCAAAATGTGAACGGCGTTGTCAGGGGACATGCCTGTTCGCTAGCTCACTCCAGCTGCAAGAGTCTAAACTCCATCATAGGACACAGCAGGGAACCAGCCCCTGCCAACCATGGCTGTCACCATCTTATTATACCTTGGCCTTCCAGAGCATCACAGCATTACAATAGCCCCACATGTGGACTTTCACCCAGGCACTGCAGACTTGTTTACCAGCTGCAGGGGGATGGCTGGCTAGAAATCCATTTAAACACACACACACACACACACACACACACACACACACACGTTTTGACACAAATCTGTGATATGTAGTTAAAGGTTTACTACCACTTGAAGGCGCCCCTTCCCCAAGAACAATGGGAAGGGTACGGCTCTTATAAAACAAAAGAAAAAACGATGCAGCACTTGAAAGACTAACAAGATGGTTTAATAGGTGATGAGCTTTGATGGAGACCCACTTTCTCAAAGCCCACGAAAGCTCATCACCTATTGAACCATCTTGTTAGTCTTTCAAGTGCTACATCATTTTTCCTTTTGTTTTAGCAAGATCAGACTAACACGGCTACCTCTCTACTACTATTCAACATGCAAGGCTCTTATAAAGTGAAATATGCAAAATGCTAGACTGGCTCTGCGGCGAATACAGAATATTAACCTGTCCTCAAAGGGGGCTCATGCAACACACGCGAGTATGCAACAATGGCTGAGGGGCAGAGGGTTTGTTTCCGGTTTGGGTACTTCCTGAGAATCACGACCTGCCCTCAAAGCTGCATCAATGTCCACCCCAAAACCAAATGGGCAGACGGGGTACCCAGGAAAAAAGGGAGCTACAAACAAGCTTGGGGTGGGCAATAATTTTTGCAGAGGCTTCTCCAAGAATTGGGAAAGTGGTCATGGGCCTACTAGATTAGTGTTAGGCTGCGGGACATTAGCAGCTCCGAGGGTCATGTGCAGGGCCAGCTGGAGCCATCCATACTCCCTGGGCAGCGGGCGCGTGACGCATGTGTCTCCGCCCCTGGGCGCATGGCGCATGCGCAGCCCTGCCCCCTGTGTGTGGCGCACCTTACAGCTGCAATCAGGCACGCAGCACCTGATTACTGCTCTAAGGGGCACCGCGCTCCTGGTGCCGGGGTCCGCATGGCGCCTGATGGCAGCTCTAAGGGGCACCGTGCGGCCCCCGGCACGTGACACCCCTTACAGCTGCCATCAGGCGCCCCCTATAGGTAGGCGCCTTGGGAAGCTGCCCGGCTAGCCCCCCCTTAATCCAACCCTGGTCACGTAGGCCGGATCCAAACATTTGGCAGGTTACATCTGGCCTGCGAGCTGTATTTTACCCACCCCAGAAACAGAACAACGGCAGATATTGATAATATCAAATTGGCTGGTCTCAGAATCAGTCCTGCTATATTAACATGGCACCAGTGCCCTTCTGATTCTTCCTACGGCGTCATTTAAATATAAACAAAGTCAACATGAGTCGACCCTGCAAAACCCAAAATTCAATCCTTCTTGCATTCACTTCCACATGTGTGACAAGCAAGTTACTGTTCCTGAAAAACCAGCCAGCTGGTGACTGCAAGACGATCCTTCGTTCTGCAGGCCAGCACAGTCATCGCGCTAATGCAACGAAAACAGAGGATGTCTGAGTTTTGTCTCCCTTTGGGGCACGGCAGGATTGAGTGAACAGCGCCAGGTGTGCTTCAGCATGAACGTCTGTGTTTTAATCACTTCCCGGGGAAGTCCTGTGTGCTCAGAAAGAGCCGCGAGAAAAGGGGAGTGACTCCAGTGAGATCTCACAATGAGCTGTGCAGCATAGAAACCAGTATAGCGGGATCTGGGTCAATAGCCAGAGTAGGCTATTTTCAGCCCCAAGTGCCAATGTTTACATTTAAATTTGACACCCCAGTCGCTGATCTTCAGAGCTTGACTGGGATGTTGGGACAGAGCAGCATCCAAACCAAAACCGTCCCTTTGTGTCCCCTCTTCCCCCTCCCCCCTGCCCCTGCAGGCCCATTACGTGGCCTGCAAGACATAAAAAACTACTATGACGACATGTGGCTACAGCCCTCCCGCTGGGGAAACAGTGCACAGCCCTGAGTTGTCCTTTGTTTCCGTAAAGCCAGGCGGCTGAAACAGCATT
Source organism: Pelodiscus sinensis (assembly GCF_052426305.1). Lineage (NCBI taxonomy): Eukaryota > Metazoa > Chordata > Testudines > Trionychidae > Pelodiscus > Pelodiscus sinensis. The sequence continues at coordinate 3,661,898 of NC_143072.1, read as the reverse complement.
TAGCATTATTGCCCTCCCAGGAAACATCACGGCGTCAAATATGGTGTGCGGTTCAGCTGCCTGAATGCACCACCACACAGAAGGGCTTCTGAGAAAGGCCACCGTGCATCATGGCCCATCTGTGCGCTGCTAATAGCTTTGTACAGCGATGATCACAATCGCTGCTCATTGGCTCTACCGGGATGGAATCTCCGCTTCCTTACTGGAGCTACAATTGTGATGCTTCCAGCCGTGAGGCCGCTTTGCAGCTACGGCTGAACCAGAAGGCTATGAATATGGACCACGTTATTTCAGTTAACTCAGCCAGTGCACAGCCATGATGGGGAAACACTGGATCAGTATTTCTCTGGAAGTCAGTTCCCAAGTGGCAGGAGGAGTTATTGTAGGTCCCCTATGAAAGGGACATGGGGAGGAGGGGCTAACGTTTAAATGATTGAAGTTAACAAATAGGAATTTATTGACAGGGAAACTGAACTCTTGTACACAATCACAACAGCCATGCATCAACTTAGCCACCGGTCACAAACAGGCCCCAAATGGCCACCAATGTTCCCTCTGAGGCTGTGTCTACACTGCACCCCTTTTCCGGAAAAGGGATGCAGATTAGACAAGTCGGAATTGCAAATGAAGCGGGGATTTAAATTTTCCCCGCTTCATTTGTATAAACACAGCTGCTGCTTTTTTCCGTCTCGGGGCTTTGCCGGAAAAAAGCGCCAGTCTAGACGGGGATCTTTCGGAAAATAAAGCCTTTTCCGAAAGGTCCCTTAATGCTTTTTTCTGGCAATGAGTTGAGCACACACGGAGACTATTTGCAGAAAAATCCAAATTGCCCATTTGCTGCAGATGCCTAATCCCTTAAGAAAACAAAAACAACCCACACGCACCCACCCCCTCGCTAGGGACAAAGATATCCAAACTGGCAGCACGCACCCCACACCAAAATGCTTTGTGTCTTATCTGCCTCCCTAATTGCTGTTGCCTCATGCCAGCATACTAGTCAAGCCAAACCTGGACACAGCAAGTTTCCCAGGTATGCCTGATCCTGCAGGGAGTTTATATTTTATTTATACCTCATCAGCCTTGGCTGACCTTGAGCAGTCGGATGGCTCCTCTTCTAAAAAACACTCATATTCCACTCCCTCAAAATATTATTAGATTAGGACTTTTATGCTTATGCCTGTGTCAGGCAGCTCTTAGACTTGGAGGCTCACTGTAGTTTTGTGCAGCAGTTCTCAGCTTTGAGACCACCCAGTTTCCTGTGGTCATGAAACAGTTGACAGAATCCAAAATGTACATTGTAGGACGTTGTCTAAGTTATATTTCTAGGCCTTCTGGCTGGAAAACAAAGTCTTTCCAAACTGTACATGACTGTGCTGAAGAGGTTTGTGGAATGTAGAGCATTATGCAATTTCAGACAGACATTTTCATTAAGTAGTCATCGTAGCTGATTATATGTATTTAACTGCTTTGGCATCCAATTGACACACTGAAAATAAAGGCAGGTTTACCCCTATATGGCACAATGCTCTTGCAAACTTTAACAAATTATTCAAGTCTTTGTGGGGAGGGAGTTGGTTGGATTTTAGGGTCAGTGGAACAAAGCATTTTGGATACGGCATCAGAGGAAGGAAGTGGAAGGTTTTGGAATTGTAAGGAAGGTGGAAAGGGGCTGTCCAAGGGACAGAGACAGTGGGTTCTGGGTGCATCTCTGACTCACTGAGACCTTGAGCCAATTGTCACGTCTCACCTCATAATTCCCTGCCCCTGCGGCACTGGCGGGCCCACAATCCCTCCTGTTTCCTCTGACACACAGTTTAGCCTCCTGGGGACTGACATGCAGCAGTCTAACTAAAGTCTCTGGACTTAATGAGGGTTTCTGTGTGAAAATTAGTGACCCGTTCCCAGGTAAGACTAGATGATTTAATGGGCCTTTCTGGCCCTAAGCTCCATAAAGCTTCTCACTTTTCACATCTATAAAACAGGCAAGACCTTGGCTAGCTCCTTTTAGTTTAATTTACATTAAAGGCCACTGTTATTCCAAATGAGAATGCCTATACAAGGCTTTAATGACTCCAGAGTAGCCCGGTTAGTTTGTAACTAAAAACAACAAGCAATCCTGTGTACCATACATTATATCATGAGCTCTGGTGGATAAAATCCACTTCATCAGATGAGCTGGAGTGGAAACAACAGAATCCAAGGTCCATGTAACAGCAAAAGCAGTAACAATTCAACTCCAATTCCTCTGATGAAGTGGGGTTTTACCCACAAAAGCTCATGATCCGATATATTTGTTAGTCTCTAAGGCGCTACGGGTCTATGCGTTCTTAAGGATTTAATGAGTTTAACTAATTTACTTTGAATAAACACCTTTAACTGCTCATATTACCTTTCCTGTGCAGGGCCCTGTAGACAAGTGCTAAGCCTAGCTCTCAAGGCTGCAGAGAAGAGTATGGAAAGGTGAACCTTAAAGGGTCCAAAATTCAACAATGAAAAAACCCCACGAGTTGTACAACGTGTTGATAGTTTGGAGCTTGTCACGTGATTTTCTAGTGTTTGGGTCTGGCAACACGCAGTGGCAGGGATCAAACCAGAAGTTGGCGTAATTGTGTTACAGGAAGAATTTCAGCTAGTTCCAGCTCATACTGGATTCCATGGATCTTCTACAGCACCTCCCATAAAATAAGGGCCTGATCCCATGCCTGGGAGAGAAACAGGCCTGGGCCACTGATGAATGCACTACTAGTGGTCTGGATCGTAGCAGTCTGAGACAGACTATGCTGGGCCAAATTCTGTTCTTCCTTACACCAGTGTTACACTGGGGCAATGCAGGACTTGGGATTTTCGGTCCATACCACAGTGAATGTCTGTGGAAAGCTGCCTGCTGCCCTGGGAGCAGGTTGTAGGCAGAGAGCAGGCGGCGATCTGACCTCAATATGCCCTCAGAGCCTGCAATTCTGTAGGGAGTGAACTGAATGGTCAGGATTAACCAAATCAGATCCATTCTTCCAAGGGCATCTAATGAGCAAGACAATTAAATCAGCCTCTCAATGAAAAAAAAATCACCCACAAAACTAGCTAAAGCAGCCTTATTCGACAGCTTTCTGGATTGCTTGGAATACATCAGTCTGGGTCTTTTCTAGAGCGTGTGTCCAGTCCTGGATTCTCGACTGCTTCAAAAAGCTGTGCTCCGGGTAGCAGGGGCATAGGCAGAGAGGCCGTTAACAGGCCTATGGGAGCTGAATCAAGGTCCTGGCTAAGTAAAATGGTTCTGAATAGAGCCAGAAAACATTTGGCTGCTGGGATTAGAGGCAGATCTGCAAAACTCTGGAGAGCATCACACCCAATCAGGGGCTGGCTTCAGAGTCACATGAGTTCCCAGCAAGCCATGTTAGTCACGCCCACGATAATAAAGAGTCTCAGTGGATCTGTTCTCGTCTGCGTGTCTCCCTGTGATGCTGCTTTGCTGCCTGACTGCCCTGACTCCCCTTTGACACAATCAACATCGCTCCGTCCAAACCACAGGACTCCTAAGTAGGTATCTGAATGACAGCGTCACTCCACGCCCTGCCTACGCCGGCTCTGAAAGCAAGCGGACAGCAGCATCCGCGACCACCCAGAGCTCACCCCCCCACGCTGCTGAGGAGACACAGGCTGTGTCCGTATTTACAAGTGGGAAGGGCGTATGGTGGCCACAGCAGACGCACTGGGAGAACGTGCTCAATGCTCTGTCTAAGGCACCTCCACCAGGGGAGCAGCTCCCAATGCTGCAACCTGGGTCACACAGGTGCTTTACAGCACGTAACTACCTGTACAGGAAGTACAGGCGCAGGGAGGTGATGGCAGCACCCCCAGGCTTTGCTCCTGGCCTCAGCTTGGTGGGGGGACAGCAAAAGGGGAGGAACAGCACCCCCACTCTTTCAAAAGTTCCTGCACCACCGGCTGCACTCGGGTGGAGGTGTTTTTTCACACCCCTGAGCCAGAAAGAGACAGTGCACTAAAGCACCAGTGTAGACTTAGCTTTAAATTCTCCCCCACACAGAAAGAGAGGACTAAAAGGAAGAGCATCCTAGCTGCAGTGAGAATCCCCAGGGCTATCATGTCTACAGTTAGGGGTGACCTAAGTTTTCGGCAGGGAGGATCCGCGGGGCAATACTGGCCTGCAGGGCTCTTTCTGCTCCTTTGCAGGTTCGCACACACTTGAAGAGGTTTGGCAGAAGCCCCTGACAAGGAAGAATCGTCAGGGTACCTTGGAACAGAATGCCTGCGGTCGCTACATATTTTTCTCACTAGCAGATTAGCCCGGCGGTGCCAAAGCAGAGCACTGCTCCGGATCTCTCCGTTCTCTCTTTTCTGGTCAGGTGCATTGAGACGCAATCCTATTCCAGGTTCAGCCTATTTTTCTGGTTCAGTCTCCTTCGACATTGGCTCGGTTGTGTCTGTTGTGAGGACTGTGCTTGCTTTGGTGAGGCTGCCTCTTTTCCGTGTGGTTTTAGGAGAAGCGATCCCACTGCAGGCACGTCCTATGTTCCTGGCACAGCCAAACACTTACGTTGCTTTAAGTTACTAGGGGGCTGCGCTCACTATTTGCCAACCCCCCTCTCTCTCGGGGGAGGTGTCCGGCTGGGGGGGAAGGGGCAGGAGTGGGCTGGAGGTAGGTGTCTTGCCAGGGGGTAAGGGGAAGAAGCAGGATGGAGGTGTGGGATCTTGGTGGATGGGGTGAGGAGTCAGGTTCAGATGGCAGAGGGGACGCAGGGTGGCCCATGGGGGTATGTGGGGGGCTCGGATGGCGGAAGGGAGGAGGGAAAGTGGGGTTGCCCGGGGTGGGGAGGAGTCAGGCTCATATGGCAGAGGGGATCTGGCCTGGCCTGGCCTGGGAGGGGGGAGGAGACTTGTATGGCAAAGGGTGGGCTCAGACTGCAGAGGGGACCTGGGATGGCCTTGGGGGGGGTGGGGGAGAGAAGGGGAGGGCTCGGATGGTGGGGGGGGACCCAGCCCCAGCAGCGGGAGCCGGAGCAGCCCATGCCCGGCAGGGACGGCACCGAGGCTGGCCATAGCAAGTGGACAGACAGATAAACACTCTAAAATCTACAGCAATAACTGTGAAAAGCAATTTTCTGTAGGCTGCGCTAAATGTGACGTACAGGTACATATTCAAATCAAATTGCAAATGATCCAGAGACAGGGATCCAGCTGTAAGAAACATTTTCTTAGTGGCTTTCCACTATTCAATACCTTCCTTGCCAAAAGAATGGATACATGCAGGTGTGACTAAGTACAACAAGCGTTAAATAATCAGTTGATACCGATCACTGTCAGAAGCATTTGGGGCTGTGGCCTGCAAGAGGTTTCATAGCCTTTCCAACTCCCACTGATTTCAGCAGGATGCTGAGTACCCTGCAAGATTAGGCCCAATGAGGTGATCTCCATTAAGGGAGACAGAAGGAAGAAATGTCTAGTAAACGTCGCAAGCACACCAAGTACCGTCTCAAGAACAGCCACTAGCTCTAACCCGCAGCCATGCTGCAAGTGTGAATGAACGGCCTTGAACAGAAAACAAGAACCAGAAAGATGATGCTCCACCAGGCTTGAAGCAGAACACACACAAATCTTTGCTAGAAACAGCAGCAACTCCGTGGGGGGGGGGGGGGGGGGGGGGGGGTGTCTCATTCCCTCTAGATTCATCTGTGTGCAACACCCACATTTCGCATTATTGCCCTGGAAGCTACGACACGGATGCAGAGACAGGAATAAACCCCTTGTATGAATCAACCAGCTTCAAAAGAAAGGGGCTTGTAAAATCCACGTTTGGCATTTGGCAATAATTTAACAGTTTCCGTATTCGCTCAGCACCCCTTCCAAGAGAATTCCTAGATCGATTCCTCACCAGGAGCTCCAGTGCTGCTTTCGGACAGCCAACGAGAAAGTGGCACATGCTAAACAGAGCCAGCAGCTCAGCAAGCCGAAATGCCAGTGCTTACCTTGGAGACCTCTAGAATAGACTCTGCTCGTTTCAATGCGTTCAGCATCATTCCCTATCAGGGCACATGCTTCACTCCTTACATTCCCTTTGTCCAGCATGCCGCAAAATCAACCTAGAGACAATGGAAACCAGCTCTCCCCACTCCACGACCAGAATGCCCGCCAGCAAGACGCCGGACAACCTTGAGGGAGCAGACAAAGCATTGCCAGGTTCTCTCCCTTGTTACCAATCCAGTGGCAGAGACAGAAGGAAAAGCCAAGATTACCCATGAAGGCGGAGAGGATCGCAGCACCAGTCCTGCAGTGAAGTTAGCCGGGCTACGGGGTCTCCTCTCGGCTGGCTCCATGCCAGCAGGCATAGTCCATTAATGGCAATGGGCCTTGGAGGCGTGCATTTACAGACTTCCCCGTATGGAATCAATAAGAGGATAAAGCTTTAAGTAGCCATTAGAAGCCAGTTGCACTTGTAGAAAGTGACAGAAGCCAGCCCAGCTCTCTACTGCCGCCCCGCCTCTCAGACAGCTCCAACGTGGGCGAAGAGCTCTCCAAACCCTACAAAGTTCATTTGAGGAGCCTTTGGCCAAGGCTGCTACAGCAGTGTGCACTGCAACGTGCTATCGGCCGCCCCCGGACGTTCTTCTCCCCTCGGGCAGCGGGCCGACCGCAGACTGCTGGCCCTGACGGCCGGCACAGGCTTCTCCGCGGCATCTGAAAAAGGAGCCCCAAACTGACCCAAAGGGAGGGGCGGCGGCATTCAGTCCAGGACTCGCCCTCCGGCCTCTCCGCCCAAAGCGCCAATGAAGGAGCCAAGCAGTGCCCATGGCAGGGGCAGTTTCCAGAGTCGCCGCAGGTAAGACCAGAGAAGACGGTGAGGGTCATCCAGGCTGACCCTCTGTATCACCCAGAGACCTCACCCAGCAACTCCTGCAGGCAAGCCCATCATGGCTTAGATTTGACCACAGCTTCTCTGAGCAAGGTGGGATGGGTCCTTGACACGGAGAGCCAGGCCTGAAAGTAACTGACTCTCTTACCCATGCTATTGTACAGCAACTTCTCGGTGGCGGGGGGGCAGGTTTGGGAAGGGAGGGCTCAGGGAGGGAAGGTGGAGGAGGGGATGCCATACAACAATATCTGTGGGTATGTGGAGTGCAGGAGCCTCAGGGCAGAGGGTTTAGGTGAGGGGGGAGGGTGCAGAAGGGGGCTGAGGATGTGGCGGGGGGGGTGCATGTAGGGTGGAGTGTGGGGGTGGGGGCATCACAGCTGGTGACCAGCCCTGCGCTGCTCCTGTTCCCAGCCAAATGGGCGTGTGGGAGCCACGGCCATAGGAATGGGAAGGGAACTGGGCATGTGGGGGTACTGCAGTACCCCCAGGCTCACGGCCCAGTGCCTGGGGGCTCAGCTGCCACGCCACACGCCCGGGGCTCTCCTGCTGGATCCAAACCCTGCCCCAGCCAACCACCGTCTCGCCCACGCGTCCCATCGGCGCATTGTGCTCCGAGTCCAGCGGAGACTCAACGCGGTGTGCGCAGGCCACTGAGCAGAGAGGAACGACCCACTTTCCACCCCTCTAGTCCTGGGCTACCGTGGGCACGTCAGCTCAGAGCACACCCACTCCGCTCCCCCTTGAGCCAGTCTCGTTAGGGCCCCCCGAGACTCGTTATTCTGCCCGGCAGGAGCCCACGCCCGCTGTTCCTTGCTAATGGCTCTGAAGGCCGGGGGTTATTGTGTTTTCATTCCTGGTGGACGGAGCCATCAAGCAACAGCCTATCAGGACTCACCGGCAGGTATGATGCTTCTGCCCATTCATTTTTAGTTTTAAAATAATGCCTGTGCGGTCGCATGTGAAGTAGGCGCCATTCTCTGGCTTGTGGTGATTTTCCAACGCTGCCTACGTCCACCTCCCCTCAGTTCCCGGCAGCAAGGCCAGGCCCCAGCTGCAAACCACTGGGAACCAGATGGCAGCCATGCCAGAGCCCGGTGGGGTGGGGGTCTTGAATTTGGGGTCCACCCATTCTAAAACCAAAACAGAGCCCATTTACAAAAGGGGATGAGACTAACTGTGCCCAAGGTGCAAGACAGAGGCTGGTTTGGAGACCATCTCTGTCTGGCACTGGGGCTAACAGCGTCTGACAAACGTCTGAGCATCGTCATTTTCTCGCTTCTTGTCCTGGCCAAAAGCTCTCTCATCCCAGAGGGGACCGAAGGGCCGCAAGATGCCTTGTAAAAGAAGCCTAGGGCCAGCTGACAGGAGGCTGCGGCATGAAAGGAGAGGCTTCCCGCAGTCACCGATTCCTTTTATTGAATCGTGAGAGACAGGTCCTAAAGCTAAACAACCACCTTGCTAACAGTCACATCTGTCTTCGCCACCAGCTCACCCTCGGTAGAATGTGAAGCACCACGCAGGGGCCAGATCCCGCTCTGGTGTGAATTGGGGAGGTTAGCCAGGAGTCTGCTGGAGTATCAACGACTCGCTTGCGTCCAAGTATGGAGCTGGGCCCTCCCCCCAGTCGACGGGCTGCTGCCGCCAAGCAGCCCCCATTCGTGGTGGCCCAGGCTGGCCGTGCGCAGGGGCTGCCGGACTCAGTGCGAGAGGAGACGGAGGAGTCCCAGCTTGCGCGGCTCCGGGATGCTGCAGCTCTCCATTTTAAATGCAGTAAGAGCCCAGGGGTTCTTGCGACATTTAAAATGCAGACTCGCAGTGTGGGAGGCTCCCGGATCCAGTACAGTCCCAGGTCGAGCCGGCTCCGGGAGCTACCCCCACTGCAGCTCTGCAGCGATTAAGCTCATCGTGTAGAGCAGGGCTGGGCAATAATTTTTGTCCAGGGCCCTGGAAATGGGGGCAGGATGCTTCTAGGCTACCACACCCCCAGACCATAATTGGTCTGGGGGTGGGGGAGCCCCTTTGCCCCCCCTTTCCACTAGGCACCCATGCCCCTGGCAGGGAGGGAAGAGGCTTCGCACGCCCCCCCCCCCCCAGGCCAATAGAGGTCTGGGGAGCGTGCAAAGCCTCCTCCCGCCCTGCAAGGAGCACGTGGCACTTTGAAGTGCCACATGCTCCTTGCAGTGCCAGGGCAGGGCAAAGGAAGCTTCACGCAGCTCCCCCGCCCCCCCCGGCCCTGATTGGCCTGGGGGGAGTGTGTGAAGCCTCCTCCCACCCTATCCCCACCCTGCGAGGAGCACACGGCACTTCAAAGTGCTACACGCTCCCCGCAGGGCGGGAGGAGACGTCACCCACTCCCCCGCCCCCAAATCCTGATTGATCTGGGAGGGGGGGAGCTGCACGAAGCTTCCTTTGCCCTGGCCCCGCCTTGCACGAGTGAATGTCACATTGACGTGCCGCACGCTCCTCGCAGGGCGGGGGGGGGTGGGGGGAAAGGAAACTTCATGTGCTCCTCCTGCCCCCAGGCCAATCAGGACTTGGGGGCGGGGGAGCATGTGACATCTCCTCCCGCCCTGCAAGGAGCTCATGGTGCTTCAAAGCGCTGTGGGGGCCTGCCAGGGCAGGAGCAAGTCTTGCGCGTTCTCCCGCCCCTAATTGGCCTGAGGGCGGGGGAATGGCAGGGCCTCTACGGGCCGGAGCAACCCGCTTGGATCTGCGGAGGCCCTTTTGCCCACCCCGGCGTAGCGGATACAAATTGTGTGGATTACACAATTAGCCAGATAACCGCTACTTAACATCCTTAGTGTGAACCGGTGTTGCTCCGCCCACTTTGACCCTGGAGTCCAATGGGATGACTGTGATTGGCAGCCCCTAAAAGATTTGCATTGCCAGAGGAACGCAAGTCAAACCCGGGGGGTTTTGCAATCTGCTCCAGGGGACAGTGGGCACGGGGAGAGAGGGGCGCTGCTAGACACCACGGAAGGAACAGAAATATCCACAACAAAGGTCCCTGCACAAATCACAGTCACTGAAATGGCAACGGAGCGGGAGTCACTGAGCAGAGAGGGGCTCTTTGTGTGGCAGGCCCAGGCAGATGTAGCCGTCTGAACCCCTGCTCTCATTGCAGAGTTCATAAGACAAACAGACATTGATATAACCTCCGTGCCACTGAAAAGCCACAAGGACTTTTTTAAACAACACTTCTATGGTCTCAGCACAGTCACTGCTTGTTTCTCTCTGTGCCTCTGCTGAATTCCCTGCAGGCCTGAGTCCCCCAAAATGCTATTCTCTAAGGCTGTGTCCTCACTGGCAAGTTATTCCGGAAAAATCAGCCGCTTTTCCGGAAAAAACTTGCCAGCTGTCTACACTGGCCGCTTGAATTTCCGGAAAAGCACTGACGATCTAATGTAAAATCATCAGTGCTTTTCCGGAAAAACTATGCTGCTCCCATTCGGGCAAAAGTATTTTTTCCCGGAGAACTGTTCTGGAAATGGGCCACTGTAGACAGCACAGTAGTGTTTTCCGCAAAAAAGCCCCGATCGCGAAAATGACAATCGGGGTTTTTTTTTTTGCGGAAAAGCGCGTTTAGATTGGCCACGGACGCTTTTCCGCAAAAAGTGCTTTTCCGGAAAAGCATCCTGCCAATCTAGATGTGCTTTTCCGAAAATGCTTTTAACTGAAAACTTTTCCATTAAAAGCATTTCCAGAAAATCATGCCAGTCTAGACGTAGCCCAAGGGTATCCTTAGAGAAATGAGCACACTCATTTCGAAATAGCACATCTACATTGCCAGGAAGCCTCAAAATGAGTCCGAGACAGGCTTCCCTAATGTGGACATCCTATCTCGATTTAGAGCCCCATGAGGCACTGGGGAGGGGAAAACTTAGAATGACCCTGGTGAGGGGCTATTTTGACATAGCAGCGGCACGTCTACACAGGCCTTATTTCGAAATCGCTATTTGGAAGAGGCGTTATTCCTCCTAGAATAAGGTTTACACATTTCGGAATAAGCCGTCCGTTGTTTCAAAATTATTTCGAAATAACGGAATGGCTGTGTAGACGCTCATGTGTTATTTCGAAATAACGCTAGTTATCTCGAAATAACGGTGCCGTGTAGATGTACCCTCAAGGAACAGAAACATACACAGAAATAACCCAAGATAGTGGCATGGTCTTATGGTGATGGAGGAATGAGAGGGTGGCAGATTTCAGGTTAAAGCCAGCAAGGTTTCCATCAATTTACATGCATGTTCTTAATGAAACAGATTGTGAAAAAGTCACTGCAGTTTTGAAATCAGATAGGGTGTGTCTAGACTACAGTTTTTTTGTTTTTTTTCCCCAAAGTGGTCTTTTTTCACAAAAAAACTTCCCCTGCATCTAGACTGCCACTGCATTCTCTCAAAAGTAAATCGAAAGAACACGGCAGTTTTTGCGATCACGGAAAACCTCATTTTACGAGGAATAATGCCGTTTTTCAAAAGTGCTCTTTCGAAAAAGGCATTATTGAACATGAACTGTGCTTTTTCGAAAGAGAGCATCCAGACTCTCGAAAGAGGTCTGTAGTCTAGACATGCCCTTAGTGAAGGGGCTTGCAGGCCCTACACTTTCTCCATATCCGGGCTCTTTCCCAGGATCACAGGCATTCAGAAAGGGTCTTACCTGATAAGTTTCAAAGGAATTGTGTTAAAACTGAAACCATTTTTACACCTAAAAGGTTAGCCAAAGCCTGCTTAAAATCAAAATGCAGCAGCAAGAAGAAGAAGAAGAAAAAAAAAAACCCACAAACCAGAAACTGTAGCCCCAAACAAAGCTCAGTGGTACAGTCCCTTGAACATGTAAGGATGCACTCAACACTGGCCCTGGTACCGCTACACAATATTCCCTACACATACTGATGTGTAAACAGGCAGCAGGGTATGAAGATCACACGCCCACAGTCCAGGAGATGAGCAAGGATACATAGCATGGCAAATGATTCAACACTAATTGCTACCCTGGGTCGGGATAATCAAAAACTGCCCTCCCCCATCCAAGCGCTGTCAAACGGAAAGTTTCGCTCTCTCAACACTACAAAAACATTCTTGCATTCTCTCAGGACTAGGCATTCTTCCTGGAAGTCTGTCTCTCAGTGACTGTTATGCAGGTGTACGAGTGAAGCTTTCAGCTCCTCAGGTTGTCTTTTCCCCCCAAACACACATGTACACACACTCCCTTGAGGGCCCTGTAATTGCCCCCCAATGACCGTTACCGCGGTACAACGCTTGGATTCAAAAAGAAACTCGGCCTTTGTTCTGTGCACCCAGGGCTCGCTGAAAAAAGCCCGCGTGCTGCAGACAGATGCAATTGCTAGCTCAGTCACACAGTAGCCGGGACTACGTCCTGTTCCTTCAGGTCCAAACACCCGCCTCAAACTAACACAGCAGGCCCGTCAGCTCGCAGATCAGTCACTAGAGCAGCGATGGGCAATCTAGGCTAGCGAGTGGGCCACACCAATGGCCTTTCTTTAACTCCTTGGGCTGCACGACTGTCAGGACAAAGATGATCTCCTGGGACAGGGTAGTTTTGCTCACTAGCCCTGGCTTTACATCTGTGTCATTCTAATAATACCGGTAGGAAAAAAGCTACCCGGATGGAAGCCAGCGGAATCTGGCAACAGCAAACAAAACATCTTGTGGGCCACACGGAAAACCCCAACGGGCTGCCAGTGCCCACCACTGCCCTAGAGAGACCACTGCCTCGTTCCAATCAGCCTGCTTTGATCATGACTTACACCAACCTAAGGGACAAGCACAGAGGACTGTAGATCCAGGAGAACCTAGACGTAAGGCATTTTACAAGAGGCAACATCAGTGGGCATTGGGCCAGGCCCTAGATGAATCCAGGTCTCACCTTCCTTTGAGCTAGTAGTAGCCGCGGCTGCAGCTGTCCCCGACGCCCGTCCCACAGGGCTGGAGTGTTTCCCTGCCCTGCCGGGGATTTTAAGTCCACTTGGCTTCAGCATGTTTGTCTCACTCTGTATCTCCAGCTAGTAGCTGCCGGTCTCTTGGAGGGTTTTCCTACTGGTACCCAGTCAGGCTTGTAGGCGACGGACCCTTTCTTCCATTGTCACAGACCTGGAGAAAAAGAAGAGCACAAGGAAGTGAGATTCGGTGAAGAGAGGAAAGATGATCTTGGAGTTAAGGCATCAGACGAAGACCCAGAGAACCTGGGTTCATGTCTCACCCGTCACCCTTGGATTCATAGGGTGTCTCTAGACTACAGGGTTTTGTCAACAAAAGTGGACTTTGGTCAACAAAACTATACCTGCGTTGACAGACCTCGGCAGTTTTGTCAACGGTGGTAAATCTCATTCTACGAGAAATAACGCCTTTTGTCGACAGAGTTCTGTCGATAGAAGGCGTTATTGCTTCTACACTGTCCTTTGCATCTACACTCTCATGTCGACAAAGCAGCTTGCTTGTCAACAGAACTGGATGTAGTCTCGACGCTCTTTGTCGACAGAAGCTTTGTCGAAAGTATCTGTCGACAAAGCCTCTGTCGACAAAAGCCTGTAGTCTAGATGTACCCAGAGTGCAGAAGCCCAGAAGGGACCGTTTGATGATCTAGTCCAGGACCACTCAACTTTGGAAGCCCCGGGGGGCCATAATGATGCTCACAGCACATGCCGAGGACCACAACTTAAGCGTGGTTACACATATATGCAAATATATGCAAATAGCTTCATTCACATTGATGGGCATTAATACAAAGCACTTCCCACAATGCCCTGGCACTCCTGGCACCTCCTCCCTGGGGGCTAGAAACGCCGACAGCCTGTACCCATCTGTTCCAGCCAGCCCCTCCGCTTGTGTCTTTCATTGCTCACCCTGCCCTGGAGACGCCTCGCCGTTGTGGAGCATGTTCCCAGTGGAGGCCACATTCAAAAGATCCTACCCACGGGCTACGTGTTGAGCCCCACGCAAACCTAAACCACACCGCGGGCCATAAACAAATGGGCTGCGTGGTGAGTAGCCCTGATCTAGTTTGATCTCCCGCATATCACAGGCCATTAAATTTCATCCCAGTGCCCCAGCATGGATCCCAGTGACTTGTTAAACTAAAGCATTTCAGTCCTTGTGAGCCAAAACTGCTGTGTCACTGGGACGGAGGCCCCTATGATGGTAGGGAAACGATCAGGTGAGATATGTCCAGATGAGCCTAGTGTGTAATCCATATCCCAGGCTGCAGAAAACCCCAGTCTCCCCTGTGTGTGTGTGTGTCTGGGAGGAGGGAGGGGGGGAAGATTCCTCTCTGACCCCAAACTAAGTGATCAGTTTAACCCTAAGCACGTGAGTGACGGATACCAGCCAAGCATCTAAGAAAAAGGGTCTCAAAACACCGTCCACTCCATGCAGTGCGCTACTTTCACCATGTGACCTAAGGCAAATCCCTCTGTGTCTCCATTTCGGACTCTGTAAAACAGGGGTGATAAAACTTCAGTTGTCTGCCTGCGCTACGTAGATTGGATGTGCTTCAAGTCAGGCACCTTCTCTCCCCGTGAGTACATTACGGTACCTAGAACAGGGGGCCTTGGAGGCTGATCTAACAATCGGGCGTTGGTCCAAATATCCCGCACCAAGTTTCAAACCCATATCCTAAAATCTTACATGAGTCTTACATTGAATCTGTCAAGAGCCAGTCCTGCTGCACAAGGGATGTTTTGCTACGAGCTACATTAGAAACAGGAGGCTGTGGGGCAGGAAGGCATGAAATTGACTTCTCATTTAGTACTGAGCCAAACATGTTGCTACAAAGCTTTGGGAGCACCATGCCAAGAGGAGTCCCACACTGCCAGGAAGGGTGGAGAAGCACAATGCAGCAAGGTAGCTGGAGCTCAGGATTCATCACAAGACTGGGAACGACCCTCCGAGGATGAGCCGTGGCTCTGACACGCAGTCACTGTAAGGCACAGTCAAGTAACGCCCCTGGGTGTTAGCCTTCCACCCCCAAATCTGCAAAGTGGGGATACTAAGCCTTCCACCCCCAAATCTGCAAAGTGGGGATACTACTACTGGCTCAGCTGCCTCACAGCTATGGGGGAGGGGTAATTAGTGAACTCATGGCTCTTGGAACGCATACTCATGATGAAGAGAAAAAAAAAACCACACATTTTAAAAGGTGCAATGTACAGAAAGGGGTTAGTGGCTTCTAAGCAAAATGACCATTCCTGAGAGATGAAGCCAAACACTTCAGAACAGGGATTACCACCTGCAGAGAGTTAGTCAGGAGCAAAGCCCAGGGAGTAGGCTGGGATGGCGGGATGTAAAGTGAGGCCGGGATGTAAGACGGCAGCACGTAAAGCGAGGCAAAAAGGTTTTGAAAATAAACAGATATTGGGAACTGGAAGGAAACCCAAAGCAGCAGGGAAAGTGATGGGCACCTGTTTCATAGAGCAACCAAGGAGCTGCAGTGCAGCTTCACTCAAGACTTACTATAGCAAGGGCTTACAAACCCCCTGGCTACAGCCGTGGCAGGACGTGATTAAGGACGGATTTCAACACAGGCCAGGGGAACAGGAGGGAGAATTCCGGCAACGCTCCAGAGGGGGCCGCAAGGGGACAGGGGAGTGGAAAACACAAAAGCAAGGAGAATTCCAAGGCCCGCAGCAAAATGCTCATCGACTTCAGTGTGGCAGGGCTTTGGGACCTGCGCACCCCACATTAGGGATGTTAGACAGCAATTAATTGAACAGTCGTGTAACCGCACAAAACATTCTCGGTTACACCACTATTCGATGGTCCCCAGGGGCAGGCCATCAGCCAGTCCGCTCCGGCCCCACTCCCGGGTAGATCCCTGCCACCCCACGCTGCTGACTGTGCCTCAGAGCCAGTCTGTGAAGGAGCAGCCATGGGTGGCCTGAGCGCCCCACAGCCTCTGTACGTAGCAAGCTTGGACCCATCACAAACAGCAGCTGCTCCACAGCAGCCTCCCCCAGGCTGCTACCTCAGATAAAGAGGCAGCAGCGTGCGGGGGGGGGGGGGGAAAAGGGAGCTGGCATGCATGTACCAGCTCCTGCCTACTCCCTTCACCCTCTATGCTGCTGCCTCTCTGTCAGAGGTAGCAGCACCGGGGAGGGAGGCGGCTCCACAGATCTGGTGCTTGTGGGGAGATGGCTTGAAAGCCAGCCCCCCCCCCCCCCCGGCACCATCTCTGGCTCCCCCCTCCCCGCTGCCTCTGATATAGCAGCCTCTGTCCTTGGGCAGCCCGAGCTCCATGAGGGGTCTGTGGGTGTGAGAATGTAGTTGACAGGATGAACCGATAAGCCCAGGCTCATTCGTTAATCATGTACCCGACACGTTGACATCCCTAACCCACAGAAGGCTCCCAAACGTCCTTTGGTGAAACGTCCCCATTGCAACCCAAGAGAGCTATGGGTGCTCCTCGCCTTGGGAAACAGGCACACATGAGAACTGAAGCCATTTCTGAAAAAAAATGCTGACATGTCCCCAGATTGTGACAAAGAGCAACATCGCAGCAAGTGCCACAAATCTCAGACTGGCTCATCAGTCCCAGAAACAGAAGGGGGGCGAGGGGAGGTGACAGGGGGTGTGACAGCCACGCAGATAGGCTAACGGCGTGAGCAGGTGGCCAAGGGTCCAGATGCGCCAGCAGCTGCACTGAAGCCTGTACCCCTGTATCTTGGCTGCTCGTTAGACTAGCCAGATGACAGCTAGCAGGCGGCCTGCCTAGCTCTGATTGTGGTGGACAAACGAGAGAGACGCTGCGGAACAGTTGTTCAGCATCTGAATCAGCAAAGAGCCGGTGTTCTGGCTGCTAAGATTTCTACCAGTGGCTTTTTGAAATGAGACCACCCAATTTTTAACCTTACTTCGTGAACAGCAGAGAGAGACCAACAGGGATACAGATCCCTGTATTTAAGGGTTCAGTGCAGATCCTCAACCTACGCTGAGCTGTGGGCATTTGCCATTCATGCAATCCACTCTGGTACTTAACAGTCAGGAGCGAAATCTCACTGCAGAGGATGTGTGGGTGTCTGAACTGCAGGGACAAGAAAAAGAGGAGGAAAGGGTTGAGTCACTGAATTTAGAGATGGAAGAATCTGATTAGGCCTCTAGTCCATCCTCCAAAGGCAGTAGGTTTTTCCTCTTGGTATCTTTCTTCCTATTATTTTGTCCAATCTAGTTTCAAGTGGAGTTTTCAGAACTTCTCCAGAGACACCTGCCACATTCTAATAGTCCCCACTGTAATATTCAGCCTAAATACTTCCTTTATTAATGATGTGCTCTTATTCCTAGTTACAGCTATTCCCCCCCCCCCCCCACATACCCCACCACCCTGGTCTTATCTTTCACCTATATGATTTGATGTTGCTCTTGAGAAGGCCTTTACGTTGAGATCTGTAGCAGAAATACTGTTTAATTCCATCCTTATGGCCCGGATTCATAAGGGAGGAAGGGGAAGGGAGGGGAAAGAGTAGGAAGAGTGAAAGATTTAACAATAGTGCAGGATAGAAGACAGACGCCTCACAGTTTATCACCCTCATAATCCGGGGCTTTGTAGTTACAGCCAAGCTAATTATAGGAAATTGATAATTTATTCAATGAGTTCAGCCTGTTCATCTGTTCTGCAGATTCTGTGAACAGACTTGGATGCATTCGCTCATTATTTGGAATGGTGAGAATACCCTGCAAACGTAGTGCAGACTATGGGTTGTTCCATTATCTATTTACATCAATTAAATCTTCAACTATTCAGTGTTCCTGGGGTGCAACTGGGCATGTAAATCATATGATTGTGTCTCTGCTGGGATAGACTTAAAAAAAAGGAAGCCAAAGGGTTTCAAGATGATCGCTTAAGCCTCTGTGCAAACATATTTGGGAGGGATTTACTTTCAACGCACTCGTAACCCATGCTCACAATAAGCACATGAATACAAAGGGCTCCAGCAAATTCATGGTTTTCATTTTCACCAACTATGTAAGTATGGACATGCCTTCCACACTTAGCATGAGCTCTATGTAGGGCTCTATCAAATTCATAGCCCATTTTGGTCAATGTCATGGTCATAGGAGTTTGAAAATACTAAATTTCCTGCTTTCTGATATTAGTATCTGAAATGTCACAGGGCATAGGGGTCCTGACCCAAAAGGGACTTGAATGAGCATTGCAAGGTTATTGAGGTGGGGGCGATTTGTAGCACTGCTACCGTTACTTCTGCACTGCTGCTGGCGGCAATGCTGCCCTCAGAGCTGGGCTGCTGGAGCGTAGTGGCTGCTGGCTGGAAGCCCAGCTCTCAAGGCAGAGCTACTGCCGGCAGCAGCACAGAAGTAAGGCTGCAACGGGATGGTGTTGCCATCCTTATTTCTGCACGGCTGCCTGCAAAGGGGGAACCTTGATCGGCAGCTGCCATTCTCCAGGTGCCCACTGCTGAAAGCAGCCGCACAGGAGGAAGGCGACATGGGAGTGGAATTGCCACCGTTACTTCTGCCCTGCTGCTGGCTGGGTGCTTCCTTCACAGCTGGGTGCCTGGACAACATTACAAACCGCCGCTCTCCAGATGCTCAGCTTTGAAGACAGCGAAGGAAGTAAAGGTGGCAATACTGTGACCCTCCTAAAATAACCTTGTGATCCCCCTGAAACTCTTCTGGGTCAAAACCCCCAATTTGAGAAATGCTGGTCTCCCCTGTGAAATCGGTACAGCACAGGGTAAAAGCACACAAGCAGCCAGCTTCCACAGTCCGTGACACATTTCCCATGGCTGTGAATGTGGTAGGGCCCTTGCCAGAGGAATGGGCAGAGGGCAGCGAGGACGAATTCAAGAGCTGAACCAGTACAATGCCCCATGGCCCAGGTGTGTTTCAGAAAGAGCTCAGTGCCCACAACTGGGCCAGATTCTCAGCAGAGCTTCTCTCCCCGCAAAAGAGCAAAAGAAGTGACCCAGTTTCCAAAAGACATCAACATGCTTGGCTCTGAAGAACCCGGCCAAGAGAATCACAATGGGAGTTTGCTGGGTGCCAAGCACCTTTGAACATCTGGCTCTAATTATGAGCACTTGAGGATCTGCCAGCTCATGTGAACACACTGGAAGTTCACACACGATCACGTTTCCACAGGCTACATCATGCCTCGCCTTTCAATGCACCCCTCCGACAACGAAAGAGACTGGCATTCTCCTATTGCAACCATCTTCAAACTCCATCTCCCTTTGTGGAGCCATTGGGCCTGTCAGCTTGGATTCTTTTGCTTTCATTTTTCCTCTTCTGAGAGGATGCAGACTACAGGCATTTTCTAAAGTCTCAGCTAAATTCTTCCCCAGAGCTTTCATACCAAGATCAATGGCTCTGTGTGTTCCCACAGCCACGAAAAAACATCCCAGGAATGCACAGTCTGAAAGTCCTTTTCTGACAAGAGAAATTTTATGTTCTGTCTTTCCAACCAGAGAGAAGAAAAGGAATCTGCGTTACCTCAGCACACTCACAGGCATAGAAAAAAGGGAAATAGCAGCCAGCTAAGCACAGACACAGCTCCCAAAGCAGCTTTCTATAAAAGCAACCCACCAAGTACATAACGGTGCAGACAGAATTGCTTCAGAAAAACACTGGTTAATCATCAAAGCAGCAGGAGTAAAAAAATATGCACGGCTGGATTTGCTGTTATTTTACAGCCCAGTTACAGGAAACATTGCTTTTGCTTTAAGAGTGGAGTGCAAGCGAGAGGGGGAAAGCAGGACTGACAGGAAGAATGAACGGGGCTAAATACAGAAGCCTCTCTCAGCTTTGTTGGCAGAGTTCTACTGGGGATGCACTGCATGAAGCTCTCTCTTCCTCACACCCTTTCCAACACCATCTTGTCTTCCCACTCAAGGTGAGCCTGAGGTGCAAAGTTCAGATCCTGAATTCAGCCCCTCCCCCAACTCCAAATCAATGGGGATATTCCAACCCCAAGCTTTGGTCCAGCACCTCAGTGAAAGAGGGTCAGCCACAGAATACAGAGCTCGGTTTGCAAACACCGATGGGGACGGTCACAGAGGTCGCATGTGGTATTTGGAAATGAAATACCCTCTAAAGCACTGGCAGTATGTTCCATAAAACGTAGAGGCAACATTTGTAAGTGTGGACACCGGCCATATAGATTCCTAAATTCACCTTTAAACAACTAAACAAAAATAGGGGGATTTTCTCTCTCCCAGCTATACATGCCCAAGCTCAGCAGAACTGAAGGGAAAAGAGACCAATCCTTGCCATGTAACATTCTGAGCATGAGTTCACGGTGCCATCTGAGAAGTGGTAGAAAATAGACGATTATAAAACACTGACTCATGGGAAGGACCACAATTTCAGCTGGGGCTGCTTGTACAAGTAACAATTTGCAGGGTCAGGTTCTTGCTTTCATTTTAAACTCTTCCCAGCTAGAACGACCTAAAAAACCCCAACTACTCATGCTGTGAAAATATGTACGAGGGGCTCGCTTTCCACACGCGAGTACGATACACAAGGAAGGCCAAGAAACCAGACCATGGCCCTCTGCAAGGAGAGACAAAGGGCAAAACGGCCTCGTGCGCCCAAATGTCACCCCAAAAAATTAAGTTTTGCTCACTATCCCCCCGGTGGCTCTAGTCTGCGGCTCGGGGGCAGCACAGGGCTGCTTTAACATCGAGTCATCTACTGAAGGTGACATTTTCAAAAACAGGGCATTAATATGCACATAGAAGAGCAACAAGGGGGATAAAGTGTCCCAGCAGCTGGAGCCAAACTACATGGGCTTTTGATTAGCTTGAAGACGAGGAATAAAGGAACAGTTTACAGCGAAAATGTTGCCTCTATATTGAAGAGGATTGTGGGGGATGAAAGAATTAACCTGGCGCCATGACTGTACCTTGCATTAACACCACAGCAAGCTACCTGGCTTCCCGGTGGATGTGCAAATGGGTTCTTGGGAAAGACCCTCCCAAGAGAAGCTCTTCTCAAACCCTATGCAACCAACACCCCCAGCTATCTCCGAGATACTACTGACTTCCTAAAGAAACTACAAAACATTGATAACCTCCCCAATAACACCATCCTTGCCACCATGGATGTAGATGCTCTATACACCAACATCCCACATGAAGACGGATTACAAGCAATTAGAAACACTATCCCAGAGGACACCACTGCCAATCTGACAGCAGACCTATGTAACTTTCTCACCCACAATTATTTCCAGTTTGAGAACAACTTATACCTCCAGATCAGTGGCACAGCCATGGGTACACGCATGGCCCCACAGTATGCTAATATCTTTATGGCTGACCTAGAACAACGTTTCCTCAACTCCTGTCCTCTTTTACCCCTTCTCTCCTTCGCTACGTCGAGGACATCTTTATGATCTGGACATATGGCCAAGAAACACTGGAGACGTTCCACAGAGATTTTAACAACCTATACCCCACCATCAATCTCAGCCTGGACCATTCTACACGAGAGATCCATTTCCTGGACACGTCTAATTTTCCATTGCTGATTTGTACTGTCACCAGTCTCTACAGAAATCCCACTGACTCATGCAGTTACTTACATGCCTCCAGCTCCCATCCAGAACACACCATATGATCCATCATCTATAGCCAAGCCCTTCGATACAACCGCATCTGCTCTAATCCCACTGACAGAGACCAGAAACTTCAGGATCTCTACCAAGCATTTATAAACCTCAACTACCCACCCAGAGAAATAAAAAAGCAAATTGAAAGAGCCAGACGAATACCTAGAAACCAACTATTTCAAGACAGATCCAAGAAAACCAACAACAGAACACCACTTATCTACAGCCCCCAACTTAAACCTGTCCAACTCATTATCAATAAACTACAGCCTATACTGGAACAGGATACTAAACTCAGAGAGGCTCTGGGAGACAGACCCATAGTCTCCTATAGACAACCACCTAACCTCAAGATGATTCTTACCAACAACCACAGGACATACCACACTAATACCAACCCTGGTACCTTCCCTTGCCACAAACCCCATTGCCAGCTTTCTCCACATATTCACTCTGCTGACACCATTATTGGACCCAACCAAGTGAGTTATAAGATCAAGAACACATATTCCTGCGCATCCAGAAATATAATTTATGCAATCATGTGCCGAAAGTGTCCGTCTGCTGTGTACATTGGACAAATGTCTTAGACACTTCGCCAAAGGATCCATGCCCACAAAACAGATACCAGACAGGATCACACAGAAAAAACAGTTTCTTGCCATTTCAACCAGAAAGGACATTGACTTGATTACCTGAATCCTGCTTCAAAGACCTTTTAAGACTTCACTTCAAAGAGAATCCTCTGAACTGTCAGTCATGCTTAAATTTGACACTTTACACGCAAATTTGAATAAAGACGCTAATTATCTTACCATTACAAAGATAGCTTCCCCAATTATCACCTCTAATATCATCAATTCACAGACACTTACCTTCCTTCCTCCTCCCCCCCCCCCCGCATCCCCCTCCTGTTCTGAAATGTGATTTGTCCTTTTCATATGTGTTCATTTTTTTAAATTGTATCCTTTGGTATATATGGTTGTGACTATTTTCTTCCACTCTTTGATCTGAGGAAGTGGGTCTGACCCACGAAAGCTCATCATCTAATAAACCATCTGGTTAGTCTTTAAAGTGCTACACAGTCCTGTTTTTTGTTTCATATGTGAATCACACTCTCTCAGCTAAGGGAGGGGGGGGGGAGAAATAAAACACAAAGCCAACATCTGACCTGAAACACTTATTCACACAAGAGTGGAAACAAGTCATTTGCAGATGTTAAGGACCAGTGTGGCATCCAAACCTGCAAAGACTGTTGGGAGGGGTGGAGCAACTCAGGAGCCTAAGCAGAAGTTAATGGGCCTTAGGATACCAAGTTACTTAGATGCTTTTGAAATGTTTTCTTTTATGTCTATAGAGGGAGAGGCTCCTTGCTCCCAGTCATCTTCTCCATTTCTGAAATCGGCTCCCCGACTGCGTCGCAAATAAGCTGAATTTGGTAACCTGCCAGGCATGCTACAAAAGATCTCCGTTTGATATGGCTCATGGAGAGGGCTATACTTCCTATAATGAAGAAGAGATGGAAAGGCATCTCTTTGCATGGCCAGCTGCCTGAGTTCCTGCTGGAACGAGTACTTAATGTGGCAGGGTCTTTATTGTGTTAATCCTGGTAGGATACCTAAAGGCTTGGGTAGGTTTCCTTTTTATTTCAAATCTAACTGAATAATGCCCGTGGACCTAATACACGTGGGGTGTCTAAAAGATGAAAAAAAAAAAAAAGATGTAAATCCTTAGACTGCCCAGATGTAGGAGAGCTCAGCATGCAGCCACCCTCACCTCAACCAGCTCTCACTGCAAGGGAAAGCCATACATTGATGAAGCTCTCGGTCACACCGCTTATTAAATGTGCCAGGCAGAATTAATGACGTACCTGAGCAACATTATTTATTGCTAATTCTGCTTTTACTCTGCCGTGTTTTTTTTTTTATATAAAAGAAAAAGAGGTCATCTGTGACTAGCTAAGTCAGTGGTCCCCAATGCGGTGCCCGCGGGCGCCATGGTGCCTGCCGGGCCATTTATGTGCACCCGCAGAGCAATCTGGGCTGGCCCCACTCCCGGGCGTGAGGCGGGTGCCAGCCCTGGGCGCATGGGCAGCCCCTGCCCGGGGTCGCAGCACATGCTGGTGCCGGCCCTGGCCCCAGGTATGCGGCACATGCCGGTGCCGGCCCCAGGGCGCACAGTGCCCGGGCAGCCCCTGCCTGTGGTCGCAGCACATGCCGGTGTCAGCCCCGGGTGCGCGGCACCTGGGCGTTCCCTGCACAGGGTCGCCGCACATGCCGGTGCTGGCCCTGGGCATGCGGCGCATGCTTGGCCCCGCCCCCAAGCATGTGGCCCGTGAGCGGCCCCGCCCCGTATGTGCGGCACGTGAGCGGCCCCGCCCCCAAGCGTCCGGCAGCCCCAAAGCGTTGGGGACCACTGAGCTAAGTAATATTTATTCTACTGTTCCCTTTAAACCAGAATCTTATTCAAGTGGGAAAGGGAATCTCAACTTTTTAAACACGTGACTTCGGTTTGTTGAAAGGTTTTAAACAATTTTTGGTGAAAAAGTTCCTTTTATAAACAGAAATGGTTCATAGAAACATGGAACTGTAGGGCTGGAAGAGACCTCAAGGGGTCAGCTAGTCCAGCCCCTTATGTTAAGGCAGTGTAGTTTGTTTTCTTCCACAGCAGGAACAACACACCTGATACCTCCGATAGGCATTTGTCCACCCAGCTCTTAAAAACAAACCTCCAGTGATGGCAATTCCACAACCTCCCTAGGTAACCACGAAAAGGGGTAGGAAAAAAGGAGCAAGGGGGGGAACCAAAATTTCTTGAAAAAAAAAATCAAATATACATGTTAATGATCATAATTCAAAGTGAAAAAATAGTTCCATGAAAGTTACATCAATATTTTTGGAAGTTTTTCACCATTTTGACCAGATCTACTTTTTGCTAATAAACTAAACAAGCTACTGGCACATAAAAAGAGTTACGTATTTCATTGTCTTTAAACCCAGTGCTAACCTCCTACTGATGTTCTTATAGGGGTCCCAGAAGCATGCCAGACGTTTTCAGAGAAATGCAGAGACCTGGGATGAAATCTTGTAAGAACAGACTCCAGTAGGAACAGAGGATGATGAAAAACCTCACCACTTTCCTCTCCAAGTGTACAGTGCGTGTCTTTAACCTGCCATTTTTAACACAAGGCAGAGCAACATGCATATGAAAAACACAAGACAAGCCGCTGAACTTTTGTCTCCTGCTGGAGAGAGAATAGGGTTGCCAGGTGTCCGGTTTTTGCCTGGACAGTGTTATTTCTGGACCTGTCCGGTTTAAAACACACACACACACACACACACACACACACACACACACAAACCAGAAAATTCCAGACATGTAAAACTTTTACAACTTTTGTCTTCTGGTGGGGTTTTTTTTTGGGGGGGGGGAGAGAAGGGAGCTGGCTCAACCAAATTTTTTTCTTGCCATGTTCGGGATTTTTGGTGAAAGCATCTGGCAAGCCTAAGAGAGGAGGAGAGAACCAACATATGACAGATTTCAGCCATGTTCCTTAATGCGCTACTTAATGGACGGGGCTCAGAGACTAGAGTGATAAGCCTGGCACAAGTACAAGTACTCATATAGAAGAGAGCATAATATCCTGACTCAATTAAGTCAGTGGCAAAATCCCCATGGACTCCCAAAGGGAACACGGATGAAATCCCTGCCCCCACAAGTTGTCATATTTGCTGATGCAGTGCAGTAAATGAGAGTCGCTAAAAACAAGGGAGGAAGCAGCACAGACCTTACAATAAAAACCTGTAGCTCAGCCACCCAGTAACAGAGTTTAGACCAACACCAGGAAAAATTCTTCCCTCAAATCCTCATAGCACATAATTTAAACTCCAAAATCAAACTACAGGACATGCTCTACATTCAGGGAACTGCCTGTGTTGCCATAGGAATCCTGCAAAGTCCAAATATCCAAACTCACCGTAAATACCAAAGAGCAGAATTTGCCTAGAGTGTGAAGTAATTCTGAAGGCAAGACTCAAACTGTTCAGGCCTTCATGAGGGGCAGGAAATGAAACCAGTCAAAATAAAGAGACTGCTCTGATAACCCTGAACTGCAACTTTGCTGATATTGAGGCGGAGAGCAGGTGCTGAACACAGAGGGCAATTTTATCTTGCTGCAAATTTAATTACCTTAAGTTGTTTCATCTGATCCAATATGGCGAGACATTCACCTTTTTGCTTCTCTAATAAAGTTGCTGACTGCTTGCCAGAGATGAAATCACTATTTCTTAAACACCAGTTAGATTAGGATTAGAATTAAATCCTCAAATTTAATCAGTGCATGACAGACGGAGGAAGAAATGATATTCCTTTTTAATGAAAAAGGCCAGAATCACTCAACAAGAAAACATTTTCTGTGATAAATAAAATGGAGACAGCAAGCTCTGTGCTACAATTTTTTTTTAAGGGAAAGGCTCCTGGGGTGTTCATTGGGCAACACAGTACTTGTTTGGCAAGCACAAGACTCTCTCTTTCCCTGGGGAGGAATCAAAAGTTTCTTGATATGGTCATCATGATTTGTGGCCCTCCCACTGCTCTCCCTACATACTCACCTCTTAAGACAGCTGTCTTTAATCTCTTCTTTATCCAGGTTTCCTATTTATTTCTGCACAGTTGAACAGGAAATCCTAGACACGTGATTAGAGGGGTTGTGTGTGTGTTTTTAAACAAAATAATCTATCTATGCAGTTATGCTGCACTAATCAGAGTATTGTCCAGGCATCCCACAAACCAAGGAGACGTAAGAAAACACTGCCAAAGGAGGAATGAGAGACTGTCACCTAGACAAATCACAGGCTACTGTTCTGCTCTGTTAGTGTGAACCATGAAAAATGGGCAGGATTTGACCCACACCAGGGTTAATTTACCAGGGGTGTGCAAGGGCGAGCAGGTGAG